>NC_041730.1:105543582-106793582 GCF_004115215.2 Ornithorhynchus anatinus
CCCTCTCCAATCTGGCTTCCATCCCCTCCACTCTACCGAGACTGCTCTCTCTAAGGTCACCCATGACCTCCTTCTTGCCAAATCCAATGGCTCCTACTCCATTCTAATCCTCCTTGACCTCTCTGCTGCCTTTGACACTGTCGACCATCCCCTCCTCCTCCATACCTTATCTTACCTTGGCTTCATGGACTCCATCCTCTCCTGGTTCTTCTCTTACCTCTCTTGCCGGTCATTCTCGGTCTCCTTCACTGGCACCGCCTCCCCCTCCCATCCTTTAACTGTTGGAGTTCCTCAAGGGTCAGTTCTTGGCCCTCTTCTGTTCTCCATTTACACTCACTCCCTCGGTGAACTCATCCGCTCTCACGGCTTTGACTACCATCTCTGCGCAGATGACACACAGATCTACATCTCCGCCCCGTCCTCTCCCCCTCCCTTCAGGTTCGCATCTCCTCCTGCCTCCAGGATGTCTCCACCTGGATGTCGGCCCCCCACCTAAAACTCAACATGAGCAAGACTGAGCTCCTCATCTTCCCTCCCAAGCCTGGACCTCTCCCAGACTTCCCTATCACCGTGGATGGCACAACCATCCTTCCCGTCTCTCAGGCCTGCAATCTCGGTGTCATCTTTGACTCGTCTCTCTCGTTCACCCCACACATCCTATCCGTTACCAAGACCTGCTGGTTTCACCTTTACAATATCGCCAAGATCCGTCCTTTCCTCTCCACCCAAACGGCTACCTTACTGCTACGGGCTCTCGTTATATCCCGGCTAGACTACTGTTTCAGCCTTCTCTCTGATCAACCTTCCTCCTCTCTCGCCCCGTTCCAGTCTATTCTTCACTCCGCTGCCCGGCTCATCTTCCTGCAGAAACGATCTGGGTATGTCACTCCCCTTCTTAAACAACTCCAGTGGTTGCCTATCAACCTCCGCTCCAAACAAAAACTCCTCACTCTAGACTTCAAGGCTCTCCATCACCTTGCCCCTTCCTACCTCTCCTCCCTTCTCTCTTTCTACCGCCCACCCCGCACGCTCCGCTCCTCCGCCGCCCACCTCCTCACCGTCCCTTGGTCTCGCCTATCCCGCCGTCGACCCCTGGGCCATGTCCTCCCCGGTCCTGGAACGTCCTCCCTCCTCACCTCCGCCAAATTGATTCTCTTCCCCCTTCAAAACCCTACTTAAAACTCACCTCCTACAAGAGGCCTTCCCAGACTGAGCTTCTCTTCTCCCTCTACTCCCTCTACCACCCCCCCTTCACCTCTCCGCAGCTTAACCCTCTTTTCCCCCCATTTCCCTCTGCTCCTTCTCCTCTCCCTTCCCATCCCCTCAGCACTGTACTCGTCTGCTCAACTGTATATATTTTCATTACCTTATTTATTTTGTTAATGAAATGTACATCGCCTTGATTCTATTTAGTTGCCATTGTTTTTACGAGATGTTCTTCCCCTTGACTCTATTTATTGCCATTGTTCTTGTCTGTCCGTCTCCCCCGATTAGACCGTAAGCCCGTCAAACGGCAGGGACTGTCTCTATCTGTTGCCGACTTGTTCATTCCAAGCACTTAGTACAGTGCTCTGCACATAGTAAGCGCTCAATAAATACTATTGAATGAATGAATGCTAAGACTGATCTAAGTACTGGGGTAGATACAAAATAATCAGGTTGGACACAATTCTTTTCCTACCTAGCGCTCATAGTCTAAGAGGGAGGGAGGACAGTTATTGAATCACTCTTTTACAGAAAAGTTGAGTGACTTGTCCAAGGTCACCCAGTAGGTAAATGGTGGAACTGGGTATAGAACCCAGGTTCTTTGATTCTATGCCCATGCAGCCTACATACTAAGTAGTCCTCCTGCATCCAGTGTCTCCCTTCTCCAGTTCAGACTTCACCATGGTGCCTGGATCATTTTTCTAAACTCGGTCAATGATATTTTTTGAGCATTTACCATCTGTCCCATACTGTACTAAACACTTTCCCAAGTACAATGCAACAGATTAGGCAGACATGATTCCTGACCACAAGAGGATTACAGTGTCTCCATTTTTTTTTTTAGTGGTATTTAGGTGCTTACTCCGTGCCAGGGACTGTTCTAAATTCTGGGGTAGATACAAGCTAAGCAGGGCCTGTCCCACTTCTCACATAACTTCAGTGGTTTCCCCATTCCTTTCTGCATCAAAGAGAAACTCTAATCAATAACTCTCTTATCCCACTGCATCTCAGTTCCCAAGCTCCCAACCTAAATCTCCCTGTGCCTTGTTCTCAACTCTATGATGTTTATGTCTTTTTGCTCATTCCTATTCTCTGCTCGGAAAACCTTCCCCTCCAATCTGCTCGATGGTGTTTATGATCACCATTCTCACGAAATTTAAGTGTCTACTATGTGCCAAGCACTATACTATAAGTGCTGGGGTAGATACAATACAATTAGTTAGATTAAACACATGCTCTGTCACACATGGGGCTCATAGTTTGAGTGAACATGAACAGCTATTTATTAATAATAATAATAATAATAATGGAATATGTTAAGCACTTACTATATGCCAAACCCCTAAGTGCTGGGGTAGATAGAAGATAATCAGGTCCCACACGGGGCTCACATTCTAAATTGGAGGGAGCACAGATACTGAATCCCCATTGTGCAGATGGGGAAACTGAGGCACAGAGAAGTGAAATGACATGCCCAAGGTAACACAGCAGTAAGTGGTGGAGCTGGGATTAGAACGCAGGTCTTCGGACACCCAAGCACATGCTTTTTCCATGGGCCATGCTGCTGATAGTTCTCTCCCTTTTTAAAGATCTCCTAACTTTCTACAATCCTCTAGAGAAGGAGCGTGGCTCAGTGGAAAGAGCCTGGGCTTGGGAGTTAGAGGTCATGGGTACTAATCCCCTCTCTGCCACTTGTCTGCTGTGTGACCTTGGGCAAGTCACTTAACATCTCTGTGCCTCAGTTACCTCATATGCAAAAATGGGAATTAAAAAATGTGAGCCCCACATGGGACAATCTGATTATCCTGTATCTACCCCAGTGCTTAGAACAGTACTCTGCACATAGTAAGTGCTTAACAAATACTTTATTTATTTTACTTTTTGCTTCCCTTATTCCTATAGATATTTCTTCCGCTCCCTTCCCTCAACAGCCACCCATCTCACTTTTGTAAGTAGCAGTTTATACATTCTACTGTTTAAGCACTTATTCATTCACTTATCTATCATTCATTCTTCTCTTACTACTTTTTTAATTATTTGGTGTTTGTCTTAATAATAATAATTGTGGTATTTGTAAAGTACTTACTATGTGTGAGGCACACAGATTGTCAACTCCTTGAGAACAGAGACTGTCTTTTATCTATATTGCACTCTGAAGTATTTAGTAGAGTGTTCAGTACCACTAGGTGCTCAATAGAACACTACCTACTGAGTGATCATTCAGTGAATGACCTTTTGGTAGTTGAAAGACTGGTACTAATTAGGCATTCAAGAATTCATTCAATCATATTTATTGAGCGCTTAGTTTGTGCAGAGCACTTTACTAAGCACTTGGAATGTACAATTAGGCAACAGATAGAGACAATCTCTGCCCAGCAACAGGCTCACAGTCTAAATGGGAGAGATAGACAACAAAACAAAACTGAACAGAACAAAACAAAACAAGTAGTCTGGTGTAAATATCATCAAGATAAATAGAATCATAGATATATACACATCATTAACAAAATAAATAGAGTAATAAATAATATATACAAATATGCACAGTGTTGAGGGGAGGGGAAGCCTCAGTGACCTCATCTGTAAAATGGGGATAATGTGAGCCCCACATGGGGACAACCTGATTACCTTATATCTCCCCCAATGCTTAGAACAGTGCTTGGCACATAGCAAGTGCTTAACAAATACCATTATTATTATTATTATTATTATTATTATTATCCACCCTCCCCCTCCGGGACACTCACTATTAGCTTCTGGAAAGCAAATTTAATTGAGCCATTATTTAATACCCCTCTAGGCCATAAACTCCTTATGGTCAGGTAACATGTCTAAAATAATAATTATTGTATTTGTTAATCATTTGATATTTACCTACCAACTGCTATATTATACTTAGTACAAGAGTTTAGTACAGTGCTCTGCGGTATTGGACGTTCTCAGATAAAATGATTAATTGATTAATCACCCTAAGTTCAAGGTCTTGCAGATTCCAAAGTAAGGCATTCTTTTTTCTTGTATTTCATTTGCTGTTTACTACTTTCTTATAGAATACAATTACAATTGTTAGTCAGGTTGCTTGGCCCCTGTTGTCAAGGGTCCTAATGGATCAGTCTTATCACCTAAGTATTCCATTAGTTCAACTTTATAGCTCTGTCTTATCCCATTCAAAGTGTTTTGCTCTTTGAACCCAAGTACCAACAACTGGATTCCTTGCGTATAACATCTTAATTATCTGTACTGGCTTGTCCTCCCTAGTAGAAACTGCAGCTAGCTGTCATATTCATTCTGTCCCAAAGTGAAAAAATAGTAAAGTTGCTTTATATAAAACTATAATAAAAAACTTTTCATTTCTTTTGATTTAATTTAATTAGTTGTTCTCAGATAAAGATTTTTTATAAAATTAGGTAAACAAACAAAAGATAAAGCTAACTTTCATTTTCTCTTTTTTAAAAAAGCTCTGTTAAAAAACTAGAGAGGGGGCATATACTGTGGAAAGAACCTGGAACTGGGAATCAGAAAACACATTTTCTAGTCCCAAATCTGCCATTTACTTGCTGTTTGTCCTTGGGAAAGTTACTTGATCTCTATGTGCCTCCATTCATCTAGAAAATGAGGATGTTATTTTCTCCTCTTCCCTCTTTGACAGTGAAATCTATGTAGTATATACATAGATAATATGTCTATGTATATGTACACAGTCTATGTACATACTACATAGACTGTGACTACATAGACTACATAGACTGTGTCTGATCTGATTACCTTGGATCTGTCTCAGTGCCTAGCACAACTCTTGGGGCATAGTAAGTGTACCTTATATACCATTACTATTATAAAAAAATTAAATCAGGTCTTGTGTCATGCTGAAATGTTGTCTCCAACGCCTAGCGATTCCATAGTCACATCTCTCTCAGAATGTCTTAACTCCATCTGCAGTTGTTCTGGTAGTATATTCAAAGAGTTTTCTTGGTAAAAATATGTAAGTGGTTTACCAATTGATTTCTTCCGAACAATAATCAATCAATCATATTTATTGAGTGCTTACTGTGTGCAGAGCACTGTACTAAGTGCTGGGAATGTACAATTCAGCAACAGATACAATCCCTGCCCAACAACGAGCTCACAGTCTAAAAGGGGGAGACAGCCAGCAAAACAAAACAAGGAGACAGGCATCAATACCATCAAAATAGATAAATAGAATCATAGATGTATACACATCAATAAAATAGAGTAATAAACAATATATACAAATGTATCAAGTGCTGTGGGAAGGGGAAGGGGGTAGACAGAGGGCAGAGTGGGGGGAATGGGGAAGGGGGTAGGGGCAGAGGGAAAGGGAGGGCTCAGTCTGGGAAGGCCTCCTGGAGGAGCTGAGCTCTCAGTAGGGCTTTTAAAAGAAGAGAGTTAGTTTGGCAGAGGTGAGCAGGGAGGGTATTCCAGATCAGAGGTAGAATATGGGCCAGGGGTCGATGGCGGGACAGGCGAGACTGAGGCACAGTGAGGAGGTTATTGGCAGAGGAGCGGAGTGTACAGAGTGGGCTGTAGAAGGAGAGAAGGGAGGTGAGGTAGAAGGGAGCAAGGTGTTGGAGAGCTTTGAAACCAAGAGTAAGGAGTTTTTTGCTTCAGGCGGAGGTTGATAGGAAACCACTGTAGGTTTTTGAGAAGTGGATTGACATGCCCAGAACATTTCTGTAGAAAGAAAATCCGGGCAGCAGAGTGAAGTATAGACTGAAGCAGGGAGAGACAGGAGGATGGGAGATCAGAGAAGAGGCTGATGTAATAATCCAGTCGGGATATTATGAGAGCTTGTACCAGCAAGGTAGTGGTTTGGATGAAGAGGAAAGGGCGGATCTTGGCAATGTTGTGAAGGTGAGACTGGCAGGGTTTGGTGACAGATTGGATATGTGGGGTGAATGAGAGAGCAGAGTCAAGGATGACACCAAGGTTGTGGGCCTGTGAGATAGGAAGGATGGTAGTGCTGTCCACAGTAACAGGAAAGTCAGGGAGAGGACAGGGTTTGGGAGGGAGGATAAGGAGCTCAGTCTTGGACATGTTGAGTTTTAGGTGGTGGCAGGTGGACATCCAGGTGGAGATGTCCTGAAGGCAGGAGGAGATATGAGCCTGGAGGGAAAGAGAGAAAACAGGGCTGGAGATATAGATTTGGTGTCATCTGCATAGAGATGATAGTTGAAGCTGTGGGAGTGAATGGGTTCACCAAGGGAGTGAGTATAGATGGAGAACAGAAGGGGACCAAGAACTGACCCTTGAGGAACTACTACAGCTAGGGGATGGGAAGGGGAGGAGAAGCCCACGAAGGAGACGGAGAATGAATGGCCAGAGAGAGGACAGAGTCCATGAAGCCTAGGTTTGATAATGTGTTGAGGAGAAGGGGATGGTCAATGGTATCATAGGCAGCTGAGAGGTCGAGGAGGATTAGGCTACAGTAGGAACCATTGGATTTGGCAAGAAGGAGGTCATTGGTGACCTTTGAGAGGGCAGGTGTGGTGGAGTGGAGGGATGGAAGTTAGATTGGAGAGGTTCCAAGAGAGAGTTGGAATTGAGGAATTCAAGGCAGCGAGTGTAGACCACTTGTTCTAGGAGTTTGGAAAGGAAGGGTAGGATGGAGCTAGGATGATAACTGGAAGGGGAAGTGGGGTCAAGAGAGGATTTTTTTAGGATGGGGAAGATATGGGCGTGTTTGAAGGCATAGGGGAAGAAACTGTTGGAGAGTGAGTGGTTAAAGAGGGAAGCTAAAGAGGGGAGGGGGAAGGGACAATAATTTTTATAAAATGAGTGGGAATGGGGTCCAAAGCACAGGCAGAGGGGTGTAAACTTGAGGCTCTGCCCTTGGCTCTCTTCCATTATGCTGCTGCCCAACACAGGTGAATTTTGACCTGTAGCAGATTGCCTTCCATTTGCTACCTACTGCCCACGCCAGGAATGGAATGGATATGTGTCTGCTTGACTCTACCTCCCATAGCCAAGATCAGCATAGTACTGGAAACTCTCCAGGTGCAATCCTGAAAGGGAGGTCCAATCCATCTGTTAAATCAGCTAACAGAATCAAAATTAGCTGTGTCCCTATTTATCAACTACCTATTCCATACAATTGTAGTGAGATCTTATAAGACTCATGAAAGAAAACATATACCCATAAAACTGGTTTGCCCATCGATGGAAGTGAATTGAACCAATTTTACAAGGAACTTTCTGAAATTACTCCAATGTAAGAAATGTATATTTTACACTAATTTAGTGGGTAATTAAGCCAGGATAGCTGAGTGTACATTCCAGCTTCTGTCCTGCTATATGACCTTGAACAAGTCACTTAACCTCTCTTTCGTTAGAGAAGAAGCGAGACTCGGTGGAAAGAGCATGGGCTTGGGAGACAGCAGTCATGGGTTCGAATCCTGGCTCTGCCACTTCTCAGCTGTGTGATTGTGGCCAAGTCTCTTAACTTCTAGGTGCCTCAGTGACCTCCACCCAAATGGCTACCTTACTGCTACAGGCTCTCGTTATATCCCGGCTAGACTACTGCGTCAGCCTTCTCTCTGACCTCCCTTCCTCCTCTCTCGCCCCGCTCCAGTCTATTCTTCACTCCGCTGCCCGGCTCATCTTCCTGCAGAAACGATCTGGGCATGTCACTCCCTTTCTTAAACAACTCCAGTGGTTGCCTATTAACCTCCGCTCCAAACAAAAACTCCTCACTCTAGGCTTCAAGGCTCTCCATCACCTTGCCCCTTCCTACCTCTCCTCCCTTCTCTCTTTCTACCGCCCACCCCGCACGCTCCGCTCCTCTGCCGCCCACCTCCTCACTGCTCCCCGATCTCGCCTATGCCCCTGCCGACCCCTGGGCCACGTCCTCCCGCGGTCCTGGAACGCTCTCCCTCCTCACCTCCGCCAAACTAATTCTCTTCCCCTCTTCAAAACCTTACTTAAAACTCACCTCCTACAAGAGGCCTTCCCAGACTGAGCACCTCTTCTCCCTCTACTCCCTCTACCACCCCCCCTTCACCTCTCTGCAGCTAAACCCTCTTTTCCCCCTTTCCCTCTGCTCCTCCCCCTCTCCCTTCCCATCCCCTCAGCACTGTACTCGTCCGCTCAACTGTATATATTTTCATTACCCTATTTATTTTGTTAATGAAATGTACATCGCCTTGATTCTATTTAGTTGCCATTGTTTTTACGAGATGCTCTTCCCCTCGACTCTATTTATTGCCATTGTTCTTGTCTGTCCGTCTCCCCCGATTAGACCGTAAGCCCGTCAAACGGCAGGGACTGTCTCTATCTGTTGCCGACTTGTTCGTTCCAAGCACTTAGTACAGTGCTCTGCACATAGTAAGCGCTCAATAAATACTATTGAATGAATGAATGAATGAATAAAATGGGGTTTAATTGTGAGCCTCACGTGGGACAACCTGATTACCCTGTATCTACCCCAGCGCTTAGAACAGTGCTCCACACATAATAAGCACTTAACAAATGCCAACAGTATTATCATTATTATTTGGTTTCTTCAAGGCCTAGTGGAAGAAGCATGGGATTGAGTCAGGTGTTCAGGGAACCGGGGTTCTATTCCCAGCTCTGTTACTTTTCTGCTGGGTGACTTTGAGAAAGTCACTTCATTTCTTGGTGTCTTTGCTTCCTCATGTGTGAATTGAGGGTCAAGTACCTATTTTCACTCCCCCTCAAATTCTGAGCCCTATATGGGATGGGCTGTGTCTGATCTGCATATATTGTTTCACCCTAGGGCTTAGTGCAGTGCTTAGCACATAGTGGGAGCTTAGCAAATACCTCAGTTTTATTATTCTATGTCAAATGGATATAATTATGCTTGCTTCCTACTTTACAGGAGTCGTATGAATGTAAAATAAGTGAATTTATGTTAAATCTCTTTAAAAATATGATAAACTGCTCAACAAATTTTGTTGGATACATGCTTAAAGAACTAAAAGGGTTTAGAGTGTGGCTCGCTTGATGTCTTGATAGTGTGATTTCATGTAAACCACTTGACCCTGGTGTTTTATATCTTGAAAAAAAAAGTTCAATTTCTCATGAGAAGAAAGGAATTCAAGGCTCTATGGAGAAGTAGTGTGGTTATGTGGGCAGTATGCTAGATTTGTCAGAAGCTCATGCATTCTGACCTCCCAGTGGACTGCCTGACCTTGCGC
This sequence comes from Ornithorhynchus anatinus, assembly GCF_004115215.2. Taxonomy (NCBI): domain Eukaryota; kingdom Metazoa; phylum Chordata; class Mammalia; order Monotremata; family Ornithorhynchidae; genus Ornithorhynchus; species Ornithorhynchus anatinus. The sequence continues at coordinate 105,552,963 of NC_041730.1, forward strand.
AAATTACTTCTCGATGCTTAAAATGAAATGATAAAATGGAGAATTATGAAGTTATGACACTAGATCACTGTAGTGACAGTCCATTTAAAACAGAGATATTGCCATAGTACAAAATGCCCGCATTTTTCAACAGTAGGAGTTAGACAACATTAGTTTCGTTACTGATTTGGGAAAAAGTATAAGACTTTTTCCACACATTATTGATTTATCTTACAGTCTGTCTTTTTTGAGCCCAAGATGAGTCTTCTCACAGTCTACAATTCTCAGCTGAAATAAATATTTCGGCCCATTCACTAGGGACTGCTAATCTTGAAAAGATTCTGAGAGTGTAGATTTAGTCACTGTGAACTAGAGGAAGATCTTAGTGCTTAAGAAGGAGAAAATTTCTGTTTGGGACTTTAGCACAACTTAGTTTTTTGGGTTTTTTTTTGTTTTTACAAACTGTGCATATATATATATATATGTCTGAAAGAGTTATGGTTAAATCTTCTGATTCATACTGTTTCTTCCTAATGTGTGGTTATAGAATTATTTTTATTCAATGGTTTTAAAAATAAATAATATACTATGAAGTCCAATGACTCAAGTGCTTTCTTTGCATACTAACTGAAATGGAAGCCTCAAATAATCCATATAAGTTTAAAGGGATTTGGTTTATAAATTGCCTGTTTAAGAGAGATCTCTTTTTTTTTAACTGCACATCTGGAATTAAGCAATGACTATCTCACAGTCATTGAGTGTAGAACCTCTACACCAGATCTCATGCCAATATAGACACATTACCATTTTTTTCCAGAAAGTTTAGGTTTTTTTTAGTCTGATTCTACTTACTACAAGAGAAGCAGAAGGAAAGCGACATGAGGAATAAATAAGATTCCTCAATAATATTAGTACAAAAAACAAAAACTGGAGTGTGGCCTATCAGAAAACCCTTTGGCCTGGGTTAGAGGACCTGGGTTCCAATCCAGGCTCTGCCACTCACTTGCTGTGTGACCTTGGACAAGTCACAACTTCTCTGTGCCTCAGCTTCTTTACCTTATTTAATTTGAATTAAATACCTGTTCCTCCTCCCCCTTAAACTGTGAGCCAGTCATGGGGCAGAACTGTGATCAATCTGATTATATCTTCCTCAGTGCTTCAAACACAGTAAACACATAACAAATGCCACAATTATTATTTTTATCCCCTCTAGACTATAAGCTCAATGTGGGCAGAGAACACGTGTTGTACCAACTCTGTTCTACTATTATGTCCCAAATGCTTAGTACACTGCTTTGTATTGATTGATTGATACCTTTGAGCAGTTTTTGGTGATGGCAGAATATTTTATTGATTATGAAAACAAAAACTTTCCATTTTCATTCTCTTCATCTACATGTTTGCTCTCCTTCTGTAACATACATTTTGTTGTACTCCTCTCCCATTATTGGAGGGGTCATAAAATTTTCTACTAGTAGTTTGAGGCAGCTTCATATCTGCATGGTAATATCACCAGGCTGATTCAAGTTATAGTGGGCTTGTGAAATCAAAATATCCATTTAAAAATATATTTGCTCTTAAGAGTCCTCAACTATTTGAATGAATAATGAAAAGTCACTATCAATTACACATTTTGGGGGGTAAAGTGGCAGGATACGGATTATTAGAAATAACATTTAAGATCTTTGTCTTCAGACCAAATAATGGTGTCTTCTGATATCTTGAACAGGATGATGAAGTCTTTCTTCTCACAAAAATGTGAAATCAATCAGGGTGTTCATTGAACACTTCCTGAGTTTTATGTTTTGTACTGAGTACTTGGGAGAGTTTAACATGGTAGAAGGACTAATTTCCCTTAAGTATTGGAGCTTACAGAGCATGGGCTTAGGAGTCAGAGGTCATGGGTTCTAATCCTGGTTTCACCACCTGTCAGCTGTGTGACTTTGGGCAATTCACTTAACTTCTCAGTGCCTCAGTTACCTCATCTGTAAAATGGATTAAGACTGTGAGCCTCATGTGGGACAACCTGACTACCCTGTATCTACCCCAGCACTTAGAAAAGTGCTCTGCACATAGTAAGTGCTTAAAAAATACCAACATTATTATTATTGTTATTTGGAAGTACTGATAATGTATATACAAGTAGTGAAACATTCCAGTAAGTTGATTTTACATAGTTTTACCAAAACATGAAATCCTCATTCAGATTTTCATTTTACCAGAATTTAAATGCTTCCCTATAAGCATGTGAAAATACCCAAAGGCATCTTCTACCACAATAACACAATTTAAACTATTCTCTAATTTGTTTTTCACCTTCCATTCTGGGTTTACTTTTAACTCCTACCAATTTTATTCTGCAGCTTTATCCATGACAATGTCTTCTTATACAAAACAATTTCCTATCTATTTTGTGATTCTATGAAATACATTGTGTATGACATTGTTATACAATAATGCTGGGCTATTGGTTATGATTACATTCTCCTTTGTGGGACTGCAGGTTATGTGACTTGGTCCAGAAAGGCAGATGTTGATTTCAGAAACCTAATCCTGATTCATCATGAATCACTTTGACTAAATTATGCATCATCACTTCCCAGAAGTGTCATGAAATTTAGAAACTAGTATCCAAAGTAACATAGTAGTTTCCTATGATTAGGTGAAACAAGGCACAACAGTATTAGATTTTTTAATATTGTTGCTGTTTATTCAGTATTAAGACAATCCCAGGTGCTGAACTAGCCAAAAGATAAACATAACATACAGCAGCAGGAACATTTACACTATGCTGACATCACTGCTTTTATTCTCTACCTTTTTTCTTAGACTCAATCACTATATCATAAATGGTTTATGGTTATGGGAAATTTAAATGAAATAAGTGGGCTCTGAAGAATTCTAAAGAGAAGAAAAATGCTTATAATTAAATTGGCCTAGTAGAAACAATCTAATTAATTGATGGCATTTCTTGAGCACTTACTGCTTTAAGAATACTATTCTAAGTGCTTGGGAGATCATAATACAACAGATTTGGTAGACATGTTCTCTCCCCACAATGAACTTATAGTTTAGGAGTGGAGACTGATATTAAAGTAAATAATGTATATGTACATAAGTGCTGTTGGACTGAGGTTAGGGTGAATATCAAGTGCTTAAACTGTACAGATACAAGAACATAGGCAAAACAGAAGGGGAAAGAAATAAGATGAATGATAGCTTAGTTGCTTGTGCTCAAAATATGATTTTAGTAAAGTTTTGAAGGTGGGGAGAGTGGTGGTCTGTTGGATACAAAGGGAGAAGGAGGTTCCAGGACAGAGGGAGACATGGGCAAGGGATCAGTCGGTGGTGAAATAGATAAGATAGAAATACAATAAGTAGGTTGGTGTTAGAGTGGTGAAGTGGAAGGGCTGGATTGTAGTAGGAAATCAGTGAGATAAGGGAGCTTATTGAATGCTTTAAAGGTGAGAGTAAGGAGTTGGCTTTTGATACAGATGTGGATGGGCAACCACTGGAGGTTTTTGAAGAGTGGGAAGACATGGACTGAACTTTTTTTAGAAAAAATGATGTGAGCAGCAGAGTGAGTAGGGGGAAACAGGCGGCAAGGACATCACTGATAAAGCTAATGCAATAATTATGGTTGGACATAACTGCTTGGATCAGGATGGGAACAGTTTGAATGGAGAGGAAACCAGGTTTTAGAGATGTTTGAAGGCAGACCCAACAGGATTTGGTGATAGATTGAATATGTGGGTTGAACCTGAGAGATGAGTCAAGGATAATGCCAAGGTTAGAGGCTTGTGAGACAGTGAAGATAGTGGTGTTGTCTATCTACAGTTATGAGAAACATCTGGCAGGATAGGGGTTGGGTTGGATGATGAGGAGTTCTGTTTCAGACATGTTAAATTGAGGTGTCAGCATGACATATAAATAGAGATATCTTGAAGGGAGGAGGGAATACGAGACTGCAGAGGAGAAGTCATAGCTGGAAAGGTAGATTTGGGAAGCATCTGCATAGAGATGGTAGTTGAACCTGAGGGAGTGAAAGCATTTGCCAAGAGAGTGGATGAACTTAGCCTTGAGGGATTCCTATTTTTAGAGAGAGGGAAGCTAAGGCGGAATCTGCACAAGAGATTGAGAAGTAGTAGTCAGAGAGATAGGAGAAGAACCAGGAGAGGACATGATCAGCGAAGCTAAGGTTGGGTAATTGTTAGAGGAGAAGGGGTTTTCCATTCATTCAATTGTATTTATTGAGCACTTACTATGTGTAGAGCACATTACTAAGTGCTTGGGGGAGTACAGTGCTACAATAAATAGAAACATTCCCTACCCACAACAAGCTTACAGTCTAGAGAAGGGTAGAAAGACATCAGTACAAATAAATAAATTACAGATATGTACAGTGTTAAAGGCAGCCTAGAGGTCTGGGAGGATAAGGATGGAATAGAAACCATAAGCTTTGGCAATAAGTTCATTGGCAACCTTAGAGAGGGTAGTTCCCATGGAGAGAAGCGAGTGGAAGTTGAATTGGAGTGGGTTAAGGAGAGAATTGGAGGAGAGAAACTGTAGGCAATGGGTCTAAACAACTCAATCTAGGAATTTGGTAAGGAATGTTAGGATGGAAATTGGGTAATCAATAAATCAGTATGTATTTACTCAGCACTTAGTGCTTGCACAACACCATGCAAGGGATAACAGGAGAAAGCTGAGGTTTATTTAGGATAAAGGAGATACATGATGACATTTGAAAGCAGTGTGGTAGGAGCCATAGGAAAGCGAATGGTTGAAGATCAAGGTCAAAGAAGGAAGAAGGGAGGGGTAAAGTGTTTTGAAAATATTTGAAGGGGTGGGTCCGAAGATTAGGTGGAAGAGATGGAATCGGGAGATCTTTTTAGTTACTGCTGGAAAAGATGGGACAGTAGAAGAGAGGACAGGTAAGTGAAAAAGAGCAGGCATTATAGTTTCAATTTTATCTGTAAGTATGTGGCCAGGTCACTGGGGTAAGAGGTGGAGGAGGAATAGTGACTGGGGATTTGAGGAGGCAGTTAGAAGTCTGAAATAACTGGTGCGGGCAATGGACATGAGGGAGAATAAGAACCGAGAAATATTGTTGCCGGCTAAAGAAAAGGTCAGTGTAAAGCACAGGTGGATAAGTTTGAAGATTGGAGTTTTCCACCACCAGTGCTTTGGTGCTTGTGCACAGATAGGGAGGAAATATACTATAGAGATGATCCAGGGCTGTGGATTAATGGTATGATAATTGCAGAAGGACAGGCGAGTTGAGTTCATTAGGGAGGAAGGGGTTGAGAGAGTGGATTTGTGTATCAAGAGAAGGTTGGTTTAGTATGGAGACCCAATGGGGCATGATAACGGCAGAAAAATGGAGGGGTTTGAAAGATCAGAGCTCTTGGAAGGGGAACAGGACAGATTTGCAGGAAAGAAGTGTTTAGGAGTGCGGGCAGATGAGGATGGCATGGTTGATTGGATGAATTTCAGAGTTGATGAGGGTAGAAATTGTAAAGTGATTAGATTAATTCATTCTTTCGATTCAATCATATATATTGAATGCTTACTGTGTGCAGAGCACTGTACTAAATGCTTGGAAATTACAATACATCAAAAAAGAGTGACAATCCCTGCATACAACAAGCTCAGTCTAGCAGGACTAGAGATGATGAGATCAAGTCTATGTCCAAATTGATGGGATGGAGCAGGAAGTCAGTGGAGTTGAAGAGTGAGAGTTATTGGATAGTGGAATGATCGATGGGAACATCCACGTGTATATTGAAGTTCCTGGGAATCAATGTAGGGATGGAGAAAGAGAGGAGGAATGTAATAATGTGATTAAAATTGTTCCAAAAGTTAGAGTGACCTGGGCTAACCATGACTAGAATCAGGAGCTGGTCATAGAGCTTAATGATATGGTCTTCAAAGCAAGATAAAGAGAGGGATGGGGCAGAGGGGATGGTGCAAAAGCAGCAATGGGGAGCAAGAAGGAATCCAACTCCTTCCGATTTCCCAGTGAGTCTTGGGGAGTGGAAGAAGATGAGGCACCTTCAAGAGAGATCAAAAGGGTAAACATTATCATCTAGGAAGAGCAGGTGCAGTGATGGTGATTGCAGTGATGGTGATCAGGACCTGTGACCTGGTGAGGAACAAGTCAGAAGTCAAAGGAAGCTTTCCCATGATGAAGTAGTCTGCACTTGGCTGAAGCATTAGGTTGGGGGTGGGGAAGGGGACAGAATTGGATGGGAGTGAGTTGAAGGGAGCCAACACTGGGAGAGAGGTTTGAAGGGCAGCATTGAGAAAGAAGGACAGGGTTAAGGCAAAATAAATACAATTACATTACAGCTGGAGGAGAAAAGGAAAAAACTGTAAAGGGGAAATAAATTGGTGAGAGTGTGTGATCTGAGAAATTAAATGTGATCTGAGAAATTAAATGATGTGGAAACAAGTGAGAGTGAAAGATAAAAGATGAGAGAGTACTTCATTTATGTTTATCATAATATCTATATTGCATCCCCTGGTTGAGCGTGGCAAAATTCTTAGAAAGAGAGAGAGAGGGGGTGTGTGTGTGTGTGTGTGTGTGTGTATGTGTGTGTGTGTAATAATAATTGTGGTATTTGTTAAGTACTTTGTGCCAGGCACTGTACTGAGTGCTGGAGTGGCTACAGTCAAATTAGGTTGGTTGTAGTCCTTGTCCCACATGGGGCTCATAGTCTTAATCCCCATTTTACAGAAAAGGGAACTGAGAACCAATGAAATGAAGTGACTTACCCAAGGTAAGACAGCAGAAAAGTAGCAAAAGGGAATTAGAGCCCAGATCCTTCTGAATCCCAGGCCCGTGCTTTATCCACTAGGCCATGCTGATTCTCATATTTTTTTTTATGAATGACTATTTTCTCAAATGATATATATATAAGAAAGTAAGAGTAACAGAAATTAAAGGTCAAAGGAATCTTGGATCAAATTTTTCACAATGGAAACAGTTATTAACAGAACTGTGAATTTATTTGCAATTTTTATGGTAGTTGCCAGAGGCTGTCTGTTAATGGTATCAAATGTTTTTGAAATGTATATTATCATTATCAGCATTGCCAGCAGCCCAAATATTCACTGAGTGTTTAAAAAATCTAGAAGTTGAGTGTTGTTTACCCGCACTTTAATATTTTTATCATGATGCAAATGAAGCTCATTTTCATTGCTCCTCATGGTCAGAGTTGGTATCTACTTACTCTGTGGTACTCTTCCAAGCACTTAGTACAGTGCTTTGCGCACAATGCTTGACTGATTAATTCATTTGTTGTGATGTGTTTCACTCTGAAACCACATTGTTACTCAGAAAGTGCATGGATGATACTATTCTTGTGTAACCTGTCCAGAAAAGTTCTAGTTAGAATCTTGCCAGTAAGTGAGCTAATCTGGCAGTTTTCTCAGTCAGTTCTCTCTCTGCTTTCTTGTTGAAGATGCTGTTTATTTTGTGCCTTAGAAATTCTGTAATACATTTTCAGTGGCCCAAGATTCCACTTTGCAGATGACTGAACTGTGCATTTTCACCTGGCTTGAAAGGTTTTTCTGAAATCCCCTCATATCCAGATGCTGTACCATTTTTACTGACTTTGCCTGTGGTAGTTGCTTTCCCAAAAATTGTAGCCTAGATTCAATAGTTGAAGCCCTGTTTAGAGAATCAAGGTGTGGGGTTTTTTTTTCCCCTCATCTGCTCAAGATTCCCATTTTGTAATGAGCAGGGCAGCCTAATGAGAAGCAGTACCACCTAAAGGAAAGAGATTTCAGTAGGACCTGGGTTCTAATTCCACATCCACTCCTTGCTTCCTTTGTGACATTGGGCAATTCACTTCTCTGTGCCTCAGTTCCCTCATCTGTAAAATGTGGATTAAAACACTAAGCCCTATGTGGGACAGGGACCATGTCCAATCCGATTACTTTGAATCTACCCCAGTGTTTAGTATAGTGCCTGGCACATAGTAATCACTTAACAAATACCACAATCATTATTATCATTTTTAATGAGGATATTTTAATCTATATAAACTTCACCTGTGCTTTGGTAATGTACATAGAGCTTTACAGTGTAAAATTCCTTCCGTTCATTTCTAAACCCTGCAACGTTGGCACTTTACTTTTTAAATTTGTGTCTGTAGGTTGGCACTTTACTTTTTAAATTTGTGTCTGTAGGCCTCCTTTGTTATATGTAGTAGTAGTTGTAATAGTATTTATTAAACACTTACTGTGTGCAGAGCACAGTGCTAAATGCTGGGAAAGAATGCCCAGTGGGGAGTCAGACCAGGTTTCTGTCCCTCAGGAGTTCACAGTCTGAAAAGCTTCAAGGCAGTAACAAACAAGAAATAATTTGATATTAAAAATTGTTTCCAGCAAATGAGAAATAATTTATTTCCTGCTTAATGAAAGTAATTTTTAATATCCAGACACTTTTGTTAATTCGGGCTAGATGCTGTTTCCTAGTCTTCATGCTGCCTGGTGAACAGTGTTTTGGATTGGTCCTCCTTTGATGTGCATGTTGAGATTTGTAGCTATGATTCCTTGTTCCATCAAGTTTTCCTTGTTCTTCAGAAATTTGTTATTTGACTTCCTGGGTATTTTGAGACCTATTTTTAAATGCATTATCAAAACTCATTTTGATTTTTTCATTTAGTATAACTCACATCTACCAACCAAAAGGTACATTTTTAGTCAGTTTTCTTGACTGCTCATCTGGATAAAAGAGAGTGAGCAGCTACTTCAATCATTCAAAATGGTCCAAATGGTTTTCTAGTGGTAAGCCTATTGCCAATCTTTCTGTCTCTGGATCTTCCAAAGAGCATGTCTCAGTCTTAGATTGTGTTAGCTTGACAGAAATAAATATTAGAAGTACAAGACTCATTTTTCCCATTTGGTGGCCAGGTGGCAGAAAACAGAGTCATTACATTTTACTTGTGCTCTAAACATATATTCCCTCATTAAGTACCATTGATTTTCAGTCAATCAATCCATGATATTAATTGAGAACTCACTGTGCTCACTGTGTGCACAACACTGTATTTAGTGCTTGGGAGAGTTCCAATGACAGAATTGGTAGACATATTCCCTGCTCACAAGGAGGGTTTTGTTTAGTCCAGAATGATTTCAGTTGTTTTCGGGTTCCAGAACATCAAGAGTAAAATGCAGGCAAGAAGAATTGTGTGCATGCATGTGTAAGATGTTTCTAAAATTCTCTAATAGGGTTTCAAGAAAAAAACAGGGCATGGATTTTGTTTAAAATGTAATTAATTCTGTTTTAACATTATTTCCTTAATATCTCCATAAATCTGTACTACAGGCCTCCTGCTGTCTCAGACAGAATGGCGTCACAGCTACCTCTGGAAATTATGCACAGTATTGGCAATTAGGAAATTTTTTTCTTCAAATTAAAGACTAATAAAGCTTAATTTGTATACAGTGCTTTATAATCACTGATTACTTAATCCTGGGGGACAGAGCATTTTTATTATTCTCCATAGAAGGGTACAATAAATACATTTCTGGAAGATACAGGACTAGAAGTCTAAGCCCAATTACATTAGGAAAAAAGTCATTTTTTAAACCTTGCAGCCCTTCAGCCTACCTAGGTACATATGAAAAATACTATTGTATCCATACAAGAGGGCTGAGCAATTGTTTGCTGACTTCAGGGTATGTGTTAATTTAGGCCCAACCTAAACCTGGAGACAGTTTGACCCAATGGAGGAGCTAGATCCAGGAACCAGGAGACCTGGCTTCAGAACACAGTGTGACCACTTAACTTTTATATGGCTCCATTTCCTTATCTGTAAAATGGGAATAAAATAACTTGGACACATTATAAATACATAGTAAATGCTGTTAATATTGTTATAATTTCACAGTGATCTTGGGTCTGAATTCTACAATAATTGATTCATTTGTCCAATTGATATGAACTCTACATGGAAACTGATCAGCATGGCTTAGGGGAAAGGCCATGGGCCCAGATGTCACAAGTCTTGGGTTCTAATCCACCTCTGTCATTTGTCTGCTGTATGACCTTGGGCAAGTTATAACATCTCTCTGCCTCAGTTTCTACAATTATAAAATGGGGATTAAATTCTATTCTCTCCCAATTTAGACTGTGAATCCCAAGTGGGACAGGTCAGGTTAGCACAAGGGTACAGAGAATAGGTACAAGCTAATCAAGATGGACACAGTCCATTTCCCATAAGGGTATCACAGTCCACATCTCCATTTTAAAAATGAGGTAACTGAGGCAAAGGGAAGTTAAGTGATTTGCTGAAAGTCACATAGCAGACAAGTGGTGGAGCCCATATTAGAATCAAGCTTCTCTTACTCATAGGCCCATGCTCTTTCCAATAGCTAACATACCGCTCCCTAAAGTTTGGGAAAAAATGGTGATCTTGGGGAGAAGATGTGAATGCCATGGTAGCTAGATTTTGCTCACACCCAGTGGGGGCCTATGAGAGTCTTCCTGAGAGTTTTCCTCTGGCTTCCCCATGGATACCTGTGGAAAAATGCATTGCTTTCTTCTTTGCTGGAAGTAGGGTCAAGGGGAGATGAACAATCTAGACTCAGGCTTCCAGCTCCAGGAAAATGGGGAGTAAATGAGTGGTGTCCAGGGGGAGGGAAGTGCACAGCCCTCTGGCAGAGCAGGCAGGACCCTGATCCATCCTGCTTTCAGAGCACTGAACTATATCTGGGGGAGTATAGATACTTAGTAGACACAGTTCCTGCCCTCTAAGGGTTATAGTCCAGGGGGAAACCCAGCCCCTAAAATAAATTAAAAGTAGAGGAGAAGTAACCAAGTATAAATGTACATACATAAAAAGTTACACTATTACTAAAGAAAGTGAAGTCCATGTTTCCTCACTCCTCAAGAGCCTCCAGTGGTTGCCCATTCCCCTTTGCATCAAATCTAAACGCCTTACCCTTGGCTTTAAAGCTTTCAGTCGGGTTGCCCACTCCTATCTTACCTTGATGATTTCTTCATCCAACTCAGTCCTCATCCTGGTTTCAAGCAGAGAGATAGATATTAGAATTTTATTCATATTATACATGAGTGAAATACTCATCATCTTTTCTACTTCTATAATGACATATATCCTGAACTAGGAATCACCTGAGATTCCATCAAAATGGAAAACTTCTTGTATCCCCTGTTTTAGAGTGAATTATGTTTTAAATACACTTATTCTTCATTGAGTGAGGAAATGAAGTAATACTGAGGCAATGCTGGAAGATGAGTTCCATAAATCACACATTGCTATTTCAGGTATTTAAATTACAACATGAGATTGGTGTTAAAAAAAAAAAAAATTCTAGTTTCTCTAGAAAGCTTATCTTCCAGAATTTCCAAACTATTTGCCTTTTATTAAATAGCCCATAATGCTTGAAAGATAATGAAAAATTCTGGAGATAAAGTGTTGCTCTGACACCGTTTCCTGCCATATAATGATGGGTTGCAGAAGCTGATAATTGTAATTTTCCTATAATTATATAGTTCTGTCCAAAGTGAAGAGAAAACTAAAATATTTATTATTATGATCTGCATTTGATTTGAAACTAAGGATTTTATGATGCAATAATTTCTATTGTTGAAATAAATTTTCTTTTTTACCAAAAAATTTCCCTTTTTCATCTCCTTAAAATATGATTTTGAGGTTGTTTACATTATCAATCAGTGGTATTTATTGAGCGCTTTCTCTGTGCAGGGCTTAGAAGAGTACAATAGAATTAAAGATATGAACACTGCCCTCAAGGATTTTACATTCTAACGGGAGAGACTGACAAACAAATGAAGTACGGATAGGAAGAACCAACCGAGTTATAAGATATGACCATAAGTACTAGATGTAAAGAGGTTCTCCAGAATGAGTATCCAAATTCTTCGAAGATGCCTCGGTGCTGAAGTGTTAGTGAAGGCAGGTGGGAGGAATAGGATGGGTCAATAAGAGATTAATCAGGGAGGTCTCATAGACAGAGGATGGTGTGAAAACCTTTTTTTTTTTGGTGCCAGTAACATGATGTTTTTGCAAATAACAAGAATGAAAGAAAGTGTAAAAACTAATTTGTGATCATTTGAATTATTTGCTGGCATGGCTTACACAGAGTGCATTTGGAGATCATTCATATTAATTCAGTGGAAACTAAAAATTCTTCTATGTTATGAAATGGAATTCCCATGCTACGTTTTACTGTACTTAGTTCCTGAATCAATTTTTCCCATAAAAATATAAAAGATGAGTTCAGGAGGAGTGAAAAGTATTGCAAATTTCAATGTAGGATATATGGACCACAGGTTACAATTTGACCTCTTCTTTTCCCACCCCTTAGTGGAGGATTTGAAGACAAATGCATTATGCTAGCATATGGCATAAGGTGACTGTAACCTACTCTTGCCATTTTTGGCAGAAGTCTTCCTGAATCCATAACCTACTCTCCCTAGTACTTAGTACAGTTCACTGCTCCTGGTGAAGGCTCTACAATTAATTGTTAGGAAATTAAAGTGCTTCTAAGGAAAACTCTCATAATAGTCACAATTCTGACACTACACATTTGTGTACAGCTGTTTCCTCCCACATCTTGTTGCACTGTATCCAGTGGGTTCTCATTGTCAAGGTAGTGTTCCCTAACTCTGCTTTCATGTCCGAGTCAAAATGCCTAATGAAATCACGTGTTCTGGCAGAACTGAATAAATTCTCCAAAATCATGTCTATTGATTACAAGAAGGAATCAAAATAGAATATTGTCAAGGAAGTTGTCTTTGGGCACTGTTGAAGAAATGTTCATTCATTCATTCAATAGTATTTATTGAGCGCTTGCTATGTGCAGAGCACTGTACTAAGCGCTTGGGATGAACAAGTCGGCAACAGATAGAGACAGTCCCTGCCGTTTGACGGGCTTACAGTCTAATCGGGGAGACGGACAGACAAGAACAATGGCACTAAACAGCGTCAAGGGGAAGAACATCTCGTAAAAACAATGGCAACTAAATAGAATCAAGGCGATTTACAATTCATTAACAAAATAAATAGGGTAACGAAAATATAGATGTAGAAGATGAAGTCAAAATAAACACCAGTCTATAGTTGCAGTTCAATACTTCCTTGTTCCTAGGAATTGGTAGTAAGTGTATGCCTTCTTAAGAAGCCCATGAGAACTGAAAATCACTGGAAGAGAAAGATCATAGGATTCGCACTAATCCAACCAACAAAAAAGGTCTAATTAACAGTGAGATTAGTTTCAGTTACAATAATCTGTTTAAGAAGCTCCCCACATTTTTTGGCAAATCCATTTTGGGATTTGATGTTCTAGCTAGGATTATGTTTTTGGAAGATTTTAGTGAAAACTGAATTTGTAATATCTAGGGAGGTAATGATCAACATTTTTTTATTAATAGCTAGAACCACGTAGATTAATTTCTTACATTTTGTTAGATATAAAATGATATAAGGATCATTTGGCTGGATATTGAAAAGGTAACACAAATATTCTGTTAATCTCTTCATTAAACTCTATGATAGGGCATGGGAATGTTCTTTGAGTTTATTTTTGAGTGCTTATGTTAAACAATGGTGACCAATAGGACACATTTTACTAAAACAATAGATGTTTTTCTGACATTTGGGTGACTGCCCACTCCACATTAAAAAAAAAGAAATACTGTAAAAAAACACTTGATAAGTTTTTTTTTGTGGGGGGTGGGATGGATGGATTTTTTTGCAAATAAGGATGAAAGAAAGTGTAAAAATAAATTTGTGATCATTTGTATTATTTGCTGGCATGGCTTACACGGAGTGCAAGTCAACTGTTCCTTAAGGGTTTTAATAGACCAACAGAATATGTGCGAAGTAAGATGGTGTTTAACTGAAAAATAGGGAGACTATGGATGGCATTAAAGAGGGGGCTTTGATGGGGATGTGATTTGCATAATAGGTGTTTGGTTTACACATTTATCTTGGAATCCTATCACATCTACCAATCCTGAGACACAGGTTTGAGCTACAACCCAAACTTTCACATCTACCCCTGCCCATCATATAATGCAATATGATACAATCTATGTAGCTGCAGTGAGGTTGTTGTTTCCAGCCAGGGCAACTCTTCTTGGGAATTGGTGAGGAGCAGTAGGTGCTTTCCTGTTTTCCCTATACTAGCCACTTCAGAGCCCAGGAGGATTGTCATTTTTTAAATAAAAAAAAAAAACCCGAACACAGGCTTCTCAGGATCTGTGAGGAACCATAGGTGCTTTCTTGATTTTCTTGGTCTGGCCACTACTGTGGTGCAATCTGGATGTGCTTGCAGCCCCCTTCATCCCACAGAGTCATTCCACTGCCTCTCTGTTCCCTGGTCAAGTGATGGAAACCATGTGTGCATCCCCATTCATTCACACACACAAATTTTGGGGGAAGCTGCATGTGTCCCCCACAATGGATAGTTCACACCCCATGAGCAAGTCTCTTCCTCCTACAGCACTTCTTAGAAAGTCCCACCTCCCTCTTCCATGACAATGCTCCCTGTATGGAAGATGGGCAACCTAGTAATTTAAACTATGAGGTGATAAATCAGTAGCCATTATAAACTGATCATTTTATCATCATTTTGGAGGATTTCACCTGATTTACACATCACCACACAAAATGTGCCAACTTGTTGGAGGTGCTGTCATCTATATAGGAACATCGTAAGGACAAACATGACAAGAACCCAGTTACAGAGAGAGTCATTGGAGAGATCTCTGATGCTGTCCACTCCAGGGACAGTGTGTTTTCCTCTAAGATTTAGATCATAGGACTGAACTAAATCCCTGAGGGACTAGAGGAGACTTAGTAAATGCAGTTCCTGCTCTCTAGGAGTTATAGGTTATTGGGAAAACCAGCTACTAAAATTAATTAAATGTGAGGAGAAATAACCAAGTATAAAGATACATGCATAAAAAACCACTACTACTAAAGAAAGTTAAGTCCATATTTCCGCACCGCTCAAGAACTTTCAGTGGTTGTCCATCCACTTCGGCATCAAATCAAAATTCTTACCCTTGGCTTTGAAGCACTCAATCAGCTTCTTTCCTTCTATCTTACCTTGCTGATTTCCTCGTACAACCCAGTCCTCATGCTTCACAGCTCCTACCTATTCATTGCACCTCAGTCTCATCTATCTTTCCACCAGTCCACATCCTCCCTCTGCTGGAACTCCTTTTTCCTTCATATACATAGACCACCACTCTCCTTGCCTTCAAAACCTCATTTTCTCCAAGATGCCTTCCTTCATTTCTCCCACTTCCTCATCCTGCTGCATCACCCTTGCATTGGATTTGCCCACTTTTCTTCACTCTTCCCTCAGATCCATAACATTTAGGTACATATCCATAGTTTCTTTTTACTGCCTGTCTTCCTATCTAGACTTCAAGATCCTTGTGGGTAAGGGACAGCTCTACCACTTCTGTTGTATTGTACTCTCCCACGTGATTAATAATAATAATGATGGCATTTGTTAAGCACTTACTATGCGCCGAGCACTGATCTAAGCACTGGGATAGATACAAGCTTATCAGATTATCCCACATAGGGCTCACAGTCTTAATTCCCATTTTACAGCTGAGGCAAATGAGGCACAGAGAAGTTAAGTGACTTGCCCAAAGAAACACAGCTGACTGCCAAGCCCATGTTCTTTCCACTAAGCCATGCTGCTTCAACAGTGCTCTGCAATCAATGTGATTAATAAATACCACTGATTATGACATAAATGCTTTATGGGGGTAAGTAAGGGGTATTTAAGTGAATATGTGAAACTGTAGCTGGGAAAGTAGGCTCTCAGTGCATTCTCCCAACTTTCCTTTAATGCTATGCTTTTAAGACTGTGGCATTATGAAAGCATACTTATTTTGATGGGCACAAAAAATAATACACTGTGTGGGATAAGAAATATAGGAAGCAACCAAATCTCAGTCGGGCTTGAAAGAGTACCCATGTAATATAGGTAAAACAAATGAATCTAGAATTACTGTACTGATGATAGGCTTGAGAAATATCTTTACTGTCCCCTAAACTAATTTGTAAGAGTTAGGTTCTTAATAACCAAAACAACTATGGTAGTGTGCAAGTAACAGATTAGCTGTGAATGAATAGCACTTAACGCTGCTATATAGAATAAATGTTCAATAAATACCACTGATTGATTGATTATGAATTAGTCATTGTGTAGAATTTTCTAGGGCTAAATTTATGTTGGCTAAATGCTATTAGATCTCTATGCTATGAAAGCTGTGGCACTTCTTTACCTCAGCTGCAGAACCTGTTGGAGTTTAGCTCTTTAAAAAATCTGTGAGGCATCGCCTCATCATTTTGGAAATTGTTCAATAGTGTTTTTAAAGCTCAGTGCCTTCACTCGAACAAACATCTACCTGCAAAGAAATTAGAGAATGTGCATATTTTTTAATAGTGGATTTTAATGACCTGATGAAATATTGCTGCCAATTTTCTGGCAACAGCCAGAAAAAGTTGAAGCAACAATAAACAGAAAAATAGCATTTAAAATGAAAACAGACAAGAATGCAAAGTTACAGGCTGTCCTATTCAGAACACTGTGGTCTAGTGGAAAGAGCATGGGTCTGGGAGTCAGAAAATCTGTGTTTTAATCCCACCCCCACTACTTGAATGCTATGAGACCTTGGGCAAGTCACTTAATTTCTCTCGGCCTCAGTTACCTCATTTGTAAAATGGGGATAAAGGCTGTGAGCCGCCACATGAGACATGGACCGTGTCCAACCTGATTAACTTGTACCTACCCTAATGCTTAGAACAGTACATGACAAATACTAAATGCTCAGCATGTCCAAAACTGAGCTCCTTATCTTCCCTCCCAAGCCCTGTCCTCTCCTGACTTCCCTATCACTGTGGATGGTACGACCATCTTTCCCGTCTCTCAAGCCCGCAACCTTGGTGTCATCCTTGACTCAGCTCTCTCATTTACCCCACACGTCCAATCCGTCACCAATGCCTGCTGGTCTCACCTTTACAATATCGCCAAGATCCGCCCTTTCCTCTCTATCCAAATGGCTATCTTACTGGTACAGGCTCTCATAATATCCTGGCTGGATTATTGTGTCAGCCTTCTCTCTGATCTCCCTTACCCCTATATCTCCCCGCTCCAGTCTATTCTTCATTCCGCTGCCCGGCTCATCTTCCTGCAGAAACGCTCTGGGCATGTCACTCCCCTTCTTAAAAAGCTCCAGTGGTTGCCTGTCAACCTCCGCACAAAACAAAAACTTCTCACTCTAGGCTTTGAGGCTCTCCATCACCTTGCCCCCTCCTATCTGTCTTCCCTTCTCTCTTTCTACTGCCCACCCTGCATGCTCCGTTCCCCTGCTGCTCACCTCCTCACAGTCCCCCATTCTCATCTATCCCACTGTCCACCCCTGGCCCGCGTCCTCCCGCTGTCCTGGAATGCCCTCCCTCCTCACCTCTGCCAAACTAACTCTCTTCCCCTCTTCAAAGCCCTACTGAGAGCTCACCTCCTCCAAGAGGCCTTCCCAGACTGAACTTCCCCTTTTCCCTCTGCTCCCTCTCTGCCCCCCTTCACCTCCCCTCAGCTAAGCCCCCTTTTCCCCACCTTCCCCTCTGCTCCTCCCCCTTTCCCTTTCCCTCCCCGAGCACTGTGCTCATCCGCTCATTTGTATATATTTTTACCCTATTTATCTTGTTAATGAGATGTATATCCCCTTGATTCTATTTATTGCTATTGTTTTTGTCTGTCTCCCACGATTAAACTGTAAGCCCGTCAATTGTCTTTATATGTTGCCGAATTGTACATTCCAAGTGGTTAGTACAGTGCTCTGTACATAGTAAGCACTCAATAAATACTATTGAATGAATGAGAGATACCACAATTATCTATTATTATTATTACTACTGCTATTGCTAAGAATAATAATAGTATTTAATATTCACAGTCACAACAATCCCTATCTCTGTGTTTTGGAAGGTACAGGGCCACTCTGACCCCACACAGCCAAGAGCAGGATGAGGCTGGGTAATGGTGGCTGCAGTGTATTTTCAGTGGTAGGGCTTGCACTCTGGCATTAGGGGAGCAGGAGTAGAAAGAGCAGGGTATGGCCACAATATTCCACTGTACTTTGTCATAAATCCTGTAGAGTTTTTCTCCTTAGCATTTCTGATATCTGCTCCTCTCTCTGCAACTGAGGTTACCATCCTGACATCAACACCTATTACTACTCAAGGGCTTAGTACAGTGCTCTGCACTGAGGAATGCTCTGTAAGTGTCGTTGATTGATTTCTGCATTAGTTTCCTCACAGATATGTGGGTCTCACAGTTATCTTACAACTCCTTTCTCATGCCCTTTGTCCTACCTGCATCTCCTGCCCACTTCATTCTCATTTTCCAAGCCCTTCTGAAATCACATTTTTTATAGGAAGCCTTCCCTGATTAACTTCTATTCTCTCCTAGCTTAATCCCCGTAATTACAACCTTAACCCTTCTGCTTTTTTTATACCTGAATATCCACTTTTGAATCTTTATTCATTCATTCAATAGTATTTATTGAGCACTTACTATGTGCAGAGCACTGTACTAAGCGCTTGGGATGAACAAGTCGGCAACAGATAGAGACAGTCCCTGCCGTTTGACGGGCTTACAGTCTAATCGGGGGAGACGGACAGACAAGAACAATGGCACTAAACAGCGTCAAGGGGAAGAACATCTCGTAAAAACAATGGCAACTAAATAGAATCAAGGCGATGTACAATTCATTAACAAAATAAATAGGGTAACGAAAATATATACAGTTGAGCGGACGAGTACAGTGCTGTGGGGATGGGAAGGGAGAGGTGGAGGAGCAGAAGGAAAAGGGGAAAATGAGGCTTTAGCTGCGGAGAGGTAAAGGGGGGATGGCAGAGGGAGTAGAGGGGGAAGAGGAGCTCAGTCTGGGAACGCCTCTGGGAGGAGGTGATTTTTAAGTAAGGTTTTGAAGAGGGAAAGAGAATCAGTTTGGCGGAGGTGAGGAGGGAGGGCGTTCCAGGACCGCGGGAGGACGTGACCCAGGGGTCGACGGCGGGATAGGCGAGACCGAGGGACGGTGAGGAGGTGGGCGGCAGAGGAGCGGAGCGTGCGGGGTGGGCGGTAGAAAGAGAGAAGGGAGGAGAGGTAGGAAGGGGCAAGGTGATGGAGAGCCTTGAAGCCTAGAGTGAGGAGTTTTTGTTTGGAGCGGAGGTCGATAAGCAACCACTGGAGTTGTTTAAGAAGGGGAGTGACATGCCCAGATCGTTTCTGCAGGAAGATGAGCCGGGCAGCGGAGTGAAGAATAGACCGGAGCGGGGCGAGAGAGGAGGAAGGGAGGTCAGAGAGAAGGCTGACACAGTAGTCTAGCCGGGATATAACGAGAGCCCGTAATAGTAAGGTAGCCGTTTGGGTGGAGAGGAAAGGGCGGATCTTGGCGATATTGTAGAGGTGAAACCGGCAGGTCTTGGTAACGGATAGGATGTGTGGGGTGAACGAGAGGGACGAGTCAAGGATGACACCGAGATTGCGGGCCTGCGGGACGGGAAGGATGGTCGTGCCATCCACGGTGATAGAGAAATCTGGGAGCGGACCGGGTTTGGGAGGGAAGATGAGGAGCTCAGTCTTTTAGAAGATGTTCCAGGAAGGGAAAATATGATAAATATGTAGGACCCTCAAGGAATATCCTGTTTAGGCAAACCAGTGGTCAGAGGCACAAACGTGAGAATATCCATATGACAATATAAACTTTGTCAAATTGTCATGAAAATTAGATTCACACCTATGCCCTTCACAACCTTAGGACCTAAGCTTGGAGGGTCTCCAGAATGGAAGGGAGCTTTCATATACTCGGTCACATGGATTAAATTTACACATTGTAACACCGATAATTCTGTTTTTCACACTCTGTCTTTTTAATATGGAAATTATATGGCAACTGCCAAATATCTGCTGCCGACCTATAAAATACCTGACTTTGAGAAATTCAATTCTGATTGTAACAGTGGCATAATGGCACAAAAAAATCACTTCAAACCTTTGTGATTCTTGAGTCTAGCACTTTGGGAAGACCCTATAGGTAAAGTATTATTTGACGGTGTAGTTAAAGCCTGCTATTTAGTTTTTTATTGCAATTTGATCAAAGGTAGAACTATTTGGAATAAAGAACTTACTTTTCCTGTTAAAGAGCTACAGAAACACTTTCAGCATCACATTCTGCAGTCAGGTACCTTCCACTGCTCTATTATGAGCAATATACTAAGCATAAAGGCATATGACAAAGAAAAAGCATTTATCATGGAGCAATGGAAAGTGTTATAACATTAAAGGACATACTAACTTTCTCTAAGGCTCCACAGCTAGAACATTTTAAATGTTTCCAAGGGTACTTCCACCAAAATATGCCTCCATCCATAATACTTTACCTTTTAACAGCATGTCCCAAGGTGAAAAGTATAACCCCCAAGAGACATATGTATTCTTGAAAGATTATTTGAAAGGTCAGTCAGTTTTGGACTAGACTAAGTTAAAGGGTAGTTGCTAGTTTTGGGGTTGCTCCTGAGAGTTTGGGTAGGAAACCAAAATATAAGGCACTGAAAATTTTGATATATGTATTTGATATATATCTGTTGCCGAATTGTACATTCCAAGTGCTTAGTACAATGCTGCACACATAGTAAGCTCTCAATAAATACTATTGAATGAATAAATGAAAGATATATATCCTTATTTATCCTTGTGTATGTGTGTGTCCTTATTTTAAAAGGGCTGATTGATTAGCAATTACTGAGTAATATCTCTTACCTATAATGAACAGATCCTTCCTTGATGTCTTGTGGATAAATGGATACATAATGTAGGCTCATGGGCAGCATGCATACAAAATCAATCAATCAATGGTAATGAGAAGCAGGCCTAGTGGATAGAGTATGTGCCTGGGAGTCAGAAGGACCTGAGTTCTAATTTCAGCTCTATCACTTCTCTGCTGTGTGACTTTGGGCAAGTCACTTAACTTGTTTTTTCCTTAGTTCCCTCATCTTAAAATGGGAATTAAGACCATCATCTCCATATAGGTCATCAGTTGTGTCCAACCAGATTATCTCGTATCAACCCCAGCACTTAGTACAGTGTCTGACACATAGTAAGTGCTTAACAAGTACTTTTAATATATATTATTTCTGTATTGAATGCTTACTATGTGCAAAGGACTATAGTAAACATTTGGGAGAGTCCAAAAGAGTTAGTAAACATGATCCCTGCTCTCTATGAACTATCTAGCAGAGCAAGAAGACATTAAAATAAATTACAGGTAGGGAAGCAGCAAAAACTTGCTCTAGGTGTTCAGTATTTCTTTGAGCTTTTCAGAGGCAAATGACTAAATTGCCAATGTTGCTGCTTTTGAGAAAGGAAAACTTTCAGAGCTGCCAATGCTATTTACATGGAGAAAGGCCATAGTATTTAAGTATGCAAAACACAGAAATCCTAGGAAATACTAATATTTTCCCTAGCCAGCACAGATACTGTGTACTAGGTCCTTTCCTGGACTTTTAGCCAACTTACCCACCCAGATGGGCTGAAACTCCATTGGAGTGGAGAGACAAGGAATAGTTCGAGGTGTTGTAAAAATAATAACAGTCAACACAATTATTTCTAAGCCCTACAGTGTCATAAGTTCTGTTCTAGTCATTGGAAAATGAATGATGAAAATGAGTATCAATTGATTCGTGGTATTTATTGAGCACTGAGAGAGATATAGGTGATCGCTGCTCACCAGGAATTTACAGACTTGAGGGGGATGACAAATATAAAACAATTATTCATTCATTCTGTCATATTTATTGAGCGCTTACTGTGTGCAGAGCACTATAACTAAGCACTTGGAAAGTACAATACAGCAATGAATAGAGACAGTCTCTGCCATTATCAGGTTCACAGTCTAGAGAAAGGGAGACATATCAATACCAGTAACAGGCATCAATGTAAATAAATATAATTATATAAATATATATATACCTGATCACCCTGTATCTACCCCAGCACT
The DNA here is from genome assembly GCF_004115215.2 of Ornithorhynchus anatinus. Classification (NCBI taxonomy): domain Eukaryota; kingdom Metazoa; phylum Chordata; class Mammalia; order Monotremata; family Ornithorhynchidae; genus Ornithorhynchus; species Ornithorhynchus anatinus. The sequence continues at coordinate 105,575,023 of NC_041730.1, forward strand.
TAGAACAGTGCTCTGCACATAGTTAGCGCTTAACAAATACCAACATTATTATATGCACACACACACATATATATATGAATGCTATGGGGCAGGGAAAGGGGGGAGGAGTGAATCAAGGTGACAAGGAAGGGAGTAGGAGTGGTGGTAAAGCAAAGCTTAGTCTGGGAAGGCTCTTGGAGGAGGTTGCCTTCAGTAAGGCTTTGAAGGGGAGTAGAGTGATTATCTGGTGGATTTGAGGAAGGAGGACGAAGTGGGACGGGGCAAGACAGGAAATAATGAGGCACAGTGAGAAGATTAGCACCAAAGGAGAGGTGGGTGTGGGCTGGAATGGAGAAGGAGGGAAGAGAGGTGAAGTAGAACAGGGCAAGGTGATGGAGAGCTTTAAAGCCAATAAAAAGGAGGTTTTATTTTGATACTGAGGTGGATAGGCAGCTACTGGAGATGTTTGAGGAACATGGTGACATGCCCATAATGTTTCTGTAGAAAGAAAATCCAGGTAGCGGAGTGAAGTATGGACTGTAGTGGTAAGAGGCCGGAGGTTGAGAGATCAGAAAGAAGGCTGATGCAGTAATATGCATGAGATAGGGTGAGTGATTGTACTAAATTACAGATGAGTATGTACATAAGTGCTGTGGGACTGGGGGCAGGGGTGGGGTGAATATCAAAGAGTTTAAGGGGCATAGACCAAATGTATAGATGATGCAGAAGGGAGGGCTTAACCAGGGAAGCGAAGACTTAGAAAAAGCCTCTTCCCTGCTATCAAGGAGCTCATATTTTAAAATGATGACAGAAAAAACAAAAACAAAAAAAATCTCTTTATTATTACTTGTTACTCTGAATTATGGACTTGAAGAGATAGAAAACATTTGAGTTCAAACAGTCCCCAGTCTTTCTAGGCCTCAAAAGATCATACTTTCCCAGCATTTAAATGATTTGCAGATTGCAAGAGTAGCATCACTCTTCCAGTGGCTCAATGAGGGGAGATGGAGAGGGCAGTTCCCTCCTCTCCCCTCTGTCAGGTTGTAGAAAGAAGGGGAGAGGAGGCTAAGATCTCATTATGATGGGTCTCAAAGTGAGCAATTTGAGATTCGGAGGGAAATGAAATAGAATAAAATAGCTCATAAATATGCTGCATTCCAAAGTATGATTGTTATTGTCTCTCCCTTATTCATCTTTTCTTTCCAAACTTTCCTTTCTCCATTAGATTGTCAGATTTCCAGAAGACAGAGACCATGGCTTTTACTTTTATTGTACTCTCCCAAGTACCTAATATAGTGTTCTGGTCATAGATACTCTTTATCACTAAATGAATGAATAAATCAATTCATAAATGAACTTTACCTCCTCCTTCTCTTCTATACCAGCTCCTACTATTCTATGCTTTTTAAGGGTTTAGATATGGATACCTGTTTACAGGAAGGTGCTGTCTATTCAGCTCTTCACCTCAGAGGAGAAGATGCATAATGTCTAGAGCAATAAAAATAATAAGCCTGTGTGAAGAGTTATTGGACAAATTCTGGAGAGGACAATAACTGTTGAAACAATAGCATTCAAGCCTGAACAGGGTAAAATAAAACCAAGTCAAGGGTGGGTAGGACCACATCTTCTTTGCACAGCTTTCATGGAAAGTTAATTTCCGAAGAGCAGTTGTTTTCTCGGCCCTCAGCAGGGAGCATCTTGGCATTGTATCTGGCATATTGGAGGCTGAATGAAAGCTACTGATCCAGCCAGATTCTGACACAATGAGCTGAGCTTTCTGCTCTGGAAAAGGTTACATTGTGTTTCATGGGATTTCTGCCAGTCTGAATCCCATCAGAAAAAAATTGCTCCATCACATTATTTTAACTGGATTGAGAGAAAATTACATGCTTAGCTTTCCTGGAAATCAACCTGCTGCAAATCAACTTTGATTATGGCTTAGACTACAAAGCTGTTTACTGTCCTACATTTATTCTTTGTGCTCAAAAATATTTCACTAAACTGCTGTACTATCTAGTTCTCCATTATCTAAATCCACCTTAGTGTCTAAAGTACAAGAAGACAGAAAACATCAGATCTTTAGTTTCCAACTATTATGCAATATTATCAAGATAATTAATAATGCAATCAGATTAGAGGGGAAAAAGTCCCCATTAAATATCTTAAAATGAATTACTCTTGCTGAAACTCCTCTAAGTTCTAATATTAGGAAGATCTCCAAGGATAATACTGTCCATATAAACTTCTAGAAAGTGCAGTAGTAGTTATATTGATTGCTTTTTAAAATAAATCTTCAGTGGAGACTTAAAAACAATCTTACACATATATCATAGAATGAAAGTCAAATAAAAATCAATCTAAAAATTTTGCAAAAATCTCATTTCAGTGATATCACATTTGAAAACCCATTGCATATAAATATGTCATTCTGGATCTCTTAGAGATCATTGAAATGTTTATACTCATAACAACCTTGAAGCAACATGTTGCCATCAATCTTAAAGTCATGATTTATTTTAAAGTGGTATTTGTTAAGCATTTTATTATGTGCCAGGAACTGTACCAAGCACTGGGGTAGGTACAAGATAAGCAGCCTGGTCGTGGTTTATGTCCCACATAGGGCTCACAGTCTTAATCTCATTCATTCATTCAATAGTATTTATTGAGCGCTTACTATGTGCAGAGCACTGTACTAAGTGCTTGGAATGAACAAATCGGCAACAGATAGAGACAGTCCCTGCCATTTGACGGGCTTACAGTCTAATCGGGGGAGACGGACAGACAAGAACAATGGCAATAAATAGAGTCAAGGGGAAGAACGTCTCGTAAAAACAATGGCAACTAAATAGAATCAAGGCAGTGTACAATTCATTAACAAAATAAATAGGGTAATGGAAATATATACAGTTGAGCGGATGAGTACAGTGCTGAGGGGATGGGAAGGGAGAGGGGGAGGAGCCGAGGGAAAGGGGGGAAAAGAGGGTTTAGCTGTGGAGAGGTGAAGGGGGGGTGGTAGAGGGAGTAGAGGGAGAAGAGGAGCTCAGTCTGGTAAGGCCTCTTGGAGGAGGTGAGTTTGAAGTAGAGTTTTGAAGAGGGGAAGAGAATCAGTTTGGCGGAGGTGAGGAGGGAGGACGTTCCAGGACCGCGGGAGGACGTGGCCCAGGGGTCGATGGAGGGATAGGCGAGACCGAGGGACGGTGAGGAGGTGGGCGGCTGAGGAGCGGAGCGTGCGGGGTGAGAGGTAGAAAGAGAGAAGGGAGGAGAGGTAGGAAGGGGCAAGGTGATGTAAAGCCTTGAAGCCTAGAGTGAGGAGTTTTTGTTTGGAGCGGAGGTTGATAGGCAACCACTGGAGTTGTTTAAGAAGGGGAGTGAGATGCCCAGATCGTTTCTGGAGGAAGATGAGCCGGGCAGCGGAGTGAAGAATAGACTGGCGCGGGGCGAGAGAGGAGGAAGGACTATCAGATTGGGATGCTATCAGAGCATCAAACTTCAGACAATACTTTTTTTTTTTAATATAAAGAACAGCGATGTGTGTATCAGGCATAGATATTTATGCAGCAGAGAGTGTTGACTTCATACTGATATTTTCAGAAACACAACCACATGGAAAAGAATTTCACTATCAGCAGTATCACTATTGAAAATGAATGTATACTGTAAAGAGATGATAAAATGGTGATGATGTAGAGGAGGATGAGGAGGATGATGATCATGTTGATAAAGACATATCCATTATAAATGCATTTTTCCGGTAATGAAGACCTGGGGACCAAGACCTTGAAAAGGGAAACTGATTGTAGGGATACTGGTTTGCACAGAACCACTCCCAATTAGTCCCAGTCAGATGCTTGCCAATCATGGACCCGCTAGGCTAATGGGAGCAACAAGCCCATAGGTGGTGTGGAACAGAGCAGCTGTTCAAGCGCCCCCACTAACATCAAATATAAATACTCCCCAGCCCCATTTTTACACTGGGATTAAACTATCATTTCCACCAGTCTTTTTCCTTTGGCCTAGTCCTTTGCTTATTTCACCAAAATCTCCATTTTACAGATCAGGAAACTGAGTCAAAGACAAGTTAAGTAACTTGCCCAAGTTCACACATTCAACAAGTGGTGGAGCTGAGATTAGAACCCAGGTCCTCTGACTCCCAGGGTCATGCAGTTTTTCAACCCTGCAGATTATCTACACATCTTCCTCAAATAATTTTCAACACCTTAGACTTGTCAACACATCAGACATCCTTAATACTGTGGATTTTATTTAGTTCTTTATGTATATTTTGTTTGTAATTTAATTGGTAAATTCAATTCCAGGTATACCATTAGTTCTGAATGACCACAATATATTCATTCAATTCAATCGTATTTATTGAACACTTACTATGTGCAGAGCACTGTACTAAGTACTTGGAATGTACAATTTGGCAACAGATAGAGACAGTCCCTGCCCAACAATGGGCTCACAGTCTAAACAACGGGTTCACAGTTTATATAAGATCCAGAGTTACATCATTCTCTAATTGCTGGTGAATACCTGAAACTGAGGGTCCTCTATGATATTAGGTCTAATCCATGAAAACAATTAAATCTCTTCCCTTCCCTATCCTCTGCTCCTGCTGCTCAGTTCCCATTTTGCTCTCTTCGGACCAGTTTTCTTCCACCTCCATACTTCTAATTCAGACCTTCCCTGTTGTTTCCTTTTCCCCAATCCCCATTATTTTCTTGAAAAAAAAAAGCGAAGCGATGCTCTATTTAGGACAAGTCAATAATCTCACCTCATTCGCATACCCTCTAGGTTTCTAGTAACAGCAGTAAGCAACAGGACAAGGTGATGAGTGGTTTGTTAGTTACCATTGCTATGTGAGGGTATGTCAGGTGATGCCCAACAAGATTAGAATTCCTAGAGAATCTCATGGTTGGGCAGGGACTTGGGGTGGGCTACAGAGTTTATGGAGCCTGAACACAGGGAGATAAAGATCCGAGCCACACATAGAATAGTGAGTTAACCAGGCTAAGTGGAGCTCAGGCTGGAATCTAGGTGTCTGGCTCATGAAGGAAGATCCCAGTAGTAGTGTCAAAGGTCTGCTGGGAAGACAAGGGTGGAGATGGATGACACTGTAGTGCCAGGAGTGACAAAAGTGCCCATGAACAATAGAGGCAAGGGCCAAGAGAAAAAGGTTGTAGGGAGAGACTTATAGTAATTACTTTTATGACTCAATTGTCATAAAAACTGCGAGCCTCATGTGGGACAACCTGATCCCCCAGTGCTTAGAACATTGCTTTGCACATAGTAAGTGCTTAACAAATACCACCATTATTATTATTATATCAAGAATAAGAGAATCATGTCAAGACATAGGATTGTGTAATTTTCTATGGGAAAATATATCCCAGAATATGATGGTTTCCAAAACACCCCCATTTTTGAGGAACATACTTAAAATGAATCCCAAGTTTGCCTGTACTTATTCTGCTACTTTATCTGAAATGCCTAAACTATTTTCTGTTATTTTCATACTATTTGAAAATACATTCTAACTCTTATTCCCTCTAAGTTTGGGATTCCATAAGTGCAGGGCAGGTGCCTTGGTTCGGTGATATTCTCCCAAACACTCAGTGGTATAGTTCTTCACACTCAGAAGGCATTTGAGAAATGCCATTGATTGATTGATTGATGTTCCTTATCAAATCACACCAAGGCAAGGATACTTTTTGATCCCAACTTGTCGGTTTATTTTGTTCATTTGGTTGTTTTTTAACATTTTATTTGCATTGTTTTTCCTATTATGGGACATTGGGAAATATCAAACTTTAAGCTTTCAGTTTATGCAACTACAATATCCAATTCAGTGTGTGTATATGTGTATGTGTAAATAACCGTGAATTCAACTCACCTATCCTGTCCTGGGCCAGCATTGATAGTAATGGTAGCCAACTCCTCCTAGGCCAGGAGGAGAATTGGGGATTATGTGGCCCAATGGAGTCTAAAAAGAAACCACTGTGATGCCGGAGACCCAAGGCCTATCTTTTCCTGGAACCCTGACTGCCACCTTGACATTGGGCTGTCTGCCAGAATGCCCATCTGGGAAGGCCGTTGTTAGAGCCATTCACACAGGGCTCTGGAGTCTGGGGCAAGAGGAGGCTCTGGATCCTAATGAAGATGAAAGGAAACCCTGTTGGAGCAGGGAGAGGAGGGAGGATACCATTTAGCAGGGAGAGTAGAGGAGCCCCAGTGGCTCTGGGATAGGCTGAGCTGTGGCTTCAGGAAGCCAAAAGAAGTGAAGCCTATAATTTGGTACTGCCTACAACCTTGTCCTGAATTCCCTGAGCAAAGTGGATGACTACTATGACTGACTATGACCTTATCCACAAGGCTGTATGGTGATGTTCCCCGGTGCCAAGGACATGGGAGAGATGATGAAGAACCTTTCTCATCCTTCTCACCACTTGGAGTTGATGCCATGAGTAATAATAATAATGGTGGTATTTGTTAAGCACTTAGTATGTGCGAAGCACTGTTCTAAGTGCTGGGGGGGGTACAACGTGATCAGGTTGTCCCATGGGGCTCACAATCTTCATCCCCATTTTCCAGATGAGGTAACTGAGGCACAGAGAAATTAGTAAAACCCATGACCTCTGACTCCCAAGCCTGGGCTCTTTCCACTGAGTGGGTTTACCACTAGAAGTGCCAGTGTCTGCTTTCATTCATTCATTTGTTCAGTTGTATTTATTGAGTGCTTACTGTGTGCAGAAAACTATACTAAGTGCATGGGAGAGTACAGTATAACAATAAACCAACACATTCCCTGCCCACAGTAAGCTCAAAAATTCTGCTCCATCTCCTGATATTCCCAAAGCCTCAGTGTAAGGAAAACAACCTAACTAAACAAAGGTTCTGTCCAAGTAAGGATTTGTTTAGTTCTAATTATATTTCACTGAATCTCAGAGATTCAAATGACACTTTTGTTTCTCTTGACATTATTTGATTTACCTTGTTCCTTTATTACCGTTGCCCTGTTTAGCACAATGCATAATAGAGGCAGCAAAAATCCATGAAATGCCAGAAAGATAAATAACTTTACTGGAAATGTAATGCAATTTTGCTTAATATAATCTCTCTACCCACAGCTGCCAGTCCTGGAAATGGGTCACATAATTGTCCTTAGTGTATTTGGGATTATTCCGTCTGATGGATTATGATTAGTGGAGTTTTATTTACCCCTGGGACACTAGATCCTTAGGTCACATTTGGTTTTTCAGTGCTGGGGGTAAATTCTGCTCCCACATTCTGGGATTTTTTTTAATTTTAATGGTATTTTTTAAGCACTAACTATGTGCCAGGCATTGGGGTAGATACAAGGTAATAAGTATAGAAACAGTCTATGTCCTGAATGGGCTCACGTTCTTAGTCCCCATTTTACAGTTGAAATAACTCAGATGCAGAGAAGTTAAGTTACTTACCTAAGGCAACACAGTAGACAGTTTTACTGTCTAGATGGTTCCTAAGTAAATGGTCACCTGCATATGAAAGCACTGATTGTAAAATTGTTGATGGTAGACCTCATGCCCTTTACTTCCATTGTATACTCCCAAGGAGTTAGTATAGTGCTCTGCACACATGAAAGACTCAATAAATTCTACAGAGTTACTTCATGAACAGTAGGAAATGCCTGTTGGGAGAACTCAGACTCTATAATTTTTTTGTCTAATATGGGACTTGGGCATTAAAGGAGGTGAAGGAAGGCTGGCAGAAGAACAGTTTTTTGAGGAACAGTTATAGAAACTTTCTTAAACTGGATTGATTCTGTGCATTGATTTGTAGTGGGCATGGTCAATGTATAATCATTTTTCAAAGATAAACTAATGCAAGATACCTAAGGCTCCAGATGTAAAAGATTCACTTCATTCACCAGACCTATTTTGCCTATCATTCAGCCTCTGCACTCTTTAAGTAACCAGATTACAGAGTTTGAAGAAAAGAGAGAGTGTGTGTAAGAGAGAGAGAGAGACACTGAGAGGGCACACATGAACTTTTCTCTTTTGGTTCAAATCGAACCTACTGATGTTGACTGAGATCTTATTAGTGGATGCTAATTTAATAGCCCATGTATTGTGAGTTAAAATGGCAAATCTGTGATCAATGAAGACTGAAGAAACATTTTAAAGGTACAAGTAAAACCTCAAATGAATATTTCCCAAATTAAAAGGAATCAGAGACTAGGAGCTGAAAGAAAGCAAAGAATAGGCTCTGCTGTGCCATCAACTAAATTGTGGTATTTGTTAAGCACTTCTATATACTATGGTTAGCACTGTATTAATCAATGGGGTAGATATGAGATGACCAGGTCAGACACAGTCCCTGTCCCACATGAGGCTCACAGTCTAAGTAAGAGTGAGAACCAGTATTGAATCCCCATATTACAGATAAGGATATCAATAAATCAGTGAATTGATCATATTTATATTGATATATTGATATTGATCATATTTATTTTGCACTTACTATATGCAGAGAACTGTACTAAGCACCTTGGAGAGTACAATACAGCAAAATCAACAGACCTGTACCCTGCCCATATCAAGCTTACAGTCTAGAGGGGTAGAGAGATATTAATAGGAACACATAAGTAATTTATAATAGATAATTTAAAGCTATGTAATGACATAGCTTGTCTTGTCTGTCCGTCTCCCCCGATTAGACTGTAAGCCCATCAAACGGCAGGGACTGTCTCTATCTGTTGCCGACTTGTTCATCCCAAGCGCTTAGTACAGTGCTCTGAACATAGTAAGCGCTCAATAAATACTATTGAATGAATGAATGAATGACAGAAAAGTTAAGTGATTTGTCCAAGATCACACAGCAGAAAAGTGGCAGAATCAGAATTCAAACTCAGGCCCCCTGAGTCCCAGGTTGTGCTCTTTCCATTAGGCCACAATTCTTCTATTCCTGTGGTTTTTTAGAGGATGAACTAGTTTCTTTCACCTTCTATACCTGAATTTTTTTTTTACAAATACCATTTTGTAGAGGATTTTAACTAGACAGCCCCTCAATTTTATTAGCCCATTGACATGTCATTCCTGGAGGGCATATGCTGGAAAGCCACTCTAAGGATGTGTTCAGAAGTGGCAAGAAGCAGCCACTTCTGCATATTACCAGTCTATCAAGGAGGAGAGCCACCTTGGTCACAATCCAATGGATGATTTCTATCAGGAACAAGGTTAATTGAAGAGTCTGAAACTTACTGTTACAATTACCCTCTTATTTACACATTCCTGAAGGTCCATTTGTCTGCTACTGTTCCTCTTCTCCATCTATGTTCTTCCACGATTGGTTGCACAGGTGTGCTGGAGTCCGTTCCTGTCTGCGGGCCGGCGTCTCCTGATCACCACTGATTTCAGCTAAGGCTGGCAGTGGGTTCTTCCTTCCATGCCCCCTGTGGAGTGTTTCCTTCTTCTGGTGGCCAATATTTTGCATGCCTAGCTTTCATTTTATACCTCGTCTTCTGCCTTACATCCCCTCTCCTTTGTCAATATATAACCTACAGATTTCAGTATTTATGAGTCATAAGAATAAAGAAGAAAAACACACACCCCATATTTGCACGAGTATTCCTGAGTTGAGGTACATTTTTCTCCTTTAAATCAAAAAAGCTGCTTTAAAGAAAAGGTGATTTAAGCCAGACTTTAGTTTATCTGAAGGCATGTGTGGATAAATTCAGTATACTCTAAAGAAAACAAATCTTAGTGCACTAGTTATTTTCCTCTTCTAAGGCAATCAAGCCTAGAATAACTGCTTCAAAAACCTTTTGAATAAGGTGCAGAAGTAAGCTTTGATGAACTTTTATTTTAGCTATTTTTTATGTGTCTGACTCAGTAATGTCACTGTGCTTTGGTTTTATGTGTGCCCATGCCTGCCTGTCACGGAGAGGATAAGGTAACTATTGCAGTTTTCTGGAGGCCTCAGAGACGAGATACGGCCTACCCACCTCCTTTACTTTTAAAGAATGGGATTCAAGTGCAAGATCCCATTAATATTTCTATTAACCCCTTCCTCCCTTACCTTACTTTTGATTTCTTAGTGGAATGAGTTAAGACATAGAATCCTAGGACTTGGTTTGTAGGCCTTCTTCTTCCACTTGCCTGATGTTAGACCTCGGGAAAGTCACTTAACTTTGTGTCTCTGTTTCCTCATCTGTTAAATACCTGTTCTCCCTCCCCCTTAGACTGTGACCCCATGTGGGACCAGTTGTCAGATCTGATTATCTTGTATCTACCCTAGCACCTAATAGAGTGCTTGGCACATAATGGACACTTAACAAAAATGCCATTATTATTATTGTTATCATTTGCTATGTTCTGTCACTATTCTCTAAAAAGGAAGGGAGGAGAAATCTGGGAAGGGTTTTCTAGCACTTGTCTACTGATTGAAATCATGAGCTGACCTCTGAATAATGGGGCTCTATCTTTCACATCACCACAGACAATTTAGTACTTTATGCATGTGGCTTATACAGATTCGTGAGCAGTGTCTTCTGAGCCACCTTCAAGGCATCAAATGATATGTTAAATTTAGCAACATAGTTTCAGTACTCCAGTCAGCTCCCTGAAACATAGCTTCCCTGGGCTGGGCAACAAGAGGGAAAACACCATAGCATGAATCAAGGATTAACTGCTCTTTGCTGAAATGAAAGGGGCTTGGTGCCAAGAGGAAGAGTCAATATACACAGTTTACAAACACAGGGAAGCATTACCACAGGTAAATCTGCCCTGTTCCCCTGAAAAGACCTCCAATAATTTCACCCATCCAGTTTTCTCAAGTCATCATGTCCCATTTAGTTACCAAACCCAAGCTACCTTCTCTTGACTACCAAACTGACACCCTCAACACATCCTCTATACAGAAGTCAATTCAGTCACTCCCCTATCCCGTTGTTGATCTTGTACCACTAACCCACAGCCCTGGAACACCTTCAGAGTCTGCTTTCTTTGCTCCAATGCACGAACTGCAGAATGCTGTTGTGGAAATTCAGATATCAGTCCGACACTGTCCACCTCAAGTTCCTACTTCCGTGCTTAACTCTGCTCTCTCCTCTGCCTGGGAAAATTATTTCTCCGTCCTAATTGGTACCAATGCCCATTGCCATCATCGAATGTTCCAGATATTTAACTCCCTCCTCAAATTTCTGGTCCTCTGATTCCTCCATCTCTTTTCCCCCAGTGACCTGGCCATTTACTTTTTTGAGAAAATTGAAACCATCAGGTTTGATCTCCCTAAAATTTCTCCTGCTCCTTCTCCAGTCCCTCTCTCCTCCTATCCTTTCTTCAACTCCTCCATCTTTCCAGCAGTATCTTAAAAGGAGATCTGCCTTCTCTCAAAATCCATCGCCTCCTCCTGTGCCTCTGACTCTATACCTTCACACCTTATCAAAGCACTTGCCCCCTTCCTTCTTCTATCCCTCACTGTCATCTTCAACTTTTGGCTACCCAGCAGATTTTTCCCTGCTTCTTTCAAACACACTTATGCCTTCCTTATCCTAAAAAAAACCCTTTCCTTTACCTCACAGGTCCCTCCAGTTAAAGCCCCATCTCCCTCCTATAATTCCTCTACAAACTCCTTGAGCTAGTTGTCTACATCTGCTGGCTTCTGTTCCTTTTCATCTATTCTCTCTTTGACCCTCTCCAACCTGGGTTCTACCCTCTTCACTCCACAAAGCCTGCTCTCTTAAAGGACATAAATGATGCCCTTTGGGCCAAATCCAATGGCCTCTATTCTATCTTAATCCTTCTTGGCCTCTCAGCTACCTTCAATGCTGTCAATATTCCCTTCTCCAGGAAACATTATCCAACCCCGACTTCACGGACACTGTCCCCTTCTGATTCTCCTCCTATCTCTGGCTGTTCATTCTAAGTACCTTTCATGGGCTGCTCATCTGCTTCCCACACCCTAACTGTGGAATTCCTTCAAGGTTCAGTTCTGAGTCCCTTCTATTCTCCATCTACACCCACTCCCTTGGAGAATTTACTCACTTCCATTGGTTCAACTACCACCTCTATTTCTACATAGATCACTCCCACATCTACAGCTCCAGCCGTGATATCTTTCCCTATCTGAAATCTTGTATTTCCTCCTGTCATCAGGACATCTCTAATTGGATTTTCCACCAACCCCTCAAACTTAGTGAATAGAGCATGGGCCTGGGAGTTAGACGGTCATGGGTTCTAATCCAGGCTCCCCCACTTGTCTGCTGTGTGACTTTGGGTAAATCACTTTACTTCTTTGGGCCACAAGCACCTCATCTTTACAATGGGAATTGAGACTGTGAGACCCACATGGGACAGGGACTGTGTCCAACCCGATTTCCTTGTATCCACCCCAGCGATTAGTACAGTGCCTGGAACATAGTGTTAAATACCACAATTATTATTATTAAAATGTCCAATACAGAACTCTTTATCATCCCACCAAACCCTGTCCTTCCCCTGACATTCCTGTTTCTGTAGAGACCACCACCATCATTCCTTTCTCACAACCCGTATCCTTGGCGTGATCCTTGACTCCTCTCTCTCATTCAACTCGCATATTCAATCTGTCACTAAATCCTCTGTATTTAACCTACATTACGTTGCTAAAACCCTCCCTTTTCTCTCCAGTCAAATTGCCACCACCTTACTGCAAGTACTTATCCTATCTTGCCTTGATTACAGCATCAGCCTCCTTGCTGACCTCCCTACATCCTACCTCTCCCGACTACAATCCATACTTTTATTTTTTCCTATGGCATTTGTTAAGCACTTACTATGTGCTGGGCACTGTGCTAAGTGAATGGGTGCTAAGATGATGTATTAGGCTGATATAAGCTAATCAGGTTGGACACAGTCATTGTCCCACATGGAACTTATAGTCTGATTCCACATTTTACGGAAGAGGTAACAGAGACACAGATAAGTTAAGTGACTTGCCCAAGGACTAATGGAAACAAGTGATGGAGCTGGGATTAGAATCCAGGGTCTTCTAACTCCCAGGCCTGTGGTCCATCCAAAAGGCCACAGTCTTCTCTTCATTTTTCTACTAAAATATTTGGTCCATGTTTTCCACTCCTCAAGAACCTCCAGTGGTTGCCCATCTACCTCTGCATCAAACAGAAACTCCTTACTAATGACTTTAAAGAACTCAATCAAGTTGCCATTGCCCCGCTCCTTACTTGGTTGCTTTCCTGCTATAACCTATCCCACACACCGAACTCTTCAAATACCAACCACTGTACCTCGATCTCATCTGTCTCACCACAGACCTGTCACCCACATCCTGCCTCTGGCCTAGAATGACCTCCCTCTTCATATCTAACAGATGATCACTTTCCCCACATGAAAAAACTTATTGAAGGCACATCTCCTCCAAGAAGCCTTCCCCGATGAAGCCCACATTTCCTCTTCTCCCACTCCCTTCTACATTGGCCTTGCACTTGGATTTGCACCCTTATTCACCCCTGACTCAGCCCCACAGCACATATATACCTATCCATAATTTATTTATTTTAATATCTGTCCTTCCCTATAGACTGTAAGCTAGTGGTGGGCAGAGAATGCATCTACCAACTCTGTTATGTTGTACTCTCCCAAGTGCTTAGTGCAGTTCTCTGTATTCAGTAAGGACTCAATAAATACCATTGATTGATTGACACAATCAATCAGTGGTATTAATTGATTGCTTACTGTGTGCAGAACTTTTGTAATGTACAGTACAACGTATTTGGTGGATACAACCTCTGCCACAGAGAGTATACAGTTCAAAGGTTGAGACAAATATCAAAATAAATTACAAAGGGAAAATAGCATATAACGGTGGTTTCATAAATGCTATGATCTAGTAGATGGCTGCTGGACACAATAGCATCAGACAGACCACCACAGCATGCAGCAATCAAGCTCCTTGAGTAAAGGCTTGAGGAAGAATGCAATACCAAGAGGAGTCTCAAAAACAGAGTTGAGCCCTGGAAATGACAAATTAATCAGCACGATGAACAATTTTATAAATGCACAAGGTGCTTGTTGGTAATGCCTTGGGTCTTTCAGCATGATACCCACATGATTAGGAATCCACCTTAACATGGGTACCAGGGAGTTTAAATATTCATATACAGCAGCATGTTGACCTTCATTTTCAAATAAATGTAGCTATAATGTCCCTAGAGGGTGTGGTTGAGAGAAATATTGTTCTTCAGGAGCATTATGGGAATCATGCTGAAGGCAAAAGTTTAGGTTAAATTAGAAAGGTTAAAAATTAGAAAAAATATTTACAAAAGGAGATTCTGAAGTTTAATTTTGTTACTACTTTAGCTGGAATGTGAATGAACAGGGAAATATGACAATTGGTGAATGGCCCTCTTCATATCAACAGACAGCTGCTCTCTCCACCTTCAAAGCCTTACTGAAGGTACATTTCCCCCAAGAGGCCTTCCCTGACTAAGCCTTCCTTTACTCTTTACTCTTACTTGCTTTACTCTTTTCCTACTCAATAAATAGTAGGAACAATACTAGGAGGAGACAATAGTAGGAGACAATAAATAGGAGACAATAAATAGACTGACTGAAAGAGGGAAAACAGACGTATAATGCAGAAAGAATGGAACCATCCACAGAGTAAGAGAGAGATAATTTGAGAAATAAAAACCAAATGAATAAACACAATAGAGCCTTCCATCTCTGTAACGGGGGATTAATTGGGAGCCATTATAAAGTGAGTACAATAGGGTGTCTTTTAACACCATGGATTTTTAATGGAAAACACTTGCCCTTTAACTGGAAGAGGAACAGACCTTGGCAATGTGTATATTCAGATGAGCTTCTCTTGCACACAGAGAAAAACAAGGATTGACGTCCACTTATTGGATACTTGGAATCATCATAACTAAATGTACCTTTAGAATAAAGGATGAGGGTTTGATATGGAATGAAGGAGAGATTGGGGAATCATTGGTTTTGCTGACTGAAGCATTTGGAATAGATGCAAATAGCAACTGCAAATAGATTGGGTTTGAAAATGTCATTTATTTTCTGCAAACTGTGAATTTTTTACCAGGTGAAAAGGTTTGCTACAAATTTGTGAGTAAATAAATCTAAGCTGTTTTGTCTTGACAATTCCAAACCATTCTTTAGTAAAGCAACAGGTGACAGACACATCTCATCTGTTACTACTTGTGTCTATTCAAATATGAACATTGTGTGTTCATGCTGGATTCCTTTATGCCTAAAAAAGATAAGCTCATCTTAAACAAGAATTAGTGGAAAGGATGAGACTCTAAACAGTCATTTAGTTCCAGCAAGATCAATAGAAACTTCCCCAAATGAGAATCATTCTTCCAGCCTTCAATAAACCTACCCACTATTTGATAACCTTTATTTTGTCTTATTTGCAGATTAATTGTTCATATGTACTGCTTATGTCAGCCATCCATTTTTCCTTTACAGACTTCTCCACTAAGACATCTTCTGTCCTTTCCTTGCCACTGCATATCATTGCAGAAACAATCCCACAAAACCCAATTTTCCAGATTCTACTACTCTTGACTTACCTTTTTCTCAAATGTTCTTTCCAAAGCTAACCCCATTCACATCTTATCTGCCCTCTCCTCCTCTACTTATTCAATCAGTCATATTTATTGAGTGCTTAATGTGTGCAGAGCACTCCACTAAGTGCATGGGAAAGTACTATATAATTGGTAGACACATTTCCAGCCCATTCACTTGTGCACCATTTGACTCAAACCACTTCAGGTTTATGCCTTTTCATATTCTTCACCGAAATAGGCGACAGCAGTCACTATTGTGTATGATCCTAACCTAGCAGAATTACAGGAAGCAAAGGTGATAATCAAGACTAGATCTGTCTTGAAGCAAGGGATTTTTCAGAGCTTTGTTGGATGCTAAACAACTGGCTTTGTTGCCAGACGCAAGTCTGGCACTGAGGATGACTCAGAGAAGTTAAGTTAAGTTTGAGAGCTCTTGGGGAGCAATGGAAAGATTTGCTACCATCAGCTTGCATATAGTAGAATTACCCCATATACCTCCACTATGCTGGTCTGCATCAGCAAAAGGACTTACTATTTCAATAAAAATTTAGAAATTTATATCAACCATCGCACTGTTTCTCAGTCTCATCTAACTTTCTGTTGACCTCTTGCCCACATCTTGCCTCAGGTCTGGAATGCCCTCTCTCTTCATATCTGACAATTGCTCTCCCTGATTTCAAAGCCTTATTGAAGGCACACCTCCTTCAAGAGGCCTTCCCTGACTAAGCCTTCTATTCCTTTTCTTCCACTCCCTTCTGCGTCACCTTGACTTGCTTCCTTTATTCATCCTCGCTCTCAGCTCCACCACACTTATGTACATATGTAATTATTTATATTAATGTTTATCTATCTCTCCATCTATGCTGTAAGCTCACTGTGGGCAGGGAACATATCTGCTGTATTGTTATATTGTAATCTCCCAAGTGCTCAGTACAATGCTCTGCAGACAGTAAGCACTCAATAAATATGATTCACTGACTGACTAAAATATAAGTAACATAGCCACCAACATAAAATTGAGGGAATATGTGCTTAAGCTAGGCCATTCACTCAGTGATTCCAGAATGATTTCCTTGAGGTCGGGGCAGGAGAGTAAATTGTAAACTTATAACTTGCCTGTCTACTTGTTTTGTCTTGCTGTCTGTCTTCCCCTTTTAGACTGTGAGCCTGTTGTTGGGCAGGGATTGTCTTCATCTGTTGCCGAATTGTACATTCCAAGCACTTAGTACAGTGCTCTGCACACAGTAAGCGCTCAATAAATATGATTGAATGAATGAATGAATAAACTCCCTGTTTGATTTCAAGCTCCTTTAAGTAGGGACCATGTCTGTAGCTATATTATATTTTCCCAAGAGTACAACACCCTGCTTAGAGTAAGCACTCAGTAAAGACTATTGGTAAAATGAGATGGCAGTGAAGGGCAAGTTTTGTGAAAAATATCTATGTCCTTGCCCATGAGTAATAGGATGGCTTTGATCAAAAAAGAGAGTGGAAACCAGAGTAGTGGACACAGAATCAGTTGCTCAGTGACTCCTGAACTCTGACTCTGGTTTCAGCCCTGCCCCTCACATAGCCCAAGTTCTACCCCCGACCCTATCCTTCATACTGACCTCTCCCTGATCCTACCCCCCCACATCATCCCCACATGTTATTCAACCAGAAACAGTACAGCCAAGGAAGCTGCCATTGGAAGTGAGCAAGACATTCCCTAATATGTCTCCTCAGATCCCCAGGGTGTTGCTGAGCACCACTGCTGCCTCATCAGTGACTTGCACAATCATCCTAGGTCCTGTTTTTGCAAGTGGCTTTGGGAACAGGGCATATCCTAGTAGTAGTAATAGTTTTTATTAAGTGCATACTGTTTGCAGAGAATTGAGCTACGGCATGGCAGAGATTACACAGGTGGGAATTAGATGTAGTTCCTGTCCCTTAGGGGACTCACAACCCAAGAGTGTAAGTGGAGAGAGGGACTGGAGTTAGACACGTCAGGAGTGTTATGAAACGTGAAACAATGAAACTGCATAAATCACTAATAATAGCAATAATAATGTTAATACTTATTAAACCCTTACTAGGTAATAAACACCCTCTCGGGATTGCACCTAGGGAGCTTCCAATACTCTACCAGTCTCGGCTGTAGGAGGGACAGTCAAGCAGAGGCATACCCATTCCACTCCTAGCTTGGGCAGTGGCTAGCGAGTGCAAGGCAATCTGCTGCAAGTCAAAACTCACCTGCCCTGGGCAGCAGGAGCATAGGAGAGAGTCAAGTGCATAAACTCAAGTTTACTGCACAGAAAATGACAGTGGTAAGGCACTTCCATATTTTTACCAGGAAAACTCTGTGAATACAGTACCAGAACGATTGCAGATAGAAGTGGGGCATTCTGGGAGAGATGTGTCCATGGCATCGCTAAGGGTCAGAAACAGCATAAGACAAGACAAGGTGAGAAGTACTCTTCTAAGCACTGGGGTAGAAACGAGTCAATCAGGTTGGACACTGTCCCTGTCCCACATGGGGCCTATAGTCTAAGTAGGAGGGAGTAGGATTTAATCTCCAGTTTACGGATGAGGTATCTGAGGCACAGAGAATTTAAGTGGCTTACCCAAGGTCACAAAGTCGACAAGTGATAGACCTGAAATTAGAACCTAGGTCTTCTGACTCTCAGGACTGTGCTCTTTCCAGTAGATTATGATGCTTCTCATAAGGAAAAATGCATAAAATAACCCAAAATGGTAGGTTGTTGTGCTTAGAAGAGCGGAATTTCAGGCTAAATTCATAGCCAGTCACCAGCATACTCATTCAGAAGCCTAATGTGAGGCTGTGTTTCTATTTCCTGTTGGGGTTCTAGAAAGTAGGGTAGAATGGAATTTCCTTGATGGTCCAGAGGAGAGCCAGTACCAGTTTCTGGAAATATAGCATGGCTGGCAGTCCAATGCAGGTAGATGCTGAGAATGTGCAGCAACATAGATCATGCTGGGAGCCAGGGCTACCCCATGGCAGGAGGGAAGGTGGCAGATACCATGGTTGCTTTGCTTGGCCATAGTAGTTATGTTTTATCCTACCAGTTTGAGTTGTATTTCCAGGGTGATGAGGGTTTGCCTTGAACCATCTATACTCTTGCCCAGTCCCCACTCTGATCAGCAGCTGGTGTGTAGTAGTGGCCTGGTAAGGGTTTTGGATACAGTTTATGGCCACATCTGTAAGACAGCGACTGTAAGCTCCTGGAAGACAGAAGTAGTGTCTACCACATCTATTGTACTCTTCAAATTGCCAGTTTTCAAGTGCTTCTGAAATCACCACTCCTTCAGGAAGCCATCTCTGATTCATTTCTTCCCTTTCCCAGTGTACATCCAGCCAACTACTATCATCCCAGTACTGTGCCAGCTGTTCACTTCTGTTGTTACAGACACGTTTTTTCTAATGGTATTTGTTAGGTGCTTACTGTGTTCAATGCGTTGTTCTAAACACTGGGGTAGAGATCAGTTTATTAGTTTGCATAAAGTCCCTGTCCCACTGGGGCTCATAGTCCTAATCCCCATTTCACAGATGAGGTGTCTGAGGCACAGAGAAGTTTAGTGGCTTGCCCAAGGTTACACAAAGACAAGTGGCAGAGCTGGGATCAGAGTCCAGGCCCTTCTGACTCCCAGACCTGTGCTTTATCCACTAGGCCATGCTGCTTCTGTGTGACCACTTACACTTCTGCACTTATTTTATCACTTAAGGTGTCTCTTTCCTCTTTCTTCCTGTCTGTAAAGCCTTTTCATCTTTGTCTCCTTTACTTGATTGTTAACTCCTCAAGGACAGTGATCATGTCTTCCAATTCATTGTGCACTTCTAAGCACTTACCACCCAATGGGCAATCAACAATTTTGACTGACAGATTGATTACACATTTACAGTTTCCAGGTGACTCTTTTCAATAGATATGCATAATTTTTCCTATGGAAAATTATTCAAATTCAAACAAATATTTGTAGATAATGAATAGGATGTAATACCCTTATGATTAACTCTTTCACACTAATTGATTTCACTTGAAGTGTGCTGCCAGATGCTTATATCAATTTTTTGATCTTGCTCTTCTCCTCTTATGCCATAATAATAATAATAATATTGGTATTTGTTAAAGCTCTTACTTTGTGCCAAGCACTATTCTAAGTGCTGGGGTAGATACAAGGTAGTCAGGTTGTCCCACCTGGAGCTCACAGTCTTAATCCCCATTTTACAGATGAGGTAACTGAAACACAGAGAAGTGAAGTGACTTGCCCGAAGTCACACAGCTGACAAGTGGCAGAGCCGGGATTAGAACCCACAACCTCTGACTCCCAAGGCCATGCTCTTTTCACTATGGATGCTGCTTCTCTAAGAGAAGAGACCCCCTTCACATATATCAGATCTTCTCCAGACATCATAAGTCCATGCCAATAAATCAAGGAAACAATGGGGAGGGAGAACACAGAATTATTGTCAGCTTCAGAACCTTTAGTTCCTATCTGATTATTCTGAGTATATAATACAGTGCTGTTCACCCAGCGAGTGGATAGTAAACACCAGCTGAATCCCTTAATGAAAATTTTAAAGAGACTGGACTAAATAAAGACCGTTTCTCAGAGTTTTCCTGTGATAAGAAGGGGAAACAGTTTCCTTGTTGCCTGGGAACACAGAAAAGAGTAGTGACTTTTAAATTTCCTCTGGCTAGCCCCTGTGGTATCGCACACTTGTCTTGTGAAAAGGAATAAACAAGACAGCCACTTTCCAATCTTAGAAAAAAAGAATCAAACATAAATTCTTGTCATCAACTTTAAGGCATTCATCCAGCTCTTCCCTTTCTGCCTTTCTTCATTGATCTCATACTCCAATCTAGTCCGTGAACTTTGCACCTCTAGCACCAAACTACTCACTAAACATCAATCTTGTCTGTCTTGACACCAACCTTCTGTCCATATCTTCCCTTTGGATTAGAACTCCTTCTCTTTTTATATTAAACAGACCTCCACTGTCCCACCTTCAAATCACTACTAAAATTACATCTCATCCATGAAGTGTTACCTTACTAAGCCCTCATTTTCCTCATTCACTCTCCCTTTTGCATTGCCTGTGAACTTGGATCTGTACCCCTTAAACACTTACATTCATTCATTCTATAGTATTTATTGAGTGCATACTATGTGCAGAGCACTGTACTAAGTGCTTGGAATGTACAATTCAGCAACAGATAGAGACAATCCCTGCCCAATGACGGGCTCACAGTCTAATCAGGGGAGGCAGACGGCAGAGCAAAACAGAACGAAACAAAAACAAGACTTGATATTCAATGCACCCTCAGCCCTGGAGCATTTATGTACATATCCTTATAACTTTCCATTTCCCTTATTTGTAATTTATTTCACTACCTATCTCTGCCTCTTCTCTCAACTATAATCTTCTTGTGAGCAAGGATCATGTGTATCAACTTTATTATATTTTACTTTCCCAAACACTTATTATAGAGCTTTTCCCACAGTAAGAACTCCATTGATTGATTGATTGTTTAGAGGGACTAAGCTCTTTTTCCTCTATCAGCCTTCCTTTCTTTGACACCTGTGCACTTGGATCTGAACTGAACACTAAGTAATTGAAATGCACCCCACCCTCAGCCCTCCAACAATTATGTGCATATTATTATGCCTTCTCGTTTCCCCTATTATTTATTATAATGTCTAGCTCTCTCATCATAATATAAGCTCATTATAGACAAGGATCATGTTATGTTGTACTCTCCCAAGTCCTTAGTCAGTCACTCGTATTTATAATAATAATAATAATGATGGTATTTGTTAAGCACTTACTATGTGCCAAGCACTGTTCTAAGCGCTGGGATAGATACAGGGTAAACAAGTTGTCCCACGTGGGGCTCACAGTCTTAATCTTAAAGATGAGGTAGCTGAGGAACAGAGAAGTTAAGTGACTTGCCCACAGTCACACAGCTGACAAGAGGCAGAACTGGGATTAGAACCCACAACCTCTGACTCCCAGGCCCATGCTCTTTCCACTGAGCCATGCTGCTTCTATTTATTTATTTATTGAGCACTTATTTATTGAGCACTTACTGTGTGCAGAGGACTGTAATAAGCACTTGGGAGAGTACAGTGCAACAATAAATAGACATATTCCCTGTCCATAATGACCTTACACTCTGTACCCTCTCTAATAATAATAATAATGATGGTATTTTGTTAAGTGCTTACTATGTGCGAAGCACTGTTCTAAGCGCTGGGGGTAATGCAAGGTCATCAGGTTGTCCCACGTGGGGCTCACAGTCTCACAGTCTTCGTCCCCATTTTCCAGAGGAGGTAACTGAGGCACAGAGAAGTTAGGTGACTTGCCCAAAGTCACACAGCTGACAAGTGGAGGAATTAGGATTAGAACCCATGACCTCGACTCCCAAGCCTGGGCTCTTTCCTCTGAACCAAACTGCTTCTCTCTGTAGGCACTCCATTGGTTGAGTTCTTGATTAAAAGGAAATAAGCACCTAAAATGCAATTCTGAGCCTTATTTTAAAATAGGGTCATTTTATGTTGACTTCTTGTATGCTCCCTGAGGTTTTATTATATGTAGAGCAAATCTATCAATTAAATATGTCTGAAACAGAACTCCTCATTGTGGCAAGCCCACAATAAGATGCTTTATTAATGACTGTTTGTGATCCCGAGAACAACAATAAGGGAGAGACTTTGCGATGCCACTAATAGGCTCTATCTGAAACAGGTGAAATTCCTGACTTGTGGGGCGGAGCATGGGGGGAAGCGGGGCTTTCTCTCCCTATTCTAGTCGTACCAGTCCAATCAATGAGTGCTGTGTAGAGCCACAGCTGTGATGCCTAAGGCAGATAAAAGGCAGTTGCTTTGACTTGCTGGGGATTCTACAGAAGTATGGTGGGTGGGAGGAGAGTGAGTATCACTTGGAAGCAGGAAGAGGAAATATTGACAGAATGGGCCCCTTTGATCACAGACTGGTATTGGACTATTGGTGGAGTGGAGAGTAAGTCTATGTATATGTGTCATTCCCTTGCATGTTGCTAAAAACTAAGTTATAAGCTTTTCATCTTAACCTTAGTGATCAGAGGTGTGGTTTCAACTCTACTATGTGTCACTGAGGCTCCCCCAGTCCAGGAAGATCCTGGTTGGAACAAACCACCCAAACCCAATTCTGTCCCTGCTTCTGTAATAATAATAATTCTGGTATTTAAGTGCTTATTATGTTCCAAGCACTGTTCTAAGTGCTAGGTAGATACAAGGTAAATCAGGTTTACCTTGAGAAGCAGCGTGGCTCAGTGGAAAGAGCACGGGCTTTGGAGTCAGGGCTCATGAGTTCGAATCCCAGCTCTGCCACTTGTCGGCTGTGTGACTGTGGGCGAGTCACTTAACTTCTCCGTGCCTCAGTTCCCTCATCTGTAAAATGGGGATTAAGACTGTGAGCCCCACGTGGGACAACCTGATTCCCTTATGTCTACCCCAGCGCTTAGAACAGTGCTCGGCACATAGTAAGCGCTTAACAAATACCAACATTATTACATTATTATAAGGTTATACGCAGTCCCTGTCCCATGTAGGGCTCCTATTCTTTTCCTAAATCTACAGTTGAGGTAACTGAGGCACAGAGAAGTGAAGTGATATGCCCAAGGTCACACAGCAGACAAGTAGTCCAGTATTAGAACCCACATCCTTAGGCAGCACCAACATCTTCCCTGCCTTACAAGCTCATAATCAGACATTATCCTCAACTCATCCCACTCATTCAACCCATATAGTTGATCTATCACCAAATCTGGTTGCTTCAACCTTCACAACATCACTTAAATCCCTTTTCTCCTCTATTCAAGCTGCTCGCACATTAATCCAAGCACTTATGCTGCTTGATTATTGCATCAGCCTCCTTGCTGACCTCCCTACCTCCTGTCTCCCAATTCCAATCCATACTTCATTCTGTTGCTGGATCATTTTCCTATGAAAATGTCCATATTTGCTCCCTCCTCAAGAATCTCTAGTGGTTGCCTGTCTGCCTCTGCATCAAACAGAAACTCCTTATCATCAGCTTTAAAGCACTCAATCACCTTTTCCCCTCTTCCTTACCTCACTGCTTTCTTACTACGGCCAAGCCTGCACATTTCACTCCTTAATGCCAACCTACTTGATCTCATCAATCTCACTGCCAACATCTCACCCACATCCTGCCTCTGTCCTGGAATTCATTCATTCAGTAGTATTTATTGAGCATTTACTATATGCAGAGCACTGTACTAAGCACTTGGAATGTACAAATCGTCAATAGATAGAGACAGTCCCTGCCCTTTGACGGGTTTACATTCTAATCTAATCCTGGAATGCCTTTTTCCTTCATATTCTACACTCAATTGCTCTCACCACCTTCAAAACTTTAGTTAAAGCACATCTCCTCCATTATGCCGTTTCGGAGTAAGTCTTTATCTCCTCTCTCCTGCTCCCTTCTGTGCCAACCTTTCACTTGGATTTGCACCCTTTATTCACACCTCCCACAACACTCATATACATATCTTTGACGCTGCTTACAGAAGCAGTGTGGGTCAGTGGAAAGAGCATGGGCTTGGGAGTCAGAGGTCATGGGTTCGAATTCCGGCTCCACTTATTTGTGTGACTGTGGGCAAGTCACTTAACTTCTCTGTGCCATGGTTACCTCATCTGTAAAATGGGGATTAAGATGGTGAGCCTCATGAGGGACAGCCTGATTACCCTGTATCTACCCCAACACTTAGAATAGTGCTCTGCACATAGTAAGCACTTAACAAATACCAACATTATCATTGTTAATATCTGTAATTTGTATTTGCCTCACCCTGTAGATTGTACGTTTCCTATGCATAAGTGAACGTGTATACCAACTTTCTTATATGTACTTTAAGTGCTTAGTAGAGTTCTCTGCATACAGTAATTGCTCAATAAAGACAATTTATTGATTGGACTACAACAAAAAAGGAGTATGGCCTAATAGAAAGTTCACAGGCTTAGAAGTGAGAGGATCTGGGTTCTAATCCTGTCTCTGCTACCAGTGTGCTGTGTGACCTTGGACAAATCACTTAATTTCTCTGTTTTTCAGTTACCTCATCTGTAAAATTAAGACTTTGAGCCCTATGTGGTAAGGGATTGTGTCCAAGCCAGTTATCTTGTATCTATCCCAGCACTTACTACGGATCCTGGCACATAGTACACACTTAAAGATACCACTTGTCTTATGCTGTTGAGTCGTCTCTGACCCATAGCGACACAATGGACATATCTCTCCCAGAACACCCCACCTTCATCTGTAATCATTCTGGTAGTGTATCCATAGAGTTTTCTTGGTAAAAATACAGAAGCTATTTACCGTTGCCTCCTTCCGTGCAGTAACCTTGAGTCTCTGCCCTCTCGACTCTCTCCCATGCCACTGCTGCCCAGCGCAGGTGAGTTTTGACTTGTAGCAAATTGTCTTCCACTCACTAGCCACTGGCCAAGCTAGGAATGGAATAGATATGCCTCTCCTTTACTCTCCCTCCCATAGTCGAGTACTGGAAACTCTCCTGGTGTGACCCTGAGAGGGGAAAAATAACACTATTATTATTATTATTGTTATCATTACGATTATATTCTCTATAACTCAGTTACCTTATCTGTAAAATGGGGATTAAATACTCCTTCCCACTCAGATTGTTAGCCCCATGGATATATAATAATAATAATAATTATTATGGCATTTGTTAAGCACTATGTGCCAAGCACTGTACTAAGCACTCGGGTGGATACAGGCAAATCGGGTTGACACAGTCCCTGTCCCACATGGGGCTCATAGTCCCAATCCATATTTTACAGATGAGGTATCTGAGGCCCAGAGAAGTTGTGACTTGCCCAAGGTCACACAGCAGACAAGTAGAGGAGCTGGGACTAGAACCCATTACCTTTTGACTACAGGCCTGTTCTTTCTATCCACCACACCGTATGTCTAGCTTGATAAACTTGTACCTACCCCAGGGCTTGGAACATCACGAGACACATAACAAATACCATAAAACAAATAAAAAGTAGACATGGGCTTTGTGCACAAGAATAAAGGAGGAAGAGAGGACTGGTGACATACACATAGCTAAAGAAAACAATAAAAGCAGTAAAACAGCATGAACAACAAGGATTGGTAGAGAAAATAAAACCAAGAAGTGCTATACAGTGACTAGATGAGCAGAGATTTTCTCTTCTGTGTCCAGAGTCCGAAGATGCCCAAACTACCACAGCTACAGCAATTCCATGATTTCCTCAACATTCTTCATTCTGTGGAGACCTCATCCTGCCCGTACTGTGTCCCTCCTGCCACAGTAGAACAAGGATCTGGAGCCCGCTACTGGGTAACTGGTCAGGGAGCTCTGCTCTCCAATAAGTGGGAGGTTGAGTACTGCCCTGCTTGAATAATCAATCAATGGTATTTAATGGACAGTTACTGTGTGCAGAACACTGTTTTAAGTGCTTTGGAAAAATGCAATATCGCGTATTTAGTGCATTGAGATAATGGAAAATGTCATAAAATTTGAATTTTTGTGTCAGCATAAATTAAGATTTCCATATTCAGCTACATCCTGTCTTTGAAGTTGTCCCATGTTTCAGCCAGGCCAGTTATTGGTATCTCTCCTGTATCATATTGAATTTTTTTTTACCTATTGACTGTTATTGTCATCTACCCTCCTGTCCTGGTGAGGAAGAAGAAGATTTGAGATTTCTATCCCCAGCACTATTCACTTTGTTGCCTCTCTGGGGAATATCTTTCAGGCTAAGGGGCCAGTCTGTTCAGCTGTTAACTTCCACTTCAAATGTTTGGCCCAAAGGGGTTTTCCTTTTCCCGTGTATGCCATAGAATTGATGAACTATACAGCTCTCAAGGGAAATAAAGGGAGATGTGAAACTCATTGCTATTTAGTAGAACATCTATTCTAATTTATGGACTGTCAATATTGCACTCAATAAAATTAAGATGATCATGATTTAAACATTAAAGTCATTAAAAAGAAAATCAATCTTTCTAAAAGATCAGTGATCGCCTTCACTTAGTGTTGCAACAACTGCTCTCTGACTGATTTATCGAACCTAAAATTCCAGTGAACAACTCCTGAAGGGAAGGAGCAAGTCAAAACGTGAGAAAATACTTAGAAATTCTCAGAATAAAGTCAAGATTTGATTAGTAATTCAACTCCCTGCAAGAGCTGGTAATATGGAGTGTGAGAAATAACAGAATAAAAGTAGGCTACAGGAAAGAGTTATATTAACAGCAGGTTTATATTTTGCACTAAAGTTGACAGCCAGACAAAATAATTTTTTTTTAGGAGAGAAAACAAAACCAAATTAAGATCTGAAACTTTTTTCCAATATATCTGATTTAATACAAATGGGATCACCTCTAGTTCTTAAATATAAGTGATGACAGCTCTCATTCTGGTAGAATATCACTGGAAAATGGGCTGAAAATTTTGTCTTAACTTGTTCGAGGAGTAACCTAATCCCTCTATTTCCATGAAGTTTCAGAATGAGCACAGACAGAAATACAAAAGTTGTCAACAAAATGTAGTCAAAAAGTCATACTTACCCCTTCCTATTGCTGGTAATGGTCACTAAATCTAGATTCTCATGAGGAGTGTGTGAAAACTGTAACTGTTAGAAATTGCCAGCCCCTAGTGGCTGAGAAGGCTTCCCAAAGATAGCTTATTCCTAGGGAATTTTTTACCCTGGTCCATAGCCATGTTGTATTGTTCTTATGCCACCTGATAGTGGGCAAGGCCCAAGTAAGGCATCTTGGGTTTTTCCATAATGGGAACTTCCAATTCTGCTGCTGCTGTTTTCCCTAACTTCTGGGTTGCCCTCTTATTTCCCACACTTCAGGCCAGAATCTGGTGTCCAGAGACAACGGAGAAGTAGGATGGAGCCACCTGGAAAGGGTAAAGATCCTAGAATGATAGTGCAGAATGACCAAACTGGACCTGAGAAATCAGGAGTAGTCAGGTTGGGTTCTAATTCCTGCTCCACTATTTGCTGTGTGACATCTGGCAAGTCACTTCACTTCTGTGTGCCTCATTTACCTCATCTGTAAAATGGGGATTAAGATTGCAAGTCCCATGTGGGACAGGAACTGTCTCTAACCTGATTGGCTTGTATCTACCCCAGCGCTTAGATCAGCACTTGACACACAGTAAATGCTCAACAAATACCATCTTTATTATTATTTAGGGAGAATCTGAATCATTTCACCTTGCAGTGAAAATGATTGTCTAAAATAGTTAATAAAAAAGAGTGAGCCAGACTGATCAATATATCATATTTACTGAGTACATTATTGTGTGCAAAGTATTGAGCTTTTGAAAGGTTTCCTGCCTGCCACTGGGCTTTCTCTCACCCCACTGAAATTCACTTGGAATTTCAGCAGTGGTCAAACTGGTGAACAGTTAAGGGTTCTTGTTTTCATTTGCAATATTAACAATTCAGATCAAAAGAGATACTTTGCCCTTTTGAGTTCTTTTATCTAAAACCTAAATGTGTTTCACTTTCAAATCAAACTTATTAAAAACATTTTTGATGTCAGTTCTTCAGAAATGATAAAGTATAATGTACTGTAGAAACCTAAAGGAAAGCTAGATAGGACTTTTCTCCACTGATCCATGGATTTTTCAAAATGATTCATGCATTTATTTAACAGTTAGAAATAATGCATTCTTGTAGGATAGCAGCTAACCTTGAAATGAAACAATCCCAAAGGTCTTACATTTCTCTTTAGGTATCTGTATTCAGAATTATACTATCCATCGAGGTTATTAGTCCAAGCCTAAGAAATTTACAGTATAATTGTCCAAATATTCAAAGTAAAGGAGAGGAAGGTTAAATTGTGTATTTTATTCTAGATCCAAAAAGCCCTAACAGGATTAGGAATTATCTTAAAATAGAGCTTTTTTCATAGGAATTTTGATAAGTAACAAACAGTCTTATTACCAGAGCCCTGGATGTTCTAGATATTATCATGTTAATACAATCACTCATTCTATCCTGTCTAGATTATTGCATCAGTCTCCTTGCTGACCTCCCAGCCTCCTGTTTATCCCCACTCCTGTCAATACTTTACTCCACTGCCCAGATCATCTTTCTATTCAGGACATGTCACCCCCATCTTCAAAATTCTCCAGTAGTTGCTTATCCACCTCCATATCAAAAAACAACTTCTCACTATTGGCTTTAAAGCACTCCATCACCTTGCCCCTTCCTACCACACTTTGCTTGTCTCCTTTTTCAACCCAGCCTGCATACTTCTCCTCTGGTGTGCTAACTTTCTCACTGTGCCTTGATCTCACCTGTCTTACCAATGACCTCTTGGCCATGTCCTGCCTCTGGCCTACAACTCCCTGCCTTCTGAAATCCACCAGACAATTACTCTCCCCACCTTCAAAGTCTTACTGAAGGCACATCTCCTCCAAGCGGTCTTCCCAGACTAAGCCCCACCTTGCCATATCTCCCACTCTCTTCCGCATCACCCTGACTTGCTCCCTGTGCTCTTCCCCCTTTGCCCAGCCCCACGGCACTTATGTATATATGTATAATTTTATTTGTATTGATATCTGTTTATTTGTATAGATGTCTGTCTCTCCCCCTCTAGACTGTGAGCTCGTTGTGGGCAGGGATAGTCACTTTTTATTGTTGTATTGTACTTTCCCAAGCACTTACTACATGTGCAGAGCACTGCACACAGCACTGAATAAATGCAGTTGAATGAATGAATAACATTGTGGTATTTGTGAACCCCTAACTATGCCAAGTATGTACTAAGCATTGAGGTAGCTGCAGGATAATCAGGTCAGGACACAGTCCCTGTCCCATATGGGGCTCACAGTCTAAGTAGGAAGAAAAAGAGGTATTGAATCTTCATTTTACAGGTGAGGAACCTGAGCGTAGAGAAGTTAAGTGACTTGCTCAATGTCACGCAGTAGGCAAGTGGTGAAATTAGAATCCATTTCCTCTGACTTCCAGGCCTAAGCTCTTTCCACAAGGCCACAGTGCTTTTCTAGATCCACACCTTCGCTTGATACTTGTGATACCATGATGACTGACATGGGTCTTAGTGTATGGATAAAGAACAAGGTGACCCAGATTCAATCTGGAGAGGTAACCCAACTATTTGCCTGACTTCTAAAGCAGACATCTACACATAGCAGTTCTTGACTATATTCTGACTTCAACTTGGAGATCTCACCTTTCATTCTCAAATATGAATGAATGTATAGAATAGGTTGA
Source organism: Ornithorhynchus anatinus (assembly GCF_004115215.2). Lineage (NCBI taxonomy): Eukaryota > Metazoa > Chordata > Mammalia > Monotremata > Ornithorhynchidae > Ornithorhynchus > Ornithorhynchus anatinus. Next base: position 105,604,877 of record NC_041730.1, read on the forward strand.
ACAGAGTACAACTTATCAAAAAGACCATCTTTATTTCCAGGGTGAAAGGAAAAAAGTCAGACTGAACACCTTAAACATTTTAATGAGCCAATCAGCCCTTGAAATAAACCTGTTTGATTATCCAAGGCAGTTTATTTTCTTACCAACAGTCTAAAACTCAGAGGATACAATGCCCATCTTTCTGTGGTTGTCTCAATTCCTCCACAAGATTGTATTTCCCTGACACTCAGACCAAAAGGGAATAGAAATGAGATGCAGAGTCTGGTAAAATTTATATTGGATCCGGTTCATGTTTCTCCACATTCCTGCCTTGATTTCTAAAAGTGATTTTTGTTTTCTCTTTGGGCTTTTATGTAGACGCTGACAAAGAATAGGTGAACTAACAGATGCAAATAGCTTTGAGATAATACTGAGTGTAACAAATGCAATTTGTTTTTTGCCAATCCACTTTATTGTTAAACCAAGGGTAATCTGGTACTGTGCTAATGAATTACTGCATTTTCTAAATATTCTCTAGTTTAAAGTGATAAACACATTTTAGTCTTAGTTCAATTCCTAGAAGGCTTGTTATATTTTCAAAACATAATGAGAAAGTGTTATTCTCAAGTACTGTAGTTTTCAGGATTACAAGTTTTACCCATGAGATATGTTTATAGATATGGTTTTGTTTTGAAGACTGAGTGACTTGAAGTGGATTGAAGGAGGAAGGGAGGCAGAAAGCACCACTAATATTCAGAATACTTTTATGTGTAATCTTGTTTACCTCCTCAAAGAAGAGCCATATACAATAATGCAGTTTCCTAGAACACCAAACTTACTACAAGAGACTTGCTTAGTTACTGGGGAAATTTGGTGCTATAAGAGGTATTTAGTAATTGACAGCTGCAGTGTTTATAGGGAGTAGTCTAATAATTATTTCTAAAGGAGATACCCATACATACATTACTCCTACTGTCTTCTCTCCCCTTTTATATGTTTTAATGACCTAAGGGGACTAATGGTAACAAAAGAGCAACAACAGAGGTCAAATAAGAAATATCAATAATATTATGAGAAAGTATAACTTGCTCTAAGTGTAACTACTATATTACTCTTCAGTCTAGATGGTGTTTATCTTGTTAGATGTGGGTTTTCCTGAAATGATATGGAAAGGATTTTAACTAACAACTTTTCACTTTTTATTTATGTTTTCCACATTTTTGACAAGCTCTCTGCAAAATCCTAATCTTTCACAAGTGTTGCCCTCTCTTCTCCAACAGCTCACTCACATGTCTGAGACTCTCTGCATTTTCTCCACCTTTCAATCAATGGTATTAATTGAGCGCTTATTATGTGAAGAGCACTGTACTGAGTGCTTGGGAGAATACAGTACAACAGAATTAGCAGAAGTATTCTCAAAAGAAATTACAGAAAGGGGAAATAGCAGAATGTAAGTTTATGTATGTAAGTGCTGTGGGGCAGATCCAAACCAAGTGCACAGATGATGCAGATGGAAGGACAGATAAGAGAAATGAGAGCTTATTCTTTTAGCAGCTGAAATAATGGTATTTTCTGAGCACTTATTGAGTGCAATATTTCGTACTAGGGGCTTGAGAAAGTACAACAACAAAAAAAAGACATACTCCCTGTTACGGGCTGCATTAATTCCATCAGTACTTAGTTATCTAAATCTCATTTCTCTTATGTATTCTAATCTTGAGAATTATTACCATAAAAGTTAGAGAAGCAGCGTGGCTTAATGAAAAGAGCACGGGCCTGGGAGTAGGAGGTTGTGGGTTCAAATCCTGACTCAGCCACATGTCAGCTGTATGATTTTGCGCAAGCTACTAACTTCTCTGTGCCTCATTTACCTCATCAGTAAAATGGGGATTAAGACTGAGCCCCTCATGGGACAACCTGAGTACCTTGTATGTACCCTAGTGCTAAGAACAGTGTTTAGCACATAGTAAGCACTTAAATATCATTATTATTATTATTTCATAATTAACTGAATTGAATTTCCATCACATATACTGAATGAAATGTAAATTTGTCTACCGGCATGATACAAAATAAACTAGCTAGTTAACATCAAAAATTATTTCCTCCTATGTTAGAAATACTGTTAAAACCATTACCTTTGGCTTAAGAAATTTAACATTGTTTTTAAGAAATTTGACTCCGATTGACAATAAAACCATAATGGAATTTAATCATCTGATTAGGAATGTGTCTGGTAACGATTTTATTTCTATTTCACTCCTCCATAATGAGTATTTTGCTTTAACCTGACTCTGGAAAAGATTGATTTGTCCTTCAGTGTTCATTTATCCTTTAATAATAATAAATGTGGTATTTGTTAAGCACTTACTATGTGCCGAGCATTGTACTAACTTCTGGGATGGATATAAGCAAATTGGCTTGGACACAGTCCCTGTCCTGCCTGGGGCTCACAGTTTTAATCCCCGTTTTACAGATAAGGTGACTGAGGCACAGAGAAGTTAGTGACTTACCCAAGGCCACACAGCAGAAAAATGGAAGAGTGGGGATTATAACTCATGACATTCTGACTCCCAGGGCCCGTGCTCTATCCACTATGCCATGCTGCTTTAACATTCTCCTACATCCTATTGTTTATTTTAAATGATATTTTGTAATTAAAATCTTTAGTTGAATGATTGTGAAACATAACGGGCCTCATTATAAAAAAAAGTTCATGGGGTACCTGCATTTTTGAAGTATTAGGCATCATTTCAAGAAAGCAATTCTTTAGGTCCTAAGCAAGTGAGGAAATCTTCAAGACTTGTTTCCCAAATAATCAGAGGAATTGGCTCTGGATTATTGGGTTGTTCTCAGAGAATTTCTTTACAAGTACTACAAAGGTATGGCTGCAGAATTTTGTTGAAAGAACTACTACAGCAACTTTCTATTCAAATGGAAGAGGCAGCATATTTTAAAGGTTTGCTTCCTGCTTGAGAGAAATTCCAAATAAAACCCCTCAAGAAACTAGGAAAAATAATGCAACTTTACAAGATATCTCTTTTTCTTCATTCTACTTTTATAATTTAGCCACTTAGTGAGGTGATTTTTACCAAAAACAACTTTTCCTTCTCCACTGATTCCAATGATTTAATTTAGATAAACAGTGATCATCTCTTATATCTCATAGTTTTTTAAGCCTAAAAATCCATTCCTCAGTAACATATTTAGTATGGTCCTCCAAAGATTTGGCAGAAAAACAAAAAAGTGCAATTTTATTAGGGCTAGAATTTCTAAATATAAAGTACTTTTCTGAGGAAAAGTGTTCTGCATATATATATTCTACAGATGTATCTAGTGCTGGGCCTCTCTAATAGATAATAAACTAGGCACTGGAGAGACCGAAACACCAGGGTGCCACCAAATGCCACTTTTGCTCCATTAGGAATTAAATAATTAATATCCTGCATTTGTTGTTTGAATCAGTCCATTGTTTAGGGTAGGACTCATTCATTTGATCATAATTATTGATATTATATTGGTACTTGTTAACTGTGTACTTACTGTATGCCAAGCACTGTTCTAAGCACTGGAGTAGATACAAGTTAATCAGGTTGGACACAAACCCTATCTCACATAGGACTAACTCTCTTCACCCTCATTTTACAGTTGAGGCAGCTGAGACACAGAAAAGTTAAGTGACTTGCCCCACATCACATAGACAAGGAGGGAAGTTGGGATTATAGTCCAGGTCCTATTGACTCCCAGGCCCATGCTCTATCCACTAAGGAACACTGCTTATCCACCTACTGTGTGCAAAACACTACTAAATGCTTTGGAGAGTTAAATTGAGAATACAAAAGAGAAGCAACTTGGCTTAGTGACAAGAACATTGGCTTGGGAGTCAGGAGACGTGGGTTCTAATTCCACCTTTGCCACTTGTCTGCTGTGTGTCCTTGGGCAAGCCACTTAATAATAATAATAATGTTGGTATTTGTTAAGCGCTTACTATGTGCAGAGCACTGTTCTAAGCACTGGGGTAGGTACAGGGTAATCAGGTTGTCCCACCTGAGGCTCATAGTTAATCCCCATTTTACAGATGAGGTAACTGAGGCCCAGAGAAGTTAAGTGACTTGCCCACAGTCACACAACTGACAAGTGGCAGAGCCGGAATTTGAACCCATGACCTCTGACTCCAAAGCCCGGGCTCTTTCCACTGAGCCACGCTCTCTGTGCCTCAGTTAGCTCATCTGGAAAATGGGGATTAGGACTGTGAGCCCCACGTGGGACAACCTGATTACCTTTTATCTACCCCGGTGCTTAGAACAGTGCTTGGCACATAGTAAGCACTTAACAAATACCATAATTATTTACTATGCATTATTTATTACAACAATAAACAGACACATTTACTGACCATAACAAATTTAAAAGCAACAGACATTAATATAAAAAAAATTAATAAATAAATTATTATTACATAAGTGCTGTGGGGCTGGGAGGGGAGATGAACATAGACAGCAAGTCAGGATGCAGCAGAAAGGAAAGGAAAAAGAGAAAAGGGGGGATTAATCAGGGAACTATCTGAAAGGCAATTACTCTTCCCCCCCCTTTAAGCCTCATTGAGGGCCCTTCTCCTCCAAGAGGCCTTCCCTGATTAAATCCCCTTTTCCTCTTCTCCCACTCCCTTTTGTGTCACCCTGACTTGGTCCTTTGTTTTCTACTGACCAAAGAGATTTTACAGTATAGACTATAGCTTCTATATTATGAATTGGACTTAAGGTTGTTGGGAAGGCAATTAACTGAAAAACTTTAGAAGTTTGGATCAAATGGAAAAGACTGTCATCGTTAGATAGGAGTCTACTTATGCTTGTGAGCAAATGGAAGGTTTGAGTTTTTTCAGTGAATTACACAATTGAATTGCATCCACTCTCTTCCCACAAATTCACCTACTTGCTTAGTGGGAGAGGAATGTAGTGATCTAAAACAACCAAGCCATTTCGGCTGGGAAACACTCTCAAGGTTTAATTTTAGGTCAGACCTCAGATACACACTGAGGCTATCTAATACCCTCGATCTCGTCATCTCCTACCGCTGCACTATCTCCTCCCTCACCAACTCTGAAATCCCTCTCTCTGACCATAACCTTCTCACCTGCCTCATCTCTCACACTCCCTCCCCCTGCAAACCTTCGCTACTGCCCCACAGAGACCTCCGCTCTCTTGATCCCATCCATCTTTCCAAAAGCATCTCTCCTCACCTCGCCACCCTGTCCTCACTTCCCACTCTCAATGATCAGGTCTCCGCTCTCAACTCCACCCTTTCTACTCATCTCAACTCTCTCGCCCCCCTTTCCCTCCGCCGCTCTCGCTCCACTAACCCACAACCCAGGATTACCTCCTCTGTCCTCCTCCTATGCTCCTATACTCGAGCTGCTGAGCGCTGCTGGCAAAAGTCCAAGCACCAAGCCGACCTCACACACTTCAAATTTATCCTTTCCTGCCTTAACTCTGCCCTCTCCTCCTCGAGGCAAAACTTCTTCTCCTCCCTCATTGACACCCATGCCCGTCAACCCCACCAGTTGTTCCGTACCTTTAACTCACTCCTTAGGCCCCTTCTTCCTCCCCCTGCCCCATCTCTCACCCCCAATGATCTGGCCACCTATTTCATCACAAAAATCAACACAATGAGGTCTGAGCTCCCCAAAGTCACCCCTCCGCCTCTCCCCTCTCCCCCACCAACCCTCTCCCCTACTTTTCCATCCTTCCCTGCAGTATCCTCAGAGGAGATCTCCTCCCTCCTCGCAAGTGCCACCCACTCCACCTGCGCCTCGGACCCCATTCCCTCTCACCTTATTAAAACCATCGCCCCTGCCCTCCTCCCTTCCTTAACTTCTATTTTTAACCACTCAATCTCCAATGGCTCCTTCCCCTCTGCCTTCAAACATGCCCACGTTTCCGCCATCCTAAAAAACCCCACTCTTGACCCCACTTCCCCCTCCATTTATCGCCCTATCTCCCTACTACCCTTCCTTTCCAAAATCCTAGAACGAATTGTCTGCAATCGCTGTTTAGAATTCCTTAACTCCCATTCTCTCCTGGACCCCCTCCAATCTGGCTTCCGTCCCCTCCACTCTACCGAGACTGCTCTCTCTAAGGTCACCCATGACCTCCTTCTTGCCAAATCCAATGGCTCCTACTCCATTCTAATCCTCCTTGACCTCTCTGCTGCCTTTGACACTGTCAACCATCCCCTCCTCCTCCACACCTTATCTCACCTTGGCTTCACGGACTCTGTCCTCTCCTGGTTCTCCTCTTATCTCTCTGGCCGGTCATTCTCGGTCTCCTTCGCTGGCGCCTCCTCCCCCTCCCATCCTTTAACTGTTGGAGTTCCTCAAGGGTCAGTTCTTGGCCCTCTTCTGTTCTCCATTTACACTCACTCCCTCGGTGAACTCATTCGCTCTCACGGCTTTGACTACCATCTCTATGCAGATGACACGCAGATGTACATCTCCGCCCCGTCCTCTCCCCCTCCCTTCAGGCTCGCTTCTCCTCCTGCCTCCAGGATGTCTCCACCTGGATGTCGGCCCGCCACCTAAAACTCAACATGAGCAAGACTGAGCTCCTCATCTTCCCTTCCAAACCTGGTCCTCTCCCAGACTTCCCTATCACCGTGGATGGCACAACCATCCTTCCCATCTCTCAGGCCCACAATTTCGGTGTCATCCTTGACTCGTCCCTCTCGTTCACCCCACACATCCTATCCGTTACCAAGACCTGCCGGTTTCACCTTTACAATATCACCAAGATCCGCTCTTTCCTCTCCATCCAAATGGCTACCTTACTGCTACGGGCTCTAGTTATATCCCGGCTAGACTACTGTGTCAGCCTTCTCTCTGACCTCCCTTCCTCCTCTCTCGCCCCGCTCCAGTCTATTCTGCACTCCGCTGCCCGGCTCATCTTCCTGCAGAAATGATCTGGGCATGTCACTCCCCTTCTTAAACAACTCCAGTGGTTGCCTATCAATCTCCGCTCCAAACAAAAACTCCTCACTCTAGACTTCGAGGCTCTACATCACCTTGCCCCTTCCTACCTCTCCTCCCTTCTCTCTTTCTACTGCCCACCCCGCATGCTCAGCTTCTCTGCCGCCCACCTCCTCACCATCCCTCGGTCTCGCCTATCCCGCCGTTGACCCCTAGGCCACGTCCTACCGCGGTCCTGGAACGCCCTCCCTCCTCACCTCCGCCAAACTGATTCTCTTCCCCTCTTCAAAACCCTACTTAAAACTTACCTCCTCCAAGAGGCCTTCCCAGACTGAGCTCCCCTTCTCCCTCTACTCCCTCTACCACCGCCCCTTCACCTCTCCGCAGCTTAACCCTCTTTTCCCCCCCTTTCCCTCTGCTCCTCCCCCTCTCCCTTCCCATCCCCTCAGCACTGTACTCGTCTGCTCCACTGTATATATTTTCATTACCCTATTTATTTTGTTAATGAAATGTACATCGCCTAGCTTCTATTTAGTTGCCATTGTTTTTACGAGATGTTCTTCCCCTTGACTCTATTTATTGCCATTGTTCTTGTCTGTCTGTCTCCCCCGATTAGACTGTAAGCCCGTCAAATGGCAGGGACTGTCTCTATCTGTTGCCGACTTGTTCATTCCAAGCGCTTAGTACAGTGCTCTGCACATAGTAAGCCCTCAATAAATACTATTGAATGAATTGAAGGAATGAATAATACTAGCTTTCTAAGCACAGATAGTGAGCTTAGTTGGTGAGAACATGGTGCTGTCACTCGTGAGTGTTTGAGCTTTGGACCGACCAAGGGAATTATCTGATAAACACATAAAATAAATCATTTCTCACCCAAAATCAATCGAAACCTGAGGGTAAAAAGATTTAACTGGTTGATGAAATGAAAGATGAGTACTGCCTTTTGTCTTAGGTTACACAAAGGAAACTATAGTCCGTGAATAAAACTCTGGAAGAATAAAAGTACGAAAGAGAGAGGGAGAGACATAGAAAGAGAGAGAAGGCACTAGAGGAAGAAAGAGAATCAGAGGAAGATTCACATTTTTGCTTATACAATGTGAAAGACTGAGACAGTAACATTACAGAAATATTTTTCAGCCAGCCACATCAGCAATGTGTACTGACACTAGCTTCGTTACATCTAATTATTCTCCCAATAGTAATATGCCTGGAAAGGCAAACACTGCCAAGAAAATTCATTGGTTGGCTTGTAAAATTACTCTAGCAAAAGTTGTGAACATGGTCAGACTATAATGTAATGATGCTGCTAAGGAATGATAATGCACAGGCAGCCACCTGTAAGTACTTGGGAGTGCTTTTTTTTGGTTTATAGTGTATAACATATACTGAAGCAATACAAATTTCCAGTGCACCTGTTCCTATTGCAAATTGGAAGACTATTCCTCTAGAACTTTATGGAAGTTGCTTTTACTCTTTTTTTTCAAATAAGCCTGTAGCATACTTGCATATGGGATTTGGGATTTAGTTCTATAAACTGATCCAAAAACCTACTATAATCTAGGCACCATATTATTTCTTTTCCTCTGGTTATTCAACTCCTGGATTCTTTTCAAGATTCTGGCTCTGTTTCCTGGAACAAAACCAAAATTAAATTCCCCGTCTAAGGATGTTTGCACTAATGTGGAGCCTGAAACCATTTTAATGTTTCTCTGTGAATATAATGCCATCAGACTCCCAGTATTTGAGTGGATAAAAACAGCTCTGCTTTACGTTACATACGGCCCTTGATAGATTATCCTTGATACATTACTACATATCCCTATTCCAGGAAATATTTAATCCATTATTCAGCTCAAATCCCCACAGTCCATGAGGAAACACAAATAGCCTAGTAAAAGTTGAGAAGGACCTCTGTCCTCTCTTCCCATCTACCTGGTTCTCCTTTGTCATCAGGAAAATGAAGTGAATGGTGAAATTTATTCAATTCCATCAGAAACATGGCTCTGTCCTTGTTCCATTTTCTGGGGGACAAAACAGTTCCTGCTAGAGTAAGGAATCAGATGCCCATCGTTACTTCACTGGTACCAATCAGAGCATGCTTTCTCTGTCAGTCAATAGTAAGTTTGCTCCCAGAAATGTAGGGTGCAAATAGTTCAGTTTGTTAAAATGAGTTTGTATTAGCAGCAAATAATCTTCCCCACTCTCCAACTTGCTAGTACCATCTATGAGTTGCTATTGTCTGTGAAAATATTCTTGAGTTTATTGTCTCTTTATGAAGATATTCATTTTACTGCATATCTGTCTCGTCACTGGGCAGATTGGGGACCTCTTAAAGGTAGGAAGCAGAAATAGTTGAACAAAGGTACCAAGTGCAGTTCAGGTATAGAACTCTCAAACCTACTGGAGCTCAGGGGAATGTTTGATTAAATGACTATGTCACTGTGTTTAGTCCTCAAATTAAATATGTAAAAATCCTGTATTCCATGTTTGTTGAAAAACACAAATTTCTGGCAGTAAAACTAATGCTTTGAATATTTTATTGCACAATGAATCCACAAGCACACATTCATAAAATTTATTTAATTTCAACTTTTTTTTGCCCATAACTTGGTTGAATTTCAGTGCAAAAATTGGAATACACTTTTTAAAAATCAATTTACTAGTACAACTGAGATTTGAGTATTCCCTAAGAGTGAATGAGGTGGTTCTTTAAGTAATTAAAGCCAAATAATTTTATTTAAACACTGCACTAAATGTTAACCTGATGATCTGAAAGAATAAACATCTTCCAAATGTTCTAGGGAATAAGTATGCATTTGGGCGGCATCAGTCGCATTATTTCATTAATAATTTTCACATATTATTCTGAAATTAAATAATCTGTCAAATCTTATTAAGTGAAAAAAGTAAAAGCCTTTTGTGCTTTCCCCATAGGGACAAAGAAGGTTTAGTGACTGCTTCAAATGGACTAGTGAAGCTTGAAAATAATTTCCTATATGGATGGCAGTTTTCACCTGAAAGAGTATTCATCTTTTAAATTTTTTCTGGGAAGAGAGTATATTAATTCTCTCCAAAGTTTCAAGAACCATGCTTTATCAGAGCTTTTTGCTCTAAGAAAACAAAAATGTCATCATTCTGAGAACTGAATCTGTGAGTAGTTAGAAATGGACTTCAGTGCTTAAATAAGTGGCCATTTCAACTCTGATTATTCAGTTTAAATCCAATTCTAGGTGTAACACACACTAGAGGGGTCTTAGTTCAATTCTTAGTCTCACGGGAGAGACTCTAGATTGAATTAACATAGAGATTGAAATAACTTCTTTCAACCAGAGTTGTGGAATCTGGTTCTCTATAATGACAATGAAAGAATGCTTGTCTTGCTGTTGTCTAGTCATTCCTAGTTTTTATTAAATAGGTCACTTTGTTCCTGGAGTTGTTAACCATCTTAAATGTGGAATTCAGCTTACCTGAGTTAGGTACTAGGCTAAAATCATATGACAAGATTTCTAAAAGGGAAGAAGAGAGACTCACTTGTAAATATGCAGAGCAACCAATCTGAATTAAGTAAAAAGGCAAAAGGTTGCTTTGCTCCCTCCCAACCCAGTTTTTGAAGTATGGTAATCTGGATATTTGGATTTTTCAAGTTATGATTTATGATCTTAACTGAATCAATAGCATTAGAAAATGAAAAATGAATGCTTAAATGCAATCCTTTCCTGCATTTTATTTGACATTAACTTGACTTTACTGTTCTATAGTTTTTCATGTAGGTAAATGGATGTTTTTCTATACCTGGTTTTTCTGGCATGATGTTTATCATAGTGACATACATTAGAAATTTCCAACCTTACAGGCATGGTTTAATCAGTCACCAAAGTATTTGTCTTATAAGCTTAGAGATATGCATAACCCTGACAAATTGGTTTGATGATCTCAGAAGCTATTATAGCAATTTACACAGACCTGATCTTTCTGAGTCTGAACAGCATTCTTTGTTTTTGTGTGTGAATTAAGAAGTTAGCAAAATATGGGAGTATTGTGTGATCTTGCCTAAGCAAGTGTCAGGGAGCCAATCCCTTTGATTGGAAGCCAAAAGAAATGAAGTCCAGATACAGAAGTATGAGTGTCTTTTTGTGTGAGCTCAGATGCATTGCTTCATTTATCCTCATCTGAGTTCTCCAACAATAAATTAGGGAAGTGACATCCTTCTGCTCCTAGAAGATGGTGATGACTAAACATAACACTTCCTTAGAGAAAATTTCCACGTAGTTTGACATTATGTTTCTTCGAACTAGCTTTAAAAAAATGTACACATCTAAGAGCTCCACCATGTCCTTTTTATATTAAAATAAATGTAGCTGTCATGAAGTAAGTAATGCTTTCATAGAAAACTTTAAAAGAATTCATATTTTTCCTGGTTCATATCTTAAGTCCTAAAGGTTAAAAAAAAAAACCCAAAACAACAAGGCAAATGCTAGTTATTCAACTCACCCAACTTAGCTTGCAGTTGGTTAAAATGTGGTTTTAAAATAGAAATGAAAGGTTAAAATGTTAGTTTTTACCACATCTTAAAATTGAAACTACCCCAAGCAGGAAGGTTTAGCAGTCTTTGCCATCAATGTAATACTACCCTCATTGGAAATTTGGGGAGAAAGCTCATATAGGGGAAGATGGTAGAAAGAATTATAGAGGAAACACAATTTTTCCAAGGGAAGTCTGCTCATTTTCTGTTTTAAATGTTTGTCCTTATCCATTTTCAATAGTCTCAAATCTCTGAATCTTCTTTCAATGGTTTCTGTTTGAATTTGTGATTTATATCTTTCCTTCCCATACCTTGAAGGCGATTTTTTGTAATTTCTCTATAATTCCCAAGTTCCTCCAAAGTTGGTTCTGCTGTTTCAAAGGAAGTGAATGATAACTGCCAATTTGGCATCTCCTTTCAACAGGTTCTTTTAGGATTTGATCTGATAAATACTATTCTTGGCAATAACCTTTTATTTAGTGTAGAGGGGAAGAGGACCTGGAACTATTGCAGTGGAAGCAAGAGAAATAGGGGCAGGGAGACTTCAAAAAGTTAGTGATTGATTCAGGAAGATCTGATTCAGGGTCCTCCAGCTCCTCTCAGAAGCTCTTAGCTCTTTTAAGTCTTAATCTGAAGCCTCTCAGGTCTTGACAGAGATCTGGAATGAATGAGGCTAAGAGTCTTTACCAGGAAGCTGGAGATGTGAAAACAATGCTCTTGTCAATACAACTGAAAAGCTGTCTCTAATGACCATTTGCAGTAGACACCTATGTTCTCCAGAATAGGTTTTGTTTTGGTTTCAGAGATGAACAACTCCTCTGGAGTGGTTTCTATCTTTTGTTTTAACATTCATTTCATATAACCATCAGAGTCTACCCCAAATAAGTAGCAGAAAATGCTGTTTTCATTATAATCTTGTGTACCTCCTGGGGCATTGGATGACTGCTAAATTTTGTACTCATTTCCAAAGCGGGTTTATTCCATTTTAAGTAGCGGAACATTTATGTTGCAAATTGTTTGTAGGACTGCCAGATGAGTACCAGATGAGAGGATTCATAAGAGATACTTGGATTCAGTCCTTTTCCTGCCACTGAGCCGAGCTACTATCAGAGCTGTTCACTGCATCTCCCCCTCCCTTTTTCTATGTCCTTACTCCTATCTCTCATCTTCTTCCATTCTCTAAAATCATAGTGTGGGGACTATTTCCTCTAGGAAGCATTTTCTGTTTAACCTTACTCATTTATTAACATGGTTCATGAACCATTTCTTTTCTCCACTAATAGAATCTGTATATCAAACAGTATTCTTCTAGGGTTCTAATAGTATAGTAGTAACAGCAGTGACAGCATTTTATTTTTGCATATTGTGTATTGGACATTGTCACTTATGCTGTTGTGATGCTTAATTGTTTCACTAATGCCTGTGTGTCCATCTCAGGTCCTCTTCCCTATCTGCATTCATGGACTTAATTCACCGAGGGACAGGGTCCGTGCCTAATTCCCATTTGTATTCTTTCTTCTAGTGCTTATTACAGTGCTATACACACAGTAAATGGTTAATAAATATTACTACTGCTACTAATACTTACTACTGAGTTCTCACTTAGTGGGATATACCATCCTAGATGCCTGAGAAGAGTCATTTGGATTTTCTCCCTTTTTTCACCCCACAGCACTTATGAACATAGCTGTAGTTTATTCATTTATATTAATGTCTGTTTCCTTTTCTAGACTGTAATCTCATTGTGGACAGGGAATGTGTCTACCAACTCTGTTATATTGTAACAAGCACCAAGTATACCACTCTGCACACAGTAATCACTTAACAAATATGATTGATTGATCAGAAGTAAATCAAAATGAAACAATAAATTCCCTGTCCATTCCCAGGGAGAGTTAGAAATAAGTGTTTAGAAAGAGCGTACAAGTCCACTGCAAAGGTTATGTGACCCACTGCTGCTCAGGAAATATTTGCTGAATACTTGATTCCAAATCACAGAACAATTTTTGCTCAGAAGCTGTATTCCATGTTTTCAGAGATGGAATGGAATTTGACAGTTGCAGTGAAAATCATTAATGGGTCTGTGAGTTCATTTTACCCTGATGTGCGAGCGATTCTGGATAGAGGGGTCAGACATACACTGACATAGGAATTTGGTGATTAAACTGTAGTCCACATTTATTGTGTGTCTTGAGAGGGGTCGCTAGAGAAAGTTTTTGGTTTTTATAATAGAAGCTTTTATGATATCTCGCATTCCATTAAATTGGTACTTTGGCTCTGTTTGCTTTACTGAATGAGAATAACCTATTAGCATTTTGGCTTCAAATAACTTTAAGGCTCAAACCCAATAAAGACAGTGTTTACACTGAAAGTATTGAGTTCTCTATTCTGGTTCTTCACTATTCTGGGTCTCCCTTTTATTCTTCTCCAACCAGAGGTACAATAGGTACAGAGGTACAATATCTACCAGGGAGGGCAGAAATCGATTAAGAACCCCAAATAATTTAGCATAGCCTAGTGCAAAAAGCAAGGTTTTAAGAGTTAAAAGATGTGCCTTCTAGCCCCAGTTTTGCCACTGGCCTGCTTACGTGACTTCAAAAAGTCATTTTACCTGCCTGTGCCTCCATTGCCCCATCGGTAAAGTGGAAATAAGACTAGGTCAGTCAGTAAAGTTAATTTATTGAGTGCTTACTGCATGCAGAGATCTGTACTAAGAGCTTGGGAGAATACAATATAACAACATAACAGATACATTGCCTGTCCATGACATTGCCTGTCCATAACAAGCATACAGTTTAGAGGTGGAGGAAGACGTTAATATAAATAAATAAAATTAAAGATTGATATAAATGCTGTGGGACTGGAGAGGAGGATGAATAAAGGGAGCAAATTAGGGTGATGGAGAAGGGAATGGGAGAAGAGAAAAGGAGGGCTTAATCAGTAAAAGCCTCTTGCAAGAGATTTATCTTCAATAAGGCTTTGAAGGTGGGGAGAGTAATTCTCTGTTGGATGTGAAGTGGGAGGGAATTCCAGGTCAGAGGCAGGACATGGGTGAAAGATCGCCAATGAGATAGATGAGATCGAGGGACAGAGAGAAGGTTAGAATTAGAGGAGCAAAATGTGAGGGCTAGATTGCAGTAGGAGAGAAGCAAGTTGAGGTAGTAGGGGCCAAGGTAATTGAGTGTTTTAAAGCCAAATTAAGTGTTTTAAAGCCAATGGTAGGGAGTTTCTGTTTGATGTGCAGGTGGATGAGCAAGAACACTGTCGGTTCTTGAGGAATGATTGTGGATTTACTTGTAATATTTTATTCCTATATCTACATAGTTTGGATACATTTGGTTTGTTGCTCCTCAACCCTCTATAGGTACAGACATTTAGCTCTCATTTCCACAGTTCAGAGAGACCTAGTGTTTGGAATTGTGATGGGAGAGGTTTTATCCTTGATGTTGTGGGGGTTATACTATGCCCTGTTGACTACATATCATCACCAGTAGCAGCAGAAGCAATTCCATCCTTATCAGTATTTATGAATTTCCAAGTTACACAGAGCACTGGACTAGTTGCTTCTTGTAGGCATGGATAAACTCCTTGAAGGCAGGAGTTGTATCTACCAACTCAATCTGAATTGTACTCTCTCAAGCATTTAGTACAGTGTTCTGTAGACAGTGTGTCAATAAATAATAATAATAATAAAGGTTTTTGTTAAGTGCTTACTATGTGCCAGATACTGAAATAAACGCTGGTTTGACAATGGAAGTAGAAGAAAAGATATATGCCCTCCAGGAGTTTAAAATATATTGAAGGATAAAGACAGATACAAACTGTATGTTCACCATATAAACAAGGGTAGAAACATTAAAAAAAATGAAAAGCATTGAAGAAAAAAAGATAAAATGAAGAAAAAGTGAATAGAATAGACTCACAAAGGGGAAGAGTAATAAAGCTATTGCAAATAGCACTTGGTGATTTCTAGGGGCCATATTGCTACTGAGGATAATCAGTCAGTCATATTTATTTAGTGCTTGCTGTGTGCAGAGCACTGTGCTAAAATGCTTGGTAAAGTACAGTATAACAATATAACGGACACATTTCCTGCCCACAATGAGCTTACAGTATAGAAAGGGTGACAGGCATCAATAAAAATAGATAAAATTACAGATATTCATTCATTCAATTGTATATATTGAGTACTTACTGTGTGCAGAGCACTGTACTATGTGCTTGGAAAGTACAATTATCAGAGAAAATCCTTACCTAACAATGAGCTCACAGTCTAGAATCGGGGAGACAGACAACAAAACAGAACAAAATAAGGAGACAGGCATCAATAGCATAAATATAAATATTCATTCATTCAATAGTATTTATTGAGCACTTACTATATGCAGAGCACTGTACTAAGCACTTGGAATGTACAAATCGGCAACAGATAGAGACAGTCCCTGCCCATTGATGGCCTTACAGACTCGAGGGAGGCAGACAGACAAAAACAATAGCAATAAATAGAATCAAGGGGATGTATATCTCATTAAAACAATAGCAATAAATAGAATCAAGGGGATGTACATCTCATTAACAAAATAAATAGGGTAATAAAAATACATACAAATGAGCAGACTAACACAGAACTGAGGGGAAGGGAGATGGGGAGGAGCAGAGGGAAAGGGGGAGAAAAGGGGACTTAGCTGAGGGGAGGTGAAGGCCAGGATAGGGAGGCAGCAGAAGGAGCAGAGGGAAAAGGGGAAGCTCAGTCTGGGAAGGCCTCTTGGAGGAGGTGAGCTCTCAGTAGGGCTTTGAAGAGGGGAAGAGAAATATAGCTATATTCACATCAGTAATAAAATAAATAGAATAATAAATATGTACACAAGTGCTGTGGGGCGGGGAGGGAAGTAGAGCGAGGAAGGGAGTTAGGGCAATGGGGAGGGGAGGAGAAGCAGAAGAAAAGGAGGGCTCAGTCTGGGAAGGCCTCCTGGAGGAGGTGAGCTTTCATTAGGGCTTTGAAGTGGGGAAGTGTGCTAGTTTGGCAGATGTGAGGAGGGAGGGCATTCCAGGCCAGAAGTAGAATGTGGGCCAGGGGTCAACAGCGGGAAGGCAAGAACGAGGCACAGTGAAGAGGTTAGCAGCAGAGGAGCAGAGTGTGCGGGATGGGATGTAGGAGGAGAGAAGGGAGGTGAGGTAAGAGGGAGCAAGGTGATGGATAGTTTTGAAGCTAATGGAAGTTTTTGCTTGATATGAAGTTTGATAGGCAACCACTGGAGATTTTTGAAGAGGGGGGTGACATGCCCAGAGTGTTTCTATAAAATGATAATCCGGGCAGCAGAGTGAAGTACAGACTGAAGTGGGGAGAGACAGGAGATTGGGAAATCAGAGAGGATACCTATGCAGTAATCCAGTCAGAATATGATGAATGATTGTACTAACAAGGTAGCGATTTGGATGGAGAGGAGAAGGCAGATCTTGTTAATGTTGTGAAGGTGAGACTGGCAGGTTGGGTGATGGATTGGATGTGTGGGGTGAATGAGAGAATGGAGTCAAGAATGACACCAAGGTTGTGGGCTTGTGAGATGGAAAGGATGGTAGTGCATCCACAGTGACAGGAAAATATATGTGCATAAATGCTGTGGGGCTGAGATGGGGAAGAATAAAGGGAGCAAGTCAGGATGACTCAGAAGGGAGTGGGAGAAGAGGAAAGGAGGACTTAATCCGGGAAGACTTCTTGGAGGAGATGTGCCTTCAATAAAGTTTTGAAGCTGGAGAGTAATTATCTGTCAGATATGAAGAGGGAGGGCATTCCAGGCCAAAGGTGGGATGTGGGCGAGAGGTTGGCAGTAAGATAGATGAGATTGGGGTACCCCTTTCCCCTTGCCCTCCCCTCAGCTGAGCCCCCTTTCCCTCTGCTCCCCCTCCCCTCCCCACTCACATTCTGCTCCTCCCCCTTTCCCCTTCCCCCTTCCCCCTTCCCCTCCCCTCAGCACTATGCTCATTTGTGTATATTATTTATTACCCTATTCATTTTGTTAATGAGGTGTACATCCCCTTGATTCTATTTATCTTGATAATGTTGTTTTTGTTTTGTTCTGTTTTGCTCTGCTGTCTGTCTCCCCCGTTTAGACTGTGAGCCTGTCATTGGGCAGGGATTGTCTCTCTCTGTTGCTGAATTGTGTATTACAAGCGCTTAGTACAGTGCTCTGCACATAGTACACACTCATTAAATACTATTGTATGAATACGCAGGCTGGGTTGTAGTAGGAGAGTATCAAGGTGAGTCAGGAGAGGGCTAGGTGATTGAGTGCTTTAAAGCTGCTGATGAGGAGTTTCTGTTTGGAGGGGTGGATGGGCAACCACTGGATGTTCTTGAGGAGTGGGAAAACATCAACTGAAAACTTCCATAAAAAAATGATCCAGGCAGCAGCATGAAGTATGGACTGGAGTGGGGAGAGACAGAGTCGGAAGGGAAGTCAGCAAGGAGGCTGATACAGTAATCAAGGTCGGGGTATTTGGACTAATGAGGTAGTGGTTTGGATGGAGAGGAAAGGATGGATTTTAGTGAAAAGAAATCTAAAATTGAAAAGTAGGGAATCTGGGAAAAGTATAAGAAAACCTTTGTTACCTAGCTCTCTGGATACTTCTGTTGCTGTTGTTTCAGCTACCAGAACAGCTTCATGTTAAGGTTTTATTCCCTATCAAAAATAAGGGAAACATTATTCATGGGCATCACTGTTGGCAAAATATGCTTTTTCAGAGGGTGGAAAACAGCCTGCTAACACTGTTAAAAGAAGAGTAAGGGAAACTGCAGGCCAAAATTGCTGCCCAGCAGTGCCTTGTCCATACCCTTTCCTCATGATCAGTTTGAGAATTCCTAACCTCAGCAGTAAGCCCGACCCTGTGGATTTTGAAGTCTGCCCTTACTGTTAATGAATGCAAATACTTATTTTCATAGGTGCAGTTATCACAGCCTGCTTCCTTGCTTCCTTAGAACCCTTCTCTTCACTCTTTCTCTCTTCAGGATCTTTACCCATATCCGTCAACACTGTGTTTATTAGTGAAATCTCTCTAATTTCAACATACATGATAATTACCATCTTCTGTCTTCAATCTCCTTTTTGTCAAACTTAGGAGGTGTTGTTTTTTCCCATTTCATCACTTCTAGTCCCCTCTTCAACCCTTTTAGAGCATTTGGATTCCCCCTAGAGGTTATCGTCTGCTAATTGCTTCTAATATCCCCATTCCTTTATGTTGCCGATGATGTCATAACTATTATTGGTCACCGAATTTTCTTTGTGTGACTCAAGCTATAAATCATGGCCTCATTACTCTTCCCTTCTCGCTTGGATCCTGCTCAAAGGACGTTTCAATTCCTGAGAAGCTTATAAAATGAAGACACTAGTTCTAAGATTTATCAAACATTAATTTTCTTTAAGGACAGACTCGTCCCAAATTTTAAATACTTTCTGCCAGTTTTGAAAACATATTCAGTGGTGGGAAACTCAGAAGAACTACTTTAAAAATTGAACAAAGTTTGGATTGGAGGGGAGTGTCTGGAGGTAGGAAGGCCAGAGAGAAATTCATAAAATGGTCTCGTTAAGGGTTAACACAGTGACACAGTGAAGGAAATTCCAAGGAGACTGTATCCACAGTTTCTCACAAGCAAGTCTGTCTCTTGCTCAACAGGAATACCAAGGAGAGTTTGGCCCAGATGGGCCCTCCACACCCATGACTTCCATCTGCCCACTGACATTTCTCTCCATAGCTCCCCCGGGCCAGATCTCCCTAGTTCCTTCTGCAATCAAGCAAAACTATTTATTGAGCACCTGCAGTATGCAAAGCACATACGAATCACTTGGGAGGATGCAACAGAAAAAAAAAAGATTAATTTTCTGCCCTTAAGAGGCTATTCATGGCTCTGACACCACTGCTATTGTCCCTATTGCTTCTGACAGCCATCTTATTTTGACAACATACTCAAGATTCCTGGTCCAAGAATGTGTCAGTATGTCAGGATGTCTGTAGAAATGTGATTTACTGGACACAGGTGTGCATTGTCATCCCACATGGGATCATCAACGAGTGCTCTCCAACCCACAGAGCAAAGATCACCATCTAAGAAGCCCCTCCTTTATCCCTTCCAACCTCCCAAATTTCTCCATGGTTCCAACCTTAAAGTTGGACCCCTCAGTTCTGATACTGTATTTTGGGTGTTCTGGAGCATTTCTGGGTTTTGGGGGAGTTCTGGCTGATGATCACATACACCCCTCAGGGATTCTGCATAGTCTACTCAGATCACACCACTGGTTGAGTTGGTATGAACTTTGTATCTGGAGAACCTCCGCATTTCTGACAGCCAGTCCTATCTGAATTCTACCCTTCTCTGTGTTGTTTTTTTTTTTTAGATTCCTTCCAATATTTCTGTCCTGCTATTTGCTGAAGATAATTTTCTTCTGTTCCCTTTGAAATTCCTGTTTTTTTTCCATTGTCTGAAGATTACCTTCAGCTCTTTCATGTTATTCCTCTGCCCTCTCCTCCCCTTTTGGATGACAATCTATTTCTTGCTTCCTCAAACTCCTGCACCACAAAAAACTGAAACCTTACATCACAATTCCTGCCCTCTCTCAACATTTACTAAAACTTCTATTTTAACCATCTAATCCCTGTTGCAATAAACATTTGACTGACTTCTCTCACAGAGAAGCAAGGAGATGAAGGCAGGAAAGTTGAGAGACAAGTACAGTTAGAAGGTTAGCTTGAGAGGAATGCAGGTAGCGAGCTGGACAATAGTGGGTGGGGGGCAGATAAGTAACCAGGTGAAAATGGATGAAGAATTTCTATCCAGAAACATGATTATGATATTTATGGGATTTTTCAGTCCTAAATCCAGGCCAAACAAGCTTCTGGAGTGATCTAAAGTGGAACATGATTCAGATACCATAAGTCAAAAGCCATACAAAATACTTTTGCCCCTTGTGCTTAGTCCCCAATCAGCCTCCCCTTGGTCCTAAAGACCTCCTGTGCCCTGTGTTTGCCCTCAGGCTTTAGGGCATCCCAACCATGGCCCTCCTGCATACCTCTTTATGCTGACAGGCTTCAAACAGGGATATTCCCAAAGATATAGAGACCATTGGGGACTAACCTACCATGGCCGAGTGTCTTCCTCTTCATTCAAACTGGCCCCTTTACCCTCTCTGCAGTCCCTATCCCTGTTAGGTTTACTTACTTCTTCAATGAAAGATGTTCTGGAGTGACTCTCTTGGCTCTCTCCTCCCTCTCCTAAATGTGAAGAGCAGTGGAATTGGATGTCACTGTAGTTTCCCTTGTTATTTTATGGGATCTTGCAACTAGTCAATGTGACATCTTGAGAAAGCCAATCTAAAGGGTGTTTAGGGACCTTGAAGCATGCTTCTGATGTGAAAAATGCAGGCCAGTCAGTAGCATTAAATAAAAATCAAGTTGTGGAAAATGATGTTGAAGATTTTAAAGAAAAAAATTAAAAGACAGCAGGAATGCCAGAATTTGTTCAAAATCTAGAAGAACATTACCAAGAGGCAGGAAGAGGAGGAAGAAGATTCTGAAACTTTGTCTCCAGTAACAAGCACACTCCCTGCACATTGTCTGGAATTTCCTGAGATGGCAGTTAATATTTGAGTTAGTAATTGCTTAATACTGTGCTCTTCACAGTGGTGCTCAGTAAATACCATTGATTCAGAGAAGCAGCGTGGCTCAGTGGAAAAGCCCAGGCTTGGGAGTCAGAGGTCATGGGTTCTAATGCCGGCTCCGCCGCTTGTCAGCTGAGTGACTTCGGGCAAGTCACTTAACTTCTCTCTGCCTCAGTTACCTCATCTGTAAAATGAGGATTGATTGCGAGCCCCACGTGGGACAACCTGATCACCTTGTATCCCCCAGCGCTTAGAACAGTGCTTTGCACATAGTAATCGCTTAACAAATACCATCATTATTATTATTGATTGATTAATTTCAGGTGCTAACAAGACATTTCAAAAACCATGAGGAAGGCAAGCATAACTTAGTAGGCTAGTTTCAGCAGATAAGGAAACAAAGAACTGACAAGTGAACAAACAAAACATTACTGCCATAAATAAAGCTATAGAAAGGTCCCTATCCATTCATCCAGTAGTGTGTTTTGAGCACCTACTAAATGCAAAGCCCTATACTAAGAGCTGTAGGATAACAGTGATCATTCCAAAATGGACCCTAGCCCACTGTAGACTCAATCAATTATGGTGCTTGTTTTATGCCAAGCACTATTCTAAGGTAGTCAGCTTGGACACAGTACCTGTCCCACATGTGGCAAACTCTTTTAACCCCCATTTTACAGACGAGGTAACTGAGGCCAGAGAAGCTAAGTGACTTGCCCAAGGACACACAGCATACATGAGGAAGAGATCAGGATTAGAACCCAGGTCCCTTTGACTCTGAGACCTGTGCTCTAGCCACTACGCCACACTGCTTCTAAGCATAAGGAAGAGTGAGAGTTGGTGATTGACACAAAAGGAACATTAGGAAACAAGGAGAGCAATAAAATAATGAGTTGCAGCAA
This sequence comes from Ornithorhynchus anatinus, assembly GCF_004115215.2. Lineage (NCBI taxonomy): Eukaryota > Metazoa > Chordata > Mammalia > Monotremata > Ornithorhynchidae > Ornithorhynchus > Ornithorhynchus anatinus. Next base: position 105,626,894 of record NC_041730.1, read on the forward strand.
ATACTGGCTAAATGAGTTTTCAGGATCCTCACTACTCTGACAGACCAGTTAAAGTCCAATAACATACGAAACATACGTAACATAACTTACGAATATCTAAAGCATGCTTCTTCCTGAAAGAACTTCCACCTGGCATTGGCCAGGGGTCGGTGGCTGGACATTGGTTAGAGTGCTGCAGGAGTGGATCATTGGGGAGGCATACAAAAATTGGGCAAGAAGTGCCTAAGGGTCCATGGTCTGAATAACCAGTAGGGAACCAAACCCTAGATGCTCCTTTTTAATGGTCCCTTTGCCTGTTTCTCCATGGCCCTAAATGTTGATTGCATGAACAGGACCCTGAATCTCAAACCAAAATGCACCTCACTTTAGTAAATGAGTGAATAAAATACACAAAAACAGAGACTGTGAGCTTGTTGTGGGCAGGGAATGTCACTGCTTATTATTGTATTGTACTTTCCCAAGCGCTTAGTACTATGCTCTGTACACAGTAAGTGCTTAAGAAATATGATTGAATGAGTGAATGAACTTTTTTTGTCTTCATGAACTCCTTTGGTATTAAATTTGAATTCCGTGGTTTTAATGTCTGTTGTCAGAATATCCCCACCCAATTTTCCATGAAAACAAGGAGTATGTTAAGGACTTGGCCCTCAGGAATTAAAATTAATCTGAAATTTTTACGCTCTTCAGTTGATAACAAAAATGCTGCTTTTGTTGTTGCCCCAAAAAGAGAAAAATATTAGTTTCATTATTAGTTGTTTGGAATATGTTTTGGGGACAAAACAGCAGGTAAATGGAGATAAAGTAAATGCAGACCAAGTTGTCTTTTTTAGCTTTCCATTATTAATTGAGATTGTATCTAAATTCTAATAATTTAGTTTCTCAGTCTTTGTATAAAATAAAGAAGCATTTTTTCATGTATAGTTCACCTGTTATGTGACATAACCTATTCAGAATAGGGGAGAAGAGACTCCTAAGATTGCTTTAAAATTCCGAATATTCCTATAACTTACTGCTTCCTCACTGGTCAACTGGTGTTTAAAGACTTTGTATTTGGGATAGGAACATTACTGATTTTCAGCATTAATGTTGAGAAGGAGAGCATTGGAAAACGTCTGGACCATATCATTTTTGTTATAAACTGACCTTCAGGACACCATCCCAAACTTGTGTGGCTTTCCTTCCTGTACATTGTAGCCAGACCAGAATGCTTTGTGTCCTAATTTAAGTGTTTCCTGATCATACTCCAGTCTTGACAGGGGATGCAAGCTTTCAATGTGAACAAAAGTATCTGGCTTTTGGGTCCAGACGCAATTTCACCAGGGTAATTCCAATACCAGGACACTGTTTATTCCTACAAATACTAAGACTGTTTGGTTTAAAATAACAGGAGAACCTGGAAATCATTATAAAAGACCCAGAATCCTTGGAGCAACAATGCAAACCTGCAGAATTTGTGGGTTTTGGCATTTCTCTGGAATCCCTATAAATCCAATCATTGAGGGGAAGTCATTGAAAAGTTATAAACACCTTCTTTCCACAAGATATCTGACTAAAAAAGGTAGAATGTTTCGAAGGGCTAAAGTGGAACATGATTCAGATACCATAAGTCAAAAGCCATACAAAATACTTTTGCCCCTTGTAAAGATAAATCGTTGCTTTAGAAAGCAAGGCAAAAAGGTAAGCTTAAATACAAGCCAAAAACCATCATCATACCTAAATAGTAGCTCTAGTGATGAAATCTGAAAAACCAAGAGCAAAGACCTTATCCCAGTCCAATGTTCTCATAGTGCCATAAATATAAAATGATCTAAATGTTAGTAGATTTATATGAGTGATATTAATGTTTAAAGAAACTGAATAGCTTCCTGAATTTTTCCTTAGCAAGTCCAGAAGAAAAAATTAAATTTAATTCAAACTTCAGTGGACATGGATATTTCGATTCTTTACACCATGTTGGATGCATCACTGAGTCATATTTACTAAGCATTGACTATATGCAGAACACCATAAGTGTTTGCACTTGGGGGAGTACTATACAATAGAGTTGGTAGACTTTCCCTGCCCATGGAAAAATTAGATGAGAAAACTCAAAAGAGGCAGGTATAGACCAATGTTTCTCCAAAATGGGATGTGCAAATTTATGCAGTGTTGCTGATTGTAAATTGTGCAGCTAAAGAACTATGTTTGGTGATAATGGGTTGCTATCCAACCATTCCTTCTCTGTAGCCTAATCAGAACCTCCTCCCTCCCTTGTTATTTCGTTCCCATTATTTTTTCATATGATCATTTCCTCTCTGCAACCTTACCAGAACAGAAGTGATTGCCCACTGGTAGGCACTGAATCCAGATAGAAGGAGGAGACAATAAAATTTAAAGAGGATACATGATCTTGCAAAAGTTTTTTTTAAATTCTTTTATATGTGTCATCACCGTGCCTCTATAAACAGAAGTCTAGCCTGAGTAAGGGCTTCAAAATTTTAACAGATTTTTAGGGAAATTTATAAATAAAAGAAGAGATAGGGATTTGCATATGTCTGTCCAGAGAGAGGAAACTATGGTAGAGTCGCAATGACCTTGGCAAGTCCCTCTTCTCTTTTAGTGGGTGGGAAAAGAAAGGGTGAATCCATGAAGGCACTATGCAGAAGGCAGTGGCACCAGGACTATACCCTATCATCTGTAAAAAGGCCTAAAACTGTGTTGAAAGGATGGGTGTATATTTCTGGTGGGAGACTGCACCCACACCTCACCTTCTCCTGCTGTTCTACTGCTATGTGTTCTGTAATGATCAGGCTGGTTCACAATCGGTGCTGTACCATGGGTTCTAAAATGCTTAGCTACAGCCCTGATACCTGGTGCCTTCTTTTAGGTCATGAAATATAAACCCTCTAGGTTGTGAGCTTGTTGAGGGCAAGGAAAGGGTCTACTTACTGTATTGTAAAACCCCTTGCCCACATCCTCCCTCTGGCTTGTGATGCTCCTCCAAACTTTCCTCAGCTAAGTCCTCATATCCCAGGTGCTCTCTCTCCCTTCTGTGTCACCTATAAACCTGAAACTGGACCCTTTCAGTCCTTGATTTTCACACTTACTCAGTTGCACAGCACTTATGTACATATCTATAATTTATTTCAATGATTGACTTCCTCTCTACACTGTGTGCTACTCTTGGACAGGAATCGTATGTACCAACTCTTATATTGTTCTCTCCCAAGCATGTAATATAGTGCTTGGCATACAGTAAGTGCTCAATAAATATTTGAGTACTTGATGGTTCTCTCCTAAGCTCTTAGTACAGAGCTCTTCACAAAGTAAACATTTAATAAATACCTTAGATTGATGGGTAAAATGCTAGCTGGAAACAGGTAAGTATAATAAGAATAGGAATGGAATTTAGAAATAAATGAGAAAAGTGAAATAGCAGATTAATGATGGTCAAGGCACAAATGCAATAGATAAGGAGGTAGAAGTCAGAAGAAATTTGGCAGAAAATATGCTTTTAATAGAGAAACAGAAATTGAGATGAAAAGAGGAATTTTTTTTCTGGGTCTGAATGTGGGACAGCAGAAAAACAAAATAGAGAGATTGCAACCAAAGTAGTGGTAATGACGAGCAAGCACTGCGATTTGTTTCCAGAGAATAACTATTAGTCTCTATTTTAGTTTTCCTAAGTGGAATTATTACAATTTTTATTTTGTTATGTTATCCCACGATCTTGTTATTTTTGGCAGTATGATTATATTTTCTTTCTTAAATCCCTTTGGTTTTCAGTATTCTAGCTATACTCTAAAATTCACGTACCTGAGAAATAGAATTTCCAAATGATAGTATAAGAAGAGAATTTATGAGAAAATATCTTTGGGATGAATTTTTCTTTCTTCTTCTGCTCTTTTGTCATAGGGCATGTGGAATTTTTTCAAATAACTTTTTCAATAAATAGTATTTATTGACACCTACTGTGTCTAGAATGTGTACTAAGTCTTTGGTAACAGATACAGTCTCTGCTGTCAACATGCTTATTATGTGTTGAGGAAGCTGATTGAAACGTCATACAAAAATAGTCATGCTTTCCAATCTGTCGATCATATAGCATTAGGTGCATTCATGGAACTTATATTGTGTATATAGTATTAAGCTCAGAAGATAGCTCAGTTAAAGTTATTGTATCATGTTCTAAATGCTATACGGCCAATGAAGAATTTTATGAACTTTTACCAAACAGATTATCCAAAAGAAGAACTTGCATAGTTAGACACATTGCCTAAAAAATATCTATTTAAAGACTGTTTCAATGAAGCCTGTTCCTTTATCTTCTGAAATGAGATCTGACACCATTAGAATGCACTCATAGGATAAGCAGCTGCTAGTTTGATGCGCTTTGTTAGAGGAAAATCAAATTGCATTACTTTCTGGTGCAAACCCAAAATTGGCACAGACACTGAAGAGAACACTAAAAGAGATCATTTGTCTACTTCAGATAACCTCCACAGCATCAACACAATCCATAAATATGCAGTAATAAAAAGGAAAGGCTCTCTGAGTAGGACAGCATATTCAGAAAAAGCAATGCATACTTGAAACTGATCTTGTTTAGATTTGAAATATACTGCCCAATATTTTGTTTTATGATAGAGTTTTATAATGATGCCAAATCAGCAATCTCTGCTAATAGATAGAAAGCTTAAAAAAGAAACTGGTTGGGTACAAATTATAGAAACAAAATCTTCACCTGATTTTTTCCAACAATTTCAATTCCTCTCCCAAGAAGCCAGCAGGCACTTTCAAATACAGTGTTTCTGGCAGCAAATTTGTGAAGACATATATCCGTTCACCTAAGAATAAAATCTGTAATGAGTCTATTACCCATGCTTTCTCCCTTCTGAGCTTCCTGAATCATTTTAATGCATTTTCAGGCATTGAATTGACTGTGTCATCTGAATTAGGCTCTGAATCTTAGTTTTCTCACAGCCAGTTCTAACAGGCTGCATTCTTTCCCAGTCTTCTATGACCTCTCTTCAGCTGCTGGCACTGAGTCTGTAAATTCTTCCTATAGACTGTAAGCACCTTGTGGGCAGGGATCATGTCTACCAACTCTATTGCACTGTATTTTCTTCAGTAATTAGTACAGTGCTCTGGATACAGTAAGTGCTCAGTATATAACATTGATTAAGTGATACCTCTGATGCAAGCTCTCTCTGGGTCCTTTCCTATTTCTCTGGCTACTCCTCCTTGGGCTTTCTAGCCAACTCTTTCTCTGCCTGCCTCTCCCTAATTTTGAGTGGCCCTCAATGCTCAGTTCTAGAACCCCTTCTATCCTCAATCTAGACATAGTCCCTTAGAGAGCTCATCAATTCTTACAGATTCAACTACACCTTTATATGGGTGAATTCCAAATCTACCTCACCTGCCCCAACTTGATCTTTTTTTCTGAAATCTCACATCTCCTCCTGCCTTGAGGACATCTACAAGGATGTTCTGCCAGCAGCCCAAGCTCAATATGTCCTAAACTGGTTTCGTCATCTTCTCTCCCTACATTCCCCTCACTGTTGATAATACCACCATCGTCTCTGTTTGTCAAAGCTGCAACCTTAGCATTATTTTTGACGCTTCTCTTTCAATCTGCATAGCTAATCACCAAATTCTTCCAGTTCTTTCTTAACATCTTTAGAATCCACCCCTTTCCTTCCATTCCAATCACTACCATGCTGGGCCAAGCACCTGTCATATTCTCCCTCAACTACTGCCTCAGTCACCTTTGCATATATCCCTGTATTCAGCCTCTCAAATCTCTCAAGTCTCTACTTCGCTGTCCCAGATTAATTTTCTGAAACATCATTCTGTGCATTTCTCACCACTCCTCAAAATCCTTCAATAGTTGCACATTCTTTTCCACATGAAACAAAAACTTCTTACCATTGGCTTTAAGGCACCCAATCAGCTCATTCCCCCCTACTTGTCTTCCCTCTTTTCCCACTATCACCCAACTTTCAAGCTTCGCTCCACTTGAACCAGTCTATTCACGGTGCCTCTTTATTTTCTCTCTCTTAGTGACCTCTTGCTCATATCCCTCTCTCCTACCTGGATCCCCCTCCCTATTCTCATCCAGCAGAGCACTAATCTCCTGTCTTCATTCTGAAATTACATCTCCTTCAGGAGGCCTACCATGATTAATATCACATCTCCCCACCCTATATTCCCCATGCTGACACTTTAGACCTTCTGTGTCACCTAAGCACTTGAGTTCCTAATCACCTGCCCTGCCCTTCCTCACCTGCCCTGCCAAAGCTTCCTAACAAGCTTTGATATTGTTCCAGCCGTGTGTGTGTGTGTGTATGTATGTATATGTATAATATTAGGTAATATATTAATATAACTATATAATGTATATAACTATATAATATATAACTATATTATATAACTATATAATATATATAACTATATAAGATATAACTATAACTATATAATATAATTATATATTAGGTTATATATTAATATGTATAATATTAGGTTTAACAAATTTCAACAGAAAGCTGATTACCTGATTATTTGTCTGAACCTCCAGTTAATCTGTATCTTTTTAAAAAATTCATTAGGTAATGATAAAAACCTATTCAAGGTTTCCAAATCCAACTTTGTATAGTTATCCAATTTTGGGATGAACCAGATTGCCTTACAATAATTGGTTTGCATTGTTGTGTATCTATTTTTTTGTCCTTGTGACCTAGACAATATTCTTTCCTCATCATTACTGTTAAAGTTATTCCACAGCTAAAACAGGAGTCAATTTGAAAATTTCCTATTCCTCCATTTCCCTTGGTCCTGTTGGCTTCTCTCTGTTTTAATGAAAACCATTATAATTGTTCTCTTTGAATGAAAAAGGCAAATAACTATTGTCATTTTAGGTCTTGCTGTTATTAAATTTTATTAAATATTAGAAAGTTCTTTAAAAGATGAAATCTCTTAATTAACCTAAGTGTTTAATAGTACAATTTAATGACCACAATACTTAAAAGAACTTTGGAGCAGTCAGTTTGAAAAGGTTAAAAACGTATCTTTACGCTTAAACCTAGGAGTTGGTCCAGAACCAATTCGTTAGGAATGATTGCCCAATGTATGTAACTGTATTATTTTCAAAAGTTTCTTACCTTGAAATTAGGGATCACACAAGGTTTAGCTTTCTTACAAAGAGAAAAAATGAACTGATTCACTTACATTACATACCAATGTACTTTCTGTCACATTTCATCAATTACCTTTCAATATTCTCTTCATCCAACTCAGTACTTTTATCCCTTCCCTGTAATGGTCTTTCCAGTATCTTAATCTTTGCTCGGCTGTTGTGAGATATAGACCCACCACAAGCACATTTTACTACTTTAGTGGTTCCTTCAGAGTCACTTAAGGGCCATACACAATATCAAGTGAGTGGCGAAGTGGATAGAGCATGGGCTTGGGACTCAGAAGGACCTGGGTTCTAATCCATGCTCCATCACTTGACTGCTTTGAGACCTTGGACAAGTCACATAACTTATCTGTTTGACCCAGTTACCTCATCAGTAAAATGCCCATGTGCAGCAAGGACTATGTCCCACTTAATTAGTTTGTATCTACCCCAGCGCTTAGTACAGTGTCTGGCACAGTAAATGCTTAACAAATACCATTTTAAAAAAAAGATACACTCCAGTGAAGTTTTAGAATGAAGGCAGACAGCACTAAAGTTTTAGCCAACTCTGCAGGTTGGGATTAAATTAGGAGAATAGAAGATAGATAGGCTAACTGAAGAGCTGCTGAATAGTGAGCTAAAATGAAGCCACTGAAAACAGAGGGAAGAAACAATTTAAGACCCAATAAAAGAGTGGCTTAGGCATGAATGCGGGAAGGTGGCAGACAACTTCAGACAAACATGGCATTCTTCAATCAAGAAAGAAGGGCTCCTTGATGAGGTGGTCCACTGTGCTCTAAAAAGTAGACACAGAAGATTATGTTATTGCATGATTTTTTTAATGGCTATTGATCGATCTGGGTTGCTCTATCTGGTGAGCAAGGGGCTGACTCCAGGGAAAATGAAGACAGAAATTTCTGTGAAGCTTGGAGGGATAAACCCAGGCTGACTGTGGGGATGCTCATGCTTTCCTCCGAAACTGAAACACGTGTGAGTGGTACTTGGAGCTGACCCCTGGCTGTCTTACTGTTCTGCCATACATAAGCCCACAGATAAATTTTATCTTTAGAATCTTTGAAAATGAAGGACAGTTATCTTTTCAAGGAAGGAAGTCAAGGCTGAGGTCCATAATTCATTTTCAAAAGGAAAATTAGATATGTTAAGTGGTAAATAGCTCAATATTAGGATGAAGATTATAACCATCACAAAGTTCTTTCAAGCATTTTAGTGTCACCATCCAAGACAGAATACTGATCTGGATGGACCTTAGGTCTGGCTCAGTAATCATTGAGCTTTGATATTGTTCCTATCTTCTTCCTATGCTTCCTAACTTGAATTTGTGCTATTTGTTTCTTATTGTCAACTCACTGTCTCGTCCTTGAATTCACTGAATTTGATCCTGTGAACTTGCAAGTTTTTCACAAAATCTTTGTGCCACTTTGACCTATGACCCCATCAGGGCAAGTCCTTCCGAATGACCTGATAAGTTACCATCTTATCTCATCAACTCATCCAATGTCTAAATGTTTTGAATGGCATGAGTCCCTGGCCTAAGGAAAAGGAATGCAGCCAGAGAAGAGGTAGGTGGGATATTTCATGAGCCCAGTTCCCACTCCTCAGAGAACCACTTCTATGTGTCACTCCTGAGCAGCATGGCTCCAGAATGCACAGGACCCTAAGCTCATTGTGAGTAGGAACATGCCTATCAACTCTATTGTACTGTCCTCTCCCAAGTACTTAGTACAGTGTTCTGCACACAATAAGCTCTCAATAAATATCATTGGTTAATAAATGTGATTGGTTGATGATGGCTCCTTCCGTATTGCTTCTGCTCCTTTTCTCTATCACACCATCTGTGCGATGAGTTGTTGGGGCAATATATACTCTAGCACAGTAACAGCAGCAGCAGCATCAGTGAGGCAGCAGGGATGGGAAGGATACTTATTTTGACTTTTTAGAAGCATTTTTTTCTCTCTATCTCTTTCTCTGTCTTTTGTCTCCCCCACCCTCTCTCTTTTAGAGAAGCAGCATGGCTCAGTAGAAAGAGCACGGGCTTGGGAGTCAGAAGGTCATGGGTTCAAATCCCAGATCTGCCACTTGTCAGCTGTGTGACTTTGGGCAAGTCACTTACTTCTCTGGGCCTCAGTTACCTCATCTGTAAAATGGGGATGAAGACTGTGAACCCCATGAGGGACAACCTGGTCACCTTGTATCCCCCCAGTGCTTAGAGCAGTGCTTTGCACATAGTAAACACTTAAATACCAACATTATTATCATTATTATTATTTAATCAGGACTCCTAGGTTCTTTTTGAGGGACAAACAAAGCAGTCCAAATACTTTACTTTTCCTTCCTGCTCTTCCTCTCTCACCACAGTCCCCTTGCTCATGTTCTCTCTCCTGCCTGGAATACACCTGTCCCCTTCCTCTTCTTCAAAGCCCTACTAAAATCATATCTTCAGGAGGAAGTTTTCCCTGCCCTGTTGAACCTCTTATCCTCCTACCTCATTCTCCCTTCTGAGTTGCCTAAGCATGTCCTAGCACCATACTCCCTAACACTTTGATAATCATCCCAGCCCCACCCAATGAACTTTACCAAGCACTTGGTGTAATGTTCTGTAAACAGTAAGTGCTCAATAAATACCACTGATTTATTGGTTAATCGGCTCATCCCCTTCCTTCATCCTTCCCCTCATCTGAAACTCCCACTTCAGATATGCCAGATCACCACTCTCCCAAATGACAAAGCATTATTAAGATCAAATCTTTTCCAAGAAGCCTTCCCTGAATAGGTCTCTTTGCCCTGCCTCTCTCTTCTACATTGTCTCTCCCTTCTATATTGTCTGTGCAATTGGATCTGTGACCTTTGGGCATTTTATATAAGTTCCACCTTCAACCACACTGTTTATGCACTTATATTTAAATTATATATTATAAATTATTTATTTATAGTAATATCCATCTCCCTCTCTAGACATAGGCTCACTGTGCATAGGAACGTGCCTGCCATGTCTGTCATGTTGTACTTTCCAAAGTACTTAGTACAGTGTCTTTCACATAGTAAGTGCTCAGTAAATACCACTGATTGATTGATTGTTGGCTAATAACTTTACAAACTAGTAGGGAAGTTATAAAACTTTCAACAGGCAGCTGGAGAGAGTAGGATGGCTTTTGTGGGAGTTGCCAGTTCTAGTGGTGGGGAGTTAAGAACCTCTTCTCCTCTTCTGCACAACTCCACTGTCTACTTGGGAGACACTCCACCCAAACCCCAACTCCACTGTCTACTTGGGAGACACTCCACCCAAACCCCCTTCAAAGTTCATTCACCCATTTATTCTGGTTTTTATCCCACCCCCTTTTCCCTACTATACATCTGGTGACAGTATACCTGGGGGTGAAACAGTCCTTTCTGCATCCATGAATTCCCAGGTCCACATGTCTCGCTTGTTCCCAGAGCTTTTCTTTGGGCCTCTCCAGCTGTCTCCTTGTCCTGCTCTTCCAGGCACACAATTTGCTTCCCCTGGCCTCACAATAGCCAAGGTTCTTTACTTTCCACCTAAACTGGTCCCTCTACTTCATCCCCAATCCCTCTCTGATTGGTTTGGCTAAATCTTTGTGGAGGGCAGCATAGAGTGACTCTCCTGGCTTCCTTCTCTCTCTCCTAAGGGAGGGGGTCAGTGGACCTGCTGTGCCAAGCACATGCTTGTATTTCTCTTTTGAGGTGATGCAAAGTAGCCAGGCTTCTACTGTGCTAGTCAGCTGGATTATGTGATAGGGATGATAGAATGGTGGGGGACAGGTGGTGGTCAGATGGATAATGGAAAAGGAAACTACTGATTTATCATTCAGCATTTCCCATTATATCACCAAGGAGAATTTGAAAAAGCTCCCCAAATTCTTTTCCTGCTTTCTTTCACAATATTAATAAATTATCAACCAATCAATCCATGGCATTTATTGAGTTCTTTCTGTGTGCAGAGCTCTGTACTAAGCACTTGAGAAAGTATAAAGTATTAGAGTTAATATAGGGGATCACTGCCAACAGAGTTCATAGTCTACAAGTAGAGACTGACATTGCAACAAATTATGGATAGGGATTAAAATAGAGTATAAGTATATTTATAAAAATTCTGTGGGCTGGGATGAGTATCAAAATGCATAAGGAGTATACCGTCAAGAGCAAAGTTGATGCAGATGGGAGAGAACATAGGAAAATAAGGATTTAAGTCAGGGAAAAACTCTTCAAATAGAGGTGATTTCAGGAGGGTTTTGAAGGTTGGGAGAGAATAGTGGACTGTCAGATATGAAAAGGGATAGAGATCCAGCGTGAAGGATGATGTGGGCAAAGATCAGTGATGGGATAGACAATATTGAGGTACTGAGAGTAAATTGCTGCTAGAGTAGAATGTGCAGACTACATTGTAGTATTCAATTGTATTTGAGGGCTTACTGCATGCAGACCACTGAACTAAGCTCTTATGAAAATACAGTATAACAATAAACATTCACATTCCCTGCCCACAAGTAGGGGATCAGCAAGGTAAGGTATGAGGAAGAGAGCAGATTAAATACTTTAAAACAAAACCAATGAGTTTTTGTTTTATGTTTAGGCAGATAGGCAATCTTTGGAGGTTTTTGAGGAGTGGGGAGATGTGGACTGAATGTTTTTTCAGAAAAATGATTGTTAGCAGAGCTATATGGACTGGAAGTGGGAGAGACAGGAGACGGGAGGTCACCACGAAGGCTGAGGCAGCAGTCAAAGTGCATCACCCTTGATGTGCCTGCTGTGTGACCTAACTTCTATTTGCCTCAGTTATCTCATCTGTAAAATGGGGATTAAAGTTGTGAGCCCCATGCTCATTCAATCATTCAATCATATTTATTGAGCACTTACTGTGCAGGGCACTGTACTAAGCTTTTGAAAAGTACAATACAACAATAGAGACAATTCCTTCCCACAACGGGCTTACAGTTTAGAGGGGGAAGACAGATATCAAAATAAGTAAACAGACATCAATATAAATAAATAGGATTATAGATATATACATATATATACATAGATGTTGTGGGGTGGGGGAGGAGAGCAAAGGGAGAGAGTCGAGGTTAAGTGGGGGGAACTGAGGAAAATAGGACTTAGTCTGGGAAGGCCTCTTGAAGGAGGTGCACCTTCAATAGGGCTTTGAAAGGGGGAAGAGTGATTGATGGATTTAAGGAGTGAGGGTATTCCAGGCCAGAGGTAGGACATGGGCTAGGGGTGATAAGGTTAGCATCAAAGGAGCAGAGTGTTTGGGCTGGGATGAAGATGGAGAGAAGGGAGGTGAGGTAAAAAGGGGCGAGGTGATGGAGAGCATTAAAGCGAACACTGACGTGTTTTTGTTTCATATGGAGGTTGATAGGCAACCACTGGAGATTTTTGAGGAGGGGGTGGCATGCCCTGAATGTTTCTGTAGAAAGATAATCCATCCAGGTAGCAGATTGAAGTATGCACTCAAGTGGGGAGAGGAAGGAGGTTGGGAGTTCAGAAAGGAGGTTGATGTCACTCTGGGCTTCAAGGCTCTCCATCACCTTACCCCCTCCTACCTCTCCTCCCTTATCTCTTTCCACTGCCCAGCCCGCATGCTCCGTTCCTCTGCCGCCCACCTCACCATCCCCTGTTCTCATCTATCCCACCGTCGACCCCTGGGCCTCGTCCTCCCGCGGTCCTGGAATGCCCTCCCTCCTCACTCCCGCCAAACGAATTCTCTTCCCCTCTTCAAAACCCTACTTAAAGCTCACCTCCTCCAAGAGACCTTCCCAAACTGAGCTCCCCTTTTCCCTCTGCTCCCTCTACCCCCCCTTCACCTCTCCGCAGCTAAACCCTTTCCCCCCATTTCCCTCTGCTCCTCCCCGCTCCCTTCCCATCCCCTCAGCACTGTACTTGTCCGCTCAACTGTATATATTTTCATTACCCTATTTATTTTGTTAATGAGATGTACATCGCCTTGATTCTATTTATTTGCTATTGTTTTAAGGAGATGTTCATCCCCTTGATTCTATTTATTGCTATTGTTCTTGTCTGTCTGTCTCCCACGATTAGACTGTAAGCCCATCAAAGGGCAGGGACTGTCTCTATCTGTAATCGATGTGTACATTCCAAGTGCTTAGTACAGTGCTCTGCACATAGTAAGCGCTCAATAAATACTATTGAATGAATAATCCAGTTGAGCTAAAATGAGCGATTGTACTAACATGTAGGGTGGATCTTGCCAGTGCTGTGAAGATGAGACTAGTAGGATTTGTTGACGGATATGTGGGTGAATGACAGAGCGGAGTGGAGGATGACACCAAGGTTGTGGGCTTGTGAGATGGAAGGATGATTGTGCTGTCTACGGTGATGGCAGAGTTCAGAAGGGAACAGGGTTTGCGAGGGAAGATAAGGAGCTCTGTCTTAGATATGTTGAATTTGAAGTGGGGGAGAACATCCAAGTAGAGATTCCCTGAAAGCAGGAGGAAATGCGAGCCTGGAGGGAGGAAGAGAGAACAGGGAAGGAGATATAGATTTGGGTGTTATCCCCATAGAGATGATAGTTTAAGACTTGGAAGCAAATGAGTTCTCCAAGGAATTGAATGTAAATGCAGGATAGAAGGGGACCAAGAACGTTGAGGGGCCCTTACAGTTAGGGGATGGGAGGGGGTGGAGAAGCCCATGAAGGAGCCTGAGAATGTATGGCCAGAGAGATAAGAGGTGAACCAGGAGAAGACGGAGTCAGTGAAGCCAAGGTTGGATAACATATCAGGAGAAGACGGAGTCAGTGAAGCCAAGGTTGAATAACATATCAAGGATAAGGGAATGGTCCACAGTGTCAAAGGCTGCTGAGAGGTTGAGGAGGATTACGATGGAGTAGGAGCTATTGGATTTGGCAGTGAGGTTATTGGTGACATTTGAGAGGGTGGTTTTAGTGGAATGATGGGGGTGGAAGCCAGACTGGAGGGGGTCCAGGAGAGAGTTGGAGGAGAGGAATTTGAGGCAGTGAGTGTAGATGGAGTTTGGAAAGGAAGGGTAGGAGGGAGATGGGGCAATAACTGGAGGGGGTTGTGGGGTCAAGGGAGGTTACTTTAGGATGGGGGAGATGTGAGCATGTTTGAAGGCAGTGGGGAAGAAGCCATTGGAGAGTGAACGGTTGAAGATGATAGTGAAGGAGGGAAGGGGCGAAAGTTTTTATAAGGTGCGAAGGAATGGGGTGGGACATGAACTGTATCTGATTATCTTGTATTTATTGTAGTGCTTAGGACAGTACCTGACACATTGTGAGTACTTGACAAATACCTTAAAAAGGCTTGAGAAGTAAGAGATTGGATCATCTTAGTAGCAATCAGTCAATCACATTTATTGAGTTCTCACTGTGTGCAGAGCACTTTACTAACCACTTGGCAGACTGAAATACAACAGAGTTGGTAGACATATTCCCTGTCCATAATGAGCTCACACAGTCTGTAGCAATTTGAATGGACAGGAAAGGGTAAGTGGAACATTCTAGAGAGGATGTGGATTATTCATTTACTTTCAAGGATATTTCCTTATTCATTTAAGGAAAGGAGAAGCATGGAATAGACTATAGAATAAGCAGACATTTTGAAACAGAGAGAAAACTATTAGTGTTGATCAAGAAAGCAATTTGTTCCTGAAGTGTGAGGCTACCGGACACCCAATAGTCAATAGTTGTCTTTTGTCATCTGAAGCAAAACACTTCATCTCAGTCGTCAAAACGAAACACATAAAAGAAGAAAATGGTACAATTAGCAGTTAATTTAAAGTAACTAAAGTGTATTAGCCCTAGTCAAATGAACTATTTTATTTTTGTTACTGTTATTAGTAATCACACAAGTATGAGTCATTGAAAAGCCAATCTGTTTAGCACAGTACGTGCTGTTTTATTGTGTTCTTTTCTTGCCAGCATGAGCATTTAGCTGTTAATGTTTCACATCTGTTCTTTGTAATTTAGTGATTATGTGCAGGCCTCTGTGTCCTCCTTGTTGATTTGAAAAGGACATCAGAAAGTTTTGTTTACATAAGAGTAAAGTATTAGTCCTGATTTAGCCATTTGGAGGCTCTTTGAGTGTTTGTTGATTCCTCATCACAAGAGTAGAACAAATAGTAAGGAATAAAAGTCCCAGAGAGACAAAAATCATGATTTACCAGGGAACTCCAAATCATTCTGAAATTCTGATTAACGGCCCTTGCTCTGCTTAACATTATGTAATATTATAGTTTCATATTAGAAAAATGGTTCACTTTTATTCTGCTATATTGTATGTTCCTTGAAGGCAGGGATCATATCTACCTACACTACTATACTTCCTAAGCACTTGATAGGCACACAGTAAGCACCCAGGAAATACCCAAGAAACCCAAGAGATCATATCTGTAAGGATGAATATGAATTCCATAGCATCTAAAGTACAATAACTGAAACAGAGATCTATAGGGAAATTAAGTCAAGATCATAATAATAATAATAATGTTGGTATTTGTTAAGCGCTTACTATGTGCTGAGCACTGTTCTAAGCGCTGGGGTAGACATAGGGGAATCAGGTTGTCCCACGTGGGGCTCACAGTCTTAATCCCCATTTTACAGATGAGGGAACTGAGGCACGGAGAAGTTAAGTGACTTGCCCACAGTCACACAGCCGACAAGTGGCAGAGCTGGGATTCGAACTCATGAGCCCTGACTCCAAAGCCCGTGCTCTTTCCACTGAGCCATGCTGCGTCTGAAGATGATCTGTGCAGTCCTTAAAGCAGGAAATGTCTATGATTGATCCCTTAGTACTGACATATTTTTCACCACCAAAATCTCATTCCAGTTTGCTAGGAGAATTTTATTACAATCTGCATTCTTGTATATAACAGTACTACTCAATACAAAATGATTTACCTCGTAAATTAAGAAATTGTGGGCTCATAGAGTAGCCTCCAGCCATAATATAACTGCTGCTGCTACTCTAGATTCAAATCACCGTGGATAGTCTTGAAGCATTCACATTTGACAACGCATCCAACGTCCATCAGCATCTTCTAGTCTGTGACCATTTTCAATATGACCATAATACTATTTCCAGATTTGGTTTTCAATCACTGTTCACTGAAACAAAGCAGCAGTTCCTGCTGCTCTTTACATTTGAATTTGAATGAGATATTTTTTTGTTGTTCAGATCACCAAGTCTTTTTTCTTCCTAACTAACCTGATGTTTTATTATAAAAATTAAGTTTACTTGGCTATTGTGACATATATAATAGGATATGCATCTGAAATCGAAGGAGAATTAGCCATACTATTTTGGGAAAGGAATACACAGGTGACATTATAGATGTTTTAAATAATATTTATCAAGATTTCCTACATGGGTGTGAATTGTTCTTTCAAGTACATAAGTGTAGACAAAAATATTACCCAGATTATAGAAACAAAAAATAAGGTCTCTTAGAATCTTAACTATATATTATTGCATATGAAGTGATTCTTAGATTACCATTGATCATCTAAGTAGCGTAGTATGTTTTGAATCCCACATTCATTGTAACAGAAGAAGTTAATCTAATTCAGAATAAATTTAGTGCTGTCATTTACATTTTAAAAATATCAGCACTCCAGAATTTCTGAAGTGTGAATAGGAACTCTTCTTTGCAAAAGATTTGTTTGTTTTTTATGTTAGAGTAGTCCTTTATCTAATGAGACTGTGAGCCCTATTTGGAGCGGGGACTGTGCCCAACCCAGTCAAGTTGTATTTCATTCAATAGTATTTATTGGGCTCCTACTATTTGCAGAGCACTGTACTAAGCACTTGGAATGTACAATTATGCAAGAGATAGAAACAATCCCTGCCCAATAATGGGCTCACAGTCTAAATGGGGGAGACAGCAAAGCAAAGCAGAACAAAACAAGACAACATCATCAAGATAAATGAAATCATGGAGATAGAAACCTCATTAACAAAATCAATAGGGTAATAAATAATATATAGAAATAAGCACAGTGCTGAGGGAAGGGGACGGGGGGAAGAGCAGAGTGTGGGAGGGGGGGTAGGGGAGGAGGAGCAGAGGGAAAAGGGGTGCTCAGTCTGGGAAGGCCTCCTGGAGGAGCTGAGCTCTCAGTAGTGCTTTGAAGAGGAGAAGAGAGTTAGGCAGACATGAGGAGGGAGGGCATTCCAGGCAGCAGTAGGATGTGGGCCAGGGGTCGACGGCGGGACAGGGAACGGGGAACCGTGAGGAGGTGAGTGGCAGAGGAGCGGAGTACACGGGGTGGGCAGTATGAGAGAAGGAGGAGAGGTAGGAGAGGGCAAAGTGATGGAGAGCTGTACCCCAGTGCTTAATGCAGTACCTGGAATAACAAATACCACAATTATAATTAAATATTTTGTCATAAAACTCACATTGCACAGTATAGTTACTTCAAATTCTGTACTATATTTTGATCAGAGTGATACCTAAAAAGAAATATGAGTCTATGATGTTGAATCACAATTTAGTAAATGGAATTTAAATGGATCCTAAATATAGACAGTAAGAAAGAAATTGCTAACCATAGGTGATGTTGACTATTGTTGTTAGTGTAGAGTCTGAACTGCAGGTGAGAAATCCCAGTTAGACACTCCTGATTAAGGTCTATTAAAGACCAGGCAAGGCAGTAACCACAGGCTGAAAACAGTTTATTCCAAGAAAGATGTGTACCTCTGGTATAGAAGATCTTGATTCAATCCCTTGGGGAGCTATAATGTTGGTATTTGTTAAGCGCTTACTATGTGCAGAGCACTGTTCTAAGCGCTGGAGTAGATACAGGGTAAGCAGGTTGTCCCTCGTGAGGCTCACAGTCTTCATCCCCATTTTACAGATGAGGTCACTAAGGCACAGAGAAGTTAAGTGACTTGCCCACAGTCATACAGCTGATAAGTGACAGAGCTGGGATTTGAACCCATGACCTCTGACTCCCAAGCCCAGGCTCTTTCCACTGAGCCATGCTGCTTCTCTAATAGCTATACTACTATTAGGGATTATATTCAAGGAAATTAGTAATAGTAGTAATAGTAGTAATGGTATTTATCAACCACTTATTGTGTATGAGTATAGGGGCTCCTTGCGTAACAGGCTCAGTCACACAATTTTTACAACTGTGACTGTCTGTTGGATTCAGAAATGATGTTACTGACTCTCCAAGATGAAGTTTTAAGCAGATTGTCCAAGTTGGGCTGTTATATCCACCATGATATAACTTCTTCCATGTAAATACTGCTTCCTTGGTGTCCTTTTTACCCCATTTCTGATTGCCATAGGCCAGGATGGGTTACTTCCTGCTACATTCACTACTTGTCATCATTCAAATTATTTGAATTTGGTACTGCCAAGGTTTCGTGCGGGTGGCCTATGTGCTTATCTCCATCCTGTTGGGATGTAAGGCAGGTCAGAATGGAAGCTACTCAGTGACATAGAGGATAGCTGTGCAGAATCCTAGGGTGATAAAACAGCAGTACGGAAGATGAGGATGCTGAAGGCCCCATATATTATAGTGGGAAGACAGCGTAGTTCCCATTTGTTCCATTCAGTGGTCTAATATAGAAGCTAAAGGGCAGATTGTCCACAGCCCAGGGCATGTCTGGACCAAAGAACCTGAAAGTCACGATAAAAAGGCATCAGGTTGCTGGTAGATTAACTCAGCCATGAGAGCTCACCTCCTCCAAGAGGCCTTCCCAGACTGAGCTTCCCCTTTTCCCTCTGCTCCCTCTGCTACCTCTCTGCCCCCCCCTTCACCTCCCCTCAGCTAAGTCCCCTTCCCCCCCCCTTTCCCTCTGCTCCTCCCCATCTCCCTTCCCCTCCCCTCAACACTGTACTCATCAGCTCATTGTATATATTTTTATTACCCTATTTATTTTGTTAATGAGATGTACATCCCCTTAATTCTATTTATTGCTATTGTTTTTGTCTGTCTGTCTCCCCCGATTAGACTGTAAGCCCGTCAATGGGCAGGGATTGTCTCTATCTGTTGCCGACTTGTACATTCCAAGTGCTTAGTACAATGCTCTGCACATAGTAAGCACTCAATAAATACTATTGAATAAATGAATGAATGATAGAAAGACAGGGAAAAGGCTGAAAGGAGATTGGGGAATGGCCAATGTAAGAAAAGCATATAGATAGAGAGAGAAGAAAAGAACACTTTTTTTTTTTTTCAATTGTGACTGTCTATCGGATTCAGAAATGATTCTACTGAGTCTCCAAGGTGAGGTTTTAAGCAGAGTGTCCATGTTGGGCTGCTAAATCCACCATGATATAGTTTCTTCCAGGTAAATACTGCTTCCTTGGTGTCCTGTTCACCCCATTTCTGATTGCCATAGGCCAGGATGGGTTGCTTCCTGCTTCATTCACTACTAGTTATCATTCAAATTATTTGAAGTTCTGCTCTGTTAAACAAAAAAGTGTCTTCTGTCTCCTTGTTTTCATTTCCCCATTTTTTCCACTAACTACCTGCTAAGCTCTTTAAGAATTCTGCTGTTTCTCATTTCTCTTCTCTGATCATCCTTCCCAAGTTGCAATAAAATCAAGATTGCTTTCAGGCTGGTTGACTGTATTCTCCCCCATTTTTATACTGCTGTTTTGCCATACGATGCTATTTGACATCATTGGTCATTTTTTCCTCTAAACTGTAAGCTCACTGTGGGCAGGAATGTGTCTGCCAACTCTTTCTTGTTTAGTACTCTCCCAAGGTCTTAGTACAGTGCTCTGCATAGTGAGCACTCAAATACCATTGATAATGATGATAAAGCCATTTGAAAACATTGCTTCTGTGTAGAAAGCTAAGAAATAGTAAATTCATACAGGTTTTATGTTCAGCTCCACTCATGTGTCTTGTGGTACTTACATGGAAACTGTTGAAAGAAATCCCTACATGTATAGGCTATGTGGAAAATTCTTTGGTAAGAAACATAACTAGAATATAAGAATTTCTCATGTGATACTACATTTAACCTGTTTGATATTTTCCTCATATTTTGGCTCGAGTAAATGTCCCTAAAACAATGATCACTACTTGGAGGGTCATGGTGGGATCTCCCGTCAGTAGTATTGAATGAGTCTCGGCTCTGAGACCTCAGGTTGCAATAGGACAAATTGAATTTGCGGTGGTGGCTTGGAGAGGATCATCACGCTCATTCTTCCTTGCCAGTCATATTCCTACTGAGGCATGTTCCACACTTGAAAACCTTAGGGAATTTGATTTATGGCATATTAGACTAATATGGAGCTAGACAAAGAATAGAGTAGAATATGTCACTCAAATGATCAAAATCAATTTTCCATACCTAGAGAGTCTGAAAAAATCAATCAGTGATATTTATTGAGCACTTAGTGTGTTAAAAGCACTGTACTTGGAAGAATCCAACAGACTAATAGACTATTCCTGCCCTCAAGAAATTTA
This sequence comes from Ornithorhynchus anatinus, assembly GCF_004115215.2. Classification (NCBI taxonomy): domain Eukaryota; kingdom Metazoa; phylum Chordata; class Mammalia; order Monotremata; family Ornithorhynchidae; genus Ornithorhynchus; species Ornithorhynchus anatinus. The sequence goes on from NC_041730.1 coordinate 105,647,491, forward strand.
CAATCTAGTGGAGGAGGCAGACATTAAAATAAATTATAGGTAGGGATAAGCAACAAAGTATAATTATATGTATGTAAATACTTTGGAGTGGAAATGGGATAAGTATCTAAGTGCTGAGAAGGTATGAACTCAAGTGCATTGGTGATGCAGTAAGGAGAGAAAATAAGGTGGAGGGAAGACAGATTAGTCAGAGGGGATGAAGACTTTTGAAAGCTGAAGATATGAATGAAGTTTGTGGAATCTTCCAAGTTGAGAATGGAGTGAAATAGATGGACCTACAGTGCTAACAACAAAGGATAGCCACTGAAATTCAAAGTTGGTTGATTGGGTCAAAACAAAAGAAATCTTTTGCCCAGAGCATTTGGAATGAGGTGCCATAGGATAGTCTACCAGCCATAAATCTCAGGAGGTTGAGGCTTTGGATGCATTCTGCCGACCTCCTCCTCCACCATACCACGCCCACTCACCGACTCGGTCACACCCTCGATCTCGTCATCTCCTACCGCTGCACTATCTCCTCACTCACCAACTCTGAAATCCCTGTCTCTGACCATAACCTTCTCACCTGCCTCATCTCTCACACTCCCTCCCCCTGCAAATCTTCGCTACTGCCCCACAGAGACCTCCGCTCTCTCTATCCCATCCGTCTTTCCAATAGCATCTCGCCTCACCTTGCCGCCCTGTCCTCTCTTCCCACTCTCGACGAGCGGGTCTCCGCTCTCAACTCCACCCTCTCTACTCATCTCGACTCTCTCGCCCCCCTTTCCCTCCACCGCTCTCGCTCCACTAACCCACAGCCCTGGATCACCTCCTCCGTCCGCCTCCTACGCTCCTATGCTCGAGCTGCTGAGCGCTGCTGGCGAAAGTCCAAGCACCAAGCCGACCTCACACACTTCAAATTTATCCTTTCCTGCCTTAACTCTGCCCTCTCCTCCGCCAGGCAAAACTTCTTCTCCTCCCTCATCGACACCCATACCCGTCACCCCCGCCGATTGTTCCGGACCTTTAACTCTCTCCTTAGGCCCCCTGTTCCTCCCCCTCCCCCATCTCTCACCCCTAATGATCTGGCCACCTATTTCCTCACGAAAATCATCACGATCAGGTCTGAGCTCCCCAAAGTCACCCCTCCGCCTCTCCCCTCCCCCCCAACAACCCCCTCCCCTACTTTCCCATCCTTCCCTGCAGTATCCTCAGAGGAGATCTCCTCCCTCCTCGCAAATACCACCCCCTCCACCTGCACCTCGGACCCCATTCCCTCTCACCTTCTTAAAACCATCGCCCCTGCCCTCCTCCCTTCCTTAACTTCTATTTTTAACCACTCAATCTCCAAGGGCTCCTTCCCCTCTGCCTTCAAACATGCCCACGTCTCCCCCATCCTAAAAAAACCCGCTCTTGACCCCACTTCCCCCTCCAGTTATCGTCCTAACTCCCTACTACCCTTCCTTTCCAAAATCTTAGAACGAGTCGTCTACAATCGATGCCTAGAATTCCTTAACTCCCATTCTCTCCTAGACCCCCTCCAATCTGGCTTCCGTCCCCTCCACTCTACCGAGACTGCTCTCTCTAAGGTCACCCATGACCTCCTTCTTTCCAAATCCAATGGCTCCTACTCCATTCTGATCCTCCTTGACCTCTCTGCTGCCTTTGACACTGTCGACCATCCCCTCCTCCTCCATACCTTATCTCACCTTGGCTTCACGGACTCTGTCCTCTCCTGGTTCTCCTCTTACCTCTCTGGCCGATCATTCTCGGTCTCCTACGCTGGAGCCTCCTCCCCTCCCATCCTTTAACTGTTGGAGTTCCTCAAGGGTCAGTTCTTGGCCCTCTTCTGTTCTCCATTTACACTCACTCCCTCGGTGAACTCATCCGCTCTCACGGCTTTGACTACCATCTCTACGCAGATGACACGCAGATCTACATCTCCGCCCCTGTCCTCTCCCCCTCCCTTCAGGCTCGCATCTCCTCCTGCCTCCGGGACGTCTCCACCTGGATGTCGGCCCGCCACCTAAAACTCAACATGAGCAAGACTGAGCTCCTCATCTTCCCTCCCAAGCCCGGTCCGCTCCCAGACTTCTCCGTCACCGTGGATGGCACGACCATCCTTCCCGTCCCGCAGGCCCGCAATCTCGGTGTCATCCTTGACTCGTCCCTCTCGTTCACCCCACACATCCTATCCGTTACCAAGACCTGCCGGTTTCACCTCTACAATATCGCCAAGATCCGCCCTTTCCTCTCCACCCAAACGGCTACCTTACTATTACGGGCTCTCGTTATATCCCGGCTAGACTACTGTGTCAGCCTTCTCTCTGACCTCCCTTCCTCCTCTCTCGCCCCGCTCCGGTCTATTCTTCACTCCGCTGCCCGGCTCATCTTCCTGCAGAAACGATCTGGGCATGTCACTCCCCTTCTTAAACAACTCCAGTGGTTGCCTATCGACCTCCGCTCCAAACAAAAACTCCTCACTCTAGGCTTCAAGGCTCTCCATCACCTTGCCCCTTCCTGCCTCTCCTCCCTTCTCTCTTTCTACCGCCCACCCCGCACGCTCCGCTCCTCTGCCACCCACCTCCTCGCCGTCCCTCGGTCTCGCCTATCCCGCCGTCGACCCCTGGGTCACGTCCTCCCGCGGTCCTGGAACGCCCTCCCTCCTCACCTCCGCCAAAGTGATTCTCTTTCCCTCTTCAAAACCTTACTTAAAAATCACCTCCTCCAAGAGGCCTTCCCAGACTGAGCTCCTCTTCCCCCTCTACTCCCTCTGCCATCCCCCCTTTACCTCTCCACAGCTAAAGCCTCATTTTCCCCTTTTCCCTCTGCTCCTCCACCTCTCCCTTCCCATCCCCACAGCACTGTACTCGTCCGCTCAACTGTATATATTTTCGTTACCCTATTTATTTTGTTAATGAATTGTACATCGCCTTGATTCTATTTAGTTGCCATTGTTTTTATGAGATGTTCTTCCCCTTGACGCTGTTTAGTGCCATTGTTCTTGTCTGTCCATCTCCCCCGATTAGACTGTAAGCCCATCAAACGGCAGGGACTGTCTCTATCTGTTGCCAACTTGTTCATCCCAAGCGCTTAGTACAGTGCTCTGCACATAGTAAGCGCTCAATAAATACTATTGAATGAATGAATGAATGAATGAATTATTCATCCTTAAAGAAACAGTTGTAAAGTAAGAAACAGTTGAAAATGTTAGGAATATTGGAAAAGTCCAGTAAAACAGACTAGAGAAATCAATGATGTATCAGAATAAATTGTTTTGGAATCTTAGCACCATTACCATGGAATGTTATGGAGACCATACAGAACCATATTTCTTTAATAAACTCTTAGAATCACTTAGAGAGGGGAAATCCTGGATTTGATAAAACCTGGGCTTCACCAGCATATCACTCATGATTTTTAGCTCTTAGTACTGGACCCAGCTTTTTGCATATCTTATTTGTATTATGCTTCACATATCATTTCATATCATTTCATCACTTGATTTAGGAGCTCATAATTTTTGAATTTTTAGAAATCTTAAAACCCAGAAAGCATATATGTGCACCCTGATACATGAAGAGACATGAGACCAAAAATGCTGGAAAGCTTTGGAACTGACATGGATGCTGGAACTTTTGCTTTTCCTATGTACCTTTAAAACATATGAATTTCAGTATTACAAACTGTATATTAAAGTACATTATATTTTATTATTAATTAAATTAATTTAAATTAAATTAATTTAAATTAAATTATTAATTTCCTTATTGAATACAATGTTGGATTTATCTTGCGATTAGGACTTCTTCTTTGTTCAGGAAAGAAACTTGAAATCAAGAGGGGGGAAAAACATTTGAGACAGCAGTGTGGTATAAGTAAGTAAATTGCTCCTGTTCAGTATTCATTTGTGAATAATAATTTTCCATGAATTACTCACATAATTATTTCTAAGTTTGAGTTCTTTAGGTTATTATGTTTTAAAATGAACAGCAATGCAGTTCACAAGAATCAAATATTGTGATTCTTCTTGGATATACTCTTTTGCAAAATCACATAGTAATATAGGAGGGAGATTGGATTCATCATTAATTTACTACTTAGGAAAAGTAGCATGGCCTAGTGGGCCTATGAATATGGACCTGGAATGAGAAGTCCTGGGTTCTAATTCCAGGTCCTCCCCTTGCCTGCTCGGTGTTCTTGGACAAGTCACTAAACTCCTCTGTGTCTCTGTCCCCTTCTGTAAAATAGGGATTTGATACCTGTTCTCCCTCCTACTAAGACAGTGAGCCCCTTGTGGCATAATGACGATATTGAGACTGGTTACCTTGTATCCCCCCCAGTGATTAGAATAGTGCTTGAAACATGGTAGTTGCTTAACAGATGACATTATAATTTATTATTATGTGCATGATTACAAATTTAATCATTTAGACTTTTTATTAATAGTACTTGTTAAGCACTTACTACTTGTCGAGCACTCTTCTAAGCCCTGAGGTAGATACAAGTAAACCAGTCCAAATATAGTCCCTATCCCATACGAGGCTGCAGCCTTAGTAAAAGGGAGAACAGGTATTGAATCACATTTTGTAGTTTGGGAAACTGAGGCTCAGAGAAGTTAAGTGACTTGCCCAAGCACACAGAGCAAGGAAGTGGTAGAGCTGGGATTAGAACCCAGGTTCTTGGCTCCCAGGCCCATGCTTTATCCACTAGGCCTTACCGCTTCCTTCACATCATTCAGAAGATGCCAGTGATTTGATTGACATATTGTTAACAACTTTACAATGGGGTAGTTCTTTTTCTTCTTTCTTTTTTAAAGTGAAATGTAGCAGTCACAAAGGATTTTGACATTAAGGCTAGCATTTGTAATTAGGTGAATAGTACTTCCCAGAGCCTGCAAGGGACTGGAACAGTCTGTTCCTAATGTGTCCTAGGGAGAGGGGTGTAGCTTATTTCAACATGTCTGAATGAATATTGATCATTAGTATTGTGCTGTCAAATTTGTGACACCTAAGAGAAACAAAGGACTACACAGTATTAGCTGAATGGGCTGAGTCACAGTGCATTTTAAAGATCTTGTGTAGAATATCAGATTGGGTATCCACCTCCCCTGAGTGGTTTAGAGTGCTCTCAACCTCCTCTTTGTCAAGAAGTTGATGAGCAGCAGAAGGGCATTCTCATAGTACAGTAATGTTGACAGAGATTACAAAGGGACAGCCAACCTTCCTCTCCTTTTTCCCTACTCTAGAATTATCTCCAACATACTTTTTCAATCATGGCAATCTCCATAAAATTGAGGCACTCATTTCCTCATTTTTTCTATCCACCATTCCCTATGCGTCAATTATGCACTTGGCTTTGTACCCCTTAGTCACTTTGATTCTCACCCCAGTGCACATCACTTATGTACATGTCCTTAAACTCTTTAATTTTTTCTACCTGTAATTTATATTGATGTCTGTCTCCCCATGTAGACTGCTTGCAGGCAGGGATCATATCTACCAACTCTATCTTATCGTACTTTCTCAAGCTCCTAGTACAGTTTTCAACCTACAGTAAGAACTCAATAATTACTAGTGATTGATTTATTCATTCAATCATATTTATTGAGCATTTACTGTATGTAGAGCACTGTACTGAGCACTTGGAAAGTACAGTATGGCAACAAATAGAGACAATCCCTACCCAACAAAGGGATTTATCAACAGAGTATTGATTTCAGAAGTGACGGTCGCTTACACTGATAAACTTTCATCATTGATAGCATCATCTTTGAATCCAAAAGAAAGTTATGTCTATTTTATTTAAAGATTTCCTATGGAAAAACTTCAATTCCCTCAAGGTTCCTTTACTCAGATAGGGCTTTCTAAAGCTTTCATACCTCATTCTTCTGCTCTCCATTTCCTACTCTCAGCTTTGAAGGGATAGCTCCAAAGCTGCTGTGCCTCACTGGCAGGATAATTAAAAAAAATCAGTCAAACCAGCAATACCATATATAATTTGGGATACAAACACTGGCTGAGGAAACTTTGTATTGAATTGGTCCAATCTCTTCACACAAACAAGCTCATGCTGGGGCTACCAAGTGGTGAAACAAATGTTTTTTGGATTCAGAAATGTTCTCTTTGTGACACAACTACTACATTAATCTGCTTTATATTTCATTATGTTCACAGGAAACACTACCGCAGATCGCAGATCTCTATCTTGGACTTTGATAGAAATGAGTTTACTGATTAGACTCAACTTAATGTTAGAACCCTTTCCTCTCCATCCAAACTGCTACCACATTAATACAATCACTCATCTTATCCTGCCTGGATTACTGAATCAGTGTCCTTACTGACCTCGCAGCCTCCTGGCTCTCCTCATTCCAATCATTCCTTTATTCAGTTGTATTTAATGAGCACTTACTGTGTGCACAGCACTGTACTAAACTCTTGGGAAAGTACAATATAACAGACACATTTTTCTTACTAAAAACAAGCTTACAGTCTAGAGGGGGAGACTGACATTAATATAAATAAATAAATTAATAATAATGTTGGTATTTGTTAAGTGCTTACTATGTGCAGAGCACTGTTCTAAGCTCTGGATAGATACAGAGTAATCAGGTTGTCCCACGTGAGGCTCACAGTCTTAATCCCCCTTTTACAGATGAGGAAACTGAGGTACAGAGAAGTTAAGTGACTTGCCCACAGTCACACAGCTGACAAACGGGGGAGCCGGGATACAAACCCGTGACCTCTGACTCCAAAGCCCATGCTCTTTCAACGGAGCCACGCTGCTTCTCTAAATTACAGATATATATTTTTGTGCTTTGGGTATGGGATTAAGAATGAATGATGGAGCAAGTAAGAATAATGCAGAATGGAGTTGGAGAAGAGGAGAGGAGGGCTGTCAGGAAGGCCTCTTGAAGGAGATGTGCCTTCAGTAAGTCTTTGAAGTGGGGGAGAGCAATTATCTATCTGAATGAGGAGGGAGGGCATTCCAAGCCAGAGGTAGGATGTGAGGAAGAGGTGGGCTGTGAGATAAATGAGATCGAGGCACAGTGAAAGGGTTAGCATTAAAGGAACGAAGTGTGTGGGCTGGGTCGTAGTAGGAGAGCGGTGAGGTGAGGTAGAAGGGGGCAAGATGAATGAATGCTTTATAATCAATGGTGAGGAGTTTTTGTTTGTCGTCGAGGTGTCTGGGAAAACACTAGAGTTTCTTGAGGAGTGGGGAAACATGGTCTGAATATTTTTGAAGGAAAATGATCCGGGCAGCAGAGTGGAGTATGGAGTGTCATGGAGAGAGCCAGGAGGCAGGAAGATCAGCAAAGAGGTTGTTACAATAAACAAGGCGGGATAAAATAAGTGCTTGCATTAATATGGTAGCGGTTTGGATGGAGAGGAAGGAGTGAATTTTGTGTCGTGTAGGTAGAACTGACAGGATTTAGTAATGGTTTGAATATGTGGGTGAAATGAGAGAGGAGTCAAGGATAATGCCAAGGTTACGGGCTAGGGAGGGTTTTTTCAGGATAGGGGAGATATGGGCATGTTTAAAAGCAGTGGGGAAGAAGCTGCTGGAGAGTGAATAGTTGAAGATGGGAGATAAGGGAGGGAGGAAGCCAATGTTTTGACAAGGTGCAAAGGAATGGGGTTGGATGCACAGATAGAGTGGTTGGATTTTGAGAGAAAGCAGGGGATTTCCCCTAGAGATAGTGCTGGAAAAGATGTGAGAGTTGAAAGAGGGGAATGAGAAGGGAGGGACTGGACAGGGGCAGGGGAGATTTTCAGGAGATCACGCCTCATAGTGTCAATTTTGTTGAAGTAGGTGGCCAGGTCATTGGGGGCAAGGGATAGGGGAGGTGATGGAAAAGGGGGCCTGAGGAGGGAGTTAATGTTTTCCGCCCGTAATGCTCTATGGCTTATGTACAGGCGCAAAGAAGGCAGATTGTAGAGGTGATCCAGGACTGTGGGTTAGTGGTACAAGAGTAATAAAGAATAGGGGAGCACCTACCTCTGGCATAGAATGCCCTTCCTCTTCAAATCCGCCAATCACTCTTTTCCCTTCAAAGCCCTATTGAAGGCACATCTCTTCTAAGAGGCCTTCCCAGACTAAGCCCCCTTTTCCTCAGGTTCCCCTCCCTTACGGGTCAACTTGATTCACTCCCTTTGCTCTCTTCTTCCCCACCCCACAGTACTTATGTATATATGCATATTTCTATAATTCTATTTATTTATATTATTGCCTGTTTTCTTGTTTCGATGTCGGCCTCCACCCCTCTAGACTTGTAAGCTCATTGTGGGCAGGGTTGGCTGTCTACTTGTTTTGTTTTGTTGTCTGTCTCCCCACTTCTAGGCTGTGAGTCCGTTTTGCTAAGGATTGTGTCTGTTGCCAAATTGTAGTTTCCAAGTGCTTAGTACAGTGCTCTGCACACAGTAAGTGCTCATTGAATTTGAATGAATGAATTCTCTCTTTTTATTGCTGTATTGTACTTTTCAAGTGCGTAGTACAGTGCTCTGTACACAAGTGCTCAATAAATACGCTTGAATGAACGAATGAAAAGTGAGTTGAGTTCAGGAGAGAGGGTGGTGTTGAGAGTATCACTTTGGTCATCAAGGGAAGGTAGTTTGGATATGGAAGCAAAATGTGGCATGATGTCTTGAGAAATTGGAGGAGGTCAAAAGACCAGAGGTCTCTACTGGAGAACAGTACAGATTTATGGGGGGGGAAGTGTGTGGTAGAGAAGGCAGTTGGAGGTTGTGGTCAGAGGGATTTCAGTCTATACTTCACTCCACTGCCTGGATCATTTTTCTATAGAAATGTTCAGGACATGTCACCCCCTCCTCAAAAATCTCCAGTGGTTGCCTTTCCAACTCCATATCAAACAAAAACTCCTCACCATTGGCTTTAAAGCATTCCATCACCTTGCCCCCTCCTATCTCACCTGGCTTCTCTACTTCTATAATCCAGCCCACATATTTCGATTCTCTGGTGCTAACCTTCTCACTGCCCTCAGTCTCTACTATCTCATCACTCACCCCTACTCCTTGTCCTGCCTCTGGCTGGAATGCCCACTCTATTCAAGTCCAACAGACAAGTAGAGTTGGGAAATTTTATTAAAGGACATATGATTTTGGTAGGAAAGCGGCTTGGCCTAATGGAAAGAGCAGGGGCCTAGGAATCAGAGATCCTGTTTTCTAATCCTGGCTATGTTACTTGTCTGTGTGACCTTGGGCATGTCACTTCACTTCTATGGAGTGAAGGGAGAGGAATCCAGATTACAGGGGGTCAAAAAGAGATTGAAGTGGAGGAAGTAGAGGATATAGGATAGTAATGGGAGGAGGAAGTAGAGGATACAGGATGGTAATGGAAGGAAATATGATGTAAATGATTTCATAAGCACTAGCTCTGGCTAAAGGGAAGATATGTGGAGGGGCTCTGGGAAATGAATCAGGTCAAGTCTGTTGGAGGAAGTAGGATTCTAGGAGGACTTTAATTGTGAGGAGAGACGTCTGTGGTGGAAATGAAGCTTCCAGCCAGGGAAGCAATATGAGTTAGGAGCAGAGGCAGGAGAGTCAAGAGTTGCGTACAGCTGAAAGGTTGGCTTGGAAGGAACAAAGTGAGTTGGAGGATAGTGAGAAAAGAGAACTGATATAATAGGAGAGGCCAAGTGATTTAAAGCCTGAAGCCAATTTTGAAGAATTTTTGTTTGATGAGGAAAGAGACACAAGATAGTAATGCAAGATTTTGAGAAGGGCAGTGAGATAGACAGCAACACAACTTCCCAGTGCCTGTTTTATTTGAGATTGCTTTGACTTGGCCAGTAGACCAGAAAGTTAATTAATACATTATCACGGTAGCATCCCAAACAGTGAATTATAGTAGTAGTCCACACTGGTTCCAGTTCAGTTAGTTCACCTGCAACGAGACACACAACTTTTGCAGGATTGATAACAGCAGTCCCTAGCATATCTCTTAATAGGTTCAGGTCTATGTCTTTAGTATTCCATACCTCTGAGCAATCTCATCTCACTAAGAATACCCTCCCAACATTTCTGGCTAAGCAGGCATGTATCAATACACTGAAGAAAAGATTGTAAGTTACTTGTGGGTCAAAAATGAATCTTGTGCTTTGGTTTGTATTTTCCAAGGGATCAATAAATATCAATTCTACTGCAGAGTGGAGTGTAGGAAAAACAGTGAAGTGCTTGCCTAAGTGGGGAATGAGACGGTCTTCAGATGAACATCATTCCCTCCAACCTCGGTGATAGAGCTAGAATCCCCTGTAGTTCCACAACAGATCGACACATTTTGTGCTATGAAACATAATCAGGTGAAATCCTTAAAATAATCCCTTGAAGGAGTGGTTTATAGAACCTCCTGTCTGGCTATAATTTAAATAACAGAATTGTCTGATCTTGTACTGAGGAAAAACTGAGGAAAGGGGCAGCAGGACTTTCCTCCGGAGCTGACCCCATGGCCTGGACAAGGAAAACAGACTCTGTCCAGGGAGTAAATAGGGGAGCATGCCCCCTGCTTTGAGACCTCTCCTCTGTAGCTGACTCCTGCGGCTGGACTGGGGGAACTGGCTATGTCTGGAGGTGGACAGTGGACTGGAGAGCATACACCCTGCTACAAGACATCTTCACTAGAACTGACCACTGCAGTAGCAGGGGTGGAATCAGTAGATTGTCTGTGAGTAGAAGCATTGGCAGTCTCCACCTTGTGTTCTGGGACAGAGATACTTGGTTTCTTTCTGTGCCTCCACAGCTGCCCCTGTGGACTTGAGCAAGGGCAGGCCCCAGGCCATTGATGTGGGGATGGGGCCATGCCTTAGGCCAACATCAGATTGCATCATGTGACTGGCAAATGGGAGGTGACACCGTATCGGACCATAGTTCAACCCCTTTGACTGGGATGCCCAAGCAATTTAAACTAATCTAACACCTATTATGCAAATTTCATCCTATCAACCTTCGCATGAAACAAAAACTTCTCACTCTAGGCTACAAGGCTCTCCATCACCTTGCCCCCTCCTACCTCTCCTCCCTTCTCTCCTTCTACTGCCCACCCCGCATGCTCCGCTCCTCTGCTGCCCACCTTCTCACCGTCCCCCGTTCTTGCCTGTCCCGCTGTCAACCCCTGGGCCACATCCTCCCGCTGTCCTGGAATGCCCTCCCACCTCACCTCTGCCAAACTAATTGTCTTCCCCTCTTCAAAGCCCTACTTAGAGCTCACCTCCTCCAAGAGCCCTTCCCAGACTGAGCTTCCCCTTTTCCCTCTGCTTCTTCTGCTGCCCCTCTACCTCGCCTGCACCTCCCCTCAGCTAAGCCCTCTTTTCCCCCCTTTTCTCTCTGCTCCTCCCCCTCTCCCTTCCCCTCCCCTCAACACTGTACTCATCAGCTCATTTGTATATATTTTCATTACCCTATTTATTTTGTTAATGAGATGTACATCCCCTTGATTCTATTTATTGCTATTGTTTTTGTCTGTCTGTTTCCCCCGATTAGACTGTAAGCCCCTCAATGGGCAGGGACTGTCTCTGTTTCCAATTTGTACATTCCAAGCGCTTAGTACAGTGCTCTGCACATAGTAAGTGCTCAGTAAATACTATTGAATGAATGAATCCCCATTACAGACGCTCCCCTACTCCTTCTCCTACTGTCTGCAGATTCTGAGGCTAACAGCCAGAAATCCTGTATCTAGGCTGGTGCTACAATTTGTTTTCATTCTTAACTCCTATCTCTCCTTTTCTCAGTTGTGTTATTATTCACTGCTCAGCACTGTTTGCCCTGAAATGACAATGAGAAGAGCTTCATACCCAGTTCTCTGGTGTATTGCAGAAAATTTACTTTAGTGTGTGGACATGACTATAAAGACTGTTATGGGACTGACAAAATAAGGTATGCTTGCCCTATGATAAAGAATGGAGCATTAGAAATGATATTCCTCATGGGCAGGAATTGTGTCTACCAACTCTCTTGTATTGTACTCTCCCAAGGGCTTAGCATACTGCTTTACACACAGTAAGTACTCAGTTAAATGCCATTATTTGATCATAGATCATATAAATTAGCATGAGCATAAGTTCATTGCTTTAACATATTTTTTTCTAGTATGATTTGAATACATGGGAAATTAGATTTGTGTGGTCACTGACTGGAAAAAGGTAGAACTGTGATGAGGGATCCAGATTGCCTTTGAATTTGCTTTTTTGGAGGAAATGCATGGAAGCAATCTAGAAACATTCAACCCTGGGCTGGGAAGAGAATGTAGTTTAAAGCAAAAGGAAATATTGGAAATGCTAAGAGAAAAAAAAAAAACAACACAAGGACTTCTGACATGGTATGGTTTTATTTTGCAGACAAATTTTCCAGAATATTTTTGATAATTGCACAACTGTAGTTTTCATATTAGGAAGAGAAATACTTGATCCACTAACTTAAAAAATGTACTTGTCATTAAAAATATATAAACCTAGGAAGACACTAAAAGAAAATTATGCATTTTAAATTGTGAATTCAGAACACTTCAGGAGCTTGCATATCTGAATCACATTCAATAAATGTTTCTTTTAAAAAATCTTGTAACTTTCACACCCATTTTCAGAGTCATAATCACCTTTCAGTTTCCACACAGTTTCTGAATTAGCATTAAGTGGATTTAAGTTAGATATAAATCTCACAAAATTAGAATTTAAATATCCCTCTATGCATGTCAGCCATTGCAGAATGCAGTTAAAATGAGGTTCATATCCATTTTCTGTGCTGTCAACTTTATGGGAAGTGGGCACTCCCAAAATCTTGCAGTTTTTTTTTTTTTTAATAAAACTTCCCTCCTTCTGAATTAGGTGGTTGATGTGAAGAACATAAATGGTTTATTTAAAATTTTGAACTCCTGTCCATATTTTTAATTGGCTGATTTTCTCACTTCTCTCTGACCACATCTATTTTCAAGTAAACATTTGAAACCATTAAAATATCTTGGTGAGTTTACTAAGCTGAAAGATAAGAGAATTATTCATTCTACCTGAAGGAATACAAATAGTTATCATGTTATCCTCTAAGTAAACATAGGGGAGTCGAAGATTCTATTGTTTGTAGAGGCCACACTGTTTGAAAAGGTTAATGAGTGAATGAGGATATAGATTCCCCCTAATACTGTTTACTTTTCACCACTCCATTTCTGAACACTACATATACTTGAAATCAATGTAAAATAAATATTTAATTTCTACCAAAAAGCAGTATGTTCCTGAATGTCTTTAATCTACAGAGGAGTGATTATGTCTATTAACTACTATACTTTCCCAAGTGCTTAATATAGTGCTCTGCATGCAGTAAACACCCACTAAATACTATTGATTGATCTTACACAGACTTACAAATAGAATTGCTATATTTACACTATAAAACTTCTTTTTAGGACCTCCTTCTTTGTAGTCTTTGAAATGAAAGTAATAAAAATATATTAAAAAGAATACTAGCATTTTATTTTATATTAATAAATAAAATATATTAATACAATAATAAGGTTGGTATTTGTTAAGTGCTTACTATGTGCAGAGTACTGTTCTATGTGCTGGGTTAGATACAGGGTGATCAGGTTGTCCCATGTGAGGCTCACAGTCTTCATCCCCATTTTGCAGATGAGGTAACTGAGGCACAGAGAAATTGTGACTTGTCCACAGTCACACAGCTGATAAGCGGCAGAGCCAGGATTTGAACCCATGACCTCTGACTTCCCAGCCCGTGCACTTTCCACTGAGCCTCGCTGCTTCTCTGTGAAATTTATAAACTACTCTCAAGTAGGGACCAAGTAATGAAAATATATTTCTATGTTATTTATATAGTATTATCAATTAGAGTTTATTCTATCTATCTATCTATCTATCTATCTATCTAAAATTTTTCTAATTTTATATGTTGAAATTGGTGCAGGATTGATATTTGTACTTCCAATGAAATTTAAATATAATGAAAAGTTTGTCGTTGATTTAGGAATAAAATGAGGGGAAGTTCAAGGTAATGGACTGACCAGATATTCTTTCAATAATCTTTGCCTTATATTAGGCTTGAATTTTGATTGTTTTAAAAATTCTAATTTGGGAGATACAGAAGGTGAGGCAGGATGCCTGTGATTTCATCTGGGAGTTGATTATGATCCCTTTGATCACCAGTTCATATTATCAGGGAGCTGAGGCAGGAATCCATTTTGTTTTTAACCAAATGAGAAAAATATATCAATGACAAAATTTTAAACCCTAGTAAGTGAGAAGAAATGCCACTTGTCCACTATGTGACCCTATAGAAGTCACTTAATTTATCTTTGCGCCAGTTACCTCATCTGGGGATTAAGATCGTGAGCCCCACGTGGGACATGAGTTGTGTTCAAACTGATTAGCTTGTATCTACCCCAGTGCTTAGTACAATGCTTGGTACATAGCAAGAACTTAAATACCATTTTAAAATAAAGATCCTTTACAGCATGGTGCTGTTAGTGCCAACTGCCTTGACTTTTAAAGATGTGGTTATATGGATTATTTTGGGTAATTCTGCCTTAGTTCAGAAATGAGTTCTTTCATAAAAAAAAAAGGTGGTAAGGATCCCATCAGCAACAGCCCAATAGTATTAGCTTCTGTCATTATACTGAGTGAATGCAGGATGTGGAACTCTGTGCTAGGTGCCTAAGAATGTATACAAGAAATAAAAAAACCATAGTGGGTCTTTAAATGGTGAACACAATCCATTTGAGAGGAAATAATTTCTGTCTATTTATCGGGATGGCTTTTGTGCTCAGAGACCAGGAAATTGAAGAGATATGTAATAAAAGCGACTAGCAGTTCTGAAATGATATTTTACTCATATTTTAGCTTTTAGTATACCATCTAATTGACAGCTAATAAACAGCAAAAGGAAACATCTGTGTACATAGCAGCGTGGCTCAGTGGAAAGAGCACGGGCTTTGGAGTCAGGGCTCATGAGTTCGAATCCCAGCTCTGCCACTTGTCGGCTATGTGACTGTGGGCAAGTCACTTAACTTCTCTGTGCCTCAGTTCCCTCATCTGTAAAATGGGGATTAAGACTGTGAGCCCCACGTGGGACAACCTGATTCCCCTGTGTCTACCCCAGCGCTTAGAACAGTGCTCGGCACATAGTAAGCGCTTAATAAATACCAACATTATTATTATTATTATTATAGATTTATTCTTCTGTGACTGGCTATCTCCCAAAGGGTTGGATTTTGATCAGATATTAGAAAAACAGAATTAGATATCAATAAATCTCCAAGCAGTTATTTGATTTGTAATATATATAGCCTTAGATGAAAGCTATGATTTGATTAGTTGAAGAGGGATGTGGATCCATACAATTATCTCTTTAACAAATACAGATCAAAACTAAAATGTGAAAAATGACAATCAGATCCTTGAACCACTTGGTAAAATATACACTCTAAAACCATATTTTGTAATGACAAATGCTAACACTCAAAAACAGCTTTGTAAATTCAAATGTCAGACTAGACTGAGGACAATTCTGACACCTGAAATATTCTCCTAATCTGCATAATCAAAATTAGGAGTCAGTGGAAACCTTCTAGATGGTAAAATCCTTATTAAGAGGAAATATGTTTACTAACTCTTTTCTATCAAACTCACTCAACCATTTAGTACACTTCTCTGCACAAGTACTCGATAAATGCCATCAATTGATTGATTAGTGGAAGTAGTCATCTGTTTTGTTCTCAATTGCAATTCAGAGGTTTGTGAAAATAACAGCAATATGTGATAACCCTCTCTGGGGAGTTTTCAAGAGAGGATAATTCAAAAGTTATTTTAGGTTTAGGATCTGATGGTTTGATCAAAAGTTTGCCCCTTTACTTCAATTTTCATTTTAATGGAAAATTTGCAAAAAGTTGCATTTCTGCTTGAGAGATCCCTGCCATTTTCATATCATTATGTCATGATTATTATTATCACAGTTATCATTACAAACTAAGGGATATGTTGCCATTACAAAAGATCACTCATCTCATAGGATTCTGACCTATATCAAACTGAGACAGAAGATGTGCATTAGACAGTGAGTTCTTCCTGGAGTCCCAACAAACTCGACAGAGGGAGAAACACTGAAAGGGCAACAAGGGACATCATAGGCAGTTACTCTCCCTCCCTTTGAAGACTTATTGAAGGCAATAAGTCTTTGTAAACCAGGGGTCATGAGTTCGAATTTCACCAGTACATGAATCAATCTAGATACTTTATTCCCTGTTTAGACTGTGAGCCCATCATTGGGCAGGGATTGTCTCTATCTGTTGCTGAATTGTACATTTCAAGTACTTAGTACAGTGCTCTGCACATAGTAAGCACTCAGTAAATACTATTGAATGAATGAATAACTTTTTCTCGTCTCGTTGTGGACAAGGAATGTGTCTACCAACTCTGTTATATTGTTATATTGCCATTTCCCAAGCTCTTAGGAAGCTCTGCACAGTAAGTGCTCAATAAATATGACTGATGTTGATCAATTGACTGTTCAAGTGACTAAAATCCAAACCATCTTTTCTTTTGTTTGGTCCTATTTCCATTTTCAATCACAGAATAGGAATCTTATCAGAGCTGATTTAAGATCTTTTGGCAACTTAGGTAAAGGTCAGGCTCATTTATGGCAGTTGGACTATAGGACAATAAGGTAAAGCTGGCAAAAAACAAGGATCATAGAAGGCAGTTGAACCGTGGGACAAGAAGTGACAGAGCGAAAAAAGAGGCCCTTAGACTAACTTCACTCTTGGCTATTTCCTAGTGTGTCTATATGGTTGAGTTTGAATCTCCTTTAAACACAGTAACTCTATGCTCTATCTGGGATATTCTAACAGTTCTGAGAGGGATAACCCTTGAATTTGACTTTGCTTCTAGTCTTCTCCTCTGCTTTGAACTCTGCTCCAAACCATGCCTCACCCTGCTGCCAGAATCATTTTGCTAAAATGTTGTTCTATACAAATTTCTCAACTCTTCATTCCTCTCATTATTGCATGTTTCATTCCCATCTCTCCTGCCACTGATCTCCTGCTTACATCCTCCCTTCTCCTGCATAGCTAACAGACCATAGCTCTCTTTACCTTTAAAGGCTTTCTGAAATCATATCTCCTTTAGAGGGTCTTCCCTGAAAACTCTCAAATCTCCCCACCAATCTCTCCTAATTCTCACTTAATCCTTCCATATCACATAAGTATTTCAACACGTAAATTTGCATCCCACATAATAAAAAATACTATATAATCCCATTTTATTGTAATTTATTTAAGAATTTTTCTCCCCTCTAGATTTTAAGCTCCTTGAGGGCAGGTTCATGTCTAATAACTTAATCATAATAATAATAATAATAATAATAGTAGTGGTGTTTGTTAAAAGCTTACTATGTGCCAAGCACTGTAAAAGCACTGGGGGAGATGCAAAGACTATCAAGTTTTTAGACTGTAAGATCATTCTAGGCCAAAATGTGTCAACCAACTATGTTTTACTGTACTCTCCCGGGGGTTAGTACAGTGCTCTGCACACAATAAGTGCTCAATAAATACTATTGATTGATTGACTGATCAGGTCAGACACAGTCCCTGTCATTCATGAGACCCGTAGTCTAAATAAGAGGGAGTACAGTTATTAAATCTCCATTTTACAAATAGAAAACTGAGACGCAGAGAATTCATGTGACCCAAGCAGATCATGCAGCAAACAAGTGGAGGAGCTGGGATTAGAAGTCAGGTCCTCTGACTCCCAGACCAGAACAGCATTAGTACAGTACATAGCAGGTGCTCAATAAAGGGCTTTTGTCTCCAGATTTTCTTGCCAACATAAAAAGTGGTGAGATATGGGGAAAAATTGTTCCACCACACTCCCTATGGAGATGATGGAGGGGCAGCTGGGGTACTGTGGTAGAACATCACCCTAGCTTAACTTCATCTGCCTATTCCAGACTTCCAGCCAACAGTAAAGCCATAACTGATATCATGGAGATAGGCTCTAGGCTTCTAACTTTCAACACTAAGTCAGTAATGGTTCCAGCTAGCACACTCCAAGACTGGCGAGCCAGACTGCTGCCACCATCCCATGGCTTCAAATATGGAGGACCACAAGATCATCTATAAAGGTTCTGTCAGACAGTTCCCCCCTTATCAGGGCAGGCTTGTTTTGTCTAATGCTGTCTAGTCATCTCTGACCCATAGTGATGCCACGGACGCATCTTTCCTAGAACGCCCCACCTCCATCTGCAAACCGAAGTTCTAATAACCAAATCCTCTTTCCCAAATAATAACATGATCTGAGTCAGCTGGATTCATAGCATACAAGTACACTGACACTCCTGTTGTGTATAAAAGAGGCAAATCACTTATTTCAGAAAATTTAAATACGGAGTCACCTTGCAATCAACATTAGTTATACAGGCAATGGTTGCAAAATAGCAACTGTAGATTGTCAAGTGAATTATTAAAAAGTCCTAGTTTATAGACTTTTTCTGCCTTGTGCTATTTCCTCATTTTAACCTCATATGTAAAATGAGGATAACATAGATTGGGAGCCCTATGTAGGACAGCACTGTGTTCTGACAGAAAACTTTCTATCTTCACCTATGGTAAAATACTTAACTTCTTTCAATCTCAGTTTCCTCACCTATAAAATGGGAATAAGGTAAATTCTGAGTGATGTAATGGACAGCATTTAGCACATGGTAAATGCTTAATAATTGCCCTTATTGTTGCTGGCATTGATTTTGGAATACATTTTGTGTACAAATATAAATAATGTGCTTCATTATAGAAGCAATATCTTTCAAATCCTAGTCATCCCAAATACACTTTGTGCTGCCATAATAGAGATGCTATTGTCTATGTTAAGTAGATCTTCTATTTTCCATTCTAAATTAAAATGGGTTAATCACTTTATTGAAATTAACCAAAATAAAAAAGAAACATTTGGGAATGGACATGCTTTAACCATGGTGAACTCTGAAGCGCCACCTCAATATGAGAAAGTTTTGTAAAGTAATACTGTCCTTAGTGTTCACTGTCACTATCATGAAAGACTAGTAAAAGATAAATGGTGTGATAGGGGTTGCAGGGTAACGTGAACAAGTGTTTCCCTTTGTTTCCTTTGGATTGTCTGTCATCAATCTTCAGTTGTGTTCTGGGATTTGGGGAATAGGAATCAATCATTCAATCATTTATTCACATTTACTGAGTGTTTAGTCTATGTATAAGCACGGTACAAAGTCTTTAGGACACTATAATATAACGGAATTGATAGACACATTCCTTGCCCACCAGGAGTTTACAGTCTAGAGGAGTTGCTTAGAGTCCAGAGGAATGTTCCCACCCTGTGCACAGCCTTCACAGTTTCCTAGACTTCAATCCTAATACTCCTTAGGCTTGGGAGAACAATGGGATGGTTGTTTTCTTCAGACCCATCCTAGTGGTCATTGATGTATCATCTAGCATCTCTAAAATGTCTAAAATGTCATTATGCTCTCTTTACATAATGATTGTAAAATGCTTCATTTTTGGATAATGACATGAAAAAAGACCTCATGTATTTTTCTGAAAGTAATGTTAACCTTATTGACTTTGCCATATGGTGGAAATACTTTCTCTTCTTTCCCAGTGATTGATGGCTCTATTATAAACTTTGTATTGTTCAAGACATTTGTTATCTAATTAATTCCTCTACTTTATGGATATGTAGAATTTTGTGAAGCTTTATATGCAATTTTTCAGTACTTGTTATTTCATGTTTTATCAGGATTGGCCTTGGCAAATATTGTCTATAACATTTTCTTTGCATTTTTTCTTTTTTGCAAACCAAACTAAAAAAAAGCCCAGTAATTTCATTAATTTTCAAATAATCTCTAGTTTTGTTTTCCTCTTGTCTGGATTATTAAAAACAGACTCATCTATTTAATCAATACAACCTTTATTTGGAAGGATAGCATTATATATTTACACTGTGAGGAGATTTTAAGCACAGCCTTCTCCCTAGTAATAATAGAACTAGTAGTAGCATGAGAAAGAGCATAGCTCAGTGGGTAAAGCATGGGCCTGCAAGTCAGAAGAACCTGAGTTCTAATCCTCTCTCTGCCATTTGTCTGCTGTGTGATCTTGGATGTCACTTCACTTCTCTGTGCTTCGGTTACTTCATTTGGAAAGTGGGGGTTAACACTATGAGCCTTATATGGGACAGGGACTATGTCCAACTCAATTACCTTGCATCTACCCAGTACAGTACCTGGGACATAGTAACTGCTTAATATACGCAATTATTATTAGTAGTAGTAATAGTAGCAGTAATTGTAGTAATTATTAAGATGTAGTGAGCACTGGGAAATAATTCAGTGGGAATTAGGTACTCTCCCTATTCCTCTGACTACTGACAAGTGTTTCTAAGATTCTTAGTTCTATTAGATTGGTTGCAATAAGAGTTTCGTGACATTAATTAAATAGCTATAATGTTTATATGCATGTCTTCTTCAGCCCTTTAATTCAGACTTTTAGTGTATATTTTAAGAGTTCTCACATGAAAATGTTTGCTGAAAATGTTCCATTTTTGTTTAATTCTCATTCTATACAATAGTAGAGGTGCTTGATTAAGTAAGTTACATTCCAAGTTAGTGTTTTTGTGTTTGGAATGTGTGTAAGGTAAATTGATCATTATTAATAAAACATACCTATCTCTACAGTGCAATTTTACAGGAGTACAGGGATGAAAATGAAAGCCATAAATGAGCTATGTTTTGTAATCGTTTGTATATCCTCTTTAACGGACTTAATTGAGAAAAGTGGAAGGGAGAAATATCTTTTTTCCCACTTTACTGTTGATTTTAGTATATAAATCTTATGCTTCCAGCAGGATCACAGTGCTAATAATAGAAAACTGAACTCATTTTTCCCATTACTTATGATTTTACAATTGTATAGTTTAAAAAGATGTAGTCATTTAGGAACTCTGGAAGAGTCCATTACTTTTAAAATACATACGTTTTTGTTTTTTTAACTTCCAAAGGGCATCTGAATAGGAATGACAATGATCATGCTGGAATGGCTATCTGAAGAATATTTTCAGGGTCTGGAACTCTTACTTGAGGTTCAAATGGGTTGTGGAGGGTGAGATAGAACTGTTCCTGGAAATACCAACACTGGCTTCTTCTCCTGAATGTGAAAGCAGCTCAAACTAGTGGAAAAAGTACAGCATTGGGAGTCAGAGGATCTGAGTTCTAATTCTGACTCCACCACTTGTCTGTTGTGTGACCTTGGGCAAGTCACTTAACTGCTCTGGGCAGTTTCCTCATCTGCAAAAATGGGGATTCAATAACTGTTGTTCCTTTTATTCAGGCTGTGAGTCCCATGTGAGATCTGATAATCTAACTATCCCAGCTCTCAGTATAGTGCTTGCCACATAGTAAGTATTTAAGAAATTTATCATTATCATTATTATTACTATTTATCATCATCATCAATTAATCATATTTACTGAGTGCTTACTGTATGCATAGCACCGTACAAAGCCTGTGGAATGCTACGATATAAGGGAATTATTATTATTTTTTCACTACCTCCTCTGCCTTCCCCATTTCCAGACACCTCTCCATCCCATACATTCTGAGAAAGCCGGGATCACCTCATGGCCATCTTCCTCTCCCTAAACACTATTTAGTGCCATTTTGGATCTTGGTTTGGATTTGCAGTGGAATCCTTCTAGGACTGGAGTAGTTTCACATTCTTGCCTTCCACTGTGACCTTCCCAGGCCATGAAGGGAAACTTTGAGTACGCCTGCTCAGCACATGAACTCAATTTGAGGCTTGTCATGTGAGTCTGCCTATAACATGTCTTGTCAGGGGCTACACAATAAAATATGGCTACCATTAGCAGGAGCTGGATGACTACAGCTTTTTTGATGGAATCAGAAAGGAGTCATATTTAAAAGTGTATTTACACTCACCTTTATGCTGCCCTTTCAACTCAGGCAAAAATCAGAGACTTCAGAGTATTTAAGATCCTCATGGTATGCACTAAAAGAAACTGAAGAAGCAATTGGATATGCTGTGTTGTGAAAGGTGTTCAAATTAAACTTTAGGCAATTGCAAAATCTAGAGGGTTCTAAACATATGGAAATCACCCCTGCATTCTAATTTGCAGCTCCTTTGCCCAAAAGCCTAAAGCCCTGGATTTTTAGTCATTTGAAATATGAGACAAATAATCTCAGCGTTCTAGTTTTATATCTCACTGACTGGACTAGTATATTACCAATGGTAATGGTTAGCAAAATGATCTTCCTAACCCTTTCGAGTGAAATTAGAGCCCTTTAACTTTATTTACTTAGCTTACTCCAATTCAGACCCCATGAGGAAATTAATGAATACTGTACACAAAGATATGCCTGTCAAAATGAATGGAGACTCAAGAGAAGGCATATTTAGAGATTTTATTTCTGCAGTGGAATGTTGGTATAATGAGATCTAAATTACTGCTTTTAAATCCCTGCATTTTGATAATTTTGCACAAGTGGTTTGCTATAGCTGACAACATTTTTAAAATTTTGTCTTCTTTCTCTTTTGAATTTCATGAGGAAATTTTATATTCATGTTATATTCCTTTTGCTTTACATAAAAAGAGAAATGTCTTTCCTGCTTACAACTCTTCAGGTGCCTTGGTCTAATATGTACCTTATTATTGAGTGAGACTTACTCTCAGGAAGCAATGTCACCTAGTGGAAAGAACACTGGCCTGGGAGTCAGAGGATCTGAATTCTAATCCCAGATCTGCCATCCACCTGCTATGTGACCTTGGGCAAGACACTGGATTTCTCTGTGCCTTAGTTTCTTCATTTGAAAATTGGGGATGTATATCTATTTAGACTGTGAATCCCACTTGTGGAGGTGACTTTGTCCAACTTGATTATCTTGTATCTATCCCAGTGCTAAGTAAAGTGTTTGGCTCATAAAAGGTGCTTAACAACTACCATAATTATAATTATTAGTACTCTCACTTATAGTGAAATGTTTACTTCTGAAGTACAAGGTATTGGTAATTGATGAAGATAGACTTTCTTCTTGTAAGCCATGGGTCAGCCTTGGTTCAGACAAAAAGACTATAGGGCTAAGTAGGTGAGTGAAATAATTGATTACAGTATTCGTAGTCTGCAACAATCAATCAATTATATTTATTGAGCACTTACTGTTTGCAGATCATGGTACTAGACACGTGTGAGAATTGATGGAAACAATCTCTGCCCACAGTGAGTTCACAGTATAGTTGGAGGAGGTTACGCTCATGGCCACAGAGACTGCAGCATTGAGCCAATGCTCTACTGTAGTATCATAGACCGGCAGGTGGTGGCCAGCCTAGCTGCCTCAGCAGCCACATGGGCCTTGCTGCTCATTTTAGCCAACTACATTCAAGATCCATGAACCTCTCCACCACACAACACTAGGTTCTTTGGTAAAACACTTCACCATTGTTGGTATCTCCCCAGCTATCCAGCCTTTACTTCCAGGGGCTCACCTTCCTACTGTGGTGGGGTAGGGATTGTGGTTGGTACCGGAATTGTGAGTTGTAGCTATTGAAAAGAGCAGAAAATAAAATGAGTAAAATGTCTAGAATTCTTCCTGCTAAGGTAGAATTGATAGACTTAGTATGAACACATAGTCAGCTTTTTACTCTGTTAGCCACAAGGTGACGAGCAGAAGGATCTAATTTCACCTTAACCCACCTTCTTGAACTCAACCAATGGGTGGACCCAGCGGTTTCAGAGAGAGAAGTAATAATAATAATAATAAGATAAACCAAAAACTATTACTATATTACTATACTATTTTCCCAAGATTAAAGATCTTGGGAAAATAGTATAGTAATATAGTAATAGTTACTATATAGTATATATAGTATATACTAATACTAAATATAGTAATCCAAATTCCTTATTTGTGGATGCTCCTCCACAAGATCAGTGACTTGAAGAGATGCGAAATTTGAGCTATAGGTTACATCTTTTGGTTTTCAGTCAATCAAAAAATTTTAATTCACTCAAAAGGATTTATGGAACACCTACTATGTACAGAATATTCAACAGAAGAAAATGTGGGTAATATTTAGATTACAGGCTCCATTTTTAAGTAAATAGGAATGAATATTCACAACATTACAACCTACCTATGTTTTGTTTCAAAGAGCCTGTCTGATTCTAGGGAGAGGAATGAAAATTGCCTGAGAAAATCCAGTGATGATGTTGTTTCTATTCTTTCTACTAATCCAGAGTCCAGTTTCTGTCTTGTTTAAACTTTCTATCTGCAAACTTTTTCTAATACGAGTCAGGTACTGTATCTGATTTGATTATCTGTCTCTACCCTAGTGTTTAGCACATAATAAGCACTTAATTAGAACCATCATCATCAGAAACCACCAAGTGGAGGCAATGACTGTATCAAGTCCCTCTCAAGTGGCTGGAACTTTTGTCATTTGTCTGGAGGAGTGCAGTTGCCCAGTATTCTACAGCTGTGAGGGTGATGATGTGATTGTTTCTGGGAAGATCTGAGTGGAAGAGTGAGCAGCAGGTTTTACCTGATACCTTAGCTGGTCTGTATGATAAAGTGGATTTCTTTCTCCTAATGTAGATTTCTTGGTCTGAAGTGAGAAGTTCAGTCAGCAGCCATTTGTGAACTGCATATGAAATAAAATATCTCTGTGAGATTTCAAAAGCAGGCAGTGTTGTACCCTCACCTATTTCATATGCTATTTATGACTATTGCATTCCCATAAACTATAATAAGGGGTCAGAACTTTTGTTGCATTATAAAAGCAGTAGAAATAAGCACTTCAGCAAAATAGGTGGGCATATCATTTCATGGAAACAGGTTTCTATTTGTTACAAATTGTGCTCAAAATAAAAGGGATATGGATATTTTAGAAAGGAAGGTGGGGGGAAGAAAAGGAGAAAAAAATGAATTTTGTTCTGGTTCTGATTTAGCCACTAATCACTAATCTCTCTTTGAATTGCCCCACTTAGAAAATAAGCATATGTAGTTGCCCATTTTTTTTTTTTTACATATACGTGTAGCTGCAAGGAATTGTGTGGGGCAAGCTATCACTAGAAAGTGATTGTTATATCTTTGTTTTTAATAATAATAATTGTGGTATTTGTGAAGTACTAAGTACCAAGCACTGGGATAAATATAAGATAATCGAGTCTCAAGGCTCTCAGACCAAGTAGGAGGGAGAATCCCCATTTTTGCATATAAGGATACTTAGGTACAAAGGAGATAAGTGACTTGCCCAAGGACACACAGCTGGTAGGTGGAAGAGCTAGGTTTAGAACCCAGATCCTCTAACACCCAGGCCCATGCTCTTTCCACTAGGCCATGCTCCTTCCCTAGGTTTCACAATCATTTTTCTCCTTATAGTCATTCAAAAGCCAACTAGATAGAGCCTTCAAACAAAGGGAGAATTTGACAGAGTTGCTATTTCTATTTACCTCAGGTATAGTAAGGGCATTATGAGGACTATAGGTAAAAGTTAAATTGAAGCTACCTGAGAAGGTGAAGAGAGGAGTTGTGTGAAATAGTCTTAGAACAGATGTAGGAAGGGATTGTGGAAGCAGAAAAAACATGGGGAGTTTGGTGAAAGGTAACAGGAGAGAAAGAAGAAGAGCAGTAGCAACAACAAGATATAGGTAAGGAAGCAAAATGTGAGTACCTTGCCCATCACCGCCACCAATTGTTCCAGACTTTTAACTCTCTCCTCAGGTCCCTTGTTCCTCCCCCTCCCCTTCCCTTACCCCCAATGATCTGGCCACCTTTTTCATTATGAAAATTAACACTATAAGGTCTGGGCTCCCCAAAGTCACCCCTCCCTTCCCCATCCCCCCCCCCAACCTTCTCCCCTACTTTCCCATCCTTCCCTGCAGTATCCTCAGAGGAGATCTCTTCACTCCTCGCAAGTTCCACCCCCCACTTCTGCTCCGGACCCCATTCCTGCTCATCTTATAAAAACTATCATCCTTTCCCTCCTCCCCTCCTCAACTTCTATCTTTAACCATTCACTCTCCAAAGGCTTCTTCCCCTCTGCCTTCAAACACGCCCATGTCTCCCCCATCCTAAAAAAACCCTATTTCGACCCCACTTCCCCTTTCAACTATTGTCCTATCTCCCTCCTACCCTTTCTTTCCAAACTCATAGGACAAGTTGTCTACACTAGCTGCCTTGAATTCTCAACTCCAACTCTCTCCTGTATCCCCTCCAGTCTTGCTTCTGTCCCCTCCACTCCACCAAAACTGCCCTCTCAAAGGTCACCAGTGACATCCTTCTTGCCAAATTCAATGGCTCCTACTCTATCCTAATTCTCCTCAACCTCTCAGCTGCCTTTGACACTGTCGGCCATCCCCTTCTCTTCCACACTCTATCTCACCTTGGCTTCACAGACTCTGTCCTCTCCTGGTTCTCTTCTTATCTTTCTGGCCGTTCATTCTCGGTCTCTTTCGTGGGCTCCTCCTCCCCCTCCCATCCACTAACTGTAGGGGTTCCTCAAGGGTCAGTTCTTGGCCCTCTTCTGTTCTCTATCTATACTTATTCCCTTGGTGAGCTCATTCGCTCCCATGGCTTCAACTATCATCTCTACGCAGATGACACCCAAATCTGTATCTCCTCCCCTATTCTTTCCTCCTCCCTCCAGGCTCGCATCTCCTCCTGCTTCCAGGACATCTCCACCTGGATATCTGCCCGCCACCTAAAACTCAACATGTCTAAAACTGAGCTCCTTATCTTCCCTCCCAAACCCTGTCCCCTCCCTGACTTCTCTGTCACTGTGGATGGCATTACCATCCTTCCCGTCTCACAGGCCCTCAATCTAGTGTCATCCTTGACTCTGTTCTCTCATTCAACCCACACATCCAATCCGTTACCAACACCTGCCAATCTCACTTTCCCAATATCATCAAGATCTGCCCTTTCCTCTCCATCCAAACTGCTACTATGCTGGTACAAGCTCTCATAATATCCCTACTCTATTATTGTGTTAGCGTCCTCTCTGATTTCTCTTCCTCCTGTTTCACCCCACTCCAGTCTATTCTTCATTCTGCTGCCCAGATCATCTTCCTACGGAAATGCTCTGGGCATGTCACCCCCCTCCTCAAAATCCTCCAGTGGTTGCCTGTCAACCTTCACACGAAACAAAAACTCTTCACTCTTGACTCCAAAGCTCTCCTTCACCTGGCCCCCTCCTACCTCACCTCCCTTATCTCTTTCTACTTCCCACCTCCTCATGGTCCCGTTGGCACCTGTCCTGCCATCGGCCCCTGGCCCATGTCCTACCGCTGTCCTGGAACGCCCTCCCTCCTCATATCCGCCAAACTAACTCTCTTCCCCTCTTCAAAGTCCTACTGAGAGCTTACCTCCTCCAGCATGCCTTCCCAGACTGAGTTTCCCTTTCCCTCTGCTCCTCCTCCTCTCCTTCCCCCCCACCCTCTTTTGTTCCCCCTTCCCCTCCCCTCAGCACTGTGCTTATTTGTAAATATTATTTTTTACCCTATTTATTTTGTTAATAATGTGTATATCTCCATGATTCTATTTATCTTGATGATGTCTTGTTTAGTTTTGTTCTGTTTTGCTTTGCTCTGTCTCCCCAGATTAGACTGTGAACCCGTTATAGGGCAGGGATTGTCTCTATCTCTTGCCGAATTGTACATTCCAAACGCTTAGTACAGTGCTCTGCACATAGTAAGTCATCAATAAATACTACTGAATGAATGAATGAGTGAATTCCAGACACCAAGTGATAAAAGATCAGAGTGGCAAAATGATAATCTGGGAGGGTAAATGTGTTTCTGAGACTTATATGTGATGATTCCCCAAAGCCTTAAGAAAAGAAATGGAAAACTAAGAAAGTGTTTGTTGGGGTGGGGAGGTGGGGATCTTGGGTGAAATGGTTTTTAGATCCTTTAAGGAAAAGTTGAATCACCGTGCTTCTCAAAGGAGAATTAGTTTAGAGGAGAAAATTTGAACCTAGCAAGTGGTCACTTAGAAATGATAGTGTAGCATCCCTCTGATAATCAAGGGATGACTCCAAGGCAAATGCCAGTAATGAAAGAATACAATATCAGCTTTAGATCTGGAGTATTTTTTATTTTACCAGAATTATCCTGAGCAAATTAGTGAGACTGCACCCTGATATTTTTAAAAGGCTATCCTGACCAAGGGATAAATTATTTTTATACAGTATGGAGAAAGTAAATGGTTGCCAGAGTGATATAGTTATGTGGTTAAGGAGGAACTGCAGTGAACTATTTTTGAATGCACAATGGTTTTTGAGCAAGGCATAGGAAAGTCTATGTATGGTCAGGGCACCTTGACATGAGGAGAAACTACTGGCAGGGAAAACTGCAATATGTCATCGGCCCATGTAATTGATATGGGGTAGAGAGCGATGTCCCTCTCAGGGTAGCACCTGGAGAGTTTCCAGTACTCTTCCAGTCTTGACTATGGGAGGGAGGGTCAAGTAGAGGCCTACCCATTTCTAACTTGGGCAGAGGCTAGCAAGTGGACAGCAATCTGCTACAAGACAAAATTCACCCGTGCTAGGCAGCAGTGGCAAGGGAGAGATTCAAGGGTGGAGACTCGAGTTTACTGCAAGGAAGGAGGCAACAGTAAACTACTTCTGTATTTTTACCAAGAAAACTCTATGGATACACTACCAGACCAATTGCAGATGGAGGTGGGGCATCCTGGGAGAGATGTGTCCATGGAGTCGCTATGGGTCGGAGACAACTTGATGGGATAAGACAAGACAAGAGAGAGATAACAGTTTGTGGACTTGGTGGATAATCAATCAGTGATATTAATTGAGTGCCTACTCTGTGTGGATCACTACTAAAGTCTTGGGAAAGTCCAATAATACAGAGGTTGTAGATGCTGTTATCTTGAAGGGAGGGCAACACAGTTGTCCCATGGCAAACAAGAACATATTTGTGTGGAAAGGATCCCGACTCCTGCCTGCTGGGGATTAGTTGGAAGCTGTATTGCTCTAGGGCCAAGTGCCTCAGTGAAGCCAGGAAAGGAAGCCAAGAGAGCCATCCAGGTTTCTGGGTCAGGGACTCTCCTTTGGCACCCACTTCCAGAAACCTTCTCCTCTACTGAAAGAGCAGTGCAACTGATTAGATGATTAGCTGCACCACAAACTGTGCTGCCTTTTCCTCTGCCAGCATGAGACACCTGTGACCTATGTGTGGAAAGGGAAGATGACTTTGTTAGGAGAAAGCAGGGAGTCTCCATAATAATGGTCTCCTCAAGCCCAATACCATTCTCCAGGTAACTCTTGGTAAGGGGACGTGGTCTCAAGCTTCAGTAAGCAGAAGCAGTGTGGCACAGTGGAGAGAGCACGGGCTTGGGAGTCAGAGGTCATTGGTTCTAATCCTGGCTCCTCCACTTGTCAACTGTGTAACTTTGGGCAAGTCACTTAACTTCACTGTGCCTCAGTTACCTCATCCATAAAATGGGGATTAAGACTGTTGAACCCCACGTGGGACAATCTGATCACCTTGTATCCCCCAGTGCTTAGAACAGTGCTTTGCACATAGTACACGCTTAACAAATGCCATTATTATTATTATTAAATAGAACAAGGATATAAAAGCAGCTTATGTCAGAGTGGTAAGCCACGATGACTTCTGCTAAGGTGACTTTATAATCTTTTGTGTGTTCAGGGAAGGAGTCCTCTGACACTGGACTAACTTCCACTGCAGTGGGATAAAGTAACTTTAATATGAGATTTAAGACTCCTCAGGTGGATAAGGAAGGATTACACAAGACCCACAAGACCCTTAGGTTGTTAGTTTTCATCCTGTTTGTTTTGGGTTTTTTTTGCTGTTATAGCTTTCCCTTTTTCCTCTTTGAGTTTGCTTTTCCCTTCATTCTTCCATTTTTGGCCTCTGGCCATTCACCTGAATCAGAAATTATTTTGGTTAGGGACTGTTCCTAAATAGAGAGAGTAGAGTTTTTCCATGGCAAATAGTGGAAAGACCTGGAAGTCACTGGACCTGGGTTCCAGTCCTGTCTCTGCCACTTGCCCACTGTGACCTTGGACAAATAACTTCTCCTTGCCTTAATTTCCCCTGTAAAATGGGAATTAAATATTTGTTCTCTGTGCCCCTTAAACCATAAGCCCTATTTGAAACTAGAACTGTACCTCAATGTGATTATCCTGTACCTACCCCAGCGCAGGCCAGAAGCATTTAAGAGAGAAGGTTCCAGAGGTGAAACATGGTATATAAGGAGTTAAATACTAAGATTAAAAACAAGAGAATGTTGTCCAAAAGACTCAAAGCATGCCTATAAAATGAAGTTTAAAGAATGTGATGGGGGAAAAATATATTGAAACCTTTGCAGAGTTTGAGAGTCCTGGGGAAAAATTAAGATGTGTTTTGGTGCTAAAGCTTTATGTAACCACTTTTCCTTTTTGTGCGGTTAAGTGGAAATGAGCCAGATTTCAGTTCTTGCACCCATTTTTTCCTCAATCCACTTTGGTCTCTGAATTCCCAAAAGAGCAGGTTTATCAGCTTCTAAAGCAGAAGCTGTAAAACGTGGTCTGTGGCATCACGGAATTCATCCTTAATTTCCTTATCAATGTTTATTCCCTGTCAGTGCTAATCCACATTCACCTCCATCTCAAGGGTGGAACTAGACTTTCAACCTGTCTGTAATTCTCCCTAAATTCTTAGCAATAATTCAAGATGAAATCTCTCACCTCTAACCTCTCCACAAATGCTTCTGACCACGTCTTACTGGTTTTCTAGTATGCGCACACTGTTCCTCTAGCTCCAGGTTACTCACTTGTGTCCTGATCTTGTCTATCTCACTGCCTACCCCTTCCCCACTCCCTTCTCCTCCATGTATGCAAGACCACAGTTTTCTCCACCTTGAAAGCATTTTTAAGGTCACATCTTCTCCAAAAGGTCTTCCCCAATTAATCCCTCTTTTCTCCAGCTTCTTTCCCTTCTGCATTGTCTATGCTCTTAGAGCTGTGACTTTTGGATGTTTCATACTTGCCCCACCCCCAGTCCCATAGCACTTATGTCTTGTTTTATGTGGTTGAGTCGTTTCAGACTTATAGCAATGCCATGGACACATTTCTCCCAGAATGCCCCACCTCCATCTGCGATCGTTCTAGTAGTGTAACCATAGAGTTGGTAAAAATATGGAAATAGCATCGTCTCCTTCCATGCAGTAAACTCCTCTCCACCCTCGACTCCCTCCCAGACTTCTGTACAGATTTTTAAATTATCTATTATAAATTACTCATTTATGTCGGTCTCCCCTTTAGAACTGTAAGTTCTCTATGAGCAGGGAACATCTGCTAATTCTGTTATATTGTACTCGCCCACGCAGTTATTAATATGCATATCAGTGCTCAATAAATATGATTGATTGATTGGGACTCTCAGTCTAAGAAAGAGAGAGTAGGATTTAATCTTCACTCTACAGATTAGGTAACTGAGACAGATTTAGTAAGTGACATGCCCAAAGACACACAGAATTCCAATGGTGGAGTTGAGATTAGAACCAAGGTCCTCTGACTCCTGGGACCCTGCTCTTTCTAGTAGGCCATATTGCTTCCTAATAGACTATAAATCTGCCCAGCACAGTATTCTTGTATGCTATTATATGCTCTTGCAGGCACTCACCACAGTGTTCTGCACACAGTATTCATTTAATAAATAGTACTGATTAATAATAATAATGGTATTTGTTAAGCACTTACTATGTGCAAAGCACTGGTCTAAGCGCTGGGGGGGGACACAAGGTGATCAGGTTGTCCCACGTGGGGCTCACAATCTTAATCCCCATTTTACAGATGAGGTAACTAAGGCCCAGAGAAGTCAAGTGACTTGCCCAAAATCACATAGCTGACAAGCAGCGGAGCCGGGACTAGAACCGATGACCTCTTACTCCCAAGCCCATGCTCTTTCCACTGTGCCACGCCGATTAATGCTGGTGCTCCAATACAGCCCATAATCTTTAGGAGCCATAATCTCCTTCTTCTACCTATTGACACAGGATGAGGTCAGAGTCCTTCATCAAGACCCAGACCACCCAACTGACATAGGATTATCACAAATAGAACTGGGCAAGGGAAAAAAAAAACCATCCACCAACTGTTTCTGGATCCCCAGAAGCACCATGCTCATGTGGAGTTGGGATGTGACTCTCCAACACCTCAAAACCTGTCCAAAAGAGAATCCTTATCTTCCCACCCAAGCCCTATCCTGCCCCCCCTGCCTTTCCCATCACTGTAGACAGCACCATCATCCTCCCAGTCTCACAAGCCCATAATCTTGGCATTATCGTCAATTCCTCTCTCTCATTCAACCCATATATTCAGTCTAGCACCAAATCCTGTCCATTCAATTTTCACAACATTGCTATAATACATCCTCTCCTTTCTGTCCAAACTGCTACCATGCTAATCCAAGCATTTATCATATCTGGCTTTGATTACCAACTGCATTGGCCTCCTTGCTAACCTCCATGCCTCCTGTCTCTGCCCACTCCAGTCCAAAATTCACTTTGGTGCCTGGTTCACTTTTCTATAAAACATTCAGTTTATGTTTCCCCACTTCTCAGCAACCTCCAGTGGTTGTCCATCCAACTTCTTACTACTGGCTTTAAAGTGCTCAATTACCTTGCCCCTTCCTACCTTACATCGCTACTTTCTCACTACAACACACCTCACCCACTTCACTCCTCTAATGCCAACCTACTCACCATACCTCGACCTCATCTACCTCACTGCCGTCCTCTTGCTCACATCTTGCCTCTGCCCTGGTATATCCTCCCTCTTTACATCCAGTAGACAATTACTGTCCTCCACTTTCAAAGCCTAGTTAAAAGAATATCTTCTCTTAGAGGCCTGCCCATACTAAAAACCCTCATTTAATTTTATTTCTTCTCCCTTATGTGTTGCCTCTTTACTTGGATTTGCACTCTTTTTTCACTCCTCCCTCAGCCCCACAGTACTGATGTATATATCTGTAATTTATATTGTCTGTCTCTCCCTCTAGACCATAAGCTTGTTGTGGGCAGGGATCATGTCTACCAACTCCATTGTATTGTAATCACCCAAGTACTTTATACAGTGCTTTACCAGTAGTAAGCACTCGGACCTACGATTGATTCCTTCTGTGGAAAGTGGGGAAAGAATTGCCTCCATGAATAGTAAAGTTCTTCTCCCTGAAGTAGCTTCAGACCATCATTTATTTGTAGAGTGAAACTGAGCTCTGAGTGGTACAGTCCTGTGTCCAGGGTAGACTGTAAGCTTGTTGAGGGCAGAGAATGTGTCAGTTTATTGTTATATTGTACTCTCCCAAGGGCTTAGTACATTGTGCTGCACCCAGTAAGAGGTCAAATATGACTGAATGAATTATCTTGTTTCTATCCCAGCACTTAGTTCAGTACTGGACCCAAAGTAAGTGCTTAACAAATAACATTATCATTAATGAGATTGCCTGCTTGAGGTGCACTGGCACAAAGTCAATTCCAACCAGAGTTGAATCAAATCAGATGGTTTCTTGACCCTTTCTAATAACCTTTTTGTAGGCAGTAACTGGGGAATTGCTGTACTGGAACTGAGCCCAACATGAAACAAAAGGGGCCTGGGAAAGATTGGGTAGGAGTGGAGTTGTCTGACATGCAAGTGTGGCAATCCTCATAGCCCATGGGTGCCCCACCATTGAATCCAAAGCCACATTTTGGATAAGCCACTAGGTGTTTGTTCTCAGGCTAGCTCAATACTTGGATGCCATAATCCTGAAGCCACACTAGACAAGACAAGGACTGGGTTGGGATTTGGATTGCTGCTTTGCTCTAAAATGTTCCCTGAAAGTTTGAAAAAATATCCATTAATAAGAAAACAAAAAGATATACCAAAAATAAAGATTAGCATGACCTAGGCAGGTTTAATGTGTAGGAAAATTATGCCAATTATAAATGATCTCTTCCAGGGTAGTGGTTGATTTTTAAAATGAAAAAGAAAAAGGGATGTGAGAAAATCATGTTTTTCTTTCTCACCTTCTCTCTTCTCAGAGGAGGAGAGAACTCCTATTGCTTCTCTCTGAGGAAATTCAGAGTATGATGGACAAATTGTTAGACATAATTAAGCAAAATGACATTGTAAAACCCAAGTGACCAGCTTGCTTCATATTTTCCCAAGCCTGTATTCCATTTTAAATAGTTTAAAATTAACACTTGTTCTCTAGACTAAAATTGATAGATTTTGCTCAGAACACAGAAAACTCAATCTCTCATGACTGAATTTTAGTCTATATGTAAACCAGACTTCTCCTCTAGTGTTTCTGTATCATATAAAGTCTTCATAATGAATGGCATGCTTGTGTAACAATAAATCTCTGTCAGTACACAGATGCAGCCTATGGATACATTCTGAAGAAGCAGCAAATAGGCTGAAGCCCTATTTTTTTAAATATTCATAGATTGTTCCAGCTCACTTTAGAAAATCTTGCTATTTTCTTAGAATTTTGGATTGTCCACACTGAACCTGTCAATTAAAATTGATTCCCGGCTGCTGGTTTGTAATGTTAATGTTTGGCTTTCCACATGGGGCTGCAACGTGCTCACTTTAGTCCTATATTATTCTGGGGCTCATTCCCAAAATTCTGTTTTTCATCCAACTTCCCTCCCTTCCTAAACATCAAGGTTTAGAGGGAAGAGAAAGGCAGAGGTCCAGAATTCTTCCCCTTTTAGACTGTGAGCCCATTGTTGGGCAGGGATTGTCTCTGTTGCTGAATTGTACATTCCAAGTGCTTAGTACAGTGCTCTGCACACAGTAAGCGCTCAACAAATACAATTGAATGAATGAATGATTGGAGGAGAGTGTTCTAGTAATCTGGTTTAGACAAACCTGGTTTGCTCAGACTAGTTAGGCACTATCCAACTTTATTGTAGTGCAATCAATTGGTGTCCTTTCCTAATTTCTTTTAGGATACATGGAAGGGAGCCACCGTGTAGATTGTGTCACCAGCTCCCGTTTATACCAAACAGGACCTTCCTGGACCCAGGGAGCCTTGGTGATGCGTAGTAAAGTCAAACCACACCTCTGATCGCCAAGGTTACTGTGGAAATTTTTTTACTTAGGTTTACTGACATGCAAGGGAGTGACATATGCACTCACACCACTTCACCAAGTCTTCTGGTCAAAGAAGCCCATTATGCCAATGCTGCTTCTTTCTGCTTCCAAGTGCTGCTGCCTTCTGCGGCCTTCTGCAGCTTTCGAGTTCCGCTCTCTTGCTGCTTCTGTTTGAGTGCTGCCTTCTCTGTGTGTGCCTCTTTTCATGCCTCTCTGCTGCTTCTTGTATGCCTGTGTGTGCCTCTGTGCTGCTTCTCTGCATGCCTCTGTCTGCTTGCCATTTGAGTGCTCCTCGCGATTCAAAACGACCGCCTTTTATATGACGTAGGCATCTTAGTTGGGGCTCACGTGACAGTCACTGATTGGTCCAGGCCCGTTACTGGGTAGAACAGGGAGAGAAAGCCATGCCTCCCTCCATGTTCCACTTCCACAGGCCTTCAATCACCTTTCTCAGTGGAGTCCATCAGTGTTTTAGCGAGTCTTTTTCTTATTTTTCGCGGGATCACAAAGAGTCACTATTAAGGCAGCTTATTGTGGGCTCACCACAGTTTGTCCTTTGCCATGACATTGGCCTCTAAGTAGGCTAATAAGATAGGAGGACCTGTTTATCTTCTACCAGGGACTAGAGATCTGCAAACCAGTAGCTGTACAAACTAAATGGTCCCAGGAATACCTGTAGATTGGAAAAGGCAGTCATCCACTACTGACTGGCTCCAGGGAACTCATGGGGCCTCAAGCTCCTCTAGGTCCTGTGTTCTCTTAAAATGATTTGTAAATGATGCACAGGAGTGAACTACAATGTCTGCTATGCAGGTGTCAGTATCACTTCAACCTGCCACTAGACCTGCCTCCAAATGATACCACAATAGACAGGGTGGTCGCCTTATGCCTCCTCTCTCATTCCTAACCTTCAAAGTATTTACTTCCACGGTGATTAAAGTCATACATGGCACTTTAGCATTCTGCCTCTTCTTATGCAGGAGAAAGAATTCAACTTGTGAACAAGAAAATATTTACAATATAAAAGAAACAAAATATTTCAAAATGATCAACTATGCCTATTTATATTTGTTCATATTTTCTTGGTTTGGCACACATTTAGAGTAGAGATTAGTTCAGAGAAGAAATCTCTCAGTGGAAAATAAATTGCAATAACTATCAAATAGTTAAATAATACTGTCAATAAAGATCATCTTTTTTTTTCCTAGTTAAATTCTTAGTCTAGAGTTTTTATTCCAGTGTTTAACTTGAAGATTTGTAATTGTCTTGGTTTTAAAATTATATCAAGGGACATTATTAATAAAGCCTTATCTAATATATACATCTTAAGAGTGCATTTGTAACCCTCAGCTAATTTGACTACCTGTTAGTTTCAAAAGCTCAAAGTTTCACAGTTCAGTTACATATATTCTCTAGAACAGTGTCACAATATGAAGACAGATTCTTTAGTCCATGAATATAATATAACAACCAGTAAGCACATCAGTAGTTGTAGGTAAAGCTATTTGTAGAGAAGACTGTGCCCCAAACTAAAAGGAATAAATTGGAAAAATGAATAATTGCAATTCTCATTACAATTAACAGTATTGCGTTCAGTATTATATGAGCTATATTTTGTAATGCCAAGTATTCCTACTGAATAATTCAGAGAGGAATTTTCAAGGTTTCACTAGCAGCTATTTGTTAATTTTATTTTCTACTTCACCAAGCTGTTTTACTAGATCAATTTCTCTTTCAAGATCTGGGTGTTAAATATTATCATCTGTTCTTCACTCATCCTCCTACCTCTTAAATACCTGTTATTGTCCTAGGACTCTGAATACTCTCTCCTTGGAGCAGGGTGCAGTAATTGGCAGTATGCCAGGCCACTAAACAGCCCTTCTATGTGAATTGAATTTCAGACTTCCTATTTGGAACCAACACTTTCTCTAGCATTTCTGCACTTAATGAAATGGAGAAGTGGCATGGCCTAGTGGAAAGAATGCACATCTGGGAGTCAGGGGACCTGGGGGGGTCTAGTCCCAGATCTGCCATTTGTCTGCTGTGTGATCATGGACAAGTTGCTTTGCTTCTCTGTGCCTGTCAAATCATCTGTAAAATGAAGGCCCCATGTGGGACATGGACTGTGTCCAACCTGATTAACTGGTATACACCCCAGCGCTTAGTCCTGTGCCTGTCACATAATAAGTGCTTAACAAATTCCATTTTTAACAAAATGGAACCACCTGTCTTTATAAACATGAGAATTCAGGGTACTGGTCTGCCTTCACCCATTCTCTGCTCCTGAAGAGAGACAGGTCTTATGTCAATAATTATTTTGTTAATGAAATGTACATCGCCTTGATTCTATTTATTTGCAGTTGTTTTAATGAGATGTTCATCCCCTTGATTCTATTTATTGTTATTGTTCTTGTCTCTTCGTCTCCCCCGATTAGACTGTAAGCCCGTCAAAGGGCAGGGACTGTCTCTATCTTTTACCGATTGTACATTCCAAGCACTTAGTACAGTGCTCTGCACATAGTAAGCACTCAATAAATACTATTGAATGAATGAATGAAACCCTAGAAAGGGGCAGTCCTAATAATACGGGAATTCTATCAATCCCAATTTAGTCCTCTTTGCCTTATTCATTTCATTTGTTCCTCACCAGCACTCAATCACCTTGCCCCTTCCTACCTGACCTCAACCTACTAAAACCTAGCCCATACCCTTTGCTCCTCTAATGCTAACCTTCTCAGTGTACCTCTGTCCAATCTATCTCACTACTGACTTCTCACCCATGTCCTGCCTGTGGCCCAGAACACTTTCTCTCTTCCTAGCCAACCGAAAAATTACTCTTCCCACCTTCAAAGCCTTATTGAAGACACATCTCTTCCAGGAAGTCTTCCCTGACTAAGCCCTCCTTTGCTCTTCTCCCACTCCCTTTTTTGTCACCCTGACTTGCTCCTTTTATTTATTCCCACTTCCAGGCCCACAACACTTATGTACATATCTATAGTTTATTCATATTAATGTCTTTCCTTCTAGGCTGCAAACTCATTGTGATCAGGGAATGCGTCTTTTTGTTATATTGTACTTACCCAAGAGCTTAGTACAGTACAATGCTCTGAACATAGTAAACATTCAAATAAAATTGACTGACCAATTGACAGTATCTTCACTTCATGCTGACTAGATAGTAAACATTCCATTTTCTGAGCTGGAGATAGGCAGTGCTTGTCACAGGCTACAGAAGCA
Source organism: Ornithorhynchus anatinus (assembly GCF_004115215.2). NCBI lineage: Eukaryota > Metazoa > Chordata > Mammalia > Monotremata > Ornithorhynchidae > Ornithorhynchus > Ornithorhynchus anatinus. Next base: position 105,685,868 of record NC_041730.1, read on the forward strand.
ATTAATTGATAATATTTACTGAGTGCCTTCTCTGGGAAGAGCATTGTATTAAACATTTAAGAGGGAATACAATAACAGACATGATCCCAGTTCTTAGGATCTTACAAACAAACAGGTGGGGATAGGTAGGAGGAACTCAAAGGGCTAAAAGCTATGCATACAAATTCTATGGATATTGTGACTACTTAAATTCTTAGGTAGTGTGGAAGTGTTGAATTGGTCGTTGAGGACAGAGGATAGGGAAGTGAGAAACCAACTGGGCAAGGCCTCCTGGCTTTGAAGATGGAGAGAGCTGTCAGCAGTCAACTGTGAATAGGGAGGGCATGAAAAAGCAGTCTACAGTGAGCATGGCTCCAAAAAGAACATAGTAGAAGCTGACTCTGTTGAACTGATTTGTTTTCTGCAATTCTTACCATCCATAAGGTTGTTTGGATTGGAACCTCTGACTAAGTGCAAGTGAATTTGTAGAAAAAAATTAAGTTATTTTATACTACTAAAACCTACTGATCTATAAATAAATGCCCTCATGCATCATTTACCTGCAGACTGATATTATTCACATGTATTATTAAGATATTGGCAAGTTTATGTTTCAGATTAACACCTCATGATTCATTGGTCTACACTGTGGATTTTTGTCCTCTGTGATTATCTCTACTATGATGAATTTCATAGTTAATCTAACATGTTTCACTTGCAATAGATAAAATCTGTACAAAACTTGCTTCTTACCTCCTATTCACAGCATCTTCAGAAAACCAGGTTCTCCAGACAACAGTGACTTAAAATATTTTGAGTTCCATAAGACTTTGCATTCTGCACACCATGTTTATGGCATGGTTTCCCAGTGGTGTGAGACTATAATCCTGTGCTTTCCATTACTCCAATTTTTGATTTTTATATTGTGGGGTTACAGGAATATTGCACCTGCAATTGACTGACTATAATAATAATAATAATGATATTATTTGTTAAGTGCTTACTGTGTGCCAAGCTCTGTTCTAACTGCTGGGGTAGATACAAGGTAATCAGGTTGTCCCACATAGGGCTCAGGGTCTTAATCCCCATTTTACAGATGAGGTAACTGAGGCTCAGAGAAGTTAAGTGACTGGCCCAAATTTCACGCAGTTGATAAGTGGCAGAGCTGTATTAGTACCCTTGACCTCTGATTCCCAAACCCATGCTCTTTACACTAAGCCACGCTGCTTTGTCCAATAACTTAAGTACAGGAGGAGCCTTTGAAGGAGATTGAGAATGAACGGCCATAGAGATGAGGAAAACCAGGAGTGGACATCAAACAGAAACTCCTAACCATTGGCTGTAAGGCTTTCAACCAGCTAGACTCCACTTGTCTTCCCTCACTGACCTATCAATACAATCCAGCCCACACATTTTGCTCCTCTAACTTCAACCTACTTACACTACCTAACTCTTGTCTATCTCATCACTGATCACTAGTTATGTTCTCCATCTTTCCTGGAACTCACTGTCCTGTCACACCCAACAGACCACCTCTCTCTCTACTTTCAAATCCCTACTAAAATCACACCTGCTTCACAAAGCCTTTTCTGAGTTGGACTTCATTACTCTTATTTGTCCTTCCTTCTACTGTACCCATGCACTTGGATCAGTAGCCCTTAAGCTCTTAATAGTCACCTCAACCTCACAGCATGTATATGCATATCCATGTACACCTCCATTCCCTGTATCTGTAAATCATTTTAATGTCTATCTTTCCCTCTAGACTGTAAGCTCCTTGTGGGCAGAGAATGTGTACTCTCTATATATTTGGTATTTGTTAAGTGCTTACAATGTTAGGCATTGTACTAAGTGCTGGGGTAGACACTAGCTAACAACTTAGACACAGTCCATGTTCCACAAGGGCCCACAGTCTTAATCCCCATTTTATGGATGAGGAAACTGAGACACACAGAAGTTAAAGGATTTGACCAAAGTGACCCAGCAGTCAAGTGGCAGAGCTGAGATTAGAACCCAGGTCCTTCTAACTCCCAAGAACTTGTTCTGTCCACTAAGTCACTTTACTTCTCGAACCTGGGGCACAATGCTCTCTACCACTGAGCTGTATATCCGCAACTATACTGTATTATGCAGTGCTCAGCACTCAGTAAGGTGTCAAACAGAGATTGCCATTAATCAAAGATTAGAAAGAATTAAGTTCAAGAAGGTTGTGTAGTTCCTTAATAGGTTACTACATATAAAGTGAGGCAGATAGAAGAGAAAATTGCATGGAGAGCAGCCACTGCATTTTGGCTCCAGGTTTTCCATTGTCCCTGTTAAAGACAGAACACAGGATAGTATGGATCATTGCTTTAGGACTGGCATCTCCCAGCACCAATCAGTGATATTTCTTGAGCACTTGTGCAAAACACAAAACTAAGCACATGGGAGAGAACAAAACAGTAGAGTTGGTACAAACAATTCCTGCCCACAAGGTGTTTATAATCTAAATAGTTTTATTTTCAGTTGGGTTAAAGGTCCAAATGCATACTTTTATTTTCTACCTAAGCAGAAATATGTTGAAATTACTTCATTTAATATCAACTTCCCTCATGTTGAGGAAATGCACTAATAGACTTGTCTAATCATGGTGTTTTACTATCAAGGGGATATTTCAATTTACTCTAGTTTTAAATGGGTCATATGTCTATCATTCTAACAGAAAAATGCACCAAGAAAAGGCTGCTCTTTATCAATCATTTAATGGTATTTATTCATTCATTTCTTTTCCTAGTTCCAAAGTCATTTAGGTATAATTATCTATTGTGATTTTATTGACTCCCCAACCCCCCAACCCTCAGTCCAAAATTGACCTTCAAGGAAAGGATATATTGTCAGAATCTGCAAATCTCTCTGAAGTTTGGCATTATAGTCATGACCAACTCTCTCTCACCATACTGGTATCTACTCCAGGACAAAAAGAAGATCCAAAGCCTTTTTTTTTCCTTTGAAGGGAGCAAAAGGACCTCAACTTTAGAGAGCTGCCCTTAAACTGAATTGAAAGGGGGAACCTAAAAAGAATAAAGACTCTTGTATGTCCTTTTTTCTCTTCAATGAGATTTAGTTTTGCTGATGAATGAATCCATATCAGTAGGTAATTGAAGAAAGCAGACTTGCTTAATGGAGTCAATCCATTGAGGCAAAATCTTTTGGTGTCTGAGCAGTTTGATAACTGCGTTAATGCTTTTCGGCCTCTAGGGTTTTCAGTAAATTACACACTGACTCTAATTAAACTAGAAAACCTGAACCTGAGCAAAGTTTAAGCAAAAAAAACCTTCTATTTTTTTATAAGAATATACTCCATTTGAAATCACTCCCATCATTGTAACTCAGATGTCACACTTTGGTAAAGGAGCAAAAATTCTCCATTAAAAATTATCTCTTCTGTGTAAGATAATCAGGTGGTCAATCAATGGTATTTATTGAGCACTTGCTCTGTGAAGGGCATTGGAATAAGTCCTTGGGAAAGTACAAGAGTATAGAGTTGATACATGCAATCCCCACCCACAAGAAGTTTACAGTATAGAAGGGAAATGGACATTGAAGTAGATTATGGGTAGGGGAAATAGTATATAAGGATATATACATAAGTCCTGTGAAACAGGTGTGAGCCTCAAAGTGCTAAAGGTGTACATAGCCAGGTGCACAGTTAATATGCAGAAGGGAGAGTGGATGGGGAAATGATGGTTTAGTCAGGGAAGGCCTATTGAAGGAGAAGTGATTTTTGGACTATTGACCAAGAATTCTCTCTCCCACTTTAATGGGGCTGACATAGGGTGGGGCTTTTTGTGTGTTTTATTTTTGTGAAACAGCCATATGACTTGAAGGATTTCCCTTGTGATTGTTTTTTTTTTTCTTGGATCACCAATTCTGTTAAGGGTAATAGGAACTTGTGACCTTAAGGAGTCACTTTCTGGGACTTTTCATATTCTGAAGGGCCACTTTATGACTCCATTCTCTAGCCTAGGCAAATTTTGCTGGTTTCTATTCAAGAGAAGGCCCTCCCTCTCACATTTAGGGTGAGGGGTGTTGGGAAAGTGGGATAATCTCATTTTTCAAAGATCAATAATCCCTCCTCCTGTTCTTTCAATTTAGCATGTGGCAAGTGGCATGCACCTGTGTAATTGTGCCATTGCTCTCTTCCATTTGATCCTCCATTGTTATTCATTTTAGTATCTCTTCCACTCGCTTATAAATTCCTTGAGTGCAGGATGGAATCTACTAACTTTGTTCTACTCCCAGGTCTTCAACTCAATGCTCCACACATAAATAGTAAGTACTACTGACTAATGCTAAGTTTAATATAATTGTGATAGAAGGCATCTATCCAATGGCATTTTATTTCAAAGTTTCATTGTTTATCATAGTTAGTTCTTTCTCGCAGGGTTTATCCTCTGAAAGATACTTGATAGTTGGAAATTTATAATAAATCACGTAATGGGTTACCTTCACAGCTGATCCATTTAGAAATTCTGTTGAAAAATGCATATGTTCCACAGAAATAAAGTTTATATTGATTTATCTCTACCATTTATTTATGCTATTCTTTCCTTAAGAATATGAGTAATGCCAACAATTGACATAGCCCTGTATGTTCCTTGAGGGCAGTAATTGGGTCTACCATCTCAATTGTATTTTGCCCAACTGCTTAATATAGTGGTCTGCATATAGAAAGCACAGAAAAACCATCGATTGGAAGTTCAGTGGATGACATTTTGAGAGAGAAACAATCTTTCATGTTTTCAAATTTACTTCTGTGATTCTCCCAAAGTCTCTTATAAGGAAAGAGCCCTCCATCTTGATTTTTTTTTAAACAGGTCTATATGTCTGTTTTGTTCCTACTATATTACACTACTCAAAATTCTTTGAGATTTGCTTCACTGTCTCTCTATATTTATATGTATCCTAAATGGTAGAACATTGTAATTCAAGAGCTAGATAATATATAGTATGCATTTATGGTGTTTAACTTAAAAAGAAACAATACACTTTCATTGCTGTCAGTTTTACAGATTGCATGATGAACTCTCATATATAATTAGTAGTAGCCATTTCATTGGCATGACTGATGCTGTATATACTTTCATTATCATTTATGAAGAAGGTAATATTCATTTAAAGGGACTTTTAGCCTTGTGTCCTTTATGGCCTTCAGAAAGTTCAGTCCCCAAAGTTGGGGACTTCAGTCCCCAAGCAGAGAGGTCTTGAAGGCAGGAGGAGATGCGAGCCCGAAAAGAGGTAGAGAGGTCAGGGGTGGAGATGTAGATTTGCATATTATCTGAATAGAGATGGTAGTTGAAGCCATGAGAGGAAATGAGTGCTCCAGTGGATGAGTGTAGATGGAAAATAAAGGGGACTGAGAACTGAACCCCACAGTTAGGGGCAAGGAGGCAGAGAAGGAGCCTGCAGAGACTGAGAATGAAAATGAGTGAAAATGTGCAATGAGAATGTGAGAATGAAGTCACATTTTTAAGGCATCTTAATTTAAGCTCAAAGGACAATGTAGGCTTGACAGTGTGTAATTTGTCAGAGTAAAGAGTCAGTGTATATCATTCAGTCTCAAAACCTTAAACCACCATGTGGCCTGAAATGTCAACTCTCAGTATCTATAGTTTACTACCAAGAAAAGCCATTATCCAAACATATCCAAACTTAATGCCTATTCCATCCCCATTCACTGTGTATTTCAATCCAACATTTCATTTTTGTTCTAAAGGAGATTACTGGCAGTTGAAAATAAAAGTGAAATAAATACTGGGGAAAGTGAGTTTGACATTGTTCCTTAATTCAGTCAGGTGTCCTTAAATGAGTACAGCAGCACACCTGGCTTAGTGGAGAGAGCACGGGCTTGGAAGTCAGAAGTCATGGGTGTGAAATCCGGCTCTGCCACTTGTCAGCTGTGGGACTTTGGGCAAGCCACTTAAACTTCTCTGTGCCTCAATTACCTCATCTGTAAAATGGGGATTAAGACTGAGACCCCCACGTGGGACAACCTGATTACCTTGTATCAACCCCCGCGCTTAGAACAGTGTTTTGCACATAGTAAGTGCTTAACAAATACCATAATTATTATTATTGTTATTATTACACAGTGTCAAAGCTATAAAAACAGTGGAGGTGTCACATAAAGTAATATCAAAAACAAAAAAGCACTTCATGTAAGCACTACACTAGGGTCTTTATTGGTTCCCACTGCAACACCATTTCAAGGAAAGAATAATAATACCTCTTGACACCATCTTAAGCTCAACAACAGTCAATCAGTGGTAGTATTGAGCACAGCTTGGGAGAGTACAATAGAGTTGATAGATGCAACTTCTGCCCACAAGGAGCTTACGGTCTCAAGGGGAGACAGACCTTGATTTAAATTACAGATATGGGAAGGAGGACCAGCACTGGAAAATGCACTCCCAGCCCTGCCTCTTCTCCTGTCTTTCTGTCCCCATTTGCACTCCAACTCCTTACTGCTGATTCTGCTGAGTGTTTCTCCTTGCTTGATGCTCTTAGATCATGTTTCCCTACTGTTTTGTGTTCTCCAAAATACTTCAAGTGCTCTGCACACATTAAAAACTCAAACATCTTTGGTTGGTTGCAAAATGCAAGACAGGCATGAGGGTGAGCTGCGGGCTAGGGAAGGATTCTCCAGGGAGATGGACTCTAATAATCACATATCTGTGGCTCACCATCCCTGAATATCCCTTAACCCTTCTTTCCCCATCCCATCCACCCACTGGCCCACTGGCATGGCTTTCATTCATTCTGTCATATTAATTAAGTGCCTACTATATGCAGAGCACTTTACTAAGTGCTTGGGAAGGTATAATACAACAAGAGTGACAATTCCTGCCCACAGTGAGCTCACAGTCTAGAGCGGGGGAGACAGAAACTGATACAATTAAACAGACATCAGTAAAAAAAAATAAAATTACAATTATATACATAAGTGCTGTGGTGATGGAAAGGTGGGGAAGAACAAAGGGAACAAGTCAAGGCAATGCAGAAGAGAGTGGGAAATGAAGAAAAGTGGGATATAGTCTGAGATGGACTCTTGGAGGAGATTTGCCTTCTTAATGGCTTTGAAGGAGAGGGAGAGTAATTGTCTAGTGGATTTGAGGAGGGAGGGTGTTCCAGGTCAGAGGTAGGATATGGGCCAGGGGTCATTGGTGAGGCATCTGAGATCAAGGCATGGTGAGAAGCAAAGTATGTGGGCTGTGGTGTAGATGGGGAGAAGCGAGGTGAGGGAGGAGGGGGAAAGGTAATGGAATGCTTTAAACTCAGTGTTAAGGAGTTTTTGTTTAATAGGAAACCACTGCAGCAGAGTGAAGTATGGATGAATGGTTGAAAATGGCTGTTAGGGAGGGAAGGAAGGAGGGTGTGAAAGGTTTTATAAAGTGCAAAGGAATGGGGACCAATATGCACAGGGAAGGGGTGACATTTAAGAGGAGGCAGTAGATTTCCTCTGGAGATACTGCTGGAATGATGGGAAAGTTGAAGAGGAGGTCGGGATGGGTCGAGAGAAGGAGGGGCAGTTTTAGGGAGCTCACACTTGATGGCTGCCTCTACCTATAGTCACCTTTCCTATTCCTCTGCCTTGTGTTTGCAGCTAGAGAGCTACACCCAGATTTATCAATTCTTCACCCATAATCTGATCCAAATCCATTACTTGCATTTTATGACTTGTCCCCTCCATTACTTGAGACAAACAGGGGCAATCCCTGCTGGGGACTCTCTTCTCCCCTTCCACTGACCAGTAAAGTCTGACCTAGACTTACATTAATTAATCAATAAATGATATTTATGGAGTGTTTACTGTGTGCAGAGCACTGTACCAAGTAGTTGGGAGAATTCAATGCAACAGAGTTGGTAGGTTCCAACAGAGCTTGCAGTATAGTTGCTGGCGGACTAGCTGAATCTTAGAAATTAATGAAGTTGAAATATGGCTCCTCCAAAATCTGCACTTCTCCTGAGATCTTAGAGAGTGTTAATGGAGGTCTGATTACATTCTTGCACTGTCTTGGCCCAAAGGAAATAGCATCAGGAAGTGCACCCATAGGACTGAGAGAACTTGATAACACTTAGCTATATAACACCAAACTAGGACTAAGCACAATTATCCTATACTCCCACAAGTGAAGAGGAAAAGGGGGTGTATGAATGTTGGACATGATCATTCTATCTACTAATCAAGGGTGGAACAGATTCCCAAACAGAATCATTGCCTTGCTCAACAATTAATGAATATGACTAATTATAAAGAAAGCCAATGGAGAGTTTACAAAGACTAAGACTTCAGATGATGTTTATAAGCAAAAAGGGGTGGTTGCTTTTTTGTTTGCTTTTTAATGAGCACTAAACAACATTGCCTAATGGATAGAACACAGGCCTGAGAGTCAGAAGAGCACCTGAATTCCAATGCTGACCACCACTTGTCTGCTGTGTGTCCTTGAGCAAATCATTTAACTTCTCGGTTCCTCAGTTACCTCATCTGTAAAATGGGATTAAGTCTGTGAGCCCCGTGTAGGGTGAGAGACTTTGTCCAACCTGGTTAACTTGTGTCTATCCCAGTACTTAGTACATTGCCTGGCATATAGTTAGGGCTTAACAAATTATTTTTATTTTAAAAACGATTGGGACAGGTATGAGCTATTCAGGTTGGACACAGTCCATGTTCCACATTGGGCTCACAGGCTTAATCTCCATTTTATAGATGAAGTATCTGAGGTAGAGAGAAGTGAAGTGGTTTTCCCAAGGTCACACAGCAGATAAGTGTTGGAACAGAATTAGAACCCAGGTCCTTCTGACTCCCAGGCCTGCATTCCACTGTCATGCTGCTTCTCAGGGCTAAAGGTTTGTTTCAAATGTAAATCCTTATTGCCTGATCATGAAACCCACTCATTGTGTCTTGGTCACATTGGATGTCCCAAGGCTTTTTGCATGGGGTAATGGGTGGAAAAATTTGTAAACCTAAGTAATCTCAATTTTTCTCATTCTAGCCTTCTTTTTACCCCATGAATAGCTTAAGTGAGGAGAAAATTACCTTATCACTTGGAAATCATCTCAATGTGATCCCAACCAGGAGTAGATCAGAAGCATCTAATGTGAGTGTGAAGTAGCCCTCTAACTGAGACCTCCCCAGAGCTTTCTCTGAGGAAAACTTAGCTTTGTTCATAAGGAAGGAGCTTCTTCCCATTTGATCAAAGAGGTAAAAATCCTCCCAGAATGTTACAATGATTTCTGGGTGGTGTAGGTGAAACCAAATCCTCTGAATCCTGGAAATTTTAGTTTTTCACATCATTTGCTTCCCTATAGCTATCTTTCTGGTCTATCACCTAAGCCCATTTGAAAGAGTCATAAAGTCCACTGCTTTAAATTTCCACCTAACAGTTACCTAGAATAAAACCAAGATATATTTTATTCCATGGTGATATTGTCTCATACGGATATTTCTGGATGGCCATGAAATACATAGCTTGCATGCCCTGATTGTCCACTCATAGCCAGTTTAGGACCAGAGCTGCCACTGTCTCAGTTTACTGATAAAGCCATCCTGGGGACCTATCAAAAAGAGCAAGCAGGAGATTTGGTCAAAAAAAAAAATTACTGTTGCTGATGTAATTCTCAAATTTCTTGAGTTTGTCTCGACTGAGAGGCAGCAAATTATGGCTCTCCAGCCCTGGGTCATTCAGGAAATTCAGGAAGTGTGAGCAGTGAAAGGAACATCAGGAGCAGTTTCTCCCTGCACCTATATCAACTGTTATTTTTTTAACCATGACACTGACTTAATGACTATTTTGAAGATAAGTGGTTATATGTGGGAGAGGGTAGGCGAGGCTGGCCATGAAAAGAGGTTAATTCATGAGAATTCTTGAGGCTTTAAAGGATGTTTCAAAAACAGAGGGATTAAAGTTATTGCTACAAATTGTCCATTTCACTTTATATAAGACTAGATCTGTACACATATGTATTTAAAGTTATAAGCATTCATTACTCCCCCAATCCCCACCTTGACAGATAATATATCTGGCAAGGATACTCTGTGTTATGCCTTGTATTATTCTCCTTCATCTTTGAAGATGATTTTACTAATAGGGGAACCCGGTGTATGAGTATGGTTGCAGCTGAAAGGATCCATGCCCAAGTGAAAATATTTTCCACACAGTGAAAGTAGTAGTGCCATCGTGCATCAAATATGAGACCAGATATTCAGTCTAATTTCAAATGATTTCTATATTCATTCATTCATTCATTCATTCATTCATTCATTCAATCTTCTATATTGAGCATTTACTGTGTTCAGAGCATTGTACTAAGCGCTTGGAAAATACAATTCATCAAAAAAGAGAGACAATCCCTGCCCACAATGGGTTCACAGTCTAGAAGGGAAGATACATCAAAACAAGTAAACAAACATCAATATAAATAAATAGAATTATGCATGAATACACATCAAAAAAAGCAAACAGGCATTAATATAAATAATGGGAAAATAAAAAATGGGAAGCAGCGTGGCTCAGTGGAAAGAGCATGGGCTTGGGAGAGGTCATGTGTTCTAATCCCAGCTCCACCGCTTGTCAGCTGTGTGACTTTGGGCAAGTCACTTCACTTCTCTGTGCTCAGTTACTTCATCTGTAAGATGGGGATGAAGTCTGTGAGCCCCACGTGGAACAACCTGATCACCTTATATCCCCCCCAAGTGCTTAGAACAGTGCTTTGCACATAGTAAGTGCTTAATATATGCCATCTTTATTATTATTATTTATTACAAATAAATAGAATTATAGATATGTACATATACACACAAGTGCTGTGGGGCGGGGAGAGGAGGGTAGAGCAAAGGAAATGACTGGGGAAGATGTGTAGGAGAGGGGGAACATAATATCAGATATTAATAATAATAATTGTGGAATTTAAGTACTTACTATGTGCTAAGCACTGGGTTAAGTACAAGATGATCATTTCAGACATAGTCTCCTATACTACATGGGATTCCCAGTATAAACAGGAGGGAGAAAGCTATTGAAGCTCCTTCTTTTTTTTAATGGTATTTAAGTGCTTATTATGTGCCAGGCACTTACTAAACACTGGGATAGAACTAGCTAATCAGGTTAGACACCCAGTCCATATCCTACATGAGGTGCAGTCTTTTGTTTCATTTCACTCATTCAATTGTATTTATGAAGCACTTACTTCATGAAAAGCACTGTACTAGACACTTGGGAGAGTACAATACAACAATCAATGGATATATTCCCTGCCCACAATGAGCTCACAGTCTAGATGGGGACAGACATTAATATACATAAATAAATTACAGATACACACACACACATACACAGGTACTGTGGGGCTGGAAGGGGGAGGTGAATGCAGGGAGCAAGACAGGGTGACACAGAAGGAAGGGGGAGAAGTGAAGGGCTTAGGGAAAGCCTCTTGTGGTGCCACCTACAATAATGGGAAAGTGACTGGGAGGACAGGGTTTGGGTGGGAAGATAAATTTGGCTTTGGCCATATAAAGTTTGAGGTAACAGGAGGACATCCAAGTAGAGATGTCCTGAAGGCAGGAGGAGATGAGATTAAACAGAGGGAAAGAGATATAGATTTGGGTATCATCTGCTTAGAGGTGGTAGTTGAAGCCGTGGAAGTGAAGGAGTTATCCAAGAGAGTTGGCGTAAATGGAGAATAGAAGGGGACCCAGAACAGAACCTTTAAGGACCCCCACAGTTAGCGGGTGGGAGGCAGAGGAGGATCCCATGAAAGTCTTAATCAGCATTTTACAAATGAGGTTCATGAGGCCCAGAGAAGTTATGTGACTTTCTCAAGGTCACATAGCAGACAATTGGTGGAGTGGGATTAGAACCTAAATCCTTTTGGCTCCCAGGCTCATGCTCTATCCACTTAGACCATGCCGTTCTCCTTATGGTCAGGAAATGTGTTTAGCAACTCTCTTATACTGTATTCTCCCAAGCACTTAATGAATGCTCTGCACTTAGTAAATGTTTAATAAATATCACTGATTTCTTGATTTAAACTGAAGCACAGAGAAGTTAAGTGACTTGCTCAAGGTCACCGAGTAGGCAAGTTGTGGAGCCTGGAATAGAACCTAGGACTTTTGATTGTCAAGCCATACTTGCTCTTTCCACCAGACCATGTTGCTTCAGTTGTTTGGTTTAATGAAAAGAGCATTAGACTGGAAATCAGAGAACCTGGGTTCTTTTACCCCCTCCCAACTTGCCTGCTCTGTGATTTTGGACAAGTCACTTAAAATCTCTGTATCAGTTTCTCCCTCTATAAACGAGATAAAATACTTGTTTTCCCTCCTACTTAATAATAATTATAATAATTGTGGTTATTTGTTAAGCACTTACTATGTGCCAAACCCTGTTCTAAGCACTAGGTGGATGCAAGAAAATCATGTTGGATGCAATCCCTGTCCGAGGTGGGGCTCACAGTCTCAGTCCCCAATTTACAGGTGAGATAACTGAGGCACAGAGAAGTTAAGTGACTTGCCCAGGGTCACACAGTAGACAAGTGGTAGAAGTGGGAATAGAACCCATGGCCTCTGACTCCCTGGCTTGTGCTCTATCCACTACACAATGCTGCTTCTCAGTGTGAGCCCGATTTGGGAGAAGGACCATGTCTACCTGGTTATCTTGTATCTACCTCAGTGCTCAGTGAAGTGCTTGATATACAGTACAGTAAGTAGTTAGAACAGTCCGGCAGCATGTAGAACAGGGCTTGACATATACTAAGTGCTTAATGAATATCATGATTATTATAACTATTCCTGTTATTATTGTGAATTCATATCTTTAAATTTGTTTCACATGCTCTTTTGCAATACTTATCAAAGTGAAGAATCAAAATGAAGATAAATCTTAAAAGCAGCTTTTTGATTATTTTTCAAATGAAGTTCATTATTTGTTCAACCATTTGATGCTGCACGTAATTGTTCTCTTAGGACTCATTTTCATTCTTATATATGAAGGAACTTAGGTATCAGAGATCTTTTAGCTGAACATGTTTTTGTTGAGGTTTCCTGAGTGTCTTCATGTTCATCTTTCTTTTGTTTAAGTGTAATCAGAATTTTGTGCTAACTGGCCACTTCTCTGGCTCCTAAAGTGACTCTTCAAAAGCCTTACTCATCAGCATAATTAAAAATGTGTGCTACCTATATCTTCCGGTACCACTGTGAATGATACTATTGGCTGTTCCTCAAAATTTCTGAAGCATAAGTATTTTTGTGCAAAGCTGGAATGAGTGAGGTGAAGCAGTAAGATAGTAGCTCAACTCTTTTCATTTTTTAATCAGTATTTTTATCATGCTGTCCTAATTTCAAGATTCATTATTCTCTTCCATTTTCATGATAAAATCAGTACTGCCAATTAAGTACATTGAATTTTTCCAATTACAAAGATCCAGTTTTGGAACTTTATATATTCACTGTAGAGTAATTCACAAACTTCCGATGTTATCAATCTGAATGTCTTCGAGTAATGAGCCTTGTCATCTGGACATTTTGTCCTATTTTCTTTCAGTGAAGCACTCATACAAGATATCAAATGGCCTTGCCTTCCAAGATATTACATTTTTGTCTTCAGTGAATCAGCATGGCCTAGTGGAAAGAGCACAGGCCTGGGAGTCAGAGGACCTGGGTTCTAATACCGGCTCTGACAATTTCTTGCTGTTCACTCATGGGCAAGTCACTTAATTTCTCTGTGCCTCCACTTTCTCATCTGTAAAATGGGGATTAAATACCAATTTCTCCCCATACTTGGACTGTGAGTCCCATGTGGGACAGGGACTGTATCCAACCTGATTAACTGGTATCTACCTCAGTGCTTAGAACTATGCTTAGCACATGGTAAGAACTTAAATTCCATAAGGACAATAATATAGCAATAATAATTCCTTTACTGAGACCAAGGATTGGAGAAAGCCTTAGCCCTTTTACTGCTACAGATTTTAGTTGATAACCTTCATTTGGAAGGTTTGGGGACAAAGCTAGTCTCCACATTCCAAATTTTGTGGGGCCATTGAATACCATTAATTGCCATGAACAAAACAATACCTAGGACACACGTTTGAATTTCCAATTCACTCTCTGCTATTTCTTTTACTTTTTGATTGATTTTTTTTCTCCCTCACATAACATTTCTCCTGAATTAGTTGCAATTATTACCAGATATTAAAAATTAGAACTCAAAGAGTTTTGTCCAGAGTAATCTCTCTGAAAGTTTTTGACAGAGTGTACACTGTACTGTGATCCAGTGATGACTTTTTCATATAGTACTTATCTTTGGGAAAGGTTAAACTGCATATATTAAATGGAGCTGAGGAATCTAGATACAAATCTTCCTGATCAGTGGCACCCACATACTTAAATTGAATGATTTATATGAGGATCGACTAGGCGGTGTCGAGATTCTATACTTAGCTGTTCCTTCCCCCTGTTCAAATCTCTTGACAATGTCTTCTAATAAGAAGCTTCTCTTGACTAACTTTGGATCCTGAAAATGAAAGAAATGAATCAGAGAGGATGACATCAAATATCCATAACCATTAGGATATATGTCAGAAGGAAAACAGTTTCATAATTCCTCCAAGTTCCTGATGCCACTGACAGAGAAAGCAGTCTGGTCTAGATGGAGCACTTGTCTGATCTAATAATACCTAATGATTCTCAAAGCAGCAATGGCCCAGTGGTTAGAGCATGGGCCTGGGAGTCAGAAGAACCTGAGTTCTAATCCTGGCTCTGCCACTTGTCTGCTGTGTGATCTTTGGCAAGTCACTTAACTTTGTGCCTCTACTTCATCTGTAAAATGGGATTAAGACTGTGAGCCCTGTGTGGGACAGGGACTGTGTCCAACCTGATCACCTTGTATCTACCCCACCATGTAGTACAGTGTCTGACATATGGTAAGCGATTAATAATGTTGGTATTTGTTAAGTGCTTACTATGTGCAGAGCACTGTTCTAAGCGCTGGGGTAGACACAGGGGAATCAGGTTGTCCCACATGGGGCTCACAGTCTCAATCCCCATTTTACAGATGAGGTAACTGAGGCACAGAGAAGTTAAGCGACTTGCCCACAGTCACACAGCTGACAAGTGGCAGAGCTGGGATTCGAACCCATGACCTCTGACTCCAAAGCCCATGCTCTTTCCACTGAGCCACGCTGCTTCTCTTAACAAATACCACTAGTATTATTATTATCATTAATAGGGAGAGAATAGACCTAGGAGTCAAAGGACCTGGGTTCTAGTCCTAGATGCACTAATTGCCTGCTTGCTGACCTTTAGCTAGTCATTTTACTTCTCTACGATTCAGTTTCTTCATCTGTAAAATGGGGACTCAATACTTGTTTTCCTTCCATCTTAGAATGTTGAGCCTCATGTGGAACAGGGACTGAGCCTGACCTGAGTGTGCCTATCCTGACCACAATGAGCTTACAGTCTAGAGGGCCTGTAATCATCGTAGTCTGTGAATCATTGTAATCAGTAAAAGAATCCTGGATGTGGGAGCTCATTGTGGGCAGGGAATGTGCTTGCTACATTGTTATATTGTACTCTCCCAAGTGCTAAGTACAGTGCCCTGCACAGAGTAAGTGCTCAATAATTATGATAGAATGAATGATTCCTAGGCAGAGGGGTGAGTTAGCCCAACTCAGTATGAATATCTGCCTTTCATATTTGAAAATGAGATTGAAAGGTATTTTTTCCATATGAAGTGTCACTGAAAAGTCCAATGGAGGATTTACATTTATTCCATCACTGATAAATAGAGCACTGTATTTGTAAAACCCAGTATCCATGCTACCTTTTAATTTTACCTTCTGTGAGCATAGTTTGTCTTTTTTTTTGAAGTTGCTACTCTTAAAGGTCCCAGCCCCTTTCTGACTGCCTTCTCCACAATTCTCTGGTTGTTGTAGTTAAACCCAAACTGTCCACCATTATGCCACATTACTTGGGTTAAGGCAGTTAGCATGATAAACATGCTTCAACATTCAACGTCAATTCGTTTTCCAATTTAATTTACATCATTATGATTTCAGCCTTACCATAGGACAGTATAACGTTATATTTCTGAGGACTTGATTGAATTTATCAAATAAGGACAAGTACAGCTAAAGTTTGCTTCACCATGAGTTGCTTCAAACTTTGCCTATTCAAAGAAATAAGACTGAGGAAATGATCTGGATTTTAAAAAGTAAAAAAAAAAATGAAGAAACACTATTTGGTCTATTGCTCATCCATTTTCCTTTTTCATAACAATCATTATTATTTTATTTGTAAGCGATTCCTATGTTCCAAGCACTATACTAAGCAAGCACTGGCATAGATACAAGCAAATCATGTTGGACACAGTCCCTATTCCATGTAGCGCTCACAGTTGCAATCCTCATTTTACAGATTTGATATCTGAGGCACAGAGAAGTGAAGTGACTCTCCCAAGGTCACATGGCAGACGTTGTGGGAGAGCTGGGATTAGAACCCATGACCTTCTGACTCTCAGGCCCATGCTGTATCTGCTATGCTATGCTGCTAATTTTTCATGCTGCTTTTTCATCTACAATAATCCTGTTTATATCCCCTTCACTGCCCTGTCACTGCACTCTCCCAGGTCCTAAATGACATTGCCAAATCTATTGGGCTGCACTTTAAACCTCCTTGATCTTTCTGTTGCTTCAACAATAAATAAATGGTATTTATTGAAGGTCATCCTCTTATCAACACTCTTCTGCCACTATACCTCAGTTCACATTCTTCATTCCTCCCAAATTAACCTTTTCCTTTTACCTTATTTTCTGTTCTCCCAACTCTCTGAGTCTTGGGCAGACCCCTTCTCCTGCCTAAAATTTCCTACACATTCAAATTCACCAGTCCACAGCTCCCCCTATCTTCAAAGCCCTCCAGGAAAAGCCTACCTATGCTTTCACTGATTACAACAATTCACTGACTTCAAAGATTAGAATCCCTCTAGACTATAAGTTCACGGTGTGTAGGATATGTGTCTGTTATATTGTACTCTCCCAATTGCTTATTATAGTGCTCTGTAATAAATGTGATTGACCAAAAGTGCATTTTTGCAGGGTATACCCAACCTACAGCCACCCTTAGCATTTATTTTGGTGATAATTACTGTGGAATTTAAGTGCTTACAATGTACTAAGTGTATTATGCTCTGGGGTAGATAGAATACAATTAGTTTGATAACAGTCCCTATCTCACATGGGGCTTACAATATAATTAAGATAAGGAGAACAAGTATTAAACCCCATTTTATAGATGAGAAAACCAAGGCACAGAGAAGTTAAGTTGAGAAGCAGCATGGCCTAGTGGATAGAGCATGGACCTTGGAGTCAAAGAACCTAGAACCCAATCAGATGTTGTTTGAAACACACTACTAGGGTGAACAATATAGAAGAATGAAAATCAATATTTAAAATATTAAAATTCCATAGCACTTATTTCATGGGGGATATTGAATATCCTATATCACATGTTACAAATGTAGATCAATGAAAAAGATGAAACACATGCCTAAGTTATACCAAGGCCAAATCTATTCATGGAAGAGTTGAATTAGAAATGTGGTGCTCTGGAAGAAAAATTAATATATGCAGGTGAGAAAAAGTTTTGAAGGTTCATATATAGACTTTAGTTTGAGAGCTTTCAGTACTCTGAAAATATACATAGCTAGAATGACACAAATTGACTTCCAGGTGGGCTGTCTAGAAATTTACAAAAAAGAAAACTCTGTATTATGAAAGAAAAAAGAAAATTATATATATGCATATAGAGAGAGAGAGAGAGAGAAAATTCATTGGAATGATCTACTTGTGTAGATGGGAAAAAGAAGGAAATGAAGGAAGTTTGCTAATAAAGGGAGTGTAATAAATATGGGTTAGATATTTAATACATCAATCTAAAAAGTTTTCAAAGAGAGAGATCAAGGAGAGTTTGACAATTAGGAAATAATGAATACCTTGAAAAAAATGGGTATTAATAAAATGTTGGCAAGATACCAGTGGAAGATAGTGAATACATTGATTCAAGTTGGTTTTTACATATGCCTCTTTTTCTAAAGAACTCCAAAAAGTTTCGACTCCTTAATGATACACTTCTTAAAACAATGTTGCCTAGTGGATAGAGCATGGAAATCAGAAGGACCTCGGTTTTAGTCCTGGCCCTACCATTTGTATTCTGTGCGACCTTAAGCAAGTCAATTAACTTCTATGTGCCTCAGTTACCTTGAAGCCCAATATGGGATAGGAACTGTGTGTAACACAGTTTGGTTGTATCCATCCCAGTGCTTAGTACAGTGCCTGGCACATAATAAGTGCTGAACACATACCATTATTATTATGATTATTATAATTGTAAAAGAGTTGTCTAGCTTGCTTACTGAACCATTTATAGTTACTTTTATAGTTTAGAGACTCTTCCCTCAAAAACCAGAGAATTTGAGAGTGAGTACAAGGAAAAAGCAAAAATTTATCTCAACATATTTGCCACAAAGAAGTGCAATAAGTCATTTCTTACATAAAGCTTGCTTTCACTGTGTATTTTGGATAGACTGAAGCAGGAGAATTAGTGAGTCTACTTTCAACAATGTTCATATGTCAGGATAGATATAATTCAGTGATGTCAACCCTTGCATTATGTAGGAGAAGCAATTTTCTAAAATTTCCATGTGTGAGACCAAGGCTACGTTAATCTCCCTGTGGGCCTGGGACTTATTGAGGCCTACATGATGCATGACATTATTGACAACATTTGGTCGTGGTACAAATGACATTGGATCAATCTCCCAGACAAAACAAATTAGCAGCCAGAGAATAGCTTCCCCCATTCCCCTCTGGCTCCACAGTGCCATTTTCCCAACCCAGTAAGGTTGGAACACTTGAATGTATTAACAATTAACAATAAATTGAGAATATTTATTGAGCTCTTACCATGTGCAGAGCACTGTACTAAGTACCTGAGAGAATACAAAGAAGTTGGTGGATGTGAGCCCTGCCCTCAAGTGTCTTATGTTATGATCTACTGATGGCTTCTGTGCTTTCTCATGGCCGTAGCTGGTATGACTCTGCCCAGTCATTTTCCTTGAAGCCAAGGATTTGACAGGCAGGGGAATTGAAGGATAAAGCAGCTTCTCCAAAGTTGAGCCGGGATCTGCTGAGTTGGTTTGAATAGTGTTGTGGCTTTCACACGGCTGTGAACTGTGACTACCACCTGGCTCTTACATGCTATCTTTTGCAGTGGGCCAGAACTACAAGGAGAGAGAAAGCTCCACTATAGGAGAGGAAATCATTGATGGGAATCTGTTCCAGCAGTGGCTAAATAGTGGCTTTTTCTGGGTGGGGGTGTTCAGTGACAGCAGCAGTTTGGCAGCACTGGAGATGATGCTGAAGAGTGATAAAGGCACCCTTAGAGAAGAGCCTCTGGGCTTATCTGGCCTGGGTGGGAAAGTAGAGAAGAAGGCAGAATGAGATGACTCGAGTGAAGAAATCAAGTTGAAGTTATATAGGAGAAGGCAGTGGATAAGCAAGAGAAAGCGATCTGATTTCAATGCCTTAAAGCCAATGGTCTAGAGTTTCTTCTTGATGTGTAGAGGAATGAGCAATTTTCTGGAGTTTTTGAGGAATAGTGAGAATTGTTCTGTTCTTTGAAAGGTAGAATTGTCTTTGATGATATCGCTGATGAAAGTTAAATTTTGTCTGTCTGAATATCATTCTGAAAGAATATTATTTACATGTCCATAAAAATACAGTTCCACTAAATTGTAAATGTGTTGAAGACAGAAATTGTGTTTACTTCATTGTAGTCTCCCAAGTGCTCTGAACCCAGTAAGCATCCAATGAATAGCATTACCTGAGCTGTGGCCCTTTTCGGTCCACATTCATTGAAAGGCATTTATTGAGCATTTATTGTGTGCAGAGCCCTGTACCAAGCACTTGGAAAGTACAATTCAGTAACAAATAGAGACAATCCCTACCCAACAATGGGATCACAGTCTAGAAAGGGAGAAACAGACAACAGAACAAAACAAAACAAGTAGACAAGCATCAATGGTAGTAATATAAATAAATAGAATTATAGTTATATACACATCATTAATAAAATAAAATAACAAATATGTACATATACACACAATGGCTGTGAGGTGGGGAGGGGATAGAGCAGACAGAAGGAGTAGGGGTGATGGGGAGGGGAGGAGGAGCAGAGGAAAAGAGGGGCTCAGTCTAGGAAGGCCTCCTGGAGGAGGTGAGCTTTCAATAGGACTTTGACTGGGGAAGTATGCTAGTTTGGCAGTTGTGAGGAGGGAGGGCAATCCAGGCCAGAGGTAGGATGTCCGAGTCGTCTACAATCGATGCCTAGAATTCCTTAACTCCCATTCTCTCCTAGACCCCCTCCAATCTGGCTTCCGTCCCCTCCACTCTACCAAGACTGCTCTCTCTAAGGTCACCCATGACCTCCTTCTTGCCAAATCCAATGGCTCCTACTCAATTCTGATCCTCCTTGACCTCTCTGCTGCCTTTGACACTGTCGACCATCCCCTCCTCCTCCATACCTTATCTCACCTTGGCTTCACGGACTCTGTCCTTTCCTGGTTCTCCTCTTACCTCTCTGGCCGATCATTCTCGGTCTCCTACGCTGGAGCCTCCTCCCCCTCCCATCCTTTAACTGTTGGAGTTCCTCAAGGGTCAGTTCTTGGCCCTCTTCTGTTCTCCATTTACACTCACTCCCTCGGTGAACTCATATGCTCCCACGGCTTTGACTACCATCTCTACGCAGATGACACGCAGATCTACATCTCCGCCCCTGTCCTCTCCCCCTCCCTTCAGGCTCGCATCTCCTCCTGCTTCCGGGACGTCTCCACCTGGATGTCGGCCCGCCACCTAAAACTCAACATGAGCAAGACTGAGCTCCTCATCTTCCCTCCCAAACCCGGTCCGCTCCCAGACTTCTCTATCACCGTGGATGGCACGACCATCCTTCCCGTCCCACAGGCCCGCAATCTCGGCGTCATCCTTGACTCGTCCCTCTCGTTCACCCCACACATCCTATCCATCACCAAGACCTGCCGGTTTCACCTGTACACTATCGCCAAGATCCGCCCTTTCCTCTCCACCCAAACGGCTACCTTACTATTACGGGCTCTCGTTATATCCCGGCTAGACTACTGTGTCAGCCTTCTCTCTGACCTCCCTTCCTCCTCTCTCGCCCCGCTCCAGTCTATTCTTCACTCTGCTGCCCGGCTCGTCTTCCTGCAGAAACGATCTGGGCATGTCACTCCCCTTCTTAAACAACTCCAGTGGTTGCCTATCGACCTCCGCTCCAAACAAAAACTCCTCACTCTAGGCTTCAAGGCTCTCCATCATCTTGCCCCTTCCTACCTCTCCTCCCTTCTCTCTTTCTACCGCCCACCCCGCACGCTCCGCTCCTCTGCTGCCCACCTCCTCACCGTCCCTCGGTCTCGCCCATCCCGCCGTCGACCCCCGGGTCACGTCCTCCCGCGGTCCTGGAACGCCCTCCCTCCTCACCTCCGCCAAACTGATTCTCTTTCCCTCTTCAAAACCCTACTTAAAACTCACCTCCTCCAAGAGGCGTTCCCAAACTGAGCTCCTCTTCCCCCTCTACTCCCTCTGCCATCCCCCCTTTACCTCTCCGCAGCTAAAGCCTCATTTTCCCCTTTTCCCTCTGCTCCTCCACCTCTCCCTTCCCATCCCCACAGCACTGTACTCGTCTGCTCAACTGTATATATTTTCGTTACCCTATTTATTTTGTTAATGAATTGTACATCGCCTTGATTCTATTTAGTTGCCATTGTTTTTACGAGATGTTCTTCCCCTTGACGCTGTTTAGTGCCATTGTTCTTGTCTGTCCATCTCCCCCGATTAGACTGTAAGCCTGTCAAACGGCAGGGACTGTCTCTAGCTGTTGCCGACTTGTTCATCCCAAGCACTTAGTACAGTGCTCTGCACATAGTAAGCGCTCAATAAATACTATTGAATGAATGAATGAATGTGGGCCAGGGGTTGACGACAGGACAGGTGAGAACAAAGCACAGTGAAGAGGTTAGCAGCAGAGGAGTGGAGTGTGCAGGCTGGTCTGTAGAAGGAGAGAAGGGAGGTTAGGTAAGAGGGGGCAAGGTGATGGAGAGCTTTGAAGCCAATAGTGAGGAGTTTTTGCTTTTTTACTAAGGTGATAGGCAACCACTGGAGATTTTTGAGGAGGAGGAGGCCAACAGTCCTCTTGCCATTCAGGCTGAGCATTACTCAG
Source organism: Ornithorhynchus anatinus (assembly GCF_004115215.2). Taxonomy (NCBI): domain Eukaryota; kingdom Metazoa; phylum Chordata; class Mammalia; order Monotremata; family Ornithorhynchidae; genus Ornithorhynchus; species Ornithorhynchus anatinus. The sequence continues at coordinate 105,708,171 of NC_041730.1, forward strand.
ACTCCGTTGATTAAGAGGGAAAGAGTGATGACCTACTTGCCAGTGGCATATGATTTAAATTGATTATACAGTAATGGTTATGATTTTCTTTGAACCATCCTCATTCCTTTGCTCCACTAACACCCCCTCGAATCTGACAGACCATTCTCTCCCCTCCATCAAAGCCTCACTAAAATCACACCTTTCCACACCTCATTTCTACCATTCACCCTCCCTGATATCTGGGCTCTTGGATCCCTTTAGGAACTTGATCTTCACCATATCCTCAATCCCACAGAACTCAAGTACATATCAATCAATCAGTAGTATTTATTGAGCGCTTACAATATTCAGATCAATGCTCTAAGTGCTTGGGAGAGTACAACAGAATTAGCAGACAACTTCCTTGCTCAAAACGAGCTTACACATTCCCATTCCTCCACTGGTAATTTAATGTCTGTTTCATACTCTAGACTGTGAGCTCCTTCTGGGCAGGGATAATGTCTACCAATTCTACTGTTCTTTTCTCTCCCAAGTGCCTAGTATGTGTTTGGCACACAGCACTCAATAAATATTTTTGAATGATTGATCTGAAGGAAAACAAATAACAGCATCCAAAAATTGTGTTCACTCCACAACTAGCCAGAATAGAGCCAGAAAACAATAGAAGCATCAGTTCAGGCTATATACTGCTAAAGGAGCAGCATGGCTTAGTAGAAGCAGTGTGGCTTAGTGCAAAGAGTATGGGCTTGGGAGTCATAGGTCATGAGTTCTAATTCCAGCTCACCACTTGTCAGCTATGTGACTTTGGGCAAGTGACTTGCTTCTCTGTGCCTCAGTTACCTCATCTGTAAAATGTGGATTAAGACTGTGAGGCCCACGTGGGATAACGTGCTCACTTGTATCTACCCCAGTGCTTAGAACAGTGCTTAGGACATAGTAAGTCCTTAACAAATACCGTCATTTCTATTATTATTATTAAAAGAGGCTGTTTTTTAGAGTAATGAATGCAGTGTCACCAGTTACTTCCATCTCTGGTTGGATTTATAAGACACATCCCCAGTAGAAACCACTTCCCCCACCACCATAGATCACTAAGGTCCCAGCAGTTCAAGACCTGTAGAGGAAGTAGCCTTTCTGGGTAATGAAATAATACAATTTATGTTCAATATGATCCAGAGAGAAGTAATGTTGCCTAGGAAATAGCACACTGGCCTGAGAGTCAGAAGGTCATGGGTTCTAATCCCTGCTCTGCACTTGTCTGCTGTGTGACCTTGAGTGTATCACTTAACTTCTCCGGGCCTCAGTTACCTCATGTATAAAATGCAGATTAAGACTGTGGTACATAGACTGTGTCCAACCTGGTTATCTTTTACCAACCCCACTGCTTGTATAGTGTCTTGGTACATAGAAGACACATAACAAATACCATTAAAAATATTTTTTTTTGCCTATTTTCCTTAACATTTGGTTATGGAAATAAAAGTCTTCATTGATGAATTGACCACAAGCCATTGTTATCCATGGAATTTATTGAGCACCCACTGTGTGCAGAGAACTGTATCAAATACTTGAGAGAGTATAATGCAATAGGATTGAGACACAATCCCTGCCTACAGTGAGTTTAGAGTTTTGAATGTTTTTGAAGAGCTAGAAGAAAACATCTGAAGGGGAAGCACATCTCCTAGTTTCACTCTCATTATGTTTGCTCATCACCCTAATCTCTGTCTTTCTCATTTCCATTTTCTTCACTCCACACTACTTCTTCTCCTCCCCATCTCCAGCCTCCCTCCATTCTCAGGAGATCTTTGTGATACATTCTTACTCCTCTATCAAGTTGAAAGCAGAAGATGGGCGAAGCACATTTTCCTGACTTTCTAATAAAAGATTGTGGTATTTAGATGTTTACTCTATGTCATGCACTGTACTAAGTGCTGAGGTAGATACACAATAATTAAATACCACAAGGGGTTCGCAGTCAAGTAGTAGGGAGAACAGATACTGAATCCCCATTTTTTGCAGAATTGGGAACTGACGCATAGAAAAGTAAAGTGAGCAAGTGGCAGAGCTGGGCTTAGAAGCCAGGTCCTTTGACTCTCAGGCCCAACCTCTTTCCACAAGGCCACACTGCTTCTCAGTGCTTTTGGATCTTTTCAGTAATGATGTTAACAGATTGTAAGCACCCTGAGGTCAGGGATTAAGTCTACCAACTCTTTTGTATTCTCCCAAACTCATTCGATATCAGTGATTTATGTGTTTAGGGTGAGAATGAGGACCTTGAAATCTTGGAGTGAGCCAAGATGTACCGGGGAACAATGTCTAATAGTGTGGTCTCTGGGATATGCATCTAATAACTATCTTCGAGATTCAATATGGCCTGTCTCAATGTGCAGGGGCTATGGTAGGTCCATTTCCACTGATTCTGGAAAATCTAAATAGAATGAAAGGGCTGTGAGGTCCTTGTTGCTTCCCCTAACCTCCATCTCTTTGTCAAGAAGAGACATAATTGATGGGTGAAATTACTCACCCATTGATTGATGAAAATTTGGAGTTTGACCTTGAGTTAATCTCTAGGGGTGGAGATGGGGAGGCCCCTTCCATCTGGTACTGCTATTTTTTGTTCTTCGAATGTTGCTGTCCCTTCCTACCATCAATACCTAGTAGAAACTGGTTGAATGGTTGAACATGCTATTTTGTGCTTATTCTCTGCACGTCTCAGGGTGTAAGACATTGAGAGGGACTGTACCTTGAATAACCTCTGAATTTCTTTTTCTGGTTGTACTAAGGCTTGCCCAATCTCTTAAAATATGAATATAGGGGATGATGCAAACTGGATGTTTAATCAGTGCCATCCTCCTCAGCAGCATTTGGCTTCATTTGGTTATATTATTCTTCTTCTATTTCTAGTTTTCTGCAATTGCACACCTTTGAATATCTTATAAGTGGACCACTTTTCTAAAAAATGTGTTTTTTTCCCGTGGGATCTTTTTCTGCCTCAGAATGGATTTCTCAGCTGCTACATGAAAACCTGCTGTGTCCTTCTTCCCAATTCATTGAAAAGGAGATTCCAAAACTGAACTATAAATTCATTATTGATCATTAAAAATGACAAGTTGCAAGCACAGCAACTTCATCACATTATGACCATTCAAATTAAAGCCATTACTAATAATGCAGTAGATAAAAGATGCCATGACATTAGCCCCTTTTCAGATTAAGTATGGTATTTTGAGGTCACCATTTACAACTCAATTTCCATAAATTAATTAATTTCAAGGAATGGTGTCCTTCATAATGTAATGCAAATGACCCTTAGCATTATGGTGCAAGCCACCCAGTTATTAAAACCCTGAAGTAAGGGCTCACTGAAAATTTTTGAGAAACAATTTCAGTTTTCTATAACACATTCTTTCTCATTCATTCCTTAAATCATATTTATTGAGTGTTTACTGTGTGCAAAGCACTCTAATCATTTGGGAGAATACAGTGTAACAATAAGCAGACACATTTCCTGTCCACAACAAGCTTACAGTCTAGAGCATGAGCGTACAGTCTATAGCCTGAAAACTCATCAGGCAAGGAACGTGTCCACCAACTTTGCTGTGTTACACTCTCCCAAGCATTTAGTAGTGTATTCTGCACAAAATAAGCACTTAATAAATACCATTTTTGATGCTATACCTAATTCATTTATTTATATTAATATCTGTCCCCCTGCTAGATTATAAATTCCTTGTGAGCAGACATCTCAGCCAGTTCTATTATACAGTACTCTCCCAAGTGCTTTGCACAGTGCCCTTCACACCATAGATAAATTACAGATTAAGGAAAGTGTAGATTATGGGGTTGTGTACTAAACCCATCATTGTCACCTATTCCACTGCCATGCTCTTTCCTTTACCCAGAAGTATTGCTCTGCAGGCTACTTCTCCCCATTTCCATGCTGAGCCCCGTTCTGGGCTCTTCTTCACTCAGGAATAGCACTGACTGAAGATGAGCAGATAGATCATTTGCAACCAGAAATCTCTCTTTGGTAGTAGGCAGTGATTTTTTTTTTCCTTTCAGTCATATCAAACACCTGCTTGCTTGAGTAATACTGGCTTTTGTTAAGAGCTTACTATATACCAAGCACTGTACTAAGACTGTGAGCTCCTTGTGGGCAGGGATTGTCTTTCTTTATTGCTGTGTTGTACTTTCCCAAGCACTTAGTACAGTACTTTGCACATAGTAAGTGCTCAATAAATGTGATTGAATGAATAGTCCACAAGGGGCTCATTAAGTAGGAGGAGGAACACGCATTAAATCACCATTTTAGAGATGAAGGATCTGAGGCACAGAGAGGTTAACTGACTTGCCTAGGGTATCACAGCAGGTAAATGGCAGACCTGGTATTAGAACTCAGGTCCTCTTAGTCCAGATCTGTGTGCTCTTAGAGAAGCAGCGTGGCTTAATGGAAAGAGCACAGACTTGGGAGTCAGAGGTCGTAGGTTCTAATCCCGGCCCCACCTTGTCAACTGTGTGACTTTGGGCAATTCACTTAACTTCTCTGTGCCTCAGTTACTTCATCTGTAAAATGGGGATTAAGACTGTGAGCCCCACGTGGGACAAACTGATTACCTTGTATTTACCCTAATGATTAGAACAGTGCTTGGCTCATATTAATATATTATATAATATTATTATTTCCACTAGGCCATGCTGCTTCTCAACTCTAACACTTTCAAATTTACTGCTTGAACTTCATTGCTGTTGTTCAAGGGTGAATGGTGGAACATGAAAATGCTTTGCTCTACTGCCAGCCCAATGGCATTTTTCTCCACCTTCTCAGTAGTCTCAGCCTTCTTCCTGATGGGTGGCGTGTTGATCCGTGATAAGTGCTGCTGACAAGCAAAGATCTATTATTCTGGGTACACTCATATTTCTTTTCCCAATGAAGAGATACAGACATTGAGGACACCAGGGAAGAAGTGCTTCAAAAATTCAACATCCGCACTCTGTCTCTGTCTGCCTGCAGATCTATGCACCTATCATCAGAATATACAAGAGCTTTGGTAGTGCTCCCTGGTGTAAGAAAACAAAAACCTCTTTCCGCTAGAAAAATCCCCACTCCAAGTTACCTCCTATCGATGACTTTTGCATAACTGTAGCTAGCACAGATATAGCAAATTTCAGTTTGGAAATGCATTTCAAAGTAGCACAATTTATATGTAGCCTTGACTGGTAGTGTGTTTCATACATTGTCAAATGCCCTTCCTTGTCAGTTTCTGTGTAGGTACTGGGAGAAGGTTTTGTTAGTGTGCAAATGTAGTAAAGATATCAATATTCTAAAAGACCCCCATTGGCTCTTACATGTATTCTGTGCTTGCTTGCTTAGTCTACCTGTCCCTCATTGTCCCTCTCTCTCAACCACATTTAAAATATAAAACAGTATAAATGTCTCAATTTGATTTAGAGTGGCAAATGGAAAAGATGCCAGTATTTATTTAATATTTTCCAGTACCTTATGAAGTAAGATCTGGAGGTGGTTACTTATTCAATATGCTTAAATGAGCAGTGCATAGCAGTTTGATGAGGAAAAAAAAACTGCCAGAAAGTTTTGTCTTTGTTCATGTCCCATTGGTCCAGATAATCCCATAATATACAGCTGTTATCCAGGTCTGCTGGCAGCTGTGCTACTAGCAGTTACTCACATAAGGTGCTGCCAGCCTGTTAAGACTCTGGGGGCTGCCTACAAAGGCCCAGGCTGTAGGAGAATGACAAAAGGCTGGAAGGTGTGAAGACTCTCCGTCAATCAAGCAGTTATGCTGTTCAAACTGTTCTTGGATAAAGTTGGAAAATAGGCTGGTGCTAGGCTATTCTAGGCTTTCATTTTTCTACAAAGTTCAGTCTTCCTTGGGGTTAGGTTTAGCGTGGCTCAGGGAAGAAATGGTTAAAACAATGTTTTTCATGAAAGTTGCCCCCCAATGCATACCAACACATACCATCCCCCCGCCAGTATAATTACTGTATCAGGATTATAGGAGAACCCCATTTTCTTTATATGTTTAAAAAAATTTGTTCTCTTTTTCCTCCTAAAAAAAATACCAGATCAAAGGCTTTGCAGAGATTTTGTAGGACAGTGTTTTTATTGCCCTGGTTTCTCTTTCTTAAATAATTCTGATTAATCACATATATAGACTCTGTTTGTTCGTTTTTTTCATTAATGAAAAAGGGAAGCTGAAAGAAATACTTGGCCCAAACTCTACTTCAAGTGAAGTGTTTCTGAAAATATACAATGCTTGAAACATAAAAGCTAGGACCCTTGCTATACTCTCTCAAGGTTAATGTGAATCTGAAATTTAAAATTAATTTCACTTTTAATGTATTTTTAAACTTGAAATACTTTTAGGTACCTGAACCATAATGCCATCAAATGTAAAAAAAAAAATCACAATGAGATAGAAATTGATCATGGAGGGAAATGAATGTGGTAGTACTGTTTTTCATTCATATAAGGACTGTCATTCAATTGAGTACTCCTATGTCTTATGGCATCGAGTTGTCTTAGACACATAGTGATGCCATGGACACATCTCTCCCAGAATGCCCCACCTCCATCTGCAATCCCCAGATTGAGCCCCCCCCAATTTCCCTCTGCTCCTCCTCAACTCCCCTTTTCCCCCCTCTCCAGTCCTCTACTCTCCCCGCCTTCCCCTCAGTACTGTGCATATTTGTATATATTTATTACCCTATTTATTTTGTTAATGATGTGCATATCTCTATTATTCTGTTTGTCTTGATGATCTTGTTTTTGTTCTGTTTTGCTTTGCTGTCTCCCCAGTTTAGACTGTGAGCCCGTTATTGGGCAGAGATTGTCTCTATCTGTTGCCAAATTGTACATTCTAAGTGCTTAGTACAGCACTCTGCACATAGTAAGCGCACAATAAATACTATTGAATGAATGAATTCTTCTGGTAGTGTATCCACAGAGTTTTCTTGGTAAAAATATGGAAGTGGTTTACCATTGCCTTTTTCCATGCAGTAACCTTGACTCTTCTCCCTTGATTCTCTCCCCCATGCCGCTGTTGCCTAGCCAAGGTGAGTTTTGACTTGTAGCAGATTGCTTTCCACTCGCTAACCACTACCCAAACTAGGAATGGAATGGATATGCCTCTGCCTGATTCTCCCTTCTGTAGTGACTAGTAGAGTACTGGGAACTCTCCAGATGTGACCCTGAGAGGGGACTCATGAGCAAAAATAAAGAATTTTCTGCTTTAGAAAAAAATACCTTGACAAAATGAGATATTATAAAAAAAAAATTTAACACTGAGTAGATATTTCAATCTAAGTGTGTCTAATATGAGTTACCTTGACTTTTATCCAAAAAGCCCAATTTTAAAATGCCTATTTCATTCATTCACTATATTTATTGACCACTTGCTGAGTGCAGAGCATTGTACTTAGCACTTGTGTGACTACAAAATAACAATAAGGAGACACATTCTCTGCCCACAATGAGTTTACAGTGTAGAGGAGGAGACAGACATTAATATAAATAAATTACAGATATATACTTAAGTGCTGTTGGGCTGGGAGGAGGAGTGAATGAAGAGAGGGCAAGTCAGGGCAATGCAGAAAGGAGTGGGAGAAGAGGAAAGGGGGGCTTAGGGCAGGCCTCTTGGAAGAGAAGTGCCTTCAACAAGGCTGTGAAGAGGGGAGAGTAATTGTCAGATTTGAGGAGTCAGTGTATTCCAGGCCAGAAGAAGGATGTGGGCTGGAGTCAGTGGTAAGGTAAACAAGATCCAGGTACAGTGAAAAAGTTGGCATTAGAGGAGCAAAGTGTGTGGGCTGGGTTGTAGTAGGAAAGTAGAGAGATGAGGTAGGAGGGAACAAGTTGATTGAACGCTTGATAGACAATGGTGAGGAGTTTGCTAGTGGCAGCAACTGAAAATGCCAAGCTACATGCATGAATGAATGTGTCTACAACTGCATAGTACTATGTAAAGGACTGTAGACTCCTGCAGACTCCTTCCCTGCTTTGTGTGGGCAGAGAATGTCATTGTTTATTGTTGTGTTATATTTTCCCAAGCACTTAGTACAGTGCTCTGCACACAGTAAGCACTTAGTAAATGCAATTGAATGATATGTCCATTTTCTCTGGACCGAACATATGACTGGTGCTATCCTAAACCAGTCAAATGTATTGAGTTCTACTCAATATCAAGCACTCTACTAAACTCTTAGGAGAATACAGAATATGTTCATAGTACTGTGTAAAGGACTGTAGTGATATGTTCATTTTCTCTGGATCAAGCTTATGACTGGTGCTATCTTAAACCTGTCAAATGAATTGTATTCCAACTCAATGTGCAGAACTTCAATAAGCTCTTAAGGGAGTAGAGAATGCATATCTACTTGTCTTATGCAGTCGAGTTGTGTCCGACCCATAGCAACACCAGGGACACATCTCTCTTAGAACGCGCCACCTCCATCTGCAGTCATTCTGGTAGTGTATCCAAAGGGTTTTCTTGGTAAAAATATGCAAGTGGCTCACCATTGCCTCCTTCCACGCAGTAAACTTGAGTCTCTGCCCCCAACTCTCTCCCATGCTGCTGCTACCTAGCATAGGTGAGTTTTGACTTGTAGCAGATTGCCTTCCACTCTCTAGCTAGGCATGGAATCTATATGCCTCTGTTTGACTCTCTCTCCTATAGTTGAGACTGGATAGGGAAACCCTGGAACTGGTACTGAAAACTCTCCAGGTGTGACCCTGAGAGGAAGCATGTCTACTAATTCCACTATACAATCCCAACGACTGTGCTCTTAATACCATTAAGCACTCAATAAATACTTTTAATGGATACTAGTGATTAAGACAAATATTCCCTAGCCTTTAAGGAGTTTACAGTCTAAGGGAAAAGACAGCAAAAAGTGGCATAACTAATAGCAGAATAAGGAAGAAAAGGAACATAACAGGTTAATAGTACAAATGACAGAATGAAATAGGTGAATAAATAATTGAATACACAAATTTGTACTTAAATTCTGAAGATGGGAATACAATTCATAAATACTAAGATGAGTTGACACAAACACAGAATGTTGTGAATTAACTGAGCTACGCTTCCTGATGGTCAGCTAGTGGTTCAGTGTGTAGAACAGTGCTTGGCACATAGTAAGCGCTTAACAAATATCATCATTTTTTTTTTTTTAAGGAAGAAAGTTCCAGGGTGGAGGAGCAGCATGAATGAGGAGTGGAAAGTGATGGTCATCGTCATTATCAATATTATTTATTGAGCACTTTGTGCAAAGGACTCCATTAAGTGCTTGGGAGAGTACATTACAACAGAGTTGGTAGGCATGTTGCCTCCCCACTGTGAGCATATCTAGAGCGGGAGAGAGACATTAATAATGATGTTTTTAGTTATGTAACTTCAATATCCTTCAAATATGTATCTCAAAATCCTTTTATCAACAGTAATAGGAAAGTTAGGAGGAGGAGAGAGTTTGGGAAGCAAGATGAAAAGTACAGTTTTGGACATGTTGAGGTGGTGGGATATCCAAGAAGAGGAAATGCAAGATTGCAGAAATGTTGAGACTGCAGATGTGTATTTAATAGTCATCAACAGAAGGATGGAAGGGGATTGAGAACCAAGCTTTGAAGGACCCCCATCTTAGGGACACGAGGTAGGGGAGGAGTCACTGAAAAAAGGCTAAGAAGGTATAGCCAGAGAGATGGGAGGAGAGCCAAAAGAGGATTGTAGCATCACTGAAACCAGATTCTTTAGTGTTTCCGGAAGAGGGTATTCCATGTCTGGAGGAGTCAAGGAGAATTAGGGTGGAGTAAAGTCTGTTGGATTTGGTAAGGAGGAAGTCATTGATGACCACAGAGAAATAGAGGAGGTGGAAAACCAAATTACTGGGGGGCAAGAAGGGACTTCAAGAAAATGATTGTATTGTACTCTCCCAAGTGCTCAGTATAGTGCTTTGCACATAGAAACTCTCAATGAATACGATTGGTCGATTGAAACAGGCAATGGGAGAAAACAACTCCCACTTGTTCAAGGAGCTTGCACAGGAAAGAGGATCTTCTACACAAATTTTCACTATGCCTACAGAAAATATAGTAGAGCATCTCCTCTGGTCCCTTTGTCTTTCAGGATGAACATTTTTCACCAGCAAAGGAAGATGCCAAATGGTACTTCCCATACTCCACCATTTCCACTCTCTTCAATTTATTTTAATTTCTGTTTTTCCAAACTAAGTTCTTTGTGTCCAGGGATCATGTCCACCAGTTCTAATGCACTTCACTTTCCCAAGTGCTTAGTGGACTGCTTTGCACCTAGTAAGTACTCAATAAAATACCATTGGTTGGTTCTGCTTCTCCTTCAGCAAGATTTAAAATTAGGGCTATCTGTTCCAGAGGATTTTACTTTAGTTTTGGAAGAAGAGAAAGGTTTATTCTACTACCAGCAAGACTTGAATTTTAGTTGATTCTTCAGTGGCAATGGTTTGTATGAGTTGTCATCTGCAATCCCCTAAACCCAGTTTCATGCAATACCATATACATCAATTGATCAACTTTATTTATTGAGTGCTTACTATATGAAGAACACTGTGCTAAGCACTTGAGAGTTGGTAGTCACATGCTCTACCCAAAAGGAATATAAGTCTAGAAGGGGAAGCAGGCATTAATATAAAAATAAATAAATTGATTTCATACAGAAGTACTGTGGGGCTGCTGAGAGTGGAGTGAATAAAGGGTATAATCCAAAGGTAAACATATCAAACATGTGTCATTCTTTGTCATCTAATATGCTATAAAGCGGCGAAGATAAGGAGAGTGAGCTATCCAGAAATGTATTTAACTGCCATTATTTCAAGATATTTGCTTAGCAGCATGGCTCAGTGGAAAGATTCCAGGCTTGGGAGTCAGAGATCATGGGTTCTAATCCCTGCTCCACCACTTGTCAGCTGTATAACCTTGGGCAAATCACTTAACTTCTCTGGGCCTCAGTGACCTCATCTGTAAAATGGGGATTAAAACTGTGAGCCCCACGTGGGACATCCTGATGACCTTGATCTACCCCAGGGATTAGAAGAGTGCTCGGTACATAGTAAGAGCTTAACAAATACCAACATTATTATTATTATATTTGCTATTTTATTGTGAAGGTTCATTTTTGCATTGTTGTCACGATATGTATTAATGCCACTTTAATGTTCTTATTCTCTCAGGCTACTTCATTAGTGACTATGGGAATGTGTCTGTATATTGTTACTTTGTACTATCCCAAGTGCTTAACACAGTGCTCTGCACACAATATGTGCTCAATAAATACAATTGAATGAATGCAATCTAAAAATTAAATAACATTTAATTTTAAGTTCAAGGTAGAAAGGATAGTGTACTATTGAGCTAATTATAACAAGCCATTTAATTTTGTAGCATCAGTTGGTATTAGAGTCTTTCTAAGGAAATGGAAGAGTAATGGAAGACTATTTACAAAATGAAGCACTATTTATTTGTTAATAAATAATACCCTAGAAGGACAGAAATATGAATTGAAATCAAACTGAGACAAGGAAGGAGTTAATGAAAAGCAGAAGGGAACTTTTCATCAGACAGTCTATGAAAGTAAAATTGATCATTACTGTTTAAGCCGAGTGTGAAGCAAAATCAAAATTATATATTATAAAAACAGTCAAATCTAACAGTCAAATCTAATCCTTTCTGTGTCAGTTTCTTTATGGATTAACTAGATTATTTTCTAGCTTTTTTATCTTCATTTTAGGGACTGTTATTTGTTTAGCAGTTTTAGTTGAAGATATTGGCTCTATTAATCCACATATCCATTAAAGTTTTGGCAGAGATTTACAATGATTTTTGTTACCTCACAGGTGTGTGTTGATTGCATAATGTTGCCTTAATGCCTTCATTTTATGTGAAGTTCATAATTCTGGAATGATAGTGGAACACACTAATTGACTCAAAGAACAGAATTTCTTTTATAGTTTTGAAATGAAGTAATATCTCTAACTCTTCGGTATTATTTCACATTTTATCATTGCTACCTGAGGTATAGAAAAATAATTTCCCTTTGAAAAATATTTAGGAATCTATCTCCACATCTGTTACTGTTTGAAAGACATATCCACAATTTCATCCCAGCAGATTATGGATTAGCAGCAAGGATGTTTAGATTTTTTTTTAAATAGTATTTCTTAAACACTTACATATGCCAGACCCTGTACTAAGCACTGGGGAAGATACAAGCTAATCAGGTTGGACACAGTCTATGTCCCACAGGGGCTCACAGTCTTAATCCCCATTTTACAGATAAAGCAACTGACGTACAGAGAAATTAAGTGACTTGCCTCAGGTCACGAAGTAGACGAGTCATGGAGCTGGGGTTAGAACCATGACCTTCTGACTCCCAAGCCTGTGCTTTATAATAATAATAATAATAGTATTTGTTAAATGCTTAGTATGTGCCAGAAACTGTACTAAACGCTGGGGTGGATACAAGTAAATCAGGTTGGACACAGACCCTGTCCCTCACGGGGCTCACGCTTTTAAACCCCATTTTACAGATGAGGCAACTGAGGCACAGAGAAGTAAAGCGACTTGCCCAAGGCCACACAGCAGACAGATGGTGGAGATGGGATTAGAATACGACTGAGAATTGTTAAGTGCTTACTATGTGCCTGGCACTGTACTAAGCGTTGCTGTGGATACAAGCAAACCAGGTTGGACGCAGTCTTAATCCCCATCTTAAAGTTAAGGAAACTGAGGCACAGAAAAATTGGGTGACTTGCCCAAGGTCACACAGCAGACAAGTGGCAGAGCTGGGATTTGAGTCCAGGTACTTCTAACTCCCAAGCCTGTGCACTATCCATTAAGCCAAGCTGCTCTTCTTTTGGTTTGAGGTCCTGGGTCTTGGAGCTAAGGGTTGTGCCATGCAGAAGGGTAGGTTGAGAGGCAAAGAGAGAAAAGGAGAGGTAAGGGGAGAGGAAGAGAGACCAGGAGCAGTAAGGAAAGGATAGGCAGGGAGATCAGGACCAAGGAAGATTTTGTATCAGTCGCACCTACCCTCTCCCGAACCCAGCATCCCCTCACATCCACTATGGCAAGCTGCTTCCTTCTGACTCCTAGACCTGTGCTCTCTCCATTAGCCATATTGCAGAAGAAAATATTGATTTGTGACTATGGAACACCAATATGGTTTATGTTTTTCATTCTGTTTTCATGTAGAGTCTGGTCACAGACCATAACTGCTGCTTGATACCAGTAAAAGAGGGTTCATTTCTGGGAGAAGGGCAATATACTGAAATTAGAGGCCAGAGAGAAAGTATTAGGAGGTGAGTTTAGCTGATGTGTCTCTGAATTAATGATTGGGGAGGAAAACACCCTTTGTCTAATGAACTGAGCACACAGTTAGGTCAAATAAAGAATATATGCAGGTAGGGGGGAAAAATATCTGAGGAAAAACATAAAATTACAGGAACCATGCATTCAAGTGCATTCTTGAATGCATTCTTGGAGCATTTAAGATGTGTTGAAGTTAGATATTCCACAAAGCAAACTATGTCGATTTGGCAGAGAAAGGTGATGTTCAGGAATAGAAGACTGACTTAATAAAAGATTTAAAATTATGTTCACTTGATCTCCAAACTACTTTGAGATTGGGTGAGAAAGTGTGGATGCTAATCACTGTGTTAACATCAAAACAAGTTTGAAGTGGTGATGGTAGTTTTACACTTTAGTGACAGTAAATCAGAAGTATTTAAAAACCATGAAAAAATGAGTGGATATAGGTCATTTTGCTCCATCAACTGGTTTGTTGCTCCGTGATTTGATGATGTTTCAAAGCAGGCAGTTTGATCTTATCTGAAGAAGGAGGTTTCACTTTTGAGTTTTCAGTACTTAACTCAGTGTTAAACTCAGATGCTTTAAATGTGTCTATCATCAGTATATGGTGTGGTTCTAATGCTGGCTGACTGTATAAGTGAAGCAACTATTTTTTATTTATATATTATGGGGTCTCAGAATTCTCACATGATTATCCAGATTTTTTCAGCATTCGTGGAATTACACTGTTCTGCAATATCATGTGTTTCACTACACATTTTGGCTATGTATTAGGGGAAACTTTCCTTCCAGCATGAGCCTATTTGGAAGTAGTTTACCACACAACATAACACCAGCCTTTAATGCATAACACAACCGTAAAGTAAGATAGACAAAAGATACCAAGACTGTCTAGGTTTGTTCTGCCTGGTTACATAATATTGGTTTACTTTATTTTGCTACTTTGGTTTACTTTACTTTGTTACTTTACTATGTCTTGGCACTTTTATGCACTTAAACTTCACTTGATTTAATTTATAGATGATATTTTTAAATCATTGAATCATTTTATACTGTATCTTAAAAAGGTGTTACTTATATTCTGTTGCTTAGGATGATAGAAGTCTGCATTCATTATATAGTTAATCAAAGGAATTTATTGAATATCTACTGAGCACTAAATGCTGTATTAAGCATTTGGAATCATACTAAAAAATCAGGACAAGTCTCTTCTCCTAGCAGTACAATATGGGAGACACAAAAATGATTAAAATAGTGCAAGCATATGGAAGAAAAAGGGTATAGTAGGATGTTGTACAGACATAGGATGTAGTAGCTGAATAAATGATTGAATGCACATACACACACACACACAGGAGGAATAAAATACATGAGTGTAGCGTGGCCAAGTGGAAAGAAAATGGACTTGGGAGTCAGAGGACCTGTGTTCTAATCCTGGCTCCTCCACTTGTTTTTTGTGTGACATTGGGAAAGTCACTTAACTTCTTTGTGCCTCAGTTACCACATCTGTAAAATGAGGATTAAGACTGGGAGTCATATGTGAGACAGGGACTATATCCAATCTGATTATCTTGTATCTACCCCAGTGCTTAGTACAGCGTCTGGCACATAGTAAGCACTTAACAAATATCACAATTATTATTATTATTAGTGCTAAGGGTAGGTGTAGAATTTACATGACTGGGGTGAATTGATTTGGGAAGACCTGACTTCTGGATTTAATTTTTCAATCTGTCAATCAAAGTTACTTTGTATACCATAGTCTTATATTGCTCCATCTTTCGTGGAATCTTTCTCTCTTTCTCTCTCTTGCTCTCTCAGTCAATAAGCCTATACAACTTAGAATTCCAAATATTTAAATATATGCAAGGTATATGCTGTAAATTTTTATTCTTTATGTTCTTCAAAATAATTTCCTCAAATGTTTTTTCATTCTAGAAGTGCTGGCTACATTTCAGCATAAAATATATCTGACTTTTCTTATTAATATTTTATTTTACACAGTTAAGTATTCAAGTAGAACACTGAGGTGATCATAGAAAGGACAATTCGTAATTTAATGGAGCTGGAAGTTAATATAGTTTATCCTAGTTTTAGATTTCACAAGTGTATAGAGTTAATTCGATTTCCTCAACTATTTTATCTTTTAACCAAGTTATGAGAACAAGTGAGCAGGAAGCCATTGAGTACTTTCCCCACCCTCACCAGGCAAATCTGACTAAAGAACAATTAAAACAACATTTTTCTTTCTTAATTTCTGAAGGAAAACAAAATGAGATGCATTCTGATTCAAAACTCTTAAAGACTCCAGGCCTTATCAGTATCTATTCCACCACTTCTTTTTACAAGAAATTTTATTGGAGTAGTTGCATATGGGCCACATTTGCCTAATTGTTTTCAATACTAAAAAAGTTAATTCTATTTTGCCTGGTGTAAAGTATTCTAAGTAATTATTGGAGTGTTCATTTTCAAGCAAGTCCAGATAGGTTTTCTCAGTGATTACTTCAGTCTATAGTTGGTTCCTTTCATCTATGTGTCATGGTTGCAGAGAAATTGCATTTGGTGGCATTTCCAACTGTAATGCAAATCTATAAAGGAAGCAATAAACTCTTTTGATGCTTATTTTATTCAAGAGTAGATTACATAACCTCATGTTTACCGTATTAATCACTGGAAAATAGAGCTCAGGCAAGTTCAGGTTTGTAGTAGATCAAATATCTATTAAAAGCAAAATTGTCAGCCTTTTAAAAGAACCACAGTGCCACGACTTTAAGGGACAGAAGTGGCACCTGCAGGCCAGCTGGGCCGTACAAGACAAAAGGAGAATCTATAACTGAGATGAGATTCCCCAGCAAATGTTAGCCCTCTGATGATCTAAATGTTTTCTACCTTTCTTGTGTGAGTCAAGTATGCAGTGCCACAGGAGGAAGAAAACTACAAAGCAATCAATTCTGCAGGTTACTTTTGGCATTTAAAAAAAATAAATGAAGCTATGTTTGATGAAGCAAGGATCTAAAACAATATTATGTCTGAGCTTGGCTAGATATAGAATTAAAAGGTGAGCTTGGCTAGATATAGAATTACCATAGCATATGCTTATTTCAAGTAGTAGCGTAGTTGTTAAATAGAATTGATTTTTCTTTTAAATGGATAGTTTCAAGTAGCATAAGCATTTGGAAACTGGATAGATATGAAATTCTTCTTTCCATTATTCATTACTACTTGTTTGGGCAACTTCTGTTTCTGCTGCTTTGTTGTTCTGCAGAGCCTCCTAGCTGTTTTGTAATTCAACATGTTTCAAATATGTATATACCTAGGGCAGACCTTGAAAACGCCTGACAACTTGGTAAAAAGTAGATGGCCAAGACATGCTAGCTGGCTGATACGTTAGCCTGACATGTATTCCCTGGGCTGAAACTCCGTGGTCACTTCCAAATTCTTCAGGATCATTTGAAGTTGTTTGCCATAGACATCACTGATCCAGACCCTGTCTCTCTACCACTGAGTCAGCAGGCTATGAGGTTTCAAGTGATAATGTCACTTCTTCTGTGAAACAGATAGCATGGCTTGCATGTGTCCTTCCCATATCTTTTCCTCACTTTGAAAATGCATAGAATGTAAGAAATGATAAATACCTGAATAAATGCTTGTAAAAATACGTTTACATAAAGCTTTAGAAGAAAACAAAGACTAAACAACTACATCATTTCTTAAATATTTAACCCAATAGAATTCTAACTTCTAACTGTTCTCAGAATCCAGAGAAGTAAGCGATATACAGTATGTGACTTTTTCCTAAACTAAGTCTCGCTGTTGCCACAGAGTACCTCGAAGCACTCTCTGACCACAGGACAAGATTTTGGAACCTTATCAGTTCTAAGTTACCTAAATTGAGCCTGCCATTCCAAGGACAGTTGCGAAAATAAGGCTCTTACCTTCCCTGTTCTCTCAAGCGGTATGCTGCTCAAAGCTACCTTTTGCTACTGTTTTGATCTCACCAGAAACAAGGCCTCAGTGAGGTAGAAGTTGGAAGTTGAACACTGAAGTCTGAAATGAAGTTTAGGCATAAAAATGAAGTGTTAAATGGAGTGTAAAATTGAAGGAGCTTGGTTTAGATAGTGGGCATGCCTCGGGCTTGGTAAGTTATCAGTTGAGCTCAGACTCCTGGCATTTTCCAGGTTGACAAGAATTTATGGTCTTGTCTGGGAAATGAAAAGCACCCTTAAAGCTATCTCAGTCTTAAAACATATAGTTTTTTTTTTCTATACTATGCCTACTAAACCGCATAGAATCTTTATAATGGTACCTGTCAAATCATGTTTGTTTAATGTACAGACACCCTTAATTTTAGCAGAAGTAATTGGTTGTTTTGTAAGCAAATCTCTCTTATCTGATGATGGACTCTCCTGTCATAAGGGATGGGATTAAACTCAGGTCATGAAGACTTCAGGGCAGAGAACTTGTGTGAAGGAATTGATTCTAGCATTAATAGATTCTGCAGCCCCATTCTTGTTCTTCTTGTCCTTACCAGTCATATTTTCATAGGGACGGTGGATGGAACAAGAAAGTAAGAGGGCGGGGAGCAGCATAGTGCAAAGCGTACCCAAGAAATGTATGCATGCAATCTTTTATGGCCAAAGCGACTGCAGGACTGTGCCAGGGCTGTACTGTGGTATATAGATCAGTAGGAGGTTACTCTGGTAGCCGATTTCAGTATTTGCTGTAGTCTTCACTTCTCATGTTGACCTATGATTACTTAAGATTCCTGCTGGATTTGTTCACTCTGTGAGATGTATCCTAAATGCTCTTCTGACCATCTGGAAGCAGTATGCTTAGTGGTTAGAGCACAGACTTGGGAGTCAGAAGGACCTGGGTTCTAATCTCAGGTCTGCCACATGTCTGCTGTGTGATCTTGGGCAAGGAACTTCTATGTTCCTCAGTTCCCTCACCTGTAAAATAGGGATTAAGATTGAGAGCCCCATGTGGAGCAGGTACTCTGTCCAATCTGATTAGCTTGCATCTACCCCAGAACTTAGTAGAGTGCCTGGCACATAGTAAGCACTTAACAAATACCAAAAAAGAAAAGAAAGAAAAGAAAGATCAGAAATCTTCACCAATAATAGCACAGGCATAGGAGCATTTTTCTGCTTTTGTCTATTAGACACCCACACTATGATGAGGAATCAGTGACTTAGAGGTAGCTTCCTGTTTGACATAATGGGAGAGAATCAGTGGTAGGATTGCAAGGTGGGAAGACAGCATCATCTTTCAGAAATGAGAAATAAAAGGTTAAATGTTCAAGAAACCACAGAAAGATGTAGTATGGTGACTCCTGGTTGGTTTAATTAGGGCTAATTCATGGCTGCATCTTCAAATCTCTTCGTTCCCCCTTTACAACTACAGTGTTAAAGAACTCCTAAACTAGATTTTGCTTTTGCATTAATATGGTTCCAAAAAAGAATAGCATATAGTACCTACAGATGACTATCAAACAATCTCTGGGAGTGCACTTAATTTCAATTTTTTTTTTTTTTTGCAGGGAGGGTGGGGATTGGGGGCAAAGGGAGAGTTTGGGGACAAACCTAATCAGATTCATAGGAAACACTGACCTTTGGTTCCTGATATCACTATATACCATTAATCTAATAAAATACCAGAAACACAGATTTAAAATGTTGAGTTAATGTTCTGAAATGTTATTCTGATCACGATCACTTCTAAGCTTAACTAGCCCTAATGGCTATAATGATGAACATCCATAGTGCACAGACTAGGTTTCTGGCCAAGAGGGTTAGGTAAGGCATTGTGAGAAGCTTTTTTTCCCCTTTTAAAATATGGTAATATGTACCGTAATGAACTTTTTATGAGGTGGAGGCTCATCACTTACCAGAATATGATAGCCTCCCTAATTATATTTCTAATGGCAGCCCCATAAAGGAGCTGAAGCTTATAGACAGGCAAATTCAGGGAAAAATTATTTTAGTTATTACATAGTGTAAGGAGGAAGAAATGAGGGGTGCAGTACACCCTTGTATATTCAGCTCGGTGAATCTTTGCAGTAAGATTAAAAAATGAGAGCTGTTATTGTTAGCAGCATGTTGGTATATTTACCTGTTAGACGATACTGATTGACAATAAATGTTGGTGAGGGCTGTGAGAGACAAAATTAATTTCCCCCCCTTAAAAACCTTACTGAGACATATCAACCTCCTGCCTCTCTCCACTTTAGTTTCTACTTCACTCTGCTGCCCGGATTATCTTTCTACAGAAACGTTCTGGGCATGTTACTCCCCACCTCTAAAATCTCCAGTGGTTGCCTATACCCTCAGTATCAATAAAAAACTTTTCACTATTGACTTCAAAGCCCTCCACCACTTTGCCCCATTCTTCATCCCAGCCCACACACTCCGCTCCTCAGATGTTAACCTTCTCACTGTGCCTCAATCTCTCCTGTCCTGCGATTGACCCCTGGCCTACATCCCAACTCTGGCCTGGAATGCCCTCCATCCTCAAATCCGCCAAACACTCTTCCCCCCTTCAAACCTCTACTGAAGGCTCTCCTCATCCAGGAGGCCTTCCCAGACTAGACCCCCCCTTTTCCTCAGCTCTTCCTCCCCTCCACGTCACCTCAACTCGCTCCCTTTACTCTTCCCCCTTTAACCCCCATCAACAGCACTTATCTATATATGTATATATCTATAATTCTATTAATTTATATTGATACCTATTTACTTGTTTTGATGTCTGTCACCCCCCTTCTAGACTGTAAGTCCGGTGTGGACAGGGATTGTCTCTCTTTATTGCTGAAATTTACTTTCCAATTTAGTTACAGTGCTCTGCACACAATAAGGACTTAATAAATATGACTGAAAGAGGCCTTTTCTGACCAAGTTCCCCTTTCCTCTTCTCTCACTCCATTCTGCAGTGCCCTGTCTTGCTCACTTTGTTTTTCCCCCCTTCCAGCCCCACAGCACTTTAAAAACTAAATGCAACATCATATCTTCTATAACCTACAACTTGGTTCTGTTCTGTAAGATGTACAATAGAATGCAAAGTATAGCTTTATACTTCTAAAACCTTTGTTCATTTGATGCTACTTTGATTTCAAGTCTTTCAACAGAAGACAGCAATAGTAGTAGTGGGCAAAAAAACCCATCTACCAATTCTGTTATATTGTAATTTCCCAAGTACTTAGTACAGTGCTCTACACACAGTAAGCATTCAGTAAAATCAATTGATTTAGTGATTGAGAGTAGTATTTGAGTGCCTTCTTGGTGCTGCTCACTGTAATAGGCAACTGGAAATACAAAATAAAGTGACATGTCCCCTCTCCATAATCAATCAATTGTATTAAGCACTTACTGTGTGCTGAATACTGTACTAAGTGTTTGGGAGATGACTTGGGAGAGAACAATACAACAAAATTAGCAGACATTCCCTGCCCATAGCAAACTTACAGTCTAGATACTGTATGCTCCAGATGTAAGTTCTACTGTATATTCTTTATGTCTGCCTCCTTAAACTGTAAGCTCCTTAAGGGCAGGCATTGTGTCCACTAACCTATTGTACTCTCCAAGTGCTTGGTTCAGTGTTCTGCACACAGTTAAGTGCTCAAAAAAATCAATGTAACAGAGTTGGTAGACACAGTCCCCTACCCACAGTGAGGCAACAGTTTAGATGGGGAGACACACATTAATATAAATTATGGATATTTAAATGAGTGTTGTGTGGCTGAGGGAAGGGTGACTAAACGGTGCAAATCCAAATGCAAGGGTGACACAGAAGGGAGAGGGAGGAGAGGAAATAAGGGCTTAGTCAGGGAAGGCCTCTTGGAGGAGTTGTGTTGTTAATAAGGTGGGGAGAGTGATCGTCAACTATGTGAAGAGGGTGGATGTTTCAGACCAGAGCTAAGATGTGGGCAAAAAGTCTGCCTGCAAAGAGTTTAATTCTTTACAACTATTGTCATGACAAATATTTGGATATACAAGTGCATAAAGATAGAAGCTGTAGTAATAGTAATAGTATTCATTAAGCAATTAGTGTGTGCAGAGCACTGTGCTAAAGTTCTAGGAAAGAAAATCTTGGGGATGGGGATTAGACACGGACCCTGTTCCCTGGGGGGCTCACAAACTAAACGTTTAAGTGAAAGAAGAGATTAGAGACAAGCACAAAAAGAAATATTGAAACATTAAAACACAACACAACATTAAAACACAAAATGCACTAGAAGTTTCAGCAAGGAAGGAGGAATCCAAAAGCACATGGACCAGCTTTTATCCCCAGTCTAGTGTACCCAGAAAATGCTGGGAGCCAGAACCTTCAGTGGCAAGAGGGAAGGTTATTGTTACAATGGTGCTTTTCTCGACAGTGATGGATGAGTGCAAGAGCATGCAGGAGTAGTGGCTTAAATTTTTTTAGTTTTTCTCTATATGAGTGTAAATAAGCTCATAGGTGCTGGAGCGTTTACAAGGCTTAGGACATTGGAAAATTACAGAAGTTTTGTTGGGGGAAGTGGAATTTTAGGGTTTTTAAACCCATAAAAACTATTATATAATTATACATAATTATAATTATATGCCTAGTTTTAGTTTCTTTTAATAGAAATATGGATGAGAAGTGTGTCAGAATAGCACTTTGTGCCTGAAGAACCACTTTTAGAAATGTATGGTAGGGATTAAGTCTTTGCCATCAAACAGCTTTTTCAGTCCAATTTCTACAAAACAACTTCAAACTCCCCAGAGAGAGGTCTTTTAAGTCTAATATAGAGTTGAAGCCATGCAAATAGGTTGAACTTTGGTACAAAACCAGCCTGAAAACGTGAGTTAGTTTAAAGTGGCATATGAAAACCCTAAACAAATAGAAAGAAATTATAAGATGAATCAATCCACCAGTGATATTTTTTGAGCACTTAACTGTGTGCAGAACACTGAACTAAGCACTTGGAGAATACAGTACAATATTGTTAGTAGACACAATGCCTGCCCTCAAGAAGCTTACAGTTTAAGGAGGAGGCAGACATTAAGAGTTTGCAGGAGAGCTTACATCTGGAGCATACAGTAGCTAGACTGTAAGTTTGTTTTGGGCAGGGAATGTTTGCTAATTTTGTTGTATTGTTCTCTCCCAAGTACTTAGTAGTATTCAATATATATGACTGATTAAAATAAATTACAGATAAGGGAGATGGGAGAATGTAAGGATATTAACCTAAATTGTGTGTGGTTTAAGGTGGGGTGACTGTCAAATGCTAAAGATTACAAATCCAAGAGGATAGGTGATACAGAAGGGATAGTAGGTAGGGTTAATGAGGGCTTGGTCAGGAAACTCTCTTGGAAGGGATATAATTTTAGGAAGGCTTTGAAGGTAGGGAGAGTAACGGTCTGTCTGATGTGAAGTGGAGAATGTCAGGTGAGAGCGACAATGAGGGTAAGGTGTCAGTGGCAAGATAAGTGAGATCAAGGTACAGTAATATGTTGGAATTAAAGGAGCAAAGTGTGGGTTGGAGTAGGAGATGAGTGAGGTAATGAAAAAGGGAGACAACTGATTGAGTGCCTGAAAGCTGATAGGGAGTTTCTGTTTGATGTAGAGAAAGAGAAAATCCCAGAAAATATGGACTTACCTCCTGCAAATTATTGAATCAAAGAAGATTACAATACTCTTCTCCTCAGGCTAGATACATTTTCATTTACCTTTGCTCTGTTCTCCTGTGCTGAGCATAGAAACTGGGCTTTGATGATTTTACCATTTGTTTTAGCTGCTATTCACACATCTTATTTGGTTTTCAACTAATCAATCTTAAAATATTTATTGAACACCTACTGTGTCCAGAGTACTGTACTGTTGGGGAGAGAACATTAGACTTTGTAGATATTATAACTTCCTATCCTCAACAACTTTACAGTCTTATTGCAGAACCGGATAGGATTGAAATATGAAGAGTAAATTGGTGCATCATCTGCAGAGCTGTTAGGTGAAACCATACACATAGAAGAGAACCCAAGAGACTGAGGGAATGTAGAAGGAAATGAAGAGGAACCCCAGCACAGAGCCTGGCATGAAAACCCAATTCAAGGAATAAGTTGTATGAGAAACTAACAAAGAAAACATAGAAGATATGATTGAGGAAGTAGGAAGTTTTAGAATTAAGACAATAATTGTGTATTTGTTAAGCTCTTACTGTACTAAATGCTGAGGTGGATACAAGCAAATTAGGTTGGACACAGTCCCTGTCCTGCATGGGGCTCACTGTCTTAATCCCCATTTTACGGATGAGGTAACTGAGGCACAGAGAAGTTAAGTGACTTGCCCAAGGTCACACAGCAGACAAATGGAAGAGCCAGGATCAGAACCCATGACCTTCTGACTCCCAGACCAGTGCTATCCACTACACCATGCTGCCTCAATCAAAGGAAAAGGAAAGGAGGCATTTGTAAGTAGAGGTTGAAGATAGTGATAGGGAAAAAAAGGATAGGAACAAGTGTTTTTAAGGAAAGAGAGAATCAGGTCAGAGACATCAGGACTATAGGTAACAGAGAGCAGGTAGGATATCCTCTTTTGAGGCATCCTGGAAGGAGAAGAAAAAGTTGTGATGTCCAGCAATGAGAAGGTAAGGGAAAAGCAGTGGGAGATCCAAGTCTGATGGTTTTCATATTCCCAACAAGGAGGCCAACAAAGATGTCAGGGATTAGGGTGGTGTCAGGGGCAATGGAAATTTCAGGAGAAATTAGAAATGGGCAATATTGATGATGGAGGAATAGACAAGTTGCTGAGAAGGAGAGTTCAATTCTAGAAAGAGAAAATGAATTTGAAATGGTCAGTGTTGACCTGGGATACCAGTATTTTGGCCAACTGAATTCAGCTGTGCATATGGGAGAGACCAAAGAAGTTCACAGTGGGAGAGAGGTGATTCAAGGCTTTGAGCAGAGGGAGGATTTGGGCATGGCGGGAGTGGTGAGTTGGGTGGATAGGGCAGAGTTAAGGTCCCTTCAACCCAATTTAGGAGAGTTAAGGGCCTGTACCAAAATAAAGAGAGGGATTGGATAAAAGGGAGTCAAGTATGATAAAATAAAGAGAAGGATTGGATAAAAGGGAGTCAAGTATGATAACTTGATGAGTTACAACTATGTAAATGTAAAGAGAGTGAAGGATGAGGGATACCCACATGAGTATGGGAAACTCTTGGTAAGAGCATATAATTGGACAGTGTATCCATCAAATCCCTCCAAGGATCACACCTGGAGAGTTTCCAGTACTCTACCAGTCTCAGCTACAGGAGGGAGAGTAAAGCAGAAGCATATCCATTCCATTACCTAGCTTGGGCAGTGGCTAGTGAGTGGAAAGCAATCTGCTACAAGTCAAAACTCACCTTTGTTGCACAGCAGTGACATGGGAGGAAGTCAAGGACAGGGACTCAAGTTTACTGCATGGCAGAAGGCAGTGGTATAAACCACTTCCATATTTTTGCCAAGCTAATTCTATGGCTGCACTACCAGAATGATTGCAGATAGGAAGTGGGGCATTGGGAGAGATGTGCCCATGGAGTTTTACTGGGTCAAAGACACCTTGACAGCAGAAGACAAGCCAAGCCATCAAAAGAGAAGCAGCGTGGCTTAGTGGAAAGAGCCCGGGTTTAGGAGTCAGAGGTCATGGGTTCTAATCCCAGCTCTGCCACCTGTCAGTTGTGTGACTTTGGGCAAGTCACTTGACTTCTCGGTGCCTCAGTAACCTCATCTGTAAAATGGGGATGAAGACTGTGAGCCTCACGTGGGACAACCTGATTACCCCATATCTTCCCGAGCGCTTAGAACAGTGCTCGGCACATAGTAGGTGATTAACAAATACCAAAAAAAAAAAAAGAGAGAAAGAGAAGGAGCGGTTTTCAGTCCAGTAAGAACAAAACTGGGAGAGTGGCATATATTATATGCTATGAAATCCCCCCACCTTTCTTACTCCTTGGAACTCAAAAAAGTCAAAGGAGGAAAACAAAAGGCTGGCTGAAATGCAATAAAATATCAGGAAGTGGGAGAAGACATGGAGGAGGAAGGGAGAGACATTATGGAGGGATGAAGGACAGGGAAGGAGGCTGCGACTTTTTGAATTAATTTGTCATTTGTTCCTGGGTCAGGAAGCTAAGTCCTCAGGGAGACCTCCATTGCCATTCAGGCTTCCTTCCTTCTTCCTTCTTGAGGAGTGGGGCACTGTCCCTTTCCTATTCTTGAAAACTTTTGTCTTGCCAAATCCACTGGCTTCTATGGCATCCTAATTGTCTTCAACCTCTCAGCTGTTTTTGACACTGTAGGTCACCCACTTCTCCTGGTAACATTATCCAACCTAACCTTCATTGACATTGTCCTCTCCTGGTTCTCCTATCTCTCTGGTCTCTCATTCTCAGGCTCTTTCATGGGCTCCTCCTCTACCTCCCACTACCTAACAGTAGGTGTTCCACAAGATTCAGTTCTGGGTCCCCTTCCATTCTCCATCTAGACTTACTCCTTGGAAAACTCATTCACTCCCACATCTATATGGATGATTTCCAAATCTAAATCTCCAGCCCTGATTTTTCTTACTCTCTGCAATCTCACATTTCCTCTTGCCTTCAAGACATTTCTACTTGAATGCCCTCCCATTACCTCAAACCTAACATGTCTAACACAGAACACTTCTGTTCCCATGTAAACCCTGTCCCTCTTTGACTTTCCCATTACTGTAGATATGACCACAGTCCTCCCTGTCTCACAGGCCCATAGTCTTGGGTTGCCCTTGACTTCTCTCATTTAAGCCACATATTCAATCTATCGTTAAATCCTGTAAATTCCACCTTCACAGATTTGTTAAAATCAATCAAACCAAACTGGTACTACATTAATCCAAGCACTTATCCTATCCCACCTTAATTAATTTTTCAGCCTCCTTAGTGATGTCCCAGCCTCCCCACTCCAGTCCATACTTCACTCTGCCGACTGGATCATTTTTCTATAAAACTGTTCAATTCACATCTCCCCACTCCTCAAGAACTTCCAGGGGTTGCCCAACCACCTCCTCATCAAACAGAAACTCCTTACCATCAGCTTTAATTAATTAATTCATTCGTTCATTCAGTAGTATTTATTGAGTGCTTACTATGTGCAGAGCACTGTACTAAGCACTTGGAATGTATAATTCGGCAACAGATAGAGACAATCCCTGCCCATTGACGAGCTTAAAGTCTAATTGGGGGAGACAGACAGACAAAAACAAGACAATTTAATCGCATTAAATAGAGTCAAGGGGATGTACACCTCATTAACAAAATAAATAGGGTAATAAAAATATATACAAATGAGCACAGTGCTGAGGGGAGGGGAAGGGAGAAGGGGAGGAGCAGAGGAAAGGGGGAAAGAGGGCTTAGCTGAAGGGAGGTGAAGGAGGGGCAGAGAGAGAGCAGAGGGAAAAGGGGAAGCTGAGTCTGGGAAGGTCTCTTGGAGGAGGTGAGCTTTCAGTAGGGCTTTGAAGAGGGGAAAGAGAGTTAGTTTGGCAGAGGTGAGGAGGGAGGGCATTTCAGGACAGCGGGGCATTTCAGGACAGCGGGAGGACGTGGGCCAGGGTCAATGGCGGGATAGGCGTGAACGGGGACAGTGAGGAGGTGGGCAGCAGAGGAATGGAGTTGTGGGGTGGGCAGTAGAAAGAGAGTAGGGAGGAGAGGTAGGAGGGGACAAGGTGATGCAGAGCCTTGAAGCCCAGAGTGAGAAGTTTTTGTTTTGTGTGGAGGTTGATAGGCAACCACTGGAGGATTTTAAGGAGGGGAGTGACATGCCCAGAGTATTTCTGCAGGAAAATGATCCGGGCAGTGGAATGAAGAATAGATTGGAGCAGGGAGAGACAGAACGAAGGGAGATCAGAGAGAAAGCTGACACAATAATCCAGACAGGATATTATGAGAGCCTGTACCAGTAAAATAGCCGTTAGGATGGAGAGGAAAGGGAGGATCTTGGCGATATTGTAAAGGTGAGACTGGCAAGCATTGGTGACGGATTGGATGTGTGGGGTGAATGAGAGAGCTGAGTCAAGGATGACACCAAGGTTGCGGGCTTGAGAGACAGGAAGTATGGTCGTACCATCCACAGTGACAGGGAAGTCAGGAAGAGGACAGAGTTTGGGATAGAAGATAAGGAGCTCAGTTTTGGACATGTTGAGTTTTAGGTGGCGGGCAGACATTCAGATGGAGGCGTCCTGGAGGCAGGAGGAGATATGAGCCTGAAGGGAGGGGGAGAGAACAAGGGAGGAGATGTAGTTTTGTGTGTCATCTGCATAGAGATGATAGTTTAAGCTGTGGGAGCAAATGAGTTCACCAAGGGAGTGAGTGTAGATGGAGAACAGAAGAGGGCTGAGAACTGACCCTTGAGGAACGCCTACAGTTAGAGTTGGGAGGGGGAGGAGGAGCCTGTGAAGGAGACAGAGAATGAACAGCCAAAAAGATAAGAGGAGAACCAGGAAAGGACAGAGCCTGTGAAGCCAAGGTGAGATAAGGTTTGGAGGAGAAGGGAATGGTCTACAGTGTCAAAGGCAAAAAGCATTCAAATATCTTGCCTCCTCCTACCTTCACATTGCTACTCTCCTACCACAACCCAACCACACACTTTACTCTTCTAATGCCAACCTATTCACTATACGTCAATCCTGTCAATCTTCCTGCTGACTTCTCGCCCATGTCCTGCCTCTAGCCTGAAATGTCCTCTCGTCATTTCTGATAATCACTTTCCCCACCTTCAAAGCATTACTGAAGGCACATCTCTCCCAAAGGGCTTCCCTTAAACCGTCATTTCCCTTTCACACTCCCTTCTGTGTCACCCAGCCTTGCTCCCTATATTCACCACCCTGACTCCATCCCCACAGCACTTATGTACATATCCATAATTTATCTATTTTAATGTGTGTCTCCTCCTCTAGACTAAAAGCTCATTGTGAATAGGGAGTGTGTCTGTTATATCCTGGTATTGTACACTCTTAAGGGCTTAATACAATGACCTGCACATAGTAAGTGCTTAGTAAATACATTGATTGATTTCCTCCATTCTCTCCTTATTTATCCTTTTCTGTCTCCTTTCTTCTTTAACTCTCATCTCCAAGTCTGTCTTTCCAATTTTTGGATGCCCCCATCTGGATCTTGTCATGCTTTCCTATTTTGTGTTCAAAAAAACCCAAAAAACTGATCACTTTATAAAGAGGAGTAATAATGATTTCAGGGTTGGGATGTGCTTGATTTTTGAAAAAATAACTATGCAAGTCAAATTTGAAAGGATTTAAAAGACTACACTAATTATTTTTAATGATAAGAATTTACTATGTGTCAGGCACTGTATTAATTGCTAGAATAGAGGCAAGCCACTCAGACTGGACACAATTCCTGTCCCATATGGGGCTCACATTCATAATCCCTATTTTACAGATGAGACACAGAGAAGTTAAGTGAATTGCCCAAGGTCATACAGCAGACATGAGGCAGAGCTGCAATTTGAACCCAGGTACCCTGACTCCTAGGCTCATGCTCTTTCTAAGCCATGCTGCTTTTCATTTACCAGGTTAAATTTCTCAGGTTATTGCAGCTGTTTTAGATGAAGTTTCCAAAATTTCCATCTTTTGCAGATTTTTTTGGAAAAAAATTCTCAAGCTAAGATTTCATTTTATAGTTGAAAAGAAAAATCAAACATGAATAAGAATTTTTGTCTTTTTAATGATTTCTATAGCCTTGTTGAGGAGGGTAAGCCAGTTTCATGGAATATAGCAATTTATTTTAATATACAAGATTTCCCATTTATTCACTCATGTCTTTAGTTCATTGCATTTCTTTCCTTTCTTTTGAGTCTAAATGCCTATGTCTCCTAATTGTCTACACAGACCAAATTAAGTGCAGAGATGAAGCCAGCTGGAGAATTAAATAAATATAACAATTTCCCTGAATTATTTGACAACAAAAACTTTTATTGTCTTCGCTTTTATAATTTCATGTGAAGACACTAGTAAGTTTGTTTTGACTGAATTGAGCCTTTGGCTTTTTCAACTGTAACCAAACTCTTCTTATAGGAGCACAGTTTAGTGATGAAAATCATGGGTCATACACCTATGTAGTAAAAGCTTTCAATCAACTTACTCTTTCATTTAAGACAGTGTAAGTTTGAATGATGATGAGCAACGTGGAGGAACCCAGGGGTGCCAGCCAGTTGGGCCAATCAGGGATTAAATATCTGTTCTCCCTCCTACTTAGACTGGGGTCACAGTGGGAAAGGGACTGTGTCCAACCTGATTTTTATATCTACCCCAGCAGTAGGTACAGTTTGGGGCACATTCATTTAATAGTATTTATTGAGCACTTAGAGAAGCAGCGTGGCTCAGTGGAAAGAGCCCGGGCTTGGGAGTTAGAGCACATGGGTTCTAATCCCAGCTCGGCCGCTTGTCAGCTGTGTGACTTTGGGCAAGTCACTTAAATTATCTGGGCCTCAGTTACCTCATCTATAAAATGGGGATGAAAACTGTGAGCCCCATGAGGGACAACCTGATCACCTTGTATCCCCCAAGCGCTTAGAACAGTGCTTTGCTCATAGAAAGCACTTAACAAATACCAATATTATTATTACTATGTGCAGAGCAGTAATAATACTATGTGAAGAGCACATAGTAAGTGCTTAACAAATGTGATTATCATGGTTTAACTTATTCCCTTTCAATCCTGTCAATGACTGTCAATCCTATAGTATGTTCACACAGGACTGTGAGCGCATTGCTGGGAGGGATTGTTTCTATTGCTCTATTGTACTTTCCCAAGTGCTTAGAATGGTGCTCTGCACAACAGTAAGTGCTCACTAAACAGAAATGAATGAATTAATGCCTTGAGCTTCAGGAGGGAGACCCATTCAATTCAGGTTTTCCGTTTATATACCTCTCAGGCCCTTCCACGCCAATTCTTTCCCCATAATTACTGCTCCAAATGATTCCCTATTTGCAGGGCAAAATGTAAAAATTTATCAAAAATTGTGAAATGGCATTTGTGGGCAGATAGTGCATGCACTGAATAGCTTCTCTAATTCCTGTGCTCCTCTTACTAAAAAACCCAAGATATAATACTAGTCTTATCTTAATAACTAGCCTTGGCCTATTAAGAGATGGGCCTACTTTATTAGCAGATTGTTGTACATTTTTTTCTGTCCATCCTGCTGCCCTTTCCCATACCCCCAAAGGTCAAATGTAGGGTCTACTTCCTGTTGAGGTCCTCTGCCACAAAAATAGTCCATTGATATTCATTTTGGCCTGGCTCTCAATGCTGTCCTAGAGACAAGCACTGTGGTTTACTAGTCAAATCACTCTACCTTGTTAAACCAATTTTAATTCAGATTAGTAAGAATTACTCTTCTGAAAGCTGGATTCTTCTCTAGGCCCTTTTGTGTTTTCAACATTGTCATCAGAGAGAAACAAATACCACATATTTTACAGAGCAGCACCTAATTTGTAAATGTTTTAATTCAGGAGACAAATGATATGAGCAATTCTACTACTGATTATTTACCAAGTAAAGCAGTAAAAAACTTGAAAGCATCATTGGAGAAATGAGTTTAAGAACATCGCATAATTTGAATCCTATTCATTGTAAACTGGTGCTTCTTCCATTCCATGTCAAAACCATTGCTTCTCCCAGGCGGGAAGAAAATTTTTTACATCTTTAAGTATCAGGTAACGAAAGAGTTATATTTTCCCACTCAAAGTGCAAATAAGCTAAATGAGATAGTGCTATGATGAAATAGTTGGAGAAATTATTTTGTGGTTCATGTCGATTGTATTTTTCACTTTTTTTCCTCTACTTCATTTAGTTATTAGTAAGGACTCATAATCCTAAAGAGACTCTGTTATCCAAGAATAAATCTTTGTCTTCCTCAAGTTGGAGCATAGGCAGTATGAGAGTCCTCAGAATTCTAGAAATATGTCCTCTCTTTGTGATTTGGATGCCCAGCCTTCTGCTCTGTTTCTTTCTTATATTTCCTATACACTCTTTTTGAAAGATAATTTTTAGGAGACTTGAACTTCAGGCTAGTGATTCGATACTTACTGAGTGGTTACTCAGGGCTCTGCAATAGGCACTTGGAAGCACATGACACAATGGAGTTGGTAGGCACAGTTTCTGACCTCGAAGAATATTCGGCCTAGTGGAAAAATAATGGGAGTCAGAGGACTTGAGTTCTAATCCCGACTTTACCACTTGTCTTTGGTGTAACTTGTCTGGTCCTCAGTTTTCTCATCTGTTAAATGGGAATTCAATGCCTGTTTTCCATCCTATTTAGGCTGTGAGCCCCAAGTGGGTCAGGGACTGACAGTGCCTGACCTGATTAACCAGTATCTTCGTAGTAAGCACTTAACAAGTACCATTAGTAACAATTTGACAAAGGGCTTTCATTTTAAAATTCCCAAACCTATGGGAGAAAATCTGTATTTATAAGTGTAAAATCATAATAGTACTGACATTACTTTTGCATCTATTATCAATTCTTTCCATGAAGGGGGAATGCCTCCAAAAAAAATACAAATAAAAGGAATGTGTAACCTTTCCACCCACTCTCAACTTGTAAATATGGACCAATTCTAATTTTGGCTAATATGCATTTCTCTTAAATGCCGGGGTTAATTAAACTCTTAATACAGTTAAACCCTAATTAACACCTGGAACACAATTAGCTGAAAGTGTTGTACTGCTCATTAAGATAAACACTTGTATTTAGTTCTGGTGACTAAAATAATAATAATAACTGAAAATGTGTATAGTATGGGTTTGCTTTGGTCCCTCAGGAGCTGAGAGCTGTACTGATGAACATGTAATAATGAGAATCGTAACTGGTTTCCTGTGGTAATAAAGAACTAATATCAAAGGACCTAAATGAACCCATTTCAGAGCTAGACTTGCTGCATGCTTAGAAGACACTAGGCTATCAATAAATCATATTTATTGAGCACTTAATGTGTGCAGAGCACTGTAGTAAACACTTGGGAGAGTACATTGTAACAGAGTTGGTAGACCTGTTCCCTCCCAATGATGAGTTCACAGGCTAAACAAATAGAATGATTTCCTACTTTATCAAGACAAGGCTAAGAAGAGGCAAGGTGTAATGGATAGAGCACGGGCCTGGGACTCGGAAGGTTATAAATTCTAATCCTGGTTCTGCCATTTGTCTGCTGTGTGACCTTGGACAAGTCACTTCACTTCTTTGGGTCTCGGTTCCCTCATCTGTAAAATGGGGATTGAGACTGTGAGCCCCACATGGGACAGGGACTGTCTCCAACCCGATCTGCTTGTACCCACCCCAGCATTTAGTATAGTCCTGGCACAAAGTTAAGCGCTTAACAAATACCATTATTATTAATGAAACTTATCAAGACTTTCTGAGACAGATCAAATTGAGGTTGAGTAGATACATATGAAGGATTGGGGTGAATAAGAGCTGTAAACGTAGGGATACACCTTTACCGTAATGACACTAAATCTTGCAGGGACATTTATATCCTGATCTGCAGCTGGTTTCGAGGTTATGTCTACTTCTCTCTAATGTTGATGTAATGTTCTCACTTCCTTTTGTATTTTTATTTTATTTTATTGTTCACTGCGACACATTTATTGACTACCTCTATTTTACTGGGGAAAATTCAGATGATGAGAACTTTGTTGTAGGATTCCTGGAATAAAAAAAAATATATATCAGTTTCACCATGGAGCTTGGCCAGTTGATGTGCTTTTGATTAAAGAGTTTAAGTGCTGCCTCTTGAAATTGTGGGGCCTGAGTCTCTATGAAGTTTGGGTCCTGAAGCTGAATCCCCGTCCTGAGCCTATGTCATAAACATTATCATCAGTATTTATTGACTACTACTGTGTGCAGACACTGTACTAAACACTTGGGAGAGTAAAATACAACAGATGGTAAGCATGTCCCCTGTCCATAGCAAGCTTAAAATCTAGAGCCCCCTAGAGATATTAATGTAAATAAATAAATCCTAATGGAGAGGATTTCTAGTTTCAATTCTGGTTGATATCTTTCCTTTACTCTCTTAGTCAGTGGACTTCAAAAGTGTTCTGAACCCTCCTTGACAGTAGAAGCACATTAGACAGCAAGCAATACTCCATGGGCATCTCTTCTTTACTTTTGCTTTTTTTTTTATCAACTGCTCCATCTTCTTTGTCTTATTATTTGGCTGTGATAAAGCTAGTCTGACACAAATCAATAGGACAGGGTTTAGCAGCCAGGGCAGGGTTCATAAAAGGCCACTGACAAAAATTAGGTATGAATAGGGCCCTAGAGATTTGAAGAGAAATCATTTCTCTTTCCAGTCACAGCATTTTCATTTGAAGTCCAGCAGCTAAAAGTAATTTCAGGAGTTTGTGTAGTTTTTCATTGTCACCATTTGAAAGGCCTGTAGGCATGATGATCTTTTAAATTGGTAAATGTGCACTATGAATTACAAATTTGACTTACATCATTTGTATTCAAATGGTTTCAATATCCTGCCAATTTTATCTAAAGTCCTACTTTCCAAATGGAATCTTTTTAAATGAGGTCAACTATAAGTAAGTCCTTGATAATGGTAAATAAATTGATACTACACAATTAGATCTATGAGAAACAGTGCCATATATAAAGAAGAGGGAAGATTATAGGCTGTTTGCCATTTGTATTTTAGGTGTGAAATTTCAGGCAAAACTGCAGAACTGCAATTTCTCTCCTGGAACACTTAGAACCTAAAATTACAATTAGACCCCACCCTCATTGTTCTTAATTGATTAGACCTTCAAAAATGTCATCAATAGAAGACTACTGGGTGACCACTACAGCAGACACACCAGGCTGGCCATTAGTACTGAGGTTACAGAGTTGCTCTCCTCATGCAAGGGTTTTACAAAAAATCTCAGGATTCTAAGTGCTAATAATAATAACTGTGGTATTTGTTAAGTGCTTACCATGTGCCAAGCACTGAACTAAGGCGCAAGGGTGGATATAAGTAAATCAGGTTAGACACTGACCCTATCCCATGTAGGACATGTTGAGAAGCAGCGTGGCTGAGTGGAAAAAGCACAAGCTAGGGAGTCAGAGGTCATGGGTTCTAATCCCAGCTCCTTCACTTGTCAGCTGTGTGATATTGGTCAAGTCACTTAACTTCTCTGTGCCTATGTTACCTCATCTGTAAAATGGGGATGAAGCCTGTGAGCCCAACATGGGATGACCTGATTACCTTGAATTACCTTGATTACCTTGGGGGTAGCCCAGTGCTTAGAACAGTGCTTGGCACATAGTAAGCAATTAACAAATACCAACATTATTATTATTATTATTATTATTGTTATTATGTGGGGCTCACAGTCTTAATCCCTATTTTGCATGTGAGGAAACTGAGGCACAGAGAAATTAAGAGACTTGCCCCAGGTCACACAGAATACATGTAGCAGAGTCAGGATTAGAATCCATCACCTCGATGTACAAAATTGTACAAACATACAAAAAGAGATACAAAAATAAGAACATACCATGTATGGGATCAAAACACTAGTGTAACAAAAACACTACCTTTAAGTGCAAACTATATGAAAGCACATACAAGTCATATTCCAGTCTTTTCAACCACAGTCATATGAATTGATAGAATCTCTTAACATCATCTTTGAAAACAAAGGGCCGCTATACAGTCACATCTGAAATACACCACCTTAGGCAAATACTATCTTGTTTAGGTTCCTTGTATTTTTTGCACTGATGGAATAAGATAGTGCCGTGTTTTCATTTCTGCACATTTTATAGATGGAGTAATCACTCTGCATACCTTAGTGGTTCAGATTTATGTACCCCATTGAATTAGCTGTTCATAAGAATAGCCTTCACATGTTTCTGGGATTTTGGCTAACAGTTTTCATAGCCATGAGCCATACTTTCAGGTTATATAATTTTATAGTGTTTAATTTAGACTGCACATTATGATTCTTTTAATAACATGAGTTTATCCGATAAAAGCAATGTTCTATAATATATCTAAGAATCCTATAGTTAAAAATATGTAGTGTGAAGAAAACTATCAAACCTAAACCAATGAAATTTTAGAACTGAATGAAGTTTTATATTTTAGTGAAAGCAAGGCAAGAAGGATCATGTCTATTTGTTTACTGGGAGACAACATTGACAAAGTGGAAGAAGCACAGGATTGTGAATTAGAAGATTTGGATTCCAGTTTTGATTCTATCATTTAACTGCTGTATGACCTTGACAAGCCACTTAATATCCCTGGACCCCAATTTCTCCATCTATAAAAAGGAGATAAGTTAGATTGTGAGCCCTTTGTGGGACAGAGGCTGTCTAATCTATTGATCTTTTATCATTCCCAGAAATCGGCACATGTAATTGATTGATAATGCCATAGTAATAATAACATTATTATTATTGTAAATAATATTAAACATGAATTAGTACTGTAATTGAAGTCTCTACGAGTAAATGAGAAAAGTAACATATCATGTCTTCCAGTTGAAGAATTCCAAACTGCATACAAGACTAAAGTAAGGGGAAGGAGGGAAATAGTTGATATGCTCTGCCCATGCTATCTAGGGTACCAAAGCAGTGCTTCCACCAGCTTGATGAGAGTCAGGCAACAGAACTGAAGATGCTGGCTTGCAAGGATTGAAAGGACAAGGGCAGAAATCTAATAGGCAGTGTTGATACTAAGGAAGGGTACAGTGGTGGAAACATCAGATGTGGACAAACAGGTTCAGAAACACTGTGCTACCTGGAATCTCTCATTCGATCAGTCTCAGTTATTGAGCACTTACTTTAAGCCCTTGGGAGAATGCAATATAACAGCATTGGTTTACACTTCCTGACCTCAAGGAAATTACAGTTCTGTTCAAAAACAGAACTTCTTTTCTTCCCCTGCCACACCATGTCCTCTTCCTGAAATTCCCATCACTGTATACAACACCATCATCCTTCCTGTCTCACAAGCCCATAACCTTGACATTAATCTTGACTCCTTTCTTGCTCATTCAACCTACATATTTCATCTGTTACTAAATCCTGTCAGTTCAACTTTTACAGCAGTGCTAAAATTCATCCTTTCCTCTCAATCCAAACTGCTACCCGTTAATCCAAGCATTTATCCTATCCAGCCTTGATTACTGCATCAGCCTCCTGCTGACTTCCCTGCCTCCAATTTCTTTTTTTCCAGTGTATACTTCACTCTGCCACCCAGATCATTTTCTACTAAAATGTTCAATCCATGTTTCCCCACTCCTCAAGAACCTCCAGGGATTGCCCATCCAGCTCCATATCAAACAGAAACTCCTTATCATTGGCTTTAAGGCACTTAATTACCTTACCTTCTCCTAACTCATCTCACTACTCTCCTACTAAAACCCAGTCTCATGTTTTGCTCCTCTAATACGAACCTACTCACCTTGATGCAGAGAACCAGCATGGCTCAGTGGAAAGAGCCCGGGCTTGGGAGTCGGGGGTCATGGGTTCAAATCCCAGCTCCACCACTTGTCATCTGGGTGACTGTGGGGAAGTCACTTAACTTCTCTGTGCCTAGTTACCTCATCTGTAAAATGGGGATTAAGACTGTGAGTCTCACGTGGAACAACCTGATTACCCTGTATCTCTCCTAACTCTTAGAACAGTGCTCTACACATAGTAAGCACTTAACAAATACCAACATTATTATTGATCTCATCTGTCTTGGCACCAACCTCTCACCCTTCTCCTACCTCTGGCCTGAAATGCCCTCCCTTTTCATAGACTGACAGATACGCTCCCCACCTTCAAAGCCTTATTGAAGACATAACTCTCACAAGAGACCTTCCCTAAATCTTCATTTTTTCTTTTCCCCCTTACTTCTGCATCACCCTGTCTTGCTCCCTTTATTCACTACCACCACCCCCAGCCCCACAGCACATATGTACATTTCTGCAAATTATTTATATTAATGGCTAT
The DNA here is from genome assembly GCF_004115215.2 of Ornithorhynchus anatinus. Taxonomy (NCBI): domain Eukaryota; kingdom Metazoa; phylum Chordata; class Mammalia; order Monotremata; family Ornithorhynchidae; genus Ornithorhynchus; species Ornithorhynchus anatinus. The sequence continues at coordinate 105,745,476 of NC_041730.1, forward strand.
CTTCCTGTCTATATTGTAAATGTGTAGTGGGCAGGGAATATGTCTGTTATATGTACTCTCCCAAGTGCTTAGTACAGTGCCCTTCACACAATAAGTGCTCAATAAATGTTTGGGGGGAGACATTACTATTAATAAATTATGAATGAATACAGAAGTGGGTTTGAAGGTGGACTTAATAGGTGAATAAAGGGTGCAAATCCAAGTTCAAGTGTGACCCAGAAGGAAGTGGAAGAAGCGAAAAAGAGATCTTATTCAGGGAAGTACTTTTGGAGGAGATGTGCCTTCGATGAGGCTTTGAAGGTAGGGACAGTCAATGCCCGCCAGATATGATTGGAGGAGTTCCAGGCCAGAGGCAGTATGTGGACAAGGGTCCTAGGTGAGATAGATGAGACTGAGGTACAGTGAATAGACAAGCGAAGTGTGTGGACTAGATTGTAATAGGAAATCAGAGTTTCAGAATAAGTTAGGAGGGCAAAGGTGATTGAGTGCTTTAAAACCAATGGTAAGGAAGACTTTCTGTTTGAGGCAAAGGTGGAAAGACAACTCCCAGAAGTTCTTGAGTGGGGGAACAAAGACTGGACTTTTTTTGAAAAATGATCGGGGCAACAGAGTGAAGTATGGCTTAGAGTTTGGGGAGACATAATGTAAGAAGGTCAGCAAGGAGGTTGATGCAGTAGTCGAGACAGGATATACATGCCTCTAGACTATAAGATCATTGTGGGCAGGAAACGTGTCTACCAACTTTGTTATATTGTACTGTACCAAGTGCTTAGTATAGTGCTCTGCACACAGAAAGGGCTCAATAATTACACTTGATTGATTGGATTAATGTGGTTGCAGTTTGGATGGAGGGGAAAGGGTGAATTTTAGTAAAGCTGTGAAGATGGAATTGACAGAATTTGGTGACAGATTGAATATGTGGGTTGAATGAGGGAGATGAGTTGAGAAAAATGCCAAGGTTACGGGCCTGTGAGACAAGGAAGATGGTGGGCCTGTCTACAGTGATGGGAAAATCAGGGGAAGAACCTGGTTGGGATGGTTGGGATGATGACATGTTAAATTTGAGATGTTGGGGGTACCTCCAAGTAGAGATGTTCTGAAGGTAGGAAGAAATATGAGACTGCAGAGACGGAGAAGGATACGGACTAGAGATGTAGATTTGGGGTTCGTATGCATAGAGATAGTAGTTGTAGGCATGGGAGTGAATGAGTCCTCCAAGGGACTGGTTTAATTGGAGAATAGAAGGGGACTCTCAGAGTTTGGGGGTGGTAGAGAAAGAGTCCAATAAAGAGACTGAAAATGAGGGAAAGTGTCAGTGAAGCCAAGGTTGGATAATGCTTCCAGGAGAGGAGGGTTGTTGACAGTGTCGATGGCAGTTGAAAGCTAGCGGATGATTAGGATGGAGATGAGGCTGTTAGATTAGGCAAGAAGGAGATAAATGCTGACCTTTGAATGGGCAGTTCTGTGGGTTGAAGAGGACAGAAGCCAGATTGGAGGCTAAGGAGAGAACTGGAGAAGAGGAATTGGAAGCAGCCAGTGTAGACAACTCGCTCAAGGAGTGTAAAGGGATGGTAGGAGGGAGAGTGGGAAATACTGGAGAAAGCTATGGGGCCAAGAGAGGTTTTATTTTTTTATGATAGGATTCATGAGCATGTTGGAAAAAAAAGGGGAAGAAGCCATTATAGAGTGAACAATTGAAGATAGTGTTCAGATAGGGAAGGGAGGGGGCAAATGTTTTGAGAAGGTGAAAATGATGCAGTGGAAGGCACAGATGGATTGTGAGAGGAGGCAGGAGATCTCCTTTTGAGTTACTGCTGGGAAAGCTGGAAGAATCAAGGAGGAGGAGGGAGGGACTGGAGAGGAGTCAGCAAGATTTTAAATCTCAGATCTCCCCAGTGATTTTTACCACTATTACTCACCTCACTTGGCCATAGAGCAAATAATAAACCTTGGTTGACATGGTTTCCAGAAATGGGTATAGCATATTTAACTCTGGACTGTGTAGTGACATTCCAGTGCACTAACATCCTATCAAACCAGGAATGTAATGCAGGTACAAATTGCTAAGGTGTGTTTGATTGGATTATGGACATTCCTGAGTGCCTGCTTTTGTTCTTCCTGCATCCAGTTCAAGGAGTTAAATTCCAATATGCTACTGAGCCACACCCTCTGGTTCCTGCAGATAGGATCTGACTGGGAAATCTGCCAGTCTTCTGACACAGGGAAACAGAGATGGAGAGAGAGAGACAGAGAAAATGTTTCTGAAAACTCAAAATCAAAACCCTTCCCCATCCATTGCCCTGCCATATTCACATCTCCTATTGGAGAATAGGGAATTGCTGCTGCAGTCACCACCGCTCACACCACCCAGACTGAGCTCCTCTTCCCCCTCTACTCCCTCTGCCATCCCCCCTTTACCTCTCCGCAGCTAAAGCCTCATTTTCCCCTTTTCCCTCTGCTCCTCCACCTCTCCCTTCCCATCCCCACAGCACTGTACCCGTCCGCTCAACTGTATATATTTTCGTTACCCTATTTATTTTGTTAATGAATTGTACATCGCCTTGATTCTATTTAGTTGCCATTGTTTTTACGAGATGTTCTTCCCCTTGACGCTGTTTAGTGCCATTGTTCTTGTCTGTCCGTCTCCCCCGATTAGACTGTAAGCCCGTCAAACGGCAGGGACTGTCTCTATCTGTTGCCGACTTGTTCATCCCAAGCGCTTAGTACAGTGCTCTGCACATAGTAAGCGCTCAATAAATACTATTGAATGAACATATGCCACTACAAACATGCAACCAGCACAATCCCCCTATCCGAGGGAAGGACAGTAGTGGTGAAACTCCCATCTGCCTCTTCTCTAAACTCTGGAGGGGCAGCATTAGTGACCCAACTCCAGTAGCCCTCATACGCCTTCTCTCTGTCACCCAGAGAGACAGCGGCGGTGCCACAACTCTTTCCTGGAGGAAAGACAGATGGCTTCAGGACGGGTAGGAGTAGGGATCATGGAATGTCCCAGATCCTCTTCCCCAGTTCTGACCATTGCCACAGGCCAGAAGTTAACATAATTTAAACTACTTAGACAGTGGATGAGATGGTCAGAAACGGTGGCGGTTTATCTGCTCATCTTGGAGGACATTATCTGAATGAGATCACCATCTTCCATCTGGCCCAAACCCAGCATCAAACTGGCTATGATTACAGGCTAAAAGCTCCAATTCGTGGTCATGATTTTACCTCTACTTTTCTTCCTTTGGAACATTTTATCTAAAGTTAACAAAGGTGGGACAACAAACTATTTGCTATTCTCCCTCTTTCAGCCTTGTCATTCTAATTGTGCTAATGTTTAACAGATTTTCTTGAACTGTGAGTCCCATGGGGGAAGGGACTGATCTGATTTTATTATATTATGCCTATCTTACATTTAAGCCAGTGTTAGCATAAAGTAGATATTTAATAAATACTATCATTCTTATTAATGAATCATTAAATCATTTCTGCCTCTATTTTTCTATTGTGTTGGATAGATAATATTGATCTTAAAATAATTTCATGAAAGCTGCATAAAGAGGAAATAGAATAAAACATCCAAATATATCATTCCAACTCACTCTATCTCCATTATGCTTTTGAGAGAGAAATCAATTAATGAATAGGTTTTCAATCACCTGTTTCAAACTGGTCATTATGGGATTAGAAAGTTAAATAGCACTGGTCTATGTCGATTGAGAAAATGTTTCCAATGTCTCTAGTGATAACCAACATTATCTTCTGACTCTAAAATAATAGTAAGTTCTTGGTTTTCTCAAGGCCTACATAATGGCATCTCTTAGAATGTATCAATGTCATTCATTTGGATTTGAAAAATGAAAGGCCCACTGCAGACATATAAGAAGCTTAGTGCTGAACTGACCATCAATCAGCTCAATGCCTCTTCATTAATTTCAAACTATCAAGGAGACTAAATAGTAAATTGGAGAAAGCTGCAAGAGGTTTATGACATTATTCTTCAACTTTATTGAAACAGGGAGTACCAGCTATAAGTTATATGAATAATACATGGGTATTTCCCCAAAACAGAATCTATTAAGCAGCCATCAAAACTGATTATGTCTAGGCATCAAGACTTTTTCTATGAACAGGTTCTTGAAATTCTTTGTGTAGCAAAACCAAAAAGCAGTAACTACATCTTGAAGCTCTTCCTATTTGAGATTAAGAAACCAATGAAACCATATCCAAAGCTAAAGAGACCCAACAATATGCTTTCCATGTCCAAGCTAAAGACTTTGAACTCATCACCAGAGGACCTTTATATATTGGTATGACACAGCTATAAAATACAAAGCCCTTATCACAAAGGGGTATCAGACACAGATTCAAGTATCTCTAATACTCTTCTGAATGCGCTTTCCATTATTTAGAAACAGGCATTTTGGCCCCAATATAACTCTGACTTCTGTGGAAGGAACTTCAACTCTCCAACCCATTAAAAATGGTAACACACTTGGACACGATGGCATTACTGCAGAAATCCATGAACAACGAGACCTAATCCAACATTTGGAGCAATGAAGACAGCTGAAAGTTCCTTGGAGCAGGGATCATGTCTATTAACTCTACTGAATTGTACTTTTCCAACAACTTAGTCCAGTACTCTGTCCCCAGTAAGTTTTCAATAAATGTCATAGATTGAAGAGATACCACAAAACTTCAGATACCATTGTATTGATCATGATAACTTTGTATCTACCACAATGCTTCATATATAATAAGCACATAATAAATGCTGTATTATTAATTATCCTTATTACAGAGAAACATACTTAAACTTACATAGATTTGTCCATTACATAAATGACCTGAAATATGCGTGGCATTTCAAAGGAAATAATTTAGCCATATAGTGTATAATTTAGAAGGAAATACTAAAAATGAATATAAAACTGAAATGAATCTCATTTGGCAGATTAAAATAACTGCTATTTTTTCAGAAACTTTTTTTGTAATGAATTCAGAGGCAACTGTCCTTATTCGATTACATTATGTAGCTTAATTTACATTGATAAAACTGCACTATCATAACGAAGGATCTGAAATTTATTCCAAAAATACATAGCCACACCTCTGTCTTTAGAAATCCTCCATTTAATCCCAAGTGTTCATTATATCTATTGTAAATATAATTACTCTTTGGTTGTGTGTTCTGTTTTAAACAAATTGAATGTGGGGTTATGCATATAATTTTGACACAGAAGAAATATTTTTAAATACCATAAAAGGCATGTTAGGGAATCCAGAGAGTCAATGATGCCTGGGCAAACAAATGTATCTTATACTAAAACCCATTTTTCCATTCAATTAATTAAATGTCTTTGAGGATATATATATATACATATATATGCATATATATGTATATCAAATTCATGCCTATGAACAGGCGATACTTGTTGAGATAAACTATTATACATTTTTTAAAACTTTAAAGTATAGAATACTTATAGTGGCAATTCTTGAGAATAGAAATGAAAATCATAAACTAATTATAAGAATTATTGTGATGACACTCTACCCTATCCTCTACTCACCCAAACCTTGTCAACTATTTCTCTCAACCTGCCCTAAATGACCCACAGTAAACAGTGGCAACTATCTTTTTTTTTTCCCAATCTGGCATATTACTGCACTCCACACAACTCTAAACCCACCCATCTACCATATGGTCAATTTATATGTGGACTCTGAAACTCCTGTTTATGCAGGACATGGCTCTTATCTTGCTTAATATCTTTGGCATCTGTCTGTCTCCTCAGGTCTCTGTTTCACCTGCTCCTTGCAACCAAGTTGACCTTGTCTTCTCTCACTTAGCCTGACTCATGAGAAAAAGGGGAAGAGTTGGTGTCCTCATCACCTCCAATGCTGCTCATTGACCATCTCTGGCCTCCCCAATTCCACATTGCTTACCTTCACATCATTTGAAGCCCATGCCTTTCATTAATAATTGAGTTGCCTACACTAGCTACCTTGAATACCTCAACTCCAACTCTCTCCTGGACCCCCTCCAATCTGGCTTCCGTCCCCTCCACTCTACCAAGACTGCTCTCTCAAAGGTCACCCATGACCTCCTTCTTACCAAATTCAATGGCTCCTACTCTATCCTAATCCTCCTCGACCTCTCAGCTGTCTTTGACACTGTCGACCATCCCTTTTTCCTCCACACCTTATCTCACCTTGGCTTTACAGGCTCTGTCCTCTCCTGGTTCTCCTCTTATCTTTCTGACAATTTGGTCTCCTTCGCAAGCTCCTCCTTCCCCTCCACTAACTGTAGGGATTCCTCAAGGGTCAGTTCTTGGCCCTCTTCTGTTCTCCATCTATACTCACTTCCTTGGTGAACTCATTCTGTCCCATGGCTTCAACAGGACATCTCCACCTGGATGTCTGCCTGCCACCTAAAACTCAACATGTCCAAAACTGAGCTCCTTATCTTCCCTCCCAAACCCTGTCCTCTTCCTGACTTCCCTGTCACTGTGGAAGGCAGGATCATCCTTTCCATCTCACAAGCCCGCAACCTTGGTATTATTCTTGACTCAGCTCTCTCATTCACCCCACACATCCAATCCATCACCAACGCCTGCCGGTCTCACCTTTACAATATCACCAAGATCCGCCCTTTCCTCTCCATCCAAACAGCTATTGTGCTGGTACAAGCTCTCATAATATCCCGGCTGGATTATTGTGTCAGTCTTCTCTCTGATCTCCCTTCCTCCTGTCTCTCCCCACTCCAGTCTATTCTTCATTCCGCTGCCTGGATCATCGTCTGGGCATGTCACTCCCCTCCTTAAAAACCTCCAGTGGTTGCCTATCAACCTCCACATGAAACAAAGACTCCTCACTCTTGGTTTCAAGGCTCTCCATCACCTTGCCCTCTCCTACCTCACCTCCCTTCTCTCTTTCTACTGCTCACCCCGTATATTCTACTCCTCTGCCGCTCACCTCCTCACTGTCCCCAGTTCACACCTGTCCTGCCGTCAACCACAGGCCCATGTCCTACTCCTGTCCTGGAATGCTTTCCCTCCTTATCTCCGCCAAAATAACTCTCTTCCCCTCTTCAAAGCCCTATTGAGAGCTCACCTCCTCCAATAGCCCTTCCCAGACTGAGCTACCCCCTTTTCCCTCTGCTCCCCCTCCACTCTCGTGGCTCAGTGGAAAGAGCACGGGCTTTGGAGTCAGGGCTCATGAGTTCGAATCCCAGCTCTGCCACTTGTCGGCTGTGTGACTGTGGGCAAGTCACTTAACTTCTCTGTGCCTCAGTTCCCTCATCTGTAAAATGGGGATTAAGACTGTGAGCCCCACGTGGGACAACCTGATTCCCCTATGTCTACCCCAGCGCTTAGAACAGTGCTTGGCACATAGTAAGCGCTTAACAAATACCAACATTATTATTATTATCACTCTCTGCTCCTCCCCCTCCCCCCTTCACCTCCCCGCAGCCAAGCCCCCTTTCCCTCTGTTCCTCCCCCTTCCCCTCCCCTCAGCACTGTGCTCATTTGTATATATATTTTTATTACCCTATTTATTTTGTTAATGAGGTGTACATCCCCTTGATTCTATTTATTGTGATAATGTTGTCTTGTTTTTGTTTCGCTCTGTTTTGCTCTGCCCTCTGTCTCCCCCGATTAGACTGTGAGCCTATCAATGGGCAGGGATTATCTCTATCTGTTGGCGAATTGTACATTCAAAGTGCTTAATACGGAGCTCTGCACATAATAGGCGCTCAATAAATACTATTGAATGAGTGAATGAATGAATAATAATTGCAGAAATAATTGTGGTATTTATTAAGTGTGTACTATGTGCCAAGAACTGTACTAAGTGCTGAAGTGAATACAAGACAATCAGATCCTTCATGGGGTTTACATTGTAATTAGGAGGGATGACAGGTATTTAATCCCCATTTTACAGATGAAGAAACTGCGGCACAGAGAAGTTAAATGATTTGCCCAAGGTCACACAGCAGGCAAGTGCAGGAGCCAGGATTAGGACACAGGTCCTCTGACTCCCAGGCCCATGCTTTTTCCACTAGGTCACCACCGCAGCTGCTGGTTGTCAAACTTTACCACCTGTGGGACCCACCTCCCTATTTCTGGTTGAACTTGATGTCATTCAATGAATGAATCCATGGTATTTATTGAACACTGTACTAAGCGCTTGGGTAGATGCTATCCTTTCTCACAGGGGAGCTTACAGTCTGCAGGAGGAGACCAACATTAAAACAATTTACAGGTTGGACTTTTTTTCTTTTCTTTATAGTCTGAATGAAGTATCTTTGTGGACACTCCTGTGGACCCTCTCCTCCATCCTAACACGGAGGCACAGAGAAGTGCCCCAAGATCACAGCAGGCAAGTGATGGAGTAAGGAATAGGACCCAGGTCCCTTGACTCCCAGGTCTGGGCTTTTTCCCTTGGTATGCACTGCTCTTCATAATACTCTCTAATAGCCCTTCCCTATCTAGATAAGATACCTGTTTTCCTTCCTATGTAGACTTCCTCATACTTGGCCAAGAACTATGTCTGTTCTGCCTATGCTGCCCATTGTTTATTCATTAATTCAGTTGTATTTACTGAGCGCTTAGTGTGTGTAAAACACTGTACTAAGAGCTTGGAAAGTACAATATAGCAATAAAGAGAGACAATCCCTGTCATAAAAGGATGGTGTTTGGCATGTAAGTGCTAACACATACTATTGCTATTTAATATTATTATTAATTTTAATTTTTATGGTATTTGTTAAGGGCTTACTGTATTCCAGGCACTGTGCTAAGTGCTGGGATATATACAAACTAATTACTTAGGACTCAGTCCATGTCCCAGATAGGGCTCACAGTCTTAATCCCTATTTTAGAGCTGAGGTAACTGAGGCAAAGGAAAGTTGAGTGGCTTGCCCAAGATCACCCAGCAGAGAAGTGGCAAAACCGAGATTATAGAACCCAAGTCCTTCTCTCAGGCCCATGATCTATCCACCAGACCACATCGCTTCACACTTCTTTTTCTTCATATTAATAATTATGATAAACACCACTCTTTCTACAGAACTCAACTCTCTTTATCCTCTCTTGTCTTTCCTTTTGCTCAGTGACACTACAATGTCTTCTTTAGTAATCCCACTCTCCTAATAATGATTTCATTTGAAAGTTTTTGTTGAGAGATTTCTGTTCTCCAAGAGGCACAGTCTAAATAAGGTTGAAGGGATTGGTGAGGGACATATAAGAAGAGATTTAAAAATTAAAACCGCATGCCATAAAATGACAGCAGTGAGAGTTGGAGAATGTGGCAGCTAAAGGAGCACTGTTTCAGAGTTCTCACCATAGCATTCCAAAAAGTCTTCAAAGCCTGCAGGGCCAAACAAAGTCCAAAAGTCACAAGTACAACCTCCCATCTTTCCAAGAGTTGAGAAGGCATACTGCCATCCTGAATTTAGAACAAGTGAGAGTTTTGGCTGGCATAGGGGATGAGAGGCGTCTATTCTGTATCAGTAGCCTCAGCACATCCTCTCTTTTCTCAGCCACCTTTCAAGCATTGTCTCCTGCCTATTCTAAATTCCACCCACTCCACCTGTGTCTTGGTCTCATCCTATATTTTTTTAATGGCATTCAAGTGCTTACTATGTTCACTGTTCTAAGCATTGGGGTAGACACAAGGTTAACAGGTCATCCCACGTGGGACTAACAGTCTTAATCTCCATTTTACAGATGAGGGAACTGAGGCCCAGAGAAGTGAAGTGACTTGCCCAAAATCACACAGCTGACAAGTAGCGGAGCCAGGATTAGAACCCATGACCTCTGACTCCCAAGCCTGTGATCTATCCACTAGGTCACGCTATCATAATACCTATCAGAATGCTTCCTCACTGATGGAACAGTCCCATCATGCATTCCTTTATTTCTGGCTATTTTAATAATAATAATGATGGTATTTGTTAAGCGCTTACTATGGGCCAAGCACTGTTCTAAGTGCTGAGCACTGTTAGGCCATGCTATTATCATCTCTGAAACATTTGCCTACCCCTTACCTACTTTCTTGACTGCCATCTTCAATCTCACACTCAATCTCACACTTTGCTTCCTTCCCCTCCACCTTCACACATGCTCAACAGTCTCTGATACAAAAAGGCATCTCTGAATCCTACTGTGACTTCTCTAACTGTACTTTTTATGTCTCCACATTAGCCTTTAAGTTCCCATGGGTAAAAAGCTGTCCATTTTTTGGGTTGTAGTTTCCAAAGCACTTAGTACAGAACACTGTACCCAGTAGGAGCACCACAAATACTATTCATTACTACTAAAAAAAAAAAGGTATTTGTTAAGGACTTATTATGTGACAGTCGGTGTTCTGCTGTGTGTGTTCTATATTCATTCATTCAATCGTATTGAGCGCTTACTATGTGCTGAGTACTGTACTAAGTGCTTGGAATGTACAATTCGGCAATAGATAGAGACAATCTCTGCCCAGTAACAGGCTCACAGCCTAAATGGGGAAGAACTGCTCAGTTCTGCTGATTGACACACTGATCGCTGTATAGACCAAACTTTTTTCCTAATTAGAAATCTTGAATTAGTGATATTGATGGAGACATAAATGACAGATAATAATAATAATGATATTTTTTAAGCATTTACTATGTGTCTAGCACTGTTCTAAGCGCTGAGGTAAATACAAGGTAATCAGGTTGTCCCACATGGAGCTCACAGTCTTAATACCCATTTTACAGATGAGCTAACTGAGGCACCGAGAAGTGAAGTGACTTGCCCAAAGTCACACAGCTGGCAAGTGGTGGAGCCGGGATTAGAACCCATGACCTCTGACTCCCAAGCCCATGCTCCTTCCACTAAACCATGCTGATAGGTGATCCCTGGTCTAGCTTTGAAGGCCAATACCAAAAATCTGAGTGAAAGATTTGACTCCAGTCCAGATTTGACTCGGCCAGTCATATTACTGTAGGTCCGTTGAGGGTAACTAGGAAAAAACCCATGGAATGGGTGCCAAGTAAAAACAAGAATTTTAGGGGCTTAGTGGAAAGAGCACAGGCTTGAGAGTCAGAGGACATAGGTCCTAATCCCGGCTTCACCGCTCTTCTGCTGTTTGACCTTGGGCAACCCACTTAGCTTCTCTGTGCCTCAGTTACCTCATCTGTAAAATGGGAATTAAAACTCTGAGCCATCCATAGGACAACCTGTTTACTTTGTATCTACCCCAGTGCTTAGAACAATGCTTGGCACAGTAAGCACTTAACAAGTACCATAATTATTATTATTATTTTGTGGCCCAAATAATTGCAACATAGTTCCAATGCTAGGCCATAATTAATCAGTGGTATTTATTAATTGCTTTCTGTGTTTGGAACACTTTATTAAGCACTTGGAAAAGTACAGTATTATAGTGTTGATAGACCTGGTCCCTGCCAGGAAGGAGTTTATTGTCTAGAAAGAGAGACACATATTAAAATAAATTATGGTAAGGGAAAATGACAAACTGTAAGGCTAATACTTAAGTGCTATTGCGCTAAGGATGGAGTTAAGATTTTGTGATTAAAGGATACAGATCTGGGTGCATTAGTGATACAGATCAGAGGGTGAGTAGGAGAAATGAGTATTTAATTGGGAATGTCTCCTGGAGGATTTTAGGAGGGTTTTGAAGGTGGGAAGAGTGGTAGTTTGACAGACTAGAGAGTGGAGGGAGTTTCAGAACAGTGAGAGGATATGGGAAAGTGGTGAAGGTATAGAGAGTAGATTGGCATTAGAGGAGCAAAGTGTGAGGACTGGACTGTGGTAAAAGATCAGTTAAATAAGGTAGGAAGGAGAGCTGATTAAGTGGTAGAAAGTCCATGGTAAGGAGTTTCTTTTGGAAGCTGAGTTGTATGGACAACCACTTAAGGTTCTTGAAGAGTGTGAAGATATGACTGAACAGTTTTTCAGAGAAGGTATCCTGCCTCAGAGTGAATTAAGGGCTAGAGAGGGGAGAGGCAGGAGGCAAGAAAGTCAGCAAGGATGGTGATGCAGTAGTCAAGATATATGTGAGCCCATTATTGGGCAGGGATTTTCTCTATCTGTTGCCGAATTGTATATTCCCAGCACTTAGTACAGAGCTCTTACATCCTAACCATTCAATAAATACTTTTCAATGAATGATGATTGCTTGGATCACTGTGGTTGCAGTTTGGATGGAGAGGGAAAGGTGTATTCTAGAGCTGTTGTGCCCTAGATCTAAGACTGTAGATGATTTCCTCATTCCCTCTTCTCCCAGGCCCTTCTGTGTCACTCCTGTACTTAGACTTGCACCTTTTAGTCACTCCTTTCTTAGCCCACAGCACTTGTGCACATAGTCAGAATTGATTTATCTATATTAATGCCTTTCAGAATGTAAGCCTGTGATGGACAGGGAATGTGTCAACCAACTTTGTTATATTGCACTCTCCCATGCCCTTAGTAGAATTCTCTGCACATGGCTAGTGCTCAATACATACGATTGATTGATTGACAGATAGGCCAGCAGGCAGCTGTCACTGTAGCTACCAAGGTAGCTACTGTGGTCTTACCCTGCTATTTTCATGAATTCTGCCAAATCTGTCCACTATGCAACAGTAGACCTATCAGAATACTTCCTCGCGGATGGAACAGTCCTATCAGACATTATTTTATTTCTGGCTGTTTTATGTCACAACCTAGCTGGCTCTGGGGCAAATTTGGGGGATTCTTGTGCCTAACAATTTTTAAGCACTTGCAATTTTCAAAGAACTATCCTCATTTCTGTAGTAATCACAAGAAAATTAAAGCCATGGTCTGAAATAAATAGAAATGTTTCATTTAGAAGATGCACATTTATCTGTCCTTTTCCACTTTAGTAAGTCTGAGTTTTTGCAAAGGGATTTTGAACTGCCTCATATGACAATTAAGTTTTATTTTTGTTTTTTTTTTTTACAGAATTTTATGCTTGAAAAGTTCAGTACTCTGTGTACTACACTGTACTTAAATATAAAATGAGATGAAAGTGCAAATTAAGGTTAAAAAAAAACCAGATGTCTTCCCAGTTTCAATACAGCTGGGGGACCCATTTTGTATAGAAAAAAAAAGGAATATAAAGCATCTTTTCATGTTGCATTGTCTATTAGTGCTTCTTCAAATACAGCAACTTTTGGTCAAGTGAATTGGAATTGAGAAGCCTTTTTTGGAAAAGACAAGACCGATCATGGAAGTCGTTTCAATCTTGCCTCTGTAGTTGATCTTCTGGTTATAAAATGAGCTATTAAATCTAATCATCATGTCCTCATTCTGATAACTATGTGATATTCTAAGCTGCAGGTGTACTCTGGTTTTAAAATCACTTGCAGGGAACAAAATGGCAGAATAAACTATATGGAACATTGACATTTAGAAGCCAGGGAGGCAATACGGTAGGATTGATTTATTTAGAAGAAAGGAATAAATTCACTTTAACAGAAATACATTTAAAATGTTCGGTAGTTTCCATATAGTAGGTTTTGCAATTGTAAATAAAAGAAACTTTCAGAAATTACTCTATCCACAGGTGATGTGTACATGAGCTATTTGGTCAGACTGTCAGTCAATTATCTTTAGTAAACATTTATTGAACCTCAGAAATATGCTTCTCACAGAACACAGTGTAGATGAGGTGGCTCCTAATCAGTGGTTGCATAATTTAAATTTCAGAGTCGATAGAGAGGCTATATTCAGCAAAATGTAGCTGAAATATCCTAAAAGCACAGAAAATTAGATCAAACAAGAATTGTATGGCTGAACCAGAACAGATCGTTAAAACAGAGACTGTGGAAAAGGCTGGTATTGGCAGCAATTTGTTCTCTCATTAAGGGTAAAATAAGAATGTGGATTGCCACCTGGTATTTCTATTAAAATGGAGATCTAGACCAGTTTTTCCTTGTAATACTTAATACTCAATATAATTTTAATATTCATGTAATATAATATTAAATAAAATATGAATTTGGTTTTGACTTATGGTTCTGTGCTTTGGGGAAATAATTCATTATTGAGTAGCTCAAAACTCACTGAAACATTCTGTTGTTCATGCTCACTGTGGGAACATCTATCATCAGATATCTATGTAACTGTAAGGCAGCGTCAATTTCAAAGAATTTTTTTTTTATTTGCTTTCTCATTAAGGGTAAATTAAGGATTTAGATTGCCACATGGTCTTTCTATTAAAATTGAGAATTGGACTAGTTTTTCCTCATAATACTTAATGCTCAATATAATTTTAATATTCATGTAATACAATATTAAATAAAATATGAATTTGGTTTTGACTCATGGTTCTGTGGGTTTTTGGGGAAATAATTCATTATTGAGTAACTCAAGAACTCCCTGAAACATTCTGTTATTCATGCTGACTGTAGGAACATCAATCATCAGATAATTGTTACTTGTAAGGTAGCTTCAATTTCAAATAATTTTTTTATGTATTCATAGATTTGAAATAGATGAGACTAGGAAAAAAGTCTGTCTAAGCAACCATAATTACTTTTAATGTTATATAAATGACTGAAGTTATAAAGTCAAACTCTGGACTTAAGTATTATTCAAGGAATCCTAGAAATAGGTGGCTATGTGGAAGAAGTCAAGAATTTCCAATTCTAAGTATATGAACTATAGAGGAATCTTTGTTTCCAATGGCAGGAAATTGATATGCTGGCACAAAAGTAACTGCCTAACGAATATCATAATAATAATTATTATTATTACATGCAGTAAGAGAAAGTAAAGAGATTTATAAACCTTATGAACTTTTTTTTGTGAAGCAGTGTTAGCTAGTGGGTAGAGCATGGGCCTGGAAGCCAGAAGGATCTGGGTTCCAATGTCGGCTCCACCTTGGGACCATCACTAAACTTCTCTGTGACTCAGTTACCTAATCTGTAAAGTGGGGATAAAGACTGAGAGCCCAGGGACCCTGTCCAACCTGATTACTCTGTATCTACCCCAGGGCTTAGAACAGTGCCTGGCATATATAAAGTGGTTAACAAGTATGATTTAACAAGTATGGGATTTGTGGTATTTATGAAACATCAAAATACATGATAGTACCATGTGCATGGGCATTCCAATAATATTTTCATTTCAAAAGTTGCATAGACATGCTATCATTTTCTGAAGTGACTCTGAATTGTATCCTGCAATATTCTTTTGAGTGTTATTAACAGTTAAGCCTGACCCAGCTATAATTTAAAATACTGTATTTCTGTTTTGCACAGAAAAGTTTTAGAACCGTAGTGGAATCCTTTTAGCAAATCAGTACAACAGTTCAGAATGCTAAGAGGTTGTCAATATCTATGGGTTAATAATGGCTCAGAACAGTTCTAAGGGATGTTTAGGGTCATTGCTCATCTTCCCACCTAAATCCTCTCCTCCCTCTGGTTTCCCGATCACTGTACACATCATTCTCCCTATCTCACAAGCTTGTAACCTTCAGTCCACTCCACTCCATTATCCTCCACTCATCTCTCTCATTCAACCCTCACTTTCAGGCTGTCACCAAATCTCCAAGTTTTACTTCTGCAATATGTCTACTCACTGCCCTATCTTTTCCACTCTTTTCCACTAAACACTTATTTCCTGCCTAGGATTTTGCATCCGCCTCCTTGATGAACTCCCTGCCCGCTGTCTCCTTCTCCAGTTCATACTTCACTCTACTGTCTAGATTATTTCTCTGAAAAACTGTACTGTTCAAATCTCCTTATAATCCTCCAATCGTTGCCTATGTGCCACCATGTCAAGTAGAAACTCCTTGCCATTGCCTGTGAGACATTCAATCAGCTCTCCTACATGTACCTTACCTTACTGATCCACTATAATCCAGCCTATGCACTTTGGTCCTCTTAACACCAACCTATCACCAATCTTTGTACCTTGATCATGAGTTTCCAACCCCTAAACCCTTGTCTATTTCCTCCTTAGGCCTGTAACTCCTTTTTCATATCTAGCAGACTATTTCCACCTTCAAAGTTATCCTAAAATCATGTCTCTTCCAAGAAGCCTTCTCCAATTAAGCCCTCATTTCTCTTACTTGCTCCCCTTTCTGCGTTACTTATGTACCTGAACCTGTACCCTGTAAGCACTTGATATCCACACCCTCAGCACTACAGCACGCTATAGGCATCATCTCACTAAAATCTCATCTGCTAACCTTCCTCCTTTTCCTTTCTCTTTGACTCTTCCAACTTTCTCAGCAGTATCTCAAGAGGTGATGATCATCGGTCTGCTCTCAAAATCTAACCGCTCCATATGTGCCTCCTACCAAATCCTTACATACCTTATCAAAACACTTGTGCAGCCCTTCCTCCTTCCCTAACAACCATCTTCAACCATTAACATTCCATTTGTTCATTCCCCACTGTTTTCCAACATGCTCTTGTATCCTCTATCCTAAACAAAACCCTTCCCTTGATCCTACATCTCCCTCCATTTACTCACCTTCCTGAGAATAATAATAATAATAATGGTATTTATTAAGCACTTACTATATGTTAAGCACTGTTCTAAGTGCTGGGGTATGTAGAGCTCACAGTCTTAAACCCTATTTTACAGAGAAACTGAGGCATAGAGAAGTTAAGTGCCTTACCCAACATCACACAGCAGACAAGTGGTGGAGCAGGGACTAGAACCCATGTCTTCTGACTCCCAAGTCCGTGCTCTTGCCACTAGACCATGCTGCTCCTCTTCCTTATGCATTTCCTCTTCAAACTCCTTGAGTGAGTTATCTACACCCATTGCCACCACTTTCTCTCCTCCAATTCTCTCCAAGATCTCCTCTAATCTGCTATCTCCATTCCACAAAATCTTCCCTCTCAAAAGCCACCAATGACCTTCAAGACAAATTCAACAGCCTTTCCTACATGGTAAACCTCCTTGACCTCTCAGCTGCCTTTGACAATGTGGGTCACTTCATTCACCTGGAAACATTATCTAACCTCAGCTTCACTGACAGTGTGGATCACTCCATTCATCTGGAAACATTATTTAACCTTGGCTTTATTGACACTGTCCTCTCCTGGTTTTTCTCCTATCTCTTTGGTTGCTGCTTTCCCTCCCTTTCCTCCTATTCTCTAACTGTGGCTCAGTCCAGGCTCAGTTCTGGGTCCTCCTATTTTCTTCATTTATACCCACTATAACCAGCATGGCCTAGTGGATAGTGCCTGGGCCTGGGAGTCAGAAGGACCTGGGTTCTAATAGCAGTTCAGCAACTATGTATGGCCTTGGGGCAAGTCATTTCATTTTTCATTTTCTCAGTTACCTTGTCTGTAAAATGGGAATTAAGACTGGTAGTCCCATGTCCAATCTAATTAGCCTATATCTACACCAGCACTTAGTACAGTATCTGGCACACAGTAAGCACTTAAATGCTTTATAAAGCAGATTTCTGGAAATCTCACAAAGGAACTTGCTCTGAAGCTAGCAACTGAATTCTAGTTAATAATAATAATGTTGGTATTTGTTAAGTGCTTACTATGTGCAGAGCACTGTTCTAAGCGCTGGGGTAGACACAGGGGGATCATGTTGTCCCATGTGGGGCTCACAGTCTTAATCCCCATTTTACAGTTGAGGTAACTGAGGCACAGAGAAGTTAAGTGACTTGTCCACAGTCACACAGCTGACAAGTGGCAGAGCTGGGATTCGAACTCATGACCTCTGACTCCAAAGCCCATGCTCTTTCCACTGAGCCACGCTGCTTCTCATGAGCATCTATGCCATCCAGATCTATAACTCACAAACACAGTTGACTCTGCAACAATAGTTGCATTATTACACTGACTTCATAATGATTTGGAGAAGAATACCTGATAACTTTTGGGAAATCATTATATATAAAGGATCATGCAAATTCAATCCATCAATTGACTATATTTATTAAGAACTTACTTTGTGCCAAGTACCATGGTAAGTGCTTGGGGGAGTACAGTATAACATGGTTGGTAATTACATCCCTGCCTACATCAAGCTTACAGTCTAGAGGAGGAAATAGACATTAATAGAAATAAATAAATTATGATTTGTACATATGTTCTGTGGGGCTGAGGAAGGGATGAATAAAGGATGCAAATACAATTGAAAGGGTGATGCAAAGGGATTGGGAAAGGAAAAGAGGGCTTCGTTGGGGAAGACCTTTTAAAAGAGATGTGCTTTTACTGAGGCTTTGCAGGTGGGGAGAATGATCATCTGTCAGATATGAAGAGGGAGGGTGTTCCAGGTCAGAGCAAGACATGAGTGAGGTGATGAGATAACTGAGGTTCAGTTACAGTGAATAGGTTGACATTAGAGGAGCGAAGGGTGTGGGATGAATTGTGGAAGGAAATTAGGTAAATAACGTACAAAGGGGCGAGGTGATTTACCATAAGGAGTTTTTGTTTGGGTAGGTGGAGAGGCAACCACTGGTGTTCTTAGAGAGTGGGGAAACATGGACTGAACAGTTATGCAGAATAATGATCTGGGTAGTGAAGAATGGACTGAATTGGGCAGAGAAAGCTAATAGGCTGATGCTATAATTGAAGTGGGATGAGATAAGTGCTTGGATTTATAGTGGAGTCAGTTTGGATGGAGAGGAATGGGCAGATTTTAGCAATGCCGTGAAGGTTGAACTGACAGGATTTGGTGACATACTGATTTTGTTGATTGAATGAGAGAGATGAGTGAAGTACAACACCAAAGTTACAGGCTTATATAAAAGGGAGGATGGTGGTTTTGTCCACAGTGATGGGAGGTCAGAGTTTGCTTGGGAAGATAAAGAGATATGTTTCGCCCATGTTAAGTTTGATTTATTGATGGGACATCCAGGTAGAAATGTCCTGAAATGTTAATGAAGCCATGGTTGGATAATGTCTACAGCCAAATGAGGTTGATGACAGGGTTGAAAGTGGCTGAGAAGTAAAGGAGGATTAAGATGGAATAGAGGCTGTTCGATTTGATAAGAAGGAACTCATTGATCACCCTAGAGAGGGTAGTTTAGATGGAGTAAAGTGGACAGAAATTAACTGAAGGGTATCAAGGAGAGAATTGGAGGAGGATAAGTGGAGGCAGCAGGTGTAAAGAAGATAGGAATTGGAATCTGAAGAGATATTGCTGACATCTACAATTATTTCCCTGCTTCAGTTTTCTCACATGTAAAATCGTGACACTGGTAATTCTGTTGTGCCTGGGGACTTGTGAGGATTAGGTAGTTAATCCTAAAGAACATTTTGAATTTTTAAAAATGTTTTAGCATAACCTGGCTCGATATTAGCAACACTAGTGTGGCTTTTTCATTTTGCCAGTAAAAAAATAAAATAAAAGTATGTGATTGCTAAAAAAAATGGACTTTAGTTTTCCCAAAACAAATAACAAAAAGCAAATTTAAGATGCAGTTATAAAATCCCTTCTAAGTCACTATCTCTTTATTTTTCCCATTAGTTATATTTTACCAATAGATACCTATAAAGTTATGGTTGAACAGGCTTATTTCCAAAAAAATTACACCTGAAAAAGAAATACAATAATACAATGACAGAAAGAGAACATTTCAGTGGTGTTAGATTATATAAAATAATCTTGGTTTGCCCCTACCATGTTTTGTTGATAAGCAAGATGATGCTGATCACCCAGATGTAAAACCACATGGATTATAAAGTGTTATTTCTGATCATTTGGGGGGAATTAATAATATACTCATAAAGGGTTTAACTGAAGTCTATTCTAACATTGTGAAAGTGGTGCATGAGAGTTCCAGAACTGGGAGGAGTTAAAAGAAATGAATAATAGAAATAGGTAGGAGGGAGTAGGATTATATCCCCATTTTACAGATGAGGAAATGGGGGCACAGAGAAGGAAAGTGACTTGCCCAAGGTCACACAGCAGACAAATGGGAGAGCTGGATTTAGGACTCAGGTCTTCTGACTCCCAAGCCTGTATTCTTTCTACTAAGCAATGTAGTAGCAATGTTCTCAAGGACAGTTATAACTATCTTTCTATGAGCCCTAAGTGTGGAAGGGACCAAGGGCTGCTCATTGGCCTTTTCCATCTCATACACCAGTGAAATCTCACTGGTATGAGTTTCTATAGAAAGCTGTAGAGAAACAGAGTGACCAAGTGGGATGAGCAAGTGCCTGGGAGTCAGATGGGCCTGCCCCTGCTACTTGTCTGCTGCATTATCTTGGGCAAGTCACTTAACCTCTCTGTGCCTCAGTTACCTCATCTGTAAAATAGGGATTGACTGTGAGCCTCTTGTTTGTGTCCAACTTTATTACTTTAAATCTACCCCAGAGCAAAGAACAGTGCCTGACACATAGTGAATGCTTAACTAGTAACATAAAAACATAAAACCCCAAAAAACAATGTGGATGGAATGAAGAGGTGAAAAGTGAATTAACATCAGAATTACAGTATAAAATTTATGCAGACATTGAAAGTCAGATGAAGTAATTTTTTTTTGGTAATGTGAAAGAAAGTTTAGAAAGAAACCTGAAAACGAAGAGGTTGAGTTTTTGAAGAGTTGGCAGCAAACTGTGGCATGAGCTCCAGATGGAAGTCATACAGCCTCTGGCTCTGGCACACACATATATATATATATATATACAAAAGAAGCAGCGTGGCATAGTGGAAAGAGCACGGGCTTAGGAGTCAGAGGTCATGGGTTCTAATCCCGGCTCCACCACTTGCCAGCTGTGTGATTTTGGGCAAGTCAGTTCACTTTCTCGGTGTCTCAGTGTCTAATCTGTAAAATGGGGATTAAGACAGTGAACTCCACGTGGGAAAACCTGATTACCCAGTATCTACTTCAGCGCTTAGAACAGTGCTTGGCACATAGTAAGCGCTTAACAAATAACATTATTATTATTTATCATGTAATAACATTATTACTTCATATCTACCCCAGCGCTTGGAATAGTGCTCGGCACATAGTTAGCACTTAACAAATACCAACCTTTGTTGTTTTCCTCAGGATGCCAGGATTTTGTGTAGTGTAGCACCTGCCACACAGCCTTCTTTGCATATACAATCTATTCCCTTCACTCCAGTCTCCCATTCTGGGCCATCTTTGACTATGCTCATGAGGCAGACTTAACCCAAAACATGAAACCCAAGAGCAGTGGCCCAGGTGGTGTAGAATAATATGAAGAGCAACAAAAAATCCTTGGATTTTAGGGACTAATTGGAAATTGGCCATTTCTCTAGATGCAGTATATGCCTCAATCCTCCTGGAAGCAATACGGAAGGCAAAATCTTGGCTGATGAGTAGATTAAATCAATGCATGGGATGAAGGAAGCTGAGTAAACAACATGATCATAATCATGTAAATTTTAGAGAGGATTCCATAATGAGTATTTTGCTCTATAATAATAATAGTAATAATAATATGGTACTTGTTAATTGTTCACTATATGCCAAGCACTGTTCTAACTGCTGGGGTAGTTACAAGTTAATCAAGTTGGACAGAGTCCCTGTCCCACATGGACTCAAAGTCTTAATCCCAATTTTACAGATGAGGTATCTAAGGCACACAGGAGTTATGTGACTTGTCCAAGGTCACACAGAAAATATGTGGCAGAGCTGAATTTAGAACCCAGATCCTTCTGACTCCCAGGCTGTGCTCTATGCACAAAGCTATGGTGCTTCCCCAGTGAAACATCATTCAGGGTAATCAAGATAATACAACAAACTGGAGCTTTTTAATGTCTACTAATTGGTCCACCTCATAGTTTGAATTACTAAGCCACCTGATCTGAGCAGGTGTAGCAGGGGGAAAGAGGGAGACAGGACTTTATGTGGAGTTCAGGAGGAAGGAATCAGGCAAACTGTGGGCAAGTGGCCTGTCTGCTCGGGACACAACTGTGCTCTTTCCTCTGAAAATGAAGTGCATGTGAATGAACCTGGAGGTGATTTCTGCAATAGGGGCAAGCAGAACCCCATTCCAAGCTGCTGCAGCCAGGGCTCTTATGGCTGATCACAGAAAGACACCTATGCTCTCATGGCTGCCACTGCACATGAGACTAAAATGGGAGGGCGGCAGGATGGACTTTCCCAACAAGGTGCAGGGAGCTGCCACGGATTCTGGAAACATGTGGTTTCCACCATTTGACCAGAAAACAGAGAGGTCACTCTCACAGAGCCAGTCGTAAGATTTGCCTCCCTATTTGTCAGCCAAGACTCTGGAGTTGGGAAATCTTTTTCACCTCCCCTCACATCAGGTAAGCGGCACGAATCAAAGTAGCCCTCTCCCAGCTCTAGAGAAGGTTCATATCTCTGTCATCCTGGAATGGGGAAAGCAGGACAAGTCTTTTGTCTGTTTTCTGTTTCTTTTTAAAAAAAACAATGAAGATATCCTCTCCTGGGACAGCAACAGTCTGAGGCAGGGGTGACTCCTTTACTCGGAATCCCGCAACCATTGTGTGGCCCATCAGGGCTACACATAGTAGGTGACCAGAGTGGCCAGTGTTACACCGAGTCATGGGACTAGTAGGGAGAGGCAGTGCCATGTTAAATCCTAGTTCAACCCTTTTGCCTCGAGATAGGTAGGATCGTTAGGACGCTAAGCCAATTTCCTATTATCGCAGACCCTTAGGAAATGTTGATTGCAATTGTAAATTTTTATGAAAGCATTTTCCAGATCTAATCTATAAATGTAGTTTCTCTTAGTTAACCTTTCAATATTCAATGCAGAAGACTAGTATTTCCAGTATTTCCATTTTAGTCCAGGACAATTATGTTAATATAATGAAAAGGCTTGAGGAAAAATGGAAAACAGTTCTATGGATTGTTTTTTTCCCACAACTTCAGGAAAAACATTGAAAAATTAAAATTATATATTGTGATATACTCTGCTTATCTTACAGAGCACTTAGGCTGGTTACAAATTGCTTTTGTATAGTTAATTCTACCTTTTGGATTAGAGAAAGATTCCTTCACTTTCTTAACAGATGAAACTGTATTTTCTGAAAATTAGACATAGGCCCTGAAGTAATGTTGATTCACTTTGAATTTTAATATGTGATAACCCTAAAACATAGTTTTGAGCAAAATCTTCATGTTCATAGAAAAAGCAAAGATTATTCTTTCTCTCATTTACCAACATGGGAGCTTTCATGTAGCATATTAATTTTTCAATTGTGAAAAGCTTAACTTAATTTTACAGTTTTTCTTTATAAAATTAAAAACATCAAGAAAATATTTAATCTAAAATGGACATGCATTAACAAAGATGGTCAGTTTCCTTTGGCTTACTTTTTAAAATGTTGATGTGAGAATCCATGATGTGAGTAGCAGTGAAGTGCTGTATTTATTTAACAAAACAAAGCAAAAGCTTGTAGGGCAAAGTTAATGAAAAAAGTAGCATGAGTAGATTTACTATGAAAAGAAATTTTATCCATATCTTATTGATAGCTACACCTCATTAGCTAGACTAGCTAAACTTTACTAACTAAACTAAATTTAGCTAGAAAGCTATATAAAGGGTAATTATAATTTATCTGTTGCCAGCATCCCTATAAAATAGAGTGTGTTTGATGCAATTTGAATTATTCTGGGTGCATCTGAAGCTGAAGAAATTTTGAGTCAGAAGACTATATTTTTCAAGTGTAATCACCTTCTATGCACTTTAGGTTAGTTTTAAACTGAAATGTATTTTTACTTTTATTTTTCTAATGAGGGAATTGAGTTACTTTAACAAACAGAATTTTTTAGGAAAATTATAAAGTAATTACATTGTCTGAATTTTTTTGAACTTTATTTTACTTCAAAATATGGGAGTTTAAAATTGAATAAAAAGCAAATCACTTGCTAGTAAAAATGATGTGCTTCATTTAAAACCTATTACCTAGTCCTCATTTCATTAACTCAATGCTTAGAAATGTAACTATGTTTGGGTAGTGGTGGTTAGCAGGTTTTAGTAATTTTAATCTGTTCTTCCTGCCCCTTATATTGTGAGCCCCACGTGTGATATTGACTGTGTCCAGCCTGATTATCGTTTTCCACCCAGTCCTTACTTAGTACAGTGTTTGATATATAGTAAGCACTTAATAAATAGACCGTTTTTCTCCATTTAGTTTTATGAGAAAAACTTGTTTTTAGAAAGATGTCGAAGGATGATTTTCTAGCAAACCTTCCTAGAATAGAATGAGAATGAGATGGAATAGAATGGAATGGGATTCCTTCCTCAAATGGGAATTAAATACCTGTTCTCCTTCATAGTTTAGGGAAGCGAAACTATTAGTGGATTAGTGGACAGAGCATCGGCTTGGGAGTCAGAGGTTATGGATTCTAATTCCGGCGCTGCCACCTAAACCCACATTCTAGGTCTATTGGTGATAGTAATTTCTTCATATCACTGTCATTTCATTCCTTCAAATTCCTTTTAGAAAAATAGAGGACTAATTAATTACCTTAGTCTTTTCAGACTATTTGCATTTTATATGTTTTAATTTTCATGAAGATTTTTGTAGACAGAGACAAACTGAAATGAAGAGAGTTGTTCAAAAATTCAGGTAACAAATAATTTTTGTTTAGGAAAACCTAATTAAAGAAACAAATTATGCAGTTTGTCTACAAAAATAGAATTCTAGATTTCCTCTTTGCCTGGATAGAAATGGCTCTATCATTTCGTAGTCAGCAACTTCTTTATAAACTATGGGTAAACTTTACTTGCCCACAAAACAAAACAAAAAAACAATGGTATTATACTCCTTGCACATTTAAAATATAGGGAGATAAGTAATTAGAGAACAGTGCTCTTTGTTGTTGGTATTTTATTTTGCTGCTGAAGTTCTCCTAAGAGGGAGTAAAAATAAAGGATGACCTTTGCTACTTACTAGAACCAATGCTCATAGAGCACTGTACTAAACACTTTTGTACATCTATAATTTTTTTATACATTAATATCTGTCTCCTCCCCTCTAGACTATAAACTCGTTGTGGGAAGGAAATGTGTCTGTTTATTGTTGTAGTGTACTCACCCAAGCACTTAGTACCCTGCTCTGCAAACAACTGACTGAATGAATAAACTTCTAATTCAGGCTCGAGTAGGATTAGTTTAGGTACTATCATTCTGAGATGTAAAGTATAATTGCTGAAAATTGTAGGATTTTTACTATGCCACTCTACCTACCCTTTCCACAGTCGTATTCCCGGTAGAACATTGGAAAGCATGCATATTTGAGATTTCCCAATAACCTGATTTTCAGCAAAAATTATGTGCCCAGCCTACTGATATATATCTATCTATTAATCAGGACATATTTGGTACCTGCCAATGTGTTGTTGCTTTGAAATGAAAAACTATTTAATGTTTATAAAAGTAATCTAATACTTCCAAAGTCTCATAAAATGCTCTAGCAGAGCGTAGACGAGTCTCTAGACAAAAAACTCATTGTGGGCAGGCAATGTGTCTGTTTATTGCTGTATTGTACTCTTCCAAGTGCTAAGTACAGTGCTCTGCAAACAGTAAGTGCAAAATAAATATAATTGAATGAATGAATGAGAGGACTTGGGTTCGCTAATTCTGACTGCCATTTATCTTCTGTATGACTTTGGGCAAGTCATTTAACATGTTTGTACTTCATTTTCCTCACCTGAAAAATGGGTATTAAATACATGTTATCCCTCCATTTTAGACTGTGATCCCCGTGTGACACAGGGCCCTGATTCTCTTGTATCTACCCCAGTTTTTAGTACAGTGCTTGGCACATAGTAAGTGCTTAACAAATACCACCATTAGTAGGTCTGTTAATGACAATCCAGCACAGATTGGAATCAGCATTATTTTCTAGTCAGGTAGAAATACACAAAAAGAAAATGTCATCAAAGCTTTCCATTATCCAACATACTGGTTTGTAGTATTCGTGACATAAAATGGAAACTCTTTCCTTTAAATTGTATAATTCATAATTTTCTTGTGTGTGCTAGCCACACGACCATATTATCAATTCATCCTTCTGTACAATGGGAAAAATAATCACCCCCGACTCACAGAGGTAAAAGTGTAATGAACTGAGATAGTTGTAAACTGCTATAAATTTTGAGGAAAGGTTAGCTTATATAAATCCAAGTGATTACTATTATTTGGTGTTATTCAATGAACAATTCTAAAAAGCAGTGTTACTCTGAGGACTGGCTACACAGTGATAATAACTGTGCTATTTAAGTGCTTACAATATGCCAAGTACTGTACTAAATCCTGAGTTAGATACAAGATAGGTCAGACAGTACCTGTCCCACATGGATTCACAGTGGCTCTAGGTCACCATATGTCCTGGATTAGAAATAAACTTGGTTTAGTGCAAAGCACATGGACCTGGGAGTCAGAGAGCCTGGGTTCTAATCCTGACTCTGCCAACTGCTTGCTGTGTGACCTTGGGCAAGCCACTTAACTTCTTTGTGCCTCAGTTTCCTCATCTGTAAAATGGGAATTAAATACCTGTTCTCCCTCATAGTTTAGGGAAGTAGCATGGATTAGTGGACAGAGCATAGGCTTGGGAGTCAGAGGTCATAGGTTCTAATCCCAGTTCTGCCACTTATCAGCTGTGTTACTTTAGGCAAGTCACTTAAGTTCTTTGTGCCTCAGTTACCTCATCTTTAAAATGGAGATTAAGACTGTGAGCCCGGAATGGGACAACCTGATTACCTTGTATCTACCCCAGCACTTAGAACAGTGCTTAGCACATAGTAAGTGCTTAACAAATGCCATCATTATTATTATTATTAATATTTAGACTGTGAGTTCCATGTGAGACAGGAACTGTATCAAACCTGATAAATTTGTATGTATCCCAGTGCTCAGGACAGTGCTTGACAAATATACTATTATTAGCAATAATGATACTGATGATAGTGACAATGACAACATTGTGAATCTGGTCTCTTGAATCATAGGAGATTGTGAAGGGAAGAGATGGAGGGCTCTATTAGGCCTATAGTAGAAAGAAAGTAGTATTACACTAGATAAAATAATAGTCCTCTGGTTGGTAAGCATCTGAGTCTCTGTTCTGTGTGTACCATCCACAAACTCGACTGCTCCTATAAGGAGATTAACTCAAATCACTATTTAAACATGAATTCATTAATTTATAGACGTTCCCAGTGGTTAGAGGATTAAGTGTCTTTTAAAGATGAACAAATTGAGCTATGGAAGTAGTGAGAACATAGCCAAGGTCATATAAAAATTGCACAGCTAGGAACAAATTTTGGATTGTTTTTAATCATCTAGCCCAAAATTCAACAAAAACACTACATAAAATCATAGGTCCTTTAATTCAATTAACTGAGGAAAATGTATGTAAAACTTATATGTTTTACTTAAAGCATGTTTTCCTAGTCATTGTTAATGATTTTCATATAAAGATGCGTAAATGTATATTGAACATATGCACACATAATAAAATATTCTTATATGAAAACTCATGCAAATGAGTTACACAAAGGATATAACCATTCAGAGAATATTGCACATGGTTTAATCAGAGTTTACATTAACAAGACCTAAACAAACTCTAAAAGGTCAAGTAATGTTACAAAGTAGGTAAGAAGTAATCTAAAACTCTAGTCCACTGCTGGAATAATTACATTCTGGGCTTTCGAAATGGAAAAATTTACACAATTCATACATCGTCGGCCACAAAGACAAGATCTTGGATATTATAAATAGGAATAGTAAAGCTTTATTTGTTATTTGTTTCTCTGTTGAAAGGAATATTATGGACTAGTGTTTGTAATTCCAAAGGTGTAAGAGTTTGTCATCCATAACTAATGAAGATTTATGACACTCTTGTCTTGAAGCAATAAAGGTGGCAAAAATCAGTTTTGGATGGTCACTGGTAAAGGTGACTCATAAATAAATAAGGGCTTGCAGGTTGGTTTAGTAATCAGTGTAAATCTGGGCTGATACCATGTTTTATTCTAAGCAGATGAGTGTAATATATTTTCTAGAAGACCTGTTTTCATAAGAAAATGTGATAAGTATCTGGATCTGTGAAATAGCACTGAGGTTCTTCAAAAAAAATGTTTTGTTGAGATTGGGCTATCTGGAAAGTTAAGTCAAGATACAAAATGCCTACCTAGCACTTTAGATCTTAGTCTTTGGCAGATTATTACCACAAATTTCCCTTTTTCCTTTTTCAAAATGAATCCTTTGCACTTCTGATATGTGTAGGGTGTGTAAATTTAAGTATGCCTATGCCTGTACCCCAATCACTGCCGTTGGAGAAAATAGTTGAACAACTTCATTTATAAACCTGAAAATCCATCCACCTCCAGAGCATCTTCTGTCCATCCTTCATCTGATTCCTCATATAAGAGCACTGATAAACTGAGGTATCTTATGCATCATTTAATGAAAGATAAGAGTTCTGGACTCTTTTTATAACATGCTATAAAAACAAAGTCTTTCACCTGAGCTGATTTTTATATGTTAAAGGAAATAGTATAAATCATATTTTCAATCATATTTGTTAAGGGCTTAATATGTGCCAGACAATATTCTAAGTGCTGGGGTAGGTATCAGCCAATCAGGTTGGACACAGTCCATGTCCCAACATGGAGCTCACAGTCTTAATCCCTATTCTACAGATGAGGGAACTGAGACACAGAGAGATTAAGTGAATTGCTCCAGGTCACACAGCCACATGAGGCAGATTTGGGATTAGAACCCCGGTTCTTTTGACTTTCAGGCCTGTGCACTGTCCACTAGACCACACTGCTTCTTAGATATAAGCTTCTTAAAGTAATTTATATTACTTGTGGTGGAAATAGGTATTGTGGCAGTCCCTAACCTTTTGCTGGAGCACTGGTAATTAGTTATGAAAAACCCAGCTGTACAGAACTATGTGTATCTCTAAAAAGGTTGAATAGATTTTTGAAAAAAAGCCTGATCCTCATCTCCATCCTCATAAACCTCCAATTACTGCCCAACCTGTCCACTTTAAACAAACTCCTCCCAATTGTTTTTAAGGCATTTAATCACCCCTCTCCCAACTACCTCACCTCCCTGATCTCCTACTCCAAACCAGCTCACGCACTTTTCCAGCCCACTGGCTGTACCTCAATTTTGACTTTATTGCTGCCAACCCCTTACCTATGGCCTGGCCTGGCCTGGCCAGGCCTCCCCCTGGCCTGGAACTCCTTGAGAAGCAGCGTGGCTCAGTGGAAAGAGCACGGGCTTGGGAGTCAGAGGTCATGAGTTTGAATCCCAGCTCTGCCACTTGTCAGCTGTGTGACTGTGAGCAAGTCACTTCACTTCTCTGTGCCTCAGTTACCTCATCTGTCAAATGGGGATTAACTGTGAGCCTCACGTGGGACAACCTGATTCCCCGCTATCTCCCCCAGCGCTTAGAACAGTGCTCTGCACATAGTAAGCGCTTAAATACCAACATTATTATTATTATTATTCCCCAACAGATACTCTCCCCATCTTTAATAATACTACTACTACTAATAATAATGATAATAGGTATTTAAGTGCTCACAACATGTCGAGCACTGGACTAAACTCTGGGGTAGATATCAGATTATCAGATCCCACCTAAGGCAGAATCAATGAATCAAGGCTTATCGTGATAGAACAGTTTGTGTATGCTGAAGAAGCTTAGAGCTATGCCATATAGGGCTTCCCATAATGGAGAGGTCTAGGCCGAAGCGTCAGACAAAATGGTTTCACCTGTACTGAGCAGGAGTAGCATGGGAAAGAGTCAAAGGCAGATGATCAAGTGATCAAAACATTAATCAAAGACAACAGCCAAAACTCAAGTATTCTACTGCACAGGAGAAGGCAATAGTAAACCACTTCCTTATCTTTACCAAGAAAACTCCATGGATACACATACCAGAATGACATTATGACAAAGGATGAGATGTTCTGAAGAGGATGTGTCCATGGAGTAGCTATGGGTCGGAAACGACTGGGCGGCATTTTAAGATGAAAGACATAGGGCTCACTGACTAAATAGGAAGGAGGATAGATATTGAATTCCCATTTTGCAGATGAAGTAACTGAGGCACAGAGAAGTTGTGACTTGCCCAAGGTCACACAGCAGACAAGTGATGGAACTGAGATTAGAACCCAGGCCCTCTGACTTTCAGGTCCGTGCTCTTTCCACTAGGCTACGCTGCTGCTTCTAGACCCTACTTCTTTTTCAAAGTCCTACTAAAATCATATAACCTCCAAGATGCCTTCCCTGACTAATCCCTCACTGCCCCAATTTCCCCTTCCTTCTGCATCACCTATGTACTTGGTACCCCTTAAGTACTTTGATTTTAAGTTCTTTTTTAAGTACTGTACCCCTTAAGCACTTTGATTTTCATCCCAGTGCCCCACAGCACTTATGTACATATCCATCTATAATTTATTTAAATGTCTCCCTCCCCCTCTAGCCTATAAACTCCTTGTGGAGGGTGATAGGGAAAACACAAGGGGTGAGGAGATGTTGGATGGAGGAAGGAGTGGAGGTGACTTGAGGGATGGAGTTGAGGGAACATGCTGTGGTCAGGTAAGTTTTAAGTGTTGAAGGTGAGATAATCACTAGCAATCTGTTTATACCCTGAGGAGATTGTGGAATTGAGTAGAGGTCCTTAGGTCCTTGAGAGTGAAGAGGCCAGTATTCAGAGAAAACCGGGACTGGGTTGGTATGAAGGCAGGCAGTGGTTGATATGTAAAAATCTGGGGCTAGGCAACCAAACCCTGATCTGTGTCCTCCACTGTGGAAAATCACCTAACTGCTAGGAAAAAAGAAGATGAAGAAATTGCCTCTTCTCAGCCCCAGCAGATTTGGAACAAACTGTCAGAGTCCTGGCAGGTGAGCATGGCAGTGGTTCCAGTGGCCAATGACCTAGTCAGGCTGAGACTGCTTAGCGGAGAGATTCGTGTCTTTGGGAAGGTCTCTGTCCCGGGCTATAGTTGATGGTCCTTGTTACATTGTACTCTCCCAAGTGATTAGTACAGTGATCTGCACACAGTAAGTACTCAATATATACCACTGACTGAATGACAGACTCTATTTTAGTGTACTTTACCAAGGACCTGGTACACTCAAGCACTTAATAAATACCACTGACATTGAATTAAGCACTGAAAATCTCAATTATCTGTACTTTGAAGCCCAGGTTTATAAACTTATTCTACTTAGGTGAAGTGATATAGTGTCTGTTAGCTTTCAGATGAGTACCTGTGATTAACAGAGGTTTTCTGTCTTACCCATTGATTGGAAAATTTATCAGTTGAAGATCAGTCTTCATAGTCAATTTTGTTGGGAATCTAGGGTCAAAATCTGTTTGATTTTGGGGATGCTGACCCTTGGTTAGCCACCTGTGAAATGTCATACCTTATTTCCAATTTCATCAACTGTACTTCTCAAGTCTAGGCTTCACTTCACTGTGTATGCAATCTGTGGTAGAAGATGAAGCGTCTTCCTTGTCCAGGCACCTGTTCAATCATGCAGATGTCATTCCCAGTCCAAGGGGAGTGAGTGTGTGGAGAAAGAGGCAGGATTTATACCGGGTCATTAACATTACTGCAGGCCCTGTCAGTCTCTGGAATCAGAGGCAGGCATTCCAGGCAGAAGGGATTTTGCGGGAGAGGAGGTTGCCAGGCAATTGATCTAGCATGAGCCTGGTAATAGTTCTAAAGGCAGAAGATGAGAGGGTGTGCTGATGCTTCTTCCAAAGTGCTTTTTTGGTAACTGTTTAGATTGGAATCTCAACTTGTTGAAATGCTACTACAGCTTAAGAATCACAAGGCAGTGTAAGCCTAAGAACAACTGTGTCATTATACTTTTCATTCTTTAAAAATATGCCCTGTCCTTTGACAGTGTGAAATACCAGCAAGGGAGCATTGAACTTTGAAAATGTTTGAATTTACAACATCATTTCTGAAGCACTCTTTTGATTCAAACTTGCATGAAGGTAGCTTTGCTTTTGGAAGAGGATTTTGATTGTTAAAACAACGGTAATGCTCTTAGCAAGTTAACACTTTATTGTATTTGATTTTTCATTTGTTAGGAGGGTAGAGTAGGCACTTTGCAAAAGCAGAAAATCTTAAGACAGTGGAACTAAGATGAATCGGAATTGCTGTTTGAAAACACTGAGAGGCTTAAACATTCTGTTTCAGTAATTGAATTACTTAACTCTTATTAGAGTCCCTTAATTCCTCTAAGAACTGATTTGATGGGTTTTTTTAAAGAGAGGAGGAGGAAAATGAGCAAAGGCTTGGTAATGAAGTAATTATACCAATCAGTTTTCCTTCAGTGACATCCTGAAACATTGTACAGTGCACACAACAAGGTGAATAAAACAAAGGGAATTGCATCAGTTCCTGAGTTGAATATTCTCTGCATATGGTTAATTTTAAGGTCCTCTTGCCTCCTGAATTTTATCGCCAAAAGTCATTATCTTTTCTTCCTTGTAGCAAATCGATAGAAATAATTTTGTTAGGAAGACACAGTGTAATTCTTTGAGAGTGGCACATTTATATCTTATTACATTGTTGTCTTCATTAAAATTGCTTATAACAGTGGCAAATGTGTTTTTACTTTTGCATATTGACTTTTATATGGGGAAAACTATTGTTTTTTGTATTTATAAGTAGCTCTATCCCTGAAAGTTTCAATCTTTATCAAAACGCTTAACAGACCCACTGAAAAAAAACCTTACTTTTCTTTTTAGTTTTCAACTTAAAATATTTTTCTAATTATATGGTGTCATAAATAAAAGTAAAATAAACTAAAATATAAATATATAAACAAAATTATGTATCATAAAAGTCTAAATTAGTTCATGTTCAGTGTATAATCCTTCTTAAAGAAAAGGTTCCATGGGTTTCTTGTTTTTATCTCTTTAGAATGTATGGTACTATTATTTAAATTAGAAATTATCTCTTCTATCCTTCCCCATTTAAAATAAAATAAATAAGCTTGAAAGTGTTCACAAGAGCAGTACAAATTGTTAAATCTAAAACTCCTTTCATATTTAACAGGCTGTTGAAAAACGTTTGTTGTTCGGGATCCTTCATTTCCAAAATTGCTTTAAGAGCTACACCTCCTAACCCCTTTTCTGATCAGTTTCTGTGACTTATAACTATCTCCTGTCAGCAACACACAGGGGTTCATATAAAATGGCACCCTGTAAAAATGGAAAAAACCCGCCCATTGCCCTGGTGTAATTACCATTGCAAGAACAAGATGACATGTCAAGAGTTCCTCAACAGTGTAATTTACTGACTCGCCTTTACACTGGCGCAGGGACCAGTGGACTCTGGCCCGCAGACCCAAGACCACCATTCCCTGTACTCCTTTTATATCCTCAAACACTTCTTGCTCTCCCCCTAAAAGTGGGTCTCCTCTCCTTGGTCGGGACATTCCTGAGGTGTGTCCCCTGTCCTCTCCCCCTCCCTTCAGGCTCGCATCTCCTCCTGCCTCCAGGATGTCTCCACCTGGATGTCGGCCCGCCACCTAAAACTTAACATGAGCAAGACTGAGCTCCTCATCTTCCCTCCCAAACCCGGTCCTCTCCCAGACTTCTCTATCACCGTGGATGGCACAACCATCCTTCCCGTCTCTCAGGCCCGCAATCTCGGTGTCATCCTTGACTCGTCTCTCTCGTTCACCCCACACATCCTATCTGTTACCAAGACCTGCCGGTTTCACCTCTACAACATCGCCAAGATCCGCCCTTTCCTCTCCACCCAAACGGCTACCTTACTGCTACAGGCTCTCGTTATATCCCGGCTAGACTACTGTGTCAGCCTTCTCTCTTACCTCCCTTCTTCCTCTCTCGCCCCGCTCCAGTCTATTCTTCACTCCACTGCCCGGCTTATCTTCCTGCAGAAACGATCTGGGCATGTCACTCCCCTTCTTAAACACCTCCAGTGGTTGCCTATCAACCTCCGCTCCAAACAAAAACTCCTCACTCTAGGCTTCAAGGCTCTCCATCACCTTGCCCCTTCCTACCTCTCCTCCCTTCTCTCTTTCTACCGCCCACCCCACACGCTCCGCTCCTCTGCCGCCCACCTCCTCACCGTCCCTCGGTCTCGCCTATCCCGCCGTCGACCCCTGGGCCACGTCCTCCCGCGGTCCTGGAACGCCCTCCCTCCTCACCTCCGCCAAACTGATTCTCTTCCCCTCTTCAAAACCCTACTTAAAACTCACCTCCTCCAAGAGGCGTTCCCAGACTGAGCTCCTCTTCTCCCTCTACTCCCTCTACCACCCCCCCTTCACCTCTCCGCAGCTAAACCCTCTTTTACCCCCTTTCCCTCTGCTCCTCCCCCTCTCCCTTCCCATCCCCTCAACACTGTACTCATCCGCTCAACTGTATATATTTCCATTACCCTATTTATTTTGTTAATGAATTGTACATTGCCTTGATTCTATTTAGTTGCCATTGTTTTTACGAGATGTTCTTCCCCTCGACTCTATTTATTGCCATTGTTCTTGTCTGTCCATCTCCCCCGATTAGACTGTAAGCCCGTCAAACGGCAGGGACTGTATCTGTTGCTGACCTGTTCATCCCAAACGCTTAGTACAGTGCTCTGCACATAGTAAGCGCTCAATAAATACTATTGAATGAATGAATGAATGAATGAATGAATATTTTGGGATGTCCCCTAATTGGCATTCTGTGGACTCCTTGCAAAAGGGTCATGGTTGGGTTCATTATTATGAGCTTCTTGGGCTGATTATCTGGGAAATGTTTCTCTGCCCCTTCATTATTGCCAGTCTCAATAGCTTTTCTGATGGTGATAGGATTATCTATTCTTTGATGTAGCCCTGCTTTTCCTATTGTGGTGGTAATTTTTGTGATATCATCCTTCTCCATTCTATGTACTATTATGTAGCTACTGACACACAATATGTAACTGCCAGAAACTGCCTGCTCCACGCATTCTCCTACTATTTCCCCATGAAAATAGTTTGAGTACCACAACATTTGCTATAGGACCCCTCAACCTAAACTTATAGTCCCTGAAGCAGTTTTCCTAGGCAGGATCCAACTGTTTCTCAAATCTGCTGTTGAACGGTTGCCACATTTTGTTTGGTGGGGAAAACCTGCCTGTTGAGACCCCTGCACCAGTGATATGATCCCCCCCTTGTTTTGCACATGAAAGTGTGG
The DNA here is from genome assembly GCF_004115215.2 of Ornithorhynchus anatinus. Taxonomy (NCBI): domain Eukaryota; kingdom Metazoa; phylum Chordata; class Mammalia; order Monotremata; family Ornithorhynchidae; genus Ornithorhynchus; species Ornithorhynchus anatinus. The sequence continues at coordinate 105,780,609 of NC_041730.1, forward strand.
GTATGGTGGGCAACTCAGCAAATCCTTGCATCTTCCTTAGTCCTAAACTCTTTTCCACAGCAAAAGTAAAAACCACAGGAAGTGGAAAGGGAAGTGGTAGCCTGGGTGGACAGGGAAGTGTCAGAGCTGAACCACATTCACAAAGGAGGAGCCCTCTGAACCAGGGTTGAAGGGTACTCTGGGACAATTTCCCAGGTCACCTGACCACCAGGATGAGATAAAAGGAGTTTGGGGCAGATAGAGGTTTTTTTCTTACCTCACAAGCCTGTCAGAGTGTTGATTCCTTTTCAAGTTGATAAACTGCGAACAACTGGGAGGGAAAGTAGGAAATGTTCTTTTCTCCTGATTCCCTGCAGATCTCTGAAAAACATAGCAGGACCCTTATCCACCCAGCCTCCTCTACCAGGTCCACCTCATTTTGGCCAGCAATGTGAAACTGAGCCATATAGTACCCTTGAGAAGGAAATAGTCACTTTAATGAGCCACTTTGGAAATGGAAAATCTTGGAGGAACTTTCTAAATATGAGGATTGTTGTCCACAAAGTCAGACTGGAATCATGGTACTTTTTTGTTATTTTATCCTAAGAGACTGCTTTCTTGGGGAGGGGGTGGGGAGAAGGATGTGTGTGTGTGTGTGTGTGTGTGTGTGTGGAAATAGATTGCAAACTCTTTTGGGGCATGGGCCATGACTTTAATGGTACTTTCTTAGACACTAGTACACTGATCTGCAAACAGGTTTAATACATAATAAAAAATAAACAGTTCTAATATCTCTGGTAGCCTGAGGGTTCGATAAAATACGTCAGAATAATTGTGGAGTAGAGGGAGCAAGATATATTTTATGGAAGGCAGCAGCCCATTTATATAATCACAGAGACACCTAGGATACCAACATTATTCTAGTTATAAAGAGGAATGAAGATATAACATCACATACTTTACACAATCAATGGGAAAATCAGACACTATTACTTCTAATAGCTAATTGGTTCAGCTAGTAGTTTTGTGCCACATTCTGTCTATTATCTGAACTTGTAAATGGTGTTACTATAATGTGAAGTTCTATACTGGAGTTGTCAGTACTGTAATTTCATGATTCACAACAGATATTCCTTTTAAATTGGTAGTTTTCTATTCATTTTTTTTTGACCCTGCTTTTCACTAAATGTGTTTAGATCATTTAATATTGTTGAACTTTTTATAGGATGGTCTTTTTAAATAAACAATTTTTTGATGTCCTTTAGGCAATTTTAGGTGTTATTATTAATTGCCAATTACTCCTAGAAAGGGTTACAGTAAAAAAGTTATTCTGTACACAGATAATTTCACTCATACTATTTTCTTCACTCACAGTTAAACACTCTTACAACCTCTTATGGGTTGTGCCCTTCTTGATCCTACTACCCTATATTGTCACTTGCTAATAAATTGTACTGATTGAGCCTTTATTTTGTGCAGAGCACTGTATGGTTATCAGACACATTTTTGCCCCATAATGATAATAATCATAATAATGGTAATAATGATAAGGTGGTAATTGTTAGGTCCTTACAAGTTACCAAACACTGTTAAAAGTGCTGTGGGAGATACCAGTTAATCAGGTTGAACACAATACCTGTCTCACATAGGGCTCACAGTCTAAATAGAAGGGAGAACAGGTATTGAACCCCCACTGTGCAAATGAAAAAAACAGAGCACTGAGAACTTAAAGATTGTCTAACTTCATAAAAAAGACAGTAATGGAGCTGGGGTCAGAACACAGGTCCCCTGACTCCCTCATAATTTTAGCAATAGTACTATATAACTTCAAGTCAAAACCTGAGGGTTCCTCTCTAGACCATGAGTTGTTAGTGGTTTCCCAGTCCTTGGGTTTGTTATCCTGATTTAGGCCAACTCTTCCCAGCAAATGTAATGGTTGGTAAATTCTTCCCTGAACATTTATTTCCACATAGAATTGAAAGCAGAATTTTGGAAAGCTGAAAATAAGTTTTCTGCACTTGGAAATTATCTTCTATTCAACAAACTAAAATATTATCAAAACTATTTTTATATCCACACATGGTTGAAATGAACATATATATTATATACATACAAATACACACACATATATATTCACCCAGCTATATTTGGTGGTCTAGCCATTCTTTATCTTACAGTTCTTTTTTTAAAAAAGGAAGTATGGAGACAAGAATTTTTGGTGTGTGTCAGAATGAAAATTACAATACACTGGTGACAGTATAAATGACGTTGAGACCTTTTCATCTCCATTCTTACCTCTTGTTACACTGTTGACCTTCTCATGCCAGAAAGACTATAAAAAAATTGCTCATAGGCTCTAAAGAGGACTCTGAATTTCATGAACTATTGGTCATCATTTGTTTTAATGACATTCTTTTTCACAGAACCAATCAGGGCTTTCTATATTGAGAAACCTACTACAATTCTCTTCTGGGTTAAAACAACAGTAACAGTAATAATAAAAACATTAGCTGAGCTTCCATAGAAATTCACTTCTTGATATCTTCTCTTGACTTCTCATCAAGAAGAGAACTGGGTCCCTGGGCCCAACTCTTCAGGATCTAGGGATAATAGTCCGTTGTGCTTCGAATTCTTTCGGGCCAAAAATCAAACAGTTTTTCTTATTACAGAGCTGAGTAATAATCTGTGAATAATGAAACTCTGAACCTACAAGTTTCTTCAGTGCAATTGGTTTGCCCACACTTGAACTCTTTTTGTGAAAACCCAAAGATAGCAAGAACTTCTCACAAGACTCTTCCTAGCTTAATAAAGGTCTTTACTTCAGTGGATTTGATTGAGAAAGACTGACAGATGGCTTGATTGGTTCATGAATGTTCTCCAGTTTTTCCCTCTACTCAGGTAACTGAAATTTGAATATACAAAAAATAAATAGGTAAAAGAACTGTGAAATGATGAACTGTGCATGATGGTCTTTTGAACATATTTATGTAACATTTTAACATATTCACATAGAGAACTAAGAAACTACATAGTGTGAAAATATCATATCCACTTACAATTTACTCTCAAACTGCCATTACTTTTCTGAATACTGTTCAATTTGTCTCTGTATTAGAGAGCCATTTACTGATTGGGGTCTCCCTATTCTGGGATCATAGAATTGATATGGGTAGGTTATGCTTATCCATAAATACTTGGTAGTATCGTATTTGCTTTTTTAGAAAACCATATCTCTTAGAGTTCCCTACCAGGTAAATTTATGTCGAGCATTTTTCTTAGGTCATTTGTTCCACATTTAGCCTTTCTCTTTCTCTCTGAGGTCAGATGTGCCTCTTACAAGCTGAAGAAAAAGCTACTTTCTGATGACTAGCAGGGCACTTAGCAATAGGAGTTTCTTATAAGCAAATATAAAACTTTTACATTTCATAATAAATCAACTCTAAGGAGAGAAAAAGATGAGAAAATAATTTGAGGAAAAATATCATGTCACTGTTATGCTTCAGGTTTTTCACATCATTATGGAATCGAGTTGACTCCTCATAATGAAATTTATATTTGACATTTTTGAGTTATAATAACTATTAAGCTCATGGGAAATATGAAATTAAAGAACTGCTTTTGAGACAAATGATGCCTGTTGTAGTTTATACAAATAGGGAATATATCTAACAGAATTTATGAGAAATCACCTACCAATCATTATTGGTAATGATTAGTGAGACCTTTTTGCAAATATGAAGAGGCCAGATTTCCCTTCTTGAAACCCTCCTTTCAAATCCACATAGGTAATTTCCTAGCTAGGGGACCTCAAATACCAGGGTTGAAAGGGGCATATATGCTTATCCCCATTATATGAAGGAGGAAGGTTAAATTATGTGTCTGAAGCCACTTTACAGGTTAGTTGTATAGGTTGAACTAATATCCTTGTCCTGTACTCTTTTCACCAGATCACTGGACACTCAAGGGAGACAGACAAGTTCATTTATCTATATTGTGTTTTATTAAAAACTTTTGTATCTGTATGGGAGGAGAAAAAAGTACCAATTCTTTCTGTAAAATTCCTTCCTATTAATACATCCCTGTTCTTCTCTTTGGCTAGTGTACTTCACATGGGGGAAATAATGTTAATATCCTTCCTGGATGAAATGCCCTATGAGCTTTGGATTATAGGTAGATTCTGCCATTTTATAGCTTTGATTCTTAGATTACTTTCCTTTTAAATGTGCTGGAGAACAAAATCTATCAATGAAAACAAGATAGTCTTTTAATTTCATTTCGTTTTGGTCATGTTTTGAAAAAACACAAGTGCCACAGATGTTCAAAACTCTAATATATCAAAGCTCACATTGACATATAATTTCCAGCCAGTATGTTCATTCTGGTAATTAGGTAGTTCTAAAAATACTACAAATATTCTTCACCAAATCAGTCATTCATATTTGAGCGCTTACTTTATGTTGATCACTGCACATTCTGCCTTTGGCCAGGAATGGCCTCCCTCTTCATATCTGACTGACAATTATTCTCCCCAACTTGAAAGTCTTGTTGAAGGCACATGTCCTATGAGAGGCCTTCCCTAAGTCCTCATTTCCTCTCTTCCCTCTTCCTTATGCACTGCCCTGATTTGCTCACTTCATTCACCCTCCCTCAGCCCCAGATCACTTAAGTATATATCCATAATTTATTCATTTATATTAATGTCTGTTTTCCCCTCTAGACTGTGAGGTCATTATGGGCAGGGAATATGACTGCTAACTCTCTTGTACTCTCCTAGGTGCTTAGCACAGTGTTTTGCACCCAGTAAATGAGTGATTGATTGATTGATCAAAGTTAAGTTGTGTGTGTGTGTATGTCTCTCTGTTGCTCCTCCTCTCTCTCTGTAGCCATGAAGCTAGTGCGCAGGCTCGTCTTTGACCATACTTATGCTTCCATCGATATAGGTGCAATTTTGGCCAAAGAGGAATGTAGCGGGGACTCTAGCACCCTCCAGGATATAGGAAGCGAGAATAGAACCCAGTATATTCTAGGTGCCACACACTTTGATAAAATTATCCCCCACCCATGGAATGTTCTTAATATTGGAAAGACATTCCAATATTAGAAAAAGAGGAAAATAGTATGATGCCTAATGAATCAAAAATTTGCTACCTATGCTTCTCCAACTTCCTAGAAAATAAAATGAAAATAATAATAATAATAATGTTGGTATTTGTTAAGCGCTTACTATGTGCCGAGCACTGTTCTAAGCGCTGGGGTAGACATAGGGGAAACAGGTTGTCCCACGTGGGGCTCACAGTCTTAATCCCCATTTTACAGATGAGGGAACTGAGGCACAGAGAAGTTAAGTGACTCGCCCACAGTCACACAGCCGACAAGTGGCAGAGCTGGGATTCGAACTCATAAGCCCTGACTCCAAAGTCCGTGCTCTTTCCACTGAGCCACGCTGCTTCTCATAAACCAACCCAACAATAAAGCCTAAAACAAACTAAAGCAAAAAAAATTAAAATCCATATAATGTATATGGGAAACATCAATCTCATGAATCAGATCTTTTTTGATATCTTATAAAAAATAGTATTCAATAAAGCTAGGTAAATATTTGCTTAATATACTTAAGATGTTGAGCTTTTATTTCTGATCTGAGCAGAAGTACAGAAGCCCTGACAGTATGGGTCTTCAAAGTCTATTAGATTGTGACTCCATGCAGGAGGACTATGTCCAACCTGATTATCTTATACCTACTGATTATCTTGTATCTATCATAAACTTTGAGAAGGGTCACCATAGTGATCAATCCATTAATCTTTATTATTTATTGAGCGCTTACTGTGTGCAGACCTCTGTACTAAGGTTTTAGGAGGGTAGAATACAACCGAGTAGGTAGTTATGTTCCCTGTCCACCAGGAGGTTACAATCTAGAGATCCACAGTGTCAAAGACAACTGAGAGTTGAGGAGTATTAGGATGGAGTAGAGACCACACTGGATTCTGCAACTTTGATTCTTCTGAATGTGTTTCAAATGTTTAATTCTCTCCTCAAGTCCCCTGTCTCTCCATTCCCCAACGACCATCTCCCTCTCTTGCCCATAATGACATGGTCATGTACTTCATTGATAAAATTGAAACCATCAGGCATTATCTTTCTAAACTTTCCCCAGTTCCTTTCCAGTCTCTCTCTGTTGCTCACCCTTCTTTGACTCTCTTTCACAGCAGTATCTCCAGATAACATCTCCCACCTTCTCTCAAAATTTACCCCCTATACCTATACCTCGAGTCCCTTTTCTTATCATCTTATCAAAACATTTCCCTATCCCTTCTTCCCTCTCTGACCACCATCTTCAACCATTCACTTTCCAATATTTTCCCTACTGCTTTCAAACATGCTTATCATATATTCCCTATCCTAAAAAAAAAATACCAACTAGCCCAAGACTTCCTCCAGTTGTAATCCAATCTCTCTTCTACTATTCCTTCCTATCCAAACTCCTTGAACAAGTCGATAACAACTGCTGTCCCCACTTTTTCCCCTCAAATTCTCTCTATGACCCCCCTCTACTCTGGCTTCCATTACCTTCACTTAGGGAAACCTCTTTCCCTAAGGTTACCAATGACCTCATTATTGCAAAATCCAGTAGCTTTTACTCCATCCTAATCCTCCTCAACCTCCCAGCTACCTTCATCACCGTGGACAACCTCTTTCTTCTCGAAACATTATGTAACCTTTGTTTCACTGTCACTTTCTTCTTTCTACACCAGTCCTTACTTTGCTCTGCTGCCTGGATCATGTTTTAAGCAACGTGGCATAGTGGATAGATCACAGACCCAGGAGTCAGAAGGTCATGTGTTCTAATCCTGACTCTGCCACTTGTCTGCTGTGTGACTCGGACAGGTCACTTCACTTTTCTGGGCCTCAGTTACCTCATCTGTAAAATGGGGATTGAGATTGTGAGCCCCATGTGGGACAGGGACTGTGTTCCACCTTATTTGCTTTTATCCACAACAGTGCTTAGTACAGTGCCTGGCACATAGTAAGCATTTAGCAAATAACACAATTACACTTCATTTTAGTCCTCAAAAATCTTCAGTGGCTGCCCAGTCACCTCTGGATCAGGTAGAATAATAATGTTGGTATTTGTTAAGCGCTTACTATGTGCTGAGCACTGTTCTAAGCGCTGGGGTAGACATACAGGAATCAGGTTGTCCCACGTGGGGCTCACAGTCTTAATCCCCATTTTACAGATGAGGGAACTGAGGCACAGAGAAGTTAAGTGACTTGCCCACAGTCACACAGCTGACAAGTGGCAGAGCTGGGATTTGAACTCATGAGCCCTGACTCCAAAGCCCATGCTCTTTCCACTGAGCCATGCTGCTTCTCCCATGAGTTTTAAAACAACCAATCACCTTACCTCTTCCTATTTTACCTCACTCATTTCCTACTAGAGCCCAGCTGGCCAATTTAACTCCCTCTATGTCTACATACTCACTGTGCCTTCATCTCGTTTCTCCCGCAGCAGACCCACTTCTCCATGTCTTCCCTCTGTCCTGGGACAGACTCCTAGCTTCACATATGAGAGACCACCTCTCTACCAACCTACAAAGTTTTACAGAAATCACATCACCTCCCAAAGGCCCTCGCCAAGCTAAGGCATCATATCCCCTACTCCCTCTCCCACCTGTGTTGTTTTATATCAGTACCCTTTAAGCACATGATATTCACTCCATCCTCAGTCCAACAGCACTTATGTACATATCCATGATTCATTTTAATGTCTGTCTCAAACAGTGAACCATATTTATTGAGTGCTTACTGTTTCCAGAACACCTTACTAAGCACTTGGGAGAGTACAATATGACTAGGTTTGTAGACATGTTCCCTGCCCACAACAAGCTTACAGTCCAGAGACTGTGTCTCCATCAAATGGTAAGCTCCTGATAGTCAGGGAACATATCTACCAAATATGTTGTATTCAATCAGTTGTATTTATTGAGCACTTACTATGTGCAGGGCATTGTTCTAAGCTCTTGGGAGAATATGATACAACAGAATTAGCAGATACTTTCCCTGACTGTAACAAGTTTGCAGTCTAGAAGGATTGTATTGTACTCTTCCAAACACTTAGTAGTGTGCTCTGCACATAGTAAATGCTTAATGAGTGCTACTGGTTGACTGGTGTGAACTGATGTGATTCCTATGATGAGAGTTAAACATATTTCTTGAATAACTTCATGTTTGATGTTTTCCATTTTCTTAAATTTATAATACAAACCACAAATGCTAAAAGTACAGTATAGGACTAAAATGTTTATAATCTAAGAGGGAAGACAAACATAGAATGCATAACCAATATGAGATGAGGGAATGGAAAGATGGATAGGAGACTAAATAGGTGCTGACACAGTAGAAGATATGTGTTGATTAGTCCTCAAGTGTTGATGTGGTAATTGGGTAGTATATGAAGACAAAAAAAATCAGGGATTACCTCCTAAGGGTGATGAGATTTCACTTAGATTTCATTTAGAGGGTGATGAGATTTCACTGGGGAATGCACTGATGTGGCAGATTTAGAGGGGGGAGTAGTTACAGTCTGGAAGAAAGGCATGAAAAATGGGTCAAAGATAGGGGAGTTATTAATGAGAGAGACCAACTTCCTGAGTCACCAGAGGGAAGGTTGGAACAAATCAAACTAAGTTGAATTTAATTTGCATCCAACCATGACTACATTAATCACTGAATTTTGAATATCCATTTTCATCCTTCTCGGGGAAGTTTCTTAAGCAACAGATTAGTACCACCATTTTCTGGAAAGCAGCGTGACCTAGTGGAAAGACCATGGGCCTGGAGGTCAGGGGACCTGGGTTCTTTTTCTAGCTCTGCCACTTGCTTGCTGTGTGACCTTGGGAAATTCACTTAACTTCCCTGTGACTCAGTTTCCTCTATTATAAAATGGGGATTCAACATCTGTTCTTCCTCCTACTTAGACTCATGTGGGTAGGGGCATGTCTGACCTGATGAACTTGTATCTACTCCAGTGCTTAGAACAGTGCTTGACACATAATAAACCCTTAACAGATAGCATAAAATAAAACAAAAACAACAAAAAACCCCTGATCAAAGGTGACATGTGATCATGTATCTCTAAGTCTTTGAGTTGCTCAGCCCTATCTGTAAGAGTATACACTTCTTAAATATGCAATCCTTGCTTCTATGCATTATCAACAAATTCTTACTGTTTCTTAAACCTGAAAACTAGGTTTAGGACTGAACAGCTGATTTGTGACCCAAATGATTCTTGGAACTGAAACATGAAGAATTCAAAGTTTCATTTCACTTCAGCACTGCCCCTCAGTTAACATTAGAAAGAGTCAAGAGTAACATGTTTTATACATTACTGAACCATATTGAATGATTAAAAGCAATATGCTACATTTCATCGTAACACTAATTTCTAGTAAGGTTCGAAATTCTTTTTATGACTAGGTCTAACTGTTTGAATCAGACTTGTCACAAAAAAGAGAAACTTATTTTTTAAAAAGCGGGTTGATCGAAGTCATGTCAGGGGAAGGAGAGAAAGCAGACCCATTGTGCTTTATGATGGGTTATTAGCACAAATGAATTAAAATACAAAATGTTTCTGAGTGAACTCCCTACACACCTTCATTCATTCCTTCATTCAGTCGTATTTATTGAGCACTTACTGTGTGCAGAACACTGTACTAAGCCCCTGGGAGAGTACAATACAACAATAAATGGACACATACCCTACCCACAACAAGTTTACAGTCTAATGGATGGTATTAGGGGTGATACAGCCAAATCACAGTTAATGAAAATTCAAATCCTGAAATTTTTACCTACATGGACTTCCATGAGGGACCTTACCTCCCCAACATCCTCCCTCCCTCTGCATTCACTTCTTATTTTTTCCAGTCATTTGTGAAAGAAGATCCTCCTGCCTTAACTCAAAATCATGTCGGAGATTCTGATCTATTAACTTCCATGTTCTAAAAACATTTGCTCCCATTTTTCTTATCTTCATAATCAACCATCTCTCCTATAGCTTCTTTCATTCTACCACCAAACTTTTTGAATTTCTCCTCTACCAAAAAAATTGTTCTCTTAAGATGTTATTGTACTTCCATAAAGTGCCCCATCTTCTTGATTCCATACCAGTAAGTTAAAACTATTTGAAAAGACTGAATATACATCTGGCTTCCACAAGCTCTCCTCCAACATCCTTGTTCATTATTACAATCTTGTTTCCACTTATTTCCCTCCAAGAAGACCTATTCTCTTTTATTAAATCTGAAGTCACCAATGACCTCTTCCTTGCCAATCTAGTAGGCATTATTTTCTCTTAATGTTCCTTACTTTCTAAGCCACCTTTCTCATTATATATAATTGTCTTTTCCTGGAAATGACATGTAACCTTAGCTCTCACTTCTCAGACTTTTCCTTTTTCTGGAAATCCAATATTTTTTGCTGGTTCTTGTTTCGCACCTCTCATCCCTCAAACTGTAGGTGGGTTCCACAGGGGATCCAAGCCTTTATAGAAAGTGAAGCTGCTATTTCCTCTAAACTGTAAGGTCATTGTGGGCAGGGAACGCGTCTACCAATTCTGTTATATTGCACTCTCCCAAGAACTCAGTACAATTTTCTCTACACAGTAAATGCTCAACAAATGTGAATGATTGATTGATTAATGAAACCTTTAAAGATTGGCAGGCATGATAATTCTGTAGTGGGCCAAATGAATGTTTTACCAAGTCATTTAAATGTCTTTTTCACCTGTATTAGAGAAGAAGGGGTAGGTCAGGGAAGCAAGCAGGATTGGATATTTTTCTCCCCTACCCTTCCAACCCCATGTCTCCCCCAGTCTTCATAACTCCTCTCCTTTCCCACATCTACAACCCAGAAATTGCAGCTATGTCCTTTCTTCATCACTCCCAGAAGTCAGATTTGAATCAGAACTGTGCTAGAGAAATGCCTTCCTATTCGCCTTTCAGACTGCAAAATTCTCACTATGTACATTTTGAAACAGAAACCTGATCTTGTTTTCTTTCCCCTCTAGACTTTAAACTCTTTGTGGGCAGGGAATGTGTCTACCAACTCTGCTTTATTGTATTCTCCCAAGGGCTTACTACATTGCTCTGAACACAGTAAGAACTAATTAAATATGATTTATTGATCTATTGATTCAAGGATTCCAGAACAATTTAAATTATAAATTGAACAAAACCCTGATGGGGATGCCATTCAGGTCTTGTTGGGAATCTGAATTGAGCTGTGCTAGAGAGGCCGTGGTTCTCTGCAAAAGCTGGCCACCACAATTATAGTCACGCCCAGAGTGAGCTTTATATATTTTAAAACAAAAGAATTTCTGATTTTCTTAAGGATTCTTGGATATTTTCATTATGAAACATGAAAATCTAGCCAAGGTTGCAGCTGTAGCTGCCATTTCCTTTCTCCTTCTACCAATCAGATACCCAGGCTGGGGGAACCAGTCAGAGGAAGCACTCCTTCTTGCCTGCAGTTCCCTCCCTTTTCATACCAAACCGACTACCACTCTCCCCATTTTCAAATCGCATCTCTTCAGCAGTCCTTCCCTTACTAATTTCTAATCCCCCTACCTTACATTCCCCAACTCTAACTTCTGTACTGTCATGCCATCTAAGCACCCCTGTGACACTTACGAATATCTCTCATACACTGTTAATAAATATTATTGATTGATTAATAAATGAATAAGAATTATTTTTCTTAAACTGAGTAGTGCTTTCCCAACTATGTAAGAACAGATGTTTAAATACAGAATAAATGCAGAATATTCTAACAGAAATATGATTAAATTAACTCTTTTCAAGACAGGTAGTAATTCTCATTGAGCTTTAGAATTACCTAGAGATTTTTTAAACAAATGACCTGATCATTGTTTCCTTTTCATATTTTCCTCCTCTTGATAGGGGAGAAAAATGACATTTGGAGTCAATCCAGAATCGTAGCAACCATTCAATCAATCAGTTAATGGTATTTATTAAGTACTTAAAGATTTCGAGGCACTGAAATAAGTACTTGGGAGGGTACAAAACAAAAGAGTTGGTAGATCCACATCCCGCTCAGAAGGTTACTGTGTACGGGGGAAATAGATATTAAAATAAATTACAAATAGGGGAAATAGTAGAATATAGAGATGTTTATACATACGATGAGGGACTATGGTGAGTATCAAAGTGCTTAAGGAGTACACAGCCAAGTGCATAATCAACGGAGGTGGACAGGGGACATGTAGACTTAGGAAAGGCTTGGAGGAGATGTGTTGTCATCAGGGCTTTGATTTAAGAAAAAATGCTAAAGTCTATAAACCTTATATTGCTACTGCCCAGCTCAGGGTACATTTCACGTCTGCTGGATTAAGCTTACTGTTAAAGACTGTTCCCTGGTTCAAGAAAATGTGTAGGTGAATTAAGATATTTTGCACCTTTGAGAGAATAATGATGTTTTGGAAGAGAAACCTAATAAGTCAGTGATGCTAAGTTTATAAGCTGTCTCTGATCAGCATATTGTCCATAACACATAAGGTGACTTTGAAAGCTGTAGCTAGAAAAATAGTTGAAGGACACTCATAAGACGCATTTCTTATGTCTCCACTGTGCCAGTTTTAAAATGAATCAAACTCCAGTTAAATTGATTTTTGATGTGAAGTATCATATCCTCCTATATCAGTCCTTTTTGTAATGAAAGCAAAAATAATTGGTAGGCCTGGAAATTATCAATCATGATCACTTTAATATAGTGATATATTTTGAAAATAGTAAGGTATTGAGCAAATGTTGGCTATATGGTATGATAATTAATAGATATTAATTTTGTTTAGTTTAGACTAATGGCCATTTACTCCCTGGGTGTAAATTAGGGGTTTAATGAGATACATTTTAAGACATTCAGGATTAAAGACACAATTTAATCTCATCGCATATCCCTCACCTTATGATCTGCAAGTACCTATTATGATTTTAAGTACCTATTTTACTATTTGTGGTTTAAAACTTGGGGAAAGAACCCCCCCCCAAAAATAAAATAGAACAACCCCCCCCCCCCAACTTTTTCTGTTTACAGTGATTGTTGGTCCAAACACATACTGTGAGATGAGCACATTAGCCCCCTGAGTGGCCAAGTGGAAAGAGGATGGACCTGGGAGTAAAAGGATCTGAGTTCTAATCCTGATTTTGCCTATTTGTATGCTGATGACCTTGGACAACTTTTACTGTCCCTGTTACCTCATCTGTAAATGGGGATTAAATCCTCTTCTCTCTGATTTAGATTGTGAGTTCTTAGGGGAACAGGGACTATGACCAACTTGTTATCTTATTTCTATCCAGAAAGGAACATGACACTTAACAAATACCATAACTGCTCCTCCCCCTACCCTCCTCACCCCTCATCAAAAAAAAATCCCTCCCTTGTTGGAAAGAACACTGGAATAAATCTATCAATTGCAATTAGTGAATAATGCTAACATTCCAATCTGGAACTAAGAATGTGACAGTAAAAAGCCCGTTTGTACATTTTTTATAGTATTTGTTAAGCTCTTACTATATGCCAGGCACTGTACTAAACACTGGGGTAGATACAAGATTATCAGGTTGGACAAAGTCCGTGTCCCAGATGGGGCTCTTAGGTTAATTCCCATTTTGCAGATGAGGTAACAGAGGCAAAGAGACATTAAGTGACTTGCCCAAAGTTACACAGCTGAGAAATGTTAGAGCTGGAATTAGAATCCAGAGCTTCTGGCTCCTAGGCTGGTGCTCTTTCCACGGGCCATACAGCTTCTCAGTATAAAATGGAAATTATAAATTTAATGTCTCACTAAATAATTTTTTTGGGGGGGGGGGGTCACATAGGGCCCAAATGATTAATTCATTCAGTCAAACTGTTTTAAGAGCTTGGAAGTGTACAAAACAACAATAAACAGACATTTCCTGCCCACAATGAGTTTACAGCCTAGCAGGAGGGAGGGAGACATCAGTACAAATCATTAAATTACAAATATGTACATAAGTGCTATGGGGTTGAGACACAGGGAGGTGGAAGGGGAACAGGTTAGGGTGATGCAGAAGGGAGTAGGAGAAGAGGAAAGGGGAGCGCTGGGAAAGCCTCTTGCAGGACATATGCCTTTAAAAAGGTTTTAAAGGTGGAGAGAGTAATTGTTTGTCGGATTTGAGGAGAGAGGACATTCCAAGCCAGAGTCAGGACATGGGCTAGGGGTCAGCAGTGAGATAAGGCAAGATTGAGACATGGTGATAAGGTTAGCATTAGAGAGTGAGGTGTGCTGGCTGGGTCATAGAAGGAGAGTCGTGAGGTGAGGTAGGAAGAGTCAAGGTGGTGGAATGCTTTAAAGCCAATGGTGAGAAGTTTTTGTTTGATGCGGAGTTAGATGGGCAACCACTGGAGTATTTTTAGAAGTGAGGTGACATGTGCTGAATGTTTTTTGTAGAAAAATGATTCAGGCAGCAGAGTGAAGTATGAAGTGGAGTGGGAAGAGACAGGAGCCTGTGAGGTCAACAAGGAGACTGATGCAGTAATCCAGGCAGGATAGGACGAGTGATTGTATTAACATGGTAGCACTTTCGATGAGGAGGAATGGGCAGATTTTAGCAATGTTGTGAAGGTGGAACTGTCATGTTTTAAGGATGGATTGAATATGTGGGTTGAATGAGAGAGAGGAGTCAAGGATAATGCCAAGGTTATGGGCTTGTGAGTCAGGAAGGATTGTGGTGTCACGTATAGTGATGTGAAAGTAAGGGAGAAGACAGGGAGGACAGATGAGGCTTTAGGTCAAAGAAAATTTGATGTAAATTTATTTAGCAAGCAACTAAATCTGAGACTAAGATAGCAAAGCACTGAAGTGATTCCTACCTCATCCTTGGTGGATTCCTCAGCTGCCTATGGAGACATGGCAGGGGTAGAGTAGGGGAATAGCATATCCTCACAAGCCTCTAAGGACAAGAAGGGCCCCTTTTGCCCAGTTCCAGGGCTGGGAGGTGCTGAAAGGCAGTGGTGTATTGCTGGCAGAAAGTGTGAGGTGGATCCAACCTTCTGGCCTCAAATCGGATTATTTTTCGGCACCAATTAGCTGCTTTCCCTGCTCCAAAAACTGGAGGTTAGGGTAGGCACCAAAGTAATAGTTACAAATTTGGTTCCAATCCCATGGGGTCAGTGGTCTCCATAAACCTTATGGAATTTGTACCTCTAGTAATAATTTTGGTATTTGTTAAGTGCTTACTATCTGCCCAGCACTGTTCTAGTACATACATGGCCTAGAATTGTAGGATATATCTATCATGAATCCACTGTTTTGTGGGTCAAGTTAATAGTTAACAAAAGAGTTAATAATTTTTACTTGAATGATTTAATTTTAGTTAAGCATGTATAAGGGGATTGATCGTATAAGCAACAGGGGTTTCCATCCTGTCTTTTCAGATTTTTGAGGGACGAGATTAATTAGTGGTTTTTATAGAGGGAACTAGCAGGACAAATCTGAATCTGAATTTTGGTCCTTCAAGCTGGATGGTGTCTGGCTGTGTGGAGGGGATAGGAATGTGCTATTATTCAAAGAGGGAAGGGGAACGCCAGATTGATTCTTAAAGGCAGGATGCTCCTTGTGCCAAAAGATCCTGAAACAAATAAGGTTAATCTCTAGCAGTTCAAGAATAAGTAATTGAATATTGTCCAGTAATTGAATAATCTATACAGTCCTGGTTTGGGATTATGTGGTTGATAGACTTGCATAAATGTTGTTTTTGTTGTGGTGAACAAGGGTAACAATACTGTGATTACAGAGTGGTTGCTAAACATTGGGGAATTCTGTAACATCTGTTATTAGTAGTTTATGTGCAACAGTTATTACAAAGTGAGATTCCAGTAAATTACTAATATAATTTGAAGCAGTGACCCTGAGTGAAAAGGATATATCACATCCTATTAATGATTCCCTGAATGATCCGGTTCTCCTGAAATAGATCTATTTTGGATATCATTCCAAATTGAAGGACTCAAAACAATTGGGGCTTCAGGCAAATAGAATAGTTTTCTTTCTAGAATTAAAGTGCTCATCTCTTTGAGGTAACTTTTCTTTCCCAGTACATGCTACTTAATTCCCCAAAGAAAGGACATTATTGCCCTCGACAAAGAGGAGTTCCATCTGATTCCCCAGAGGAAGGATAATAATTGCCCTCAGCAAAGAACAGTTCCTGAGAGTTATATGATTAATTTGTAGCTCAAATAAATTACAGATATATTTGTTGCTACAAGAGGGAGTAGGCTTCACTAATTTCACTCCTCCCTGGGGGCATGGTGTCCTAACTCCACTGCTCTGCCCTCTCCCCCAGTCCTCTCCAGGAGTATGTTTTATTACACTCCCCCTCTGGGGCCTATAAAAATAATCATGGTGTCCTTTTGAAACACACTGTGGTCTATATGGCTGCTTCCGCAACTACATGAGAACATGAGAACATTTCTTTTAAGCTTTGTAGATTTGATAACAAATACATGTGAAAGAAAAAGTGCCCCCAAATAAATATCTGAGTTGCAGTGTTTAAAAGCTGTATTTAATGTTACTTTCATGAACATAGAAGAATCATAACCCTCTAGTACTGAATGATTGAGGGAGTTATGAGGGTCTTTTTCACAAAAGAAAAAAGCAGTCATCCTTCAAAGGTGAAATACATTACTAATCATATGTGAATTCAATGTATTGAATTATTAATTT
This sequence comes from Ornithorhynchus anatinus, assembly GCF_004115215.2. Classification (NCBI taxonomy): domain Eukaryota; kingdom Metazoa; phylum Chordata; class Mammalia; order Monotremata; family Ornithorhynchidae; genus Ornithorhynchus; species Ornithorhynchus anatinus. Next base: position 105,797,353 of record NC_041730.1, read on the forward strand.
AAATTTAAATTAACATTTTTAAATTATTTTATTTTCTTCTGTTGAAAGGGAATGACAAAGATGCTAAAAGCAGCGTGGCTCAGTGGAAAGAGCACGGGCTTTGGAGTCAGGGCTCATGAGTTCGAATCCCAGCTCTGCCACTTGTCGGCTGTGTGACTGTGGGCAAGTCACTTAACTTCTCTGTGCCTCAGTTCCCTCATCATTAAAATGGGGATGAAGACTGTGAGCCCCACGTGGGACAACCTGATTCCCTTATGTCTACCCCAGTGCTTAGAACAGTGCTCGGCACATAGTAAGCGCTTAACAAATACCAACATCATTATTATTATTATTATTAAAAAAAGACTATGGGGAACAGATTATGCTGTAACTTCATATTACATGCAGGCAAAATTCAAATTGTACTTCCTGGGCAGTTAAACATTATTATAATAAAGGGAAATTATACTTTTCCAAGTTTCTCCATTAACTCATTCAATATTTTTATGAATTCCAAATCAAAGATCCTGAAGATTTTTTTCAGAGGTGCATATTTAACATTAAAATGAGCCAGTTTAAATCACAAAGTGCATCTAACAGAAACCCAGTGGACAGGGATCATGCCCACACACTTTTGTACTCTCCCAAATTCTCAGTACAGTTCTGAATACACAGGAGGTAGTCAAGGAGTGCTATTGATTGACTGATAAAAACATTTTGCAAAATTGAAACTATTTTTTAATCTGAGAGGTGTATTACTTGTTTTATTATTTCAAAAATGACTTATTTAGCACTGCTTCTATTAAAAATTAGTGATAAAGATGAAAGAAAAATTAGGTGGAATTTTAAAAGCTGTAGCATAACCCAGGATCATTTTAATACCTTTGCTTGGATGTCTCTAGAGGACAGAGTGATAAGGAGATGGTGCAATGAGGTTTAACATGACTAAGCTCCTACACTAAGAAAATTCTGTGCTTCCTTAGAGCTAAATGCCCCCCTTGCCTTTATTGTACCCTAAATCTTTATTAAGTGCCTTTTCTATTTCAGGTCACCAGTGTATGATTTAGTGAATGTATTAATGGACTGAAGACCTGCAAGGCTTACTGTACCCCTCTAACTACCTAGGGTGAATAAACATAGCATAATGTTCCTGCATAGTAATAATGTTGGGCCATTATGTATAAGCATATCAACTGGCTCCTGATTGGTAGAGGAGACAATGTTGATAAAAAAAGTAATTTCAAATTACAGGGGAAACAAAATTCCTATATATCTGGGATGGTTGAAGTGACAGAGTTGCCTAGGGTCTGAGTGATATATTTATGAGTATCCTGAGGTTCAACATCATGATTCCACATTAATATTGTAAGTGTGGTACTTGTTCAATACTTAATATTGGGAAGCAGCGTGGCTTAGTGGAAAGAGCCTGGGCTTGGGAGTCATGGGTTCTAATCCTGACTGTGCTACTTGTCTGCTGTGTGACCTTGGGCAAGTCAGTTAACTTCTCTGTGCTTCAGTTTCCTCATCTGGAAAATGGGGATTGAGACTGTGAGACCCACATGGACAACCTGATTACCTTGTATCTATCCCAGCACTTAGAACAGTGCTTGGCACATAGTAAGTGCTTAATAAATACCATAATTGTTATTATTAATATGATCCAAGTACTGTATTAAGTGCTGGCATAGATACAAGGTCAACAGATGAGACACAGTATGCCAATCTTTCAATATTTACTGAAGACATTTACCTCTTTTACTGCCAGCATGGAAGTGCTGTACAAAATTGAAAGAATCCAATAATTAACTACCAAACAAATAACATTATATACTCTCTCCATTAAACATAAAATGCTTATGTAAGAAACATTGGACATTATTTTTCCCAGGAAAAGGAAAAATGAATGAGAAAAAAAGCTTTAGAAAAGTTATCCTTTTTCTGAGCTCAAAGAACAAATGTACATTTTGATTTTTGTTCTATTTTGCTTTTATCTTTGTCTCTGAAGTCTGGAAATCTTACCTTCTTCTATGGGTGGCTAGCTTTAGCCTTGGCATCATAGCACTTTTCATGCATGCTGAATAGATTGATTCGCAAACTTAGAAATGTGGTGGATTTTGATCAGCATTTCTTCTGTCAGGACTGTAAGAATCGCCAAGATGCTGTTGTTTTGCTGCAAATGCCTCTTGGATGTAGATGTCATTCTCTTTAATTATGGGGAGAATCAATGTGGACTAGTGAAAATAGCACTGGACTATGATCAGAGGATCTGGGTTATAATCCTCATTATGCCATTTGTCTCTTGGGAGATCTTCGGCAAGTCACAACTTGCCTGTGCCTCAGTTCAGTGATGTGATGTATGCAAGCTAGAACAGATTGTACAGTATTACCCCTAAATTCCAACTTATAGTGACAAATTAGTGGGGTTAAAATTATTCAGGGTTAAACACACACACATACATGGATAAATAGAGAGTAATTTGACTCTATAAGCATATAAACATATTGGAATTGAATGAACAATTTGGGTATATTCCCATATGACCATGGCTACCAGGATATGAGCTGACTGGGTAGCAGGAGTAGTATTCACGTGACTTATTTTGAAAAGATGAATTACAAAGAAAGTGATTTATGGATTTAAAAAAAATCGAGAAAGAAGGTATAATGGAGATCTGTTCCAGTATAATTACTGCATCAATCTCCTTCCCACAACATCATCAGTTCCATTACTGAAAAACAGCTGAGGTGTTGAGCTGGGTAAATATCAAAATAATCCCATAAAACTATGTTATCATTATTAATAATTTTATGTATTCATTCAATCATATTTATTGAGTGCTTATAGTTGCATAACACTGTACTAAGTGCTTGGGAGAGTACAATACAACAATAAGCAGATACATTCCCTGCCAAGCTTAGACAAGTTTAGAGTCTAGAGGGAAGGAAACAGACATTAATGTATATTAATAAATTATGTATGGAACAAAGGGAACAAGTCAGGATGATGTGGAAGGTAGTGGGAGAAGAGGAAAAGTGGGGTTAGTCAAGGAAAGCCTCATGGAGGAGATGTGCCTTTAATAAGGCTTTAAAGTCAGGGAGAGTAATTGGATTTGATGATGAGGACATTCCAGGCCGGAGGCAGGATGTGGAAAATGGGTCAGCGGTGAAATAGGTGAGATCAAGGCATAGTGAGAAGGTTAACATTAGTGTGTGGGCTGGGTTGTAGTAGGAGAGTAGTGGCTCTGCCACTTGTCAGCTGTGTGACTGTGGGCAAGTCACTTCACTTCTCTGTGCCTCAGTTACCTCATCTGTAAAATGGGGATTAACTGTGAGCCTCACGTGGGACAATCTGATTACCCTGTATCTACCCCAGCACTTAGAACAGTGCTCTGCACATAGTAAGTGCTTAACAAATACCTACATTATTAAGAGGGGGCAAGGTGATTTGAGCCAGTGGTGAGCAGTTTTTGTTTGATGACGAGGTAAATGGACAACCACTGACATTTTTTGAAGAGTGGGGTGACATGTCCTGAACACTTTCGCAGAAAAATCATCTGGGCAGTAGAGTGAAATATTGACTGGAGTGGGAAGATGAAGAGCCTGAGAAGTAAGCAAGGAGGCTGATTCAGTAATCCAGGCAGGACAGGATGGGTGATTGTATTAATGTTGTAGCAGTTAAAATGGAGAGGAAAGAGAAGGTTTTTGCCATGTTGTGAAGGTGGGACCAACAGGATTTGGTGATGGATTGAATGTATGGGATGAATGACAAAGAGGAGTCAAGAACGAGAACAGCAAGGTTACCGGCTTGTGAGACATGAAGGATGGTAGTGCCATCTACAGTTAAGGGAAAGTCAGGGGGAGGACAGGGTTTGGGGGGGAAGGAGCTCTGTTTTGGACATATTAAGTTTGAGGTGACAGGAGGACATCCAAGTAGAGATGCCTTGAAGGCAGGAGGAGATGTGAGATGGAGAGACAGAGAGAGACAAGGGAGGAGATGTAATGTAGATTTGGGTATCATCTGCATAGAGGTTGTGGTTGAAGTCAGACAATGAATGAGTTCTCCAAAAGAGTGGATGTAGATGGAGAATAGAATGGGACCCAGAACTGAACCTTGAGAGATCCCCACAGTTAGAGGGTGAGAAGCAGAAGAATAGCCCATGAATGAGACTGAGAATGGGCAGCCAGAGAGATGAGGAGAACCAGGAGAGAACAGAGCCAGTGAAGCCAAGGTTGGCTAACATTCCCAGGACTAGGGAGTGGTCCACAGTGTAAAAGGCAGTTGAGAGGTCGAGGGGGATAGGAAAGAGTAGAGGCCATTGGATTTGGCAAGAAGGAGATCATTGGAGATCTTTGAGAAAGCAGTTTCTTTGTGAAGGTGTTGGAAGCCAGATTGGAAGGAGTCAAAAAAAGAATGGGAAGAGAGGAATTTGAGACAGCAGTTATAGACAACTCTCTCAAGGAGTTTGGAGAGGAATGGTAGGAGGGAGATGGGGTGATAACTGGAGGAGTTGTAAATAATTTTATAAATGATTTTGTAAATAATTTTATGATTATTTGAAATGATATAATTAGCTAAAGGGTGTAAATATTCTTCATGCATAAGGGCAACTAAATGATTAATCTCTCCTGGGTAGTAAATCACAAATCAGTCCATTTTATTAATTGTTACTGGCTCTGGCAAAAAAGAGGAGTTGGAAGCCAAATGAAGATTTTGGATAATGGGTGGATTTCATTAAGACAGGACATCCCTGTTCCCCAGTCTCACTAGTAAGAAAGAGCTGATTATGAATTGCTTTGTTGTTTTCTTGATCATTCCTGATGAAATTTGGCATATTTGGCAACAAAGTTGGCAGCATGAAAAGCACTCTTTGATTGTTTGTAATGAGCCCCTTCTGGTTTCAAGCACTGTGAAGGAACTAAACATCTCCTCCCTATCAGTGCATGAAGATATATGCATCATTCACACACATAGCAATTTCCCTAGCACATCTGACTATGTACAGCTCTATTTGGGGTTGGGATCATGTTGTCAAGCATTCATCCTGCTGCCTTTCAGGGGACAGCTACTGAATTTTGGATGGGTCGTTGGAATGTGCAGAGCCCAGAGTCAGATAGCTTCAAGTGTGTATGATCAGCTAGATATGGAGTGTTTGTTCCTTGGGCATTTCTTTGAAATGTTGGGCAAAGGTTTCATTTTTCAAAAGTGATTTATTTATCAAATAACTTAGATAATGGTTACAATACCTCATGAGGGTATGGCCTGTTCCAATATTATGTTCTGAGGCAATTAGCTCCTCCCTGTCCTCCCTTCCCAGAACTCTCTCTTTTCTCTCTTCATCTGAGCCCTCTCAACCTCTTGTGCTGCCCCTTCCCTCCACCCCCACCCCATCCCCCTTATTCCATCCCAACGATGCCCCTCATCCACCTTTCCTAACATGAGCCCCCATCAGCTCACTTCCATCCAACCCCTCGTCACCCTTGGTTCCTCCTTTCTCCCTGAACGCCTTGTCTATCAGTCTCAGCCCAGTGCATTCTGTGGAAACCCCACTCTATTACGGGAGAATTTCCCTTTATTCTTGACTTGTTCCTGATGCAGTCACTGCTTCTTGCCATCACTGAAAACTGGTTTTCCTCTGTTGATACTGCCACCCCTGCTGATCTGTCTAGAGCGGGCCTCATTTTCACCCATTCACACAGACTCATTGGGAAAGGAAGGGGAGTCATCTTTCTTGTCGCTCCCCAATGCCACTTTCACACCATTCCATCTCCCCTATCTCTTTCTTTCTCTTCTTTTGAAACCCATATCATCTGCCTCTACCACCCACTCCAGATTCTAGAAACAGTCATCTACCACCCCCCAGTCCCACTTCCAACTTTTTAATATCCCTTTTTCATATTCCTTCTCTCTTGCTCCATCCTACATTGATCCACATGGTTCCACATAGATATTCATGACTATATTCCACTGCCTGCTTTCTATTGCTTCTCAACTCCACTGACTTTCTACTTCACCCCCTTGTCCACTCCCCAGCTTGGACACACACTCGATCTCATCACCTCTAATTATGTACAGTCTCTACCTTTACCAACTGTGAAATCCCTATATGTGAACACAAGCTCCTCACTTGCCTCACTCCCACACACCTCTTTCCTGCAAATCTGTCATGGTCCCCCACAGAGATCTCCAGTCTTTTGCCCCCATCCAATGTCTCAAGTCATCATGGCCCTATTTACCCTCCATACCCAAACTACCTTCCCTTGATGACCAAACTGACACCCTCAACACCACCTTCTCTACTGGACCCAATTCACTCACTCCCCTATTCCTTTGTCGATCTCATTCCACTAAGCCATAGCCCTGGATCACCTCCAAAGTTCACTTCCTTAGTACCTGTGCACAAGTGTCAGAGCGCTGCTGGGGGAAATCTAGATATTTGGAAGTCTTGGTCCACCTCAAGTCATCCTTGCACACTTTAATTCTGCCCTCTCCTCTACCAGGCAAAATTATTTCTACAACCTTATTGGCTCCCATACCCATTGCCCTTTGCAGTTATTGCAGACAGTGAACTTCTTTTACAATCCCTTTGTTCCCACACCTTGCCATCTCTTGCCCCTAATGACATGCCACCTACCTTATTGAGAAAACTGAAACCATCAGGCATGATCTCCCTATAATCTCCCCTGGTCCTTTCCAATCCCTCCTTCCTCCTGCCCCTTCTTCAACTTTCCCATCTTTCCCAGCAGTATCTCAAAAGGAGATCTCCTGCCTTCTCTCAAAATCCACCTCCTTCACCTGCACATCTGACCCTCTCTCTTTGCACTTGTCCCCTTCCTTTTTCTCTTCCAGACCACTATTTTCAACTGTTTGCTCTAGATTATAAGCTCATGGTGGGCAGGGAAGGTGTTTGTTATATTGTACTCTACCAAGCGCTTAGTACAGTGTTCTGCACACAGTAAGCTGCTCAATAAATACGACTGACTGAATGGTTTTTCCCCCACTGCCTTAAAACACAGTCATGTCTCCCTTATCCAAAAAAAGAAAGAACAAAACTTCCCTTGGCCACATAACTTTCTCCAGTTAAAGCCCATCTCCTTCCTACCATTCATCTCCAAACTCTTAAACAAGTTGTGTACAGCAGTTGCCTCAAGTTTCTCTCCTCCAGTTCTCTCCTTGACCCCTTCCAAAATGGCTTCCAAACTCTTACTGCACAGAAACCACTCTCTCAGAGTTCACCAGTGATCTCCTTCTTGACAAATCTACTCCACTCCATTTTAATCCTCCTCTTCATCTCAACTGCCTTCCACACTGTTGACCAATGCTTCTCCTGAAAACATTATCCAAACTTAGCTTCTCTGACATTTGGCATTTCCTCCTGCCATCAGGATAACTCCAAAACAACTCTTTATCTTCCCACCCAAATCCTATCCTCCCTATGACTTTCCTGTCATTTTAGACAGCACTGCCATCCTTCCTGTATCACAAGCCCATAACCCTTGTGTTATCCTTGATTTATCTTGCGCATTCAACCCACATCGTCAATCTGTCAGTCTGCACAAGATCGCTTAAATCTGTGCTTTCCTTTCCATCCAAACTGCTTCCACATTAATCCAAGCATTTATCCCATCCTGACTGGATTACTGAATCAGCCTCTTTGCTAACCTCCTTGCCTCCTGTTTTTCCACACTCCAGTCAATACTTCACTTTGCTGCCCAGATCCTTTTTCTAAAAAAAAAGTTTAGTCCATGTTTCCCAACCATCAAAAGCCTCTAGTGGTTTTCCATTCACCTCTGCATCAAAGTCCTTATCATCATCTTCAAAGCACTCGATCACCTTTCCCTCTTCAAGCTTACCTCACTCTTCTCCTATTACAACCCAGTTGGCATTCTTTGCTCCTCTAATGCCAGCTGTATTTCTGTACTGTACCTTGATCTCATCTATCTTGCCTCCAACTTCTTACCCACTTTCTTATTGTGGCCTGGAATGCCCTCCCTCTTCATATCTGACAGGCAATTACTCTTCCTACCTTCAAAACCTTCAGTCTCTTTCAATCTTTTTCAAGGGTCATCCTCTTCTTCCCACCCCCGAACTGGGAGTCCCTCATGGTTCAGTTCTTGGCCCCCTTCTATTCTCCATCTATACCTACTTCTTTGCAGAACTCATTTGGCTTAAAGTACCACTTCTATGCAGATGATTCCCAAATCTACATCTCTAGTCCTAATCTCTCTCCCTCTTTGCAGTCTCAAAATTACTCCTGCCTTCAAGACATCTCTACTTGGTGTGTCCAAAACTGAACTCCTTATCTTCCCACCCAAAATATGTCCTTCCCTTGACTATTCCATCACTGTAGATAGTGCCATTATCCTTCTTGTCTCACAAGCTCATAACTTTGGCATTGTCCTTTCATTCATTCATTCAGTCATATTTACTGAGCACTTACTGTGTGCGGAGCACTGTACTAAGGGCTTAGAAAGTACAATTTGGCAACAGATAGAGACAATCCCTACCCAACAATGGGCTCACAGTTGAGAAGGGAGAGACAGACAACCAAACAAAATAAGTAGAAAGGCATCAATGCATCAAGCACATCAAAGCTCTCATCTCTCTCCTTCGATCCACATAGTCAATCTCTCACAAAATCATGTTGCTTCAATCTTCACAACATCACTAAAACACACACTGTCCTCTCCACTGCTATTATGTTTATCCAAGCATTTAACCTATCCTGCCTTGATTACTGGATCAGCCTCCTTGTTAACCTCCCTGCCTCATGTTTCTCCTCTCCAATTCATACTTCACTCTGTTTCCCAGATCATTTTTCTATAAAAACAATCAGGTCACATTTCCACACTCCTCAAGAACCTCCAGTGGTCATCTATCCACCTCCACATCAAAGAGAAACTGCTTACCATCGGCTTTAAAGCAGTCAATCACCTTGTCCCCTCCTACCTCACCTTGTTTCTCTCCTCCCTATTACAACCCAGCCCACACACTCCACTCCTCTAATACTAACCTTCTCGCTGTACATCAGTCTCGTGCATCTTGCTGCCGACATCTCACCCATGTCCTGTCTATGGCCTGGAGCACCATCCCTCTTCATATATGACAGACAGTTTTTCTCCCCAACGTGGCTCAGTGGAAAGAGCCTGGGTTTCGGAGTCAGAGGTCATGGGTTCGATTCCCGGATCTGTCACTTGTCAGCTGTGTGACTGTGGGCAAGTCACTTAACTTCTCTGTGCCTCAGTTACCTCATCTGTAAAATGGGGATTAACTATGAACCTCACTTGGGACAATCTGATTACCCTGTATCTCCCCCAGTGCTTAGAACAGTGCTCTGCACATAGTAAGCGCTTAACAAATACCAACATTATTAAAAAGTTTTTTGATGGCACATCTCTTCCAAAAGGCCTTCTCTGACTAAGCCATTGTATCCTTTTCACCCACTCCCTTCTGTGCACCTTGATTTGCTCCCTTTATTCACCACACCTGCCCTGAGTCCCACAGGACTTATATGAATCTAGTAAGCATTTAACAAATACCATAATTATTATCATATTATTACATATTCATAATTTATTAATGTCCATTTACCCATCTAAGCTATAAATTCATTGTGGCAGAGACTATCTACAAACTCTATTATATTGTTATAGTTTACCAAGCATAAATGCTTTGTACAGAGTAAGTGCTCAATAAATATGATTTATTGACTGATCGAAGGCACATCTCCTCCAAGAGGCCTTCTTATCCCCTTATTTCCTTTTTTCTCACTCTCTTCTGCATCTCCGTCACATTTGGATTTGCATCCTTTATTCACCCCTCCCTGAGCCCCACAGTACTTATTTACATATCTGTAATTTATATTAATGTCTATCTCCCTCTATAGACTGTAAGCTCAGTGTAGGAAGGGAAGGTATCTACCAACTTTATTACTTTGTACTATCCCAAGTGCTTAGTTTAGTGCTTTTTGCACAGAGTAAGTGTTGAATAAATATGATTGATTGATTAATAGGTTCAATTTTGGATGGTTATGAAGTATCATCCACCTGTTAGAGTCTTCCCCTTTGCTTAAGTCAATCAGACTTTCCAGTTAATTGATTGAAACAGGAGAAGGACATTCTAGCCTATGTTACAGTAAGTGAACCTGCCCATTTCCAGCAGGCCTCCCAAAGCTTTCTGGGTACCCAATCCCTGCTGGTGTTGCATGGACCTGAGCTGAGCATTTTGTGGTTTCTAGCAAATCTCGCTAGAAGCACAGGTGAGACAACTGTGGTTGGAGGGTTAGCATACTTTTGTCACCAGGATACACTGTCTTTGAAACTTGCATTGTTCATACTTATGCCTATTTTAAGAATGGGATCAAAAATGGGTGTTTCTAACTTGCTTTCTCTTCAGCTCCTCAGGGGGATCCATTGTATTTGTATCTCTTTGGAGAGAATCTAGTTAATATGACTGAACAGCACATTGATCTCCATTTGCAGAAAGATCCTAGCTAAAGTCCTCCAGGACTGACTACTGAAGAACCTCATTCACCATGCATTCTCAGAATCCCTGTGTGGCTTCAGAAGAGAGCAAGGCAAAGCAGACCTGATTTTCACTGCAAGTCAGATACAGGATAAAATCTCAAATGGATGTTGACCTTGCAGAAGCATTTAACCCCAAGATGTGTTTGTGCTCTGGTAATTCTAAAAATAGGTTGATCTAAGAAGTTTTTAAGATTACATAAAGATTACCTTACGATAATATGATTTAGCTACGTTAGAGGGTCCAAGTCAGAGAAAAGTAAGGTTGTGGAAGCAGCATCAAAAAGCAAGCCTATTTTAAAAGATGAGACATTTTGTTTTGCACTTGCCAAGTACTATGAGGCAAATATAATGATTATGAGACAGTTATTTTGTTGTTGCTGCTCTGTTTTGTCTTAATGAAATGTTTTAAGTGCTTACTGTGTACAAGGAACTGTACTAAGACATAGTCCACATCCCATGTGAGATATCCAGAGAAGGTAAGTGACTTACCTGAGGTCACACAGCATACAAGCATTGGAGATGGGATTAAAACACAGGACTTCTGAATCCCAGACCCATGCTTTTTCCACTAGGCCATGCCACTTCCTCATTTTGAAAATGGGACAATTTTTTGCAACATGTTCAACAATTTTATCAGCCAATCTAATGGAATGATAAAATCTCATAATTATAGGTACCTTTGAATCAGAAGTAGAAGTAAAATCAATGTGGCCAAGTGAAAAGAACATGGAGTTAGAGGATCTAGGTTCAAAAAATGAAGTTCCCATCAAATTGAGAAGCAACATAGCCTAGTGTTACTAGCAGGGGCCTGGAAGTTGAGGGCCTGCCTGGGTTCTATTCCCAGCTCCACCTCTTGATTGATGTGTGGCCTTGAGTAAGTCTCTTAACTTCTCTGTGCCTCAGTTATCTCACTTGTGGATTAAGACTGTGAACCCCACAAGGGACATGACTGTGTCCAACCTTATTAGCAGGTTTCTTCCCCAGTGCTTAGTACAGTGTTAAATACATAATGAGTGTTTAACAAATAAAATTTTAAAAAATACAACTACATGCATTCCTGTCAGTGATTATCATCATCATCAGGGCATTCATTAACTCTAAAAGTGGACAGATTGAGGAAAGTGAGAGGGACTATAAGGAAATGAAGAAATACAATATAGAAGCATATGATAACAAAAAAAGTCTGTATGAAAGTGTCTTTTGACAATGAAAGTTTATGTATGAAAGATTGGTTGACAAGACTGATGTACACTTTATAATTCCTTCATTCCTTTTTCCAAATACATCTAGCATGTCTCAAAATGAAACTTCACCTGAAGGATAATCAGTACAATATAATTCTTCAAATAACCCAACTTCACATTTTTATTTTAACAAAGCAAGTATGTTAAGCTTTGGAGGGAATGTTTAAGTAGCACTGTGGGCTAGTTACCTTCAAGGTTTACAAATTTAGAATGAATGGTTTTAGGGTGCTTTAATATCAAAGGGAAATTCATATGTATGTGAATATATATGATTTTTATATATATGCACATACACAAAAACAGGAAATGTATATTTATATAGAACTGCTTATATACATTCATATATACAAAACATATATTTGTAAAAAAGCAGCACGGTCTAGTAGCAAGAGCACAGGCTTGAAGTCAGAGGTCATGGGTTCTAATCCCTCCTCTGCTACCTCTCTGCTATGTGACTTTGGGCAAGTCACTTAACTTCTCTGTGCCTCAGTTACCTCATCTGTAAAATGGGGATTGAGACTGTGAGCCCCACATGGGACAAGTTGATTACCTTATACCTAACCCAGTGCTTAGAACAGTGCTTGGCACATAGTAAGCACTTAACCAATACCATCATTATTATTGTTATATATGTATATATTGATGTGTTTCCTGTTCTGTTTAGAATGAATCAAATCAATGCCACATCCCTGCAAATGAGGTTCATAAAAAGTAGCACCAGAATTGGAAAATAATCAAAATTAAGTAGTTTTATTAGTTCAAATGTAAAGAATAGATTTTACACACTAAGCAACCCCATCAAAAAATTGTTTAATAAAAAAGTATGAGAAATTTAAAATAATCAGACCCTGAAGATTTTATTAAGATCTCATACTTAGAATTTTAGTGTTTAACCTCTCAGAAAAAAAATTAGCTTGGCATATATTAGAGTTAAAGGGGAAAAACCCCTCTTTTATGTGTTTCTTTTTCAAGAAATATTTTCCAAAACAAAGCTTATTCTGATGTTCTTCAAATAATATAACCATCCCCTGTTTATTGAGGGAATAACTGTTCAGTTTGTATAACACAATGCTCATTTCTTTTTATGACCGTCTTGTAACCTTTCCTTCTAGTGCTTATTTAACAACCCTTTAATCATCTTTGCATCTCTTCTTTACTCTGATTTCTCCTTAACACCCTTCATCTGTTGTTGAAACCAAAATTGTCTAATATAGTAATCAAGTTTGTTTCACCTGTTGAGTATAATTTAGGATATCCTTGGGATGTCTTCATATCTTACTGAGAAGCAGCGTGGCTCAGTGTAAAGAGTACGGGCTTGGGAGTCAGAGTTCATGGGTTCTAATCCCAGTTCCGCCGCTTGTCAGCTGTTTGACTTTGGGCAAGTCACTTAATTTCTCTGTGCCTCAGTTACCTCATCTGTAAAATGGGGATTAAGACTGTGAACCCCACGTGGGACAACCTGATCACCTTGCATCCCCCCAGCGCTTAGAACAATGCTTTGCATATAGTGTTTAAGAAATATTATTGTTATTATTATTACTTTTATAACCATGCTTCCTTTTCTGATATTAGCAGATCACTACTTTCAAGTATGAATCCACTATAGATCCTAGATATTCCAACTAAATGAAGGTATCTCTGGATTTTTTTTTAATTTTACCTTTCCTAGATAGAACTCATCCCAACATCATTAAGATTATAATTCAATTTGGCCAGTACAAATTGTCATCTACTGACAGAATTAGAGAACTTTCTTCTAGCCAACACACATATGTCTGGATACAATCTTGTGTGGTGTTGGGAGAAACAGTTATCCACAGCCCCATGTCATCACAGAAGGGTGACTCATTTGACACATTTTTTATTGTGTCTTTCTGCAATGACTGCCACATCCATGCTCTAGAAGATCTGGGTGTTTGAGGGAAAAGTATTTTTAAAATAGGCAAAATGTGTCTGATAAGTGCTTACCCCAATTCTCCTGGCATGTGTGATATCAGCCAAGTCATGCAATATCTTTGTAGCTCTGCCTTCCAACCGTTGAAGAGTCCTGGATTTGAGATGGTGGACAAGAGAAGAAAAATGAATTTCACACTTATGAAATACCTCTAAAACAAAATAGGTATATAATACATATGTAAACATGATCTCTATATATAGTTAAGATATCAAATAATATGCGAAACACAATTCTAAGAACTGGATAGGTACAAGTTAATTAGATTAGCCCTGCATAGGGCTCAGTCTAACTTGGAGGGAGAACAAGTATTTAATCCCCAATTTACAGTTGATGAAACTGAGGTACAGAGAAGTTAAGTGTCTTGCCCAAGGTCACACAGCAAGCAGTTAGAACCCAAGTCCTCTGTTTCTCTTTCCACTGGAACATGTTATTTCTTATGAAGAAGTTGGAGTGCTACCCCTCTGATCAAAAATATACATTGTACCTGGAAGATCTTGTGACTGGGGAAGAAAAGAATACCGTGGTGAAGAAACCCAACACTTTCACCTTTCTGCAGCATTTGCAGAGCAATCCTACCTTCTTCACACAAAAGGAGGTCCATGCCTTAACCTTGCAAATTTTAATTTCTGACCTTTATGTTTGGTGTACAGGGAATTCGAATAGGTCTCAACTTCACTAATTGGTGGAGAGAAGCAGGCTACAGATGGTCATGGATTATTTATTACTTCAATGATTTAGTAATTGGTGATTGATCTACAGTGTTTATCTGGGTCTACTTTCTCATTCCCCTATGCAAACAATTCATTTTTCACTTAATGGCAGGAGTTTACTTTATAATCACAGACGTGTGCTAATAGGGGTACCAAAATCAGGCCTGTAGGCTTAATCCATGATGGGAAGAGAAATAAATTACTCTTGGAATGTTGATAGTATTTATATTGAGTCATTTGTATTCTGTTAAGTGATTTTGCCTAAGGTGAGGCCAGAAGGTCCTGTTACTGCATTCCTAGGCAGTTCCAGCTTTTTTTCCTATGATCTGAATATAAATGTAAGGTACTTAGACATTCGCAGTAGTGATTACAGTTGATTGGATTTTGCCCCTACTGACCAGCTAATGCCAATTCCTCTCCAGGAAGAGATCAAATATCAATTCCTCATAGCAGACCAATATTTTTATAGTTCTGTTTTTGTCAATGACAATGCAATTGAGAGCATTTTTTCATCTGCTCACTTCTCACTTTATATTGGAGGTAGAAAAAGCCAAAGAAAGTGTTCATTCATCTCACTGGTGAAGGAGAAGGGAGACTGAGTTAGGAGTTATGGGAAGCCTTATCTTCTTGTTCCCAGAACCCATCCTAAAGTAAAAGCATTGGAGTGGATTGTCTCAGTAAATTGTTGATAATGAATTAGCAACAACTAATTCCGTGACTGAAATCAATCAATCAATGGTATTGAGTGCTTACTATTGTCAGAGCATAAGTGTTCATAAGAAGCTCACAGTCTAGAGAATCATTATTATTGAATGTAAAGGAGCTGTTGTTAATCTGATGAGTATTCATAACTGATAAAAAACCTATGTATGAAGATACTGCTATTGCTCCCAGCAAGGTATAGCATAGAGAACCCAGAGACAACAGCTCTCACCAAGACACTCACTTTTAATTCCACTCCCTACTGGGAGGTCTCAACACATCCCCACATATCTAGGTACTGAACATGGGCCACTTACATGGGGCGGGCAAGTAACAGATCCATTCATTTGCATAAGCCTGGTCCGAGTTGACTCAGTCACCTTCCCTTGACCCTCCTGAAGATGCTGTCATGGAAGCAAAACACCATTTGTCTTGTGCTGTCAGTCAGTTTTGAGGCATGTTATTGACAGTTGAGCAGGGAGTTGGCATTCCTCCATCTCCCCTGGTAACTTTCATCCCTCTTAGTTAGTCCTTGATCTAACGATCCATTGATTTCCACTTCATGGACCTATCTACCATCTTGGGGTTATTTGGCCTGGGATGGTAAGCAGAGGGCTTCCCAAAAATATCAAGGCTTTGGGAAAACACAGATATAGAGTGGGGACTGGAGATGTCCTGCAGCGACAGCAGTCCAGAAGCCACTGCAGGCTGCATTCCAGGGCTGGGGTTGAAGGATGCAACAAGGCACCTTGGCACTGGGGTGTGTGTGGGAATGGAACAGGGGTCCCAGGCTACTGGAGCCAGTCTGACAGGGAAAGCAGGCCTTAAGGGGAGGTGTATGTGCATGTGGGGGGGATATATGAGGGTATGGAGGCACCTGCTGAACACTGTGGAAGCATAAAGTGGCAGTGGGTCAGCCCATCAGTGTGAACCATAGATGAAAGGGGACAGATGGGGGAGTGAAGGGGCTGTGTCAGGTCCATGTTGGGAGAAGTTTGGAACCACCCTCTGTGCTATGGGGCTCAACCACGAGAATGACACTGTGGCTTGAATCTCCCTCCCCATAGGGCAGTGCTCATACAAAATGTGTTTGGACCTGGCGATGGAAAGGTGCTGGCAGATGGAGGGACAGGAATGCCATGGAATCCCAGTGGTGACCCGTGGCAGCAGATGCTCATGGCTCACCTCTCTACCACGGAGCCCAAGCCTTAGGAGGTCAAGGGAAACAGATATTACTGTAAATCTTTACCTGCAAAGATGAACTAAATGTCTAGATGTGGACATTCCTCAAAATATGGAATACTAAGGATATACCTTGAGAAAACAAAGTCCCCATGTAATCCCTACGTTCATAAAGGAGAAGCCATATGGCCTCCTCAAAAGAGCAAGGGCTTAGGAGTCAGAATATCTGAGTTTAAATCCCATCTCTGCTATTCCTCTGCTGTGTGACCTTGGCCAAGTCACTCAACTTCTCATCTTTAAATGGGAATTAACACTGTGAGCCCCATGTGAGACTATATCCAAACTGATTAGCTTGTATCTATCTAGTGCTTAGTACAATGCCTGGCACACAGTAAGCATTTAACAAATACCATTAAAAAAATCAAAGATAATAAAGAGAATTTTGGAAACTACCAGGGTTTTTTTTAACAGATCTCAGTTCCTGGCAAGATTCTAGCCAGAATCCCTTCATACCAGCTACTAAAGAATATGGTGTTCCAAGAGCTACCTGAATCACCTTATGTTTTTATGTGATTCAGCAACTATCATCTTCTCAGCACATACTGATAAAATCATTTGCCCCAACCAAAGGATCCTTTCTGATCTTCCAACTCCTTTCTGATTTGCCAACCTCCTGTCTCTCTCCACTTCAGTCAATACTTCACTCCGCTGCCTGGATTATCTTTGTACAGAAACATTCGGGACAGGACAATCCCCTCCTCAAAGATCTCCAGTGGTTGCCTATCAACCTTCATATCAAGCAAAAACTCCTCACTATTGGCTTCAAAGCTCCCCATCACTTTGGTCCCTCCTATCTCACCTTCCTTCTCTCCTTCTACAGCCCAGCCCACAAACTCCACTTCTCTGGTAATAACCTTCTCACTGTGCCTCGTTCTCACCTATCCCGCCAACCCCTGACCCACTTCCTACCTCTGGCCTGGAATACCCTCCCTCCTCACATCTGTCAAACTAACAGTTTCTCCGTCACTGACTTCAATATGGAAATTGAGACTGTGAGCCCGTTGTTGTCAGTCTACTCTTGTAGACTGTGAACCCGTTGTTGTGTAGGGATTGTCTCTATTTGTTGCTGAATTGTACCTTCCAAGCGCTTAGTACAGTGCTTTGCATTCATTCACTCATTCAATAGTATTTATTGAGCACTTACTATGTGCAGGCACTGCACTAAGCGCATGGAATGTACAGATAGGTAACAGATAGAGATAGTCTCTGTACAGATGGGTAACAGATAGAGATAGTCTCTGCCCTTTGACGGGCTTACAGTCTAATCGGGGGAGATGGACAGACAAGAACAATAGCAATAAATAGAATCAAGGGGATGAACTTCTCATTAAAACAATAGCAAATAAATAGACTTAAGGCGATGTAAATTTCATTAGCAAAATAAATAGGGTAATGAAAATATATACAGTTGAGCAGACGAGTACAGTGCTGAGGGGATGGGAAGGGAGAGGGGGAGGAGTAGAGGGAAATGGGGGGAAAAGAGGGTTTAGCTGCGGAGAGTTGAAGGGGGGCGGTAGAGGGAGAAGGGGAGCTCAGTCTGGGAAGGCCTCTTGGAGGAGGTGAGCTTGAAGTAGGGTTTTGAAGAGGGGAAGAGAATGAGTTTGGCGGAGGTGAGGAGGGAGGGCATTCGGTGGTGGATGGCATCGGGGATGCCAGCCGGGAAGCTAGGGAAGTTGCCCGTTGCAGGGGCTGGAGGCCCTAGCAGGTGAGGAGTCCCTGGGCCGAGATGGAGGCCGAGGCCAGGTGATGCATGGAGGCTTGTGGGTTGGGGGTGTTGCAGGGGGCAGGGTGCCCGTCGACATTCTCCTCTGGAGGTGGGAGGGGGGCTCGCGGGGTAAATGCTCAATAAATACTGTTGAATGAATGATTGAATGACTATAGTAAAAATATTTGGCTGCTCTAGTTCACCAAGGTTCACCTGAGTTTACTGTAAAACTGTATAGCCAGTTGAGGCAAAGTTGAAGGTATTTAGTTTGATCATTTCTACCCCTTGATCAGAATAAAGCAAGACTGTTTAAGTCCTGTGCAGCCATTTCTGTGTCTCCATGCAACTCCAACAAGAGCCTTGAGAGCAGGGATCGTAGCTACTCCCATGTGCGGAATACAATATTTTGCACAGAGTTAGTGTTAGTGTTTCAGAAATGCTATTGAGTCATGGAAAAGCATTGCTTGGTGAAAAAAATAACATCTAAACTGAATTTTAGTGCCCTCCCTACTTCTCTCTCTCCCCTCCCTAACCCTAGAGGTGAGTAGATTTTCTAGAGGGAAGTGGGCTGGTGAAATAACCACTGTAAAGGGTGCCAGCTGGCAGCCCAGAGACAGAATATGATAGAGGAGCCCTGCCTGGCCCAGGCCCCCTGTGTCCTTGCCACCGGCCCTGTTGTCACTGGCTCCACCCCTGAAACATCTGTCCTGGGGTCTTTTCTTATACGACAGCTGAGGTCAGAGTGGTGAAATTACTCTTTTTAAGCAGAGGACTTGGGTAGATACAAATACAAATAACTTGACTTGGAAAAGGCAGTAGCAGATGTACAGGACAATCAGAATAGATTGTTGACACACATGGACCTTTCTGGTGTCATTCCCATGTCAGTTTCTCCAACAGTGACTTCAATATGGAAATTGATGCACTTTGATACACACAAGCAGAAATATGCACACATGAATTTGAGCAAAGGAATTGACTGTAATGATAGTGGATTATATAACACCATTCACACTCTCCCTTCCCTGCTCAACATATTGCTGCTGGGGAAAGAAACGCAATGAGCAAGAAAACAATCTGCAAATGGGATTGTATTAAAAATTTGATGCAATAAGGATTCTCTTCTGGGGGCATAGGAGATTATTACTTCACCCTTTAAATCCCTTCCAATCATTTTGTAGATGGAATAGGTATGAGCAATGGAGGGAGTTTTATAATAATAATAATGTTGGTATTTGTTAAGTGCTACATGACAATCACTGTTCTAAGCACTGGGATAGATACAAGGTAATCAGGTTGTCCCACCTAGGGCTCACAGTCTTCATCCCCATTTTACAGATGAGATAACTGAGGCACAGAGAAGTTAAGTGACTTGCCCAAGGTCACACAGCTGACAAGCAGCAGAGCCGGAATTAGAACCCATGACCTTCTGACTCCCAGGCCCTTAATTTATTCATTAGGTCATGTTCTCATCGACCACATATCTGACTCCATAAGGCTTACTGTAATATTCAGTTCAGTCATATATGATTAAAGTGTAAAGCAAATTCAGACAGTCCTGTGTCAGAGTAGCACATCTAACTGATCTATTAATACAAAATAAAGTGGAGTGTTATGCAAAAAGGCCTCTTGATCAAAACTACTTGATCCAGCAGAATGATGGTAATGAGGAAGGAAGAGGCAGTTGGGAATATGTTAAGTGTATAGAACATTGTAAATTAACATATATAATTCAAACATATCTCTTGACAGTAGAATGACTTCCTAGATAAAATATAATATGATTAAGTAAGGATTTCTGACTCCATATAATTTGCGCAAATTATGTACAGTAATTCAATCACTAGTACTTATTGAGCACAGTGCTTGACACATAGTAAGTGCTTAACAAATACCATTAAATAATGAAGCAGAGGGCTATAATTGATGTTTTAAAACAATACTATGTACAATTATATCACTTTCAAATAATTATAGAAATTGCAGTTTGCAGTGACATTCTGAAGGCACCCAGGCTATAGAGGCTCAGAAGTATTTGGGTAACATGGAGACTATAAATATTAAAGCTCTATGCAAGATAATGTAGTGAGTCATTCCCTTGAAGGGCAGAACACTGGCTATTGTGAAAGTACAGTTGTCCCATTTTTAACTCTGGAAAAACATGATCAAATAATATTAACCTGTGACTCATCTCTTCTCTTTAGCCTGCATATTCTGTTCGAATTCTTTCCTAGAATTCTGTTGTCAGAATTCACTCCTTCCTCTCCATCCAAATGGCTACTACACTGGTTCAAGCAGTTATATCCCATTTCAACTGCTGCATTAGCCTCCTCCTTGATCTCCATGCTTCCATCCTCTTTCCACTCCAGTGCATACTTCTGTGCTGCCTGGACCATTTATAAAAAAAAATCATTTTGCACATTTCATCCCATTCCTCAACTATCTCCAGTGGTTGTCATCATCTCTCCATCAAGCAGAAACTTCTCACCATCAGATTCAAGACTTTCAAACTGCTCTCTCCTCCTTAATTATGTTTTTTTTTCTCTCCCACTACAACCAAGTCCACACACTTCACTCCCCCATTACCAACCTATTCACTGCTCCTCATTGTCACTTCACCTGCCATTGACCCCTGTTCATGCCCTACCACCTGCCTGGGACTTTCTCCCCCTACTTATCGACAGACCAGAACTTTCCCCATCTTCGAAGATCTACTGAAATCATAGCTACTTCCTCAAGCTAGCTGTCATCACTCTACTCTTTGTCCCTCCCTACTTAATCTCCTTCCCTAAGCACTTAGGTATTCACCCTATTCCTGGCCCCAGGCACTTATATCCATGTCCTTAATCTCTGCTTCTTCCCTTAAGCTGTATTTTTTTTTTTAATATCTGCCTACCTTGCTAGTCTGTAAATTCCTTGAGGGCAGGAATCCCTCAAGTGCTTTTCCCAAGTACTTAGAACTGAGGTCTGAAAAAATAAGTGCTAAATAAATACTATTGATTACTTGGTTAGCTTAATATTATATGATGATAATCTAGAAGAAAATTTGTAGCCATCTAAAGAGGGCAAAATACTAAAAATCAAGAATCATGACAATGTGACTGTTATAGCTTATGTCAAATATCTAATCAATAGCATATATTGAGCAACCCTGGATACAGAGCGCTGAAATACATCTAAAATAGTCAGTGGAGACAATTCCTGTCATCAAAAAGCTTATATTGACTACACAAGAGAATCTAATAGACAAAATGCAAGCAAAAGGTTTAATCTACCTAAATTCAATAAGGCTTTTAATTCAATACATAAAGGAACTGAAATGTCTGGATCATTTTTTTTTTCTTAAACAAACATTCAGTCCATTTCTCTCCACTTCTCAGAAACCTCTAGTGATTGCCCATTCATCTCCAAATCCAACAGAAACACCTTGTTGTCATTATTCAGACACTCAATAAACTCTTCCCTTCCTACCTTACATCACTGTTCTACTAAAACCCACCCTGAACATTTTGCTTTGTTAACACCATTTGACTCTCTGTATCATCAGTGATACATCCACCTCCGCATCAAACTTCAACTCTTTCAAGAGCTCCTCCTCTGCCTTCTGCACCGTACCCATGGGAGTCCCTCATGATTCAATTCTGATTCCCCGTCTGCTCTCCATCTACACCCACTTCAAAGGAGAATGCATTTGCTCCCATAGCTTCAAGTACCACCTCTATGCAGATGAAACCCAAATCTACATCTCCAGCCCTGACCCCTCTCCTTCTCTGCGGTCTCATGTAATAATAATGTTGGTATTTGTTAAGCGCTTACTATGTACAGAGCACTGTTCTAAGCGCTGGGGTAGATACAGAGTCATCAGGTTGTCCCATGTGAGGCTCACAGTTAATCCCCCTTTTACAGATGAGATAACTGAGGCACAGAGAAGTGAAGTGACTTACCCACAGTCACACAGCTGACAAGTGGCAGAGCCGGGAGTCAAACTCATGACCTCTGACTCCGAAGCCCAGGCTCTTTCCACTGAGCCATGATGCTTCCCTAGCCATGCTGCTTCCCTATATTTCCTCATATTTCCTTCTGCTTTCAGGACATAGCTTCTTGTATGTCCCACCAACATCTCAAACTTAACTTGTCCAAATCAGAACTCCTTATCTTCCAATCCAAACTCTGTCCTCCCCCTGACTTTCCCATCACGGTAGCACCACCATACTTCCTGTCTCACAAGCCCATAACCTTGGCCTTATCCTTTACTCTCTCTCTCTCATTCAACCCACATATTCCATCTGTCACCTAATCCTGTCACTTCAGGCTTCACAACATCACTAAAATCATCTTCTTTCCATCCAAACCCATATTCTTTCCCATCAGCCTCTTTGTTGATCTCCCTTACTCTTGTTCTTTCCATTCCATTTTTTTTCTCTGCTACATGGATCTTTTTTATATGAAAATATTCAGTCTATGTTTCTCACTTCTCAAGAACTTCTGGTGGTTGCCTATCCACCTCTGCATCAAACAGGAACTTCTTCCTATTGATTTTAAAGCACTCAATCACCCTACCCTTCATACTTTACCTCCCTGATTCCTACTACAACCCAGCCCGCATACATTGCTCCTCTAATGCCAACCTACTCACTGTACCTCGATCTCATCTCTCTCACCATGAACCTCTTTCCCACATCCTGCCTCTGACCTGACACGCCCTCCCTCTTTATATCCATCTCCCCATCTTCAAAGCCTTATTAAAAGCAAATATCCTCCAAGAGGCCTCATTTCCTCTTCTCCACTTCCTTCTCTATCATCTCTGGACTTAGATTTGCACACTTTATTCACCCCTCACTCAGTCCCACAGCACTTAAGTATATAACTGTAATTATTTCATTCATGTTTCGGTCTATCCCCCTCTAGACTGTAGGCTTGTTGCAGGCGGTGACCTACTAACTCACTTATTTTGTACATTCCCAAGGCCTCAGGACAGTGCTCTGCACTACAGCAAGCACTCCATAAATATGATTGATTAATTGATTGATTGATCAATCAATGTAGTTGGGTCAAAGCTGACAGGACTGATGCTCTTGATATAAATTCCAATTTTTTTTTGTCAGCAACCTCGTGGACTTAAAAAGTTGTGTTTAAATTCACAACTTATTCAATAGTATTTATTGAGCGCTTACTATGTGCAGAGCACTGTACTAAGCGCTTGGGAAGAACAAGTCGGCAACAGATAGAGACAATCCCTGCCGTTTGACGGGCTTACAGTCTAATCAGGGGAGACGGACAGACAAGAACAATGGCAATAAACAGTCAAGGGGAAGAACATCTCCTAAAAACAATGGCAACTAAATAGAATCAAGGCAATGTACAATTCATTTAACAAAATAAATAGGGTAATGAAAATATATACAGTTGAGCGGACGAGTACAGTGCTGTGGGGATGGGAAGGGAGAGGTGGAGCAGAGGGAAAAGGGGAAAAAGAGGGTTTAGCTGCAGAGAGGTAAAGGGGGATGGCAGAGGGAGTAGAGGGGGAAGAGGAGCTCAGTCTGGGAACGCCTCTTGGAGGAGGTGATTTTTAAGTAGGGTTTTGAAGAGGGAAAGAGAATCAGTTTGGCGGAGGTGAGGAGGGAGGGCGTTCCAGGACCGCGGGAGGACGTGACCCAGGGGTCGACGGCGGGATAGGCGAGACCGAGGGACGGTGAGGAGGTGGGCGGCAGAGGAGCGGAGCGTGCGGGGTGGGTGGTAGAAAGAGAGAAGGGAAGAGAGGTAGGAAGGGGCAAGGTGATGGAGAGCCTTGAAGCCTAGAGTGAGGAGTTTTTGTTAGAAGATTCTATATCAATCATATTTTTTGAGTGTGTACTGTGTTTACGGCACTGTACTAAGCACTTGGGAAAGTACAATACAACAGTAAACAGTGACATTCCCTGCCCACAATGTGCTTACAGTCTAGAGAGGCAGAAGACAAACATCAATACAAATAAATAAAAAATGCATATATGAATAAATGAAAATTCTATATGTGAAATAAAAATTGCAGATATGAATAAAAATTACAGATCACTTTAAATTTTGGCACGTCATTATTTTACTGTATTAACCATGTAATGTTGCAGTACACCAGTCTGTGGTAAATGCTGGTAGTTGTAGCAGCTTCTCATCTAGAACAGTGCCATATTGTGGATTGTGTTCCATTCTCCAATTCAGACTCATGTTATGGGAGATTTCCCTAATTTTTCCATTGTGTTATATGCAAATTGCATAATAAAAATGTGGGTTACATAATAATAATAATAATAGTAATAATGTTGGTATTTGTTGAGTGCTTATTATGTGTCAAGCACTGTTCTAAGCACTGGGGTAGATACAGGGTAATCAGGTTGTCCCACGTGAGGCTCAAGGTTAATCCCCATTTTACAGATGAGGTAACTGAGGCACAGAGAAGTTAAGTGACTTGCCCACAGTCACACAGCTGACAAGTGGCAGAGCTGGGAGTCGAACCCATGACCTCTGACTCCGAAGCCCAGGCTCTTTCCACTAAGCCATGCTGCTTTTATGCTGTTGGTATGCTGTTTGCCATATAGACTGGTGGAATTTTTGAAGGTTGCCTTCTTGTCTCTCTATCCATACAACTGAGGGCTAAAAAGGAGTTGCTTCATTCATCCTCCCTCCCAACTCCACAGCACATATGTGTATATCTGTTTTACTTACTTATTTATATTAATGTCTGCCTCCCCCTATAGACTGTGAGCTCGTTGTGGGCAGGAATGTGTCTGTTTGTTGTTATACTGTACTTTCCCGAGTGCTTAGTACAGTGCTGTGCACAGAGTAAGCACTCAATAAATATGATTGAATGAATGAATGAAGTGATTTCAGTCACCTTGTTGGTGTTTCTTTGGGAATTGACCCCCTATTTTCAGCTGGGATGAAGTCTTGTCTGGAACTTTTTTTTTTTTAATGGCATCCTTAGAACATTTCCTCTGGTCTCCAATTTTTTAGTTTTTGAATTTTGGTGCACCATGCAACATTCATTAGGGTTTGTTACTTTTGGTTTGATAATCTGAATGCACAACTATCTTTAGGGACTAACCCAAATTTAATCATAAGTGTCAACCAGTAGTAATGATTTTTTTCATAGTACATAGGCACCATTTCTCTTCAATACATTTATTGATAATAAGACAATGTAATCAAAATTATTTCTTGTAGGTGAATGTAGATATTACAATCTAATGGATGTAAGTTTCTTGAAGTTAGGAACCATGTGACTTATTCTGTGATATGCTCCAACTGCTCAGTTCATTTTCTCCTAATATAAGGTGCCATTAAACAATACTGATGAAAGTTATGTACATGTTGGAAGACACATATATAATTCGAAATTACATAGTGAAATTGGAAAAATAATACTCGAAAAACTGATTTGTAAGGGTTAGTTCAAAGTAGCAGTCTTGCTTATGAAAAATAAGAAAATGCAGGTTAGGGAAAAGCTGTTTAGGTACAAGCAGAGTAGAGATAGATTTAGAGGTAATAGTTGAATAGAAACTGACTTTGATTCAGTTGCCAGAGTGTTCTGAAATGTATTATCAGTTGAATGACATGCATGAGTTATCATTTTTCTATATTCTACACTGGCAAACTATATTAAAATACCATATCTTGCTTTGCTCACCATATTTTCCAAACAAGATAAAGAAACTGTTTTGCATTTTTGAAAGCTTTGCAACAATTTTTAGGGTTGTTAAAGTATTTAGGCTATAACATAGGTGATTAAGTAAATTTCCCTGTTATTGTCAAAGTATTTGAAGGGGATTTTTTGTTTGTTTCAATAGATGTTCTTCCTACCACTGAGAGCAGAAAATGTGGAATTGGACTTTCTATTTAAATTAAATCAGGAAATTGTTCTGTTTTGTTACAGATGACAATCAATTGATCAATCACATTTATTAAACACTTACTGGAAGGATCAGAGGCAAAGACAAATGAAATCATGGTTTGGTGAATAAGTTGGTGTTAGAGGAATGAAGTGAGCATGCTGGACTATAGAATGAAATCAATAATGCAAAATTTGAGGGGGCAAGGTGCTGAAGTGCTTCAAAACCAGAGGTAAGGAGTTTGGGGTTTTATATCATGGTGTATGCACAACCACTGGAGGTTCTTGAGGAGTGGGGAAATGTAAAAATAAGTTTGTTGGTTTTAGAAAAATGATCTGGATAGCAGAGTGAAATATGGACTAGAGTGGGAAGAGACACGAGACAAGGAGGTCATTAAGGAGACTGATTCAGTAGTGAAGACAATACGGTTTAAAGTGCTGGATCAATATGGTTAGCTGTTTAGATGAGGAGGAGGAAAGAGGTGATTTTAGGAAAGTTGTGGAGATAAAACTGACAGGATTTGGTGACAGATTGAATATTTGAGTTGAAGAGAGAGATGACTCGAGATTAATGCCAAGGTTACAGTCATCTCTCGAAGTTAATGCCAAGGTTACAGGCTTGTGAGACAGTAAGGATGGTGGTAGTGTCTACAGTGATATCAGGGGAGGACACGGTTTTGGTGGAAAGATAAGGAGTTCTGTTTTGGACATCCAGGGAGACATCCAGAGAGAGATATTCTGAGGGCAGGGGGACATACAAGAATTCAGAGAAGGAGATGTAGATTAGGGAAATCATCCACATAAAGATGATAGTTGAAGCCATGGGATGGAATAAATTCTCTGAGGAAGTGGGTGTAGATGAAGATTAGAGGGGGGCCCAGATTGAGCCTTGAGTGACTCCCACAGCAGGTAGAGGAGGAGCCTGAGAAAGGAACTAAGAATGAATGGCCAGAAAGATAGGAGGAGAACCAGGAAAGGACAATATCAGTGAAGCCAAAGGTTGTGTAATGTCAGTGTTGAAAGCAGTTGAGAGGTCAAGGAGGATTAGGATGGAATAGAGGCTGTTGGATTTGAGATATGAGCAAATGAGGAGAGGACAGAATCAGTGAAGTCAAGATTAGTTGTTTCCAGAAGGGGATGGTGCAATCAACATTCTTTTGTCAAGCCAATTTAGTTATCTGTCTAGAGACAGGGGTTGGACAAGATGTACTCTTGAGATTTCCCCCAGCTCTGAGGTTTTCTGATATTATACTTCTCTGATCCCATATATATAATTTTAAAAGCAAACATTTTGCCAACAGAAATCACAGGCTCATTTTCTTGAATCGATCTGTGTTTACTAGGTGGGGTTGCACTGGGACAATCTTGAATGAAAGAATTATCTTCGTTATGACTTTTTAGTGAAGAACAATGCTGTGGCTCAGGGAAAAGTGGGCGGAAACAGGAATCAGGAGAACCGGGTTCTAATTCTGCCTCCACCACATGGTTGCTCTGTGACCTTGAGCAAGTCACCCCTCTGTGCCTCATGTTTCTTATAATAATAATAATAGTAATGTTGATATTTGTTAAGTGCTTACTATTTGTCAAGCACTGTTCTAAGCGCTGGGTAGATACAAGGTCATCAGGTAGTCCCACATGGAGCTCACAGTCTGAATCCCTGTTTTACAGATGAGGTAACTGAGGCCCAGAGAAGATCACTGACTTGCCCAAAGTCACACAGCTGACAAGTGGTGGAGTCAGGATTAGAACCCATGTCCTCTGACTCCCAAACCCGTGCTCTTTCCACTAAGCCATGCAGCTTATCTGTAAGATGGAGTTAAATGACTTTTCTACCTTTTGCTCAGAGTCTTGTGTGAGATAGTGACTTATTCCAATCGAATTATTTTGTATTAGATTAGGCACATAATAGATACCAGCATTAATAAATGGTATTGATCAGTTTATGTGATCAATATTTTAGAGTGGGAGGTTACTTACAATATTTTTTGCTCCCTCTTCATTTGCTAATAAAATCTTACCCCTGTGGACATTTATTTAATAATGTTGGTATTTGTTAAGCGCTTACTATGTGCCAAGCACTGTTCTAAGCGCTGGGGTAGACACAGGGGAATCAGGTTGTCCCATGTGGAGCTCACAGTCTTCATCCCCATTTTACAGATGAGGTAACTGAGGCACTGAGAAGTGAAGTGACTTGCCCAAAGTCACACAGCTGACAAGTGGCAGAGCCGGGGTTCGAACCCATGACCTCTGACTCCAAAGCCCGTGCTCTTTCCAGTGAGCCACGCTTATTTGGATTTACAGTTTGGGTAGGGTTGGTAGAATTGGTCCAGTGTTTTTCAGCATAAAAAATAACAATAGGTTATGCAATGTATAGGATGATTCAAAAAGAATTGAGAGCACAGGCCGGACACGTGTGTCTGAGGAAGCATGTCACCGTTTAGCGAAGTCCCAGGAGATTGACAAGGAGAACTAGCCATTCACTAGGTATCCCTCAAACCATAGTCTAGTGCATTCTCCATAAATGGTTGAAGAAGAAACCTTACCAATTACAGGTTTGATATGTGCCTTGTGGTACTAAGGGTACATATTGAGCAATTGTAAGACTGTAGAAATAACTGATAGTTTATTTACAAAATGGTTTTGACTACATGTTCATATATAACCTAGTTACAGAGTAATAAATTTTTTAAAGTGTTCAATTCTTTTTGAATCACCTTGTATATCTATATCTCAACAGACATATATAGAAATCTTACCTATATGGATATATATACACACATATATCTACATATATATGTATGAATGTATAAAATTAATAGATAGGATAATTTAACTCTTGATATACTTTTAATTTTTCCTCTTGCTTCAGAGAACTGAAGCAATATTATAACAAGCATAAATATAAACTGATTTAACATACATTTTCTTCTTTTATACCTTAAAAATGTGAATTGTGGTTGCATTCATAATTTAGACAGAGTTTACAGTTTTGACAATATATTATTTTTGAAAAATACTTGATTGATGTATATAAGAAACCATAACTGTTACTTTTTTATATATAATCTGGGAAAAACCTCTCTACAACAGTGTTGAATCAGGTTTTGTGGAGAGCATGAAAAGGGTTTGATTATTTTGAAAAACAGTCAACAATAGCATAACTCATGAAAGATTCCCTTGGATCCCCATAAGAGTGTTCTCATGGAAATTTGATTGCCCTATTGATGTGGCATTTCATTAACCCACAGTAATCTAGTAATTTATTTTGTTTCATAGTTGCAATCAGCAGCTAAGGACATAAGAGGAATATAAATTTTGGTTCCTGCCAATGAAAATTCACAACACTAATTCAGATGTCCTTATATGTTAGGTTGTAGTGACTTTTATTATATTTATTACCTGTTAGGCTTTTGTTGTATTTTTCCTGTAGGGAATTGCATTAGAAAGTACATATATATGATGATGACTGCTGAATGTTATGTGTTACTATGTAATTTCATCATTTTCATCTACATATTAAATTGCATCATAATTTTATAAATATTTCATATTTGAAAAATTGGAACTGTACAGTTATTGTTGAGGAATATCCTTAGTGTCACTGGAGTCAGAATACTGGGCCAGGTGGACCATTGTTCTGTCTCAATTTTAGTATTTTATACATACTGATAAAACACAACTACTCATAAAGAAAGGAATCATTTAAATCAATCAATTCAATGAATAGTATTTATTTGGCCCATACATTGTGCAGAGCATTTTATTAAGCTTTTGAAAAAGTATAGTACATATAGTTTGCAGACATGATCCCTGCTCACCAGGATAGGTTGCCCTTTTAGACATGTGAGAGTATATAATTTGCAAGTTAGATTTACAAATTCAATAAAGAATTGTGCATGTCCTGTGCTGAAGTAGATAAGAAGTCGTTAAATAATTTCAAAGTATTTAAAGTGAAGTGTTGTATGGTTGACTAGAAATTAAAAGAAAAAAAATGTAATTCTCATTGAACACAATGACTTAGTTTAATTCAATACAATTCTCAGGTACATTACTTTAGAGAATAAGGAGGCTATGTGTTTTTGCATGGGTCAGTGGAAAGACCCCTGGCTTGCGAGTCAGAGGTCATGGGTTCAAATCCCAGCTCTGCCACTTGTCAGCTGTGTGACTGTGGGCAAGTCACTTCACCTCTCTGTGCCTCAGTTACCTCATCTGTAAAATGGGGATTAACTGTAAACCTCACGTGGGACAACCTGATTACCCTGTATCTACCCCAGCGCTTAGAACAGTGCTCTGCACATAGTAAGCCCTTAACAAGTACCAACATTATTATTATTATTATTTAGTTGATAGAAGTTTTTCAGAGAAATATTTCCAAGTTTTTAATGTCACCATTCAGCGTGGCTCAGTGGAAAGAGCACGGGCTTGGGAGTCAGAGGTCATGGGTTCAAAACCCAGCTCTGCCACTTGTCAGCTGTGTGACTGTGGACAAGTCACTTCACTTCTCTGTGCCTCAGTTACCTCATCTGTAAAATGTGGATTAAGACTGTGAGCCCCACGTGGGACAAGCTGATTCCCTTGTGTCTACCCCAGTGCTTAGAACAGTGCTCTGCACATAATAAGTGCTTAACAAATACCAACATTATTATTATTATCTCTTCCATGTCTCAAAGTTATATTGTTGAATTTAGAAATAACATAGTCCTGCATCTCCAAAACAGAAAAGAAATGAAAGCCTTGAGAGTAAGTAAATTATAAACTGTGATATATTGATTCATTACTGAATTTTCAAAATTATATACTTTGAGGTAACCCTCCATCTGTAATATAACACTTCTTATTTTATTGAACTTATTGTAAATGGTAAATGTTCCTGATGAGTGGACTATACAATACCCAAAAATGTCGCATTCGGTTTGACTTTACTCCGTTTAGTTTGGTAGTACTTCGATCAAAAAATAGAGAATAAATATGTGAGAATATTTACTCCAATTACTGAACTATAAGATATTACTTGAAATAGAGATGGTGAGATTGATTCTGAAACATTAGTGATAAATCAGAATTCTGCTCTGTCTGAAGTGTTCTGATTTATAAATCTAAGATTTACTTTGCAAACCTGCTATAATTTATATCAAACATGGGGATGTTCTGAAATAAGATGAAATTCATTCATGCCATGTACTTGAGGTAAAGACCTTGATGTAGTATTAATCAATAACACTGTCTTCTAGGAAGATGGACACATAATTCACCAGATACAGCTGGAGTCCAGGTCATTTCACTGATTCACTAAAAACAATAGGGTGAGTAGAGCCTTTTCTTTGTTGTATGATTTTTCTGCCTATTTGATTAAATAATTCAAAATAGTAGAGAAGTTGTTCTTTAGTGAATTGTTAAGTTTATATAATTGATTCAAAGTTTGGATAGTATGATGTGCACATGTGAAAAAATGAAAAACATTAACTTGAGAGTTTATAGAAGCAGGAATCTGTCCCCAGAAACCTAAAGTACCAGTTGCTTCTCCGTCAATACATTTAAAGCAAGCAATTCCACTATTCGGTTAAGATTTATTTTTCTTCATTGATTGTCTCATTCTGTTGGAGGAAGATTGTGGTAGTAAAGTTGCAGATCTGTGGCATCCATCATAACGTGTCAAAGTTCTGTCAGGTTGAAGGCTCTCTTTGAACTTTGCTGTTGCAGAAAAGCACAGGTAAGTATTATAGGCAGAAGTGTGACATTTTCAAGAAGAAAATCAATTTTCTTTTATGCATATCTGAACTGAGGTTGGTGCTGTGATTGCAGAAGAAATATTTGCAATGTTTGCAATAGAGACATTTAGAAACACCTACAACTTTCATGGAAGCAAGACTTTTCGATAATAAAAATGAATTTTTGCCTTGGTTTCCCATCAGAAATGTCTGGTAGAACCTGGAATGTTTCCTGAATGCAAACTTAGCCAAAAAAATCTTCAGAAATTGAATCATACAGAAAGACATGAATAGACGGAGGATAAAATATGAGACTTTGTGACCATTGGGAAATCTAAACATAAGTTGTAGTTTGTGAAATTATTTGGACTGTTTTCAGGGATTTTGGATACTATTGATTATATCATTTCAAATATCATTTAAAAATAAATATTTCAAAATTAAAGCCCTCTGATATAAAGTTTTAAATAACACTGACTATAATGGTTATTTTCAGGGTATGAAAAGCATAACAAGTGAGATGAATTTAAGTATTTTAATATATGCAGTCATTTAATTTGTTGTACCTATTATAGACTTTCATATGTTGGTTGAGGAAACAGCCCACAAAAACATGTGGGTTAAAGATACTTATATGTGTATACATGCAAGAACTATGCACCCATATTTGACATTCTGAACTTAGTTTTGTGGTGAGCCCACAGAAAGCTGCCTTTTTACTAACTGTTTGATTCCCATGAACAACAAGGAAGCGACTTTGCAAAGGCACTGATGGGCTCCATTTGAGGCAGGTGATTGCAGACCTGTGCGGGTGGAGTATGGGGGGAAGGCCTTCCTGTTCTACGCAGTAACGGGCATGGACCAATCAATGACTTCTAAGGAGGCCACAGATGTCACGCCAAAGGCAGATAAAGGTGCTGGTTTTGAAGTATAAAGGGTGTACCTGGAGGCAGTATAGAGGCATGCTGAGATGTAAAAAGAAGCAGCAGGAGAGTAGCACTCACAAGCAGCAGAAGGCAGCAACACTTGGAAGCAAAAAGAAGCATCTGCAGAATGGGCTCCCTTGACCAGCAAACTGGTATTTGACCCTCAGTGGATTGTGTGTGTATGTATCACTCCCTTGCATGGTGGTAAAGCTAAGTAAAAAAATTTTCCACAATAACCTTGGTGATCAGAGGTGTGGTCTAAACTCTTACTATGTGTCACTGAGGCTCCCCTAGGCAAGCAAAGTCCTGGTTGCTACAAATGAGGAGCTGGCAACAAGGTTACATCCTTTTTTCAAAATCCCATAGTGTTTATTTTCCATGTAAGTGGAATTGTCATAACTTCAAGATTATTATTTCATTGTGTTGATTGGTGTACAGAATCATGAAATATATAATTAGTGGGAACTTATTTCATGGCCTAACATTTACAGCAATTATTGCAGCTTTTCTGGAAATTAAAAACTCTTTGAGGTTAGGAACTATGTTACCTGCATTGTCATTTCTCTCAGTGTCTAATACTGATACTAGAATATCTCAGTGTTATATGTCAAGAACTGTCAACTTGACCCACTGAAAATGATGGCATAATAAACTTATCAAAGATATTTAGTCACATTTTCCTAGCCTACTGAAACTAATTGTTGAATTTAAACTTTTCATTTTTCCACGCTTTACTCTGAAACAGAAAAGTTAAACATGGTCAGTACAGAGCTCTTCACACAAGTGTTCAATAAATACCGTCAATTTATTGATGAAATGTTCTTATTTTGAGGTATAGGAAAGAGAACAGTGCTTGGCACATAGTAAGTGCTTAACAAATTCCATCGTTATTATTATTACAACCCAATCCTGAATCAATGAACAGTAGAATTACCATTTACTAAGTGAATGTTAAGTTTCTGAAGCTTTTTTTCATTCATTCAATATTTACTTAGTGCTTAATGTGTGCAGAGTACTGTACTAAGCAATTGGAAGAGTACAGTGCAGCAGTGAAGAGACCCATTCCTCGCTCACAATGAGCTTACAGTCAAGAGGGGAGATCAATATCAATATAAATAATTAGATATTTACATAAGTGCTGTGGGACTGGGAGGGGGAAGAGAAAAGGGAGTAAATCAGGGTGTCACAGAAGGGAATGGGGGAAAAGGGGGCTTAGTCTAGGAACTCCTTGGAGAAGATGTGCCTTCAATAAGGCTTTGAAGTGGGGGAGAGTAATTGTCTGTCACATTTGAGGAGGGAGAGTGTTCCAGGCCAATGGCAGAATGTGGGTGTAGCGTCAGCAGTAAGGCTGGTGAGATCAAGACAGAGAGAAGGCTAGCACTAGAAGAGTGAATTGTGTGAGCTGGGTTGTAGGAGGAGGCAAGGTGTTTGAGTGCTTTAAAACCAATGTGAGGAGTTTTTGTTTGATGTGCAGGTGGCTGGGCAACCACACTAGAGTTTTTGGAGGAGGAGAAAGACATATTCTGACCACTTTTGTAGGAAACTGATCCTGGCAGCAGAGTGAAGTATGGCCTGGAGTAAGGAGAAGACAGGAGACTAGGAGGTCATCAGGAAGACTGATGCAGTAATACAGGTGGGATAGAATGAGTGA
The DNA here is from genome assembly GCF_004115215.2 of Ornithorhynchus anatinus. NCBI lineage: Eukaryota > Metazoa > Chordata > Mammalia > Monotremata > Ornithorhynchidae > Ornithorhynchus > Ornithorhynchus anatinus. The sequence goes on from NC_041730.1 coordinate 105,831,565, forward strand.
TTGCATTAACGTGGTAGCAGTTTGGTTGGAGAGGAAAGGGCAGATTTTAACGATGTTGTGATGGTGGGACCGACAGGATTTAGTGATGGATTGAATATGTGGGTTGAATGAGAGAGAGGAGTCAAGGATAATGCCAAGCTTATGGGCTTGTGAGACAGGAAGGATGGTAGTTCATTCAGTCCACAGTGAGGGGAAAGTCACGGGGAGGACAGGGTTTGGGTGAGAAGATAGGTGTTCTGTTTGGGACATCTTACATTTGAGTTGATGGGAGGACATCCAAATAGCAATGTCGTGAAGGCGAAAGGAAATGTGAGACTGCAGAGAGGGAGAAAGATTAAGGCTGGAGAGGTAGATTTGGTTATCATCTGTACAGAGGTGGTAGTTGAAGCTATAGGACCAAATGAATTATCCAGGAGATGAATAATAATGTTGATATTTGTTAAGCGCTTACTATGTGCAGACCACTGTTCTAAGCACTGGGGTTGATACAGGGTAATTAGGTTGTCCCACATGGGGCTCACAGTCAATCCCCATTTTACAGATGAGGTAACTGAGGCACAGAGAAGTGAAGTGACTTTCCCACAGTCACGAGGTGACAAGTGGCGGAGCCAGGATTCAAACCCATGACCCAAGCCTGTGCTCTTTCCACTGAACCACGCTGCTTCTCTAGCCATACTAGAAGGGGACCCAAAACTGAACCTTAAGAGACCCCCCAGAATAGTGGGTGGGAGAGGAGGAGGCTGTGAATGAACTGTCAGAGAAATGAGGACAGAGTCAGTGAAGCTAATGTTAGATAATGTTTGCAGGAGAAGGGAGTGGTCCACCTTGTTGAAGGCAGCTGAAAAGTCAAGGAGGATTAGGATGGAGTAAAGGCCATTTGCGTTTGTCAAGAAGGAGATCATTTGTGACCTATGAGACAGTGGGTTCTGTAGAGTGAAGGGGGCAGAAGCCAGATTGGAGGGGGTCAAGGAGACAATTGGAGGAGAGGAATTTGAGACAGTGGGTGTAGACACCTCACTCAAGGAGTATGGAGAGGAATGGTAGGAGGAAGATGGGGTGATAACTGGAGGGAGCTGTGGGGACAGGGGAGGATTTTTTTCTGAGATGAGAAGACTTGGGCATGTTACAAAGTAGTGGGGAAGAAGCCATTGCAGAGTGAACAGTTGCAGATTGCTGTTTAGGGAAGAAGGAACAGGGCAAGAATTTTGATAAAGTGTGAAATAATGGGTTCAAATGTGATTCCATTGTTCTATGAATCAAAATATTGTTCTGCCACACTGCAATTTGAGCTACTTTTATTAATAATAATTTTCCCTGATAAAAACATGAATTATAAGAACAATAAACACAAATTGGTGAATAAATTGATACATGAAGTATATGGCCCAATGGATGGAGCACAGGTCTGGCAGTCAGAAGGACCTAGGTTCTATCCTACCTCTGCCACCTTGTCTGCAGTGTGACCTTGAGCTACTCAGTTCACTTCTTAATGCCTCAATCACCTCATCTATTAAATGGGGAATAAGACCATGAGCCCCATTTGGGACATGGACTGTGTTCAACCTGATTAACTTGCACCTATCCCAGCACTTAAAGAGCAGTGCCTGGCACATAGAAAGTGCTTAACAAATGTTACTATTAAAAAAGTCCACCTCCCGCTAGCATATGTAGAGAATGTTGGTATGAATATTTTTGTGATTGTCCTTCAGATCTAAGTATTTGTACCTTTCCCAAGAACATGTTTCTGAATTTTAGGTTTACAGTCCAATGTTTTAAATTGGTTTGTTCTTATTTTAAGGGTCATTTTTTTGAATTAGGGTTTTTAACTTTTGTACAGCCTTCCATTCCTCCATTCCTTCTTCTCATACAAGTATGAGCAATCTTACAGATCCCTGGCCAACTGTGCTCCAGTATAGTACAGGCCTGTAACTTAGTAATTTTTCTGATTAATGAACATGCATTTTTATATCTACTATAAGAATAAGAATTCTTCATCACATGGATATAGTGTATTCAGACACTCTGGGTAATCAACATAAATATTTCCTGCTAAGAAAAGTACAATCGGCTTTTAAAATTATAACAATTATCATCTCCATGTAACTAATGACATTTAAGTGCTTACTATGTGCAAAAGCACTGTCCTACGCTGGGGAGGATACAAGGTGATCAGGTTGTCCCAAGTGGGGCTCACAGTCTTAAACTCCATTTTACAGATGGGGTAACTAAGGCACAGAGAAGTTAAGTGACTTGCCCAAAGTCACACAGCTGACAAGTGGCTGATTTGGGGTTTGAACCCATGATCTCTGGCTCCCAAGCCTGTGCTCTTTCCACTGAACCACACTGCTTCTCTAAGTTATTGAATATAAAGAACTACTGATATAGTAGATGAATATTTTGATCCAAATATTGATCTACACATGTTATATCTATTTTTCTATCTATATAATATATATCATATTATATATTAGATGACTATATTGATCCAAATATAGGTCTATATATGGTGTGTGTATGTACATATATATATGTAGATCAACATATGTAGATGGACATTTGGATAAATAGATCATATATACTATGCATTATATATCACATGTACTATGCATCATATATGATATATATATAGTTATATATATATATATATATATATATATATAGTTATGTAGATAGCTATATATTTGGTGGAATGGTGAGAAGTATAAGAAAATATAGAAGGCCACTTGAAAATCCAACTGGTCTAATGTTATTTAATCATTTACATTAATGAATCTTTAAACCTATTGCTCCACTTTATATTTTAAAGTGATTTAATTAAATATTAAAAGCAAAGTCATGGGATACCATTTTGGGAGTTATACTGCTTTTTTAAAACCAACTATCCAAGTGACTCAGTTAACATATCATATTAAAAATATTTGGTTAATTTCTGGCTGTAAGACATTTAGTTATCCTATTTACTAGACCTGAATTTTTTTCTGTAAAAACCTATTAATCAGCTGTCTAAGGAAGCAGAGGAATCTTGTTTGAAATGTTCTTTATAGAGTGTGCTCATGATCAAAAGCTTATGTTCCATCTACAAATGAACAAGTATAAAAATAAATGTTTTGCTGCTGCTTTAGTTAATAGTTATATTCTGAGTTACTTGAAGTATTTTTAAGCATTTAAAAATTACTGGAGATAATTTTTTCCATAAATATTTTACCCACATTTTATGACTGGCAACTATAAATCATATACTATACATTGAGGACATGAGTCATTTTGTAGAGGCACTGGAAACAAAACCTCAGATATAAATTATGGATATAAATAACTCTCAATTGCATTCCCAGTTCAGTACCATGGGACATGTATATGCAGCTTCACAAGATTTTATATATTATTTCCTTTATTCAAATTAAGAGTGATATTCTCTTTAAAATTTCAGGCAATGTGTTAGGCAACTAAAAAAAATGGTAAATTTAGTGCTTTCCTTCAAAAAAAATTTCCTTTCCACATCACCAATAATTAAAATCAGAAATGTATACTACGTTAAGACTGTTCAGACTCTAGTCTACATTAGTGCTTGAGGACTTATAAGAAATCTGGAGGCTAATGACAGGATACAGTTCCAATCCTCTAGGAAAGCCTTCCTACAGACTAAGAGCATCATCAATAATTATTGAATCACTCAAACCAAAGATTTTCTAAGCTGATGATTGTGCTCAGGAGTATATGCACAGAAAATCATTTAGATGACTAAGAATTACTTATTTGAATATGGAAAGTGGTATAGGATTGACAACTGAGACAGTCAAGGTTATTTACTAATTTGCATAAGTCCCTCTAGACTGTAAAGTCCTTTTGAACAGTGAAGATGTCTACCAAATTTGCTGTATTGTTCTTTTCCAATCACTTACTACAGTGCTCTACAAACATCAGGTGTTCAGTAAATATGATTGATATCACAAGCACTAGCTATATTTAAGAATCATTATAAGTGAGTCAGAGATGAATCCTGTAAACTGGGTGACTTGATGTCGAGTGGTGAAAAGATTCAAAGAGGGAGAAACATTTATTTAATAATAATAATGGCATTTATTAAGTGCTTACTATGTGCTGAGCACTGTTCTAGTATTCTTAGCACTAGTCTAAGAATCTAACACTCTTCTTAGACCCCACTTTTCTAAGAGCTGGGGCAGATACAAGGTCCCATGTGGGGTTCATAGTTTTAATCCCCATTTTGCAGATGAGGTAACTGAGGCACAGAGAAGTGAAGTGACTTGCCCAAAGTCACACAGCTGATCTGTGGCGGAGCCAGAGTTAGAAGCCACGATCTCTGACTCCCAAGCCTGGTTTCTTACCAATGAGCCACGCTGCTAGCGAGTCCACTTTTAATATTCTACCATTACAGTGATGATTCTTCCTCTATTTTAAATTTTGTCCATCTTGCCTATTAGATTTCAAGTTCCATAAGGTCAGGGATTGCATCTTTCAAATGCCCAATCCTTTGTAGAGTTCTGCACACGGTAGGTAGCCAATAAATACTATTGCTTGAACCCATAATTAATATGGGAAAATGGAGTCTTATAAAGCTAATGTTGCAAAGACATTTCAATAGTTTTAATGCCGAATATCTCATGCTTCAAATGCAAAATCTATTTACAGTATTTAAAAATATATGAATCAAGAGGACACTACCTCAGTGAATTACTTAACTTAAATTTCATAGCACTTTCTGACATACAGAGCAAATGGATCACAGTGAGATTACCTCACATGCACTATTTTGCTTTTCTTAAACCTGTTTCCTGCAAAATGTGGTGCAGTGTAATGTTGTAGAGCAACCATTATACCTTTGTATTTACAACAGTTGAAACCATCATTTTTCCACACAGTGTACCACTTTTTTATGTGCTGGAGTTTCTCCACTATTAAACTTTCTCTCAGCTTTTTTTTTTTTTTCTGCTTTTCAATAGGTGTTGGTTTTTTGTTTTTTTTCCCCCACTGCTGGAGCCACGACATTACTCATTATATGTTGCCTGTCTTTTCACAGCTCTTCCAAAAAACAGTGAAAATGAGCTAAGGGTTAAGTATTTTGTGAAAACTCTTAAGATCTCTTTTAGCCTTGTTTAGGCTTGATCCAGTGTCATATAAAACCAGTACTTAATCAGAGAAGAATCCGCAGTGGTGACAGAGATCAGAGCAATTGTGTTTCCAGATTGATGGACTCAATCAATTAGTCTAGAGACAAGTTTGCAACCTAGGGTGAGTCTAGAGGATAGAATAGCTTCAAGGAGGAGGTAAAATCAATCAGTGAGGACTGTACTAAATGCTTGGGAGAGTAAAATACCACAAGGTAGAGGTGTTCCCTGCCCACAAATAGCTTGCAGTCCAGAATTGGCAGGATGGGTCAATCTTTACCAGTTTGGCAGCACTGGACAATCCGGGAGAACAGTGAGCAAAAGGGCATCTTGCTGTCAACAAAAGAGGGGGAAAATTGTGTCAACATAGAGGTTGAAAGATGAAATTCTGAGGTTTCAGATAACGAGTGTGATCCTCTTTTAAATTCAATTAATTCAGTCGTATTTATTGCACACTTATTGGGTGCAAAGAATAGGTCCTCTTTTGGAACCTATGCTGAGTGATCAAAGAAGGAAGAAGACAATGAATCCATGAATACTGCAAGTTGTAAGTGTAGAGCTACACACTCAAGTTACTGTCGACCAATAAATGTGGGTATGCTGAGCTTGCTTTTAGGAACTGCAAATATTAGGGCTAGGTGGGCCTAACCAGAGGTTATGGGTTCTAATTCTGGTTCTTCCACTTGTCAGCTATGTGACTTTGGGCAAGTCACTTAACTTCTCTGTGCCTCAGTTACCTCAACTGTAAAATGGGAATTAAGACTGTGAGCCCATGTGGGACAAACTAATTACCTTGTATCTATCCCAGAGCTTAAAGCAGTGCTTGGTACATAGTAAGCTCTTAACAAATATCATTATTATTATTCATTTTTATGCTTTCCCTAGACAAGAAATGCTAAGTGCCAATCATCCATGCACAATTAACCCTAAAGCGGCTATACTCTAAACAGAGCTATTTATGTAGGAAAAGGACCAAGTATTATAGAAAGGACACACTCTTTTAGACTACAGAGTGGGAGGGAAGATGGGCCAAAACCTTCTGAGCATACAACAACCAACACTCAGGAAGGCCAGGCTAACTTTCTGAATTCTGGAATAAGTGCCTTATGTGGGTGTTTATCTAAAGGTCAAGATAGTAATTTCAATGATTTGCAGGGTGTCTAGGGGTAGATGAAGGGCAACCTTTGGAACTCACCTTTTTCCAGGAAAGGAAATAAAGTATAGTTGCTAACCTTATAAGAAGGGTTTTATATCAATCAATGATTTTGATCACCCACAGAGTGTAATGCTATATAGTAGGCACCAGATACTGTATTGCAGAAAGAAGGTGCTTTTCTCCCCTCAAGAAACTTACATAATAATGGAGGAAATAGATGAATATAGTTTACAATTCAATGGAGCAAGAGGAAGAATAAGGACTTAATATGGAGTATAAATGTCAGGATAAAATAGTTAATTAAAGGTATAAATAACAGGGGAAGCAGTATGGCCTAATGGATAGAGCACAGGCCTGGGACTGAGAAGAATCTGGGTTTTATTCCCAACTCTACCACTTGTCTGCTGTGTGGCCTTGTGTGGCGTAATGGAAAGAGCCTGGGCTTGGGAGTCAGATGTCATGAGTTTGAATCCTGGCTCTGCCACTTGTCAGCTGTGTGACTGTGGGCAAGTCACTTTACTTCTCTGTGCCTCAGTTCCCTCATCTGTAAAATGAGGATTAACTGTGAGCCTCACGTGTGACAACCTGATGACCCTGTATCTCCCCCAGCGCTTAGAGCAGTGCTCTGCACATAGTAAGCGCTTAACAAATACCAACATTATCATTATTATTATTATTATTAACTTTGTTACCTCATCTGTAAAATGGGGATTAAGACTGTGAGCCCAATGTGGGACAGGAACTGTGTCCCACCTGATTTGCTTGTATCCACCCCAGTGCTTAGTACAGTGCCTAGCTACATAGTAACTGCTTAAAATTTCACAAAAATGAATACACAAATATATGTAAGTATTGAAATCATTAAAAGATATTTGTGATAAGGATGGGTATACACCCCTAGGCATGTTGGGAATTATTAGGAAGTTGATTCTAATGTGAATGTCCTGGAAAGAAGTCAGCCTTCTAGCATCAAAGCTATGCTCACTCAACACAACTGCACTAAAAATGCACAGAAGTAGGATACACATTCCATTGCTGTATAGGGACCTGACATTGGAAAATCAAAACAAGGACAAGAATGGACTCTTTTAAATCAAAATATGGCACACTGATACTAGAACAGCAAGTTGGCTAAATTTAACTAATGATCAATTACTTTAAGAATACATATTTCATTCAGAATGGGCAGTGAAAGTGGATAAATTATTTACATACTTTTCACCCTGTTCCAAGTGAAGAATAATTTAAACCCCTGAGTGTTTGTTTATGATTTCAGCTAATTATAGGAAGCAAGACATCAGGAAATGTTCACTTGCCTTGTATTTGTTGAGTTCAAAACACTTTACCCCCATTTACTGTTTTAAGACTTCAAGCTCCTTGAGGTCAGAGATTGATTACTGACTCCTTTGTACTCCTTCAAGTGCTTATTACAGCATTCTGAAAAGATTTAGTGCTCAATAAATACTATTGATTGGTGTAGTAGATTTTAGAGAAGTGTTGGAATTTTGAAGTCTTTCTGACAATGGTTTGTCCTGTTAATTTGATTTACCTCTTTGCCTATGGAAAGTGTCCTTGTAAAGTCTCTTTTATAGACATGGAAAAAAGTCCTCACAATCTTCTGTTCCTATCCCTATTCCACTTTCTCACCCTCCTCTATCCCTTTACTTTTATAATTCATTAATCAATTCATTCATTCGTATTTATTGAGCACTTACTGTGTGCAGAGCACTGTACTTAATACTTGGAAAGTAAAATTCAGCAACAAATAGGGACAATCCTTACCCCACAAGGGGCTCACAGTCTAAAAGGGGGAGACAGACAAAAGAAGTAGATAGACATCAATATAAATAGAATAAAAGTTATATACATTAATAAAATAAATAGAATCATAAGTATGTACATATATATAAAAGTGCTGTAGGGAGGGAGTAGGGCAGATGGGGAGGAGGGAAAAGGGGGGCTCAGTCTGGGAAGATCTCCTGGAGGAGGTGAGCTTTCAGTAGGACTTTGAAGGAGGGAAATGTGTTAGTTTGGTGGATGTGAGGAGGGAGGGCATTCCAGGCCAGAGGCCGGACTTGGGCTAGGGTTTGACAGCAGGTGAAAAGAAGGCACACTCAGGAGATTAGCACCAGAGGAGCAGAATGTGAGGGCTGGGCTGTGGAAGGAGAGAAGGGAGGTGAGGTAGGAGGGGGCCAGTTGATGGAGAGTTTTGAAGCCACTAGTGAGGAGTTTTTGCTTCATGCATAGGTTGATATGCAACCACTGGAGATTTTTGAGGAGGGGGTTACATGTCCATAGCGTTTCTGTAGAAAGATAATCCAGGCAGCAGAGTGAAGTGTAGACTGAAGTGGAGAGAGACAGAAGGTTGGGAGATCAGAAAGGATGCTGATGTAGTAATCTAGTCGGTTCATGATGAGTGATTGTACTAACAAGGCAGAGTTTGGATGGAGAGGAAAGGGCAGATCTTGATGTTGTGAAGGTGAGACCAGCAGGTTTTGGTGATGGATTGGTTGTGTGGAGTGAATGAGGGAGCAGAGTCAAGGATGACACCAAGGTTACAGGCTGGTGAGAAGGGAAGATTGGTCGTGCCATCCACAGTGACGGGAAAGTCAGGGAGAGGATAGGGTTTGGGATGGAAGATAAGGAGCTCAGTCTTGGACACGGTGAGTTTTAGGAGGTGGCGGACATCCAGTTGGAGATGTCCTGAAGCAGGTGGAAGAAAATCTAAGAATAGTCTATATCCTCAACCATTGTTTACTTACCATTCTTACTGGCAGTGTATATAACAGAGTCCAAATAAGTGTCAATAATCAAATCTTCTTGCTGTAATATTTACTGTCCCAGATAAATCACAGAGAGTAGGATAAGTGAAAAAAATCTTGTGTGACCTTGGCAAGACTCTGTGCCCCAGTTTCCACATTTGTAAAAATGTGGCTATATTCCTGCACTCTCTATCTTTGGACTTATCAGCTGCATAGTGGAATGGGGTTATATTTGACTATCTTGAATCTACCTCTGTGCCACGCATGGAGTTATTTAATGGCATAATTTAAACAAAAACATTGCTTCATTGTCCCCTGTAAATGATTACTTTAGGTCAGTTTGCAAATGGCTATTTGTAAAATTACAATGCAGAAATTTTCCCTTCCATTTTGCTTCCCTTTATGAAAAGCTGTTGGGAAAATACATTTCACTTGAATTAATACAGTGGAAAAGTTACCCCCATCACCTAGAAATACATGTTAAGAAGAAGCATGGCCTAGAAGAGAGAGCACAGGCCCAGGATTCCAAGCACTTAATACAGTTCTCTGCACACAGTAAGTGCTCAATAAATACGACTGAATGAAGACCTGGGTTCTAATCCTTACTCTAATTCCTTGCTGTGACCTTGGGCAGGCGTCTTAACATCTTACCATCTCTATGCCTCAGTTTTTTCACTTATAAGATAGGAATTAAATGTTGTTCTTCCTGATATATTAGACTTTAAGCTCTATGAAGGACAGGGGCTGTGTCCAATCTAATTTATTTACCCCAGAGTTTATAACAGCACTTGTCACAAAGTACTTTACAACTACCATTAAAAATCCCACAGTGTGAGATTTATTCCTTTAGTTTATAAAAAAAGATACTATTGATGGATTTTATTTCTTCCTAGCCTAAATGGGACTAGATAAAAAATTTAATTATATGAAATTATTATGGTACCCTTTGTTCTAATTGTATCTTATTTATAATAAAAATACTAACTGTGGTAATTTAGTAACTATTAACAAAGAAATGTACTAATCACTGAGGTAGATGAAAGATAATCAAGTCCCACAGGAAGTTCACAGTCTAAGTAGGAATTGAACAGGTATTGAATTCCCATTTTGCAGATAAGGGAACCTAAGCACAGAGAAATGAATTGACAAGTTCACATAGGTATAAGGTGAAGCCAGAATTAGAACTCTCATGTTTGTACTCTTTCTCCTATGTTGTGCTGCTCCTTCGGGGTCTACATAGTGGATTACATATTCCATCAGTGTTTAGGTTTCCCCATCATAGCATGCTTAGCAATCCCACTTTAGAATGTTTCAATGTAGCTCACTCTCTTCATTAACATTTTGCAGTTTTCTTTCTGATTGGCACACCTGTTCTCATTCTAGACCTTGACTTTCCTTTATCTTTCTGCACATGATCAATTTCTTTTCTTCTTTATAAAAACTCATGAATAATTTCATCACACATCTACAGTTATTTCCTGTTCTGATTTTTTTCCCTTAAAAAGCAGCATATTAGCATAGTTTGTATTTACTGCTAGAATTCAATAGTGATAATAATAATGGTATTTTTTAAGCATTTATTATGTGCCAAGAACTGTTCTAAGGACTGGAGTAGATACAAGGTAATTAGGTTGTCCCACGTGGGACTCACAGTCTTAATCTCCATTTTACAGATGAGGTAACTGAGACACAGAGAAGTTAAGTGGCTTGTCCAAGGTCACATAGCAGAAAAGTGGCAGAGCTGGGAATAGAACTCATGTCCTCCAGCTTCCAAACTCGTGTTCTTTCCACTAAGCCACAGTGATTTTTTTAATATGACCACTTTTTTCTATTTCTTTTCCACCTTTAATATATATGAAATATAAAAAAAAAAGACAAGACAAATTTAGAATGAGATGCTGAACTTGTCATCCAACTCTGTAAAGAGGAACATTTCAAGCAAATATTAAGAGGGAAATGTCCTCATGAAGTCATCTATTTTGTATCATAGTTTCCATATTAAAGAATTCAGTAGTAGCTTATCATTCACATAGTTTTTTGTTATGATCCAGAGTGTTCTCTGGTCAGTCATTCATTCAATTGTATTTGAGTACTCATTGTGTGCAGAGCACTGTACTAAGCACTTGGAAAATACAATTTGGACCTACCCTAGCATCTGCTGTCTGCTATCTCTTTGGTTGCAAGCAGCTACAATCATCAAATAAGAAAGCAGTCAGTGGTATTTATTGAGCATTTTCTTGCTGTAGGGCAATGAGCTAAGCATTTGGAAGAGTAAGTAAGAGTATAGTACCTAGAGTTGGTAGACACAAGGATCTTACAGTCTACATGGGGAGACAGGCATTAAAAATAAATAAATTAGAAATAGGGGAAATTGTAAAGTAAGGATATGGACGTAAGTGTTGTGGGACTAAGGGTGTAGTGAATATCAAGTGTTTAAAGGCTACAGATTCAAATGTGAAGCAGGCGGGAGGGTGAATATCTGAAATGTGAAGCAGACGGAAGGGTGAATATCTGAAATGTGAAGCAGATAGGGGAAATGGGGACTTGGTTAGTCAGGAAAGGCCTCTTGGAGGAAATGCAACTTTAGGAGGGCTTTGAAGAGTGGGGAGAGTAATAACTGGCAGATATGAAGGGGGATGGAGTTTCAAGTCAGACCTTACTAGGGGGCAGTGGGTAGGCTGTGAAAAATGAGATTGAGGTGTAATCTAGCATACTTGATTCGGGATTACAGCGATTGAAAAACAATTCACTTATTCTAGAGCCTGAGACAATGGGGGAACAAAGCCTCTCTAATCAGTGCAACCAAAACCTGATTAATGCTGTATCTGCAACACTTCCTCTTGTTTTTCTTTATTCCCTTGCATTTACAACCACACAAAAATTTGAGAGCTGATACTTATGCTAAATCTTCAGTTGAGGTTGTTACTTAAACTCAGTTGCAGTGAAAATATTGATAGTTATTTGAATTTGCCCTTATTTCCCCAACCCCCAACTACCTCTAAAGTCTAATACAATCAGATGCCTATTGCACTTCTGTACATGTCAATTCACTTAGCTGATTATTCAGCTGTGAATCATGCCAATCTCTCTCCCTGGGGGAAAAGAAATGAGAGCTTTCTTGCTAGATTTTATAAACTCCTTAAGAACAGAGATTGTGTTTTACCTCAATTGTACTCGTTTTCCAAGCACTTAGGATGGTGCTTTACACACAATAGAGACCTAATAAATTCAACTGGTTAATTGATTAATGAAAAGTGATATGTGGAATTTATCCATAACTAGTAAATGTGCCTTAGGGTTGTATCCTTGGACTTGTTTTCCAAATAACCTGGGACTCTATCAGCCTGAGAGCTGCTCTGGGGCACTGTTCTAAAATTAAAAGGGCAGATGGTGATAAATAGCTTTCTGTTTCCTTGAGTTCTAAGGTCCCAATGCCCCTAAGTCATGTTCCCCACTTGTATGAAATTGAGTCATTTAACCCAGTAGATTTGGTCTGGATATTAGTCCTTTCGTTAAGATGATAACATCCCTTGTCTCTTGTATTTTGTTCATCTTGCTTTATGAATCTGTTGCCAGCCACCCTCCCCACTTCATTTTTAGATTTGAACTTCTTTAGGGACCAAGGAACATGTTTATCTCATCCTTATGTTTCTTTCCCAGGACTTAGCACAGCATTGTAATCATAGTAAATGCCTAATAAATTATATTGCTACTTATTACTCCCACTATTAGACGTAGAAAAGAAAACTTGCCATTTTAGATTGCAAGCTCCCTGAGGGATGGAAACCATGTTGAATTTACACATTATGTAATCTTCTCTCCCAGCACTTAATACAATGCTCTGTACACGATAAGTGTTTAATAATTGCTGTTATTACTATTATCAAGTAATGTAGGTTTATTTTTAAAATTGTGATACAACTACTTTTGGGTTCTCCTAAAATGGCTTGGATAATCCAAAACTTTTATGTTACTGTCATTCTGGGGAATTTCAAAACAGTTCATGACCTATACATATCCATTTTCATTTACTAGAAGCAGTGATAGCAAAGTAGCCTTTACTGATGTGGAACAGCTGAGAGGAAGCAAGTCTTTAGTTAATAAGACTGGGGTCTTTTATTTTTCAAGGAAGATGCTGTGGAAAATTCAAAATCTATGCAGGATAGACAGATGCTTCATTTTATTCAAAAATTCAAACCTGGTATTAACTATGGTATTCAAATTATCTACTTCCAAAAGGTGGACTGAATTGACTCTGCAGAATTTGAAAAAGTGATTTCAGGTTGCTATTCAAATGTGCGTTGCATTTGATTTTCTTATTTTAGTATTTAACAGCTTGAGAAACTAATGTCTTTTTCACAACCTGCTTTGTGCTACCTCAGTAACAAAGCAGGAAAAATGCAAGATTGGAGTCTGTATTTTTTGCCTCAGATAATGATTACTTATCAATAGTTAGTAGTCTAATGGTAGCTCCTTGTTTAAATAACTATCTCAATCATTCAATCAGTGGTATTTATTTAGTTCTTACTGTATGCAGAGCACTGTTCTAAGACCATCATTCCCTTGCCTGAAGCAAGGCATGTTTAGCAACAGTAATTCAATATTTTTTGCATTTTCTAGTTTGATCATACCATCTAATTATTATGTGATCACACATTTCTAAAGGTGGTTCACCAACTTTTATATATGCTCCTTCTTTCAATTGTGATTCTGTGTACAATGAAACTGGCTATTTTACAACTTAAAACTAATTGAAGGTGACGTGTGTTTGAACATATGTGAATGGGCTTAGAAGGTTCAGAAACAACTTGTTTACTTCTTTAAGAGTAAAAGAATCTTTCTCATCAATTTGTGTTTACTGTGGACAGAAGAGTGTTAAAGGATGCTTGTGATCGCAGAAGGGACTTGGTCCTGGCTTTAAAGGAATTTATAGTCTAATGGAACCAGGATGGACACAGATTGTCAAATATTCCATTGGTGAGATAACAGAAGGGAAGATTCTAGTGAAAGTAGGGAGATTAGTGTGGGAATAAGAGATTAGTCAGGGAAGAGACTTCCTGAAGGAGATGTGATTTTTAGTAGGACTTTGTCGGGAGAGGGTGGTCTCTCGGATTTGAAATGGGAGGGAGTTGCAGGCAGAAATGAGAGCATGAGTAATGGGCCATCAGAGAGACACACAGTAATTGGTTAGAGAAACCAAGTTTGCAGCCTGGATTGTCGTGGGAGAAAAAAGCGAGTACGTAAGATGAGTAGAACTGATTGAGTGCTTTAAAGCTAATGGTGAGGAGATTGTACTTGATGTGGAGATGGCTGGGGAAACTTCATAGTACCCTATAGGAAGAAACAGAGTCTATGGAAGCTGAAAAGCTTAATTTTATTCCATGTCAATCTTAAGGAGAAGCATATACAGTATCTGCAATGAGAAATTTTCAAGTGCAGAATGCTTTTAGTCTTTGTCCTACATTTTATCACTTTACCTTGCTATTTAATTTCATACAGTGGAATTAGGTAATGCAGCACTCACTTTTTGCCCATAATTTAAGCAATATTTAGTGTGGAAGAGCAAAAATTCCTTTGTTAGAAAATGTTACTAATATAACTCTTGCAACCTGGAAAAGACTACATTTATAGTGGCTTTAGGATTTGGGTTCCATTTTACATCTTTCTATTTGTAATCTGGAGAGTTGTTTATTAATTTGTTTTTCATGCATTACTATTGCTTTTTCCACTTTGATGTAGAAGATGCCAGATAACCTCTCCTGATAGGTCTTCCCCCCCTTAAGTAGAGGGTCACAGACATAATCTACACAGTTAGTGGGCTATAGACCCCAGTGAATGCTGCACACACCTCCCCATAGGAAACCTGGATGACTGACTTGCTCAAGTGTAGCTGCTGAAGGATTCTTTTGTAGTGAAGCAGCATGACATAAGGGATAGAGCATGGGCCTGGAAGTACGAAGGTCATGGGTTCTAATCCTGTCCCCATCATTTGTCTGCGGTGTGTCCTTGGGCAAGTCACTTAACTTCTCTGTGCCTCAATTGTCTCATCTGTAAAATGAGGATTTAGATTATGAACCCCAGGCAGGACAGGGACTGTGTCCAACCCAATTTGCTTGTATCCACCCCAGGGCTTAGAGAAGCAGCGTGGCTCAGTGGAAAGAACCTGGGCTTGGGAGTCTGAGGTCATGGGTTCGAATCCCAGCTCTGCCACTTAGCTGTGTGACTGTGGACAAGTCACTTCATGGTTCGAATCCTGGCTCTGTCACTTGTCAGCAGTGTGACTGTCGGCAAGTCACTTAACTTCTCTGTGCCTCAGTTACCTCATCTGTAAAATGGGGATTATGACTGTGAGCCCCACGTGGGACAACCTGATTTCCTTGTGTCTACCCCAGTGCTTAGAACAGTGCTCTGTACATAGTAAGCGCTTGACAAATACCAACATTATTATTATTACAATGCCTGGCACATAGTAAGGACTGAACAAATACCATAACTATTATTAGTGCAGATAGTATTCATGTTTTCACTTCATTCACAGAGTTTATCTAAGCAATCCTTCACAAATACTGAGGGAGTATTGTTCACAAGAGAATGCCCAGGTGGTTATGTATGTCATGAGGTCCATGGAACCCTGTGGAGTAACAATGTTACTGATATTACTGATACAATAGGTACAGTATACCTCAATTAATAGAGACAAAGAAGCAGAAAACTTAAGCCAGAAGATGAGCACATTCTTTGTGAAATTGGCAGACTGATGTATTAAGTAAAAATGTGAAACACAGACACACAGTACACATGTTTTTAAAGAGCGACCAAAGCCCAGTTTCAAATAATGGAATGTAGCAATAGCCTTTGGGAAAGACAATGACAGCAGAATGCCATTCTGCTATGCTCCCATTAGATGAGAGGATGCTTTTCAAGAAAGAAGTGTAATGAAGGTCCAAAAGGTTTAACTGGAAGGACGAACCTAAGTGCTGCATAATATCGCAAGCTTTTGTGTAGCAGAGGAAAATCTTCTTTTTAAATGTGAAGTCTCTATATAGATATTTTCAGTCACTTCTATGCAGAGGTTTTGGCTCTCATGGGCTACAAGCCATCTGTAATTGTTAAGAAGTACTTGAACACATGGGAAAATGAAGAATTTGCTTTAATTTCTTTGGAAAACATAATTTTAAAATTGAGCTATCAGTAATGCCTAATAGAAAAACCATGGATTCATTCATTCAATCTTATTAAATGATTGTTGTGTGCAGTGCACACAAATGCTTGCAAAAATACAATACAACAATAAACAGTGACAATCCCTGCCCACAACGAACTCACAGTCTAGAGGGAGAAGACAGACATCAATACAAATAAACAAAATTACAGATATATACATAAGTGTTGTGGGGCTTGGGGGCATGGCAAAGAGCAAAGGGAGCAAGTCAGGGTAATGAAGAAGGATGTGGGAGATTATAAAAAGTGGGGCTTAGTCTGGGAAGACCTCTTGGAAGAGATGTCCCTTCAATAAGTTTTTAAGGTGTGGAGAATAATTGTCTGTCAGAATTCAGTAGGGATGGTGTTCCAGCCCAGAGATGGGACATGGCTGAGGGGTCTGCAGTGAGACAGGCAACATTGTGGCACAATGAGAAGGTTAGCACTAGAGAGCAAAATATGCAAGCTGGACTGTAGAAGGGGAGAAGCGAAATGAGGTACGAGGGGACAAGGTGATGGAGTGCTTTAAAGCCAATGGCGAGGAGTTTTTGTTTGATATGGAGGTGATAGGCAACCACTGGAGATTTTTGAGGAGGGGAGTGACTTGTCCTGAACACTTTTGTAGAAGGATGAACGGGGCAGTGAAGTTAAGAACGGACTGGAGTGGGAAGAGTCAGGACACTGGAAGGTCTGCAAGGAAGCTGATGCAGTAATCTAGGTGGGATAGAATGACTGATTGTATTAACATAGATGATGAGACCTGGGTCCTAATTCCAGCCCTCCTGCATGATTTTGGGATTAATTCATTTAATTTCTTTCCTCAGTTTGTAAAATGGTGATTAAATACATTTTCTTCCTCTCTGTTAGCCTGTGAGTTCTAGTTGGGAGAGGAACTGATCTGGATCTGATTGTATTGTATCTATTCTAGTACTTAGCACAGTAATTGCTGCAGAGTAAGTGCGTATCGAATACCACAATTACTATTGCCATTGTTCTTGTCTGCCTGTCTCCCCCGATTAGACTGTAAACCCGTCAAAGGGCAGGGACTGTCTCTATCTGTTGCCGATTTGTACATTCCAAGCGCTTAGTATAGTGCTCTGCACATAGTAAGCGCTCAATAAATACTATTGAATGATGAATTTTATTATTACTATCATTATTAGCCCCACATTTTGTCCTTTCATCAGGACATCTCTACCTGGATGCCCTGCTTCCACCTTAAACAGGTTCAAAACAGAATTCCTTTTATTCTCCCCCAAACACTGTCCTCCCCTATGTTTCCCATAAGTGTAGACAAGACCACTATTTTCCCTGTAGCACAAGTCTGTTACCTTGGTACTGCCTTTGACTCATCTCTCACACAACCCAGATATTCAGTCTATCACCAGATCCTGTCAGTTCTACCTTCGGTGTCATTTAAAATTCATCCCTTCTCTCCATCCAAACTCCTACTATGCTGATCCACATTACTTCGCCTACCTAATGCATCTGCCTCCTTGCTGACCACCATGCTTCCTAACTCTTTCACTCCAGTCCATACTTCATTCTGTTGCCCAGATCAATTTTCTAAAAAAAGTTCAATCCGCATCTTCCCACTCCTCAAGAACCTCCAGTAGTTGCTCTCTGCATCAAACCAATGGTTTTAAAGTACTTAATCAGTTTACCCCCTGCTACCTTACCTCACTGACCACCTACTAAAGGCTAGCCTGAACACTTTCCTCCTCTTGCGCTGGTTTGCTCACTGCCCCTTTATCTTGTCTATTTCATGGCCTACCCTTTTCCCATACTCTCTCTCTGGCCTGGAACTCACTGACCCTCCATACAAGTATGACTACCATTCATTCTCCCAATAAATTAATCAATCATTCATATTTACTGAGTGTGCAGAACACAGAAATTAAGCACTTAAGGAGAGTACAATACAGCAGAATTAGCAGACATGTTTCCTGCCCGTAATGAGATTACAGTCTGGAGGGAGATGCAGACATTAATACAAGTAAATTACAGATATGGACATAAGTGCCCTGGTACTGAAGGAATGAATAAAGTGTGCAAATCCCAATGCAAGGAAGATGCGGAAGGAAGTGAGAGATGAAGAAATGAGGGATTAGTTGGGGAAGTACTTTTGAAGGAAATATGTTTGTAATAAGGCTTTGAAAATGGAGAGAGTGAACATCTGTTGGATATGAAGAGGGAGGGAGTTCCAGAGCAGAGTTAAGGTGTGGGTGAGGGGACAGCAGTGATATAGTCAAGGTTAAGTTATAGTGAGTGGGTTGGGATTGGAGGAACTAATTGTGGGGGCTGTGTGGTGGCAGGAAATCAGGGAGGTAACATAGGAGAGGAAGTAATTGAGTGTTTTAAAACCTATGATTAGGAGTTTGATGTGGAGATAGATGGACAATTCCTGGGGGTTCTTTAGGAGTAGGAGAATATGGCTTGAACAGTTTTGTAGAAAAATGATCTGGGCAGGAGAGTGAAGTATGGACTGAAGTGTGGAGAGACAGGGAGCAGAGAGGTCAGCAAGGAGGCTAAGAAATAGGTTGGATAGGATAAGTGCTTGGATTAATGTGGTAGCAGTTTGGATAGAGAAACAAGGATGTATTTTAGTGATGTTGTAAAGACTAAGTCAATAAATGTTGGTGACAGTTAAAATATGTGGTTTGAAGGAGAGAGTTGAATTGTGGTTAATACCAAGGTTTAAAAACTTCTGAGAAGCTCTCTTTAAAGACTTACTCATGTCAGTTCTCCTCCAAGGGACATTCGAGATTAAGCCCTCTTTTTTCCTGACTTCTTCTCCCTTCTGCATCATGCCTGCACTTGGATCTTTTCCTTTTAGATGCTTTGTATTTACTCCACCTACAGCACTTATGTACATATCTGCTATTCATTTGTTTATATGAATGTCTGTCTCCCTTTCTAGTCTTTAAGGTCACTGTGGGCAGAGTACTACCAACTCTGTTTTATTATTCTGTTAAGTGCTTAGTACACTGCTCTGCACATAGTAGCCACATAATTCATTCAACTGTTATTTATTAATAATAATGTTGGTATTTGTTAAGCGCTTACTATGTGCAGAGCACTGTTCTAAGCACTGGGGTAGACACAAGGGAATCAGGTTGTCCCACGTGGGGCTCACAGTCTTAATCCCCATTTTACAGAAGAGGTAACTGAGGCACAGAGAAGTTAAGTGACTTGCCCATAGTCACCCAGCTGACAGGTGGCAGAGCTGGGATTCAAACTCATGACCTCTGACTCCAAAGCCCGTGCTCTTTCCACTGAGCCACGCTGCTTCTTCAGTTATTGAGCACTTACTGTGTGCAGAGCACTGTGCTAAACATATAATGAATACCTCTGATTGTTATTGGGATTTCTGGTTTGCATTGATTTTCCCCCAAAGTTGTACTGCTTAGTGATGCTGGAAATCTCATTATGTTAGACTACTGGAAGGTCCTTGGTGGCAGGAACTGTGACTACCCAACTGCATTGTACTTTATCCCAAGAGTTTATTACAGTACTCTGCATGTAATAAGCACTAAATAAATATTGTTAATTGAGGAATAAATTAAGAGACGCATGGAGGACCACTGCCTCCTTGCAAAATGACAATGTACTGTAAAAGGTGCTGGGTTACTACACAGTAGCAAATCTCTTTATCTCTTGTTCCTTAAATACATTTCTCCTGGCTGAAAGGTTAAATGAGGAGGCAGGAAAGTTTGAACTCTGGGAGCACCTCCTCCTCCAGAATGTGAGCAAGTAGTGCAAGAAGAAGAATTCAGTGTTCCCCTCTAAACTGAGTGGTTGTATCACTATGTATCCATGTTGCCCATTAGAGGTTCCTAGTCTCTGCATGGACTCTAACACAAGATCTGGGCAACTGCTCACAGGTCCTGGGCTAAGGCTTCATACAAACCAAACCCTGCAACAAAAATGATTGTGCAAAATACTGAAACAAACCCAAATCCCTACTTATTTATTTTACAGCTCTATTCCATTTACATGCAGATGGTTCTCAGTGAAACTAATGAATGATAAATATTGTCCTCCTTGACCACATAGCAAAAGGTCATCCTCACATTAAAATCTTAAAGAAAAAACAGAAGTTAGTTAATGTAATTAATGAAAGTACCTTGGCATGCCAACTAAGGAGATGATGATAGTATGCAGCAACACTGGAAGATAAATGTCAGTTGATATAAGTGGTATTTATTGAGTGCTTAGTGTGTGCATAGCACTATAGTAAGTATTTGGTAAGGTACAATACACAGCAGAGTTGATAGACATGTAGGAGCTTACAGTCTAAAGGGAGAGACAGGTTGTTATATTATGGATATGTAACTATGTGCTTTGGACTGAGGGTGGTGTGAACATCAAGCGCTTAAAGAGTTCAGATTGATGTGCTTAGTACAGAAATTTGTCTCCAGACGGCAAGCTCATTATGGGCAGTGAATTTGCCTGTTAATTCTGTTGTATTGTACTATCTCAAGCACTTAGTACAGTGCTGTGCACACATTAAGCACTCAAATATAATTGAATAAAAGGGAGAAAGAGTATGAGATTTGAGGAATACTTTGGTGAAGATCTCCTGAAATGTAATTTTAGTAAGACTTTAAAGTGAGGAGAGTGATGGCATGTCCTATATAAAGGGGCACTAATAATGATAATATTGATGGTATTTAAGTGCTTACTATGTGCCCAGCACTGTTCTAAGTTCTGGGGTAGATACAGGGTAATCAGTTTGGACACAGTTCCTGTCCCATGGGGCTCACAGTTTTAATTCCCGTTTTCCAGATGAGGTACTTGGGGCCCAGAGAAGTGAAGTGACTTACCCAAGGACTAGGACATGTCCTATGACTCCCAGGCCCCTGCTCTTGTCATTAGATTGTGTTCTTTTTCCATGCTAGACAGAGGACATGGGCAAAGGTCAGCAGCAAGATAGATGAAATCGAGGTACATCATATTAAGAATGATGCAATTTCCAGAGGAGGAAAGATGGCAGGAAAGTATACAATTATAACAGGAAATTTGGTCTTGAGACAGTTTAAATCATCTGAACGACAAGATACATGGTGTTAAGCTTGTGAGGAATTTTTCTGGTTCCCTACCCTCACTTTTGAGACTTTTTTCGTTTCCTATGGGTAAGGTGCCTGGTGATTTCTTACCAAATACTAACTAGACCCAGGTCTCCACTGACCCTGAGATCACACAGGTTTGCTTTCATTTGGATTAAAGAAGACTTTTGAATGATATTGACCAGTAAATAATCTTATTGGTTTTTGTGTCTCTAGTGGTGTTACACTCTGACAGAAATATAATATTGCCTCAAAGGAAAAGACTGCTCTTGGAATAAAACTGAAAAATCGATGTCGATCATATATTCTTAGGGTGTTGGGGCTTGGAGGGAATAGTTCCAGAGAGATGAGGAAAAATCACAGAGAACATACTTTTGAAAATATAGGGCAACAATAAGTGATCATTAAGGAAATGTCATACTGCTCTGTATTGCACAAAAAATCATACAGATTGGGGGTGATGGTGTGATCAGGAAAAAGTGATTACTACAACATTAATTGGTCACTCAGTTATTTTTTGTAGGTAGCATGCTGACTTAATTTTCACAATATTTGAAGTCAGCTTTTTATTGTATGACCCATAAGGTCATGATAACAAATGTCACTGAAATAAAAATTCTTGATCAGATATTTTGCCTGTCCCTGTCTGCATTGTAAAAAATTAGGCATTTATAGAAATTAAACTTGGGGAATCAATCAATAGCATGGGTTAATGGAAAGAATGGATTAATGGATTCAGAGAACCAGGTTCTAACCCCAGCTCTGCCATCTGTCTGCTGTGAGACTTTGGATAGGTCACGTACCTTTTATATGCCTCAGTTGTCTCATCTGTAAAAATGGAGATAGACTGAACCCCATTTGGGACATGGATTCTGTCCAACCTGATTATCTAGTATCTACCCTAGTGCTTAGTATAGTGCCTAGGACATAATAAGCTCTTAACAAATACCATTAAAAAAATCAGTCAATAGTATTTTTTGAATGCTTATTGTGGGAGAGCACTGTACTCAGTGTTTGGGAAGAGTACAATGCAATAGCCTATGAGGCGCTTACAGTTTAGAGGGGAAGATGGTTATTTAAGTAAAGTAGATTACAAATGGAGGAAATGGCAGAACATTAAGGATGCATACACATGTTATGTGGGTCTGGTGGATATCAACTGCTTAAAGGATATCCATCCAAGTGGGTAGGTGCTGCAGAAAAGAGGGTAGGGAAAATGATGGTTTAGGGACGGCCTCTTGGAGGAGATGTGACTTTCCAATGATTTTGAAGGTGGGGAATAGGTTGGACTAGCAGATGTGAAGGGGGTTAGCATTTCAGGGTAGAGAGAAGATGCAGGACAGCTGAGGTCAGGGTACGATGAGTAACTTGGTGTCAGAAGAGGGAAGTCTTTGGGTTGAGATGTAGTAGGGTATCTGTGCACTCTGGAAGCCCCAATCTGGCTCAAAGACCAAACCAAAGAAACCACATAAATGGAGAAGCAGGTAGGATGAAACTGAATTCCTTCACAGAGCAATTATCTTCCTTTGGTTGTGGTCTTAGCTAGCTAAGATGCAGAAGAGAGGCATAGTGCCAGGGAGAATGAGTGCTTTGAACAATTGTTTGCTTCTTGCACTGCTCTATCACTGGGACTGATTAAGACATCATTTATTCTATACACCCTCCCTCTGAGTTGACTATACACTTGGCTGTCTACACTTCAACCATTTTGAGGCTCTCACCCCAGCCCCACAACCTTATGTACCTATTCCTATCACTGTATCCCCTCTGTGTAATTTAAGCTAATATCTGTTCTTCCTTTACTAATGTTGTTACCACTCCTGGCATTTATCAGCTATCAGGAGACCAATATTTCTCTTTCTCCTTACATTAAGTTAAACTCTTAAATTAAGCACTCAATTCCATGTTCTCTATACAATAAACACTCGCTTAATATGATTGACTGACAAAGTTAAGGCCTGGTAGTTTGGTATGAGAAAGAAATACTACCAGGCTTTAACTTTGTCAGTCAATCATATTTATTGAGTGTTTATTGTATGGAGATAGTAATATAGTAACTATCACACATGATCACACATCATTTTAATGACACATATTTTTTGCAAAGTGTTGAAAAATTGGCCCGTCTCTAATATGGTCAATAACTGATATAGAGTGATTGACAGTAGTATCATCTTCCTTCTGTGATTTCAGAAATGCATATATATGTAAAACCTTATCATTATTTGACATTACTGTTGTGCTTTCACAGATCTTCTATGGCATTGTTTAGTATGACCTGCACATGGGCCACAAAAAGATTTGGAGAGTTTGCTTCCTAAACAGTGGAATTAGGAATTTAGTCAGTACAGTATGTCATAGAGCAGAAATTAGGACTTTTAAAGTGACAATTATTTGGAAAGATTGGAAAAAGAAGAAAAAACATTGTCTCAATTACAAGTGGAATTTTGTGTGTTGGCATATGTTTTTATGTTAGTGAAAACCACCTAAAACTATAATCCTCCACTGTCTGTTATTTGAATCTTGAGTTCCTAACCAGTATTATTCTGTCCCTTCCTTGCTCCATCTTCCCTGATTCCCCATTATTCTAGTCAAAAATATTCTTCCTGAGAAATGCAGTCATCCATTGACATTGTAGAAGGATCCTCTAGACTGTGAGCTTGTTGTGGGCAGGGAATATGTTTGTTTGTTGTTGTTTTGTACTCTCCCAAGTACTTTGCACACAGTAAATGCTTAATAAATATGTTTGAACTGAATCATCCATCCCCAAAATAGCCACTCAGAAATACCTAGATATAGGCTCTCTTCCATCCCTTTCAGCCTTAAAGAAAATCCCTTTCACTCCTTGATCCAAGCTACATAGAATTTATTAAAATGCTAATTTAGAAGACACAATTTTAAGGGTAAATTCCATTGTTAAAACATTTACAATCTGTCTTTGGAGTATTTTAAGCATCTGTAAATTAAAACTGAGATCTGGTCTTTAAAAGGTAGAGTTTACAAACAAACATCAGCTCAAATATTCTGAGGTGCTGAAGTGTCGAATGGTAATTGAGGCAGTTCTTGCAAGACTTTAAAAAATGTGTAGAAAATAATTAAAATATAAATTAACTATAATTTATAGATTATGAAAAGCCTGATCCATTTCATTCCTACTTTTAATTCATGAAAATTATCCAAAATGAATTAGTCTGATTATTAACTGGTTCCTTTTAATGGCTGGTTGGAATTAATAAGGTTAGAACTTAATAAGTTATATCAATGAGTTGTATTTATTGAAGGCTTACTATGTCTGCTGTTCTAAGTACCAATATTCCTATCAAGACACTTGTGTTCAATTGCAGATTTATTAAACATTGATCATATAAATTAGTAATTTGTTGGAGTTAGTTTAAAAAATATGAGACTTCATGATTCCAGGAAGGCCTTTTGAGAGGCCCTCCCAGATTAAGCCTGACTTCCTCATGACACTCTGTTCTGCTTCACCCTGACTCGTTCCCTTTGTTCTCCCAGCCCCAAAGCACTTATGTACATATCTGTGATTTTATTTGTATTAGTGTCTGTTTCTCCACCCCCTCCCCAAGACTGTAAATTCATTGTGGGCAAGGATTGTGACTGTTTATTGTATTCTCCCAAGCACTTAGTACAATGCTCTGCACACAGTCAGCACTTAATAAGTATGATTAAATTAATGAATTAATTTACTGTAGGGGATTGTGAACTTATCCAATAAATTGAATTCCTAATCAAAAATCTATAATTTATTTAGGGAAATTGAGAGTTGATATACCTTTTCTGACATTTCAGGGACAGAGAAATTATTAGATTCTGCTGCATAAATGGATGAGATAAATAAACTACTTGAACCCCACCTTAATCTAGACTGTTCCTCTGGGACAGTGGCAGCTTGTTTTAGTTTTTCACATGTATCCCAAGTGTCTATTAGGTGACACCAAATACCAAATTCAAACGCTGTGGATGATGACATACTAGTGCAAAATAAAAAAGTTCTGGCCATTACATGATGAGAAAAAACAGTGTATTATGCAGGAGCGAATTCAGCATTGTAACAGTTTAACACTCATGAATACTTGAAACCACACTTTAATTTCAGTTATACGTGACTCATAGTAGTCCAAAATCCCATCTACGTGTATTCCAGAATGTAAGGTATTTATTTAAATGTCAGTGATAACATTACTATAGCCCTGTATTGTCTCTTTAATAGATAATTCCACCTTCTTTTCCCTATACAGAACTACCTTATAGTGTAGCTTATGTTAAGTTCCTTAAAATGTGGATGAGGCATGAATGGCTGTATCATAGAGTATGTTTTCTCATATATGCACATGTTCTAAATTGGGGTCCATTCCAGAATTTTTGGAAGAGATGAAATTCCCATAGATGAAATAATTCTGTATCATTAAAACATCACTTTACTATTATTCCCTGTTTGTCATTCAAAGTATTGCTTTATAACATTAACTAAATAAGCAGTTCTAATTTGGTATTCAGCCTCTGCCTCCCTCTTTAGATTTAAAGCTCATGGGTATGAAACGTCTCTATTGTATTTATACTCCCAATTGTTTGATACCAAGCTCTGCACTTACTGTGCCAATAAATATATTGATGGTGATGATGATACAGAAGATTGCAGAAGAGTTAGCTCTGTTGACTGTGGTAGTGATTTTTCAACTTCACTGAAACAAGGGTCTAAGTGATGTTGTACTGTCTTTTTTTCTTCATAAAATGCCTTGTATATTCTACTTTACGCCTTTGCACACCTTTGAACCTCTTTCTCTGTCAGGTTGGTCTACTGTCAATAAAAAAAAAAAAAAAAAGAAATCTAATACTTGAAAGTTGATGCAAATTTTTTTTAGTCCACCTTAGCTTGTGGTGGAGCTAAGATTATAGCAACAACCTTGACAGCCCTATCTTCCTCCACTGGGGAACAGGAAAAACAGTGCAAAATTGGGGTGTCATAGAAGGGCAGGGATTTTAGCCAGATTTAGCAGCCTGTTCTACTATGTCACAATTTAGGTAGAGCAGAGCAGAGAATCTGGCTTCCAGTTTGTGCTTGGGAAGGAGCATCTGATCGGGGTTATCTCCATTCCATTTTAAAGTAGCAAAGAATCAGATGAGGCAGAATGGCAGATATTTTAGCTGGATGTCCAGCAAATAAATAATAAGAAAAGGACATCCTTTTCCGTCCTGTTGTGATTTTTTGCTGCTTTCTAATAGTGCAGAAAAGTTTGCCTTTGGTTTGTGTTCAGGTAGGTCAGAGATAAAGAGGGGTGGAGAAATAATTGAATTTCCTATAGTGATTGGACTTAGTGGCAGATGGAATTTACAGATCTTTGGCTGCCTCAGCAATTAATAATTCATGTATCTCTAGGTTTCATGTATTGTGTTCATATGGGACTGAGGATAAACCCCTATAATCCCTACCTCTACTGTTATGTTTTTTTCTTCAAACTACACATTTTCAGGGTATATAATTTCCTTTAAAAACAAATTCCACATGTTTAATACAATTGTTTGAAGAACCTTTTCTTTTTGGTTTGTTGTTTTGAACCTACCACCCTCGAGACTCAAACATAGCTCCCTCAGTCCAATTTAATGGACTTAATGAACAATTTAGTTTTTGCCCAGTCAACACTCTAAATGATTTTTTTAAAGCTTCCAGCATGATCCTATCAGCCTTCAACTTTTTAGGTTGATGAACTCTAATCTTTTCTATTATCCTCACATGGATGTTTTTCTCACTCAAGGATTTTCTAGGTGGCCCTTCCTTTCACTTTATCCATCTTTATTTCATGCTCCCAGAGATATGGAAAACAAACTATGCACACAATTTCTCAGGTGTGTGCAGATGTACAGTAGCAAACAGATGTCTTCAGTTCTATATTTCCTAAGTCCTGTTGATATAAGCAGCTACTACAAAATGAAGAATTAAAGCAATTACTTGGTTAATCCTGGGGGTAAGGCAATACTTCAATAATGAACAAATAACTATTCCATATGAAATGTATTTTGAACAAAGTCCACGGATGAGATCTGTAACATGGAAAGCAAAACTGCTAGTTGGCCGTGCTAATGATAATGAAGTTATAACATTAACTCCTTATCATTATTAACTCCTTTGTCTCCTTATTTTTTAATGCCAAACGTTGCTTTTAGCCAATAAGAAACAAAATTACTATGGGTTAAGTTCAGTTTTAGTAGAAGTTGGGTAAATGTAATATAGAAAGACATAATATATTGTGGAAAAAAAGGAAGACCTAGGGGTGGAAAAAAATAGATCTTTCAAAAGAACTGGATATTGTTCTTTTCCATGGGTATGTTGAGGCATAATTATGCAAATATGGTAACAGAGAGCCAAATGACACAAAGATTGTCTTCATAAAATATGAAATGACCTTAAGCAATTCAAAATGAATATTTCTCATGATATGTGACTCATTATTTTCAACTGCAGGATTAAGGAGTAATAGTCTGCTGTAACTTGGAAACTACTGGATAATATTAGAATTGTTTTCTTTTCTAAAATGACTATTTGCTTTACATGTTTTTTTACTAAATCTTGTTTTTTTACTAAATCTACTTATAATTTCATCACCTGAAGTCATAAATGCTCCTTAATGGGAAGCCTAAATAGTAAGATGTCTTAAGATACCACAAGATTACTGAGCTACTCTTTACTATGATAGACTGCAGTGTGAATTTGAATGATAGTGGAATAGCAAAACTGGTGAATAAACTGAATGAGTATAATTTTACCACAAATAACGTATGCTTCATTACCCTTTATAAAAGCTCAGAGATTCTGCAGTTTAATGCTTTCAAAGATGCTGAGCAGTAAGCATAGATTCCTGGTAAAAACTGATGTATGTCTCCTTAAGAATTCAATGTCCAAGAATAAATAAAGAAAAATTGCATACTAAAAATCCCAGCCACTTGCTTATATTCATATTAGGGGGATTAAACCCTTAAATTGCCAATTACATTTTTGAATCAATACATATATTTAACTAAAAAAACCTAACCATATTTTTCCTTGTTAATGGAACTGGCATTGCAAAAAATATAGAAATGAAAGTCTAATTTCATGTCTCTAATTGTCAGCTTTCATCCTTTGAATGGAATCATTTACACATTTTCCAGACTAACTTGGTGAGGTTTTGCTAAATCACTTTTACTTTGGTGATATCTGATTATTTATATCTTTCAACCTTTATTAGGCTGAAAGCATGCTATATTTTATCTTGGAAGGAACCAATCTGTTTCACCCTTTAAATCTCACCATTGTCCCTCAAATCATGGGTAGGAAGTTCCAGCAACTCAAAAGAAAAAAAAAGATACATTAGTTGTCTTTAGCAATTTATTGATACCTGATCTAATAGTTCCATTCTTTTTCTGAGTCAGTCAGCCTTTCTTGATGCAGAATATCACCTTAGTGCTTTAGCATTCTCAGTTATCTCAAAGGAACCAAGTACTTCATTGATGTTCCAAGCACAGCATCATGACACCCCCCAAAAATTTATAGAACTCTCAAAAGCTCTGACAGGGACTCAGGTATTTTTTTTGCAAGAGTGACCACACCGATCATCTGATTTCCCAGGAGAAGGGTCATTTAAAAATTAATTACTTTTGTTTCCTGGGGCATTCTTAATAAGATGAGGTCATGGCAGAGAAAAAACAGTTTGAGTCCCTCCAATGCACTAATGACCTAGACCAGCATTACAGTCCCTTCTCTGGGGCCAGGATCTGAAACTTATCAATTTGTTTAGCCTGGAACCCAAGTTCCATATTTCCAAACAATTATTTCACTTTGGTACTGAAAACTACTATTTTTTCATGTTTAGTATGCTGTCTTTAGTTTATGTGCAAAGAAAAAGCCCCAAGTTTCTTTAAAAACACCAACTGGTGTTGTCTTATACACTTGCTTCCCTGATGTCTTCTATTAAAATAAGATCTGATATCCTGATATCTGTGGAAGACCTGTGGCCTGAAATGTAACATTAGGGAAGTTAAAAATGTGTCTCCTTTCATGAAGCACAGTGTGTATGATTTTGACTATACTTTTCTTTTTTCTTGTACCTTGTATTTTGCCATCATATTGGGAAAATACAAATACAGAAATAATCTTAACACACTCTGAGGACTTAAGACCCAAGGTGACCCTAGAATTCTGAGGCTACTAAACCATTACCAAAGAAAAATATAAATTTCAGTGAATAGTTTACTCAAGAGTTAGCTTGTGAACTCATAATGATCTGCCAGTTCATTTCACAATGAAGAGGCAGAATGGCTCAGGCACTGTAGAAATCAAAACACTAGAGGAGAAGGAGGGCACAATAGGTCTCTCTAAACAGTTGTTTTAAAAGAATGATGGACTTAATATTTCAATATGTTAAAGATAAGCAATAAAGCACAAATGTTCACATAATGGAAAGGGTACCTTTACTTAGTGCTGTCTTTATTACAGCAATCTTAAAGATTTGAGGAAAGTGATGTAGCTGAAGTAGTGTATTATTCATCAGTGGAATCTTAGGACTGTGATTTGGAATTTGGGAACAGGGAAAATCACCTTTTAGTGGCCCCATAGACTTGCTGTGAGAGGTTGCAATGGATGAAAAATACTAGGAAAAGGAAAGAAGGGTGGAGAATAAAGCTCAAGGAAAATAGGAAACAACATGATTTCCTTTTGTTCAAAGCAGAACTGTCTGGAATAGCTGAGGCTTTGGCCTCAAATAAGTCGGTCTACAAGAAAAGTACCCTCAGTGCTAAGCACTTGGTATGGTCAAGATAGACATAAAAGGCAGGGCTCAGTAGAGTAAGTCAAAGTACAGCATCAATGGAAGGGACATAAATGACGAAAAGATAATGATGTCCTGAAAATAGGACAATCTCAATGTGATAGAGATGTGAGCTTTTGGGAGACTATAGTAGCCAACTAAACTACTTGGAGAGCAACAATCAGAAAAGGATTGCTCTTTTTGAGCAGAGACTTTGGGAATATCAGAATACTAAAAGAAAACAAGACAGGTCCCATAAGTAACAAATGCATCATACCACAAGCAACCAGTGTGGCCTGCACCTTTGAAGTCTCATCAGTCTTTTCAGCACATACCCCACACCTCGTCAGTAGCCTCACCATGGAAAACAGAAGTTAGCTCAATCCCAATTGCTGGAGAAGGTACAGCCTTTCTTTTGTCAAAAATTATTAAGAAAGGAGGTACTTTATCCTCACTTGAAATTGCTATAAGCATCTCCATAGTTATACTTCTCTGAGGTAACAGAAAACAATTGATCTTGCTTCTTTGCAAAATAATAATAGTAAGGACAGTATTTGTTAAGCGCTTACTATGTGTTAAGCACTGTCCCAAGCATTGGGGTAGATACAAGATAATCAGGTTGGACACAATCCCAATCCCACAGATGAGGTAACTGAAGCACAGAGAAATAAAGTGACTTGCCCAAGATCACCCAGCAGACAAGTGGCAGAGCTGGGATTACAACCCAGGTCCTTCTCAAAAGCAAATGCCTAGTGGAAAGAGCACAGACCCAGAAGGTAGAGGACTTGGATTCTAATCCTGGTTCTGCCAATTGCCTGATGTGTGATCTTGGTCAAGTTACTTAATCAATGATGTTTATTAAGTCTGTTCTGTAGGCAGACCACTGAATTATGTACGTCAAGTACAGTAAACTGAGTTGTTGAATGTCATCCTTGCCCAAGACGTTTACAGTACTTAAAGGGTACAGATCCAAGTGCACAGGTAATGCAGAAGGTTGCAAGT
The DNA here is from genome assembly GCF_004115215.2 of Ornithorhynchus anatinus. Taxonomy (NCBI): domain Eukaryota; kingdom Metazoa; phylum Chordata; class Mammalia; order Monotremata; family Ornithorhynchidae; genus Ornithorhynchus; species Ornithorhynchus anatinus. The sequence continues at coordinate 105,862,678 of NC_041730.1, forward strand.
AGATGACCTGAGGTTTCAGTAGGGGAAGGCTTCTTGCAGAAGATGTGATTTTCAAGAAGCCTTTGAAGGTGGAGAGTGTAATGGACTATCAGATATGAAGATGAAAGAAGTTCCCGGACCAGAGGGAAGATGTGGGTGAGGAGTCAGCACAAAGACAGAGAAGTAACATGGGCTAAAGGAAGGATTATGGCCCTGGGAGTCAGAAGACCTGAGTTCTATTACTGGCTCCACTACTTGCCTGCTGTGTGATCTCCATCGTCATTTAAATTCTCTGTGCCTCAATCACCTTATATATAAAATGGAGATTAAGATCTTGAGTCCCATGTGGGATATCGACTGTGTCCAACCTGATTAGCTTGAAATCTAGTCTAGTGCCTAGTACAATGTCCGACACACAGTAAACATTTAACCAATACCATAAAAACAAGATAGATGAGATAGAGGTACAGTAAGTTGACAGTAGAGGAGCAAAGTTTTCAGGCTGGGTTATAGTAGGAGTTCAGCACGGTTAGAAGGGATGGGGAGAGCGAGCAAATTGCCTTTAAAGCTAGTGGGGAGAAGTTTTTCTGTGATGTGGGGTGAATGGGCAACTACTGGAAGTTTATAAAGAGTGGGGAAATGTGAACTGAATGGTCCAGGGCCATACAGACAGAAGTGTTTGTGCCTCAGTTTCAGCGTCTGTAAAATGTTCTCCCTCCTGCTTTGAATGTGAGCTCCAGATGGAGCAGAATGTATCCAACCTTAGTTATTCATCAACTCTGTTATATTGTATTCATTCATTCAATTGTATTGAGCACTTACTGTGTGCAGAGAACAGTACTAAGCCCACAGGTACAATACATGATTTTTTTAGTTGGTTGTTTTATGTTCAGTTCAAGCTCTCCTTTAAGATTACAACCTTGAAAAATATAACAATTCCACCCCTATAACCCAATGTAAATTTTGAAAAAATGAATTTTGAGTTCAGTGTTTTTATCATATAAAGTCCTTATTGTAGTTTATGTGTGTTTATCTAAAGAACAAAAGGTGAAATTCTGTAATGGTACTGAACAAGAAAGTCTAAGTGTAAGGATAATTGCTGAAGCTGAGAATTTTTAAGCATTTAAAAAATGCTGCCTGGACATTTATTTGTTATTTTAAGCCTGCTAAGGGACCTGGTGAACAAGCTGTTTCTATTTCAGTTGAGAGATTGCATTGTGGTTTATAGTATTACACATCAGTTTCAGGAACCATACCCAGTGGACCTTCCATTTACGGTGTGTTGTTTTTTCTAGACTACAAGCTTATTGTGGGCATGGAAAGTGTTACATTGTATTCTCCTAAACACTTAGTACACTGCTCTGCACACAATAAGCATTCAATAACTGATTGGTTTTTTTTTTACAGAATAATCACTATCAGAATCAAACAAAAAAAAAACACCAGGAGTACAGCAGGTTCTCAGTAATTGACATAACATAATGAGCTCACCATGAACTATCTGTGTGGCTACAACTGAAATGAATATTAGTGAAGTTCTGTCCATAATGTTCATTCATTCATTCAATTTACTTACTGTGTGCAAAACATAGTATTAAGCCCTTGGGAGAGTACATACAATACAACAATACACACTGTTTCTAAGTCCTAAATCCCTGCTGAAATAGCTCCCAGCCTCACTTTAGGAATGCTTAGACCTTGGTTAGGTTTTGAAGGATCCTAAAGTCCTCCAGTTTTTCCCTCTTGAAATGGCTGGTATGGGGACCTTCTTCCCAGTGTCCCCAATTTCCTGCATCCCTAAAGTGCCACCACCCTAGTGTGAAACCCAGAAATTTCCCTGAAGGCCAGGGCGTCATTGGTGACTCACCTACCACCCATCCCCTGGGGCTGGTTTCAAGAAGCTCATGGAGAAAGAACTCCTTTCCACAGCTTCCCTGGTCCATGCATCTCCCCAGGACCTGCGAGTGCTTACTCTGGTAGTTGAGAAAGTAGGTAGCAAGTCTTGGGAAACTGGGGCTTTATTTAGAGGGCAGGTGATCTATCCCTCCTTCTCTCTTCTTCAGGGCTGGAAGGAAGCTGTAACTAGCCAGAAGTCAGCTCTGATATAAGAAGAGTCCCAGAAGGGCATTTGGAGATCATTGAAAAGCTGGCACAACACTGGTGGGGTGTGGGGAGTGCTCTCAGCCAGGTGGGGCCAGGATGGATTTGACAGAGAAGGAAGACTGTACTACCCAGGCCTGCCATCCCAAGCCCTTGCTGTCTTCTCTCTCTTTAGATGCCATTAGTTGCAGCTCCTTCTCATTCTTTTATTGTGATCCAAGGCCTGGGGCTGTGTACCAGAGTCTTCTCCAACTGCATAACCCATTTACTCCCACAGACTCCCACAGTCTGTTAGTCTCTGTTACTGCAGGGCCCTTCAGTTTAGAATTTTGTTCTTTATTTTCTGCACAGTTCCCTCCTGAAATCTCCTGGCCTTGACTGGGATGGAGAAAAGACTAGGGTTGGAAGCTACTGGTCACACTTACTCCTGGGCCTGCTGCATCCAGAATCAGTCAGCTTTGTCATCCCCACCTCTACCCCTTCCTCTAGACTGTAAACTCACTGTGGACAGGGAATATGTGTGTCTTCCAACCCTGTTGTATTAATTCTCCCAATGCTTAGTATGGTGCTATGCATACTGTAAATGCTCAGTAAATATCATTGTTTGATTGATCTACTGACTTCCATGACACAAATCCCTGAACATATAACTTCGAGGGAAGGAAGGGAGACTGACCAGTGAACTGGACAGAACATTCTGAGAACCAGTATGGCCTAGTGGCAAGACCAAGGGTGTGGGAGTCAGAGGTTGTGGGCTCTAATCCCGGGCTTCAGTTATGTCATCTGTAAAATGGGGATTAACAATGTGAGTCTCATGTGGGACAGGGACTGTGTCCAACCTTATTACCTTGTATCTATCCCAGTGCTTAGAACAGTGCTTGGCACATAGTAAATAGTTAAATGCCATAATTACTTTTTTAGCAGCAGTAGTAGTACAGCATAGTGGATAGAGCATGGGCCTGGGAGTCAGAAGGTCATGGGTTCTAATGCTGGCTCTACCACTTAGCTGTGTGACCTTGGGCAAGTCACTTCACTTCTCTGGGTCTGTTACCTCATCTGGAAAATGGGGATTAGGATTATGAGCCCCAAATGGGACAATCTGACTACCTTGTATCTAGCCCAGTGCTTAGAACAGTACTTGGCACATAGTAAGCATTTAACAAATGCCATTATTATTATTATTATTAGAACAGTTAAAATGAGAATCATTATTGATTGAAGTGATTTGTCTAGAGATGATATGACCCCTAGTGAGAATTTATTTTTCCTAGTTCTTAGACTGGGCTCTGGATCTCATTCATTGCTGAAAGATAATGAGAAACATATCCCTGCATGGTAGATGAATATACTGGAGCCATCCGCAACCTGAAGTAATATTATCCACAGCATTTTGCCAATCTTCTAATCTCATTTTTTCCCAATCAATGATATTTATTAAGTGCTTACTGTGTACAGAGCATTGCATTAAGCACTTGGAAACATTCAGTGGAGTTGAGAGACACAATCCCTGCCCTTAAGGACCTAACCTCATCCAGTCAGTGAATATTCTCAAAAACACCCATCAGTCGTAGGAATACCACTACACCAACACACGGGAATATTTTGGGAGATTTTTGTTGGCTACAGGAATCCTGGAGGAGGCAGAGTTCAAGCCATACATGACACATTTTGTAGAAATTATTACACAGGGATGAGGATCATTCAATTCCCAGGATTTGGACAGATTTATGAGGGATCTGAAGGGCTAATTCAGAATCCATTGAAGCCTCAGGAGATCAAGAGAGGGTACAGTGAGGAAAGAAGCCATACTTCACTAGTCTTGATTGAAGTCTCTAATTCAATAGGCATCCCATTAAGACTGGGAAAAACCCTTTCCCCTCACTTGTGGGAAGCCAGTAGACAAGATGGTCCTATTAGGTAATTCTAAATAGACAACTATTTGGAGTCCCTAAATTCCCTGAAGCCATTTTAAAGCTTAGAGATATCACAATGCCTGTGAACTCTGTGCTAGACTATTGTCCCTAGATACCATGTTTGCCAAGACTGAAGAGCTATACCATGGTTGAATTCCCAAGTATCTAGATTAAGGATGGAGAGTGAATTGAATTGAAGGATCACTTATAAAGTTTTAGTGATCCACTGAGGATGACATAGCTAAAATATTTCAAGTTCATCATAATGTAATAGCATGTAAAGAACTATAGCACTCATAGTTATAGAAGCTGCTATTAAACTAGGCACATATTCTCATTTGTAATGATATCTATCCAATTGGACTGTGTAGTCCTTTTGAGCAAGAAATGTCACTTTTATAGTCTGTGCTTCAAGTGCCTAGTATACTGCAAAACACCAAGTGGGCCTCAGTATACATATGGGAAGGATCATGGCCTAATGGAAAAAGCATGGGCCTGGCTATCAGAGGATCTGGGTTTTAATTCTGCCTCCACTACTTACCTGCTGTTTGACCTTGTGCAAGAAACTTTATTTCTCCGTTATTTAACATCACAGTTTAAATAACTTCTTTCAAAAATACACTGGCTTCCTACAGAGCCATATAAGTGGCTGGGATTAATTCCCCTTAGAGCTGCATATCCAGCAACATAACAGAGAGAGGAGCCATTCTTGGCTAAAATGTTTTGATGCATTCAAAATATAAATATGTAAAATTTATTGTGGGAAAATTGTATCTCTCCCACTGAGAATCCTCCCGTTGATGTCACTGATAAAGTCCTTGTGTTTACTGAACTGCCTTCATCCTCCTTTTTCCAGAAGCGTGTTCTCTAATGTCTCCCCGTGAAGAAGTGTTCCTTGAAATAATCTATTACTTCTAAAAGAAAAGTGAAAAGTATATTTCCCAAACATTCAGATGTAATCTAAGTACAATTTCTTTCAAATGGAATCCTTGAAATATATATAAACTCTAATCAAGCTTTCTGATCATTTTTTTTTTAATCCCTTTTCACCTTTTCCTGGAAACTATTCCTTCCTGCTTCTGAAGGAACTATTTCATTTCACAGTGATCTATTTCTTAGCTTTCCCCAGCCCTTTTCATCCTTGCTTTAGAACAATCTTAAAAATGAAGAAAATCTAGGTGGGCATGTGAGAAATATAATTTGCTATTGTTCTCCAAGAGTATATTTGACTTAAGGGTATCCCTAATAAAAAGACCCCAGAACTGGGAGTCAGGAGAACTGGGTTCTAGTTCCAGCTCCACCACATACCTGATGTGTGACCTTGGAAAAATCATTTAACTTTTCTAGGTTTCAGTTTCTTTAATGTAATATCGTGTTCTAAATATTAAATCTATGCACATCCAACTCAGCCACTCTTGGAGACACAGTCCCCTAGGCTGTAAGCTTGTTGTGGACAGCAAATGTGTCCATTGTTGTATTGTACTCTCAAGTGCTTATTACAGTGCTCTGCACACATTAAGCACTCAGTAAATATGACTGAATGAATGAATGGAACATGTGAAGAAAATTGGTGAAATCAGGATACAAACAGCTGCTCTACGGAGAGCTAAAATTGGAAAACCTAAAGGAAGGAGGGTAGAAGAACTGTCTCGCAGACATGGGAAATCAGAGCCTCAGGTACAATGCTCCATCCCAGATGAAACCTGGAATTTAATTGCTGCTGAGAATAGACCTGTATAGTGCCCTGTCATTAAGAAGGCAAACTTAAAGGAAATTGCCTTAGAGGATTTCTGCTTAAACCTTTTCTCTATGAGTTAAGACTGTCTTATATTTGTGGTGTTAATTAGTAGGCAAACAAAACTTTTCTTTTTTTTATCCTCAGGATTTTTCTACTCTCTTTAACTAGGCAACCAAGGAAATTACCTTTGGTCATATAACAGGAATGAGACTCCTTGTGTCTTGCACTTCATCTCCCAACTTAACTGTCATCAACTAGGGAGGGCTTCTCCCCACTAACTCTTCCAAACTTGCAAGACAACAAATCAGTTTTACTGCTCCACATTATAATACAGGCTTTGGTGAAGGATTTGGAAACAAACAGGGGTGTAAAAGTTAGTCAAGAGAGATAAAAGGCTGGTATACTGCATATTAACTTCCTCATAATTATCTTTCAAATTGATTCAGGATGATTTCCCTTTTCACAGTTGACTTCATACAGACTAGTTCTATAAAACCTGTATTTAGAACAAACAGTTAAAGGCTGATTGTCTCCCATGTTTTTCAATAACATGACTATCTGGTTTATGACTTTCCGTAGATCTATGTATAGAGATTTTGCCCATTGTCTTTGAAACTAACCCTGCCGACTGTATGTGTGTGATATTATCCATGTATGCGAATAATTACTGACAATACCTCAGGCACTCCCTGGGATCAGGCCTTGTAAATCTGACCAGAGAAAGAAGGGACCATTTATAATGCTGCCCCCTACTCTTGCCCTGTTTCCATCGCTATTTTCTCTTTTTTTGTCCAGTTGTGTGAAGGGTAATGGTATATTTTTGTTTTGGAGATTCTTTGTTTTACATTTCATTTCAGAATGTGGACAACACCCTATCCCCCCAACCCAGTATCGTATTTAACGATGGCTTACAAAATAAGAAATGGCACTGTGGGGGTTTGCTGCCATTGTGGTCATAGAGATGGTCTGCTCCATGACCACCAGCTATTATTGCCAGCTGTTTCAAAATGCACATAGCTGAACCCAGGTAGACCAAGTCAGAGTGTGAATGGCCCACTCCAGTGAAAACCACAACTTCTGGCGATAGACTAGATCTTTACCCTCTTTGCCTTTAAAGCCCTTCTAAAAATCACATCACCTACAGAAGGTCTTCCCTGACTAATTGCTCATCTACTCAACCTATTTCTATCCATACTACCACTTCATTACTTCCACATCACTTATACATTAGTGTCCATTTTCCACCTCCTCCCTGCCATAGCTTTTTACGTTTGCATGTACATTTCCCTAAATTCTATTCCTTCTTCCTTATCTGGAATTATTCTAGCTATATTTCTGAGGGCCTTATAGGCAGGGGTTGTGTCTCCTTAAACTCTTGTGCTTTTCTGAATATTTAGTACAGTGCTTTGCACATGGTAAGTGCTCATTAAATACCATAGATTGATCAAAATGATTTTTATTATTTTCAAAATGTTCTGATAAGTGTATGGATGCAAATCAACTGAGAGGATACAATAAATAAAAAAACAAGCTAAGAATAAAGCTATGTCATTATATAATCACCATAAATAATAATAGTAATGATGGTATTTATTAAGCGCTTACTATGTGCCAAGCACTATTCTTGTAATCAGGTTGTCCCACATGGGGCTCAGTCTTGATCTCATTTTACAGATGAGGTAAATGAGGCAAAGAGAGGTTAAGTGACTTGCCCAAGGTCACACAGCAGACAAGTGGTGGTTCCAGGGTTACAACCCACATTCTCTGACTCCCAAGTCCGGGCTCTTTCCACTCAGCCAAGTTCCTTCTCCAATCAGTGTCATTGGCACACAAATAATATAAGGTTATAGATCCATTTATATTGGTTAGTCCTTATGAAATGGCAGTCACATTTAACACCTGCAAATCTTTAGTAAATAAGCTGTTAATATAAAAGGAAAACTTTTAAAAATAAACAAATAGAAAGTGAACAGTCTTCCTTTTATTGTAATTGCTAAGTCCTTACTATGTGTCAAGCACTATTCTAAGTGCAGGGGTTGATATAAGTTAATTTTGTATCTGTTCTGAAGTTTACTCTAAAATACTCTATTGCTTTACAAATAAGGGCAGGATAAAAGTATACTTCTATTTACATTTGAAGTATTTGGAAGCTAGATAGGATGGTCTGGAAAAGAACTTTCTGTTCTCCAGAATGTCAGGAGCAGTATTCCATGTGTTCATTTTGATGTCCTTATTTTCTAGGCTTCAGCCGACCTTGGCTTCTTATGTTAGACAGCCCAAATGTTAACTGTATAGCTGAAGCTGGAATTCACAGACGGAAAGCTCTTTAGCTGCCCAAGGCTTGGAGCCAGTACTGTCTACATACACTTCTGGGTTCTACTTGGTAGGAATGAGGAGTCTCTAGGGGAAGGGGATTTGGGTACTCTTGGGTTAGCTAAAGAGTGGGAAGGAAGGAATCTACGAAAGTGGATCAGGAATATGAGTCCAGGGAATGCGGAACTTAGCCTCAAGAAGGAAAGCAGAAGTGATGTTCCCGGTGAAACCAGCTATCATCTAGGAAGTGTCCCATCTGAAGGGAAGAACCGATCAAATGAAACAATTAAACTGTCTTATTAAAAATATAGCAGAACAGATTTGCTTCATGGTACAAGGGACAATGTTCCTTGAAAATTTGATTTTATTGTAGGATATGTGGGAAGCAGCATGGCTCAGTGGAAAGAGCCTGGGCTTGAGAGTCAGAGGTCATGCGTTAGACTCCTGGCTCCGCCACTTGTCAGCTGTGTGACTGTGGGCAAGTCACTTAACTTCTCTGTGCCTCAGTTACCTTATCTGTAAAATGGGGATTAATTGTGAGCCTCACCTGGGACAACCTGATTACCCTGTATCTACCCCAGCACTTAGAACAGTGCTCTGCACATAGTAAGTGCTTAACAAATACCAACATTATTATTATTATAAATTATGGTCTTTTCTAGAACTGTAAAATTAATATGAAATTCCATTACAAGCCATGTACCATAATGATAAAAACCAGTAAACTACTGTCTAATCTTTAAGAACAGTGCTCAGCCCAAAGTGAGCACTCAATGAATACCATTTATTGATTGAAGTACTCAATTTTAAATGAATGAGAAATTAAAACATGTTTATGAGTCTTTGCAGGGGGCTTTAGAAGTAAAAATGAGTTTGGTTAAAATAGTGACATTTCCAATTTAGGATGAAAAGCTGCTTTATTTTTTTCAAACATCTTGAACCCAAAAACCTCTTGAATAACTTCAGACATCTCTGAACTTCTTTCTCTCGCTGCTAGGATAGTCTTCTTCAATTATCTGTTGATCTACACACACACATACACACACACACACACACACACACACTAACCCTCTTAGAAAATTGATTAGTCTTCAATTCCAAATTTTTCAATAGTGGTAGGGAATCCGTAGGTCCTTCATCTATTTCAGCATCTTGCAGTGATACAGGGGATTGTGAAAATTCAGTTAATGTCCTTGTTAGACAACAGTTCCTCTAAATGAAATGCACTTAACTCACTGAAACCTGCATCATCCACTTCTAGATTGTCACCTCCCCAGCTCTGCAGTTTATTTGGTTATCTACTCAAGAGACTCCTTTATGCCTTGTAAAACTTACACACTCTGTTAGAACAACTTCTTCCAACATGCATCCATTATTGATTGCTTAGTCTCAGCTCTAATGGAGAGGGAATGGGAAAATATAGACATCAATTTATCAGTCAATTGTTGATTAGAACAATAGGACCAACTGAGTGAATGTATAGGATAAGGAAAGAAAAGATCCTGCTTGTCTCTTTGGCACTGAATTGTGAGATAGTGAAAATGTGGGGTAAATTATCAAGCAATATGGATTGACTTGTGGATTTTCTATATCCTAGATTATATCTTTAGAGTCCTTGGGCACCTCTCCACCCTGGAAAATAGTCCTGTGCAAAAACTGTAACAATTTCTCTTCATTCCAAATTTTGAGAAGGGGCCCCCCAGGCATGGGCTTAGAAGTCAGAAGATGTGGGTTTTAATCCTGGTTCTGGCACTTGTTTGCTGTGTGACCTTGAAGGTCATTGAACTTTTCTGTGGTTCCGTTTTCTCAACTGTAAAATAGGGGTTCAATACCTTTTCTGCTTCCTACTTAGACTGTGAGTCCCATGAGGGAGAAAAGACTCTGGTTCTATCCCAGTGCTTAGAACAGTTCTTGACACATGGTGAGCCCTTAACAAATACCATAAAGAGATAGAATTTTTCCCTCCACTTCAATAAAAGGACTCCCTGCTCCAGGGAGTAGCCGGAGGAAGGAAGGTGGATTTCTTCATGTTCTGGACAGTCCAGTTGGACCCCAAAAATCCTATACTGAGGGAGTTCAGGACCATGGAATATACACATTCCTCAAATATTAGCTTTGACAGGTCAGAGAAAGTAGGGAAAGAACAGAAGATTGAGACTCCAAAAAAAGGTCCCACCAGTGTGAGTAATATTTTAATATGATTTCAGATGTTGGCAATATTTTAGCTTTCCCTATTTGTTCAATGAAAGACAACTTTGGTCTCTGCGGCAGGAATTGAAGTAGAAAGTAAACCTAAGAACAGATGCCAGGATTCACCTCAGAATTTTCACAGGCATAGTGAAGCCCTGGAATATCAAAAAAGCTTGCTCATTCCCCTGGCACTAGAAAATGGTTTTGGAACAAGATACAAGTAGAGCTATTGAGTAAATTGAGACTTGATTTTTGTCTGTTACACGTCAAGGGTTTTTGAACATAAGGAAGCTTGACCAGCTTTCCAGTTTGAGAGGTGTTTCTTTTAACAATTTAAATGCATTTTCAACAGCAAAGGCTGAAAGACTCAGTCCATTACACATTCCTTCTTCAGCAGCATTTGCATCGAAGAATTATTTGTCTCACTAAGGGCTGTGGAGAGGTCCATGTTAGTCTTTTTCCTATGGGATGTGGGGGACACATTCCTGCCAGTGATTTTTATGATCAATTAATAAGACTCTTCAGGGAGTGCACCAAATCTTGTCATAAAACCATGCCATTTTGCTGGGCCAACTCCCTGATCTTCACAGCAGGTGCCAATATGATCTTTGCACAATCTGATGCCTTTTAATTCCATGCTTTCCTCAAAGATGTAGTTTCTGAGTGGTGGGTATACAGCAAGTTTCTATTGCACTTCCAAGAAATCCTACAGCCTAATCAGAACTTTCGACACCAGTAAATATTGAGACTACATTTTGTCTTGGAGGGGTGTCTTGTTCTTGTCTTTTCTGCTGCGCCCTCTGGGGCAAGCCTATTCTGCTGCCTAGAACTCCCTGGTCTTCCCATTTGGCAAACCACTGTTCTATGCATCTTCAAAGCCCTTCTAAAATCTCATGTCCTCCAGGAAGCCTTTTCTGAGTAATCTTATTATCCCACCCCATTTCACCCTTATTCCACTTCAATGTTTGTATATGACCTACTCAGGCACTCTCCTCTCACATTCCAGTCCCCATCCCTGATAGTCCGTATATGCACTCTACCAATCAACCAGATATTTATTTAGTGTGTACTCTGGGTGTCATACTGCACTAACATTTGGGAAAGTCTGATATAATAGAGTTGGTAGACATAACCCTTGCCTCAAGGAGCTTACACTCTCCTGGGAGAGATTCCTTCTCCTTTCTGTAATTAATTTTGGTGTCTGACTTCCCTCATAGATTTGTTAGGTCCCTGAGGGCAGGGATTGGATCATGTTGACTTATTCCATTTTACTCTCTCAAGTGCTTAGCACAGAGCTTTGCATATAGTAAACACTCATTAAATAATTGATTCTATGAAATCTGGGGAAGCTTAGGCTTTGAAGGACATGGGAAGTTTAAAGGATATGAATCTTGGCTCTCTCTTCCAGGGAGACATATTGACAGGACTCATTAAATGTGCCTAGGAATGACCATGAAGAAGTCATTTGCCATTCATTCCTACTCCACCCTAAAAGGTGCCTTTTGCCATCAGAGTAGAAGAGTTTATGAAACACAGGGAGATTATAATTTTCAGGAATCAACTGAAATGTCTTTTTCTTTCCTCACAGAACCTACACATATTTCCTAAAAAACTCTATTCTCATTACTTTTATCCTTCTCAAACCCCTAGGGCAAGTCCTTGTTAACTTATAACTTCTTTGGTATTCTGGTTGTAATGATGGTTTAGTGAATCTTCAGACCCAGAGGGGCCACACTCTAGCACAAGAGGGTGGAGTCATGGAGTCATCACAATAAAATTTCCTTCAAAGGCTAGCTACTTTTGAGGGCCACATTTTTCAGAATTTCTAAGGATTAAATCTTAGAATTCCTCAGGAATTTTCAGCCTTCAAACTGGAGAAAACATACCCAGTCTCTTTCCTCACGGTGTCCCACCTCCTCATTGTGACATTCAACTTTTCTCTGACATCTACATGTGTCTGAGTGGAAGTATCTAACTTCAAGCAGTGGAAGTATCTAACTTCAAGCACATGCTTCACATAAAAACACTCCTGGGCTGAACCATTTTAATTCTATTCTTACAAGATTATAGTCTAGTTTTTGGATAGTTGGATATTTTATATTACTCCCAGAGGGTGACCATAATCTTTTTTTATGAGGCTATTTGGAGATTTTTTGAAGATGATGGATGACTGCTTTATGCTGAATTCTACAATTCCTTTTTGATTAAACATATGCCTTATCGATGTTGTACACATGCAAGTGAATGAGGCAGATTGTTATTAACTCCCTGCCTCAAGCTTCCAAGTCAATCAGGAATGGTTGATTGTAGTAGAATTGTGGTTCTTTTCCTTTACTTTCTTAGGTTAAATGTTTTAGGACCGTAATTTATTGCTTAACACATACTGATTGTCAGTTCAGGGAAAAACTCATATTTTGCAAATATTAAAATCCCACACCAATATTTCAATATGATGCACAATATTCCCTTTATTCTCAAATCAAACAAGAGCACCTTGCTTCATCCTACCTTTCATTCATTCAATAGTATTTATTGAGCGCTTACTATGTGCAGAGCACTGTACTAAGCGCTTGGGATGAACAAGTCGGCAACAGATAGAGACAGTCCCTGCCGTTTGACGGGCTTACAGTCTAATCGGGGGAGACGGACAGACAAGAACAATGGCACTAAACAGCGTCAAGGGGAAGAACATCTCATAAAAACAATGGCAACTAAATAGAATCAAGGCGATGTCCAATTCATTAACAAAATAAATAGGGTAACGAAAATATATACAGTTGAGCGGACGGGTACAGTGCTGTGGGGATGGGAAGGGAGAGGTGGAGGAGCAGAGGGAAAAGGGGAAAATGAGGCTTTAGCTGCGGAGAGGTAAAGGGGGGATGGCAGAGGGAGTAGAGGGGGAAGAGGAGCTCAGTCTGGGAAGGCCTCTTGGAGGAGGTGATTTTTAAGTAAGGTTTTGAAGAGGGAAAGAGAATCAGTTTGGCGGAGGTGAGGAGGGAGGGCGTTCCAGGACCGCGGGAGGACGTGACCCAGGGGTCGACGGCGGGATAGGCGAGACCGAGGGACGGCGAGGAGGTGGGCGGCAGAGGAGTGGAGCGTGCGGGGTGGGCGGTAGAAAGAGAGAAGGGAGGAGAGGTAGGAAGGGGCAAGATGATGGAGAGCCTTGAAGCCTAGAGTGAGGAGTTTTTGTTTGGAGCGGAGGTCGATAGGCAACCACTGGAGTTGTTTAAGAAGGGGAGTGACATGCCCAGATCGTTTCTGCAGGAAGATGAGCCGGGCAGCGGAGTGAAGAATAGACCGGAGCGGGGCGAGAGAGGAGGAAGGGAGGTCAGAGAGAAGGCTGACACAGTAGTCTAGCCGGGATATGACGAGAGCCCGTAATAGTAAGGTAGCCGTTTGGGTGGAGAGGAAAGGGCGGATCTTGGCGATATTGTAGAGGTGAAACCGGCAGGTCTTGGTAACGGATAGGATGTGTGGGGTGAACGAGAGGGACGAGTCAAGGATGACACCGAGATTGCGGGCCTGCGGGATGGGAAGGATGGTCGTGCCATCCACGGTGATGGAGAAGTCTGGGAGCGGACCGGGCTTGGGAGGGAAGATGAGGAGCTCAGTCTTGCTCATGTTGAGTTTTAGGTGGCGGGCCGACATCCAGGTGGAGACGTCCCGGAGGCAGGAGGAGATGCGAGCCTGAAGGGAGGGGGAGAGGACAGGGGCGGAGATGTAGATCTGCGTGTCATCTGCGTAGAGATGGTAGTCAAAGCCGTGAGAGCGGATGAGTTCACCGAGGGAGTGAGTGTAAATGGAGAACAGAAGAGGGCCAAGAACTGACCCTTGAGGAACTCCAACAGTTAAAGGATGGGAGGGGGAGGAGGCTCCAGAGTAGGAGACCTACTATGACCCAGCCTCACACCTCGCTCCTCTAATAACCTTCTCTCTATACTTTGATCTCGTCTGTCTTGCTTCCGACCTCTTGTCTACATCTGCCCCTTGCCAGGAATGCCCTCCCTCTTCATATCCGACAATTACTCTTCCCAACTTCAAAGCCTTATCGAAGGCATATCTCTTCCAAAAGGCCTTCCCTGACAAAGCCCTCCTTTGCCCTTTTCCCTCTCCCTTCTGCATTGCCCTGACTTAATCCCTGTTTTCATCCCTCCTCCCAGTCCCACAGCACCTATGTATGTATCTGTAATTTTATTTATATTAATGTCTGTCTCCCTCTCTAGTCTGTAAACTCATTGTGAGCAGGATATGTGTCTGTTGTTTTGTTATATTGTACTCTCCCAAGCACTTAATACAGGGCTCTTCATACAGTAAGTGCTCAATAAATAAGATTTACTGAGCATTTAATACAGTGTTCTTCACACAGTAAGTGCTCAATAAATAAGATTTATTGACTGATAATTAGTAAATTTTGTCATACTATTTTACAACATAAGAATTTAAGAAAAACTATTTCTGGATCAGACCACTCATCCATCCTGCCCAGTATTTTGTCCCTGACAGTGAGTGTAGACTGCTTAGAGGATCAGTATGAGGTGGCCCTTCTTGGCATTTGAACTACAACTGTGGCCATAAAATCCAATGGACTTGATTGTATTGTCTACCTAGCTGCTTAGTCCAGTGCATAGTAAATGCTTAAGAGGTATCATGGTTATGATTATTATCATCATTATGATTTTTATTATTATAGGAGCATCAAAAGTGCTAAATTTCCAATTACCTATTATGGGCTTCTTGTCCATAATAGTGAGGGGCTGTGAGAGGTGTAGATGTATTTCCTGCCTTTCATAAGTAGTACACAGGGAAGGGGAAAGTGGGGTTGAGGAAAAAGACGGGGCGGGGGGCGGGGGTTGTGCAACCCCATGCTCTGGTTAAGTAAGCCCCTTGAGGACAGGGATTCCATACACCAACTCTGTTGCTATATACTCTCCCAAGCACATAGTACAGTGCTCTGCACAGTAAGTGCTCAGTAAGGTCCATCCATTGATCGAGTGGGCCCATATCCTGATTTAATTTACCAGGTGTAAATTAACTTGATGTGCATCCAATGATAAAAAAACAAAAAAAAACAAGGGGTAGTTAAATTAGGGTGAAGATGACTGATCAATAAATCCATGGTATTTATCCAGCCCTTATTCTGTTGTAGCTTGATTCTTGGCTGTATAAAAATTCAGAGATGCTTTCCAAAAGTGGCTAAAGGAGTAAAAAGCTTATTCTGGTAATTCTTTTCTGCCATCTTTAATTAGGGGGATATATTTCCTAGAATCCCTCAGGTGCTTCAGACTTTCTGGATAAAAGTATCTGTTGCAAATAAGAGCCTGAGAAACCTCAGCTCATCATTCTTAGAATAGTCAATGGTGAATCCTGGTCTCAAAGTACAGTAAAGAAAGTCCATAACACTTCTGACCTAGCTCAGCAGGTTTCGAGGTTTTTTTCAACTGTGATTTTATAATTCTTGAAACTGACAAAATTTGAACTTAGTCTGGTGAATGGAAATTTCAGGACTAGCCATGTATTAAAAATTCCAGTTAACGAAAACACTTTAGCATGCCCCAGTGATTTTATGAAGTGTCCACAATTCACTTTGATTAAAATTTTCCCTTTCAGTTTCTTATCAAAGGGATGATTCAGTCCTTTATTTTCTCACTAACAGTTGAATTCCCAATACCAATCATGAGTAGGTTGTTTTCAATCTGTTTATGATTGTCAGCTTTCTCTTTTTAATTACTTTTCAAGAGCAGTTTCTCACTTCCCTCCCTTCACTATTCCCTTTCATTCCCTTAATACCACCATCCCCTAGTATATATTTCACAGTAGCTAAGAGGGTAGAATGCAGTTAAGTTTCAAATAAACAAATATAATTTTCAACCTTCCCACATTATCTTTGTTCAGTTTCTCCTCTCTGTCTTGACCTCATTTAATATTTCTCCTTCAATCACTTCACTGGCTTCTACACCTACTTCATAATTGATATGTGATGGTTTGTAATCCTGTATCAGAAAACATAAAATAACCCACAACAGATTTTAGAAGGTGAGGTTCCTTGAATGCCTTTGAGTTCCCTTCCTCAAACCTCTCAAACAAGTCAGAGAAGGGCTGTGCCACTCCAACATATTTTTGTTCTTGTGAGTAATCAGTTGTTTATTTCATACCTATAACTTTGTTATGCAGAGGAGAAATAGATTCTATTTATTCAAGTTCTATTTTGGGAATTCAATCATATTTATTAAGACATGCTGTGTGTAGAGCACTCCACTAAGAACTTGGAAGAGGACGATATACCCTGCCCACAAGGCATTTACAGTATAGAGAGTAATAACTGTGGTATTCGTTAAACACATACTGTGCCAAGTACTACACTAAGTGCTGGGGTAGATAGAATATGATCAATCAATAAATTTTCTGTCTTGACCACTCTGTGCACAATACTGTACTAAGTAAGCACTTGGGAGAGTGCAATATAACAGAATTGGTAGATGCATTCTCTGCCCACAGCAAGCTTACAGCGTAGAGAACAAGTTTACTGTCTAGATGAAGAGGTTACAGTATATGGTTTACAGTCTAATCAGGTCAGATAGAGCAACATGAGGCTCACAGTGTGAATACGAGAGAGTAGGATTTTCATCCCCAATTTACAGATGAGGAAACTGATACATGGAGGAATGAAGTGACTTGCCAAATCAATTGATAGTATTTCTTGAACACTTACTATGTACAGAGCACTGTACTAAGTGCTTGGGAGAGTACAGTACAACAGAATTAGCAGACAGGTTCCCTGCCCATAATGAGTTTACAGCCCAAGGTCAACAGCAGACAACTTGTAAAGTTGAGATTAGAACCCAGGTCCTCTCACTCCGAGGCCCAAGTTTAGGCTGAGAGTTGATTGTTCAAACCTGGGACACTGGAACACAAACTCAGGATTACTTCCATCTCAGTAGTAATAATACCTGAAAGGATGATATAAATAAGCATGGGGATAAACTCCCCAAGAATTCTGGGACATTTCATTCACTCACAGGATTCCAATCCCTCATCCTGCTTTACTTTCCTGGAGGCCTAGATTTGAGTAAACCAGAAAATGAGCACTCCTCCAAAGGAATATGAAAGTACCTTGGCCAAGACTCATTACTTTGGGGTTTGCTGAATTCACAATAATAGATTAAGCTCTGATTTGTAAGTCTAGAAGGGAAAGAGTAGCAGATGCACATTATAGTGTGCCCTCTAACCTGGAGAGTTACTAGTATTCGATACCTCCCTGTAAAGGATACATGATATCCTTCTACAACCCCAATTCACTTTACTCCTCTAACTCCAACATGATCACTGTTCCTCAATCTTGTCTACCTCACCACAGAAACCTTGCCCCCATCCTGCCTCTGGCTTGGGAACTCCTTCCTACTTCATACCCTACAGACAAGCACTCTCCCCACGTTCAAAGCCTAATTAAAATCATATCTTCTCCAAGAGGCCTTTCTCGACTGAGCCCTCATTTCAGAGTTGAATAAACATAGGGATAGAGTGCTGCCTGAAGATACTGAGATCTCTCTATGCCGAACTGCCTCAGCTGGCCTGGACAGTGGACATAACCTGGGACAGAGAGTCTCCCAAGGACACTGAGATCTCTCTCTTCCCACCCTCAGCCCCACAACACTCCTACACTCATGTACATTTCCATAATTTATTTTAATATCCACTTCCCACCCCTAGACTGTAAGTTCCTTGTGGGAAGGGAACTTGTCTACCAACGGTTGTACTCTTCCAAGCAGCACTTACAGTGCTCTAAATGCAGTAAGCACTAAATAAATATGATTGGTGGTTTAAAGATAGTATAACTCAGACATACAACCCCTTCCCTAAATTGAATCAAACAATCAATCAAGAAGATTTGTTTGATGCCCATATTATGCAGACCACAGTGTTAAGCATTGAGTATATAATAAAGTTGGTAGACATGAACCCCACCCTCAAGGACCTAACAATCTAGTGTGTGAGATATCTATAACAAGTAACAAAGTTAAGATGTGTACATAGGTGCTACAGGGTAAGGAAAGGATGGGTACTTCAAAAGAATTAATGGATGATGCCTTGACACCAATTCAGTATTCCATCCTGTCTTCTCTATATACTGGCTCTGTCCTCTTGGGCAAGTCACTTATTTGTTCCTCAGTTTCTTAGTCTGTAAAATGTGGATAAAATTCCTTTTTTCTCTCCCCCTTATACTGAGAGCTCTGTGTGAGACTGTATCTCATCTGATTATCTTAACTCTATCCCTAGGCTGAATACAATACTTGACATAAGTGCTTATTACTATTATTACTATATATCAGTGTCCATGACCCTGTACTAGGCCTCAGTTATCTCCACTGTTGGTCCAGTGGAAAGAAAATTGCTCTGGAAATCAAGTATCCCAATTTTGACTTCTGGTGCTCTGTCACCAGTGGTGAATTCTCTGGCTAAAGGACAGGGCATCTGTGAGGTGAATGTAGGCCTTGTCCATAAAAATAATGCACTTCAACATAAGTGTATCCTCTGCCCCCTTAGTTACTCATTTCTTCTATACTCCAATGAAAAACCTTGTGGCAGGAATGAGAGACGTAAGAGGTACCACACAAACCGCTACCACTGTAATCAATTCCATCACAAGGGTTCTCAAGACTGAGGCCCTTCCACCCATCATTTTTGACAAGATGTTCCATCATCATCACAAGGCCTGAGTAGGGTTAAGAAATGAATGCCGTTAATTGACATATTGTGAGCTTAGTGCTTTCCTTTGTGTTTCAATTTTTCCATGTGTTAGCTTATTTAGAATGATTTAATAACTCTTTATATACTGAGCACTCCCAAACTTGCCTTCAGAACCAGATATTAACTTGCTTTGAGCAATAGCAAAGGTGAAGTGAGACTAATCTTTGTATAAGAACCATGAATGAAGCAGTTCCTTACAGTTCTTCAAAGCAATCACCAAAAAATTGATTTCTTCTTATTCCTAGAAACTCCTTGTTTTTACCCACTTAATATGCATAATATAAATAATTTAGAACTCTTTTGAATTTTCTTTCAACTTCCCCTTCTCCACCTCCATCACCAGTACTATCCCATATTATAATAAAATGATAGAGAAGCTATGTGGCATAATGAAAAAATGTATGGTCCTGGGATTCAGGTGATCTGAGTTCTAATTACATTCTGCCACTTGCCTGCTGTGTGACTTTGTTCAAGACATGTAATTTCTCTGAACCTCAGTTTCCTCAACTGCGAAGTGATGGCTAAATATGAGAAGCAGTGTGGCGCAGTGGAAAGAGCCCGGGCTTTGGAGTCAGAGGTAATGGGTTTGAATCCCAGCTCTGCCACTTGTCAGCTGTGTGACTGTGGGTAAGTCACTTCACTTCTCTGTGCCTCAGTTACCTCATCTGTAAAATGGGGATTAAGACTGTGAGCCCCACGTGGGACAACCTGATTACCCTGTATCTACCCCAGCGCTTAGAACAGTGCTCTGCACATAGTAGGCACTTAACAAATACCAACATTATTATTATTATTATTATTAAATATCAGCTTTCCCTTCTGTTTAAACCATGAGCCTTATTTGAGATATGGGCTGTGTTTGATCTGATTATTATGTCTCTATTGCAGCTCTTAGTAAGGTGCTTGTTACAATAGTAGTCAATCAGTCTTATTTATTGAGCACTTCTTGTGTGCAGTGGGCAGAGCACTATATTAATCGCTTGGAAATGTTCAATATGAAAATATAACAGAAATAGTCCCTGCCCACAACAAGGTTACAATCTAGAGGGGGAGACAGATACTTATATAAGTAAATAAAATTACATATATATATATATATATATATATATATATATATATATATATAAATGCTGTGGGACTGGGAGTCGGGGTGACTGTTGGGAGCAGGTCAGGGTGACAGAGAAGGAAGTGGGTGAAGGGGGTAGGAGGGCTTATCAGGAAAGGCTTCTTGAAAGAGATGTGCTTTCAATAAGGCATTTAAATGGGGAGAGTAATTATCTGTCAGAGATGAGGAAGGAGAAGGGCATTCCAGGCCAGAGGCAGGATGTAGGCAAGAGGTTGGTGGTGAGGTAGACAAGATTGAGGTATAGTGAGAAAGCATTATTAATAATAATAATAACAATAATAATAATATTTGTTAAGTGCTTACTATTAATGAAGCATTATTCTGAACTCAGGTTGGTACAGAGTAATCAGTCTATACACAGTCCCTGTCTCACATGGGGCTCAGAGTTTTAATCACCATTTTACAGATGAGGTAACAGTTCAGAGGAGTGAAGTGACTAGACCAAAGTCACACAGAACACTTGTAGTGAGCTGGGTTTAGAAGGTCCTCTGACTCTGAGGTCTGTGCTCTCTCCTATAGGTCATGCTGCTTCCCGTTAGAGGAGCAAAGTGTGTGGGCTGGGTTGTAGTAAGAGAGTAGTGAGGTGAGGTAGGAGGAGGAAAGGTGATTGAGTTCTTTAAAGCCATTAGTGAAGAAGTTCTGTTTGATGGTGAGGTGGATGGGAAACCACAGAAGGTTCTCGAGGAGAGCAGAAATATATCCTGAACATTTCTATAGAAAAATGATCCAGGCAACAGAGTGAAATATGGACTGGAGTGGGAAGAGACAAAAATCATGGAGGTCAGCAAGGAGGCTGATACAGTAATCAAGTCAGGATATAATAAGTGATTAGATTAATGTGGTAACAGTTTGAATGGAGATCAAGGGCAGATTTTAGTGATGATGTGAAAGTCAAACCAATAGGATTTAGTGATGGATTTAATGTGTGGGTTGAATGAGAGAGAGGAGTCAAGGGTAATGTCAAAGGTTACTGGCTTGTAAAACAGGAAGGATGATGGTGCCATCTACAGTGATGGGAAAGTCAGGGGACGATCGGGGTTTTAGTTGGAAAGTTTTAGACATGTTAAGTTTGAGGTGATGGGAGCACATCCAACTAGAGCTATGTTGAAGTCAGGAGGAGATGCAAGCCTGAAGAGACAGAGAGAACAGAGCTGGAGATGTAGATTGGGAATCATCTGCATCGAGGTGGTAGTTGAAGCCATGGGAACAAATGAGTTCTCCAAGGGAGTGGGTGTAAATGGAGAAAAGAAGAATACCCAGAACTGAATCTTGAGGAACCCTCACAGTTAGGGGGTGGGAGGCAGTGGAGGAACTTATGAAGGAGACTGAGAATGAGCAGACAGAGAGATAGAATGAGAACCAGGAGAGGACAGTGTCATTTAAGCTTGGTTTGGATAATGATGCCAGGAAAAGGGGATAGTCAACAGTGTCAAAGGCAGCTGGGGGTCAAGGATGACTATAGTGAGTAAAGGTCATTGGATTGGTGACCTTTAGAGGGTGGCTTTTGTGGAGCAAAGGGGAAGGAAGCCAGATTGGAAGGAGTCAAGGAGAGAATTGGAGGATGGGAACTTGAGACAGCAGATAGGAACTTCAATATACTTTATATTGTTCTTATTATTGTAATTATTATTATAATTATCATCTAGTTCTTGGAAATATTCAGAAACCTTTCCTAATTCCTGAAATTCCTTAATCCTTGAATTCTACACATCATTTCTGACTTTACACACTTCAATTGTGATATTTAAATCAAACTGCCTTTTGAGTATTCACAAACTCTCTATTTTATAAGGCAGTCTTTCTTTATTAGAACTCCGATAATTATTTATCATTTGTTAGGTAACAACTGCTCTACAACTGACAGATTTCCAGTGAAAATCTAGATCGTGAACTCCTTGTAGGCAGGGAACCTGTGAACCAATTATGCTATATTGCACACTATCAAGCATTTAGTTTAGTGCTCTGCACACAACAAATGCTCAGTAAATGTGATTGATAGGTTTTCCATGACTGGTTTCCCTGGGATCATTCAATCCCACATGTTAAAAAAAAAGTTAACTAAAATCATCATTGTACTAATTTAGCACTCCTTTCCTAAACTGTGCATTGTTTTTCCTTCAATCATTTTTATTTGTTCCTTTGTAAGTGACTATTGTTCCTACATTCTTGTAAACTCAAATCAGGGCTCAGTAAATAAACCCTGTAATCCTATATTTAACAAATTTTGCCAAATCATGTCAGATGTTACGAATAAAGTGTGATGTGTATCACAAATCAAAGTGGTGCATTTAAATTAGAAAAGAGATTCCAGTTGGAATTTGCTGTAAGATGGCAAAAAGCAGATGAATCTAAATAACCCAGAACAACTAGGAGGAAAAAGGAACAGATGTACCGATTAACCAGTGAGTCCATTTTCTAAACTGTGTTTCCTAAACTATTATGAGGGGTTGTAGGTGTCTTTTCTGGGTTTTTTGTTTTGGGTTTTTTTTACAATTTGTTTTGACACAGAAATTAATTTAGGAACTGCTCTGGGAATACAAAGAATGTTGTATTCTTCCGCTAGGATGCCTGAGTTAAAAGGAGTGCTTTAATATGCTATTAATCCTGTCTCACTATTGCCTAAATGCAGTGATGCATAGCTGCAAAGTAAATGTGTAGAGACTTTTCAAAAGTCTCTACCTGGAACTTCAGCAAACACATTCTATTACAGATGCTACTCTTAAGGAGAATCAACATTTTGTTTCTCAGTGTATTTTTAATGCTAAACCTTAATTTCCTTCACCAGAGGAGCACATAAGCCTATTTAGTGGTCCTCATCATTGTCAGGGTAGAAATGGAAATAGATGTTGTGCATATGGAAGAAATGGTGCCATGTTTGCTTTAGTTGAATAAGACAGAATTGAAGTTCACATATATATTCTTCATTTCTTATATACCTTCTTTTGCTCATCTAGAACCCCTAACAGAACCAGTGAGGTAGTTAACTATATAACATCATCATCAACAGTATTGAACATTAAAATTAAGGTATGAATACACTGAAGTATTGAACACTCCAGAAAGACCTAGAAGAAATAAAACACAGTCCTTGCCTCTGAGAAGCCGAAGGTGCCTCATTCTCCTAGATTTAAATACTGTTATATATGAATGTTCACATATGGTATTTAGGCTCTGCATTTGTGTTACACTTTTATTTTCCAAAGCCCTTTCTCATCACTCATCTCATTGTATCCCCCCAACATTGCTTGACTCAATTAGTGGTATTCATTAAGAGCTTACTATATGCAGAGCATCGTAATAAGCACTTAGGAGAGTACAATAGAGTAAATAGATTTAATCCCTGCCTTCAAGGATTTTACAGTCTAGTGAGGGAAGCAGATATTAAATCAAATTATAGGTAGGGGAAGCAGCTGAGTGTAAAGGTATATGAATATTATGGGAGTGGATATTGAGGTAGGAACCTAAGAGGAAGTTATTCCCCACTGCAAAGATAAAGAAACTGAATCCCAGAGGAAAAAAAAATAATGGTATTGGTTAAGGTCATACTATGTGCTAGGCACTGTTCTAAGAACTGTGGTAGATGCAAGTTAATCAGATTGGACACAGTCCATGTCTCACATGGGGCTCACAGTATTAGTCCCCATTTTACAGATGAGGTAATTGAAGCACTGAGAAGTTGAATGACTTGCCCTTAGTGGACAAGGTACAGAGCTGGAATTAGGATCCAGTTCCTTCTGATTCCCATGCCCGTGTTCTATTCACTAACCTCACTGCTTCTTAATATCACCAGCAAGGACAGAGCCAGTACTAAAACCCAGGTTTCCTGACTCCCAAATCTCTTCTTATTCACTATATTCCCAAATTACTTGGTACAGTTCATGTGCTCAGTAAACGTTATTGATTGAACATCACACAGCTTGTTATCAAGTCAAAGCCAATTACGTCAGTCAGGCACTGAAGTATCTTCAAATTACAGGATTTTTCAGAAGCATTAGAGGGTGTTTAGTCCATTTTCCAGAGGAATATAGTAAAGTCACTGTAAAGATTCTACCATTATTGTAACTGGGTAAAACAAAACTATTCCTAGTTATACCCAAAGTTGCCTGGGTTTTGTTTTTTTCAGACTTCTAAAGCATTTGAGTTGTAAGCAGAGCATGCTGGCTGACAAACCTACAGTAATATCTCAGATGAGATTCAGAAATATTACTCTGCTGAGAAAAATCCACAGGAAGTGAAGCACTAGTAAGAATCTTTCAAGCTGTTGGGTGGCTCTAGAAATGTGGACACAACTAGAAAGTGGTCAGTACACAACTAGAGAGTCATCAGTATTCTCAAACACAACTTCTATTTAGAAGAGGACTAGAATGAACAGAGAATTGACTTGCAAGTCAGGGCAAGTCACAACTTTTCTGTATCTCAGTTTACTGATGTTTCAATCTCTGGGCAATTTAAAAAGACAGTGTAACCATAAAAATAAACAAATTTATAAACTTCTACTTCACATAGAGCAAGACCCCTGTCCAATTTGATTATATTTTATTGACCCTACTGCCTAGTGCAGTGCTTGTAATTGCACATAGTATCCATTAACAAATACCATCATTACTGGTAGTGAAAGTAAACAAATTAATGAATATATAAGCAAAGATTGAAATAAACCAATACCCACATGCACTGTAAGGGCAGTTGGTGAAATGACATGATGGAAGCATGGGGATAAGTGTGGAAAAACCCACTTCAGGAAGTGGCTCTTTAGGAGAGCTTTGAACAGAGAGGTATTGCCAAGCCGGAGGAGAGTTGAGAGGGTTGTCAAGATGGAGCCTCAGCTAAGAGGTTAGCTTGAGAGAATTCAACCCTCCAGTGGTTGCCTATCAACCTTCACATGAAACAAAGACTCCTCACTCTTGACTTCAGAGCTCTTCATCACCTTGCCCCCTCCTATCTCACCTCCCTTCTCTCTGTCTGCTGCTCACCCCATAAACTCTGCTCCTCTGACTCTCACCTCCTCACTGTCCCCCATTCATGCCTATCCCACCGTCAACCCCTGGCCCACATCCTACTGCTGTCCTGGAATGCCCTCCCTCTTCACATCTGCCAAACTAACTCTCTTCCCTTTTCAAAGCCCTATTGAGAGCTCACCTCCTCCAAGAGGCCTTCCCATACTGAGCCCCCCTTTCCCTTTGCTCCCTCTCCCCTCCTCCCCACCCTCTGCTCCTCCCCTTCCCCTCCCCTCAGCACTGTGCTCATTTGTATATATCATTTATTACCCTATTACTTTGTTAATGAGGTCTACATCCCCTTGATTCTATTTATCTTGATGATAATGTCTTGTTTTTGTTTTGTTCTGTTTTGCTTTGCTGTCTGTCTACCCCATTTAGACTGTGAGGCTGTCACTGGGCAGGAATTGTCTCTATCTGTTGCCGAATTGTATATTCCAAGCACTTAGTACAGTGCTCTGCACATAGTAAGTGCTCAGTAAATATTATTGAATGAATGAAATGAATGAATGGTGGAGAGGTTGAATGACTTGACCAAAGTCAAACAGCAGTTCAATGGCCGAACTGGGCTCAGTGTTCTAACACCTAGCTCCACACTCTTTTCACTAGACTGCATTTACTGGGTCTGTGTAATGCTATAGACTCTACTGTAGAGTTCTTTCCCATGGGATTTCAAAGGTTCTTGGAAATAAGAATTATAAGTCATTCAAAGACAGTCAGAAATAAAATGAAACAACCCTCAGAATAATTGGATCATTAATAGGCTCAATGAGTTATTAAAGAGAAGCATGTCCCCGAGTCCTGAATCTCCAGAGACTTTAAATGATCCAAAATACAAAGGCTCGGACTATGCTGCATCCTTGCCTTGACTGGGGGATAATTGATGAGTCCACTGCCGCAAATAGACTAGTTCGGCATACTCTTGTCCAGGAGAGAGTAGCTCTGCTGAAGGAGAAACTCCACAAGGATCATAAAAAAGGGAGACAACAGCAGAAGCTGTCCCAAAACAAACATAACAGCACAACAGGGTTCAACCTATGCTCTAGTGGGGTATATAAAAATTCAAAAAATATTTATCAGAATAGTCATCAAAAGTATTTGAATATATAATCAAAATGATACATTGTGATGAATAAATGCCAGTGATTTCTATACATAATAATAATAATGTTGGTATTTGTTAAGCGCTATGTGCCGAGTACCGTTCTAAGCGCTGGGGTAGACACAGGGGAATCATGTCGTCCCACGTGGGGCTCACAGTCTTCATCCCCATTTTTCAGATGAGGGAAGTGAGGCACAGAGAAGTTAAGTGACTTGCCCACAGTCACACAGCTGACAAGTGGCTGAGCTGGGATTCGAACCCATGACCTCTGACTCCAAAGCCTGGGCTCTTTCCACCGAGCCGTGAGGGTAAGTATAAATAAGTTCAAGAGCATGAAGTAGTAGATAGATCACGGGCTTAGCGGTCAGAGAAACTGATTTCTAATCCCAGGTCTGCCATTTACCTGCTTTGTGACCTTGGGCAAGTCACTTGACTTTTCTGTGCCTCAGGTTCCTCATTTGTAAAATAGGGATTCAAAACCTTTCCTCCCTCCAATTTAGATAGTGAGCTCCATGTGGGATAGGAACTGTGCTATATCTGATTATCTTTTATCTACCCCAGAAGTTAGTACAGTACTTGGCAAATAGAGCTTTACAGATATCACAGTTATTGCTATACTAACTGCCTCTTCAAAGTCAGAGACGAATACTATCCAGCAACTTTGGAATACATTATTTGACCAGGACAGAAATAATGCCCAGCATAGAAGGTTTTGGGACGGGTCATAAAACTGCAGTTGTGTGTGATTACTGAATGCTCACTGTATTCAGTTGCTGTCTTGCATCACCACCTAGTTTACTGCATACAGAGCACTGTACTAAGCACTTGGAAAAGTACAGTACAACAATAAAAAGTGACAATTCTTGCCTACAATAAGCTCACAGTCCGGGGGGAAAGAGACACCTATATAAACGGACATCAATACAAATAAAATTACAGCTATATACATAAATGCACTGGGGCTAAGAGGGGGGAAGAGAAAAAGAAGCAAGTCAGAGTGACGCAGAAGGGACTGGGAGATGAGGAAAAGTAAGGCTTAGTCTGGGAAGACCTCTTGGAGGTGATGTGCATTCAATAAAGCTTTGAAGTGGAGAAGAGTAATTGCCTAGCAGATTTGAGGAGGCAGGGCGTTCCACTCCAGAGGTAGGACATGGGCCAGGGGTCGGCATGTGAGATAGGCAAGATCGAGGTGGCACAGTGAGAAAGTTAGCACCAGAGGAGTAAAGTATGTGTTATGGGTTGTAGAAGAAGAGAAGCGAGGTGAGGTAGGATGGAGCAAGGTGATGGAGTGCTTTAAAGCCAATGGTGAGGAGTTTTTGTTTGATACTGAGGTGTATAGGCAACCAATGGAGACTTTTGAAGATGGGGGTGACATGTCCTGAACCTTTCTGCAGAAAGATGATCCGGGCAGCAGAATGAAGTATAGACTGGAGTGGGGAGCACCATGAGAGTGGGAGGTCAGCAAGGAGGCCGATGCAATAATCTAGGTGGGATCGGACAAATGAATGGATAACATTGCAGCAATTTGGGTGGAGAGGAAAGGGTGGATTTTAGTGATGTGAAAGTGGGACTGATGGGATTTGGTGATGGAATGAATATGTTAGTAGAGTGAGGGATGGGAGTCAAGGATAACACCAAGGTTCATTCATTCAATTGTATTTACTGAGTGCTTTCGGTCTGCAGAGCATTGTATTAAGTGCTTGCATAGTACAGTACAACAATAAAGAGACAATCCCTGCCCAAAAATTGGCTCACAGTCTAGATAATAGTTATTATTATTATTATTATGGTATTTGTTAATAGCTTACTATGTTCCAAGCACTGTTTTTGGCACATACAGGTTAATCAGGTTTTCCCAAGTAGGGCTCACACTTTTAATCCCCATTTTACATATGAGGTAACTGAGGCACAGAGAAGTTAAGTGACTTGCCTAAAGTCATACAGCAGACAAGTGGCAGAGCCGGGATTAGAGCCCACATCTTCTGACTCCCAAGTCTGTGCTTTTTCCACTAAGCCACACTGATTCTCTCTAATAGGAGACAGACATCAATACAAGTAAACAGGCATCAATATAGATATATAAACATATACAAATAGAAATATATATATATATATATATATATATATATATATATATATATATATGTATGTGCTATAGGGAGGGGAGAGGGGGAAGAGCAAAGGGAGTGAGTCATGGTGACGTGGAAGGGACGAGGAGCTGAGGAAAAGCAGAGCTTAGTCTGGGAAGGCCTCTTGAGGAGGTGCACCTTCAGTACTTCAGTACCCCTTCAATAAGGAAAGGTCATGGTGAGGTCAGTGAGGTAAATGACAGCACTTAGATTAGTTACAACTTAATATGCAATAGCAATAACAATATAATCGGTTGAATTGTCCTTGGGCCATTCAGTGTGGAAAGGCCAATGACTAGGGGAACCTCGGGTCTCTAGCTGAATTGTCTCTGGGGCGGTAGAGGGAGGAGTCCATTAATCAGAGCAGTCTTGGAGATGGTTGAATTGTTATAGGGGACATGGGGACATTTGTAAACTAAGGCCTTTGTTGGGGGCTAGAGGGCAAGGTTAGACAGCCATACCCCATCTGAACTCAGGGAAGGAGGGACGGGGAGGAAGATGGCTGCTTCTCAATGGGTGCAGCTGGGGAACAGAATGTCCCACAGTTCTGGTTGGCACCCAGTCAGACTGAGGTTGTTTCGTGGGGAGATTCTTGTATTCTAGAGGGTCCCTGGAGTGGAGGTTATGTATGGTCCTCAGGAAGAGAGATACCACCTTCAACAGCTGGAGTTTCCAATTGGGAGATAGTCGACCTTCTGGACCCTATGGGAGGGGAGATCTTGGTGGTTTCTGGCAGGTGGAAGGGGAGGATAGGGCATCCTTGGGAGGAGTATCCATTTGGGAGGTAGTCAAATTTGAGGTCCAGCCGTGGGCCCCACTGGAGGGGAGGGATGGTGGTGGCATCTACAATGATGGGAAACTCTGGGAGAGGACAGGGTTTGGGTGGGAAAATAAAGAGCTCTGTTAAGTTTAACATTTTAAGTTTGAGGTGATGGGAGGACATACAAGTAGAGATGTTTTGAAGGCAGAAGGAGATGCAATCCTGGAGCTAGGGAGAGAGATCAGGGGAGGAGATGTAGATTTGGGTATTATCTGCATGGAGATCATAGTTGAAGCTGTGGGAGTGAATGATTTCTCCATGGGAATGAAAATAGATGGAGAATAGGAGGGGACTCAGAACTGAACCTTGAGGGACACCCCCCACCCCCAGTTAGGAGGTGGGTGATAGAGGAGGAGCCTGTGAAGATGGGTCACCAGAGAGATAAGAGGAGAACCAAGAGAGGACAGAGTCAGTGAAGCCAAGGTTGGATTATATTTACAGGAGAATGGGATGGTCCACAATGTCAAAGGCAGCTGAGATGTTGAGGAGGATTAGGATAGAGTAGAAGCCGTTGGATTTAGTAAGATGGAGATCATTAGTAACCTTTGAGAGGGCAGTTTCAGGGGATGGAAGCCAGATTGGAAGGGAGTACAGGAGAGAATTGGAGGAGAGGAATTTAAGACAGTGAGTGTAGATGGCTCTTTCAAGGAGTTTGGAAAGGAATGGTAGGAGGGAGATGGGGCGATAACTGGAGGGAGTGTGAGGTCAAGAGAGGGCTTTTTTTAGGATGAGGGAGACATGGGTATGTTTGAAGGAAGTGGAGAAGAAGCCATTGAGAGTGAACGGTTGAAGATGGCTGTAGGAAGGAAGGAGAGGGTGCCAGGGTTTTTATAAGGTGTGAAGGAGTGATGTCTGATGCGCATGTGGAGAGGGTGGCATTTGGGAAGGATAGTAAAGTTAAAGAGGGGGCAGGGAAGGGTTGAAGATAGAGAGGCAATTTTAGGGAGCAGAAACCTGATGGTGTTAATTTTCTTAATAAAGTAGATATGGCCAGTCATTGGGGGCAAGAGATGGGGGAGGTGGGAGGGCAGGGAGCCTGAGGAGGGAATTAAATGTCTGGAACAACTGGCGAAGGTGATGGGCATTGGTGTCAATAAGGGAAGAGATAATTTTGCCGGGCAGAGGAGAGGGCACAGTTACAGAAAGCAAGGATAAACTTGAAGTGGACCAAGTCAGCCTGATATTTAGATTTCTGCCAGCAGCATTCTGCACCTCAAGCACAAGAGCAAAGGAGAAAGACTGCCCTGGTGATCCAGGGCTGTAGGATAGACTAAATAGTGATATGAGAGCGACGAAGGGATAGAGGAGCATATGAGTTGAATTCAATAGAAAGGGTGGTGTTGAGAATGTCTATTTGGTCATCAAGAGAGGGTAGATTGTGTATGGAGGCTAAGTGAGGCATCATTATCCCTTCACTGCTGCTTTCAAGTGTGGCCTGTGGAAACCCCGCTCCATCATGGGGAAGCAGTGGGACATAATGAGTTGAGGTAGGTGGATGGAGTCGAGAGATCGGAGGTCTCTTCAGGGGAATAGCAGAGATTTATGGGGAGGAAGACTATGGGAGAGAAGGCAAGTAAGAAGGTTGTGGTCAGATAG
This sequence comes from Ornithorhynchus anatinus, assembly GCF_004115215.2. Classification (NCBI taxonomy): domain Eukaryota; kingdom Metazoa; phylum Chordata; class Mammalia; order Monotremata; family Ornithorhynchidae; genus Ornithorhynchus; species Ornithorhynchus anatinus. The sequence goes on from NC_041730.1 coordinate 105,893,426, forward strand.
AGAGATTTTCAAGTTGGTGAAGGTAGAGATGTGCAGTGGTTAGAGATAATGAGATAGAGTGTGTGTCCAAGTTGGTGGGTGGGGGAAGTAGGGTGGAGCAGGAGGTGGAAGAAGTAGAGTAGTGATAGAAGGCAGGTAGCAGAGGAGTCATCAGGAACATCTGTATGGATATTGAAATCCTCAAGGACCAAAGTGGACATGGAGAAAGAGAGAGGAATGTGAGAAAGGGATCAAAATGGTTAAAGAAGTTGGAGGAGGTTCTTGGGGTTGGTAAATGACAGCTACTAGAATCTGGAGCAGGTGGTAGAGGTGGATGATATGGGCTTCAAAGGAGGGGTAAAAAGGGAAAGGGGAAGTGGGATGATGTGAAATGGCACTGGGGCATGAGGAGGAAGCCAACCCCTCCTCATTTCACAGTGAGTCTGCGAGAGTGGGAGAAGAAGATGCCCCTCTCTGGAGAGAGCATCAGGGGAGACTGTGTTGTCTGAGGAGAGCCAGGATTCAGTAATGGTGAGGAGGAGGAGTGACAGACAGGACCAGGTCAAGGATGAAGGGGAGCTTCCCCATGATGGAGCAAGGTTTCCACAGGCCACACTTGAAAGCAGCAGTGGAGGGGAGACGGGGGAGACGGGGGTTGGCATGGTAGGATGGGGAGGGATTGGATGGGAACAAGTTGGCCGGGGCTGACTCGGGAGGAGTAGCACTGGGACAGGAGGACAGTGATGGGGTGGGGAGGAGGGGTTGGAGTGGCGTGAAGGAAGGGGGAGAGTTGGGTGGCAGAAAGGGTGGGGGAGGTGAGGACTGGAATGGGCAGATGGCGGGGCGAATGAGGGGTCATGGTTAGGTTAGCGAGGTAACCAACAGTAATTAGATCAATTACACTTAAAATATGATAGCAATAACAACATAATCCTGTGTTACCTAGAGGAGATGGTTGAATTGTCCTTGGGCCATTCAGTGCAATGACAGTGACTAGGGGAGCTTGGGTGGCAGTAGGCAGTGGTTCCGAAGGCTGACGAGCTCGTTAGGCAAGTTCTCGGAGGAAAGATCTTGGCATTCGGGGCTGGGGAGAGGAGGGCCTTGGGGTGTACGCAGCCCAGGTGTGATTGAAGGTCAACTCCAGTTTCAGGCCCTCCAAGAGGAGAGATCCCAGCCTCAGGCAGTTCCCTTCCTCGTGAGGTACTCTATCATCCTACCTGGTGTCAGGCTCTGTGGGAAGAGAGATCCTGGCTACCTCGGGCAGGGCTCACCCTGGGAGGTACTCCACCAAAATGTATTCCTCTCCTTAGTGAAACTTCTCCTCTGTGCTCAGTTTAAATGATTTACATTAGAAAAGGAACACAATCCAAATGTCTGAGACTAATCATGTTTTCCAAAATATGCTGCATATAGTTAAAATAACTTACCTTGATTCAATGATGATGTGGTATTTCTTAAGCACTTACTATGTGCCAAGCACTGTTCTGATAAAATGATTAAATTCTAGCAGAAAGTTTTTCATATCATTTACTGTCTATAACTTACTGTCTCTAATGGCATTTTCAGGGAACTCTTTTCCCAGAAAACAATATTTAAGCCCAGAGGGGACACTGTAGAAAGTAGACCAATTCATAATCCATATTTAATAATGAAGATGAGAGCTCTGGGTGTAATCTAAAAAAGGTAGTTGTTAGAATTTCTAGAAAATTAGAATATCATACTTCTCACCACTGATTATCAGGTCAGTGATAGTCTTTAAAGAATTTCCGATTTCCTCTTTATTTTCTCAGAATTTGAATTCATCTTGTCAAATATGGCTATGTAAATTCAACAGGATTCAAAGAAGTGTTGTCCATCTTTCTCATCTACTCTCCGTTTCACTGGGGATGGAAAGGCATTGTCATTCTCATTGTGTGTGTATAATCTATCAACCAATTTACTGAATGCTTACTGTGTGCTTAGCACTGTACTAGGTTCTTGGGAGAGAGCAGTACAGCAGATTTGGTAGAGAGATTCTCTGCCCACAAGGAGCTCACAATCTAGAGTGTGAGACAGACACTGAAGTGAATTATTAATAACGGAATGTAAGAGTATAAGGATATGTTTAGAGGGGCTCCCCTTTCAGGATCTAACTTAGAGAATTTCCAGTATTCTACCAGTCTCGGCTACGGGAGGGAGAGTCGAAAAGAGCCATACCCATTCCATTCGTAGCTTGGGCAGTGGCTAGTGAATGGAAGGCACTCTGCTACAAGTCAAAACTCACCTGTGCTGGGCAGCAGTGGCACAGGATAGAATCGAGGGCAGAGACTCAAGTTTAAAATAATAATAATGGCATTTGTTAAGTGCTTACTATGTGCCAGGCACTGTACTAAGTGCTGGGGTGGAAACAAGCAAATAGGATTGGACAGAGTCCCTGTCCCACATGGGGCTCACACTCTCACTCCCCATTTTACATATGAGGGAACCTAGGCACAGAGAAGTGAAGTGACTTGCTCAAAGCCACACAGCAGATAAGTGGCAGAGCTGGGATTAGTATTCATTACCTTCTGACTGACAGACCTGAGCTCCATCCACTAGGCCACGCTGCTTCCCATAATAGTATTTGTTAAGTGCTTACTACATGCCAGGCACTATTCTAAGAGCTGGGGTGGATACAAGCAAACTGGATTGGACACAATCCCTGTCCCCCGTGGGGCTGACAGTCTCAATACCCATTTCATAGATGAGGTAACTGAAGCCTAGAGAAGTGAAGTGACTTGCCCAAGGTCATACAGTAGACGAGTGGCAGAGTCAGGATTAGAACCTATGACCTTCTGACTCCCAGGCCCGTGCTCTATCCACTACGCCATACTTCTTTGAACTGAAGCAGGCAATGGTAAACCACTTCCTTATTTTTACCAAAAAAACTCTAAGGATACACTACCAGAACAAGTAGATGGAGATGGAGAGTAAGGCATTCTGGGAGAGATGGGTCCATGGAATCGCTATGGATCGGAGATGTCTTGGCAGCTTAAGAGAAAAATAGAGGGCCTGGAGGTGGGGTGAGTATGCAGTGCTTAAGGGGGTAACAGATACAGGTGCATATGCAGCGAATAATTGAGGGTGGGTAGGAGAAATGATGACCTAGTCAGGAGAATTCTTTGGAGGTGATGTAATGTTAGGACTTTGAAGTTGTGAAGAGTGGTGATCTAGATATGAGGAGGGAAGAAGTTCCAGGCCAGAAGGAGGATGTGGTCAAGGGATTGGTGGTGAGACAGACTTAATTATTGGCAGAGTGTGTGAAGTGAGTTGTAGTGGGAGATCATTGAGGAATGGTAGGAGGGGCAGACATGACTGAGTTCCTTAAAGCATGAATAGAAAGTGACATCCAAAGTGGTTAAGGAATGTGCCTGAGGTCATCCAGACAGTAGAAAAACTATAATCCAAGTCTCCTGCTTTCTGGTGCTCTTACCACCAATGTCTGTTTTAATAGTGGCTGCTGGGATAAACTGTTCTCCCCTGAGTGAACATTAATTTTTCCAAACATGTTAGCAAAAGGCATCCTATTTACATTAATCTTTCATTTGTTTTTGAAAGATTTGCCATGTGTCACCTTTGTTCCTTGAAAAGCTCTTCTATGTTGTAAACTCAAGGGATATCTTCTTTTGACCAATATTTAACAACTATTTCCTAAATTAATGTAAGAACAGATAGTACCAGTGTAATCACATTTTTTGGTTTCAAACAATTATTCCTGCTGCTGTTGCTCCAAAGGAGATGTGAGGAAAAGCACGTTTAGCAGGTCATTCAGGTCATTCATTCACTCTCACCAGAGAGATGTCTGTCAAGCTACCTGCAATAGATGCACACTCACTGGTCCATTGAGAGTTATGCTTTAACTCTGCTGGGCTATGCTGAGTTTCAGAAAATAAATGCAACACAGAATTAAACACACAAAATTGCTGTTTCATATCACCTCACAGGACAGTGTTTCTGGTGAGGTGAAAGGACTAACATGGCTCCTTTGCTAGTTGAACGAGGAAAGCTGAAGGCTGTTGATAAGTTGAGGAAAGCATCAAAGCCCACTGACTGCAAAAAGCTTGACACAACAAGGGAGACAGATACAAAAATCCACAGTAAAAGATCTTACTTCCTTTAGTAGCTGCCATCAGCTCATATAGCTCTTTTGGTCAACCTTAGTTGCCGAGGGCACTTTCTCTTATATTAGATATCACTCTGATGTTTCTACAGTAACTAACGGAAGCCTCTTGTTTTTCCTTTTAACCCTTTGAAGGGTCAGGAAAGACACTGTGTTTTTTGAACTTGAACAAAACAGAATATCTCTAAAGCATTCATTCAATCAAGCAGTAGTATTGATTGAGTGCTTGCTGTGCAGACCACTGTATAAAGTGCTTAGGAGAGTAAAATACAACTGAGTTGGTAGATATGTTCTCTCCCCACAAAGAGCTTAGAGTCTAGCTGGGGAAGTAGACATTAATATGAATAAATAATTTACAGATATGTACACATGAGCCGTGGGGCTGTGGGTGGGGTGAATATCAAGTTCTTAAGGAGTACAGCTCTAAGTGCAGTTGAGGCATTTTAATGTTTACTAAATCACGTTCTATCCCATAGAATGTGACTTATGATAACTGGGATGCAGTGTGATCTTGGAGAAGTAGTTGGAGAAGCAGCTTGGCTTAGTGGAAAGAGCACGGGATTTGGAATCAGAGATCATGCGTTCTAATCCTGACCCCATCACTTGTCAGCTGTTTGATTTGGGGCAAATTATCTAGCTTCTCTGTGCCTCAGTTTTCTCACATGTAAAGTATGGATTAAGTCTTTGAGCTCCATGTGGGGCAACTTGATTATCTTGTATCTACCCCAGTGCTTAGAACAGTGCTTGGCACATAGTAAGCACTTGACAAATACCATTATTATTATTATTATCTGCAAAGAAACCTGGCTTAATGGAAAGAACATGGGCTGAGGAAAAAGCTGGAGGAATTGGGACCTAATCCTAGCTAAGGTTCTCACTGAATACTATTGAGAGCTCACCTCCTCCAAGAGGCCTTCCCAGACTGAGCTTCCCCTTTTCCCTCTGCTCCCCCTCCACCCTCTGCTCCCTCCCCCTTCTCCCCCTTCACCTCCCCTCAGCTAAGCCCCGTTTCCCTCTACTCCTCCCCCTCTCCCTGTCCCTCCCCTCAGCACTGTGCTCATTTGTATATATTTTTATTACCTTATTTATGTTGTTAATGAGGTGTACATCCCCTTGATTCTATTTACCGTGATTATGTTGTCTTGTTTTTGTCCGACTGTCTCCCCCGATTAGACTGCGAGCCCATCATTGGGCAGGGATTGTCTCTATCTGTTGCCGATTTGTACATTCCATTTGTACATTGTACATTGAACATTACAAGCGCTTAGTACAGTGCTCTGCACATAATAAGCGCTCAATAAATACTATTGAATGAATTGTACCTTCCACGTGCTTAGTAAATAATACTGTTGGTATTTGTTAAGCGCTTACTATGTGCAGAGCACTGTTCTAAGAGCTGGGGTAGATACAGGGTAATCAGGTTGTCCCACATGAGGCTCACAGTTAATCCCCATTTTACAGATGAGGTAACTGAGGCACAGAGAAGTTAAGTGACTTGTCCACAGTCACACAGCTGACAAGTGGCAGAGCTGGGAGTCGAACTCATGACCTCTGACTCCGAAGCCCAGGCCCTTTCCACTGAGCCATGTGCTCTGCACATAGTAAGCGCTCAATCAATACTATTGAATGAATGAATATTGGGGATGAAGAGGTTGAGTTCAATCGTCCAAATTTGCATTTGAGGCAGGAAAAGGTTACACACAGAGAAGCCATCACAAGAGCTAGAGGCAGAGAGCTACCCAGGAGAGGAATTCATGAGCCCATTTCAGGGCTGTTGATACCTGTGCCCCACATCCTTCCTTTGCAGTACATGGCTTCAAAACCCATAATATTCATCAGCCTACACAAGCACACAGAGGCATAGGCATTTGAATAGGTGCAGATGAATGGCATAAAGTTTAAATTTATATTCCGATTTACGATTGCAATTCCGTTTTATAGTGGTTATCTTTGGCATGAAATAACAGTGACCCCTAGTGGGCAGATAGAGCTCAGTGCTACATTCCTCTAAAAAATGATTTTAAGGAGTTTTTCCCATGTAAAAATGCAGTGTATAATTTGAATAGAGGCGACGGAAGTAAATAATTTAATAAGACATTGAAACATGAAATTTCAATATAAGCTAATTTAGTGAATCTAAATGTTTACGTGCACTTAGTTTCCACGGGAAATTTTCTATGGAGTAAAGAGGATTTGTAAAATCTTCTGAAATGGTTACTCTTCATTGTAAGTGCATGACATAACATGTTTCTAAAGCAAACCTGGGCCAACGTGCAGGAGCAGTAGAAAACAGAAGAATTAAGCACAGTCACACCTGCCATTTGAACAGAAGCTATATTAGTTTTATTACTTCAACTTGTATCCCTGTATCCTCCATAGTTCAGTTGAACTCTCAAAGCAAATGCACTACTGAGTCCCTAATCTATTTTAATCATTCTCCAAATGGGTTTATTTAGAGATCTTCGATAAAGCAGTATTAGTGTGTGGGTTTGTTTTTTTTTTTTAACAGAGTAGTACAGTGAATGATGTCAAATGGTAGAACAAGGTCAGCTATTTCTTCACTTTTGTTACACGATTTAATAGAAATAGTGGTGGTATTTGTTAGGTGCTTACTTATTTACCAAACATTTGGGGACATACAAAATTATCAGTTCAGACAGACCCTGTCCCAAACAGGTCTCACTGTTTAAAAACAGAATAATAATTGTGGTATTTGTTAAGTGTTTACTATGTGCCAAGTTGACATACAAATGCTGGCACAGCTACAATTAATCAGGTCATGAGGCTCACAGTCTAAGAAGGAGGGAGAACAGGTCTTCAATTCCTACTTTAGAGATGAGGAAACTGATGCAAAGAGAAGTGAAATGGCTTGTCCAAAGTCACATAGCAGGCAAGTGGCAGAGCTGGGATTAGAACCCAGGTCCTCTGAGTCTCAGGCCTTGCTCTGTCCACTATTCTGTACTGATTCTGTACTGATTCTGTTACATTCATACTTGAAAGAATTGAATTTTGTCCTTCTGCCATTCAAAGATTTTGTCTGAGTAAGCTGTTGTATCAGAGGCCAAAAATGAGTTACATATACAACCATCTTAAATTATTTTTGAAGACTCTCGTTGTACTATATTCACTGCTTACAGAAACTATTTGTATCACTCATAATAAGTTCAATTCATTCTGCACAAAGGTGTGCTTAATAAACCCTATAAAAATGACTGCCTAATACAATGTCCATATTGTTGAAATTCATAGCACCAGATGAAATTGAAAACTAATGATAATTATAGTTAATTAAAAAATAACCATTAACAATAAGTTTAATTGCAATAGTTACAGTAGTTTTCATTATGATACCTTTGTCTGTCCTCCTGTGAGGATGAGTTGGGCATTTCAGTCGTGTATAGAAGTTAAGTTCGAAAAGCACTGTTTCATGTCGAATAACGAAAATTTGTGGACATTATAGTCTTCATCTTTTTCCAACAACTGATTATTTTTTCCCTGTAGAGGGACAGTAAATGCCAAAGAAGGAAAAGAACCAGTGAAAAATTGCTGGATTTTCTTTGCACATTGCTGCAAATAATTGAATTTGAATGAGATATAAAGTGCCTAATTCCTGCTTAACAACAACACTCAAGTTTAGGCAAATAATACTCTAGTTCAGTGTCAGGATCCACAAAATGGGATCAGGCAACCAGGGCTCTTCTTCAGTTTCATTAAGTTCTTTTATAGAATTCATGAGATGATGCAGTTTACCTGGACTTTGAAGTGAAATGAAGGACTGTGGGCTAAGGGAAAGAGCCCTGGTCTGGGAATCTGGGACTTGGATTCTGATCCTTGTCCCACCATTTGTCTGCTGTTTGACGTTGGGCAAATTACTTAACTTCTCTATGCCTCAGTTTCCTCCTTTGTAAAATGTGTGTCAGGCCCGGGAGATGTTATCCCCAGTGGGCTGATGCTACAAAGCCAATAGGCAAAGATTCTTGGAAGGAATAAATAGCTGTTTAAGTTCTGGGGATGGTTCTCTGAAGTTCATTCATTCATTCAATAGTATTTATTGAGCGCTTACTATGTGCAGAGCACTCTACTAAGCACTTGGAATGTACAATATGGCAAAAGATAGAGACAACCCCTGCCCAATGGCGTAAGTTGTTATGTGGCCATTCTCAGAGGCAGTATGGCTCAGCTTTATTCTACAGTGGAGGAGGATGCCACAATGAAAAAAATGAAGAATACTTAGAAACAATCAATTCCAGATTTATTGCCAGCATATCAAGGAAGGGCATCCTCTCAGTCATGATTCAGTGGGCGATGACTGTAGGGAGAGCATCAGCCGAAGAGTCTCCCTGAACATTACAATCTACCCACTTCTGAATGCTTTACCAGAGGTCCATTGATTGTCAATATCTTCTTCTATTGGTCCTCTTCTCCACCTATGTCTTTCTGTGATTGTTTGGGCAGCTGACCTTGTGCCCACTTCTCTCTACAGTCTCCCCATCTTCTCATCTCAAATAGTTCCAGCTAGGGGTTGCAATGGGTTCTCACTTTCTTGTTTCCTGAGGTAACTTCATTTTTCTGTTTGTTAATATTATGAAAGCCTGGCTTTATTCCTGACCTTCCACCTTATATCTTATCTGCACTACAGGCATTCCACCTTACAGTCTTCACAAGCAGCTCTTTGGCTTTACATCCTTTGGTATTCCCTTGCCTTTTACAAGTTCTATTAATAATAAACCTATATCTCCTCTCCTTTGTCAATTCATCTCCCTATGTTGGGCAGTTAGAATCTGTTCTCAATCCTACTTGGACTGTGAGCTTTCTGAGGGACATGAGTTTTGTTTACGCTAACTTGAATCAACTCCAGCACTAAGTACAATGCTTGGCACATTAATTACCTGCACCTTTAAGATAGTTGCAGATGAAGACACAAGTCGTAGAGTCACTGGGCTTTCACTGGGCTTTGGCCACTTTTCCCTTCCACTTTATAGTCCACAATTTGTAGGATATACAATGCTTGTCACATAATAAGAACTTAACATATTTCATTATCATTATTATATTGTAAAGGAGAAAATAAAAATATTACAAATATTAATTCCAATATCGTTTACTATCATTTTCTTGCCTTACCCCTAAGTGGACAGAAACTTCTTATTTTGAGACTGTTTGAGCTTTTCAATGAATCAGCCTTATTCAACTTAAAAGTGTTTTGATCTTTGATAGATGTGTTGCAAGCCCCCCCACCGGCTTGTACCAAACAGGATCTTTTTGGACCAGGGGAGCCTCGGTGACACATACAGTCAAACCACATCTCCGATCACCAAGGTTACTGTGGAAACTTCTTTACTTAGTTTTACCAATAATGTGCATGGTAGTGACACATACACACACTCTTTCACTCCACTCTACTAAGAGTCCGATACCAGTCTGTTGGTCAGGGGAGTCAATTCTGTTAATCCTGCTTTCTGCTTCCAAGTGCTGTTGCCTTCTGCTGCTTTCAAGTGATGTTCTCCTGCTGATTTCTGTATGCTTTGGTGCATGCCTTCTGCACACCTCCTCACAATTCAAAGTAACCACCTTTTATCTGCCTTAGGCATATCAGCTGTGGCTCTAAGTGGCAGTCATTTATTGGCCCAGGCCCCTTATGAGGTAGAACAGGAAAAGAAGGCCATAGAACAAGAAAAGAAGGCCATACCTCCCTCCATGCTCCGCCTTCACAGGCCAGCAATCACCTGCCTCAGGGAGAGCCCATCAGTGCCTTCATGAGACTCTTCCTTCTTGTTGTTCACGGACTCACACACAGTCACTAATAAGGCAGCTTGTTGTGGGCTCACCACAAGATGCTATGGAGATTATTGGGAAGATGAACTGAGAGGATCATGACTAAAAGCCCTTCCCCATTGGGACCCTCACAGTATTGTCTGGGAAAATGAGAGAAGTCAGAGTGGTGACTCCAGTTTTCTTAGCCTTTCTCAATCATGGGAGGAACTAGGATCAGACAGGTAGATAGAAGGATGAATAAAAGGGTTTTTTTGTCGATTTGTTTTTTGTTTTGGACATAGTGCTAAACACTGGGGTAGACATAAGCAATGAGATTCATGGTCATTATCTACATTTTACAGATGAGGTAACAGGCACAGAGAAGCTTAGTTAATTGCTCAGGGTCACACAGCAGACAAATGGTAGAGCCAGGATTAAAACTCAGACCTTCTGACTCCTAGGCCCAGAGTTTTCTCACTAGAATACACTCCTTTACAGTGATGCCATTTCACTCTCCCACAACTATTCCAAAACCAGGAATCAATGGTCATCTCTTTCTCTCCTTTCATTAGGTTTTCCTGAATCTGAAAATGAGATTTTTCAAATCTGTCAGGTGGAAGGTGTGGGAGGCCAGAGTGATGAGCCAAAGTGTCTGGCACCCTGTGGTTAGACTAAGCCAAATGTCTTATTCAAATTCTAGCACACTGAACTGCTACAGGGGCCAGGCTGAAACATGAGTGGTCTATTAATTACCTGCACTTTAAAGTACTTGCAGATAAAGACACAAGTTGTAGATTAATTGGGCTTTCACAGTTCTTTGGCCAGTTTTTCCTCCCACTAACAAAAAACTGGTTAGAATATAACAGATCATGCACAGATTAATTAAATATTTCTTGGTCAGACACGTAAGTTCCTAACACTAACATTTATGAATCTTGAGCCATGATTATGAAAACAATTTACTCTCTATACATAATCCCAATCAATATTCTCTTTTACTAAATTCCCTCTTTCCCTCTCTCTTCCCCCTCTCATCCACTAAACCCTGCCTCACTTCTCTTTCCTCCTCTCTCTTCCCTTGTCTCTCCTTCCCTCTCTCCCCTGCTGTCTCCTCACTCTCTTTCTCTTTTCTTTTTTCCCTTTTCTTCCCTCTCTCCTTTCCTTCTCTTCCCTATCTCCCCCTTTCCTTCTCTCCTCTATCTCTCTCCATTCCCCTTCCCTTAGCCTTTCTCTTCTCCTTTCCCTTTCCCTTTGCGCCCCTGCGCCATTCTCCCCTTCCCCCCATTCCCCTTCTTTCTTCTCCCTCCCTTCCTCTCCTTTTCACCTCTCTCCTTTTCCTACCTCTTTGCCTTGCAGCTTTCCAGGACTTCATTCTTCGGTCCCATCTCTCAGGAAATTCAGAGGTGACACTCTGTCTGAAATCTAAAGATTCACTTTTTCTCCCTCTTTACCCAATACTTTCCCCCTTTTTTTGACTACTGACTATCTCATACCCTTGTCCTCTGATTTTGATTTCTTTTTGATTATCCAGGAAGAAATATTTGATACTCAATGCAATTTGGTTTTGGAGTCTCCTCTTTGACTTGGGAACTGTCTGACTCTGTAAGATCTTTCTATAATCCCCTGTTTTAGTCTTCAGCTATAACACATCTCTTCCTTTATCACAGAGATGGATGTGTTCGGGAATGTCATGGAAGCAGCGTGGCTTATAATAATAATAATAATAATAATGTTGGTATTTGTTAAGCGCTATGTGCCAAGCACTGTTCTAAGCGCTGGATAGATACAGGGTAATTAGGTTGTCCCACGAGAGGCTCACAGTCTTAACCCCCATTTTACAGATGAGATAACTGAGACCCAGAGAAGTTAAGTGACTTGCCCACAGTCACACAGCTGAGAAGTGGCGGAACCAGGATTCAAACCCATGACCTCTGACTCCCAAGCCCATGCTCTTTTCACTGAACCACACTGCTTCTCAGTAGAAAGAGCGTGGGCTTGGGAGTCAAAAGGACCTAGGTTGTAATTCCACTCTGCCAATTGTTTGCTTTGTGACCTTGGGCAAGTCACTTAACTTCCCTGTGCCTCAGTTTCCTGTACTGTAGAATGGGGATCCTTGTTCTCCCTCCTATTAAGACTGTGAGCTCCATGCAGGAAAGGGACTGTGGCTGACCTAAATGACTTGTACCTTACCCCAGCACTTGAAACAGTGTTTGACACGTAGTAAGCATTTATAAATACCATAAAAAAGCAGCATGGCCTAGTGGATAAAGCATGGGTCTGGGAGTCAGAAGGACCTGGCTTCTAATCCCGGTTCCACCACTTGTCTGCTGTGAGACTTTGAGCTAGTTACTTAACTTTTCTGTGCCTCGATTATCTCATCTGTAAAATGGGGATTAAGACTATGAGCCACAGGTGGAGCTGTACTTTGTCCAACCTGATTAACTTGTATTTAATCCAGTGCTTACTTAGTACAGTGCCTGAAACATAGTAAGTGCTTAACAAATACCATAAAAAAGCACTTAACAAGTACTATAAAAAATTATGACCTGCTTTTAGCATTACCTTTCTAATTTCTCATAATCAATTTGTTTCTTTCCAAAAAGGTCTTATCACCTGTTCCCAGGCACATGAATCAATAGCTGTTTCCACAAGTTTACTACCTTCTTCCCATCCTTATATTGAAATCAAACTAAATTGGAGATCGTAACATCTATTATTATTATAGAAGCATATAGCTCTGAAAAACTGGATTTATTTCTTGACTGAAACAAATCATGGGAAGATTCTTCTCTACCCACAGTGCCCTCCAAAACTGGAGGAAACATCCTTTTGTTCTGAATCAAGTTCCCCATCTTTCGTCTTCCTCAATTTAGGCAATTATCCTTGGCCTAGACCAGATTTTACCTCCATCTCACAGTCTAAGTTCCCCTTCGCAATAAATGATAAGCATTTTCCTAAAAATGTTCATCTAACAGAGATAGGCTGTTAAAAAAAAAAAAGCTCTTTCAAATGAATAATGCTAGAAAGATGTTAACTAAATATTCAAGGACTCAAAGAAAGTCTTTGTCTGACCCAGAATTAGAATTTGAGGGCCTTTTGGGTACAGTGTGTTGCTCAGACTGCTGAAAATGATCCTCAGTAGTGTAGGTTATTGTTTCCTCTTTCCTTCTGTACATACTGTACCTTCCTAACAATACTGAAATATTTAATTATTATTCTTAAATGAAATCCTCAAGTGACAGGCATCAGGAAGGATTGTTATATTGTGAAGTGGGAGTCACAGAAAATAGCACTTTTATTTATTCATAAAGCACATAGAAAATTGAAGATATGTAACAATTAAAATTCAAAAAAATGATAAATAGTTATTTGGAGAGTAGACAAGTAATAATAATAAATAATAATATCATGGTATTTGTTAAGCACTTACTATATGCCAAGCACTGTACTAAGTGCTGGGGTAGATACAAGCAAATCAGGTTGGACACAGTCTCTGTACCATGTGGGGCTCACAGTCTCAATCCCCATTTTACAGATTAGGTAACTGAGGCACAGAGAAGTTAAGTGATTTGCCCAAGGTCATAGAGCAGATAAGTGGCAGGACTGGGATTAGAACCCATGACCTTCTGAATCACAGGCCCTTGATATTATGGTATTACAAGTACCATAATAAAATAATAACAATACTAAGAAGAAGAATAGCCATGCTGATCTAAGTGACAAAGTCTGTGAAGACAGCCTGTTAATTTGAGAGCATGAAAGATGTAGAGCAAAACTGGATCTTCCAGCTGGTGAATTAGAGATTTTATTGGGAGAATAAAGAATAGAGGATAGAGGGAGGTTGACAAGTACAGACACATTTAATATAGGAAAAAAATGGTGTTTTTTCTAAAATTTGCAGAGGAAGGTGACATGGGAATAATGGCTTGAGGGTGTATTCTGGCAAATTAACAAGTGTGAAATTATCCACTTATTTTATCACCAGTTGATTGCCAGCTTTCTATGTTATTATTAATAATAATAATAATGAAATTTTTAAACCCTCACTCTGTGTCCAATACTGTACAAAACACTGGAGTTGATACAAGATAATCAGATTGGACATTGTCCTGCTCCACATGGGGCTCAGAGTCTAAATTTAATCCTACTTTTATAGATGAGGAAACTGAAGCACAGGTAGTTAAGTTTGCCCAACATCACCCAACAGGTTAGTATAAGAGCCAAGATTAAAACCCAGTTCCCCTGGTTCAGTATTCCTAATTTACTTTAATGTCTGCCTTCTTCTGTAAGCTTCCGGTGGAAACCTGCTAACCCTGTTGTATTATACTTTGCCAAGCATTTAGTACAAGGCTCTGCATGCAGTAAGTGCTCAGTAAATACCATTGACTGATCAATTGTATTAGGTCATTTGACTTGGCCGAACACTGAACAGGTCAATTTAAAAAATGATGATTTGTTCAAGATGTTGCGGTTCAGTATACATGTTCTTTGTACCAGGAGACAACAGAAATTACTAAGTCAAAACTGCTTGAAGGAAAATATCTTTTATCCTTTGAATAGGACTCACAATTTTCTAAAATGCAAAATATCCTTACTTGGAAGTAATAATGCTTTTCTGTGTATTCCTTATGACAAGGAATCTGTTCAGGCAGGTGTCATTTTGACAGCATTATAGGTAGCTTGATTTGTACTATTAAGATACTGACATGAAAATGTTGGTTGAAACAATTCCAACATGATTAATGAAGTTTACATACATCTGTTTGCAATGCTTTTCTGTAAACTTGCCAGTTAACTTTTGCATCACAGAGCATACATCTTTTTTGTAAAAGTTTCAATCAGCCAATTATATTTATTGAGTTTTTACTGTGTACTTAGAAGAGGACAGTACAACAGAGTTGGGAGAATCATTCCCAGCCCACCAGGAGCTTGCAGCCTAGAATAAAGAATTAGATGATTCTTTTTAAACACCAACAGTTTACTGTGGTGATTTTTATAGAAGTACTAGTAGTTTACCCCATATGTATTGCAACACTGTCTCCCAATCCTAGGGTTTTCTGTTGTATTACAGTATTTTTCTTTCATCATAAATGCAACTGACCAAGTACTGTTTCAATTTCAGAGTGAGAGGGATGACTGAAAATTAAAGATGATCATAGTTTATGGGATTTGTTAGAACAATTTAAGGGGATCACCTAGTGGGCTGCAAAGCAAATTCAGTGTTTATGTGTCTCTGCAGATTTCCAGAACTACGTAAGGCATGTTATATGTCTGGAAAGCAGTTACAAGTGTTAATGATATGCTATTTTGATTGAAGAGGATTAAAAAAGAAGTCTAGTCCAGCTGCAAATGTTTTGACTTGAAAAATGTATTTTTTAAAAACAAACGATTTTTAGTGTTACATATAATTGAATAAAAATTACTCATTTTTCAAAGTTTTTTAGCATTAAATTTAGTCCCTAGGTGAACTTTAGGGAGAAGGAAATATATACTTAGTGCACAGAGACTCCATCTTAACACCTGACACAATTATGAGGTATTTTGTCACACAAATTGGAAGAAGAAGCAACATTTGTTAAATATAAAAGGAAAAAGATAATTTTGAAACATTTTATGTAAGAAATAATCATGTAAGACCTTTAATGCTATGCTTTTTGACTGCATTTTGGGAGTTTTCTCCACTTGAATCCTAAAATATTAGTATATTGAATATATGGCAAAAACAATCTTAAATTTTGGATAGTGATGAAAAACATAAAGCATGCAATGATGGAAAAGCTTATTACAGAGGGAGCAGGTGTTCATTTCGATCCAAAAATTTGGTAACATAATGGTTGTTTCCTTTATTCCATCTGCAGACAATTCATCAGGATTTTTAAATAAAAATTGATATGGACAAAAGAATGAAGTATGGACTAGATAAAGGAGGAGGCTAGGGGCAGGGATGTTAGTAAGAAGGCTGATACAGCAGTAGAAGCAAGATGTAACAAGTGTTTGGACCAAGAGGGTAGCATTTTAGATGGAGAAGAGATGTCAGAGTCTAGAGATCTTGTGAAGGTAAAACTGACAGGATTTGGTGACTGAATTTGCAAAATGAAGGACTGAGATGAATAAAAAATAACATCATGTTTGTGGATTTGTGATGTGGAGAGGATAATGATGCTATCAAGAATGACAGGATAGGATGGGGAGGATAGATTTTGTGTGTGTATATGAGAAATTTAGCTTTGGCAAGGAGACTAGAATCTAACCTTGTAAGCTTCTTTTGGGAAGGGAACCAGTCTACCAAATCAGTTTTATTATATTCTCCCAAGCATTTAGTAGGTTGCTCTGTGTAAAGTAAGCAATTAATAAATATGATTGATTAATTGATTGCTTAGGCCACTGATGACCTTAGAGGAAGCTGCTTAGTAAAGTGGGGGGATGGGGGAGGGGAAGGCAGCCGGATTGTAAGGGTTTGAGAAAGAGTTTGAAAATAAATGAAGGCAATGAGTGTAAACAATTCATTCAAGGTGTTTGGAAAGGAATGGTAGTAGAGAAATTGGATGATTCCTGGGGGTCAGGAGCTAAGGGAGACAATAGCCAGCATGTTGAGCTCCCCATGTTCAGCTGTCATTATGATTTGGCCTCAAGTTTGGATTAGCAGTAGTCTTGAGATCCTTGGAACAGCAGTATTACAAAAGAGGAATAAAAGAAAAAGGAATAGCTGGAAGTTTATGGTTAAAACATTCCATCGTTCTGAACAGGCTGATTTGTTCATATTAAAGATGAAAAGCCAGCAGCAATGTCTGAACCCAAATGGGTCTGAGAATCATGGAATTTCACTGGAAAGTCATGTAACCCATTGCATTTTAAGGGGCAGTAAGGGCAGAGACAAGGGTTATTGGAGTCAATCTCAGTCAATTATTGCACTATAAATTGGAGAAATCAGGGCTACTGGAATTTAAACTCAGAATTGCAAGCATTTTTTGTCTTAGTTGGTATCCTGCAGCATTACTCAGCTCTGATCTGGGGAATCTGGTACAGATGCCTGAGCAGGGAGTCTCAATAATCTCCTATGTGGAGTCTGCTTTTTTACTGTCTGACCCATGAACCAGCTATTCCTCTCCACATCAAACTGAAAATCCAGACCATTGAATTCAAGAGATTCATTGAGCTTTCTCCTCCCTATTAATCCTCATTCATCTCCCACTACATCCAACATGATGCTTCATTCCTTTCAAATCATTCTACTTACCACCCTTGCTCTTGTCTCTCACTACTGACATCTTGCTTGTGAGCCCGTTATGGGGCAGGGATTGTCTCTCTGTGTTGCCAAATTGTCCATTCCAAGCACTTAGTACAGTGCTCTGCACATAGTAAGCACTCAATAAATACTACTGAGTGAGTGAACTTCCCTTTTCACAATCAGCACACCACTGCTCTCCCCATATTCAAAGACTATCTGAAATCACATCTTCTCAAGGAGGCTTTCTCTGATTAATCTATCATCTCACTGTATTTCCCTCATTACTACAACTTCATCACCTCCACATCACCTCAGTGCTTGAGTACTCACTCCACCACCCCACCTATTTCTGGTCCCTATGAGAAATCCTAGAGAAACAAAAATGATGAATGGAATGCTTTGCTGAAGTTGGCCTGGTCATGTGAGGCAGTCAGCCCTGGCACCTCTGCAATTTATAATTCAGAGGGTTCCACCACATTTTTATGGACTTTGTCTAACATGTTAATGATGCATGAACCTTCAAGATGATCCCATGAAGCAGCAGTTTCTGGAGTTTTCCCACCAGTTCTCTGCAAACTTCATATTAGGAGGTCAGTGGACTTTCTGATTAGGGGTCAGTGCCAGGGAAGAGGGAGGTGGGCCTTTGATATGAAAGTCATGTGATGTGATCCAGACCTTCCCAGGGCCTAGGCTGACTATCTTTTCAATCTGCCTTCCATTAAGGTCCAGCTTGCAGTCTGAGCAGGGGTAATGAGGAGGTTGGTGTTTGTGAGTTGGTCCGGAACCATGGAGATAGATGGGGATAGAGAAATGGGGCACTGGGGCAGGTAGGCAGAGAAGAGAATTTACAAATACCGAAATTATGGTCTCCTCACATTTTTCAAGTAACTGGGAATTAATTAATAGGAGCTGCCTGCTTTAGATTCTGTCTTTCATCTCTCTCCAAACAATGAGTCAATCAATCATCAGTTTGTGCTGAATACTGTTGGAGGTGCTGGAAAAGATAACTACAAATGGGAACATCCTACTTACGCAATATGAATTAGTCTATTTTTCTTGACTGGCTCATTATTCTGACCATTCACTATTCCATCTAATCTTAATTTGTATTTTAAGCCAACTCTGGCTGCTACAAATAGAGTTGTTCCCTTTAAGCATTTGATATTCCCCCCACCTTCTGCACTTACATACACATCCTTAATTTAGTTTAATATTTCTCTCTCTCTCTCCCTCTAGACAAACTGCTTGTTGGGCAGGGCAGGGTCCACCATTTCTATTGTACTGTAGATTCCCAAGCCCTTAGTACAGTGCTCTGGACACAGTAAACACTTGTTAAGCCCTTAGTAAAGTAGTATGTCCAAACAAACTTGGAGATCACCAACCCGATTTTCATTCAGTTCGCACTCCTATGGCAGCGCTGTTCAAAGCATTTGTATATCTGAGCTTGTTATGGCATTACTGTCATGGTGATGAAGGTATTGGTTGAGAAGACCAGATGAGCTCTGGACCTGAGATGTTAGGCCAAAAAACCTGGTGAAGGAATTCATCATAATGCTAGTTGTTTGTTCCAGGCCACTCTCTTTTCCTGCCACTGAAGTTTCCACTAGAGACACAGACTGTAATGAATTAATAGATGGGCAGACATACAACCCTTGGCAAAGTTCATTCAAAGTTCATGATATTAATAATGTTAGTATTTATTAAGCGCTTACTATGTGCAGAGCACCGTTCTAAGCACTGGGGTAGATACAGGGGAATCAGGTTGTCCCACGTGGGGCTCACAGTCTTAATCCCCATTTTACAGATGAGGTAACTGAGGCACAGAGAAGTCAAGTGACTTGCCCACAGTCACACAGCTGAGAAGTGGAAGAGCCGGGATTCGAACCCATGACCTCTAACTCCAAAGCCCGTGCTCTTTCCACTGAGCCATGCTGCTGCTTCTGATATTAGTGACAATGCTATTAAAGATTTAAAGACTATACAAACTTAAAATATAAAATTGCATAACTGCAATTTAGAAGGGAGAGGGAATAGGTAAAAAGAGAACCTTTTAGAGGAAATGTGATTTCAGTAAGACTTTGAAATTTGGATTAATGAAGATTAACAAACTCATTATAGGCAGGGAACATGCCTACCAACTCTGTTGTATTGTACTGTCCTAAGCAGAGAGTAAACTCTTAATAAATTCCATTGATTGACTGATTAGCAGAGTCACCAGTCTCAGAAACCAGCCTAAAAAAAATTGATCCACACTGTAGATGGGAAAGCTGGGAGAGATGAGATTTGGCAAAGTTCCATTAATAACAAAGATTCTTACTTTCTCATTATGGACAGGGAAAGGGTCTCACAACTCGGTTTGTATTGTACTCTCCCAAGAACATAGTACAATGCTCTGCACATAGTAAGCACTCCTTAAATACCATGGATGGATGGATTGAATGATTGTTTTGCACTGCCCATTCCCCAATACCCATCTTTGAATGAGATGTTAACTCTTGGTTTAGACTTTGAGCAGTTCCACTGTCCCCCGCTCAGGAGAGGGAGGAGAAAGCCATGAGAGTCACTCCTTGGTGCCCCTCCCTGAAATGTAATCTGAACCTATCAGAGAGAAGGACTGGGGAGGAAACAGAGGTCCAGATTGGAGGAAGAAGAAAACCCTTGGCCATCTCAAAGTGAGGGGAAGCGACTGTGTGCCTGGGATAAAGGGGCATGAGGAGAGCTCATGCTGGGACCCTGGGTGGACACAGACTACAGGGAGGATTCAGAGAGGATCCCTGGAGGTTCAGAGTCCCGTGGCTAGGACTCTACAGGAACAAGGCACCTGCCTTAGAGGAACAGAAAAACATGAAACCAGGGATACTCTAGGGTTCTAGAGGGAGAAGTAGTAGATCCATAGAAAGATGGTTTAAACTGGATTTGTTTTGGTTGTCTCCTGTTAAGAACATGTTAAATATTGTCATAATCACAGATTTTGGTGTCTGCTTGTGGAGAGTGCTGGGGGGGGCGGGTAGAAATCTGTGGGTGCAGGGAGACATGGGGGGACATGGGCAGGAGTGCTTTGCCCATGAGTTTCCTGCAGCCAGTTCTGGGAAGAGGCTGGTAGGCTAATCCCTGATGATCTCTACACCTTTAGAGAATGACTGGGCTTTGGTAACAGACTGGAGTTGGCAGTATGAGTACAACTACATGGGGAGCAGAAAGTCAGATTTCCCAAACTGTGCCACAGTAGAATGGGATCTGGAGGGCTTTAGGATTCAGTGGAAGCTGATAGAAATCCCAGAACTCCTCCCTGATTTGGAGAGCTCTTTCATCCTGGATTTTGGACTGAAAACCCCTGGTAATGTCACAAAGAACTGTTTACCTTACAGTGCCAGCAAATAAGAAAAGCAGATAGTGACCCAATGAAACCTCCAAGGAGAAGTATCAATTTAGCAGACTTCCTCCAAAATCAGTAACCACACTCAAAGGTAAAACCGAACATTACCTCTGGCTACGCTAGTCATTTGGGAATTCTGGCCACCTTAGAAATTTTGGGAATGTACCCTAATATTGGAGACACAGAGAGCAGAAAATGAAATAAGGTAAGAGTAAAGAAGAGACATCCTTCCAAATGCTGGCCCTTTCAGCAGTCTGATTTGTTCCCTTTCAGTTATACTGCCAAAAACAGCTAGCCAAATTTTTGAGTACTCATCTATCTCCACTACAAAACCAGAGTTTGCTTATCTGGTGTGTTTTTTTAGATGCATTGTAAGTTTCTTTTATATTGGAATGTTCGATGTTCTATATTTCAATACTCATAAAGATGTTTTAGAAAGAAATAGACTGACATAGATAAAGTTATCTGAAGTGGGTAGTCATTTGACAGAAAATAAATTAATTGAGAGATCTTTTCTACTGTTAGAATAGCAGTAAAATACCATACACATTTGAACCAGCCAGCATTTTAAACTCTATGTGCCTTATTTGAATCCCACTCATGTATTGCCTTGATGTAATGCTGTTTCCATCATCCCTCTGCTAAGTTACAGGTGTGACTATTATAAGATGAATGGGAAATGAAGCTAGAAGAGATTCAGACTTAGACACTTCTTAGAGCTTTGTGTTAACATTTCTATCACTTGAACGTTTGTAGCAGGATTTCATTAGTCTGACATTAATCTGCCAGTTACGTAAGCTCTTGAATAAAAAAAAAAATCACAGATAAGAATCCTGTTTTCTCAGGTGGGTACCTTAACAGGTCAGCACATTAGAGATTGCACTTCCTCGAAAGGACTCATCTCAAGTCCTCTGCCTGGGTTTTTTGATGGAAAAAAATCCTAAAATATTTCTTGTTTCTTTGAGTTCCCGAAGCTTCTCCTTACTCCTCCAAATCTTCCCACTTGCCTATGGCTCCCATAATCTTTAAGGTTCCACTGTTTCCATTTTCCAGTCATACTGTACTGTACTGGTCAGTGTACTGATAATGATTAGCTCCTTTTTGGGGCTATTTGTAATGGGACTCAAATTCATGGGCCATTTGTTGCCATGTCTGATGCCATGAATGACAAAACAAAGTATTATTAATATCCTGAATCTGATAAACAGGTTCTCCTGTTGAGTGTAACAAAGGTAGACAGTCTCTTTGGCAAAAAGAGATGATCTTTGTCACTCATCAACCTAGTTCCTTGCTGATTGATAGGTGCTATTCTAAGGCCAAGCAGATGCCTTACTTATATAATGAATCAAGTCTTCAGGATTAAATAAGTGTTTGAGTCAGTTCATATATGTTCATTCGATCGATTTATTGAGCACTTACTATGTGCAGAGCACTGTATTAAGTGCTAGGAATGTACACTTTGGCAACCGATAGAGACAATCCTTGCCCAGCAACGGGCTCACAGACTAAATAGGACTGTACATATTTATTTAGTTATGTATATTAATTTCATTCTCCCACTCTAGATTGTGAGCTTCTTGTGGCAGGGAATGTATCTATTTATTGTTGTATTGTACTCTCCCAAAAGCTTAGTACAGTGCTTTGCATACAGTAAGTACTCACTAAATATGATTGAATTAGTAAATGAATTAGTGAATGAATGGGTAACCTGGCTATGCTACAAACTGCTGTTCACAAATGATGGGACAGTCTGCAGCTAACAAGAGAGTGAACTGAATTCCTTCTGCATTTCCCTTTGTTGTTATATTTTCCCACTTCTTAGACGATGCAGAATCTGGAGCACATCCCATTCTACACTCCCAGGTTCCATCTTTATTTCTGTTCTGAACACCAATACTTTTTCCTCTTTTTCTGTATTGTTTAAGGAGAATATACATATGTATATGTACATGTATATATACCCAAATATGTACATTATTTACATATTTATTATATACAAATATGTATATATGCATTTAATTGTGTGTAGAAGTTTCCTCTAAGTTTGGAGTGATTTTTTAGTCGACCTCTTGAGTCCTGCTAATCGGGATAGCTCAGTCTGTAGGTAATGTTTCCCTGTAAAATTGACTCTGTATATGCTGACTATGAATTCCCAGAAGGCAGGAAGCCCTAAACATTGAGACATGCTCTATATGCTGTGGGTCAGAATTTGCGTAAGGTACGTTGGGTCTCAGTTTGCAGGAAATCCTTAATACCAACCATGCCTGTTCGGAGCTACATGAATATGGGCTCTGGTGGGGAAGGAAGTTCCCTTAAGGTGTGTTGGGGGTTGCGGGAACTTTTGATGGAAGGGAAATCCTGAATACAATCATATATATGCTACAAGGGTTGTGTGCTATGTGACCAGGGGGACACTCTTCTAAGGTGTGTTGTCTGCTACTTGTGCAGCTTTGAGTTGCCTTGAGTGACCAGAAAACACAAGATATTTATTGTATTAGGTAATAGAGGTTTGAAATGTCTTTCTTGGCGGTCTTGAAAGCAGTCATATGATTGATGATGTGACATATTCCTGATTTCTCAATCCTCACTCCTCTGATGTCTCACTCTGTCTATTCTTAAAATATCAACCTATCTTCTATGTTCATCACTGGATAAAATTCACAAACTCAAGGTTTGAATAAAACAAATTTTTGTTAAATAGATGCCTTTTGTAAGATATTCAATTACAACAGCAGAATTAGTCACAAATGAATTATGATTTTGTCTAACTTTTCATTGTGTAATATATAATCATATGTTATAGCTATTGCTTTGTTGAAAATTAATTAATGTAATACTTTCAATTGTATTTGTTGAGCACTTACTGAGCACTTACTGTGTGAGGAGTACTGTAGTAAGCACTGTGGGAGAATACAGTATAACAGTGTTGGTAGACATATAATAATCTACCAACTAATTATAATTCAGAGGAAATTATGGTTTAGGAAAGTCTTCTTGGAAAAGATGTGCCCTTCAAAGTAAAAGTGAGGAGAGTGATCATCTGTCATATATGAAGAGGAAGGGTGTTCCAGGCCAGAGGCAGGATGTAAGTAAGAGGTCGATAGTGAGGTAGACAGGGTCAGGCCAGAATTAGAGGTGGAAAGTGTGGAAAGTGTGCCACCAGAGCTGTATTAGGAAAGCAGCAAGGTAAGGTAGGAGGGGGCAAGATGATTGAATGATCTAAAGCCAATGGTAAGGAGTTTCTTTTTGATGCGAAGGTAGATATTTTACCACTTGAAGATTATTGAGGAGTGGGAAAATATGGACTGAACATTTTTGTACATATATGATCTGAGTAGCAAAGTGAAAAAGGGATTGGAGTGGGAAGGACAGGAGACAGGGAGGTACGCAATGAGGCTGATACAGTAATCGAAGTAGGAAAGAATAAGTGCTTGGATTAGCATAGTAGCAGTTTGGATGGAAAGAAAAGGGTGGATTTTAATGATGATAGTAATGATTATGGTATTTGTTAAGCGCCTATTGTGTGCCAGGCACTCTACTAATGCTGGGGTGGATACAAGCAAATCAGGTTAGACACAGTCCATGCCATTCATTTAGTTGTATTTATTGAACTCTTACTGTGTGCAGAGCACTGTACTAAGTGCTTAATGGGGCTCACCATCTCAATACCTATTTTACAGATGAGGTACCTGAAACCAGAGAAGTGAAGTGATTTGCCCAAGATCATTCATTCATTCATTCAATAGTATTTATTGAGCTCTTACTATGTGCAGAGCACTATACTAAGTGCTTGGAATGTACAATTAGGCAACAGATAGAGACAATCCCTGCCCATTGACAGTCTTACACTCTAATCGGGGCAGACAGACAAAAACAATAGCAATACACCTCAAACTTAACATGTCCGAACAGACTCCCACCCAAACCCTGTCTTCCTCCTGACTTTCCTATCACTGTAGACAGAAACACCATCCTTCCTATCTTACAAACCCATAACCTTAGCATTATCCTCCCTTCATCTCTCTCATTCAACCCACCTATTCTACTCATCACTAAATTGTGCCTGTTCAACCTTCAGAACATTACAAAACAGCATGACATAGTGGATAGGGACATCCAAGTAGAGATGTCCCAAAGGAAGGATGAAAAGCACAACTGAAGAGAAGGAGAAAGATCCGAACTGGAGGTGTAGATTTGGGACATAGATGGTAGTTGAAGCTACGGGAGAGGATGCATTCTCCAAGGGTGTCTGTTCAGATGGATAATAGAAGGGGATCCAGAACTGAAACTTATTAGATGGTGGGAAGCAGAAGATAAGCCTCTGACAGTGAGCAGCCATAAAGATAGGAGCAGAACAAGAAGAGGACAGTGTCAGTGAAGCCAAGGTTGGATAATAATAATAATAATAATAATAATAATAATGTTATTTTTAAGCACTTACAATGTGCCAAGCCCTTTTCTAAGCATATGTTGCCACAAGCATATACATGATTAAAAGCAAAGGGCACAATCCCGTATCCTCGAGGTGCTTAGAGTCTAATGAGGGAGTTCAGCAAACCCTAATTACCAAATACATGACATATAAAAGATGAATGTATAGATAATGAGTCCTAAGTGAGGAGGTTAGGAGTACAGGAGCAGAGTGTGTGGGCTGGGCTGTAGAAGGAGAGAAGGGAGGTGAGTGCATGACGAGGTAGGTCATAGATAATTAGCCAAAGGAATGATTCTTGGAGGTGACATTCTAGGAGGATTTTAAAAGTGTGAAGATATTTGGTTAGGTGAATTTGAAAGAGGGAGGGTTTTCTTCCGGGGAAAAAGTGTGAGCAGTGTGTTGGAGACAAAAACGTACTGTGATATATAAAGTTAGAAAGGTAGTTTATGGGAGCAAAAGGTACAAGCTAAGGTACAGTGGAAAAAAGTGTAGCTGGATAAGAGAAACCCCTGGTGGAGAGCCTAGAGACCTCTGATTTCAAGTTTTATCTGAAAAGAAGTTAGTAGCCATTGGAGGTTTTTAGGAGGAGCTAAATTGGAGGTAAAATGGAATGAGCCAGAACTCATTAACAATAATAAGGTTAAATATTAATTCTGATATTTGTTAAGCACTTACTGTGTGGCAGGCACTGTATTAGTTAAGATAATCAGGTCCCATATGGGGATAATGGATTAAGCAGGAGGAAAAACAGTTAGTTATTCTATCACCATATATGGATGAGGAAAGTGAGGCACAAAAAAATCAAATGACTTGCCCAAGGTCACACAATAAACAGGTGGCTAAGAGTAGATTAGGACTCAGGTCCTCTGATCCCCAGGAATGAACTCTTTCCACTAGGCCATGCTGTTTCTCCTAGAGATAATGGTGAGAGACTGTCGTGGATTGGAAAGGATTTTTCTCCAGCATGTGAGGCAATGGTGACTTTTGGTGGGTGGGAGACAGTTCTCTGCCCATGTGGGTCTGACTCACAACCATGTATATGTGTACCTATGTACATACCTGATGGTTTCCTGGTCAGCAACAGCTGCAGCAATACTCCTCCCAACTGTCACCCATCTAAAAGGCCCTGGGCTGCATGCTTAATGTTCTGGATGAGGGAGTTCAAGTGCCTCTCTTTCTGTAACTCGTCAGCTGCCAGTTCCACCCTCCACTGGCAGAACATGTCTTCCATCTGGCTCAGGGACCCATGGGGTAATCCAAGCCCTCCTCTGGAAGTGACATGACCCCATGTCCTCTTCCTCCTCCTTCTTCAATGCCCAAATGCTACTGCTAAGAGAGGTGACAGCATTTCAGTTTAAAAATACTGCATTTACTCACATAATCACCTCAAAGTTTTGCATAATTCTTGCAAACCAAAAGCAAGAGTGGGGCTATCATGTGGAGTTATGCAAGAATTTAGTGTAGCAAGCAGTCAAACAACTAAAAAAAGAAGGAAAAAAAGGAGGATGGATTAGGAGAAGTTAGAGAAAAGAAAGTTACTTAAAATGGCATCTCTTGCTTGTATTGACTTCACTTTT
This sequence comes from Ornithorhynchus anatinus, assembly GCF_004115215.2. NCBI lineage: Eukaryota > Metazoa > Chordata > Mammalia > Monotremata > Ornithorhynchidae > Ornithorhynchus > Ornithorhynchus anatinus. The sequence continues at coordinate 105,919,910 of NC_041730.1, forward strand.
ATCACAAATGAATACAGTAAATATTTAACTAATAAGCCTCCTACTCCCTTCTTCATTTCCTATCCCAGAGTTCCCATGTCTCAGTGAAGAAGTTCCCTCCTTGGCTCCAGCTTGTACTGCAGTGTTAACACCTTTTCATTCATTCATTTAAGCACATTTATTGAGTGCTTACTGGGTGCAGAGCACTGTACTTGAAAAGTACATTTCAGCAATAAACAGAGACAATCCCTGCCTACACCAGGTTTACAGTCTAGAAGTGGGGAGACAGACATCAAAATGAGTAAATAGGCATCAATATAAATAAATAGAATTATAGATATATATATATATATACATGTGTTTTATAGGCCGGGGAAAGAAAGGGAAGAGCAAAGGGAGCGAGTTGAGGTGATGCAGAAGGGAGGTGGAGCTGAGGAAAAACAGGGCTTAATCTTGAAAGGTCTCTTTGAGGAGGTGAGCCTTAAATAGGGCTTTGAAGGGGGGGAAGAGTGAGTTTTTGGCACCTTGAGGAAGGAGGGCGTTCCAGGTCAGAGGTAGGCTGTGGTCCAGGGATCGGTGGAGAGACAGGCAAGATTGAGGCACAGTGAGGAGGTTAGGAGTATAGGAGCAGAGTGTGTGGGCTGGGCTGTAGAAGGAGAGAAGGGAGGTGAGGTGAGGTAAAAGGAGGGCAAGGTGTTGGAGTTCTTCTTCTCTTTCTATCCAGCTGTACGTTACCATCATTGCTTACAAAAATGATTTTATTTGCTCCCCAAAAATTGGCAGGAGGAGGAAAAGATTATGCAATGGAAGAAATTATGCAAGTAAATGCAGCACTTATATTTTCAACCCTAATGAAGAACCATGGTAATAAATGTGGAGAGAAATGTTTGGATCAGTGAAATATTCCAGAGAAAGAACTGACAAGGTTTAGTGACTAACAGAATGTGGGAGAAAAATTACAGAGAGAGAAACCATAGATGACACTAAGGTTACCACAGAAAACCTATCAAACTGGGTTTTAATTATGCCAGTCGTTTAGACTGCAAACCGTTGGCATATGTTATAAAAAATTAATGACCATCTTTATAAATACTAACTTGTGTAATTCTAGTTAAAGTGGAATTTTGAAAAATTACCATTTCCTGAGGAAAAAAATAAATAAGATTTGCTTCATAAAATTAAACTCATTATTCGCATTTAAAATGATCCCTTCCAGTGCATCTAAAATTCTTATTTGAAGCTGACTTCATTAATAAAACCAACAAAGGTTTAGTTATGTTAAGTTGACACTAAGCACTGCACTAGAAGGATTTCTTTTCAAAAAATTTAATCAGTAAAATCAGTTTTATATTTCAGAGATCTGGCTGGTACTACCTTCATAGGAGTTTGAAGGGGCATTAATATTGACTTTATTTTCTTCTGAAGAATTTCAGGTTATTTCCACCAAAGCGTCTAAAGAAAACTGAGGTGACAAATCAGGCTGCAGCAGGGAAGCAATTCACATATCTAAAAATTCATATTGACTCAGTGCCAGGGCCTTGGGAAAGCAGTGTAGCCTAGTGGAGAGAGCATGGACCTGGGAGTCAGAAGGACCTGGATTCTGATCCCAGCTCTGCCAATTGCTTCCTATGTGACCTTGAACAAGTCACTTAACTTCTCTATGCCCAGTTTCTTCAACTGTAAAATGAGGATACCTGTTCTCACACCTATTAAATTGCCAGACGTGGGACAGGGACTCTGTCTGACCTAATTAACTTGTACCTACCCCAACTCTTAGAACACGTAGTAACCACTTAACAAATAAAAAAATTATGTGGCAGAATTCTTCTACTTAGGCAGCAACTTGCCAATGACACAATGATAGACAAAGAAGTAGAAAACTTTATAAAAAAGGCCATCATATCATTTAAAGGCAGAGTATGGCAGCAGTGTGGAATTAGTATCAAGACCAAATTAAATAACTAGAGAGCTGTAGCTTTTTCAAGTTCTCTATGTCTGTGAGACCGGGACCCTACCCAGGCACAACATCTGGCTCTTTGAGTATTTTAATAAGCATCACATACGGCCCATACTCAATATCAGTGGCAAGACAAGAGCATGAAAAAAGAAAATTTGCTTCTTCAACTTAGTCATTCTTCTACCATCGAGGCAATGCTTACTGTAGCACAGACAAACTTGATGAGATTGAAGAGCAGCAGGATACCTGAACCATTGTTATATGGAAATCTAAAATTGGGAAACCAAAAGCAAGGAGGGCAGAGGAAATATTGAAGGACATAGTAAAGCAAAGCCTCTGGTAATCCTCCATCCCAGATGGAATCTCTGTCAGTTGCTGAGGACAGATCTGCATGGCACACTGCTATCAAGAAAGAAGTAACTCTTTTTGAGTAATAGCCTAATGAGAAATGACAGATAGAGGTGAGAGAAAGCTTCCCCAAGCACTGAAAACATTAAGCATGACAATCCAACAAACCTTTTTGTGGGCACAGTGTGGCTAGAACTGTGTATCCCTCACTGGCCTTATCAGCTACATGTGAACTTGTATTTCCTTCAGATTTTATCAGCCCTTTTTTGTAAAAGTCATGATGTGTTCAAGAAGTCTTTTTGTATAGCTCTTTCTTGAGTTCTTTGTTAAAGGAAGTAACAGATTTTCTATGTTTTTTTTTTTACTTAGTCTTTGAGGTGAAAGTGGACAAAATGCCGCACAGATCAGATTTCATAGTTTGTGTTTGACCTTGGTTTTTTGATTGAGTTTAGGGGATCTAATATGTACAAAAAGTTATAACCACTAGAAACATTAGTGTCATTTATCAAGGCAACATGTCTAACTTCTCTGGGATAATTTTTTCAGAAATATATTCTATAAAAATTCAGTTCCCACTGTACTGTGAGAATGGGCACCAATGCCATGAAATAGACTTTTTGGAGGCTGTCTTTTTACACTAGTGAGTCAAAAAAAAAAAATTCAGAAATACAGGCTTTACCCTAAACAAAGTTATGTCTTATTTAAGTGAAATGATGGTTGGATGAGGAAAGAGGAATTTAATTTTTAGAAGAAGAAAGATGAATCTGCCTCATTGCCCCACAGCCTCAGCTTTTTCTCATACTGACCTTAGTAACACCATACCTTTTATAGGCAAAGAGCCAGAAACAGAGTGTGTAAATAAAAAATCATAAAATATGCTCCAAATGAATTCTAAGCAGGTATCCCAATTTTTATTTTTTAAAAGCAATAATTCGGGTGTAATGAATAGTCATTTATTCGCTTCCTATAATAGGTTGCCAGGAGCTAAATGAATTTGTAGATTGTAAAGCAGGATCATTTTCTCTAGAAGTCTTTCTTGGAAACTTGCCTTTACTTTTCCTTGCAAAAAGACCTGTGTATTTTCTAGCATTGTGTTTTTATGGACGTTTGGGCCAATTTATAAGCATCTCACCCATTGTCCCCAGCATTTCATTCATGCTAATTTAATTTTCATTGAGTATTAAGCTTGAGGGTGGTGAAACTGTATTTCTTACATTCATGCAATCGTATTTATTGAGTGCTTACTGTTTGCAGAGTACTGTACAAAGCATTAGAGAGGATACAATATAACAATAAACAGACACATTCCTGCTCACAACAAACTTACAGTCTCTGTTATTCCCAGTTGGAGTTATTCATTCAATCATATTTGTTGAGTGCTAACTGTGTGCAGAGCACTATACTAAGTACTTGGAAAGTACAATTAGGCAACAGAGACATTCCCTACCAAACAATAGGCTCACAGTCTAGTGCACAGTTAGTGCACAGTTGGAGACTGAGTTTTGGACTGGCTTGATTATTAGTTTGACCCAAAAGAGCTGCTGCTTTTTTTCAATCTGAGAATGATTTAAGATGTAAAGTTGTTGTTATTCCAGTCTAAGAATCCAGAGAAACTACATCTTCTTAAATAGTAAGTTTTTTTTTTTCATTTCCAGCAAAGGTTTCTCTGTTTCCATAGTGAGGTCCACACCATGTCTTTTATATTAAACATTACTAGATACCAACTGAGCTTCTGTGTTATGGTTTTCAAAATTTCCTGATAATTTGGACTCAAAGTAGAATCTCTGGGGATTTGTAACAAGCCTTGAATGCCTTTAATGAGGATTTTGCTACAGTCTTTAAGGAGTGTGACAATACAACAAGCCAAGTGTAAAAATATATCTGAAATAAGCTCTCAAAATGACCTAATTGCTCATTAAAATAAATTGAAATATGGCTTTTTTTAAGTCATATGGAATTTAACATATGCACTTTCTAATCAGAATTGCTCATGTCTCACCACTGATTGAAACTTCATAATTCGGCAATTAAGGTATCTTTTGTTGGTTATGACTTTGAATTTAGTAGTTTGCTAGAAATTAGTCATAGGAGAAACTGATAGATTTAGCTATAAAACACCATTTGGTGCTCATACATTTTTGCTAAAGGCCTGTCTGAAAGCACTATCCTTCCTTCAATTATTTCTATTGAATAAACTTTGAAATGTGGCATTTTATGCAATGTGATTATGTTTCCGCATTTTTTTTCTTTTAGCTTTCTGCATTTTTAGAAGGCTGTCATTATAAAAGTCTGTTCAATTTATTTACATTGTGAATATTTCAGTTTCTCACCATGTTTATGAATGACCTGTGGTTTTTTCTCTCTTGACTCTTTTACAGTTATTTATTACAATGACTGGGAAAAATGTTGAATACTATTTATGAGACAGATGGAGGAAAGGACTTAGAGTAACCAGAAAAATGGTAGGACATTTCTTTCTGGATACAGCAGAATTTATCACACTTGTGACATTAGTTTTGGACTTTCTCCTTGTAAGAGAGGGAAAGCTCCGTTTCTTGTTCAAATCCTCCACAATGGAGCTTCTTCAGGTGTCCCATTTCAGAACATGTTGTCCCTTGTCTTCCCCATTAGCGGGTAAGTTTCTCATAGTCAGGTAGCTTGGGCTTCCTGTGTACCTGCCATGAGCTTAGTACAGTTAATGCTATAATTATGCCATTTATTACTACTACTTAGGATTCCAAGCCCCCTCTAGTTTCTTCTACATCTCACTACTCCCACTCCATCTAAATTATTTGAACTGATCATTCAAACAAACAAATGTATTTATTGAGTGCTTATTGTGGGCAGAGGACTGTCCTAAGCACTTAAGGCAGAACGACATAACAGAGTTGGTAGACCTGTTCCCATCCTATAAGATTAAATAAAACCAGTGCCTTCAACTGCTCTCCAGCAAGTCTCTTCTGATACCACTATATTAAGGTTTTTGATTCCTCTATTATCCTAAGTGATCACTCTCCATGTTCTACAGGGCAACCTTCACAGCCAAGTTCCACAAACTCACTCTCTCATACTGCACCTTTATATTTCTGCTGCCTTTCACAATGTAGACATTTTCTTCTCCTTGAACCACATTCAGCTCTTGATATTGCTGGCATGGTACTCTGGATTTTGTTATCCCTCTCTGACCACGACATCGTGACAAAAATTGCTGTAATATGGCTCTTTCCCACCTCAATTCCCCTGTCCATTGAACCCACAATCATTCCAAACCTATAACATAATTCCAAATCCACCAATGTCCTCATACCCCATCTTTTGTCCCCAATGATCTCTCAAACTCCTTCGACAAAGTTGAAATCATTAGGCAAGAACTTCCAAAAGTTCCATGACTCTCCCAATCTCCTAATGCCCCTACATCCACATTCCCATCCCTCTCAGTCACTTTCCAGGAGAAATCTCTGGTCTGCTCTCAAAATCTATCTCCTTTATTCAATCATTCATTAAATCGTATTTATTGTGCACTTACTGTGTGCAGAACACTGTACTAAGTGTTTGATAAATACAATTTGGCAACAGATAGAGACCATCCCTACCCAACAATGGGCTCTTACAGTACAGTGCAGTTGGGAAGACAGAATTAAAGATATGGCATGCTCTTGCCTATGAGACATCTCCATATGGAAGTCTTTCCCTCACTTTTAGATGGGTACGTCAAAAATTCAACTCCTTATCTTCTTCCATCTCCTAACCTATCCTTCACCTAACTTTTCAACATAGTTAATATTACCATCCTCCCTGCCTTAGAAGCTCATCACCCTGGCATTGGGTTTGATTCATTCCTCTTCTCAAAAATCATATCCAATCTGTTGCTAAAGCCTATTAGTTTTTCCTCCACTCATTTTCCCAGATCTGCCCTTTCCTCTTTATTCAAATGACCACGTTCTTGGTCCAAGTGCTTGACTTATCTCGGCTTAGCTACTGTATCAGTCTCCTCACTGGTTTCCCTACTCTCTGCCTTCCCTAGTCTACAGTTAATAATAATTAATAATAATAATTGTATTTGTTAGGCACTTACGTGTCAAATAGTGTACTAAGCACTGGGTAGATACAAGATAATCAGGTCGCACATGGGACTCACAGCCCAAGTTCACTCAATTGCTCAGATTAGTTTTCTAAATATAATTTTTCAAACATTTCTTTACTCCCTGTGGACATCCAAAGTTTCCTCATTCTCCTCCACATCAACCGAAAATTTTTTATATTTGTCTCCCCCTGCAATTGTTCTCTCCCAATTGCTTAACAAATATCATAAAAAGAAATAAAACCAGCTCAAATTCTGTGCTTTCAAATAAGCCTCAATTTGATTCGTGATGTGCTATTCTTAGCCCTGCTAACTGCTTTCCTCTTCTATAATCTGGTATTGCCTAGGTTCATGCTAAACTAATTACTCTGTGTGGTGAGGACCAGTTTCTCAGTTTAAAACTTTACTGGTAAAGAAAGGCTTTGTGATCTTTTTCTTTTCTTTTTTTTTTTTTTACTCTTTTTTCTGGATCTAAGTAAGCTCTCTAAGTGGAGTTTTCTGTATGGTGTATCTATTTGTGTAGATCGAACAAAGATAATATGTTTATATAAACATTAGAGGTACAAATCTTTTTAATGCTTGACTGATGTGTCAAAACTATACAGGAAATTAGGTTGAACAGCTCAAGAGTATAGTTCTAAGAGAACTCAGTTATAATGAAATTGACATTTGCAAACCGTTGTTTCAAAGAGATGTATAATGTGTGGCAATCCTCTTCACCAAAAGCCTTATTGCCTTCATTCTTAAATATATTCATGAAAAGCTAATGTACCTAGAGCATTATGTCAGAGCATTTGGAGGAAAGACAGCCCTTGGAAAAGCAAATCTCAGCACCCTATTATATCAAGTTCATGACCCTAATATCACAATTTTTAAGGTATTCTTTATATTTGTTACAAATTTGTACATTCCAAGCACTTAGTACAGTGCTCTGCACATAGTAAGCACTCAATAAATACTACTGAATACTATTGAATATGTAATCCTCCTCAGGATTTGCAAAATTTTATTCTTACAAGTAAATATTTTGTATGTGAAATTGGTGATCAAGAGCTTGAATTTTGAAGAAAACTACTGTAAGTGTAAATAAACATCTCAGCTTGTCTATAAATTTGGATCTGTGATCTTTGGACATTTGATATTCACCCCATCCCCAACCCCATAGTATGTATTTAAATATCTTTAAATTATGATGATAAATTATGTATTTATATTAATGTCTGTCTTCCCCTAGACTGTAAGCTTGTTATGGGCAGGGAATGTGTCTGCTAATTCTGTTGTATTGTACTCCCTGAAGCACTTAGTATAATTCTCTGCACATAGTAAATGTTCAACAAATATGATTGATTCATTGGTTGTATAACTCCTGTGGTTCCATTCAGATGGATCATCTTTTATGAAGTTACACACACTCACATTATCAGTTTATAGAATGTAATCATTTTATTCCTTGGATTCCATTGGTTTCTACTTACATTCCATTACTACATAGTATTATTTTAGAGACAGAAAAGAATCATTGTAAGAAAACTGTGTTTTAGGAAACTTTTGTCTGTATCAGTAGAGACATTTCTTAAAGAATGCTGAAATAACCTCAATATCTTACTCTTAATTGTCAATTCAGATGTAATACTTTTGATGGCACAGATGACTTGCAAACAGTGTCTATTCTTAAATATTAAGAGGTGTGATGTCTATAAGGAGAATGAAGGTAGAGGCAGGTTGTTTCTAATTAGTGCAGTGTTGAACCAAAATGACATCTTACTCTTAACAGTGCCAACTCTCTCTCAAGCCTAGTTTATCCTTTTGAATTAATAAGATTTTAAAAGCACTGTAGTCTATAAGACTGTTTTTATTCATTAAATCACAGTGATGAGCTGCGGTAGATGATGGTGCCATGAAATAAAATTGTAAAAGATTACTTTATGCTTTTCTTCCACACATTATCTTCACTTCTATAGCTTTCTCAATTAAATCTGAACAATAACGTCAAATCAGAAGAGGCTTCAAATAGTCTTGACTGCTTTGTAAAAGTAATTCAGCTTGTGTGTTAGGGAGCTGCATATTGGTATGCACTTCTGTTCCTGCAACCCTACACCAGTCAGCAGTCTGTAATTCCTCTCAGATCTGGCCCATTTAGTTGAAATTATTTTCTTCATATTCAGGCAAAAGGGCCTTTTTGTAATTAGTGATATTGGATCTGATAACCCTCTGCAGGGTTAGGCATTCAGCTGTTGAATTTGCAGATTTCCAACTTCCTTCCTCTCAATAAAAGAAACGTGATGAAATTTGTTCACATCTTTGCACGCCCCATATATTGAAACAGGTGGATGCCTGCTATTTCTCTACAAGCCCACCAAATAGAGTTTAGCTCCAGAATACTGCACGTCCTTGATTTCCCTTGAAAAGCCCTGTGAGTCCAATCCACTCTGCTCTATTCTGAACAAATGTTAATCGATGTTCATGTTAGTGTTGCATGTTATTCAGGCATTTTACTACTAGCTTGTTGTGTGACCTTGGGCAAGCTGCATAAGATCTCTGTGTTTCAATTTCTTAATCTGTAAAATAGGAGTAAAACACCTGCTCTTTCCATCCTCAGAGCCCTTTTGGGTTCCTATCTCTTCCAGGAGTCTTTTTGATTAATTTTTTAGTACCATGTACCACTTCAGTATTTTTAAATTATCAAAAATATTAAAGAACGGATACATTTTGATTATTCCCTCTTTTTTGTACCTTGCTCTCTTCACACACCTTGCTGATTATTGAACTATCAGGACAATCAATCGAGCCAACCATTTTTTAGTGCCTACAAGGTGAAGAATACCATGAACTTAGGAAAGAATAGTAGTATACACAGCCCCTGCCCTCAGGAATCTTACAATCTAATAGAGGAGCAACATGGCCTAGTGGAAAGAGAAAGAGTCTGGGAATACTGGACTTGGATCCTAATCCCAATTTGCCAGCAATGTGACCTAACTTTTCTGGGCCTCAATTTCATCATCAGTAAGTGGAGATTCAATTCTTATTCTCCCTCCCCTCTGGAATAGGAGCCTGTGTGGGATAAGAACTGTGACCTGCCTGATTGTCTTGTATCTACCTCAGAACTTAGTGTCTAACAAATAGTAAATACTTAACAAACACCAAAGGTATTATTAGGGAAACAGACACTGAAATAATTTAATGATTGGAGGAATGACAAAAAGGTGAATGCGTAGGTAATAGTGCTTATGTAAGAGGGCATGTTTAAATTTAAGTGTTAAAGGAAATTGTAAAATCACAATTGTTCAGGATTTAGTACTTTGGTTTGTCTGCACACATTAAGGATTTAGTAAATAAATATTATTCCTATTACAGCTACTACTGCTGTAGATCAGAAGTGATAAGGTGTATTTGTGGAGGTTATAACCTGGGGAGAATAGAAATTAATCATGGAAGGCCTCTTGCAGAATGTAGAAAATATGAGGATCTGTGGTTTCTGGACATTGTGACTATCATTTTCCCATGATATGATACCTCAGTTCAAGTAAAAATTACATTGTAAATCTCTTCCTATTCTCCAAACCAATGTCTCCTTTCCCTCCTGCTCCAATCCACCCTGCTCTATTCTTAACAAATGTCAGTTGATATTCATGCTACTTTTGCATGTTATTGCATGTTATGTGATTTTTGGAAACCATTAGCATTGCAATGTCTTACTCCAGAAACATGCCACCATGGGTGACAGGGGACAGGAAAATATTACCCAATTCTTGAGTGATCCACTTTGATGGCCCACCTTCTTGTTTCAAGCAGCAAGGTGGCAGCTTTGTCTGATCAAATCGATAGAGAAGCAGCGTGGCTTAGTGGAAAAAGTCTGGGCTTGGGAGTCAGAAGTCACGGGTTCTAATCCTGGCTCCGCCACTTGTCAGCTGTGTGACTTTGGACATGCCACTTCGCTTCTGTGTACCTCAGTTCCCTCATCTGTTAAATGGGGATGAAGACTGTGCGCCCCTTGTGGGACAACCTGATTACCTTGTGTCTACCCCAGCGCTTAGAACAGTGCTTGGCACATAGTAAGTGCTTAACAAATACCAACATTGTTATTATTATTATCAGTGCTATCTAATGATTGCTTATTGTGTGCAGAGCATGGTATTCAGCGTTTCATCCAATCAATCGTATTTACTGAGCGCTTATTGTGTGCAGAGCAAGCAGACACATTCTCTGCCCACAACTACCTTACGATCTAGAGGATGAGTTTACAATCTAGCTTTTGAGAGTGAACAATGCAACAGAGTTGGTAGAAATGGTCTCTTCCTTCAAGGATTTTATAATCTAGTGAAGTTTACCCTCCATATTTTTTCTAAGCCAGCTATCTCTCCCCTACTGCTCTTTGTCTCACCTGACATTCTGTACCGATTCACACCTTTTTCAATCTTTCCCATTTGGAGGTTTTGCAGTCTTCACAGCTAGCCACCTGGAACCTCACTCAGGATGCTGTAACTACACTAACCCCTTGATCCCATACTCAGGCTGCTATGGCTGCTCCTAGGCCCTTAGGCTCCTTGTGGGCAGGAATCTTGCCTACCAACTCGGACTTCTCAGGAAGTACAGGGACCATATCAAATTCCTACTTGGGTATTCTTTCCCAGCAGAGTACAATACTCTGCACACAGCAAGTACTCAATACCACTGATTGATTGGATTGGATTCGAGGCCCTGGCATAGTGGGACCAACATCCCTACACACAACTCCTCTTGTGGAGGCTCCAAGTTAGTAGCTGGTCAGGTCCCATCTTTCCTTTCATCACATGAATGCCTTCTCATATATTACCTCTCAAATAAAGCTTAGCACTTTTTGTTGGCTCTCTTTCCAGCAGAGTTGCTAGCTCTCTCACCATGGAGATGGGGAGCAGGAACCACCCCAAGTGAGAGGTCAGGAAGCCTAGAGCCATTTTGAGTGACTCTGTGGGTAAGGGGAAGGTCTGGGTATGTTAATCCGGTTGCACCAAGTTCTGGAGCTCTTTTGGGACCTGGGAAACAATTGCAGCACCTAAAGGTCAATCAGGCCCCACAAGGTGTTGCGGGGAGAGAGAGTTCCATGACAGAGCGGGTCATTTTTCACTGTACCACATTATTCAGTCTGGCATCTCCTGGTTCTCCTACTATCTCTCTGGCCACTCATTCTCTTTCATGGGCTCTTCCTTTGCTTCCCTAACTATGCATGTCCCTCAAGTTTCAGTTCTGGGTCCCCTTTTATCATCCATTTACACCCACTCCCTTGTAGAGCTCATTTGCTCCCATGGCTTCTATTACCATCTCTATGCAGATAATTTCCAAACCTACTTCTTCAGTCCTGATCTCTGATCTCTCTCCCTCTCTGCAGTCTCATATTTCCTCCTGCCTTCAAGACATCTCTACTTGGTTGTCCTGCCATCACTTCAAGTTTAAAATATCCAAAAAAGAACTCCTTATCTTTCCACCCAAACCCTGTTCTCCCCCTGACCTTCCCATCACTGTAGAAAGCAACACCATCCTTCCTGTCTCAAAAACCCTTAAACTTGCTGTTGGCCTTGACTCCTTTCTCTAATTCAACTCACATATTTAATCTATCACTAAATCCTGTTGGTTTAAACTTCACAACATTGCTAAAATCCATCCTCTCCCCTCCAAACTGCTACCGTATCCATCCAATCACTTATGTTATCCTACTTTGATTGCTGTATCAGCCTCTTTACTGACCTCCCTGCTTCCTGTATCTCCCCTCTGCAGTCCATACTTCATTCTCCTGCTGGATCATTTTTTTCTACAAAAACATTCAGGCCCATGTTTCCCCACTCCTCAAGAAACTTCAGTGGTTGCTTATCCATCTCTGCGTCAAACAGAAAATCTTGACCATCATCTTTAAAGCACTCAATCACTTGCTCATCTTGCTACTCTATTACAACAACCCAACCTGCACACTTTGCTCCTCCAATGCCAACCTAATCACTGTACCTCAATCTCATCTGTCTCGCAGCTGACCTCTCCCCTACTTCTTGCCTCTGGCCTGGCCTGCCCTCCCCCTCATATCTGACAGCTAATTACTCTGCCCACCTTCAGAACCTTATTGAAGGCACATCTCTTCCAAGAGGCCTTCCATGACTAAGCTCTCTTTCCTCCTTTCCCATTGTCTTCTGTGTCACCCTGACTTGCTCTCATTATTTACCAACCCCATCTCCAGCCCAATAGCACTCACATGTATAACCGTAATTTATTTCTCTTAATGTCTGTCTCCCCTTCTATATTGCTTGAGAGAAGCAGCATGGCTCAGTGGAAAGAGCCTGGGGATGGGAGTCAGAGGTCATGGGTTCTAATCCCACCTCTGCCACTTGTCAGCTCTATGATTGGGGCAAATCATTTAAATTCTCTGTACCACAGTAACCTCATCTGTAAAATGGGAATTAAGACTATGAACCCCAGGTGGGACAACCTGATTACCTTGTATTCTCCCCAGCACTTAGAACAGTGCTTGGCACATAGTAAGCGCTTAACCTGCCTCTCTGTAAGCTAACTGTGCAGGGAATATGTCAGTTATATTGTTATTTGTACTTTTTCAAACATTTACAGAGTAAGCACTCAATAAATGCAATTACTTGATTGATTCAGGTGAAACACTTCAAGATGATATACCAGGCAGTGGTCTTACATACCTTCAGGGCAATCTGTCATCCATATTGAATTACTAGCTCACCCACTCTGGTGAGCAAGTAAGTGGAGGTATGGAAGAGGGAGGCAGGAATTTCTGTGAGGCTGGAGATGAAGGAACCCAGACAGACTGCGGGAGCAAGTGTGGTCTCCTCTTAAGCCAAAGTCTGTATGGATGAACTTGGAGCCAACCTCTACTGCAGAGGGGCCCCAGTCAGAACTGCTATAACTGGGATCTTCTGGCTAGTTGGGGTGAGCGGCTGCCCCTAATGCTACCCCCACCAATGCCATTACAGCAGCTTTCCAGGCTTTGAGAGGGGAAGGAGATGGAGGGCTGATGTTACTGCTGCCCTAAAAAACCCAACAAAAAACCCTTCAGTGACTATGTCACAGTTCAATGGCAATTGGTGGCAGGCAATCTATTCATTTAAAAATAAGTAAAAAATATATCTCCCAATACTGGTGAGCCTGACTTTTACTCCTCCTGTCCCCCTTCACCTCACTGTGTCTTCTCTGCAGCTCTGGACCCCCGAGACCAAGCTTGGTTGTGGATGCCCCAGTTCTGGTGGAAAATTTGGGAAGCTTAGCTTATACCCACCATGGCACCCCTTCTCTTCCTCCTCCTTTCTCGTCCCTCTGTCACTCTATGTCCTGAGGAGCTGGGGTGGCTGCAGGTGGCCCCAGCTCTGGTGGAACATCTGGGGAGGCTGGCTTCTACCCATCCCAGCAGCCCTCCACCTCCTCTCTGTCCCCCTCTGCTACACTGTGCCCCGAGTAGCCAGTGGGAGTGGGAAAGTAGCAGCCCCTTCTCCATTTCTTCCCTTAGCACAGACACTGGAGTCAGAGGCAGAGAAGGATACTGATTTTGATTTTTCAGAAACATTTTCTCTGTTTCATAGTCTCTGTGTCCCACTCTGATCAATCAATCAATTAATTGTATTTAATGTGTACTTCTTATATGTAAGGCACTGTACTAAGGTACAACACAACACAAGGAAGGTACAACACAACAATATAACAGACCCAGTCCCTGCCCACAATGAGCTTACAGTAGTCTAGAGGGGGGAATCTTACTACTAAATGGGAATAAGGGGATTTTAATAGAACTTCTGCAGAGATGATAGCACTGGCACCAAACCCCACCCATATCAGGAACAACAGTGGACTGACTCCAAGGAAAGATACACATCTCTCCATCTCTAAGTTTTAATAAAGTTTCAGATTTTATCTACAGAAAGATCCCAGCTCCAAACCTCTTCCCAGATACTAATTTTGACTTTTCAGAAGCATTCCTTCTCTCTCTAATAAAGTTTTAATTAAGTGTCAGATTCTGTCAGTAAGGACCAATCAAAGTCTGAGACTCACGTCGGAGGTAACCAATGAGAAATAATGATTTATCTTGGCTATAAACTCACCCCTTCAATTTAGTGAAGTTAGATCAGATATGGGCACCAGGGACTGTCAAAAGTCAGTCAGATATAATTTTAGACAGTATGTTCCCCCTTTTGTGTATCCCAGCAAGGTATAGCAGAGAACATCAATCATATTTATTGATTGCTTATGTGCAGAACACTGTACTAAGCATTTAGGAGAGTCCATTATAAAAGAGGTGGCAGACATGTTCCCTGCCCACAATTCATTCAATTGTATTTACTGAGTGCTTACTATATGCAGAGCACTGTGCTAAGTGCTTGATATTACAGTCTAGAGGAAATGGTGCTTGGGTATGTGCAACTGAGAGGTAGACCCAGACAAAAAGTGGTGAGAGAGAGGTAATTGGCTCAAACCAATCCAGCTCCTTAAGACAAGGAGTAAGGGCTAGCGCACAGGCTTCAACCATCAGGGTTGTCCCAGCTAGGACTCTGCTATTTTTCCTAGTATACTGGAAGGCAACTCATGGGATATAGGAAAAGGATGTACAGGTTTCAGGTTGGGAGGAAGAAGAGAAAGAGGGACAGGGGTGAGTGACAATAAAGTGGCCTGTGGAGTGGTGGGATAGTAGGACTGTGCAGATTGTAAGCTAGTTGTGCGCAGGGAATGTGTCTGTTGTATTGCACTCTCACAAGCGTATAGTGCTTTACACATAGTAAGCACTCAGTAAATACAATTGACTAACTAATTTGAACATATCCCAATGCTTAGTGCAATGTGTTGGACACATAGTTAAAACTTAACAAAAAACATTAAAAAAAAATGAGTAATGGGCAGTGACTAGATATAATTTCAGCGTCAGTGTCTCTAGATCCTGGGGACATCATCAAGTGATGTATGCCTTATTAATCAATCAATCAGTGGTATTTACTGAGTGCTTACTGTGTGAGAGTACAATACCACTGAGTATGTAGACATTTTGCCTGCCCACAATGATCTTACAGTCTAGGGGTGTCTTTGGACTGCACAGGTGGCTGTACCCCAGGGTATGTCTGTACACAGTCTATTTTAGCAGATTTTGTTACAATTATTTTATTTTTCTCAATGTAACTGTACTGAAGAGTAGGGAATAATTTGAAAAAGGATATTCTAGTGCAAAACTGACCAAGTTGTATTCTTGATAGGAAGATAATTTGTATATAAATGGTGTAAGAAAAGAAAAAAAAATACCTCCTTTTCTAAGTGTATCTCCAGCCTAGGGGCACCAAGAGACATTTGTAGCATATTAAATCTAAATTAATTATTGCAAAGGTGGAAGATTGTTGGGTTAAGGGATCCAAAAATTACCCTGACCTACCGATGATGAACCACCATGTGAGCCTTCTATAATGCCAATTGTACATCACAAGGCATTGAAAAAGTGACTGCTTTGTACCTGGAGGTGGGTTTGGTAGCTCAACTCGGTGTATGAAATAACTGATCAATCCCAGCTTGTATTCACGTGTATGGGGTCCAGTTTGAGACTCCAAAAAGTATCCTCTGGTTCAGCAATTTAGTTGCCTTCTCAATATCCTTAATTCTATAACTGGCCAGATATTTGTTCTGATTCATTACCTCAACATTCCCATTAAACTACTCAATTATTTGAAAGAATTAAGTAATTGCAATATTATTTTCTGGGTTTGTTACTACAATTTCCAGCCCATCCTTTCTTCAGAGAATTATAATTTTCATTGCCCAGAGCAATCATAAAGCAGCCCTTTTTATTTTAAACTCATTATGTGGCATGGTGGGGTATTTTTATGCAGTTGCCTTCTCATTTTGTGTTCATGGCTGAAGTCCCTTGAAATTTAAATTGGAGACTAATGAATTCCTTTTGGGGAAACACAGTTCTTTAAAGAAAGGTTGCTTTTAGATCTGGTTAAAGCAAGATGGTTCCTTGCCTGTTGGGTTCTCATCAAGACTCTGCTAATAAGCAGCTGAAAATATAATACACTAGTTGGAATCCATGCAAAATTCATGGAATTGCTTCTGTAAGCCTTTGTTCTTGCCCTTTTCTACCTCTGTGTTCCAATATCCAACAGCTTGACGTTCCTTCCTTGTTGACCTCTTCATCAGTGAGATGAATTGATCTGCTTATTAATATTATAATCACTCAATAAACACCACTGCGGGTGATAATGTTGGTGTTTGCTAAGCGCTTACTATGTGCAGAGCACTGTTCTAAGCGCTGGGGGAGATAGAGGGTAACCAGGTTGTCCCACGTGAGGCTCACAGGGGAAGGAGATGTGTGTCTCTGGGACATCATTCCACCCCACAAACAAATCCTCCAGGCCACAACAGTCCCATCTTCAAAGCCCTCTTAAAATCACCTTCTCCGGTAAGTCTTCCCTGGTTCATTACAGAATCTGTCATGTAAATACAACCCTGGCCTTAGCATGTTATTTAATTGCAATCTCAACCACTTTATCTCAAGAGGAATAAAACATTATTTTATGGAGTGAGAGGGCATTTGAATTGATAAATTAATGCAAAAAGTACAACAAATTAAACAAATGTCAGAAGATATTTTTTGAAAGATGGGTTTGTGCTACCAAGATAGATATGATTGATAGAGTTTGGATGATGAATTTGCATATTAGACCCCATACCCCAAATATAACAACTCAAAATATTCGAGATAGATGATCATTCAAAGGGATGAAAATATTAGGTAGCCCTCTGGTTTATGAAAATGAGAAAGAGTGGTCGACTGATAATTTTTCACGCAGTGTGGGGGATCCTGTTTCTAAGGTGCAATATGAACTGGTTTTAGTATTTCAACTTTGGCCCAGGGTATCAGCAACATGAACTTGTTTTAGTATTTCTACTTTTGCCCAGGGTATCAGTCAGTCAGTTGTATGTGTTGAGCACTTACTGTGGACAGAGCACTGTTCTAAGTACTTGGGAAAGCAAAATATAACAATAAACAAATACATTTCCTGACCACAGTGAGTTTACAATCTAGAGGAGAAGACAGACATTAGTATGAATGTTACAGATATATTCATAAGTACTATAGGGCTGAGAGAGGGATGAATAAAGGGAGCAAGTCAGGACATTGTAGAGGCAGTGGGAGAAGAGGAAAAAAGGGCTTAATCAGGAAAGGTCTCTTGGAGGAGATGTGCCTTCAATAAGGCTTTGAAGAAGGGGAGAGTAATTGTCTGGTGGATATGAGAAGGGAGAGGAAGAGGCAGTAAAACAGATGAGATCGAGGTACAGTGAGAAGGTTAAGATTAGAGGAGAGAAGTGTGTGGGCTGGGTTGTAGTAGGAGAGTAGTGAGGTGAGGAAGGAGGAGGAAAGGTGATTGAGTGATTTAAAGACAATGATGAGGAGTTTTATTTGTTGTGGAGGTGGATGGGCAACCACTGGAGTTTCTTGAGGAGTGGGGAAACCTAGTCTGAATTTTTTTTTTTAGAAAAATCATCTGGACAGCAGAGTGAAATAAGGTAAGCAAGGAGGCTGATACAGTAATAAAGGCAGAATAGGATCATTTACTGGATTAACATGGTAGCAGTTTGGATAGAGAGGAAAGGGCAAATTTTAGTGATGTGAAGATAGAACTGACAGGTTTTACTGATAGATTGAACATATGGTTGAATGAGAGGGAAGAGTCAAGGACAATACCTAGGTTATGGGCTTGTGAGAAAGGACGAATGGTGGTGCCATCTACAGTAATGGGAAAGTTAGGGGGACAGGAGGGTTTGGGTGGGAAGATAAGAGTTCCATCTTAGAGGAATTACATTAGAGGTGATGGAGGGACATCCAAGTAGAGATGTCTTGAAGGCAGGAAGAAATGCAAGACTGCCGAGAGGGCTAGAGATCAGGGCTGGAGATGTAGATTCATTGAATTGTGTTTATTGAGCACTTACTATGTACAGAACACTGTACTAAACACTTAATGGGTATTATCCATGTAGAGGTGGTAACTGAAGCCGTGGGAGCAAATTGAGTTGTCCAAGGGAGTAGGTGTAGATGGAGAATAAAAGGGGACCTAGAACTCAACCTTGAGGGAGACCCACAGTTAGGAGGTACAAGGTTGTTAGATTAAATAAAGTCCCTGTCCCACAGGAGGCTCAGAATCTTTATCATGGCCTCTTTTTATAGCTGAAGTGAGGCCCACAGAGATCAAGTGACTTGCCCAACGACACACAACAAGTCAAGTGCTCAGTAGCAGAGTTCAGACAAGAATCCAGATCTCCTACATCCCATTCTGAGTCCTTTCCACCATTCATTCATTCATTCATTCATTCATATTGAGTGCTTACTATGTGCAAAACACTGTACTAAGCGCTTGGAATGTACAAATCAGTAACAGATAGAGACAGTCCCTGCCCTTTGAAGGGCTAACAGTCTAATCGGGGGAGACAGACAAGAACAATGGCAATAAATAGAATCAAGGGGAAGAACATCTCATTAAAACAGTAGCAGATAAATAGAATCAAGAATCCACCAGGACATGCTGTCAATAGGGAACCCACCTGGATAAGCAGACACTGCTGTGCTTTTACCTACCATGTGACACTCTCATCTACCTTACAAGTAGCAGTGATGACTAGTGGAAAGAGTGTAGGCCTTTGAGTCAGAGGACCTGAATTATAATCTGCCATTTGTCTGCTGTGTGATCTTGGCCAAGTCACTTCATTTCTCTGTGCCTCAGTTACCTCATTTTTAAGATGGGGATTAAATCTTCCCCCCTCAGACTTAGACCTTGAACTCCATACAGGACAGAGATACAACCTGTTAATGTTGTGACTACCCCAGAGATTACAACAGTGTTTGACATATAGTAAGTGCTTGATAAGTAACATTAAAAATAATAATAGAAAAATAGAATCACTGTGGACTTTACACAAAAAGCTATTTACTGAGAAGCTTCTTCAGAATATCAGATGGATCTGTTCTTCCATAGGTAAAATTGACTGTGGAAGTGTGGGACAGTAAAAGAGAATAAAAAAGGGGAAAGACAATAAAATAAATGTGAAGACCTGAAAATGCTGATATTCTCATGTTTCCTTTACTGTGTAGACTTTAGCTCAATATTTTCCTCTCTTATGCCCACCTGTACTTCATCTGGGATACTTGTCCTGAGTTTCAAGAAACACCAGTCCCCACTGAGCTTTGTGTCCCTAAACCTCCAGCAATCCTGGACAAAAACAGTCCCTCAGACTATGCATGAAAAACTAGTTCAAAGTTCACATTTCAAATCCACTCTTTCTTCTCATTCTCCCAGCACTGATCCTGCTAACTTTGCACATAAGAGAAACTGAATCAAGAGAACTGAAGTTTCTGTATGTTTCTCATTATCTTCCATCATTAAGAAAACTTCTCTTTTCTAGGTGTATGTCATCGTACATACAGAGTGTGAGTGTCTTGTGCCTGCACTGTGTAGCTATATTCCCTAGTCGGTGCTCACAAAGCTATAATAATAGTGGTATTTGTTAACCACTTATTATGTGCCAGACACTGTACTAAGTCCTGGGATATATAAAAGATAATCCATTGGGACACAGTTCCTGACCCATATAAGGTTTACAGTTTCAATCCCACTTTGAAGACAAGAAATGAAGTGACTTTCCCAAAGTAACAACGCATCAGGCCTGCAGCAGAGCCAGGATTAAAACTCCTTCTGATTCCCAGGCCCGTGCTCTGTCTACTAGGCAATGCTGCTACTCCAATAGGTTCTTAATCAATAGACCATGATTAATCAATTTCAAAGGAATTAAGCAATGATGCTACTCCTCAAAATGCCTAATAATTGTCCATCTCCACATCAAGTAGAAATTCCTCACCATTGGATTTAATGCACTTTATGTGCTTTCTCCCTGCTACCCATCCCCACTCCTCCCCTATTATGCCCCAGCCCAAACACTTTGGTCCTCTTACACCAACTTAATTACTGTGCCTTGATCTCACCTCTCTTGCAGTCAACCCCTTGCTCATACCCTCTTTCCTCCCTGATCTCCCTGCCTTTGCACATCTGACACACCACCACTCTCCTCATCTCTTTGAACCCTACAAAAATCATATCTTTTTGAGAAAGCCTTTCTTGACTCATCTCTCAACTTCCCAGTAAAGTAATGACATTTATTGGGAACTTGGTAGGTGCAGAACACTGTGCTAAGCAATTAAAACAGTACACTACAGTTAGTAGATATGACTCCTGTCCCCAACAAACTTACTATCTAGTCAGGGAGACAGACAGTAAACTAAAGTACTGATATAGGAAGCAACAGCATATGAGGATATGTACACAAGTGTGGTGGGGTGAATATAAAAGTATAATAGGGTTTGAACACAAGTATATAGACATTGAAGAAGAGATAATGGATGGGAGGAGATAATAATGTTGGTATTTGTTAAGCGCTTACTATGTGCAGAGCACTGTTCTAAGCGCTGGGGTCGATACAGGGTAATGAGGTTGTCCCAAGTGAGGCTTACAGTCTTCATCCCCAATTTACAGATGAGGTCACTGAGGCACAGAGAAGTTAAGTGACTTGCCCACAGTCACACAGCTCACAAGTGGCAGAGCAGGAGATGAGCAGTTTAGTCAGGGAAGACCTCCTGGAGGAGAAATTTGAGTGGAGCTTTCAAAATGGAAACAGTAGTGTACTGTCAGATATGAAGAGGGAAGGAGTTCCAGGCAGGAGTGACAGCAATAACAAAGGATCCACAGCCAGAAAGACAAGAATAAGATACATTGTTAGAGGGGTTACGTGTACAGCCTGGGTTGTAGTATGAGATGAGTGACAATTGGTGGAAAGAGAGAAGCTATAGCCTTAAAGCCCATGGTTAGGAGTTCTGTTTGACATATGATGGGCAACCATTGGAGGTTTTTGAGGAGGGAGGAGAAACAATCTGAATGGTTTATCAGAAAAATAAAAAAAGAGCATTTGTATCTACTGGTCAGGAGAAATAGGAGGCAGGGAGATCCAAAAAGAGGCAGATGCAGTAGTGTAGGTGGGATAGGATAAAGGCTTAGATCAGAGTAATAGTTTGAATGGAGTAGATTCTAGAAATATTGTGAAGGTAGAATGGACAGAATTCCTTGACTGACAAAATATGCAAGTTGAAAGAGAAAGAGAAATCTAGGATCATGCCAAGCTTGTGGGTTTATGAGACTGAGGATAGTGGTGGTGTCAGTAGTGATAGAGAAGTCATAGGGAGTTAGGGTTTGGGTAGGAAGATCAGAAGTTCCACTTTAGTCATTTTAAGTTTGAGGTGTGTTGAGATCTTCAATTAGATAACCTTCCTGTCCTAAATGCAGGAGGAAATGTAAGATTGCAGAGGCAATAGATGAAGGCTGGAGCAGGAGATTTGGGAGTTTTCTGTGTAGAGATGGAAGTTGAAGTTGTGAGAATGATTTCTCTAGGAGGGTAGGTGTAAATGGAGAATAAAACGGGACACAGACTGTAATCTCATTATGAGCAGGAAACGTCTGCTAATTCTGTTGTATTGTACTCTCCCAACTGCTTAGTATAGTGCTATGCATATAGTAAGCACTCAATAAATGTGATTGATTGATTGTTTGATTGACTCAAAACTAAGCATTGAGGAGCCTTGATAGGAGGTGAGAGGCAGAAGAAAATCAGGTGAAAGTAACTAAGAAAAAGTGGCCAGAGAGGAGTGTTCATAGTTATAATGTACTCTCCCAAGCACTTAGAGTGTTTTTCACACAGTAAACACTTAAATACAATTGAATGAATGAATAGGAGTAGAACCAGGAGAAGACATTGTCAGTGAAGCCAACGTTAGGTAAATTTTTCAAGAGAAGCCAGTGCACCCCAGTTTCAAAGACAGATTAGAGTTCATTGGATTTGGCAAGGAGATCATTGGTGACTTTCGAGAGAGCAGTTTCAGTGGAGTCAAGAGGGTAAGAAGCTATATTGCATGGAGTTGGGGAGAGAGTGAGAGGGGAGGAAGAGGAAGCAGGTTGTTTAAGTAATTCAAGAAGTAATGGCAGGAGAGAGATCAGGAGAAAAATGGAGGGTGCAGGGAGGTCAAGGGAACTGACCCTATTCCCAACTTTCCTTCCCTTCTGAGTTAGTCTGTCCCTCCTAAGCACTTTAATGTTCACCCCACCTCTCCCCAAACCTGCAGTATTTGTATACTCTGTTTGCTTTCCCTGTCTGAAAGTAATTTTACCATCTGTCTCCCCTGCTAGTTTGTAAGCCCCTTGAGGTCACATGATTTTCATCACAGTCAATAAACAGGGTCAACTACAGTATGGCTATAAATAGCTGAAACAGCTTTATATATCCATTTTTTAAAAAGTTCAGAAAACATTTCAATCTCCATTGTTTGAAGTGATAAGAGGACCTGATTGCAAGATTAAAAAAAACAAAAGCAAACAACTTTAAATAGTTTATACTAATGTGAAAAGACACTTGAGAGTTGGATAAAACCTCCCACTTTAAAAAATATAATTGATATCGTGAACATCCCTTCAGAATATTTCAGGAAACTTAAAAGTGCACTTTTTCAAAACCTTTTCCTCTAGATAAATTTTTAATTTGAACACTGGTTGAATTTTCATAATTCAAGTGTACTAATAAACCATGGTTAGTGTTCTTCATTGGTTCCAAGAAAATGCTGTATGACATTTTCTGTAAGAAAATAATATCAACTATATTAAGTACTCTCCAGATCAAAAGTATCCACCGAACTACCATAACTATGATTAACACTAAAAAAAGATGTATGATACTTACAGTTAGAAAACAGTAACAAGTATATGAAGTATTCTCCAGTTCAAAAAATCCATGAAAAAACCAATAACTATGATTAATAACACTATGAAGTTTCATGATGAAATGGCAATATAAATATGTACCAGTACTGAAATATTTGAGCATCTGAATGTTTCCATATGTATATATCAATGTTAAGTGTTTAAGGCTTAACACTTAAGCTTAAGGCTGAATTATTGAATCCCCTTTCACAAATGAGGAAACTGAGACATAGAGAGTTTGTGGTTTATGACTCTGAATGTATTTTCCTTGTCTGAATAATAATAATAATAATAATGGTATTTATTAAGCACTTAAGATGTGCCAGTGACTGTACTAATCGTTGGGGTGGATACAAGCAAAATGGGTAATCCCCATTTTACAGATGAGGTAATTGAGGCACAGGATTCTTATGGTACCTATTAAGCACTTACTGTCTGTCTGTGTCCCCTGATTAGACTGTAAATCCATCAATGGGCAGGGAATGTATCTGTTGCTGATTTGTACATTCCAAGCGCCTAGTACAGTGCTCTACACATAGTAAGAGCTCAGTAAATACTATTGAATTTCTAAATGAATGAACGGGGAAGTGAAATTACTTGCCCAAGATTACACAGCAGACAGGTGGTGGAGCTGGGATTAGAACACATGACCCCCATTTAGACTGTGAGCCTGTTGTTGAGCAGGGATTGGCTCTATCTGTTCCTGAATTGTATACTCCAAGTGCTTAGTACAGTGCCCTGCACACAGTAAGCAATCAATAAATATGATTGAATGAATGAATGAATATGTCTTCACTGTTGACTCTGTCAATGCAGAAGTTTTGAAACTATGTGGTTCATCTCATTCCATGTGCTTCATTCATTCAATCATATTTATTGAGCCCTTATGTGCAGAGCACTGTACTAGCACTTGGAATGTAATATTTGGCAACAGATAGAGACAATCCCTGCCAAACAATGAGCATATCTTATTTAACTGCCAGAATTAAGCTTACTCAGTGTTGTCTACTTGCTGGACCTGACACTAATTTTGATTCCACCTGTTAGTATCCTTCTTTTCCCAAAATCTCTTCCCAAAGAACTACTTGAGGCCTGTGAAGTTATAAAGGTCTGTTACTCTCCAACAAACTGCTACCATACTCAATTCTACAAATCTATCAATTATTGATAATTCCTTCTTTATAGAAAACTCACATCAGCACTTGTGCCTTGACAAATGCTGTACTTGTGCACACAACCATTTATTCCACAATAACATCATGTTTGACTTGAGAGACATGCATCGTTGGAAGAACTTGCCTTAATTCCTAATATGAAAGCTGCCTCTTGGACCAATGTATACCCAGTACAAACACACTGCAATCAATCAACCAATCACTGTGTGCAGAGAATACTAAATGCTTGGAAGAGTAAAGTATAACAGACTTGGTAGACATGTTCCCTGGCCACAGTGAGCTTAGAGGGGAAGCCAGACTATTGGCTTCAAAGTTCTCCATCACCTTGCACCCTCTTACTCATCTCCCTTCTCTACTTCTAAATCCCAGCCCACACACTCCTCTCCTCTGGTGCTAACCTTCTCTCTGTACTTTGTTCTTGCCTGTCCCGTCACTGACCCTTGACCCACATCCTACCTCTGGCCTGGAATACCCTCCTTCCTCAAATCTGCCAAACGATCACTCTTCCCCCTTCAAAGCCCTACTGAACGCACACCTCCTCCAAGAGGTCTTCCCAGACTAAGCCCCCTTTTCCTCAGTTCCCTCTCCCTTCAAAGCTCTACTGAAGGCACACCTCTTACAAGAAGCCTTCTAGACTAAGCCCCCTTTTCTTCAGCTGCTCCTTCCTTCCACATCATCTCGACTCCCTCCTTTGCTTTTCACCCCCCACAACACTTATATATCTATGTATATAGCTATAATTCTATATAATTCTGAATGAGGCTTGTGTGAATATACTTGTTTTCCAATTTTTCTCCAACCTTTCCTGTTTCCTTTTGTAAAATAAAAAAGCAAACAATACTGCCCTCCTGAACTTGTAACATTCTGAAGTGTGTAAAGTACTTTTAATATTTGTGGGTTTCTTGATCGATGCCATGATCTTTAATGTCAAGTCTGTTTTGTCACTCTACCAGAAAAATGTTTTCAGAGTTTCATTCCTGCGTGTCAATTTAACACCTGGTTTCTGCTGTGCTCTGAAACAAATGTAATTTATATTGTGACCTGCCTTTGGAAAATGGTGGCCAGGTAAACCTTCCAACAATTTGAGAAAATGTTATAATAAATGCCCCGGTCAATAGGAACATAAAAGTTTGAAGAATAATTTAATAGCATATTCATTAACCCTTTTCAAGAGTGAAAACATGTTACTAGACATAGCTGTTCAGAATGTGACATTTATATGATAAAATAGGAGAGTGGAAAATGTACTTCAGTCTTCACATAATTTCAGCAAAAATACTTTAAGAATGAGTGAAGAATATGTCAGAGTAATTCAGTTATGCCCTCTTGGAACAGTGTTTTGCATTAGGAAAGTATAAAATAATGAAATGACACACAAAGGTTTGCACTCTAATCAGGGAGGCAAACATAATATATTTGAATTTTCAGAGATTATTCAATCAATCAATGGCATTTATTTATTTTTATGGTATTTCTTAAGCACTTAGTATGTGAAAAGCACTTTTCTAAGCAATGGTGTATCTACAAGGTAATTAGGACGAATACAGTACCTTTCCCACATGGGGCTCACAGCCTAAATAGGAGGAAGAACAGTTGTTGAATCTCTGTTTTGCAGTTGAGGGAACTTAGGTCCAGAGAAGTTAAGTGAGTTGCCCTAGGTCACACAGCAGTCAAGTACTGGGAATAGAACCCAGGTCTTCTAGCTCCCTGACCCATGCTTTATCCATTATGTCATTCTGCTTTATTGAGTGCTTCCTTTAGGCAGAACACTGTATGAAGCACTTGGAAAATATAATATGAAACCGGAGATATGGCAGACATTTTAAAAATGATATTCATTAATAATAATACTACTACTAATAATGTTGGTATTTGTTAAGCTCTTACTATGTGCAAAACACTGTTCTAAGCACTTGGGGAGGAGACAAGGTAATCAGGTTGTCCTGCATGGAGCTCACAATCTTCATTCCCATTTTACAGATGAGGTAACTGAGGCCCAGAGAAGTTAAGTGACTGCCCAAAGTCACACAACTGACAAGCAGTGGAACCAGGATTAGAACCCAGGACCGGGGTCTTTCCACTGAGCCAAGCTTCTTCTGTACTCAGCACTGGGGTAGATTCAAACTAATCAGGTTGAACACAATCCCTGTCTCACATGGGGCTCACAGTTCATGATCCGTATTTTACAGGTGAGGTAACTGAGCCCCTTAGAAGTTAAGTGGTAGCCCAAGGTCACCCAGCAGACATGTGGCAGAACTAAGATCCTTCTGAGTCCCAGGGTGTGTTATATTCACCAGGTCATGCTACTTCTCGGACGTGATCCCTGCCTAGGAGGAGCTTGCAGTCTACAGTCATTAAGAGTATAAGGATATTTATATGCTCATTTTGGGGCTGGGATGAGTATCAAAGTGCTTTAAGGGCCAAATGCACAGTTGAGGTGGAAGGAAAGGCAGACAAGGGCAATAAAGAGCTAAGTCTGGGAAGGCTAAGGAGACAGGATTTTAGAAGGCTCAATATATAATTAAGTACATTTGCATTTATGGATGCTAAGGAGGCTACAAATAAGTTCCTAACTGTGAGGGTTGGCTGAAGTAATGCTATGGTTCAGGATGCTGGGAAGTACTTGGGGATATCTTTCTGTAGGAGGTGGGATTTTATGAGGGATTTGAATAGGTAGAGAACGTAGTCTGACCGATATAGGAGGGTAAAGTTCCAAGTTGGAGGAACAGCATGAGCGAGAGCATGGAGGTTGGAGAGTGGAGAGTGTAGTTCCTCTGGAAAATTGTCTGTGGAGGAACAAAGACAGTGAGTTGGGGAACAGTGAGAAAATAGAGCAGATGAGGGAAGGTGAGGCTGGATGATAGCCTTGAAGCCAATTAAGAAGAGTTATTGTTTGATATGAAGACACACAGGGACCCAGTGGAGGGTTCTGAAGAGAGGAGAAATGTGGGCTAAACAATGCCTCAGAAAGATGATTGCTGCAACAGCGTAGTATAGTATAGTTTGGAGGACCAATTCTACATTGATGTATCTCTGGCACCTTAAACTCAATATGTTAAAAATCGAACTCATCTTCCCACCCAAGTACTCCACTCTTCCCACCCAAGTATTCCACTCCACCTAACATCGTCGGCAACACCACCAGCCTCTGTGTCTCTCAAGATGTAACTTTGAAAGTGTCTTTAGCTACTCCTTTTCAACTCCCATGTCACTAAATTATATTCATTTTTCTTCCACAAGACCTTTTCAAGAACCACCTGCTCCTCTCCATCCATTCAACATTTTTCTGCTCTAATCTGTCCCCTCTCCAGTTCACACTTTACTGCCCAGAACATTTTCTGAACACGATTAAAATCTTCTCCATATGTCTCAGCATACCTCAGAATGATAATTAGTCTGATACGTTTTAAGCACTTAATGAATGGCAATCACTGAAAGAAGCACTGGGCTAGATGCACTATAAAGGATCTGAGAATCTCTCTGCCCACCTTGGGTATTACAGTCTAAAATGTAGGAAGAACGGTTATTTAATCTCCATTTTGCATGTGAGGAAATTAAATCACAGAGAAGCTATGTTACCTGCCCAAGATTTCATAGAAGGCAATGACAGATTAGGGATTAGAACTCAGGTCTTCTAACTCCAAGGTCCATGCTCTTTCCTCTAAGTCATGGTATTTCCTATAACTCTTTAATTGTTGCCTATTATTCATACAATAAGCAACATGGCTTAGTGGATAGAGCATAGGGCAGGGAGTCAGAAAAACTGGGTTTTAATTCCAGCTCCTCCACTAGCCAGCTGTGTGACCTTGGGCAAGTCATTTAACTTCTCTGTGTCTTGCTTACCTCATCTGTAAAATGGGAATTAAGACTGTGAGACCAATATGGGACCTGGACTGTGTCCAACCTGACTAGCTTGTATCTACCGCAGCACTTAATAGAGTGCTTTGCCCATAGTAAACAGTTAACAAATACCATTACAAGAAAAAAAAAATGTCAACTCTCTCCTTTCAATTTATCCACTCTTAGTTCCTCGGAAGTTATGCTATTTACTGATTATTCTTTTCATTACCTCCATTTTAACTGTTCTATTGATCACATATTGAAAAATATACAGTAGATAAGACAGAGCATCCCAATGATAAATAAAATTGACTTTAAGAAAGTACATATTACTTAAGCCTCAGAGATTTCTCAGTTGGTGTTGTGATAAAATATTTTTTTCTAATCATAGTCATACATTTTTGCTGTGTCTGTATTTTCAAGATATTATTTTCTAGGGATTTAATCTTGGAATCACATTCCATGAAATGAGTAAATAAAAAATGTGATTTATCTACCTTAATTTTGAAAATGATCTTTTCCAAAGTCACAGTCATGTATTAATAGGGAAGCAGCTTGGCCTAGTAGAGAGAGTTTGGGCCTGGGATTCAAATGACTTGAGTTCTAATTCTACCCCTGATATTTGCTGAGGCAAGTCACTGAACTTACCTGAATCTCAGTTTCCTAATCTGTAAAATGGGAATTTAATACATTTTCTCTGTCCTGTAGACTGTGACCCCCATTTGGGACAGGGATTATGTTCAACATAACTACCTAGTATCTATCCCTGTACTTTGTACAGTGCACAGTATATAGTAAGTGCTTAACAAGTACAGTAATTGCCCAAGGTCACACAGTAGGCAAATGGTACTAGAACCTAGGTCCTCTGACTCCCAGGACCGAGCCATTACCACTAGGCCACATTGATTATTAATAGATGCATATAAAAATATTAAAGCAAGTGGAGGGATGCTTTAAATGGTTGAAGGAACTGAGAAAAGAAGAACTCAATTACTACCTTCCAGCATATTCGGGGAATATGTTGTTCAATTGTTTGCCAAAGCCACTGAGGACCCAACAAGAGAATTTGCTTAAACCTAATAAATAATTTCTTTTCAATTAGTGTAATAAGACATGGAATAGGCTAACAAGGATGGTGGTGTTTCTTTCCATGAATCATAGCTACTCTGAATGGTTTCATTATTCAACTGCCAAAAGGGAGAGATGGTTTTTCAAAGTTACCACTAACTCTAGAATTCTATGATTTAGAGAACTCTGGCTGCTCCTACAGCACCTCAGTTATATCAGTTCATGGTATTTGGATTTTTCCAGCCATGCCCAGCAGCTCAGCTTTAAGAGACAAATCACAAAAACACTCTGACATTTAAATGTACACATAAAGTTATACTGGGGCATGATTATAAGTTCATTTTCAAAGAAAATACTAAGCATAGACTAATGCTTTCATTTGTGGATTTTTTAGTAAGTCGCAGGGCACAGAATCACCCTTAGAAACAGCAGAAAAGAAAGCTACTTCCCTACACTAACTCCTTTTTTCTCTGATAATCAAGAATCACTCCCTGGACAGGAGGAACTTACCAAAACTCAAATCTTCCTCAAATCGTTATTTTAGAGGCATATAAAAGAAATTTTCATCAATCAATCAATGGTATTTTGTAAGAGTTAGCTGGTTTGCTGAGCACTGTACTACACACTTGAGAAAGTACATTACAACAGAAGTGGTAGATATGCTTCCTGCTCATGAAGAACTTGCAGTTTACAGGGAACACAGTCTACTGCCTCTTTGAGAATGGGACAAGGCTTTTATGCCGACATCTTAATCAGATCCTGCAACTTGGCTATATCCTCTACAGTGCTCTAGGTTTTCCACAGTGGCATACTTTTTTCATGGATTCTGTTTATGATCATCATCATTATTATAATTAGTATCATTATCGTGATTACCCCTCTCAGGGTTGCACCTGGAGAGTTTCCAGTATTCTAGCAGTCTTGACTATGGGAAAGAGAGCGAAGCGGAGGAATATCCATTCCATTCCTAGCTGGGACAGTGGCTAGAGAGTGAAAGGCAATCTGCTACAAATCAGAACTCATCTGCTGAGACTTGAGTTCATTTCCTGAAATGAGGCAGTGGTAAACCGCTTCCCTATTTTTACCAGGAAAACCCTATGGATACCCTACCAGAATGATTGCAGATGGAGGTGGGGCTTTCTGTGAGAGAGGTTCCATAGTGTCGCCATGGGATGGAGATGACTCGATGGCATAAGACAAGACAATAGTGATTTACTTTATTTGTGTAGAACTTAGTGCACAAACAACACTGTACAAAGCGCTGAGGAAAGGACCTGGATAATAACTGATTCACAGTGCTTGTCCCTCTGGGGGTTCACAGTCTAAGGACTTTTGCCAGGAACTTTAAGAAGAGAATTAGCAAAAACAATAAATTAGCCAGCATTGCCAGTTACAAAGGAAATAAGCCATTGTATTTTCTTATTGATAGCTATATAATGTTGAAGAAAACATTAAGATGTAACCAGCTGTTTTACCACTAATTTCAATTAGCTTTATTCTTCAGCCATAAATCACTGTGTCCATCATGTCCAGCCAGTAATTGTATTAATGTAGCTAAGAAATAAACCAATATCTCTTTTACCATTTTGTAAACTGCAATCCTGCATGGGGACAGTCTACTGTCTCACTGAGAATGAGGCAAGGCTTTTATGCTGACAGTTTAATCACATCCTGCAGCTTGGCTATATCCTCTGCAGTGCTATTTCAGATTAATATTTTATTTTCAGATTAAATGTGAAATTCTATATCTGGAAACATGGATCTCTTGTAATCTATCAGTGGTCTTTGTTCAATGTTTTCTTTGTAAGAGCACTGTATTAAGCTGTTGATAGATTATAATGGAATATTATGGTCTAGTGGAAACAAGACAGGCCTGGGAGACAGTTGACCTGGATTCTAATCCAGGCTGTCCCACCTGCCTGCTGTATGATCTTGAGGAAGTTGCTTAACTTTTCTGTTCTTCAATTCCTCATCTCTAAAATGAGGATTCAAAATGTGTTCTCCATCCTACTTAGACTGTGAGCCCAGAGAGGAACAGAGATTGTGTTTGACTTATTATCTTGTAACTACCCTATTGCTTAATACAATCAATCAATTCATCAATATTTGCTGAGCACTTGGGAGAGTACAATACAACAGAATTGGTAGACATGATCCCTGTCTGCAAGGATTAAGCATTTAATAAATACTACCATTATTATAGTAGTAGTAATAGTAATAAAACACACTCCCTACCCTCAAGGATCTTACAGTATAGTGGTAAATCTAAAGATATGTATTTTTATAATAAATTTAGGGTAGGAGGTGATGAATGACAATATTTCTTAAAGATACAGCTGTGTAAGGATGTGGAAAGGGCACTGGATTTTCAAGTCTGATTGGGTGTCCTGTCAATAGAATAATCAATGATATTTATTGAGCACATACTGCAAACAGAGCACTATACTAAGCCTTGGCAAAGTACAATATAAGTACAATTGGCAGACATGTTCCCTGTTCAAAAGGAGCTTACAGTCTAGTGGGGGAAACAAAGAAAATTAAATTATGGACATAAAGTTGTCCTTGAAAATCCTTGAGTCGTGCAGGACTTGCTGCATGCTGATGACTGCTTTGGAAGTAAAAAGGAAAGTAAGCATAACCACCGGCAGATGGTTATGAATAATGATAGTAGGAGTTTGAGCAAAATCAATGTTGTGTAACTGTCCGTATTTTAAGAAGTCATGCACAATACTAAAGGTATTCATTGGCAACCCAGAACTTCTGCTACCTAAGCAGTACTGGCCAGTGATTAATGGCTAGACAGTGTAGAAAACAGAATCAGGAAAGGCTGCATGACTTTTGGAATATTGATAATCTGGTAAAGAGTGGGCACTAAGCTTAACACCAAATTAAAGGTCCATAAATTACCTTAATGTATTGTCTGTGTCTGCCTTCAGAGAGAACAATACTTCCCTTATTTCCCTTCTTTTTTTCAATGCAGGGCTGAAATGTATAATTTGACTTAAAACCCCAAATTAATAAAATGGAAGTCGTCAGCTGTCCCACAAATTTTTAATTTTCAGCCCCTTTCTTTCTTCTACTTTCTGGTTTGACTACCTTTTGTTCCTGCACTGCTTATTAAAGACCTAGCAGAGAAATTGAGTTGAAACCTATCCTGTCGAGAGTTATGGTGAAAGTGAAAGATCAACCCTGATTGCCTGAAAAGAGGTTTCTCAATAATCTCAAATTTCTGTGATCTGGCTGGGCTCTCCTTCCGTGGAAACCAAGTCCTGATTGTATTTAATAAACCATAGCCTATACATGTTCAAATTAGAATACCATTTTAATGGAGAAAAAATATACATTAGTATTGAACTAATGAACTGATGATTGTGATGAAATTCTAACTCGAAATTTAAAAATGAAGATAAATGAGGCAGTCATCCCTTGTCTGGGAAGCCTGGAATCTTTATCCTAAGTCCTTGAAACTCATGAGCCAAATCTGTCAGTCTAGGGGTTTTTTTTCCAATTGCTGCTAGCCTTTCAAATAGATTTTTCAATTAAATAAATTATTAAATCAGGGATCACATTTTAGAAAAATGGTAATGGTAAATTTGGATTGCCTATAGTATTGGTAAAGTGTCTGTAACTTGCTAGATTAATCAATCCATCCATCATTCTTATCTATTAACCATTTAAATGCTTTTGTCTTGTCTTATGCTGTTGAGTCATCTCTGATCCCTAGCTACTACATGGACACATCTCTCCCAGAACACCCCACCTCCATCTGCAGTCATTCTGGTAGTGTATCCATAGAATTTTCTTGGTAAAAATACAGAAATAGTTTACCATTGCCTCCTTCTGTGCGGTAAACTTGAGTCTCTGCCCTCGACTCTCTCCCATGCCTCTGCTGCCTAGCACAAATGAGTTTTGCCTTGTGGCAGATTGCCTTCCATTCGCTAGCCACTGCCCAAGCTTGGAAAGGGATGGATATGCCTCTGCTTGACTCTCGCTCCCATAGTTGAGACTGGTAGAGTACTGAAAACTCTGCAGGTGTGATCCTGAGAGGGAAACCTAAGTACTTAGTGAAGGTCAGTGAAGCTTAGACAAGCAGAATGACATAGTGGATAGAGCATGGACCTGGGAGTCAGAAGGTTATGGGTTTTAATCCCAATCTGCCATTTGTCTGCTGTGTGACCTTGGGCAAGTCACTTAACTTCTCTGTGCCTCAATTACCTTACCTGTAAAATGGGGATCAAGATTGTGAGTCCCATGTGGTATAGGGACTGGGTCCAGTCTGATTTTCACCCCAGCACTTAGTATAGTGCCTTGCACGTAGTAAGCACTTAAAAAATACCAAGATTATTACTATTATTATTACTACTATTATCATTAAGTACAATATAATAGTTGGTAGACATGTTGCCTGTCCACAAGGCATTTACAGTTTAGAAGATAGATAACAGTCTAGAGGCAGATGTCAGTTTCTTTCATTTTATTTTAACTTTTAAAAGGCATTTAGAAAAATAATGACTTCTTCAGTTGGGCCTTTTTATAGGATGGAAGGGGGCAGAGAAGTCCCAAGTTAGACTCAAGTTAGAGAAACCACAATCTGCCAACCTTAGTACAGTACCGTGCCCTGCCCACCATAAACAATGTGACCTGGTAAATAGAGCACAGGCCTGGGAGTCAGAAGATCATGGGTTCTAATCCCAGCTCCAACACTTGTCTGCTGTGTGACTTTGGGCAACTAACTTCACTTCTCTGTGCTTAAGTTACTCCATCTTTTTAATGGGGATTGAGACTGTGAGCCCTACATGGGACAGGGACTGAGTCCAATCTAATCATCTTGTATCAACCCCAGTGCTTAATGCAGTGCCTGGCACATAGTAAACACTTAACAAATACCACAATTATTGTTGTTATAAACACTCAGTAAAATATCACTGATTAATTCTAATCCATTATTTGAAGGAGAAAAGTGATCAAGCATGGACAGAAGAGTTTGACAAAGTTGACTACAGAAATAAATTACTTTTGAAATTTAAATATTACAAAGAGTTCCATTAAAATGAAAACTTAAACCTGGTGAATAACCTCTAGACTGTAAGCTAATTATAGGCAGAGAATGTGTCTACCAATTCTGTTATACTTTAGTCTCCTAAGTACTTAATGCAGTGCTCTGCACATAAGTGCTCAATAATATGATTGCTTAATGATTAAAAATCATCCAGTCAAGAAGATCTGAACAAAAAAGGAGTTCAGAAAGTCATATTATCCAGTTCCCAGACCCCAAGTAGGATTCCAATCATACCATCCAAGACAGACAAATATCTCAATAGTCTCCCATGGTAGAGATTTCTCTAAGTCCACTGTTTGTTTAATACTCTCATGAGAAATGCTAAATAGCTTTTTTAGGCTCATTCAAAGACCTCTTCTTGTAAACCTTTATTTGTAGAGAGGAAAAATAGCTGGTCTCCCAGCCTTCTTATTACAATCCTTTAAATGCACTGTCAGACCTCAGGCTTTTTTTCTTAAGCCTATTTAGATTCAGTTTCCTCAGTTTGTCTTCTTTCTCTTTACTCAGTTGACTGTTTCTTCTCTGGTCCTTCTTCAAGTTATCCACATCCCTCTTGAAACTGAATGGACACAGCATATGGGAGAGAAGTCCTGGAAATGTCAAATATAGCAAAAACATAACAGAGCAAAAAAATACTTCTTGATTCTTGCATGGCAAATGACTATTGCTAATATATCTCAGAGTGACATGCATCAGGGATAGTGATCCAGGTCATTATCTGTCTCATATGAGGAGGGAGGGCATTCCAGGCCAGAGGGAGGATGTGAGCAAGAGGTCAGTGGCGAGATAGAAGAGATCTAAGTACAGTGAGAAGTTTTACATTAGAAGAACAAGGTGTGCTGTCTGGGTTGTAGTAGGAGAGTAATGAGGTGAGGTAGGAGGGGACAAGATGATTGAGTTTAAAGCAAGTGGTAAGGAATTTGTGTTTGATGCAGAGGTGGATGGGCAACCACTGAAGTTTCTCAAGGAGTGGGGAAACGTGTTCTGAATGTTTTTGAAGGAAAATGCTTCAGACTTCCTCACATTCTTTCTTTGAAGGCAGAATTCTTCATTTATTCTTTGAAGACAAAATTCTTATGCTAAGATTATTATGTTGTATCAGAGAAGCAGTGTGGTTTAGTGGAAAGAACCTGGGTTTAGGAGTCAGAAGACATGGGTTCTAATCCCAGCTCCACCACTTGTCTGTCAGGTGACCTTGGGCAAGTCACTTAACATCTCTGTGCCTCAGTTACGTCATCTGTAAAATGGGGATTAAATGTGTGAGCACCATATGGGACAGCCTGATTGCCCTTTATCTACCCCAGTGCTTAGAACAGTGCTTGGCACATAGTAAGCACTTAACAAAGACCATCATTAGAATTATTATTATGTATGAAATATGCCATTATTAAATTTATGTAATCACAACACTCAATCCCATGGCTGGCAGGGTTTCTCTTTCCCTGACAGGATGTTTCTCTGGAACTTCTTCTGGCCTAAGGAAAGACATTTCACTCTGCTTTTCCATTAAGAAAGAATGCACAAGAATGGCCTTGCCACAATTCAACCCCCTGTAGGCAACAGGGAAAAGCAGGCCCTATTACTATTGATTTCTGAAAGAAGAAAAATTGTTTATTTGTTGCATGTAAAACTTACCACAAATCATTATTCAGCTCTCATCATTTAATTAGAACTTAAAATATTTTTTCTCCAGTAATGAAGAATTCATTTTGATGTCACATTTTCTATTAGCAACATTTTAAATCATAAGTCATGAAAACATTGCTTTGATCGTGATCAGTTTATAATGTGATAATGTTTCATTTTGAAATGGGGAAAAAAAAACACCTGAAAATTTACATTTAATGATAATGGGGAATTTAAATTATTCCCTCAATGGAAGAGCAACACAACCATAACTTAATACACAGCTATATTTACCATTCTGTATTTCTTGGCATTTCCAATTGATTCAGAATTGCTCAAGGTAGCACTACCTCATGCCAACTCTATTTGCTACCTCAAAAAAAAATGTTACCCAACAATCAATTTTCAAGTCCTTCATAGCTCATGAATAAAAAATCAATTATATGAATATTGAAACAGTAAGTATAAAGTCAATGGATCAGAACTTCAACTTTAGAGAAAAGCATCATACTATAGAGAAGTTTGAAAATTATAATTGAAATAGCAAATTAAATTTACTGAATGCCAAGTTTATATCAGATAGCTTCATTTTACAAGTTTCCAGGCACCTGTGAAATCTTAGAATCATAATCATAAGTCTAAGGACAAGATAAAGTCTAGGAATATTGATGTCTCTCCTCAGGGATGGCAATAACTCCATCTTCTTGCAAATTTCTGTAGGGCAAAAGGGCAGAATCTCAGTAACCTCTACTGTGGGAAAATTCTGAAACATATTTAATTTGTAACCACTTCTCCCATGTTGCTACTTTTCTTGTTGGTGAACAAAAACTGCCTTTTTTACCCAATATCTAAGTTTCCTCAGAATTGAATATGGTGCCTCCTGAAGGAGTTTGGCTAGGAATAGCCAAGGGAGATAGGGTTCAAAAATGCGATGCAGGGAAGGCTTTTCTTAATGTAGGTGAGACTTGAACATTTTTGATGATGGAAGGGAAGGGGCCACTGGAGAATGATAAGTTGAAAATGTCAGTAAAGGAGGTGGGAGTAAGTGTGTTTTAAAGAGTTTAGTGAGGATAGAGTCCAGGGCACAGGTGGTGTCATGGAGATTTTGATAACATGGGAAAGACCATTTCTTGAGGGTCAGTCATTTCAATTTTATCTACTCCAAGTCCTCTATCTTGCTACAATAACATGATATACTCCATGTGAGATAAGAAATCTGTGGGGTTCATGAAGGGCATTTTGGTTGCAGAAAATCCCTTGAACATAAGGATCATGTCAATTAACTGTATTATACTCTCCAAAGTGTTTAGTAAAGTCCTCTGCACAAAGCAATTGCTCAATAAGTATCATTGATTGAGTGAAAGAATATATATATGCACATATATAAAGAGAGAGAAATGTGTTCTTGTTAGACAAACTGTATTTTATGGTGAGACAATTTAATACCGTGATCTGTACACAGAAAACATTTACTAACATTTACTAAATGCCATTGATTTATTGTTTGCTTTCTTGTCATAGAAGACTTTTTGTGTGAAAGAGGGAGGGGAGGGTAAGGTAGGTGAAGGAATGAGTGAGTATAAGAAACAATGCAAAGAGAGGATACTTTGCAGTCAGCAACTCCAGGACATGTTGAATTCTTGAATGCTCTAGAGGCCAAAGAGTGGGACTCGGTAAATTTAGACTCTAGGTCTTTCCCATAATATATATTATTCATGTATGATAGATGTTACCACTTCCCAGAGGACTGCAACATTGAAATCACCCGAACAACAGGTCATTACAGTCCAAACGCCTTCAGTCCCACTCCCTTTCAGAAGGTTCCAGTTCACGTCTTTGGGTCCAGACACTGTTGCCTACAAATCTGATCATTTATTGCTTTATTAATTTACTCAGGCCATTGGAACCCAGTCACCACCACTGAGAGGCTGACTGCTTGGAAGTGGTGAGGGAATGAGGCTCCTGAAGAGGGTCTGGCTGAGTTCTGCCCATATCAGAACTTGTAGCTTAGTGGAAAGAGTAAGGGCTTGGCAGTCAGAGGTCATGGGTTCTAATCCTCACACTGCCACTCTACTACTCTCTGACCTTAGATAAGACACTTAACTTCTCTGTGCCTCAGTTACCTCATCTTTGAAATGGGGATTAAGACTGTGAACCCCATGTGGGACAACTTGATTACCTTGTATCTATCCCAGGGCTTACAACAGTCCTTGACACATAGTACGTGCTTAACAAATACCACAATTATTATTATTATTATTATTATTAACTCTAGAGCACACAAATCTGGGGAGGAGATGGTGAAAGGGGACTGGAACCAGGACTCTTCTCTCCAAGAAGAAGGGGCAGAAGATGTCAGCTCCCAAGGTAGTGAAAACTCAAGCTCTCCATGTTGTGCACACATTGATTGCACTCTTATCCTTATCCTGGACCAGTACCTCCCTGCTTTGCCATCACTAACCTACATCCCAGAGCTTGCAGAAAGCAAAATGCCTTCTGTCCTCCCCTCAGTCCCCACAGCCGATGCCCCTCCCTAGCATCCCAGGAAAGTTGAAAGTCCTTGCTCCTTTTCCTACCCACAGCTACCATGGGCATACTTCTGGCTGGGGTGCTGAACTCTTCCAGGCAGAATTACCACGATGGCTCAGGTAGATAGCTTCCCCACCCTCAATGTCAGGCAGGGTGCCACCCAGGCAGAAGCTATCTTCCTGGGTAATAATATCTTAAAAAAAAATCAATTTCATTGTTTCCTTAGGGAAAAGAACATGTGTTAGCATAATGTGTGTTATTTAAGAGTTTAAGTTTCAAAGAAATTCTGAGGAAACCCAATATCATACAATGAAATAGATAAATATTAAATTGTCAAGTAAATAACTGACATTTAAATACATTTTTCAACGATAATTTTGGAATGGATTCAGCAAAGTAGTTGTCCAGAGAATAAGGCATTAGTCAATGAATGTGTACATGACAGACCCTTACTCTTTCTTGATTAAATGAAGTTCATATCTCCTAACATAAATCTTTATTCAATATTGTAATAAAATCTATGTCAAGACCATATTGGAAGCATCTCAAAAGAAATAATAGTTATCATGTAATAACTCATGAGACTGATTGTCTTGAAGAACTATTTTTGCAATGCCCTTTCATTGAAAATAACAGGCATTTTCAATTCCTATTTTCAGTCTAACTCTTTTAACTCTAGAAGCATAGCCAAAAGTGGGTCAGGTCAATTTTTCTCCTTTTTATTTTGAAGACATACATGAAGAAGTGGTATCTGTGTGGAAGAGTCATTGTTATTTTACCTTCTAGGGGCTTTTTGCTAGCTATATTCTTATGGGAGACTCTTGGTTGGGAGGGCACTCTGGTAGCTCCTTTATGATGGGAATCTGGGTAGTTAAGGTTACAATAATTTAGAAGATCATCACATGTATAGGAGATACATTTTACAAAGGGGCATAGACTTCATGGGTGAGATAGATACAGAAATTTAAACATATTTAGCAGTCACAATGTGCAGTTGATTATGCAGTATATAACTAGCCCTGCAGGAGAAAAGGTGAACATACTTAGAAGCAGTGTGGCCTATGAAAAAAGCACAGGCCTAGTAGTCAGAGGACCTGTGTTCTAATCTCGGGTCCTTCACTTGTCACCTAGGTGATCTTGGAGAATAATTTAACTTTTTTGGCCGCAGTTACCTCATAAGGAAAATGGGGATTAAGACTTTGAGCGCTTTGTCAGTCTTTTCAACCTTATTATCTTGAATTTGCACCAGAGCTTAGTACAGTACCTAGAACACAGTAAGTGTTCAACAAGTACAATTTTTAAAAAATGTAGATACAGGTGGCTTTTGGGTTGCTATGCTTTGGTGTGTTGGGAATGAATCAGAAAAGACTTGTTTCAGTAGATGAGATTTTCAGAGAGCTTTGAGCATGGGGACAGTTTTAGTCTGTCATATAATAGGGAGAGGAAGAAATTCCAGGTTGGGAGAACTCTCTGAAGCTGTGTTGCCAAATAGAAAGACCTCAGGCCTAGGAGTCATAGGAGCTGGATTCTAATGTGACTCTGCCACTTGCCTGCTGTTTGATCTTGGGAAAGTCACAACTTTTCTGGGCTTCAGTTTCCTCATCTGTAAAATGGGAGTTCAATAACTGTTTTCCCTTCTATTTGGACTGTGAGACACATGTGGGCCAGGGACCATCAGAGCATATTAACTTGATTCTTCCCCAGACCTTAATTAAGTGCTTGTCATAGCTAACACACTTAAAAAGATCACTATTCTTGTTATTTTTTTATCATCATCATCATTATTAACAGCATGACTGTGGGGCTGGAGACAGGAGGGGGAAGAGTGACATACAGTTAGAAGGTTGTGTTTGGAGGAAAAAAAGAGGGGGTCCTGGAGTATAATATGTCAAGAGAGCTGATATATAATTTTCTTAAGTTGGCGGTGAGCTTTGAAGCTCACTGTGAGAGGTCATTTTTTGATAGAAAGGAAACAATGAAACCAATGGAAATTTTTGAAAGATCCCTGATTTGGCAGGGATCTACGACGTTGGATATAATATAGAATTTTGGAAAAAGGGACAGATTTTACAAAAATGGGATAGTCTATTTGAAACCTGAGCAATTTGATGTAACT
Source organism: Ornithorhynchus anatinus (assembly GCF_004115215.2). Lineage (NCBI taxonomy): Eukaryota > Metazoa > Chordata > Mammalia > Monotremata > Ornithorhynchidae > Ornithorhynchus > Ornithorhynchus anatinus. Next base: position 105,960,496 of record NC_041730.1, read on the forward strand.
ATGGGGCAAACATGTCATATAACTGCACAGAGTATAAAGAGATTTGTCTTTTCCTCTGCTTCAGAATAATTTCCAGTCAGCCTGATGTCTAAGCAAGTAAAAGAAAATAAAATCACATAGAATGTATATCAATACATAATTAATTGATAGATGATAAAGTTAATTGATGCCCCAACAAATAGCTTTTACGGTTAAACCAGTTGAGTGTAGATCATAAGTGAATTTTTGAACATATCAAAATGACCAATTCAGCTGAATCCAAATAAACAATGGCATAATTTCTGACAACACAAGATGGATTTATATATATATATATATATATATATGTATATCTCTCTCTCTCTCTCTCTCCCTCTCTCTCTCTATATATACTATTGGATCAGAGGGAGCATTTTAGCTGTATAAATAGGTGTTTTAAAAATTAGAGTTCACTGATTAGTTTTTTATCACTAAATGGTCAGCATTCAAATAATCAAAACATATGTCCAAATCAGTTTACCCTCCTCTCCTCACCTTGTTTCCAAATGCATGCACTTGTGCACACACAGACACACACAGACACACACTCTCACCTACAGTTTTCCCAATCTTGCTAGTCCAGAAACTCTTTATCCTTGCTTTTCTAAAGAGATTTTCTTTAGTGACTGCCTTTAGCAATTTGTAGTACATTCCAGTCATTGCTAATATAAAAATAAATCTATCCAAATTGCTTGTAGGCTGGTCTACTTGTACTAAAATTCATGACCTCTTATGGGATTGATATTTTTTTTCCCTCATATTAGTTTTCTCTAACAACCTTCACATCAATCCGACCTTCTTCCTTTAGGGAGTTCACTGACGTCAATGAAATTTTTCCCTTTGTCTCTAGTTTTTCTCTTAGCTGGAGGCCAACCAGCTACCCTTTTGTCAAGGCTCAATTTACTAAGCCCCGAATGACTTTATTGGCTCATTCAAATCTCTTTAGTGCTCTTATGGTTTCTGCGGGTCGAATACCCTTACAATTACATGAACCCAAAAGAAAGAGTAAAAAACACAAGTGATTCGGTAAACCTAAATGTCCTTACCATTGTGACAGTAGTTAGCCTTCTGGTCTGATTTTCAGTTCCACACTGTGCTTGGAATTGCTACTTAAAATATAGGCAAACAGCATGGTCCGGTGAAAGAGCATGAGCCTGGGAGTAATAGGGCTGGATCTAGTCTCATCTCTGTTATTTGCCTGCTGTGTGACCTTGGGCAAATTTCTTAACTTTTCCATGCCTCAGTTACCTCATTTGTAAAATGTAGGACAGGGACTGTGTCCAACCTGATTAGCTTGTATGTACACCAGCACTTAACAAATACCATAATACCATACCTCATTAACTCTTTTGCAGGCCAGCTTTGACTGTTGCTATTAACAGAACTCAAGTGGGTAACAAAAGCATATTGGAAGAGAAGGACTCTGCTTCAAAGCTCATTTATTGGTCCAGGTAGTTGGGGAATACTCTAATCCTCACTTTCTCTGGATTTGCTAAATCTTAGGCGGACATATTTCTTAGAAGAGCTCAGAAAAATAGTTTCTATTCCAAATGTAAGTCCCTTGAGGGAAGGGACAAGTGTATTTCATAAACATGTATTGCCCATATAGTATAGTGCCCAATAAGTACTATCATCTATGGTCGTGATCATGATTTAAAATTGAACCTGGTTTTTTTTCGCTCATGTCTTATGCCTAATGAACTCTTCCCTATACAGATTTTTCTTTAACTATTACTCACATTGAGGCCTACTTCATAGACTGTGTCCAAGTCTTTCTGCCCTCTGCAGCCTATGGGGAGGAATCTAAGGACATCAGTGGAGTAAAGGTATAGTACTGAAGTGGGAGTGATAAAGCTTGAAATGTTATTTGTTGATCAGGTAGTCATACTTTTGTCTCCACAAAACATTTTTGGCTAATGTTGACATAACATCAAAGGATGGGATCCCCTATGCATACACACTTCAAAATTGATCGTTCTGTAGTAAACTATTTCTCCAAAATATGGCTTCTCTTGGCAAGCTCGGAAATAAATTGATCCATTTTAGTAAAGGAGAAACATAATACTTTTTGTTTGGGCAGCAGCAAAGAAGACATGTTCCACACTAACTCAAGTCCCGAACAATCCAAGATACATAATTTCTAATGTTCCTGAGCCAGCATTTAGTAAAAACTGAATCATGAAGATAGTTAAAATGTACACGAGTACTTCTAGCTTTTAGAGGTCTTGAGAATCTAAAAGGATCATTGCCCCAAACTTAAGAGGACTCAATCCATCATATTAATTGAACATTTACTGTGTTCAGGGCACTGTATTAAGCACTTGGAGAGTACAACACAACAATGCAACAAACACATCCCCTACCCAAAGTTAGCTTACAGTCTAGAGAAGGCCAGGAGAGTCACTCCATGGTACTTTTCCTTAAATAAAATGTAAAGGTATTGCTGAGCCAATCAGAGAGAAGGATTGGGTCTTCTTCCTCCAGGTTATGGAGAAACCTGGAGGAAGAAGACCCTTGGCCATCTTGGAGGTGAGAGGTAGTGAGCTGTGTACCTGGGAGTAGAGGATATGGGAAAAGATTGAGCTGGAAGGACACAAAGTATAAGGAGGGATTGAGAGGATACTAGATTAGAGTTTGGATACCCTGAAGGTTGGAGTCATTCATCCATTCATTTCAATCGTACCTATTGGGCACTTACCATGTGCAGAGTACTGTACTAAGTACTTGGGAGAGTAAACAGACATATTCCCTGCCCTCAGCAAGCTTATGGCCTTATAGGAGAGACAGACATTCATATAAATAAATTCATTACAGATATGTACCTAGGTTCTGTGGGTCTGGGAAGAGGGAGGAGTAAAGAGAACAAGTCAGTGTGAAGCAGAGGGGAGTGGGGGAAGAAAGAAGGGCTCAGTCAGGGAAGGCCTCTTGGAGGAGATGCGTCTTCAATAGGGCTTTGAAGAGGGGAGAGAAATTGTCTGTTGGATTTGAAGAGGGAGGGCATTCCAGGGTAGAAGCAGGATGTGGGCGAGTGATTTGTGGTGAGATAGATAAGATCCAGCTACAGTGATAAGGTCAGCATTAGAGGAGCGAAGTGGGCTGTAATAAGAGTAGCAAGGTGAAGTAGGAGCATACAAGGTGATTGAGTGCTTTGACGCCAATGGAGACAAGCCCCTCATCGGCAAAATGGGGATAATAAATAATAGTGTTTGCCTCTCTCACAGAAATATCAGGGAAAGCCAGAGAATACTGTATGGGACATACTTGGAGTTCAAAACATTAAACTGCTTCTACCCCTGGACCCCCACCTCTCTCCCCCCCAGTCCCCATTCTTACCTAACCCTCTTCCCCATGTCCTGGTGGCTGTGATTCCTGAGGAATAAGGTTCCATCCCCTTAGACCCTGGGAGAAGAGGGATAAGGACCAGAGGAAATATGCCCCAGAATACCTATGGGGAAATACAGCAGGCCCTAGAGGGAAATGTATTAGATCCAGGGAAAGGTAGTTTGAATCAGATTTCTTTTGACCATTATCTTGTTAGGATACTATTAAGCAATCATGGGAAGCAACATGGTCTATTTGAAATTGCATGGGCTTGGGAGAGAGAGGACCTGGTTTATAATCCCAGGTCTACCACTTGCCTGCTGTGTGTCCCTGAGCAAGTGACTTAACTTCTCTGGGTGTGAGTTACCTCATGTATAAAATGGAGATTCAATACCTGTTCTCCCTGGTAGTAAGTAATTGTGAGTCCCCATGTTGTAACAGGGAATTGGGTCAGTCAGTCAATCAATCAATTGTATTTATTGAGCACTTTACTAAGTGCTTGGGAGAGTACCACCCAACAATATAACAGACACATTTACTGCCCACAGTGAGCTTACAGACTCCCACCTGATTATCTTGCATCTATTTAAATTCTTAGAACAGTGCTTGTCACAAAATGAGACCTTAACAAATACCAGTATTATTAAAAAAAAACATTTTTGAGATCTCAGATCTTAGTGTCTGCTGGTTTCAGGTAGACATGTGAATCAAACAATCAATTGAATTTAATGAGCACTTACTATGTGGAAAACACTTTAGTTCAGTGCTTGGGAGAACACAATATAAAAGAGTTGGTAGACCCATTACCCTGCCCACAGCAAGATTACAGTCTAGAGGGGTAGACAGGTATTAATATAAATAAATTACAGATTTGGAAAAAGTCCTATGGGACTGAGGGAGGGGTGAATTAAGGTTGCAAATCCAAGTACAGGGGCAACAGAGAAGAGAGTACGAGAAAAGGAAATGAGGCCTAGTTGAGAATGGTCTCTTGGAAGACATGTGCCTTCAGTAAAACTTTGAAGAGAGTGATTGTCTTTTGATATGAAGAGGGACATATTCCAGACCAGAGGCAGGATGTGGGAAAGAGGTCAGCAGCAAGATAGAAAAGATCGTGGTACAGTGACTAGGTTGACATTAGAAAAATGAAGTGTGTAGTAGAAAATCAGGGAGGTAATGTAGGAGGGGGAGGGTGATTGAGTGCTTTAAAGCTGATGGTAAGGAGTTTATGTTGGATGTAGAAGTGGTTGGACAACCACTGGGGTGTTTTGAGGAGTAGGGAAACATGTCCTGTACTTTTTTGTAGAAAAATGATCCAGGCAAAAGAGGAAATATAGACTGGAGTGGGTAGAGACAGAGACAGGGAGGTCAGCAAGGAGGATGATGTAGTAATCAAGCTGGGCTAGGTTGAGTACTTGATTCAACGGGGTTGCAGAGTGGATGGAGGAAATGAAAGGTGGATTTTAGCGATGTTGAGAAGGCTGCACCAACAGGATTTGATGACAGATTGACTTTGTGGGTTGAATGAGAAAGATGAGTTTAGGATAATACCAAGGTTATGGGCTTGTGAGACAGGAGGAGAATGGTGGTGCTTTCTACAGTGACAGGAAATTCAGGGGAATACAGGGTTTGGGCAGGAAGAAATGTGAGACTACAGGGAAGGAGAGAGATCAGGGGAGTTGTAAAGATGGTAGTTGAAAGCATGGAAAAATTGATGTACACCTGTAAAGTCATGAGCATGGGAGAAAGCACTTATTACATAAGCTTCCTGTATCCAGCCCCTGGGAAGTGATGGTAGGATAGTGTTTGATGATCCCTTCACCTTAAAGGGAGGTCTGGGCTTCATTAATAAGGAGGTAGTAACAATAGATGTGAAGGGACTTCAAGTGTACTGACAAGAAAAGTACCAGCGTTAGAAGAATGAGAGAGCTGGAGGATTGAAAGACCCAAGGGAGGCTGGTCAGGTCTGGGCTTAATGTGGCTTCAGGGCTCTTTCAGCCAGGATTTATGGCTGAGAACCTTCTGCTATTATCTCACTGTCATCATTGCCTTTAAGAGTGCGTTCATTCATTCATTCATTGTCTTATTTATTAAGTACTTGCTGTGTACCGAGCACTACACTAACCTCTTGGAAAGCACAGTTCAGCAACAAATAGAGACAATCCCTACCCAACAGGCTCAGAGTCTAGAAATTCTTAGACTCTGTTCATCTGAAATGGATCAAGACTGAGCCCTTTCTTTTTCCTGTTTTGGTTCGGTTAATTTCTGGATCTCCTTGAGCATCCTGCTTTCATTCGGCACATTGATTATAATGAGTCTAACTGTTATGCTGGTCTACTATCTTCAGTGAATTACTTATTGGTCAACTGACATTTAATACTGACACTTAAATGATACTTGAAGAACTTCTACTATTTCCCTATATGTAACTTTCTTTAATGTCTGGCTCCCCCTGTAGAATGTAAGCTCCCTGTGGGAAGGATCATATATACCAACTGTGTTTATTGTACTTTTTCAAGCTCTTCATACAATTTTCCGCATACAATAAACACTTAATAAATAACTTCCATAGATTGACTGATTGATTCTCAGTAAATTCAGGACCACCACTCTGTGAGCTTTCAATTCCCCTCCTGCTACATTAACTCCAATACTCAGTCAACTCAGTCTGATCAATGTATGGAATCACCAGACCTTTACTATATTATTCCAAAGTGTTCATTCTTCCTTTTCACATTATAAGCCATGGGCAATTTTAATTTGAGTAATCCTGGGAATGTTCTGTGGGTATTGTTGATAACTGTCTGTCCCCTCACTGTTTCCCTGCCTTTAGTCTGTCCCTCTCCAAAATATGCTTGACTCTGCTGCTCAGATAATCTTTTTAAAAGGTTCTGTGCACATATCTCTATTCATACACCTCCACTGGTTATCCATTCACCTGCACATCAAGGAGAAACCCCCTGATCACTGACTTTAGGGCACCCCATCAACTTCCTCCCTCTTACCTATTCACACATCCAGCTCACACTTTCCATTTCACCCAGTCTAGACTTTCACTGTGACTAATTCTTTACATTCCCATTTCTGACCAGTGCATTTTCCTTGAATATTTCTCCTATTCAAATCCACGTCTTCAGTTCTTCCCATATTTAAAACTTTTCAAAAATGCCATTTAACTCTGGAAAGCTTCCTTGGATTATTTTTTCTTGTCCTCTGGTCACATCTTCCCTATTTCCATCTTTTGTACTTTTCAATTAATCAATCAACAATATAACTCTGCTGTACTCCCCCAGTTGCTTAAGTTCTCTGGACCCAATAAGCACTCAATAAATATGATTGAAATCAATCATTAGTATTTATTTACTACTTATTGTGAGCAGAGCACTGTTCCTTTGCTCTTTAGCACTTTTGGTCTCACTATTTTTGAATATAGTTTTACTTTACTATTTAAGCACTTTCTTTTCCTTGAAAGTTTTATCTGTCTCCTCCATGACACTGTGAGCTAATTGTGCACAGGGATTGTGTCTTCTTTTGTACTCTTCCATGTGCCTAACACAGAGTTCTACTCACAGGTATTTAGTACATACTATTGATTGATGATTGTTAACTTGATTTTGCAAGGTACCACAAAAATTTGATCAAACTTTAAGAAAGCCAAATGTGTAATAATAAATTCAGTTTTGGAGTTGAAACCAATGCATGTTTCTTTTTCACATGTCAGAACACCATATTAAACAGAATAAGCCTGTCAAAAGAGGGTTTGAAATCTCATTTCATAGTCCAGTGGAATCTGATTTTTGAAAGATTTTTGAGAAAATACAATCACATATTCCAAAAGGTAGACAGATTTGTCCCTTGATTTCTAATGGTATAATAGAGATCTCAAACTGACAGAATTTAAGTTTTACATAGAAACATCAGTAATGAAGAACTCTGGGTTACAAAAGAAGGGTATATTCAGAAATAGCTTTTATATAGTAAGTGGAGGCAGGTCTTTGTGGGGAAAAAAAAAAAAGTATTGAGGCAGAGGAACAAAATGGTCCCCAAACAAAATAATCAATCTCCTTGAGTTTCATTTCCTCCATTAATACATAATTCCATAGAGAAGCAGATAGATTCCCATAGTAAAAGTCTTGTGGCACTGTCTGGCAAGTAGGGACCATAAGTAGAATGGGCCAATCTAGGAAAGCTTCTCTGTGATCATGTGTGGAAAGGTCAAAGGAAAGTTGGCTCCAGTAAACTCTGAAACCAGGTTAAGTAAACTCATTCATTTCAGCCATTTTAAATAATGTGTAAATTTAATTTCTGAAGGAACTAATTGTGAAAGAAAAGAAAACTGTTCAAGTTTATGTAGTTTGGTGGTACCTAATCTTAGGTCATGGAGGGCAATTAAGACTAAAATGTGCAGTGTTTGATGGCTCTGGTATCAAATCCCTTCTTCCCATTTCTGTCCCTGATCACTGCAGTCCTTCAAGATCAATAAGAAACCTGAGAGGTGTAACATAGACAACACTCATATCTACAGCACACTCCAGGCATAGTTCTTTATTCTTAGTATCTCCTGGAAGGGACACAAACATAGCCACTGGTAAAAGGAGTAAATTTAACTTCCATTTGGCTTCTGTCCCCTATTCACTGGAAACTGAGGCAGTAGTCTTACCTCCCTGTCTCTCCCTACCTGTGATACATGTTAAGCATTTACTATATGCCAAGCATTGTACTGAGGTTTGGGTTTGACACAGGATAATCATTTTGGATAGAGTCCCTTTCCTTCATGGGACTCACTGTCTAAGTAGGATAGAGAACAGGTCTTGAAACCCCATTTTACAGATAAGGAAGCTAAGGTACTACAAAGTTAAGTAATTTACCCAGGTGACATAGCAGGTTAGTTGTAGAGCCGGGATTAAAACCCAGGTCCTCTGACACCCAGACCTGAGCTATTTTCACTGGGCCATGCTGTTTCCCTTGCTGACCTTTGACCTTCTCCCTACTTCCTTTTCTATTTTCTCTTCTTTATTTCCCTTTTCTATTTTCTTTATCACACAATCAATGATTTCCTGCCTTCCTAGAAGTTCCTAGCTAGCCCCATTCTTCTCCTTTTTGATAACATACTACTACTACTAATAATTATGGTACTTGTTATTTGCTTACTGTGTGCCAAGCACTGGGGTGGATACAAGCAAATCGGGTTGGACACAGAGATCACAGTTTTAATCCCCATTTTACAGATGAGGTATCTGAGTCACAGATAAGTAAAGTGATTTGCCCAAGGCCACATAGCAGACAAGTGGTGGAGTCAGATTAGAACCTGACCTTCTGAGTTCCAGGCCCATACTCATATACTATGTTGCTGCGTTTAATTAGTCTCACCCATCAATTAGTCTACACCCTGTTCTGTCCTCTTGCCCTGATCCCTGCTCTTTCCCTTACCCCCTAATGAGCCTTGAGAGGATATCTAATAATTCTGGTCACATGGATATGTTTGTGTCTGTAGAGTCTGTAATAACAATAGATGTTTATGTGTTCCTGCCTAAAAAACTCTATAATCTGGGTGCCTGGGTGAAGAATGATGTTCCGGACAAGAAAGAGGGAAAGAGAAATGTATAATAGAGATAATTTCCTGTCAGGAATGATGGGCAGGCTTTGCTTCTGAAATTTAAGGACTAAGAAACTTATGTGGAGGTACTGATTATAATGAGAGTACAGCACCACTCATGAACTTGTTGCTACAGGCCATAGCCTGCTGGAGCTATGGATGCAGTGTAGGTAGGTAGAAGTTTGGCACATTGTCACATATATGGTAAATATAGTTTTAAACAAATATAGTTTTAAGAGAAGAAAGGAAAGGAAATAAAAGATGAAGAGTATTAAGAAGCAAGAAGAAGAGAAAGATATAAGAAAAAGTAGCTTACACTTGGGATTTGTGAGACTGAATGATTTTTTAAATTTCAGAATGACTCAATATCCACAGTGTATCTCCGATACATGACCCTATTTTGAGGATCCACTTCTAGAAAACTACCCATGGAACTTACCCTCTAGACTGTGAGCTCTTTGTGAGCCGGTATTCTCTCTCTTTATTTCTGTACTTTTCTTTCCCAAGCACTTAGTATAGTTCTGTGCACACAGTAGCACTCAGTAAATATGATTGAACAAATAAATGAATCCTTAATGATCCAGATGAATGAGATTTCCTGAGCTGTTTTTTCCACAAGAAACAAGCACCCACACTGGGAAGATATTTTGAAATGTGTAGCTGCAATAAAGAATTTATTTATTTCAGGATGTTTGTGGGATAGGTAAGAAAGGAATTTAGACTGGAAGCCACATAACAAGGCCTTCTAGTTGGGGTGGCAGTCAATTCATTTATAGTATCTATTAGATCAGAACTTTTAAACTTAAACTCTTAAACTTTTAAATTCTCCCTGTTATTTTCCTGAAGTATGTCCCTTTCTTCCTACTCCTTTCATCCATCCTACTTATGATATCAAGGAATATTACCAAAGGATGAAGAGAATGGTCAAGCAACAGTCTTAGCAGTTCAGAAGAGAAACTGCTTCTGCTGCTGCAAATGACAAATCCCTGGAGAATATGTGTTGAGAACTCTGGGGCCACTTCAACCAATCTGTGCTTTTTGGTAAACATTTAGTCTATGCAGACATTGTACTAAGGGCTTGGGAGAGTACAATACAATAGAGTTGGTAGACACAATTCCTACACTTAAGGAGTTTACAATTATGTCTTGCTGCGCTATCAGTAGAACCACAAATTCTGGGGGATTGAAACTTTTTCAGGAGCAATTGCTCTTCTTACTACCTTGCTTTCTGACTTTTGTTTTCTGAATTCCCCACTGTTCTAGTTCCTCACAGAAAAGCAGCCTTGTCTTAGTGGATATAGCATGAGCCTGGGAATCAGAGGGTCATGAGTTCTAACCCGTGCTCTTCCACTTGCCTGCTATGTGACCTGGGTCGTCACTTCACTTCTTTGTGTTTCAGTTACCTCATCTGTAAAATGGGGAATAAGACTGTGAGCCCTATGTGGCTATTCAACCTCATTTGCTTGTATTTACCCCAGCACTTAGTACAGTGAGTGCCAGGAACATAATGAGCACTAAACAAATACTATCATTATTATTATTGCTATTAGAGACCAGCAAAAAATGAACCAACAAATTGGGTTTTGCTGCTGCTGCTGCTGCTGTGGTTACAGTAGGGGCTATACTCCCTATGATTTATTAAAATTCCCCAGAGGTATCAGTACTCCTTGTTGAAAAGGAGGTGATTGAGAGGTAACTAGAAGGAGTATTATGGCCCATAAATGTTTTTAACATTTAACTTTTAACATCCTTTGAATATACCAGTAAGCAGTTTGTATGAATTTCTTCTTTGTAACATGAATTATTCAGGAGAAAGTTGGTGCAATTAGGAGTGATAGCCTTAGGATGCTCCAAAGGATGAAATCCAGGGCTGCAGCCAAGGTAACTCAGGAAGATGAAGGCAGGAATCTTTGGAGAAAATTCTGGAGCCATTTTGGGAGGACAAACTGTCAGCCAGAGGCAATTGGGAATTAAAGCTTTGGCAAGGGATGTTGTGCTGAGATTAGCTTGAATTGGAAGCAGTTTGAAGAAGATAGAGGAATAGGAGTAATTTTTCAGATGCCCTGTTGATAAATTATGAATCTGGGGGAAGATGATTGAAGGTGAAAAAGCCTGTGATCCCAGGGCCAGGATATCTGCCTTTATGAAATGTTTCTAGGACAGTCTGGAAAGAGGGATGATGAAAGGTGATGAATGTAGTTGAAGAGCTGATTTCAAGGACAACCTTAAATAATAAGATATGTGGAAGCAGAACATGGTGAGAGATGAGATTTGTAATCCAGAACCTACTTACACAAGGGTAACGTTTCCTTCAGTTTACCTAATGTTCAGTTCAGTGTTTTGTTCTAAAATGTTTGTTGCCCAATTCTACTTTTTTGTGTTGCACCTTGTATTGATTCACTATATTGTTGCCCTTAGATGAGTTTGTTGTTATGTTATCCTGGCAAACAGTGTCGTAAGAAGATATTTTACTATCTTCTTCAAACACTACCCCAGGTTTGGTTTGGGGAGGCAATTTAGGTCCAGAACAATAGAAGTGGGAGGTAGATGTATATGTTTAACCACTTTTCAACAAGGGACTAGAATGAGATGGCTTTTTCACTTTCTCAGCTTTGAATCTTTGACTATCGTCTTGTGTCCACGGCCCAAGTTATTACCCTGCTGGTGAACAATGCCTTGATAGTATCCAGTATAGGAAATGCATCTCTGTGATTCAATTGATTTGCTTTCAAATTATACTTCATTTATGGATAAATGTGTGCATCAGAAAACAATTGGTCTTACATATTGGACCCTTAAGGATCAGAAATGCCTTATTGATTCTGAGGCATTACAGTGTAGATCATTACCCAAACCTCTAAATAACGCTGCCTTATAACAAATGGAATCTGCCTCTACCAGAGACGTTCATGACAAGTGAATCAATTGCTAAAGAAGCTAAGGGCAAACAAAAGACATAGTTGTAATCATGGAGCTATCTTTGAAATTAGGAATGTTATATTTTAAGCAATTGATTACTTGTACTGGATAGAATACCGCATATTTTGAGCTGTTATCAAAGAAGTCAGTTGTAGTTTAGCTCAACTCTAAAATTTCCATTAAGGAGTTTGAGAGTGATCTGGATTCCAACAAATTTATGTAAAATATGCTCAATATTTTTCTCCCATGATTTTTTCTGCTTTCTCCTGGATTCTTTTATCTCTAATCAGTTCCATTTCCTCCAAGTATAAAGGCTCTGCTCTTCCAGTCCCTCCTCTCATTCCCTTTCAATAGAACTTCAAACCCTTCCTTAATGTTAACACTTCCCTTTTTAGATTAATTATGTTTTCAAATAACTTGCTATAACCACTCATCTAAGATATTTGCTGGCAGAGAATTCCATCTTTTCTTGCTCTGACAATAGTATCTGAGGGATATTCTCTAAATGATTTCCCAAACCATTTTTCTCTTTAGTTCTTAGAACAAAAGAAGATACTCCAAACAGCTTTTTGTTTTGCTTTCATGAATATGAATCAATCCTGCAGACTGTAACTCAAAACGTAAGTTAGGTGGAGGATAACCCAATTATCTACTGATTTCAGGACTTCCAAAGCCTGGATTGCTACCTGGGAGATGATTTGGCTTCAAAGCTACCGAATTTGATTGAGACCTGTCTCTGATATACCTCTTCTGTCATTCAGAAACTTTCCCATTACCATTCTATCATTCCTATGACCCCCTTTTTGAATACAAAATTAGATAGAGCTCTTTGCCTCAGTCTCAAACACTGCATTGCTACTTTTGCAGTATTTAACCAGTCATAGTCTTGGTGCCTAGCTTATTTCTCTTACCCAGCGATTTTGAAAATGGACCTATTCTCTCCATAAGGGGCAACTATGTGGCCCAAAGACAGCTGGAAGAGAATATTTTAGCATTGCCGACCCCTTGCCTGATTCAATGACTGAAACAGGTCCATGTCTTCCTGCCTATGTTCTGAAATCACTAGATTGGGGAAAGCACCCTCTGCTCTGTATTAGCGTGTATTTAAATTGATATGAGCGTGTAGCATGGCTTCAGGGGCCTAAAAGCCAATCCTCTGGTCCAGAGATCTCACTGAAGGGGGGTGGGGAGTGGGGGGTGGGGTGTGTGTGTGTGTGTGTGTGTGTGTGTATGAAAGAGAGAGAGAAAATGGACAAACCCATTCATGCTGTCCCTGAAATAGTCTATGAATCATGCTAGGCCTGTTGACTTTCAGGATGGCTGAAGTCCAGGGAAGACTCCTCAAAACTGTGCAAAGGCAACAGGAATTAAAGGTTATTTAACAACTCCCAGTTCTTACTTCAAGTATGAGAATTCTGGATTATACCTGGCCCAGATACATGAACAAAATGTCCCAGGCCTGGAGTACTTTAGAATGAAACCTGGCCAGAAATATGAGGGTGGAAAAGTCACCACCCTCCAACCTGTGTCTGTAAAATGGTCCTATGGCAAATAGCCCTACACCATTGAGGTTTTGCCCTGCAATGGGATGCCACTCAACATTCTTACCCAGGGATTATTTAGGGACTGTGTTTCCCATACAAATGTAAATGCAAGGAGGAGTTCGTATATGTGTCTGACCATTTTTACCATGCATTAGTATAAACTAAGGAAGTGGAGAGAGGAATTTGGTAATTTGTCTAAATTAGTGACCACCTGAAGGGCACATTCTAAAATTCATGTCTTCTAAAATGAATGTCGTCTAAATTTTGCATAGTGAGTATTATAGAAAAATCACAGAAGAAATGTTTAATATTTTCAAAAATTAATTCATGGACACTTCACGAATAATCCCAATCATTGTTTTCCTTAATCATAACCCTTAGACCTACACCCTAGCCCTACACCCAAGGCTTGCCCTAATCCCAATCCTAGCCTTTACACTATTGTTCAGGGATTCCCCCTGTCCTCCTGTCTCTCCGCCCCTGTCCTCTCCCCCTCCCTTCAGGCTCGCATCTCCTCCTGCCTCCGGGACGTCTCCACCTGGATGTCTGCCCACCACCTAAAACTCAACATGAGCAAGACTGAGCTCCTCATCTTCCCTCCCAAGCCCGGTCCGCTCCCAGACTTCTCCATCACCGTGGATGGCACGACCATCCTTCCCGTCCCGCAGGCCCGCAATCTCGGTGTCATCCTTGACTCGTCCCTCTCGTTCACCCCACACATCCTATCCGTTACCAAGACCTGCCGGTTTCACCTCTACAATATCGCCAAGATCCGCCCTTTCCTCTCCACCCAAACGGCTACCTTACTATTACGGGCTCTCGTCATATCCCGGCTAGACTACTGTGTCAGCCTTCTCTCTGACCTCCCTTCCTCCTCTCTCGCCCCGCTCCGGTCTATTCTTCACTCCGCTGCCCGGCTCATCTTCCTGCAGAAACGATCTGGGCATGTCACTCCCCTTCTTAAACAACTCCAGTGGTTGCCTATCGACCTCCGCTCCAAACAAAAACTCCTCACTCTAGGCTTCAAGGCTCTCCATCACCTTGCCCCTTCCTACCTCTCCTCCCTTCTCTCTTTCTACCGCCCACCCCGCACGCTCCGCTCCTCTGCCGCCCACCTCCTCGCCGTCCCTCGGTCTCGCCTATCCCGCCGTCGACCCCTGGGTCACGTCCTCCCGCGGTCCTGGAACGCCCTCCCTCCTCACCTCCGCCAAACTGATTCTCTTTCCCTCTTCAAAACCTTACTTAAAAATCACCTCCTCCAAGAGGCCTTCCCAGACTGAGCTCCTATTCCCCCTCTACTCCCTCTGCCATCCCCCCTTTACCTCTCCGCAGCTAAAGCCTCATTTTCCCCTTTTCCCTCTGCTCCTCCACCTCTCCCTTCCCATCCCCACAGCACTGTACCCGTCCGCTCAACTGTATATATTTTCGTTACCCTATTTATTTTGTTAATGAATTGTACATCGCCTTGATTCTATTTAGTTGCCATTGTTTTTACGAGATGTTCTTCCCCTTGACGCTGTTTACTGCCATTGTTCTTGTCTGTCCGTCTCCCCCGATTAGACTGTAAGCCCGTCAAACGGCAGGGACTGTCTCTATCTGTTGCCGACTTGTTCATCCCAAGCGCTTAGTACAGTGCTCTGCACATAGTAAGCGCTCAATAAATACTATTGAATGAATGAATGAATGGGGATTCATTCGTTTCATTGAGACCTTCTTTCCCATAGCTTTTAAGCATGTTTACATATCCCCCAAACTAAAAATAAACCCTCCCTTCCATTCTGTGACTCCCTCAGTTATTTCTCCATCTACCTCTGACCATTCCTCTCCAAGCTCCTTTAGCAAGTTGTCTACACCTGCTACCTCCACTATGTTTCCTCCAATTATCTCCTGGACTCCTTCCAATTTGGCTTCTGCCTCCTTCACTCCACAGAAGCTGCCCTCTCAAATGTCACCATTGATCTCTTTTTTGCCACATTGATTAGCCTCTACTTCATTCTAATCTTCAACCTCCCAGCTGGCTTTGATACTGTTGCCCAGCTCCTTCTCCTGAAAACTTTACCCAAGCTTGGGTTCACTGACACTTTCTTCTTCTATTACCCCCATCTTTCTGGCTACTCCCCCTCAGTCTTTTTCATCACTGTCTCCCACCCCCTAACCATTGCCATCCCTCAAGGTTCAGGTCTAGGCCTGCTCCTGTTCTCCATCTATGCCCACTCCCTTGGAGAACTCATTTGCTTCCAAGGCTTCAGTTACCATCTCTGTCTGGATGATGCCCAAATCTACATTTTTCACTGATCTCTCTCCTCTGTGTCTCACATTTTCTCTGGCCTTCAGGACATCTCTACTTGGATGTCCCACCCGACAATTCAAACTTTATATGTCCAAAACAGAATTCTTCATATTTTCACCCAAATCCTGCCCTCCATCTGACTTTCCCTTCATTGTAGACAACACCACCATCCTTCCTGTCTCACAAGCCCATAACCTTATCCTTGACTGTTAACAGACATTATCCTTGACTGTTAATGCAGGTTCAACCCACATATTCAATCAGTCACCAAATCCTTTTGATTCAGATCTTCACAACTATTGCTAAAATCCACCCATCCAAACTGTTACTGCGTTAATCCAGGTACTTCTTAATGCTATCTTGATCACTGCCTCAGCCTCTTGCAGACCTCCCTCTATTTCTTTTCCATTTCAGTCCTTATTTCACTTTGCTGCCCGGATCATTTTTCTACAAACTGTTCAATCCAAGCTTCCCTACTCTTCAAGAACCTCCAGTGGTTGCCCATCCACCTCCAGATCAAGCAGAAACCCCTTACAATTGGCTTCGAAATACTTCAGTCACCTTGCTCCCTCCACCTTTACTTGTCTTATTTTCTACTACATCCCAATCTGCCCACTTCACTTGCCTAATGCCAACCTACTCTCTGTAACTTGATCTTATCTATGCCTAGTGGCAAGAACATGGGCTTGGGAGTCAGAGGTCCTGAGTTCTAATCCCAGCTCTGCCACCTGTCTGCTGTGTGACCTTGGGCAAGTCACTTAACTTCTCCGTGCCTAGTGTCCTCATTATAAAATAGGGATTGAGACTATAAGCCCCACGTGGGACAATCTAATTACATTGTATCTACCCCAGTGCTTAGAACAGTGCTTGGCACATAGTAAGAACTTAACAAACACCATCATCATCAACATCACCATCATCATCATCATCATTGCTGCCATCCTCTCATCTGTGTCTTGCTTCTTGTTGGAACTTCCTCTTTCTTCATATCTGACAGATAATCACTTTCCACACCCTGAAAGCTTTACTAAAATCACATTTCCTTCAAGAACTCTCTCCTGACTAAGCCCTCATTTCTTCTTCTCCCACTCCTCTCTGCAGCAATGTTGAACTTGGTTTGCACACTTTATTCCCTATTCCCTATTCCTCAACACCACAGCACTCTCCCCCTCCCTTCGCATCTCCTCCTGCCTCCAGGATGTCTCCACCTGGATGTTTGCCCACCACCTAAAACTCAACATGAGCAAGACTGAGCTCCTCATCTTCCCTCCTAAGCCCAGTCCTTTCCCAGACTTCCCTATCACCGTGGATGTTACGACCATCCGTCCCGTCTCTCAGGTCCGCAACCTCGGTGTCATCTTTGACTCGTCTATCTCGTTCACCCCACACATCCGATCTGTTACCAAGACCTGCTGGTCTCACCTTTACAATATCGCCAAGATCCGCCCTTGCCTCTCCACCCAAACGGCTACCTTACTGCTACAGGCTCATGTTATATCCCGGCTAGACTACTGTGTCAGCCTTCTCTCTGATCTCCCTTCCTCCTCTCTCGCCCCGCTCCAGTCTATTCTTCACTCCGCTGCCCGGCTCATCTTCCTGCAGAAAGGCTCTGGGCATGTCACTCCCTTTCTTAAACACCTCCAGTGGTTGCCTATCAACCTCTGCTCAAAACAAAAACTCCTCACTCTAGGCTTCAAGGCTCTCCATCACCTTGCCCCTTCCTACCTCTCCTCCCTTCTCTCTTTCTACTGCCCACCCCGCACGCTCTGCTCCTCCACCACCCACCTCCTCACTATCCCTCGGTCTCGCGTATCCCGCCGTCGACCCCTGGGCCATGTCCTCCCACTGTCCTGGAACGCCCTCCCTCCTCACCTCTGACAATCTAATTTTCTTCCCCTCTTCAAATCCCTACTTAAAACTCACCTCCTCCAAGAGGCCTTCCCAGACTGAACTCCCCCCTTTTTCCCTCTGCTCCCTCTAGCCCCCTTCACCTCTCCGCAGCTAAACCCTCTTCTTCCCCCTTTCCCTCTCCTGTCCCACCCCCTCAGCACTGTACTCGTCTGCTCAACTGTATATGTCTTTATCACCCTATTTATTTTGTTTATTTTGTTTAATGAGATGTACATTACCCTGATTCTATTTTGTTGCCATTGTTTTTATAAGATGTTCTTCCCCTTGACTCTATTTATTGCCATTGTTCTTGTCTGCCTGTCTCCCCTGATTAGACTGTAAGCCCATCAAAGGGCAGAGACTGTCTCTATCTGTTGCCGACTTGTACATTTCAAGCACTTAGTACAGTGCTCTGCACATAGTAAACGCTCAATAAATACTATTGAATGAATGAATGAATCATCTGTAATTCATTTTCATTATTCATTCATTCAATCATGTTTATTGAGCACTTACTGTGTGCAGAGCATTGTACTAAGCACTTGAGAGAGTACAATGCAACAATAAACAGACACATTCCCTGCCCAAAATGAGTTTAGAGTCTAGAGGGTGGAGACAGTTTTTTAAAAATATCAATATTCATTCATTCAATAGTATTTATTGAGCGTTTACTATGTGCAGAGCACTGTACTAAGCGCTTGGAATGAACAAGTAGGCATCAGATAGAGACAGTCCCTGCCATTTGATTCACTTACAGTCTAATCGGGGGAGACAGGGAGACAAGAACAGTGGCAATAAAATCAATACAAATGAATAATTTACAGAGATGTATGTAAGTGCTGTGGGGCTGTGGGAGGGGAAAGATATGGGAGCAAAACAGGGTTATGCAGAAGAGAGTGGGAGAAGAGGAAAGCGGGGGACTAGTCTGGGAAGGCCTCTAAGAGGACGTCTTCAATGAGAGTTTGAAGTGGGAAAGAGTAATTGTCGGATTTGAGGTGGAAAGGTGTTTCAGGACAGAGGCAGGCTGTGGGCCAAGGGTTGGTAGTGAGACAGGTGAGATCAAGGCACAGTGAGAAAGTTAGCAGTAGATGAGCAAAGTATGGGGGCTGGGTTATAGAAGGAGAGTAGTGTGGTGAGGTAGGAGGGAGGCAAGATGGTGGAGTGCTTTAAAGCCAATGGTGAGGAGGTTTTGTTTGACATGGAGAAGGATGGGCAACAACTGGAGCTTTTTGATGAATAGGGTGACTTGGCCTGAATATTTCTGTAGAAAAATGATATGGGCAGCAGAGTGAAGAATGGATTGGAGTGGGGAGAGACAGAAGGCTGGGTGATCAGCAAGTAGACTGATGCATTAATCCAGGAAATATTGGATGAGTGATTGTATTAACATGGTAGCAGTTTGGATGGAGAGGAAAGAGTGAATTTTAGTGATGTTGTGAAGATGGGACCAATGGAATGTAGTGATGAATTAAGTATGTTGATTGAATGAGACAGAGTCAAGGATAAAGCCAAGGTTATGGGCTTGTGAGACCGGAAGGCTGGCAGTGCTGTCTGCAGTGATCGGAAAGTTTGGTAGGGGGGGAGGGTGGGGACAAGGATTGGGTAAGAAGATGAGTTCAGGTTGTCCATCTAGACTAGCTCACTATGGGCAGGGAACGTGTCTACCAAGTCAGTTATATTGTACTCTCCCAAGTGCTTAGTATAGAGCTCTGCACATACTTAACGTTAAATAAATGATTGATTGATGAATGAAGCATGGATTTTGACAAAGATGATATATTCTCATCAATGCTCATATTCTCATAGTTGTTTGATTTTTTTTAAGCATATCATTCAGTGAGCTCTCTTCTATCATTATTATGCAGAATGCTGCCTATGAGGTTTCTTGCATCTGGAAGGCTGTCCACCCACCCTTAACTTGGACTAAACATAATTAGTGAGGATAATTATGGAAGAATTGTAGCAGTTTGTCTATTGTACTGCAGACTGCTGAGAGAGGGGATTGTCTCCAGTTACTTAATAAAAAAAAGAATTGGCCTATTTAGCAGGGATATGATGCAGATCATCAGGTGAGTAGAAGAGGCTCTATGTAAGATGACTAGAATAAAGAGGGCTGAAAAATAGAAAAAAAAAGTTCCTGGTTGAAATTTCAAGGATGAGTTGTGGGGATCAGCTTTTCCCTTTGGCAGGTTGTGACCTAGACACACAGAGTTGCAGGAATGTTGGTCAGTCAGTCAGTTGTGTATATATAGAGCACTCACTGTGTGTAGAGCATTGCAGAGAAGCAGCTTGGCCTAGTGGGTAAAAAATGGGCCTGGGAGTCAGAAGGACCTGGATTCCAATCCCAGCTCTGCCAGTTGTCTGCTGTGTAACTTTGGACAAGTCGCTTAACTCCTCTGTGTCTCAATTCCCTTATCTGTAAAATGGGGATTAAGACTGTAAATCCTATATGGGACAGGGACTGTGTCCAACCCAATTATCTTGTATCTACCCCAGTGCTTACAACAGTGCATGGCACACAGTGAACACTTAACAAAAACCACAATTATTATTACTAAGCACTTGAGAGAGTACAGTATAACAATATAACAGATATATTCCCAGACTACAGTGAGATTACAGTCTAGAGTGGGAGACAGGCAGTCTAGAAGGGGATATAAGTGCAAATAGAAATAAATAAAATTACAGATATGTAAATAAATGCTGTGGGGCTGGGGGGTAGGAATAATTATAGCAAACAAGTCAGGGTGAAAACGAGGAAAGGAGGGCTTAGTCAGGGAAAGCCTCTTAGAGGAGATGTGCCTTCAGTAAGGTTTTGAAATGGGGGAGAGTAATTGTCAGTCAGATTTGAGGAAGGAGGACATTCCAGAGGCAGGGCAGGCCAGAGGTAGAATGTGGGTGAGGTTTCAGTGGAGAAGTAGACGAGATTGATGTATAGTGAAAAGTTTGGCATCAGAGGAGCAAAGTGTGCTGGCTGGGTTGTAGTAGGAGAGTAATGAGGTGAGGTAGGAGAAGGCAAATGCTTGGCCTAAACTGGTAGTAGTTTGGATGGAGAGGACCAGGTGGATTTAATGATGTTGTGAAGGTCAAACTGACCTTCTGTGTGAGAATGAGTGTCCAGAGAGTTAGGAGGAAAACCAGTAGAGGACAATGTCAGTGTAGTCAAGGTTGGATAATGGTTCCAGGAGAAGAGGCTGATCAACAGTGTCAAAGAAGTTGAGAGGTGATAGAGAATTAGGTGGGAGTAGAGACTGTTGAATTTGGCAAGAAGGAGACTACTAGTGACTTTTGAAAGGGCAGTTTTTGTGGAGGAATGGCATTGCCCTGCAAATATTATACTGAAGTTGTTTCACCCCCTTCTGATTTTTTGGAGCAGTGATATTCAGGCTCAGTATGACACTGGGTGACCTGGGACCATGGGTGTTTGGATAACGTGATCATTGATCCTATGGAAATAATTTGTAAGGGCATCATTTAGACATGTTTTTTCCAATTCCCTGCACAGGACTGAGGGGACCATCGATTATGCTTCATTATCACTGTCAGAGCCCTCCAGCTCATACAACTCTTAAATTAATAAATAATGCACGTTCTTCTATTGGAATGTCAGTGTGGAATAAATCGCTCTTGTAGAAGAAGGGAAACAGATGTATGCTTTCTAGATACTTCCTACCTGGAAGTGATTAAATAATATAGCAGTTTTTCAGAACATTTATGGGATAAGGGCATAAGACTTTAAGCGTTTGTCATCATTATGTATTTTATAACCCTTCCATGATTCTCTCTGAGGTCCAAATTCAGATATAAAAGTAGTTTTAACATTCATACTATTATTTGAGGGAATAAAATTCCAAAGGCCTTTTGAGTTGATAGTAAATAATCAGTTGGTCATTATTTAGAAAGACAAATTTTGCATTCTTGATCAGTGTAAGAATTATTTGTATTGAAAAAGTAAACTGAAAAGAATAATATGCTACGCCGTGTTTGCTGAAATGCAAATACAAAATACTATTTGTTTTTAAAGTTTCATGTATTTCACCTCCATAAAGTTTTGGCTGATGAGTGCAATTCCCTATTTAACCATTTTTAAGTAAATACTCAAATTGTTCAGTTTGTTTTCGGGGTATTTCTCCCAAGACTTTTGCATACAAAACTGGAATATGGAGTTCAAAATTTACATTTCAGAAAATTCTGATATTCTTATTTTTATTTTTCAGAAGAAAGTTCTGCTTTAGTTGTGATGCCACATGGGATAAGTCTGGTTCTTAATAGCTGGATCAAATATTAACAAAACATTAGAAATATAAATTACTTATTTATTCATATTAATGTTTGCCTCCCTCTCTGGACTGTAAATTAGTTATGAGCAGTAAACATGCCTGCTAATTCTGTTGCATTGTGCTCTCCCAAGTGCCAGTACAGTGCTCCACACTAGTAAGCAGTCAAATAAATGCCATTGATTGATGGATTGAATGGTGTCAGCAAGTTAATTTAATTGTCAGACACCACCCTTACAAATCCTTCCATATCTCCTTTTCCTCAACCCCTACTACCTGCCGCCATTATTGATAGTTTCAGGAAAGTTTCCAGAGTCCAGACAGATTGGGGTTGGGTTACTGAGTCAGCCAGCAGTCCCAAATATGTCAACTGAGTGCAATCTTGGGCCAATCAGGAGGCAAAGACATGGAAGCAATCAAGGTCTACAAGGTCTCTTTCTCCCTTTCTCTCTCTCTCTCTCTCATTCTCTCTCCTTCCTTATAAAATCAGATTAGCTTCATAATCCCAGGCAGAACTCTTGGAAGCAGGGAGGGCGGGAAGAGGGCGGGGGCGGGAAACCACAGAGGACCTAATTATTTATTTATGTATATTAATGTCTGTCTCCCCATCTAGATTTAAGAGATTGTGAGCAGTGATTATGACTGTTTATTGTTATATTATACTCTCCCAAGTGTTTAGTACAGTGCTTTTGCACACAATAATAATAATAAATGAATAATTAGGGTACTTGTTAAGCAGTGTGGCTCAGTAGAAAGAGCCCGGGCTTGGGAGTCAGAGGTCATGGGTTCAAATCCCAGCTCTTCCACTTGTCAGCTGTGTGACTGTGGGCAAGTCACTTAATTTCTCTGTACTTCAGTTACCTCATCTGTAAAATGGGGATTAACTGTGAGCCTCACGTGGGACAACCTGATTACCCTGTATCTAACCCAGAACTTAAAACAGTGCTCTGCACATAGTAAGTGCTTAACAAATACCAACATCATTATTATTATTATTATTATTATTATTATTAAGCACGTAACTATGTGCCAGACACTGTATAAGCTCTGGGGTGATACAAGCAAATTGGGTTGGACACAGGCCTTGTCTGACATTGGCCTCCAATCTCAATCAGGATTTTACAGATGAGGAAACTGAGGCACTGAGAAGTGAAGTGACTTGCCCAAGGTCACCTAGCACACAAGTGGCAGGTGCTGGGATTAGAACCCAGGTCGTTCTGACTCCCAGGCCTATGCTATATCAGCTATGCCATGCTGCTTCTCGAGTAAGCAAGCACTTAGTAAATGCTTGAATGGATGAATGAACCTATTAAGACTGTCACTCTATTTCATTTCATATTTCCATGCTCTCTGCAATTCATCTTTCCTGGGTATGATAGCAGTTTACATTGGTGGAGGTGAATTGGAATGCATAAGAACAGGATCCCAATTAAAATAATCATAATACTAACAATAATGATAATAAATAATGATATTTGTTAAGCACTTAGTATAGACCACACACTGAGGCAGATAATAGATAATCAGGCAGAGCTCACAGCAAAGGGTGAGGAACGACAGGTATTGAACTCCATATTTATAGATGAGAAAACTGAGGCAAAGAGAAGTTAAGAGGTCATACAATAGGCAAGTGTGTGAGCTAGGAATTGACTTCCAGATCTGTGCTCTTTCCATTAGACACAACTGGATCAGATTTTACAAACCTGCAAGGCAAATGCAGTGCACATGTGTAGGGGGTCAACCTGGGTAGAACAAATGCCCTGCAGTGCCTTCTGCTCCTAAAACAAGCCCTGCGTGAGGACATGGCTAGTAGTATTCATTCATTCATTGTCAGTCATATTTATTGAGCACTTACTGTGTGCAGAGCACAGTACTAAAGGCTTGGAAAGTCCAATTCAGCAATAGAGATAATCGCTATCCAACAATGGACTCACAATCTAGAAGTGGGGAGACAGACAACATAGCAAAACAAAGCAAATAAACAGGCATCAGTGGCATCAAAATAGATAAATAGAATTATATGTATATATATATATACACATTATTAAAATTAATAGAATGATAAATTTCTACAAATATACGCAAGTACTGTGGGGCAGAGAGGGGAGTAGAGTAGATGTAGTAGGGGTGATGGGGTGGGGAGGAGGAGCAGATGCATCGGACATGGTCACAAGTGTGGGCATGGTGACACTGCCTAGTTCATCAGCCCGGTCACTCAGCTGACAACTCTCATTCTCCTAGATAACAAGTCTTGCTGCTTCCCTTCCCAAGGACTCTTGCTGGGGTGAAGGAGAAGACAGTGGCCTGCTTACTAGCTCCCTCTTCCCTCCCACCTCTGTCGCCACTGCTGGGTTCCTCAGGGTGGGAACAGGGCAGGTATCCAAAGCCACTGGACAAGCAGTGGGAGAAAGAGAGAGAGGCTTTGAGTCAGAGAAGGATAGTTTGCCCAGCCCTAAAGCCTTCATGGTTCACAAACTACAGGCCTATGATGCCTTCCCCCAGGTCCAGGCTGTGGGAGAAGCTAGCCAGGTGTGGGGATGGCCAGGCACTTGGAGGAGGTGAAAAGAGACACTGGCCCTCTCCTGGAGGGTTTCTTTCCCCTGCCTGACTAGTTGGAGACTGGAGAGAGGTTGGAGTGCTTCACATCTGGTCAAGCCCGTTACATCATAATGTTAAGGGTACAGATCATATCTCCTGACTCTGTTGTACTTTTTCTAGCAAATGCTAATGGATCAATAAATAAATATCATTGATTGATTATGTGGCATGGCCAGCATGACATATGCCATTGGAGTGTAGGCAAGAGATAGTTTTTTACTTTTCCTTGGCAATTTAAAACTTATCTATTCTGGGACTGATAGCAGTTTAGTAACTTACCTATGTCTGTGGCTTCCAGTAGCACTGTGAGTATCTATGATCCACCTTAATTACAATTCCCCATGTTTTACACTACTGAAGCAACAATCTGAAGTAACACATTGTAGTAATCACAACCTTTCATTCATTCATTCATTCATTCATTCATTCATTCATTCATTCATATTTATTGAACACTTACTGTGTGCAGAGCACTGTACTAAGCACTTGGGAGAGTACAATGCAAGAATAAATAGACACATTTCCTGCCCACAATAAGCTTACAGTCTAAAGGGGGGAGACAGACATAAATACAAATAAATGAAATTACAGATATGTACACAAGTGCTGTGGGGCTTATACGCGGGGAGAGCAAAGGGAACTAGTCTGGGACAGCCTCTTGGAGGAGATGTGCCTTCAGTAACACTTTCATTCATTCATTCAGTTGTATTTATTGATCGCTTACTCTGTGTAAATCACCATACTAAGCACTCGTACTGTACTAAGCGCTTGAAGCGGGGTAGAGTAATTGTCTGTTGGATTTGAGGAGGGAGAGCATTCCATGCCAGAGGCAGGATGTGGAACAGGGGTCGTCAGCAGGATAGGCAAGACTGAGCCACAGTGAGTAGGTTAGCACTAGAGGAGTGAAGTGTGTGGGCTGGGTAGAGGACTGGATTGTAGAAGAAGAGAAGTGAGGTGAGGTAGGAGGGAGTAAAGTGGTGGACTGCTTTAAAGCCAGTGGTGAAGAGTTATTGATTAAAATTTAGTCATAAGACTTGATGAAGCTGAAGAGGTTTTATGGCTTCTCTTTGGTATTTGAACTCACCGTTACCAGACTTAACTATACCTCTAGATAAAAAAGCCATTCCTTAAGGTTTTAGCTGCCAAATTGCTGTCAATCTTCTGAGTCATACCACAGTGTAGAGGGAACCTGAAGCTCTTTTCACTTTGTTCCTTTGTTCAAAGAGCTAGTTGTTATCATAGAAGCTTCTTACTCATTACTATGAAAATAATAATACAAAGGTTTGGCAGATTTTTCATTTTGGCCATGATTTTGCTTTGGGCATTTTAGATCATGAATTGGAGGGGAATGGGGGTTGACCTTATTTGATGTGATACTCATCTCTGATCAGTAGAAATTGCTAGAGATGAAAGATTGAAAGAGTGACCCAAATAACTGAATCAGGATAAAGAGACCAGAGCTTTCTGAGCATCCTAGCTTCACTAATGAGTCTGTACTTGGTGTTATTGGAACTGGGAGGTTTGTGGTTTTTTCCCTCTAAGAAATACCATAATTGTTTATCTGAATTTTACATCTCTTCTGTGCCTGGTAGTCTTTTGATCTAAATCCCAGCTTAAAGAAACACCCAGTGTCACTTAGAAGGGTCCAGACTTAGACAACTATCCACTGGGTCCTAAAGCACTTCACTAATTCCTCCTGAATGCAGTAAGTATTAGGGCTCTTCATATAGTAAACCCACTCCTGCTTACCTTTAGTTACCATTACTACCCTTCATCTCTCAAAGAGCACCTGCCTGAACGGCAGGGGATCATCTGGAGTCTGATCACCTGCCCTCCATCTTGAAGCTGCTTGCAGGAAACTTGAGGGAAAAAACATCTTCTCCTTTGTTGTACCCCAAAGCTACCAGAGCTCATATTGCAGACAGACAAAACTCTCACTGAACTTTTAGTAAATTGAAATATTATCATTAATTAGTTCATTAGGTGAAAAATAGAACTTAAATATAATACAAAATGCTTTTCCCTTTCTTCTAACACCTTCTCCCTGTCCCCAGACCACTCTTTACTTTTTTTTTGTAGTGTTTGTTAAGTGCTTACTATAGGCCAGGCTCTTTTCCAAATCTGGGGAAGATAAAATCAGGTAGAACACAGTCCCCATCTCATGTAGGGCTCACAGTCTTAATCCCTATTTTACCGATGAGGGAACTGAGGCACAGAGAAGTTAAGTGACTGGTCGAAGACCATACAGCAGACAAGTGGCAGAGCTGGGATTAGAACCCAGGTCTTCCTGACTCCCATGCCCATGATCTGTGGCCTAGTGGACTGTAAGCTCCCATGTCTACACATTCTATTATAATGTGCTGTCCCAGGACCTTAGTTCAGTTGTCTGCATATAGTAAATGCTCAATTAATACCATTTATTATTGACTTAGGCATCTTTTTGCATGTTCTCCTGGTCCTTTATCTTCTTCTCTCAGACTCCAGGTTTTCCTTCTCTGAATCTTTCTCTCCAAATGTATAAATTCCAGAGTTGATCTGCTGCTAATTTTCAGGGGAAAATTACCCACAGAGGTAGGAGGTTTGCTCCTCCGGGATCATAACCTCTGGTACCCACTGTGAAGAACCTTTCTACTGTGACCTGTCTCTCCAGGATCGCTTCCCAATCCTCCCTGTCCTGTCCTCCAGGATCACATTCCCAAATCTCCAGCCCCCAAACAGAGGAGTGACTCCCTCCTTTACTAATTTTCCCCAGCTCCTTTCTCAATCCTCCAGTGAATTTTGCTATGTTCCATGTAGAAGGCACCTGATAAGTTCCTGATTCATAGTTTAGTTTTTCTTACCTCCTGCAGTTGGGTCCCTCTAAGAGGTTCTACCCCTCCCTTCCTCTGAGCATAAGGCTAGATGGCATTTAGTGCTTCTCTTGTAGCCTCAGGGGTTGCACACTTCCAGAACTGTATTGTTTTCAAACTCTTCATTCAGGTATTATGTAAATAACTGGTCCCAGGGTGATCATAGCTGCAGGCAATGCAGTTATCCAGATAATTCTATCCAAAAGATCTTTGACAAGAAGTAGTTATTTAATTAGGAGACTGTTTTCCCCAATCTGCATTAAATTTCTGAATAATGGTCTCTTTTTTTAAGGCGACTTTAATAAGACATGATCATCATCAACATCTTTGGAACTAAAAAGCATTTTTCTAAATTTCCAATCTAGTGCTGATTCATTTAGTGCCTCCATGTTTTCATGTGCATAATGCCTCAGGATCATAGGGGTTAAGAAATGAGAGAAAATAGTCAAGTACTTATCTCTAGGAGCTTACTAAATAAATCTTGGTCTGTGCTTTTCCGGTTAAGTATGTCAAACCACTCAAATATTATTTTTGGTCATATCTATCCGGGAGAAGCCCAGTGCTTCTGAAACCATTTTCATTGCTTGCATTGCAATAGTGGGGAATACTTAAACTGGGAATATTTTCTAAAGATATTGTTGCTTTTACTGTTAAGCAGCCTAAGGGATCAACAGTCATGCCACTTATAGGAATCTCACGGAGAAGATCCCATAATCATCTTTCTTGTACAAGTTTAGCTCTGTTTCTCAGCCTCTGGACTCACCCACCTCCTCAACTGATCTTTGGTAGACTTAACCTACAGAGTGTTATTCCCTTGAACTATGCCTAGAAGAGCAAGAGGATTTATCAACTATTTCTTCAGTTCCTTAACTTCTCTTCCCCCACTTACATTTTGTACATCTCCACTGCCCTGCCTCCACCTGCTCTGCCCCATCCAATTTACAAACCAGTCCTCCCTCCCTGCCCCCCCAACATGCTTAACAGGAGAATCATAAGCAATTTCATCTAAACTGATGACTTATGGAGAGCTCCACATGCAATATCACAATATTGTACTGAACTCAGGAATCTTGCAATATAGTTGAGCATCGAGCATCCTGTAAATATTTTATAAGAAAAGATGAGTTTAGTCTTGCTTTGGTAGAAAGGTTCAGTGTCTTATCACTTCTCTGTTCACAGCATTTCTTTCCCCATGACTTATAGAAGGTGATTTTAATCTGATTTCTCAGGATCTTAAGGTTAGCAGTTTATCTTCTTGAATTGAAATTAAATTTTAAGCCCTTTGTGGGTGGTCTGTGATGAAGCCAAACTAGCTTTGTCTTTTAGTGTATTTAGCCAACAGCATTACTAAATGCTAATATACTGAGATCTTGATTTCATCATGTTAATTACTGAACTAAATATTGAACTTCCATGATATTAAAAATCTTTTGTAGGACAGAGAAAAACAGACACATATGATTCAAATATTCTTTGCTCTTTTAAAACTTCCTCCATCATATGCTGAAACAATGGACTAAATACCCAAATAAGCAAATGTTATAACTGTTTTCCTTGAATATGAGTGAACTGCCAAGATGTTTTTAATGAAATGGATCTTACCCATTGTATTTTGTTGAACAATGTTGGATCTTACTTCCACACATGGAAAAAGCAAAACATCCATTTTCTCTACCTTCCTTGATAAAGTGTTCATGAAGCACTGGGAAGCAAATTGAGTTTTCTGGACTGTTCTGGAATCTGAACTGATTTAGATCAAATGAATTTAGCACAACATGTAATAATAATGGTATATGTTCAGTGCTTACTATGTGTTAAGCACTGTACTAAAAGCTGGGTGGATCCAAGCAGTTTGGGTTGGACAGAGTTCCTGTCCCATGTGGGGCTCATGGTTTCAATCCCCATTTCACAGATGAGGTAACTGAGGCACAGAGAAGTGAAGTGACTTGCCCAGGTCACACAGCAGACAAGTTATGGAATGTGATTTAGAACTATGATTCCCAGGCCTGTCCTCTTCAATTACACCATGTTATTGAGACATTCAGCTCACCAGGATCACCAGCCTGTTGTATCAGAGCTTCTCTGGGGGGATCATAAGAATCGAATGGATGAAAGCTTATACTATTAATCTTACATAGGACAACGACTAAGTTCAGCCTGGTTATCCTGTTTGTACACCAACGTCTCAGCTCTCAGTGTTGCACCTGGAGAGTTTTCAGAAGTCTGCCAGTCTCGTCTAAGGGAGGGGGAGTCAAGCAGAGGCTTATCCATTCCATTCCTAGCTTGGTCAGTGACTAGCCAGTGGAAGGCAATCTGCTACAAGGCAAATCTCACTTGTGCTGGGCAGCAGCGGTTTGGGAGGAAGTCAAGGGTGGACTCAGGTTTAGTGTGTGGAAGGGGGCAATGGTAAACTCCTTCTGTATTTTTACCAAGAAAACTCTATGGATACACTACCAGAACGATTGCAGATGGAGGTGGGGAGTTCTGGGAGGGATGTGTCCAAGGTGTCACTATGGATCAAAAACAACTTGACAGCATAAGACAACAACAGCCCCATTGTTTAGTACAGTGCCTGACACATTGAAGCACTTAACACATAATATTATTATCTTTATTATCATTTTTATTTTATCATTATTATCATTAAAGGAGACTGACTAGAAAGGGAGATTCAGTATAAGCTGGGCTAGAACCTATTTTCCAGGATTCCAGAGGGAGATGGGGACTGGGCTATTTAAGAATCTTTCTTTTTTGCTGGGGACAGTTGTTGAACACTTTCCTTCTCCCCTTGGTATCCTTTCCTGCTTCTCAAATCAAGGGTTCCCGAAGCAAACATGGCCTGACTTGCTCCAGGTCCCTTTAGCACCCTGATTAAGACAGGCGCCCGAGGCTATCCCAATTCTATGGCAGCTGAGGCTACCATCTCTATTACAAGGCCTGTGGGCCTTAGAGGCTTTCTATGGTGTCAATCTCCTCTCCATCAATTACTTCCTTGTCTTCTGTGAAATTATACTTTGGGAGTCAACTGGAACACTTTTGTACAAACCCTATTATTTAGCCACTCACTTGTCTATTGGTCTACTTCCTTCTTATTCCTATCTGTAAATCATTTTAGTGGTGGTCTCTCCTCTCAGACTGTAAAATCCTCAAGGGCAGAGATAATGTCTATTAACTCTAGTGGACATTCTCCCATTTGTTTAATACAGTACTCTACACACATTAGAAGCTCAATAAATATTATTGATTGATGGGCTAGGAAATTCCATAGTGGGCCCTAGTTAGCAAACCAGAGTGCAGAGTATTATTGCAGGGCTGGAAAGTCTACTAAAGGGAGGGACATGCTGATTGTAGTGGCAGAATTCATTCATTCAGTTGTATTTATTGACTGCTTACTGTTTGCAGAGCACTATACTAAGCTCTTGGAAAGTACAATTTGGCAACAGAAAGAGACAATCCCTACCCAACAATGGGCCCACAGTCTAGAAGGGAGAGACAGACAGCAAAACAAAACAAAACAAGTAGACAGGCATCAATAACATCAAAATAAATGGAATCATAGATATAAACACATCATTAGTAAAATAAATTAATAAATATGTACAAATATACACAAGTGCTTTGGGGAGGGTAAGGAGGTAGAGCAGAGGGAGGGAGTAGGGGGAATGGGGAGGGTAGGATGAGCAGAGGGAAAGGGAGGGCTCAGTCTGGGAAGGTCTCCTGGAGAAGGTGAGCTTCCAGTAGGGCTTTGAAGGGAGGAAAGAGTTAGTTTGGCGGATGTGAGGATAGAGGACATTCCAGGAGAGTGGTAGGACATGGGGCAGGGGTCGACAGCGGGACAAGCAAAAATGAGGAACCGTGAGAAGGTTAGTGGCAGAGGAGCTGATGTGCGCAGTGGGCTGTAGAAGGAGAAAAGGGAGGTGAGGTAGGAGGGGGCAAGATGATGGAGAGCTTCGAAGCCAAGATTGAGGAGTTTTTGCTTCATGCAAAGGTTGATAGGCAACCACTGGAGATTTTTGAGGAGGGGAGTGACATACCCAAAGCATTTCTTTAGAAAGATAATCCAGGCAGCAGAGTGAAGTATAGACTGAAGTGGGGAAAGACAGGAGGATGGGAGATCAGAAAGGAGGCTGATGCAATAATCTAGTCGGGATGTTATGAGATATTGTACCAGCAAGGAAGCAGTTTTGATGGAGAGGAAAGGGTGGATCTTGGCAATGTTGTGAAGGTGAGACCAGCAGGTTTTGGTGATAGATTGGATGTGTAGGGAGAAAGAGAGAGCAGAGTCAAGGATGACACTAAGGGTGCGGGCTTGTGAGATGGGAAGGATGGGAGTGCTGTCCACTGTGATGGGAAAGTAAGGGAGAGGACAGAGTTTGGGAGGGAAGATAAGGAGCTCAATCTTGAACATATTGAGTTTTAGGTGGTGGGTGGACATCCAGGTGGAGATGTCCTGAAGACAAGAGGAGATAGGAGCCTGGAGGGAGGGAGAGAGAACAGGGGAGGAGTTGTAGATTTGGGTGTCATCTGCGTAAAGATGATAGGTGAAGTCATGGGAGCAAATGAGTTCACCAAAGGAGTGATCCATTGGGGTTCGCTTCCCCTGTAATGCCCCTGGGCTATACAGTGCTGCAACCTCACAATCAAGCTCAACCATCCTTATAGCACTCTCCCAATTGCTTAATATAGTTCTCTGCACTCAATAAATACTTTGGATTGATTTATTTATTGGTTTGGGGGGACTTTTTTAAGTGTTTTCAGTTGAATAGGCAATAATTCAATTTAATAATAATAATTGTTATAGCATCTGTTCTAAGCAAGGACGTAGATACAAGGTAATCAGGATGGGCTCAGCCCCTGTTCCACATAGACCTCATAGTCTTAATCCCCATTTTGCTTGTGAGGGAACTGAAAAGAGAAGCTAGGAATGATTTGGTTATAAAGCTAAAGTGTACAGTTCAGTTTTAAACTTAAAAAGCACCAAGGAAGATGTGCTTTTCAAGAAAGAATGTTATTTAAGAGAGTTAATGAGCTGGTAGTGTGTAACTTTGGGAGACAGATATAATCAGGCTTGGAATTGATTAAACCATTAAAAGAGAATTTGTCATTTTGTTGTTCTCTTTTGTAAGTAGAATTATAAACTTTATTTCTTGTTCAAGAGTTTTGTTCCAGTCTTGTATTTAACTGAAGACATGATTAGGACTGGTTTTAATTGGCATAGTATGACAAAATAGGTGGTTTACTTATGTACAGAGGAGTGATGTCAGTGACATCAGTGTTAACAAGTGGTCCCTAGTAAGTTTAAACTGAATGTTGTGGTATGAAAGGCCTATCATGCAAAAAGAAGTAAACTTTTATTACAGATTTGTTGGCATAACTTCAAATGTCTTAAAGCAGGAGTTTGCAAGCTATGGTTTAGTAGTCATGGCTGGCTCTTCTTGGAAGCAAATATGACACTTGACCTGGGGGTGGGGCTGGGAAGAGGAATGGGGCAGGCATTTAAAACTTGAATTCTCACAATGAAGTAAGCTTGTTAATAATTGTTTAAATACGTATTTGGCTCTTTGAACACCCACTACTGAAAAGTTAATTTGGTTGGTGGCTCTGCACAAAAAATTACTAAATCCTCATAGAGGAATCTTCTTGTGGCCTAATAAAGACAGTTCCATTAAGGATTTGCATCATTTTGAGCTTTGACCCTTCATTAGGTGAAGTTTTTCAAGGTGACTGTCTTCTTATTCTTACTCTTATCAGTCTTCTTATTTACCTGCCTTCCCAGACTACGCCCTCACTTCGTCTTCTCTCATTCCCTTCTGTGCCAACCTTGCATTTGGATTTGCACCCTTTATTCACCCCACCCTCAGCCCCACAGCAGTTTTGGACATGTCTATAATTTAGTTATATTAATGTCTGTCTCCCCCTCTGAGTTCTTTGTCAACTCAGTTATATTGTACTCTCCCAGGTGTTTAATACAGTGCTCGGCACACAGCAAGTACTCAGTTGATACAATTGCTTGATCAATCAATTGATTAAATTAATGTGCATTAACTACAGGGAGGATCTGTGGAAGAGGAAGACTGGACATTTGATGTTCCTTGCTCCTGTCCCCTTCACAGGAGCTTAGTGTTCCCTCCCAATCAGCTCTTCCTTCCTGCCCTCTGAAGGAGGGCATATGTCCATGGCAGCATCGCACCCCGAAGGCCACCACATTTCCTCTCTATCTTCTGGAGGGTTGGTGGCAGTGATACAAATCCCCTAGAACTCACTCCCCTGTGCTCCTCTCTCTGTTCTCCAGAGAGGTGGGGGCTAGGGGTCATGAAAGAGAATGACCGAGAAGGAGTTAGCTGACACTAAACTTCCCCATGGATGCAGCACACACCATTGTGAGGATCCTGGGTATGTGTGAGGTTTGCAGAGATAACTCCATAACCCCAACAGAAGTGACTCAGTGTTGTGAGGATGGTGAAGGTGAATGTGAGGTCCTTTCATCACCCCTATCTCCCAGAGCCAGAATGCAGTGTTGTGAAGCTCATGGGGATGTGAGAGGATCATGGGTGTGTGAGGTTCAGGGAAGTATATGAGGCCTGTGGAAAACTGCTTGCATCCCCCCCACACCTATCTGCATTTGGCTGCTGACATAACACTTAACTGAGGAGCTGGGACACACCATTGTGAGGCTCGTGGCTTTGTGTGACTTTGCAGAAACAACCCCCCTACCCCAGCAGAGGTAACCTACAGTATTATGAAGATCATGAAGGAGGGTGAGGTTAATGGAGACAACCCCCATCCTCTCCCCTCCCTCCATTCTCAGGAGCCGGGATGCAGTGTTGTGAAGCTCACAGGGTTGTATGAAGCTCATGGGGAGATATAATAGTAATAATTGTGGTACTTGTTAAGTGCGTACTATGTGCCAAGCACAATTCTAAGCGCTGGAGTAGATACAAGGTAATTATGTTGGACCCAGTCCCTGCCCCACATGGGGCTCACACTCTTAATACTCATTTTACAGATGAGGTAACTGAGGCCCAGATGAATTAAATGATTTACCCAAGGTCACAAAGCAGATCTGAGGTGGAGCTGGGATTACAACCTAGGTCCTTCTGACTCCCAGTCCTGTGCGCTACCCACTAAGCCACACTGCTTCTCTGTGTGAGGCTCACAGGAAGTTTGCGGTTTGTGGAGAATTGCTTTGAGCCTCTTACTCCTGTGTACATTAATAATAATAATAATGATAATAATTATGGTATTTGTTAAGGGCTTACTATGTGCAAAGCACTGTTCTAAATGCTGGGCTAGATACAAAGTAATCAGATCGTCCCACGTAGGGCTCACAGTCTTAATCCCCATTTTACAGATGAGATAATTGAGGCAGAGAGAAGTTATGTGACTTGCCAAAGTCACACAATGATAAATGTTGGAGCTGGGATTAGAACTCACTCCCAAACCCGTGCTCTTTCCACTAAGCACACTGCTTCTCAGGAATGCATTATATGTTTGTAGGCTGTTACAAATGAATTAGATCCCATTTGCAGGATCCAGGTGATGGAGCACATTAGTGGGTCAAAAATCAATCCCTTCAAATGGATGGAGGATGACAGGATAGGGGCACCCATGGACAGCTGTAGTCCACATCTTAGGTAGTTCACACTCCTGTGATGTACCCACGAAGACTTGCACAAACAGCAGAATGTTGTCAGAAGCAGCAATAGAGAACTTATTTTATGAAACCTGCAGACAGGCTTGCTTCTTAGTGAAGACTCATAATGATATTCATAGTTTGCAACATCCCTGAAGTTCAGCTGTTTGATTTTTTTTTAATTTCCTTACCTACCACTTACAGAAGATTTTTTTTAGGATGGGAAGTCCTTGTTAGAGTGAAGTAGGAAATTTTGTAAATTAAATTGTTTGTAATTGTTCATGTAAATCCTTATGGTAACTTCCTTTCTAAGAACTTGAAAAGCATGTGTTCTTCAAATAAGGAAAGATTGCTCTCTCAACACTATCAGTAATTCAGAGAGTTTGTGCTCTCTTATTTTATTTCTTTACCTTGAAATATATTCCACTTTTCCTACTGGGAGTGAAATTCATTCAGTTTCTTCTGCATTATGTCTGTTCACTCTTATATGAGCCCAAGGTGTCTTATTTAAACAACTGGATATTTCACATTCAGTACTCTTTTGCTCTATTTTTCAGAAAAGAGCGTGGACCTGGAAGACAGATTTTTTTTTTTAAGTATTTGTTAAGCACCTACTACGTGCCAGGCACTGTACTAAATGCTTGCGTAGATACAAGCTAATCAGGTTGGACAGTTCATGTCCCACATGGAGCTCACAGTCTCAATCCCTATTTTACGGATGAGATGATTGAAGCAAAGAGAAATTAAGTGACTTGCTCACGAAAACACAGCAGACAAGTGGCAGAGCCAGGATTAGAACAGTCCTCTGACACCCAAGCCTTTGCTCTTTTTAGACATACTGCTTCTCAAGCACTATGAGTTCTAATAAGACTTGCGGCACAGTCCTGGATCTACCACTTGCCTGCTATGAGATTTTTGGCAAGTCACTTAACTTCTCTGTGCCTCAGTTTCTTTATCTGTAAAATGGAGATTGAATCCTATTCCCTCCTATTAGATTGTGAGACCCATGTAGGACAGGGACTGTTTCCAACCTGATTATCTTGTGCCTACTCCAGTGTTTAATACAGTGCTTGACACATTTTAAGTGCTTAATAAATTCTCCAATTCATTAATTCCATTATTATTCCTTTCAAATAAAACTAACTATTCCGGCAGTGAATATAGAATATATTAGTTGCACGGATATAATTGGCATAGTGGATAGAGTACAGGCCTGAGAGTCAGAAACTCATGGGTTTTAATTCCCAGCTCTACTTTTCTGCTGTGTGACCCTGGGCAAGTCACTTAATTTCTCTGTCCCTCAGTTACCTCATCGATAAGATGGGGATTGAGACTGTGAGCCCCACATGGTACAGGACTGTGTTCAACTTTATTTGCTTGTACCCACCCTGGCACTTAATACACCCTGGAACATAGTAAGCACTGAACAAATACCATCATTATTACTGTTATTATTATTATTATTATTATCTGTGAATTCAGATGTCTTTCCATTCCAACTCCTGTTCAGTGGGCTGGAGAGGTGTTACAATGTAGCCTACTGCCTCCACGGTGCTTGAACCAAGATGGTGGCTGTTTAGGGGGAACAAATGGTAGATTATATTAGTAGATTAGATAGGAGACCAGAATCACAGTAAGAAGTCAAAGAATCTATCTGGGTTGTGGGTGTCAGTCATAAAAGGGTGGGAGTGGTGTTGATGGAGTTGAGGGTATTGGGAGGAGGGAATAGTTTAGGAGGAAAGTTGGGAGGGGGTTACTGGAGTTTGTGAGGGACCTAGATATGGAAGGGCAGGGCAAGTACAGGAGCTATGTACATTTCTCTGCAGATCCCTACTCACAATGGCAGGGATCAGAAGAAGTCATAGGCAGCTGTGAATGCCCACTCTGACTGTTGGGACATCCTCCCCCATAAGAGTGGTGCTGCCTGGGGAAAACACTAGCCAAGGTGGGGAACAATGGGAGGAAGAGGGAGAAAATCTAAGTTGGAAGGAAGGTGCTGTCCATGTTACAGCTATACCTTGTTTAAGATTTGTCTTTGAGCAGTCTTCAACAATAGCAAAATTGAATTTTAATACTGGTATTTCTTACATTCATTCATTCAATCGTATTTATTGAGCACTTACTGTGTGCAAAGCAGCACTCTCTCACTTTGCTACTACACTGTAAAATTTACCTTGGTTTAATTACCTCCTCTATTCTTATCTCAACCACTGAGGCATTTTGACGGACAGGAATAAATAATTAGAGGCTATTTCAATTTAACAATTGATAATGGCAAATATATTAAGCAAGATAATATCAGATCCCTAGTTTGTTAGCACAAAGTAATGAATTGCTGAATAGGTTATGAAATGTAACAGAAAACTATTTACATGGAGATGCATAGGCAGCATGGCCTAGTGAATAGATCATGAACCTGGGAATCATAAGGAACTGGGTTCAAATATCAGCCCCGCAATTTATCTACTGTGTGACCTTGGACAAGTCACTTTGCTTTTCTACCTCATTTACCTAATCTGAAAAATGGTGATTAAGACTCTGAGCTCTGATGACAATGACACTTCCATTCATTCACTCAACACACTGACCCATACCCAACTGAACTTTCCATCTACATGTTAACTGATTAAATGAGCTATACATCAATCAATAGTATATACTAAGTACCTACTGAATTTAGAACACTATACTAAACAGTTGGGAGAATACAAGCAGGGAGGACATATATTAAAACAATTTACAAATATGAGATAGAAGGGAAAGGTACAACTTAAGATGTAAGATATGTATGCATTTGCTAGGGAGTTTATGAGTACATTAGTGTGTAGGTGGTGTGGAAGTCCTAAAGTGGAGTTGAGGATGGTATTACCTGGGGATTGAGGCTAGCCTCCTAGAAGAGATGACATTTCAAAAGGACTTTGATTATGGAAGGCTGTGATCACCCACATTTAAAAGGGGGGAGAGTGTTCCAGGCAGAGGAAAGCATGTAAGAGGTTGTTGATGGGAGAGACTAGATTCAGGCACAGTGATTAGGATTGCTTGAAAGGAATGAAGATTGTGAGCCAGGGTGTAGTGGAAAAAGAGGGTGCATAAGTAGAAGGAAAAGTGCCCAAAGACAATGACCAGGGATTCTGCCTGATGCAAAAATAAATGATTAGCAATTGGCAGAATTTAAAGAGTGGCAAGATATGCTGAGTAAAGTTTCAGAAAAATGATTGATAGGTACCATATATTCTAATTGTATCAAATAGCGCTATACAGGTTGTATAGTCTAGTTGCAAATCTTAGTAATTGAAATTGAGTAAAAACAAGTGACAATAATTATTTACTCTCCCCTATTAAACTGTAAGCTTGAGAGTAGAGAGCATGTATCATCCTTCTGTAGTTCTCTCCCAGTGTTTAATACAAGGCTGAACACTTATTAAGTGATCAACAAATGCCTATGGTTATTTTAAAATGTTTTGTTTCCTTCCATCTCTTGGTAAGCAAGAGAAGTCTGTGACATGAATGAGATTTATATTTATTTCCAGTTTTCTTGGCTATTGGTTCATATTTCCAGAATTTAAATATTCAGACAGTTCTATAAAATGTTTTCATTATACAATTTGAATTTACATTTCAGTGGAAGAATTAGGGAATATTCTACCAGCAACATGAACATGTTCTGGTATAATGCCACCTATAACTTGACATAAGAATAATTGATTTAGAAAAAAAAATGTGCTCATGTACATATGACTGGCCTCAGTATGGTGTGAAAGGTCTACTGTATTTCCCAGACTCTGCCTCAACTTTACTTGTACCATAACACACAATACTTCTTTTTTAATTTTGTGGCATTACAGTATTTAATACAGTAAAATAAGAGTGGTGGCCAGTGTGTAAAACATTCTGCCATTGGTGGTTGTAACAATAATCTATTAATTTTTATTGAAAATTGTTAGTAAAGATGGTGGCTTTCAATTATCTATCCACATTTGTTGTGTTTGTCTTGTCATCTAGAGTGCAATTACTTATGCACAGGGAATGAGCCACTTCTTAATTCTATTCTTTCCAGAACACTAGTCAAAGCACTGCACCAGCTCAATAAATGCTACTACTACTATCTATACCCCCAGAATTATTTTTTACTAAATCAATGCATGTTTTAACACAGTATTCTCAAAGCATGATGTTATTCAAGAAGACCACCACCACACTTTAGCAGAAATGACTATATTTAGTAACAAATACAACACAGCATTGGAATCCATGTAGAAAATATTCCAATATCTGTGCAGTCTTAATAAGAATAATAATAATGTTGGTATTTGTTAAGCGCTTGCTATGTGCAAAGCACTGTTCTAAGCGCTGGGGGATCACAAGGTAATCGTGGGTTCTAATCCCGGGTCCCACCCTTGTCTGCTGTGTGACCTTGAGCAAGTCTCTTAACTTCTCTGGGCCTCAGTTACCTCATCTGTAAAAAGGGGGATTAAAAAATGTGAACCCCACATGGGATAATCTGATTACCCTTTATCAACCCCAGCGCTTAGAACAGTGCTCTGCACATAGTAAGCGCTTAACAAATACAATTATTATTATTATTATTATCAGGTTGTCCCACGTGGGGCTCACAGTTTTAATCCCTATTTTACAGATGAGGAAACTGAGGCATAGAGAAGTTAAGTGACTTGCCCAAAGTCACGCAGCTAAGTGGCAGAGTTGCAATTAGAACCCACCACCTCCAATTCCCAAACCTGTGCTCTTTCCACTGAGCCACACTAGTGGTATTAGAACCATCTAATGAACTAACTAACTAACTAACTAACTAACTAACTAACTAACTAACTAACTACTATGTAACTATGTAACTATGTAACTAACCATCTACAGTGCATTGAACTAAGATGTAGGAAGTCCTGAAAAACAAAGGGTTAGATTATCTGCCTGCAAGATGTGTAAATCTTTTTTTGGTATCCATTTTCCTGTACACATCACAACCTGATTTGGGACAGCAGATGGGAGACATGTTTCCTGTATTATTCATTCAGTAGTATTTATTGATTGCTTACTATGTGCAGAGCACTGTACTAACCTCTTGGAATGTACAATTTGGCAACAGATAGAGGCAATCCCTGCACAATAACAGGCTCACAGTCTAATCAGGGGAGATAGATGGACAAAAACAAGACAACATAATCATGATAAATAGAATCAAGGGGATGTACACCTCATTAACAAAATGAATAGGGTAATAAAAATATATACAGTTGAGCACAGTGCTGAGGGGAGGGGAAGGGAGAGGGGGAGGAGCAGTGGGAAAGGGGGTTTAGCTGAGGGGAGGTGAAGGGGTAAGGGGGAGGGAGCAGAGGGCGTAGGGGGAGCAAGGATCATCTTGAGCAATGATTGTCACTCCACTCAGGCTGACTTCTGGGGAAGAGTAATATGGAGATCACCTATGGTAGCCATTTGCTCAGTTGAGTTAAATATGCTCAGTTGAGTTTAATAGTCAATGACCAGGTTCTCCCAGCACACATCTGGAGAATTAAGAGGCTCCTTGGAGCCCGTTCTCCAACTTCATCCCTGAGTCAGCCCCATCCACAGTCCCTCAAAGGGATAAAGAAGGGTGAAAGTCTAATGCATAGTTATAGCCCTGCAGTGAAAGTGCTTATTCTGCAGGTATGCATTCATTTTCAGGCCCACTCCCACATCCACTCTCCTGCCCCTGAACCCACCAGCTAATCCAATGCAAATTGAAGCAAGCCCATCATAGGGGGAGGAATGGTACTCTTGACTATACATCTGTTGGTGCTACGATGACACAGTAATAGAGAAAAGAGGAGACTGATAAAAATACATGACAGGAATTGACAAGGAAGAGGAGAGGAGAGAAGACATAACAACAAAGTAGATTAGACATAACTATATAAAAAATACAGCAACTATTAGAAACAAGCAGAATGTGAAGAGGGGGAAGGTTAAAGGGAGAAAGATGAAAAGAGAAGCAGCTTGGCCTAGTGGAATGAACAGAGGACTGAAAGATAGGTAAAGGGAGAGGGTTCTGGTGCAGGGGGAAGAGGAGAAGGGGAAGGGTCGAAGAGATAAGTGGTAAGGGTAAGGGAGAGGGCCAGAAATAGGAACAACAACAAAAAAACCGCTAAAACATGTGATATTACTGAGCCTAAGTCCTAAAGAGGATACCGACTGATTGACTCCTCATCCTTGATACATTTCATTCCCCATCTGCTGGGGCTAAGTAATGGCCATTCTTCAATTTACCCTTTTCCCTGTAGTCAGTTCAAATTTCATTGATGAGATGTGGCTACCTTACAACAACTGAGATTTTACCTTTTGGCATATCAACCACTACCTGCCTTCACACCAATCCAGCCCGTTTTCTCCTGAACACTGACCACTTCATTCTCAAGGACCTGCACACAGTTCAATAATCTCTTCAGGGAATCACCAGATTAAGTAGTTATTGCTGGTGACTACTTCACCGACAACACTTAAATTTCCCTGCCCCAGCATGTTTCCTCAACCCTCACTCTCCAGGTCAACCCATCCCAGTCATACCCTCCCAACACCCTCCTCCTCCCCCTCCATCCGTCCCTGTCAACTCCCATCCAACCCCTCCCCACCCCTTGCACCATCCACTTCCACAGAACCCCCAAAGCACTCCCCACAACCTCTTCTCCCCTACACACAAGCATAGCCTCAGTCAAGTGTGGTCTTTGGAACCCCGGTTCCATCGGGGGAAACTTCCCTTCATTATTGACCTGTTCCAGACCCAATCAATGCTTCACCCAACATAATTGTTAAATCTTTTTTTTTTTTGTATTTAAAATAAATACTTGTTCCAGAATATGATATAAAATATTGTATAAAAACATAAGTACCGTACAAATGTAAAGAAAAAGGATTTGGTAATAAAATGGAGAAATAATTTGAAAAGTAGGACACTATAGGAAAAGTCAGATATGAAGACTGAATGCTGTAAAGTGTTTAACATCAGAAAAGCTAGGCTTAGGATATCCTTCTGGCTGTGGTATTTACAGGGAACATACTGCTGAAATTAAAGTTGACCTTTATGCTCTTTCTTAGGGTTAGCACTTTTGCAATATTCCAATTCCCACAGTTGTTTTTCTGTCTCATCGATTTTGCCTTTGCACAAAGGTAAAAATATTCTACTAAAGATAGTAAAGGGCGTCTTTAAAATTGTGCCTGCCATTCACAAGGATTCCCCTCTTCAGGACTTAATGGCCTGAATTGCTTAATGCTTCTTTGAGCAGGTGCTAAGGAAGAACAGTAGACTGAGGCTGTAAACTCACTGTGGGCAGGGAGCAGGTCTACCAACTCTGTTATATTGTATAATCCCAAGATTTTAGTACAATGCTCTGCACACAGTAAATGCTCAGTAAATATGAATAATTGATTGGCTGAAAGGCATTTTCAGAAGCAGATATTGCAAGAGATGAATGC
This sequence comes from Ornithorhynchus anatinus, assembly GCF_004115215.2. Lineage (NCBI taxonomy): Eukaryota > Metazoa > Chordata > Mammalia > Monotremata > Ornithorhynchidae > Ornithorhynchus > Ornithorhynchus anatinus. Next base: position 106,002,889 of record NC_041730.1, read on the forward strand.
AACAATTGTTACATACACACAAGTTGACATAGAGTGTTAGTTGCACAAAGTTATTTTTTTAGACACACACATCAATAAACCCTCATTGTTTAAATTATCTTCAAAACAGAAAAGCTTCTCTAATCTCTCCACATGTTTCTGCCGTCTCCTATTTCTCAGTCTCTCTTCGTCTCCTCTCAGTAACTCTCTTTGCTTCTTCCTCTCCATTCCTCTTTCTGCCTTCCCAGAAATCCTCCCCGACTCCCACCCCCTCACCATTGTTCCTCTAAAATGTTTCAGTCTGGTTCTAGGGATTAATCAACTAACACTACCATTTCATAAATTCATAAATTATATTAATTTTTAGTCCTTCTTGACTTGTACTTATTGCTGGTTTTCCGATAATCTGCTGCTTTTAGTGGAATCAGCAATCACCAATGAATGAGGAGGCCTTTCTCCCCGACTCTCTTCCCCATGGAATCAGAGTTCCTTTAGCAGACTTCAGACATATCAAATGAACTCTGACTTTTAGAAGAGCTTTCTTTAGACTCGGTATCTCCTCTTTTCTGTACTGTTTCAGTCTCTATTCAGAAAAAAGAAATGCTGCAAATACAGATCTTGCCTCAAAAGATATTCCTGATGTTCTGTACTTTTGTACTGGGTATTGCCTGTAAGGAAGCTATTTTTGAAATATATAGAAAGAGCCCAAAACCCAGTGAATTAAATCCAGGTCCTTGTTTTTATGAGCTAACCTTTGTCACACTGATGTTTGATGTCTACATCCCCAGTGAGTAGAAAGTGTAAAGAGCAAAGAGAAGCTGGTGTTGAAAGGATAAAATGTCCAGGTAAATAAACACAGAAAGGATGAAAAGCATTTTTGTAGTGCTGAAATATGACAAGATTGTGATATTTTAAAATCTGCTTTGGGGGATTTTTGTATTTTAAGTTTTTCCTTCTTGAGGAACTGATTAGATGCACAAAGCACAGTCCAGCACAGACAAAACCCCAACAAGAACTGAATTTCTTAATCAGTCAATCCATCAATGGTATTTATTGAGCCCTTACTGTGTGCAGAGCACTGTATTCATTCAATAGTATTTATTGAGCGCTTACTATGTGCAGAGCACTGTACTAAGCGCTTGGGATGAACAAGTCGGCAACAGATAGAGACAGTCCCTGCCGTTTGACGGGCTTACAGTCTAATCGGGGGAGACGGACAGACAAGAACAATGGCACTAAACAGCGTCAAGGGGAAGAACATCTCGTAAAAACAATGGCAACTAAATAGAATCAAGGCGATGTACAATTCATTAACAAAATAAATAGGGTAACGAAAATATATACAGTTGAGCGGACAAGTACAGTGCTGTGGGGTTGGGAAGGGAGAGGTGGAGGAGCAGAGGGAAAAGGGGAAAATGAGGCTTTAGCTGCGGAGACCTAAAGGGGGGATGGCAGAGGGAGTAGAGGGGGAATAGGAGCTCAGTCTGGGAAGGCCTCTTGGAGGAGGTGATTTTTAAGTAAGGTTTTGAAGAGGGAAAGAGAATCAGTTTGGCGGAGGTGAGGAGGGAGGGCGTTCCAGGACCGCGGGAGGACGTGACCCAGGGGTCGACGGCGGGATTGGCGAGACCGAGGGACGGTGAGGAGGTGGGCGGCAGAGGAGCGGAGCGTGCGGGGTGGGCGGTAGAAAGAGAGAAGGGAGGAGAGGTAGGAAGGGGCAAGGTGATGGAGAGCCTTGAAGCCTAGAGTGAGGAGTTTTTGTTTGGAGCAGAGGTCGATAGGCAACCACTGGAGTTGTTTAAGAAGGGGAGTGACATGCCCAGATCGTTTCTGCAGGAAGATGAGCCGGGCAGCGGAGTGAAGAATAGACCGGAGCGGGGCGAGAGAGGAGGAAGGGAGGTCAGAGAGAAGGCTGACACAGTAGTCTAGCCGGGATATAACGAGAGCCCGTAACAGTAAGGTAGCCGTTTGGGTGGAGAGGAAAGGGCGGATCTTGGCGATATTGTAGAGGTGAAACCGGCAGGTCTTGGTAACGGATAGGATGTGTGGGGTGAACGAGAGGGACGAGTCAAGGATGACACCGAGATTGCGGGCCTGCGGGACGGGAAGGATGGTCATGCCATCCACGGTGATAGAGAAGTCTGGGAGCGGACCGGGTTTGGGAGGGAAGATGAGGAGCTCAGTCTTGCTCATGTTGAGTTTTAGACTAAGCACTTGGAAGAGTACTATACAATAGAGTTGGTGGACAAAATCCTTGCCCTCAAGTAGATTAAATTTTTCCAAGCTCTCCCAGAAAAGAGTTTAAGCTCAATTTAGATAGGGGAGTGGCAAGAGGAAGAATGAATGAAAAATCAATTTTTTAATGGTATTTTTTAAGTGCTTACTATGTGCCAGGCACTGTTGTAAGTGCTGGGGTAGATACAAGATAATTAGGTTGGACAGAGTCCCTCTCCCACATTGCGCTCACAGTCTTAATCCCCATTTTGCAGATGAGGGAACTGAGGCAGAGAAGTAAAGTGATTTGCTCAAGGTCGCACAGAAGATAAGAGGAGGAGCTGAGATTAGAACCCAGGTCCTTCTGACTCCCAGGCCTGTGCTCAGCCCACCAGGTCATGCTGTTTAAATTGCATTTAATACATATATATATATATATATACGTGTGTGTGTATACACATATGCACCTATTTATATATAATACATATATATTCATATATGTAAATATAAGTAATGAAGGTGAGTGTAAAGTGCGTGTGGGCATGTGTGGGGGGGAGTGGAAAGGTACAGTTAAACTATCTCCCAAAATATTGTCATTGTTTTTCAATTATTTAGGTAGACTCAAGGACATCTTTAAAACATTTTTGCTCTTCTTTTATTACAAGCGTTTGGCTAATTAAGGAATACTGCCTTTGTTTTGGGAACGAAGTATATGATGATCATTGCTTTGATGATCATCAAGCTAGTCTGTGGGAGAAGCTCACATTAGTTTGTTTGTACTTCCATGTGAATCAGAGTTTTAGCAGGCAGTATTCATGGCATTTTTGTAGAATCTTAAGATGTCTTCTGTTTGTTGTCCACATCTCAGATCCATATTTCAAGGTAAGAATCACAGCACCCTGATGAACTATTCATTTGGCTTCAGGTCTAATTTTGTAGTCTCTAAGCACCCATTTACTTCAGGCATCCAAAGGCTGTGCTTGCATATATATGGCAATATTGAATTTTTTCATCAATATCAGCTTTCTGTGAAAGATGGTTTCATCAGAACAGGAAATATGCCACATTCTCTAGAGTCTCACTATGGATCCCAAATGTCAGGGTGGTATACATTTACTAGAATCTTTTCTTTTTTTTTATTAAGTAACTTGTCTTTTGGATGTTAAGTGATAATCTCATTTTTCAATATGTCTTGGTAAAATGTCAATAATGTTTTGAAGGTCACTTCAGAGTATTCTGAACTATATATGTGTATGTATAACTTTGATGAAGCAGCGTAGCATAGTAGGTAGCACAAGGGCCTGGGACTCAGCATTCATGGGTTCTGTTCCCAGCTCTGCCACGTGTCTGCTATGTGACATTGGGCAAGACTTTTCACTTCTCTGTGCCTCGGTTACCTCACCTGTAAAATGGGGATTGAAGTAGTGATGAGTAGTAATGAGCCCCACCTGGGACAGGGACTATGTCCAACCCGATTTGCTTGTTTCCACCCCAGAGCTTAGTACAGTGTGTGATAGTTAGTGCTTAACAAATACAGTAATAATGATAATATAGAAGTATATGTACATATGTGTATTTTGCTGTCTCTTTTTGATGCTGCTGCTCCAAAAAGTGAAAACCTATACATAAGTGTGATTATTCTAAAAACAATAGAGGGGCAAATCATCCTCCATTCCACATTACATGCGTGAAAAGATAGCACCTGATATCCTTATTAGTTTTGTTTTCTACTACTTGCCCTTATGTGCATCTAACCATAGTGACCTTCTTAGGTGACCAAAGTTGTTGACAGCATCAAGTTCTGTATGGCTGGTGAAAATATGAGTAAGTGGGGATCTTTTCTGGCAGATAATGATACTTAGCCTTAGTTTACTTAAATGATGTGCAGATCACTTTTTAATGCTGTGTAGTGAGTAGTGTTCAGCCTTGCTTACCCCCATCTTAATTCAAAAAGAATTTGGTAATCAGTACGGCCTAATAGAAACAGCACTGCTCTGGGAGTCAGAGGATCTGGGTTCTAATCCTTGCTCTGCCACTTGCCTGCTGGGTGACCTTTAGCAAGTCACTTAACTTCTCTGTGTCTCAGTTTCTTCAACTGTAAAATGGGTGGGAGATTCAATACACAATAATAATAATGATGATGGAATTTAAGTGCTTACTATGTGCCAAGCACTGTTCTAAGCATTAAGGTAGATACGAGGTTGTCAGGTTGTCCCACGTGGGGCTCACAATCTTAATCCCCATTTTACAGATGAGGTAACTGAAGTACAGAGAAGTTAAGTGATTTGCCCAAAGTCACACAGCTGACAAGTGGCAGAGGTGGGATTAGAATAATAACCCATGACCTCTGACTCCCAAGCTTGTACTCTTTCCACTAAGCCAAGAATACATGTTCTCTTTAAGTCATTTTGTGAGTCCATGTGAGACAGGGACTGTGTTTGACCTGCTTAGCTTGTATCTACCCTAGTGCTTAGAACAGTGCTTGACACATAGCAACTGCTAATCAAATACCATTAAAAAAAGAATATTTATTTTATCCATCGTACCATCATAGAGTTCATAATGCATTTTGGTAAGCAGTCAAACTTCAGGAAAATTTTGTACACATTTCCTAATCTTTCAGACACTGAGGAGGGCCACATTCAAAATCATTGCTTGGTTGTGTCCAAAAATATCACCTCTTATTAGATTGACAGAAAAATTAGTTAAACCATTAAAGATAGTTGTTATACTATTCGTCATCAATTTTGGTAGCTGAATTGTACCAAAAGATGAAGAAATACATTTAAATTTTGCACTTTCCTAGGAATGACCTCCAAATGTGAAGGTTAAAGCTATATTTTATTTAATTACATTGATCTACTTTCTCAGTTCAATAAGGCATTTCTATATCTATTGCTATCTCTGTTATGCTAAATTAGTGATTTAGAAGACTAATTACATTCATTTGGTGATGATAATGTCTTTATGCTAGGGAGAAACACATATAGAAAGAGAACAGTTAATACTGATTAAACAGCACATATGCAAATAATTATCCATATCATGCTTATTCTTTGAATATCCAGAATCGTTTTTTCAAATGTCATTCAGTATCAATTAAACTAAAAGGACAATGGGAACAAATTGGAAATCAAAGAAAGAAGTTTTCAGAGAAATATTGTGTTGCTTGATTATGCCATAAAGTAACAATCAATCAATTATGGGCATTATTATTAGTAGTAGTAACAGTAAAATAATAATAATCGTGGTATTTGTTAAATGCTTATTGTGATCTAGACAGTGTACTAAACCCTGGGCTGGATACAAGCAAATTGAGTTTTCTACAGTCCCTGTCGCTCATGGGGATCACAGTCTTAATCCCCTTTTACAGATGAGATAACTGAGGCACAGATAAATGAAATGACTTGCCCAAGGCTAGACAGCAGACAAGTGGCAGAAGAGGGAGTAGAACCCATGATCTTCTGACTCCCAGGCCCATTGTTTATGTGCAGAGCTCTGTACTAATTACTTGGGAAAGTACAATACAGCGCTATAACTAAGATAGTAGATACATTCCTTGCCCCCAGTGAGCTTACAGTCTAAAGGGGGAGCTTATAGTTGCAAGGTGGATTTGAAAACAAAATTTGACCAGGTTGTTTTGAGTTGTTTTTACAGACTGGTACATTCAGCTGAGACTACCTAGTTTTCCACTTTAAATCAAGCAAGAGAACTTAAAACAAAGTATGGCACTAGGGGCTTTCTTTCCTGTATTTAAGTCAGTACTAATTATTTGTCATTCACCTGATTGGAGACCAATCCAGTGTAACACCAAAGGAATCAAAAGGAACTTCTGAGATTTCAAGTGTGACAGAACACTATGCAACTGATTAAAATGGTCTTATTGGAATATAAACATTATGTTGATCGTTATATAATTCTTAATTAGCAGTCGAGAGTTCCATAAGCTCACGTTTGATTGCACCTAATTTCCTTACAACTTAGTGAATTCAGTGTGTGGAACATAGGTGAATTTTAACATACTTTCTTTCATTTTCACAATTTGCATATTTTTTAAAATTTTCAATTTAAACTTATAAATCCTTTGGATATCAGAGGTTTTTTTTAAGGAAAACAGCATTATTGCCTACATACTTATATTCACTGTACCAATGAGAATATAAACTATGATTACTGGAGTGGGCAAAATCAGGTCTGCAGACTGAATATGATATTTACAAGTGATTAACCCAAGCCCACATGGTGAATCCATTGAATGGCTGGAGTGGCTGCTCCTAACCACTTCTGAGTTTGCCATGGGTTTAGTCAAAATTCTGGGTGGTGGTCTCCAAGAGCAGCATTTTCTAGGGGCTGCTGACTGTGCCAGCAGCTGTCAATCAGTGAATCAATCACTGCTTTTTATTGTTTACTAGGTGCAAAGCGTTGCACTAAGTTCGTGGCAGAGTACAAAACAGTGCAATTGGTAGACCCATTCTCTGTCCACAGAGCTCTTATAGTGTAGAGCAGAAATTGAATATTAAAATAAATTATGGATAGCCACATAAGTGCTGAGGTGACTATGGAGTAATTGAAGGGTACAGATCCAAGTGCATAGGCAACACAGAAGGAAGGAGGAGTAAGGAAAGTGAAGGTTTAGTTAAGGGAGGCCTCTTGAAGGAGATATGATTTTAATAAGGCCTTGAAGGTGAAACTAGGTGAATATGAAGAGTAAAGGAGTTCCAGGCCAGAGGCAGGATACAATTGCAAGATAGATGAGACTGAGGTATGAGGTATAGTGAGTAGGTTGGTGTTAGAGGAGCGAAGTGTATGGGTTGGGTTGTGACAGGAAAAGTAGAGAAAGGCAATTGAATGTTTTAAAGCCAATAATAATAAATTTCCGTTCTTTGCGGCTGTGGTTGGGCAATCAGTAGAGGTTCTTGAGGAGTGGGGAGATGTGGATTGAAAGTATTTTTAGAAAGAAATGATCTGGACAGTGGGGTTAATGGGAGAGATAAGAGGAAGGTATGTCAGAGAGGAGGCCTAATGTTAGGTAGGAATTACTGTGGGTGGAAGTTCAGCCATCTTTAAACACTCCCTTCAACCTAACTCATCTCTCAGAATGTGCTACCCTTCAACAGCCTTGCCAAATGGGAAAGTGGGCCTCAAATGAAACAGTTGCCCACTCCTTTATTGGACTAAAAGCATACCATTAGAAATTTATGCTAAATATGACATCCCCTTGCAGAACCTTCAGTCTCACGAACTTTTATAGGGGACAATGTAATCCTGTGGAGTGGGAATCTACAACTTGAACTACAACCCACCTCATGTTAATCATTATTTATATTTAAAATATAATATATCATTCTTATCTCTAGATTCTTATGAATCCATTTCCTTGAAGCAACTCGTTAAAATTCAAATGAACACACTCATATTTCTTAAATTCAAAAGAAGTACATTTTAGGTATATTTACTGCAAAACACCATATGCCCTGAAAAAATAAATCAAAGTTCTCTGTTTCTGGAAGTCATTGAGAAGTATATGTCACAATGTTTTATAGCTTATGGTACAACATTTGTCTCAATCCAGATGATCATATAACCCCATGACTAGGCTGTGAATTGTAGAAATTTGATTTTGTCAAAATATGTTCTCTAAACATTTATCTGAAGACATCAGGCTATAGTTAAATTCTTCAAGGACTAGAGGAGTAATTGAGGTTTGGCAGGTCATTATTTCATTGCTTTTTATTTTCCTTGCTAAATGCTGTTATTCTTTTTGCTAACTGGGAAACATTTGCTTTTTAAAGAAGTTTGTTCTTACATCTTTCTCAGATTCACAAATGACTTCTGTCCACTACAAGTCGGATGGTTCAATGAATTTTCTACGGTTACAAGTGCCATAGAGCATGGCAGGTAATTAAATATCATCAGTCGTGAGTCTGCTTTGGTTTCATGTAACTCATAAGTCATCACTATCTTACCCATGCAGGCATTTGCTCTTGAGAATATAAGATTTTTTTATGATGTTTCTTGCCATAAAGGTCCAACCAAGGCAAGTGAGTTATAACCTCATTTCTGCCAAGGAGAATGAACAGTACTAAGGTAGCTATAGATGGTAGTTATATTTTCAGAACAATGATGGTGTGCTCCTATCATTTTGTGATTTCTTCTATGCAAATTTGAAACTTATAAGAAATCAGGCAAACTACATTTCATCATTGAACTCTGTTTAAAAGACATTTAACTACCACCATATCTTAGTTTAGCCTTGTAACCAGCTCCGGTCAATTGTTTCTCATCCCACAACTTTTTGCCAGTTATTCTGTTATTAACCAGCATTGTAAAGGAGAATGAGTCTTTTTGTAAAGTGAGGAGGTGGGAAACTTTATCTCCAAAATTCTGGGCCAACTTCTCATTTCACTGACATATTCATTCAATAATTTATTGAGCGCTCACTGAGTGCAGAGCACCATACTAAGTGCTTGGAAAGAACAATTCGGCAACAGAGACAACCCTTACCCAACAACAGGCTCACAGTCTAGAAGGGGGAGACAGACAACAAAACAAAACAAGTAGATAGGCATCAATACCATCAAAATAGCTAAATAGAACAATAGATAAATGCACATCATAAATAAAAAATATAGAACAATAAATATGTACAAATACACACAAGTGCTGTGGGGAGGGGAAGGAGGTAAAGCATAGGGAGGGAGTAGGGACAATGGGGAGGAGAAGAGCAGCAGTGGGAAAGGGAGGGCTCAGTCTGGGAAGGCCTCCTGGAGGTGAGCTCTTAGTAAGGCTTTGAAGAGGGGAAAAGAGTTAGTTTGGCAAATGTGAAGAGGCAGGGCATTCCAGGTCAGAGGTAAAAAGTGGGCCAGGGGTCGACGGCGGGACAGGTGGGAGTGAGGCACAGTGAGGAGGTTAGTGGCAGAGGAGAGGAGTGTGTGGGCTGGGCTGTAGAAGGAGAGAAGGGAGGTGAGATAGGAAGGGTCAAGGTGATGGAAGTTGATGGAGATCTTTGAAGGGGTCACTAATTTGATTGTAGCCTGGAGCAAAATAGAACTCTTGGATAGCTAATTGACAACTTCTGGGAAAGTAGATGTCATTCCAATGAATAATAGATAGGTATTTTCTAAATTAGAAATGACCACTAAAATTAGCAACCTTGTTAACTATTTTAGCAAACAGAGTTACCATGAGGCTCAGTGTATAAAGATGTACACAATCAAATTCTGCCTAAGCCTCAGTTATTCCTCGGTATCAAGTCAAGTTTTCAGAGATATTAACTCTGCCAAACTATTTTAGTTGGTCACTTCTACTCGTGCTTAATTGTACCATCCCCTTTTTTCTCACTGCCATTAATCCTGGACTTTGAAGCACTGCTATGTTGAGTTCTTGGAGAAAGTAATTTAGGGCTTCCATGGGCTCTTAGCTTCCATCTCTTTTTTTCTTTTCCTTGCAAAAGAATGTTAACAACTAAAGGAAAATGAAAACCTGTTTTGTTATTTTTTAGATTGTGTTGACAATGTTTCTCCTCCCATCCTCCAAAAGAAATAATCTGTTATTTCAGAATTACGAATAAAAATCAGTCAGTAGTATTTCCTGGGTGCCTAATGAGCGCTAAACCCTGTAGTGAGCATGAGGTGGGGAGGGAAAGTAAAAGAGAAAAAAGAATACACATGTCCTTTGAAGTTCCACACAACAGAAAGTTAAACAAAATTTGAAACTTTACTCTCCCAAGCACTTAGTACAGTGCTCTGTACAATGATAGAATGCTCTTTTTGAATGCATACTCTATGCAGAGCACTTACTAAGTGCTTGGGAGAGTACAATACAATAGAAAAAGTGGACACATTCCCTGCCCATATTGAGTTTGATTTATTGAATGTGAAACGTGAATTTCTTCAGAACAGAGATTATTTTTCTTCTAGTATCTAGCATAATGAGATTCATTCATTCATTCATTCAGTAGTATTTATTGAGCTCTTACTGTGTGCAGAGCACTGTTACTAAGCACTTGGAAAGTACCATTCAGCAATAAAGAGAGACAATCCCTGACCACACCAGGTTTACAGTCCAGAAGGGGGGGAGACAGATATCAAAACAAGTAAACAGGCATCAATATAAATATAATTATAGATATATACATAAGTGTTGTGAGGTGAGGAGAGAGAGGAAAAGCAATGGGAGTGAGTCGAGGTGATGTGGAAGGGAAGGGGAGCTGAGGAAAAAGGGGACTTAGTTTGGGAAGGCCTCTTGGAGGTGTGCCTTCAGTAAGGCTTTGAAGGGGGGAAGAGTGATTGTTTGGCGGATTTGAGGAGGGAGGGTGTTCCAGGCCAGAGGTAGGCCATGGGCCAGGGGTTGACGGCGAGACAGGCGAGATCGAGGCACAGTGGAGGAGCTGAGTGTGCCAGCTGGGATGTAGAAGGAGAGAAGGGAGGTGAGGTAAGAATGGGCCAGGTGATGGAGAGCTTTGAAGCCAATAGTGAAGAGTTTTTGTTTGACATGGATGATGAAGGCATTTATACCATTTACACCCATTTTAAAGGTTAAGTAATTCACAAGATAAGGTAGAAGACAGACATACAAGTTGTTATGCTACTTGATAATGGTGATTGAATATGCAGAAATGTACAAATGCAGAGTTGAAAGGAATATATATTTAATGAGTGAATCCATTTATGAGCTATAGTTTGGGATAGTATTACATATGAACAATTCCAGTCTTAAGCAATACTTAAATGAACATTTCAGATAAAAATTTGGTGTGGTATAACACTCCATGTTCAAATCGATTACCTAATTACTGACTTCTTTATGTTGGGAGAAAGAGCAGGATTGGCAGTGGTCTGGAGATGTTTCCAAGTCAGTTTGGTGGAATTCTGTGTTTTGTCTTTTAGTCTATGGTCCTTCTCATTTGAAAGAAAAATAACCAGCACCATTTTATATTTATTATGTGTCCATCCCTTCAATCCGACTTCTTGTGTTTCTTGGTGTCTCCTGTATTATAACCCTCCAGTGCTTATAACAGTGACTATCTCAAGATCACACAGCAGGCTGGGGGCAGTGATGAGACTAAAACCTGGGTCTTCTTGCTCCCACCCCACTCCCCACTCCTGCCCCAAGCATTTTCTGCCAGAGCATGCTGCCTCCCACAAGGCCAGGCTGGTTCATTCTTATAGTAGTTATAGTGGTAGTAATAGTATTTATTAAGAGCTTAATGTATGCAAAGAACTGCACTAAGTGCTGTATGAGTGGGAATTACACATTTTGGAATAGTTTCTCTAGGGATTTATGACCTCTTTGCCACATCTTCACAATATTGCCAAGATCCTCTCTTTCCTCTCCATCCAAATTGTTACAGTGCTGGTACAAGCTCTCTTAGTATCTCGACTGGATCATTGTATTAGCCTCCTCTATGATCTCCTTCTCTTGTCTCTCCCCACTCCAGTCTATTCTTCATTCTGCTGCCCAGATCATCTTCCTACAAAAAAGCTCTGGGTATGTCACTCTCCTCCTCAAAAATCTCCAGTGGTTGCCTATCAACCTTTGCACAAAACAAAAGCTCCTCACTCTTGACTTCAAAGCTCTCCATCACCAGCCCCCTCCTATCTCACCTCCCTTCTCTCTTTCTACTGCCCATCCCGTACACTCGGCTCCTCTACCGCTCACCTTCTCCCAGTCCCCTGTTCGCACCTGTCCCACCGTTGATCTCTGGCCCACTTCCTATCACTGCCCTGGAATGCCCTACCTCCTCACATCCGCCAAACTAACTCTCTTCCCCTCTTCAAAACCCTACTGATAGCTCACCTCTTCCAGGAGGCCTTCCCAGACTGAGCCCCCCTTTCCCTCTGCTCCTCCTGCACTCCCCATTCCCCCCTCCTGCTCTCTGCTCTTCCCTTTCCCCTCCCCTCAGCACTGTGCATACTTGTATGTATTATTTATTACCCTATTTATTTTAATTATGTGTATATCTCTATGATTCTATTTTTCTTGATGGTATCTGCACTAGACTGATTGTTTTGTTCAGTTTTGCTTTGCTGTCTGTCTCCCCCATTTAGAACGTGAGCCCGTTACTGGGTAGGGATTGTCTCTATCTGTTGCCAAATTGTACGCTCCAAGTGCTTAGTACAGTGCTCTGCACATAGTAAGTGCTCAATAAATACGATCTAATGAATGAATGAATGAACACTCCTGGGATATAGCTGGGTAATGACTACTTCTTAAGTATTTTCTTAATTTTCTTTTATTTCTAACACAACGATTTTTATGTGACGCTTTTAGTTTCTGCACCCTTCATGCCACAGAAACTGCCCTGTCAAATGTCACCAATAATCTCCTCGTTGCCAAATCCAATGATCTCTACTTCATTCTAATTCCCCTCAACCCCTTAGCTCCATTTCCTTTCTCCTGGACACATGCTGTCCTGTCCTGGTTCTTCTTCTATCAGTCTGGCCACTCCTTCTCAGTCTCTCACGAGCTTCTCCTCTGCGTCCCATCCCCTAAATGAGGGAGTTTCTAAAATTCAGTTCTAGATCCCCTTCTATTCTCCACCCACACCAACTCCTTTGAGAATTCATTCACTCACATTGCTTCAACTTCCATCTCTAGGTGATGATTCCCAAATCTGTATGTGGGAGAGAAAGTGAGACCTGATCTTTCACTTTCTCTGCAGTCTTGCATTTCCTGCTGCCTTCAGGACATCTCTATTTGGATATCCTGCCAACACCTCAAACTTAACATGTCAAAAAGAAGTCCTCATCTTCCAACCAAACCCTATCCTCCCCATTACTATCCCATCCCTATAGACAACACCACTATGCTCCCTATCTCACAAGTCAGTAACCTTGGCATTATCCTCAACTCATCTTTCTCATTCAACCCACATATTCAGTCTATGACCAAATCCTGTTAGTTCACCCTTTACAACATTATTAAAATCCACCCTTTCCTCACCATCAAAACTGCTACCACATTAATCCAACAGCACTTGGCACATAGTAAGTGCTTAAGAAATACCATCATTATTACCCAAGCACTTATCCTATCCCACCTTGATTAATATATCAGCCTCCTTATCAAACCTTCCTGCCTCCTGTCTCTTCCCACTCCAGTCCATACTTCACACTGTGGCCTGGATCATTTTTTACAAAAATGTTCAGTCCATGTCTGCCTATACCCTAGAACTTCCAGGGATTTCTCATCCACCTATGCATCAAACAGAAACTCCTTAACATTGGCTTTAAAACAATCAATCACTTTGCCCCCTCCTTCCTTATCTCCCTGATTTCCTACTACAACCCTGACTCTACTCCTCACTCCTATACCTTGATCTCATCTATTTCCCTGTCAACCCCTTGTCCACATCTTACCTCTGGCCTGGAACTCCCCTCCCCTTTATATCCAACATATGATCACTCTCCCTACTTTTGAAGCCCTTATTAAAAGCGTATTTCCCCAAATAAACCTTCCCTCATTAAGCCCTGATTTCCTCTTCCCCCATTCCCTCTTCTATCACCTTGCACGTGGATTTGCACCCATTATTCACCCCACCCACTATGCACTTGGATCTGTATGCTTTGGGCACTTGGTAGTCTCCCCACCTTCATTCTGAATGAAAGACATGAAATTTGTTGTCACCAGAATTGGGACACACAGAAAATACCAATAAGGAAGCACTTATTTATGTATCTGATTTATTTATTTATATTAATGTCTTTCTCCACCCTGAAACTGGGTGCTCCTTGTGAGTAGGAAATGTGTCTTTCAACTATATTATAATGTTCTTTCCCAAGCATTAAGTAAAGTACTCTGAACACAGTAGGTGCTCAATAAATATTGTGGATTGATTAATTGATCTAAGCCCTTACTATATATAAGGTCCTGGGCTAGACGCATGATAATTAGGTACAACATAGCCTTTTACCACGTAGGGATCACAGTCTTAAGGGGAAGGAGAATAGTGTCCATTTTACAGATGAGGAAACTGAGGCACAGTGAGGTCACTTGACTTTCCCAAGATCAGACAGCAGGCAGTGGCAGTTATCAGTTGTAAATAAAGTAACTAATAAAATCAGATGAAAAAATTGTCTAATTATCAAATTTTCAAAAAACAACTAAAAGAAAAAACATATCTTCCATGACATAACCTATGACTTTTCCACAAGTATAATTTAGGCCATACTGATTTTGATTATTGGACCCTGGAAAAATGTCAGCTTTGAAAAAATGTGACTATATTTTTAAATTTAAGAATCTGTTGTCAGACTACTGACAAGCCTTGAAATCTTGAAAATAGCTCTAGCCTGATTTGCCTCTACTATATATCTTAGCAGCAGTGTGAATAAGCATCTGTGTTTTTTGTAATACTGAATTTAATTTTCCATTTTTGTACCTAATTATATCTTTAGACATCAATCCCTGGTGAAAATTTTGATCTTTGCAGTCAGTTCCTGCTACTAGAAAGTACTGTCTATTATATACATCATTAGGAAAAATAATTAAGACTAATGATAGCCAAATAAAATACTTTTCAATTTTTTTTAAATGTATCTTTCACCCTGAAAGTTTTGATACTACAAGAGTTTAAATATTTTTTTTTTGTATTCCAGTACCTTAGTATTATACCTTGGGTTACAGAAGCAGCGTGCCTTAGTGGAAAGAGCCCTGGTTTGTGAGTCAGAGGTTGTGATTTCTAATACCAGCTCCACCACTTATCAGCTGTGTGACTTTGGGCAAGTCACTTAACTTCTCTGTGCCTCAGTTACCTCATTTGTAAAATGGGAATAGTGACTGTGAGCCCCACGTGGGACACCCTGATTTCCTTGTATCTACCCCAGTGCTTAGAACTGTGCTTGGCACATAATAAGCACTTAAAACCCACCATTATTATTACTAAAATAAATCCTTGGAAGAAAAACATATCCCTTCTCTGACAATGATAAATAAGATCTTTCTGTTTGATGTACTTAAATGATCAGCAGTGAGGTTCAAGTTGATGATGTGAAAGCTGAATTTGAAAAAATAATCTGCATGAAAGGTCAAGCAAGTGCAGAACATTGATAGGAACTTGATTAAAATACAATTTACTGTGGTTCAGAGGAATCTTGTGTGAAATGGTCATGGTTTATGACCAGAGCTGTGTCTTAAAATTTTTCCATTTTGAGCTCCAGTAGGAAAATAATGCAGCATTCATCTCTAGGTTGTACACACTGTGGAGTGGTTGGTCATAGCTTGAGAGGTATGCCTGTACTTCAGTACATGCTTTTGTCTGCAAAACAACCGGGGAAGGCCTTCTGGAGGAGATGTGTTAGATTTATGGAACAATTTTCTAAAGCATTGGTGGTGAATTCTCCTGAGCAGATTTTAGGCTACCCAGTCCTTTTTTGTGACTTATTCTGAAGTTAGCAGAAATTCACTAAATCTATTGAGAAACTGTCTAAGAAGAACTTATTCTGAGGTGGGAGTGGGGAAAAAAGGGGAGGATATGAAGTATATTTTTGTAGCTATCTGTTTTTACTTGGATATTTTGTCTCATAGTAATTGTAGTATTTGTTAAGTGCTTACTATGTGTTAAGCACTGTTCTAAGTAATGGAGTAATCATTAGTATTTGTTGCACCCTTATTGTGTGCAAAACACTATACTAAGTACATAGTAAAGTACAGTGCATTATGGTTGACAGACATGATCCCTGCCCGCAAGAAGCTAACAGTCTATTGGAGAAAAATACCAGTTTATCTGGTTGGGCACAATTTCTGTCCCACATGGAGTTCACAATCTAAGCTGGAGGGAAAGCAGGTATTGAATTCCCATTTTACAGTTGAGGAAACTGAGACCCAGAAAAGTTAAACAAATTTTCCAAGGTCACCCAGCAGGCAAATGGTAGAGCTGTGATTAGACCCCAAGTCTTCTAATTCCCAGGACCATCCTATTTTCCCAGAGAAATCAAAGGCACTGCCACCACCAGAATTTCCCAGTGTTCTTGTTCCACTAACTCTGGTATTGAGTTAGGGGATAAGCAGCTGCAGTGACTTCAAAAGTTTGTTGTTGTCTTGTTCTCTCGAGTCGCATCCGACTCATAGTGACGCCATGGACACATCTCTCCCAGAACACCCCACCTCCATCTGCACTCATTCTGTTACTGTATCCATAGCGTTTTCTTGGAAAAATCCGGAAGTGGTTTACTATTGCCTCTTTCCACTCAGTGAACTTGGGTCTCCACCCTTGACTCTCTCCCATGCTGCTGCTGCCCAGCTCAGGTGAGTGTTGACTTGTAGCAGATTGCCTTCCTCTCACAGGCCATTGCCCAACCTAGGAATGGAATGGATATTCCTCTGCTGGGTGTATTTTTTTTTTACTGGTTCACTCTGCTTCTCTCTCATGGATAGGCTGCTTTTCCTATGGTCCCAAGTTTGATCCTCAGTTCACTCTGCTTCTCTCTCATGGATAGGCTGCTTTTCCTATGGTCCCAAGTTTGATCCTCAACATTTCCACTTTCCAAATACTTGGCTGGATAGACCATTGTCCTCTCCCAGACTGCCATTACCAAACTAATTAATCAATAGTAATTTGTCATTTAATCAATCAATCAATCAATCAATCAGTTGTTGAGCATTTACTGTTTGTAGAGCCCGTACTAAGAATTTGGGAGAGTACAATATAATAGAGATGGTCGACACTGGCCCTCCTCTCAAGGACCTTACAGTCTACAGGGAGACAGGCATTACGATAAATTACAGATAGAGAAAGAGCAAAGTGTAAGGATATGTACAGAAGCAATGTGGGACTGGGGTAAATAGCAAGTGCTTAAGTGGTACAGTTCCAAGTTCACAGTGATAATAAGGGGAGGGAAGTAGGGAAAATTAGTACTTTGTCAGGGCTTTGAAGATGGAGAAAACGTTAGGTATTTTAGAAAATTTGAGAGCAATAAAATACATAGATGATAGGCAGTATGTCATCTCTGTGTTAAAGAAAACATTCAGCCTGGTTTTTTTTTCTTTTTTCAATGTTTTTTGTTAAGTGCTTACTATGTGCCAGATACTGTACTAAACACTGGGATACGTACAAGTTCATCAGTTTGGACACAGTCCCTGTCCCGCACAGAGCACACAGTCTCAATCCCCATTTTACAGATGAGGTAACTGAGGCACCGATGAGTGAAATGACTTGCCCAAGGTCACACAGCAGGTAAGTGACAGAGGTGGTATTAGAACCTTTTAGAAGATCCAACTCAAAGGGTGATTATGGTGGTCAAGGGCTGCAACTTTCTTCTGTTCCCCAAATGTCTGATGTTACCACTATCAGCGGTAACTAGCTGAGACCGAACATTAATCTGATACAATGTAACACTGCTTAGCCTCTCCTCACCTTCAAGGCATCCTAGAAGGCACAGAAGGACGCAGAGGAAGCAAGAAACAAAAGGAGGCAAAACCAAGCATTGCTCAACTATTTACAAACACATTTTTTCCCTTCTACATAGGCGTAAACATATGCCTACATTCTCTTGGTCACACAACAAAAGACTTTTAAGTCCCACACTTAAGTCATGACATACATTAATTTACTCCTCACTTTCACCCTTCTCCATCCCTCCCACCACTTTATGCACATTAATTCACTTAAGCAAATCTCTGGTTATAGAATGAGACTATAGCTGTTGATACCTCTCAGGGTCACACCTGGAAAGCTTCCAGTACTCTACAAGTCTCGACGATGGGAGGGAGAGTCAAGCAGAGGCATATCCATTCCATTCCTAGCTTGGGCAGTGGCTAGTGAGTGGAAGGCAATCTGCTACAAGTCAAAACTCACCTGTGCTGGGCAGCAGTGGCATGGGAGAGAGTCAATAGCAGAAACTCGAGTTTACTGATTGGAAAAGACAATGGTAAACTGCTTCTGTGTTTTTACCAAGCAAATTTTATGGATATATTACCAGAATGATTGCAGATGGAGGTGGGGCATTCTGGGAGAGATGTGTCCAAGGTGTCGCTATGGGTCGGACGCAACTCGACAACATAAGACAACATAGCTTTTGAAGTCACTGCAGCTGCTTATGCCCTAGCTCATTACCAGACTTAGTGGCAGAAGAATGCTGGGAAACTCTGGTGGTGGCTGTGCCTTTGATTTCTCTTCTGAACTGCTCCTGCACTTCCTCCTTTTCTTTCTAGACCCACACAGTCAAAATCCTACTGCTTTTATTCAAAGCTTTAGGTGCAACCACAGTTGTGGTGATGCAGTTAGTAGCACCAGTAGTTGACATATGATTCAACAGCTTTAACTGTTATTGAGAGCACTGTTTTCTTTTTGCAGCTCTGCTTTTCCATTTTCCAGACAACGGTCAAATTCAGAAAAAGAGCCAATCTTCCTAGCCTGGCTCCTAAGTTCCATAAAGAGCTATATCCTGGTCCTTTGGCTAACACTAAGCTTCCCTGAATGCAACTTTTTTTGAAGTTTTTTGTTGTTGTTGTTGTTAAGCACTTACTATATGCCAGGAACTGTACTAAACACTGAGGTGAGAAACAAAATAATCAGGTTGGACGAAGTCACTGTCCTACGTAGGACTCACAGTCTTAATCCCCATTTTACAAATGAAGAAACCAAGGCACAGAGAGTTTGTGACTTGCCCAAAGTTACATAGCAGACAAGCAGTAGAGCCAGGATTAAAACTCAGGTCCTCTGACTCCCAGCCTCATGCTCTTTCCACTAGGCCATGCTGCTTCTCAATATTGGCTGGTGAAATGTATGAGGATAGTGGTTGAGATCTCAGAGATATTTTGTTCTGTGTCAACTGACATCACCCTTGCTCTCTACCAACTGTTTTCCATTGTGTGTTGCTGTGTTTAAAGGGACTAGGAGAAAGAATGTGGATGACTCACTGCTAACCATCACCTCTAGGGCAACAATAACTCAAACTCATGTCCATCTTGTGGGATGACGACTTTCTCCTCTTTGCTTTTCCCAAATGGTAAGGGGTCACCAAAGATACTAGTGAAATCACAAAAAAAGTGTTCAGTGACACTTTCTCAGTGACACAGTCTCAGAGTTAGCAACATTGTCTTGGAATTGAAGGGATACTCTACTTCTAGCAGTCCATAGTCATATTATCTGGCTTGAAGGACTGCATCCTGATATATATATATATATATATATATATATATATATATATATATATATATATATATTCCTTACAGTTACTTTGCTTTTTGTCATTTCATTTTAGATTGATGTATAACTGTTACCTTTCATGAAATTTATGAAATAATCATTGATTATAAGATGAGAATATTGCAGGTCAAGATGGGGATGATAAGTTTTTTTTTTAAAAAAAAAACACACATTAAATTGACGCTGCCAATTGTGTTAGCTCTTCTTATGAATAAAGGGCAAATAGTTATTATATTTTAATATTTTTCTTTGAGGTTTTTCCTATTTTCAAAAGTTATAGCTAAATTTACATGCAATATGTGGTTTCATAGTTCAAACAAAATTATAAAATAGAATCTTAACCTATTGAAGACATAGCATTTTAACTGTATGGTAGAGGTGGAATTTATTTACAGGATTTTATTCCTTTCCCCTTGGTCAGAATTCTGAAATTATCCATTCTGTCAAATTATGAAAATATTCAGATCAGTGGAAGTTATAGAAACCTTTTACTAGGCACCAAAAAACAGGACATATTAATGCCTACAAAGGGGAAAATGATGGATTTGAGGGTTTTTTCCAATTTAAAATCTTAGAAGAAGAATCATTATTTATGATTTTAATATTCCAAATATTCAATTTATAGGTATTTTATTTTTTATGTATGAGTTTTATGCCATCCTTAGGCTTATTATGGAGTTCATCCATTAATTAATTCATTCATATTTATTGCATGCTTACTGTGTGCAGAACACTGTACTAAGTGCTTGGGAGAGTACAATATAACAATAAACAGATGTATTCCCTGCCATAATGAGTTTACAGTCTAGCAGGAGGAGACCGACATTAATATAAATAAATTACAGATATGTACATAAATCCTGAGGGGTTGATATTTAACATTTGTAAGTTGATGGTGAAATGAGTTTAGCCAAATATATGTTTTCAAAGCACTCAAACCATCCTAGTGACTCTGTATTAATGAAGAAAGTCTCTAATTTCCTCTCATTTGTCCTGTTTACTTTTGCTTTTCTTTGGTGTCGTTGGTGTCCGGTTCATCTTCCTGCAGAAACGATCTGGGCATGTCACTCCCCTTCTTAAACACCTCCAGTGGTTGCCTATCAACCTCCGCTCCAAACAAAAACTCCTCACTCTAGGCTTCAAGGCTCTCCATCACCTGGCCCCTTCCTACCTCTCCTCCCTTCTCTCTTTCTACCGCCCACCCCGCACGCTCCACTCTTCTGCCGCCCACCTCCTCACCGTCCCTCGGTCTCGCCTATCCCGCCGTCGACCCCTGGGTCACGTCCTCCCGCGGTCCTGGAACTCCCTCCCTCCTCACCTCCGCCAAACTGATTCTCTTCCCCTCTTCAAAACCCTACTTAAAACTCACCTCCTCCAAGAGGCCTTCCCAGACTGAGCTCCCCTTCTTCCTCTACTCCCTCTACCGGCCCCCCCCACCTCTCCGCAGCTTAACCCTCTTTTCCCCCCATTTCCGTCTGCTCCTCCCCCTCTCCCTTCCCATCCCCTCAGCACTGTACTCGTCTGCTCAACTGTATATATTTTCATTACCCTATTCATTTTGTTAATGAAATGTACATCACCTTGATTCTATTTAGTTGCCATTGTTTTTACGAGATGTTCTTCCCCTTGACTCTATTTATTGCCATTGTTCTTGTCTGTCCATCTCCCCCGATTAGACTGTAAGCCCGTCAATGGGCAGGGACTGTCTCTATCTGTTGCCGATTTGTTCATTCCAAGCGCTTAGTACAGTGCTCTTCACATAGTAAGTGCTCAATAAATACTATTGAATGAATGAATCAATCAATCAACAAACGTTAATGTCATTAGCTTATACTTTATGCATTGATATGCACACTCTGAAATAATAACCGTCTAAAGCTTTTTTTCCAAGTGGAATTCCTGTGTTTGCAATATGTTTCCTAGAACCTTGGGCATGACTTGATTTCTGAGACATATTTCCCAGTCAGGAGATATTTGCATGTCACATAGAACAATTCACTTCTCGCATAAAAGTATTTGTTTATCTTAAAATTCCTATCAGTTTTTTTTCCTCTAGATAGTCCTAGAATTGTACCATATTGTGTTAAAAACATTTTTCTAGAATATAAGCTTTATTGCTGAATTGTACTTTCCAAGTGCTTAGTAGAGTGCTCTCCACACAGTAAACACAATAAATATGATTGAATGAATTGATAAATAATGATATTTGGTCTTAATGATTTGAGATGGATCACCATGAGCATTGAATATGTTACCACAGTCCCAAAACTCTGCAGTGCACTATATGATTTATAGCTGTTCCAATATTAAGCTATATTTATACAATCATGGATTGCATTTCAGCAGTGCTATTCAAATATATGATCATTTAATGTTATGGAAAAATAATTTTTCTTGGACAGCGGCATTGAACTCCAGCATAAAAAAGATGACTGCACATTTCTTAGTGTCCCTAAAGAAAGTTTTATTAGAATTAAGCAGGATGACACAAATGGCTTTTAAATATTTTGGTCAGGAAACAAGGGAAGTGAGTTAGTCCATTCTGCCTGAGTTTAAAGTATGTTGAAATATTCCAGATTGTCTGGAAAAATGCAAGTAACACTTCTATTTCAGTGACAGTTTCAGAGGTGAAGAGTGAGAAGCTCAGAAAGCTTGAAAGTTTAGAGCATGTGGAGCATAGGCAGCTTTTAAATGAAAACGTGCTGAAGATTACATGAAGGTATGTTATTTGTATATGTCAAATATTTAGATGTAGAGAAGTGCTTCTTTTGAAGTCTGCAAATGCTTTGATCATGCTCAATTTATCATCACGTTTTGAGAATATGACTCATCTTTTGCTTAATTTTTTCAGTATGCTTTGTTTTAACAGTACTGGAAGGTAAAAGCTTCTGGATCATTATTTTTTATGATTATGCTGGTGATAGTTAAATTATTTGAGTCAGTGTGATTAATCAGTGATGATTTGGCTATGGCTGGGTAGCTAATGAAGCATTTAATCAGTAGTCCTCAAATGTAGACAGAATTCTGATTCCAATTTTGTGGTAGAGGTAGAGGTAGATTTAGTTGAAATCAATCTGTGCCTGTTTCCCCCAAGTGGTTTGAGATTAATCTGTACCAGCCACAAATCTAAGGAGCCTCTTCAGTATCTTGAGATCAATCAATCAGTCAACAGCTTTTATATCATCTCTTTATAATCTCCCAAGCACCTAGTACACAGGGCTCTGCAAACAGTAAGCACTCAATTTATACAACAGATTGATTGCTTCATTGATTCCCTACTGTGTGAAGCACTGAAATAAGATTTTGGGAATTAGAAGACATGATCTGTATCCTTAAGGAGTTTACACTTTAATGAGGAGACAGTCACTAAAGCAAAGCATAAATTACGAAGAATTAATAGAATGTAAGCTAGTTGTGGGCAGGAAATGTGTCTGTTTATTGTTATATTGTACTCCCTCAAGGGCTTAATACAGTGCTTTGCACGCAGTAGTAATAATAATAATGATGTTAATTGCTTACTATGTATCAGGCACTGTACTAGCTGCTAGGGTAGATACAAGCAAATCAAGTTTGACACAGTCCCGCTCCCACATGGGGCTCACAGTCTCAATCCCCATTTTACAGATGAGATAACTAAGGCACAGACAAGTGAAGTGACTTGCACAAGGTCACCCAGCAGACAAGTGGCAGAGCTGGGATCAGAAACCGTGACCTTCTGACTCCCAGGTCTGTGCTCTATCCACTACACCATGCTAGATGCTCAAAAAATATGATTGAGTGAATGAATGAATATATGGGATATGTACATAAAAGTTTTGAAGGGAACCTGTCTGTTAATTCTGTTGTAATGTACTCTCCCAAGTGCATAGTACAGTGTTCTGCACATTGATTGTATGGGGAGAAGAAACTAGAGGGGATAAACACACAAAAGATTGATTTTGCAATAAAACCCTTAAACAACATAAAAGACAAGGGCATGTTTGCAAAATATAAACAAAAATCAATAGAATTCTGTGGCTAGTGAAGCAGAATTTCAGGGTCCTTAAGGCTCAGAGATCAGGAAATATGCCAAGCCATAGTAAGCACTATAACAGCACCTGACTTGCTGTAATTCATTTTTCTACATCAATACTGTCTCCCCCCAGACTATAAACTCGTTGTTGGCAGGGAAAGTGTCTGTATATTGTTATACTGTACTCTCCCATCACCCAAGTACTTAGAAATAATAATAATACTTATTACAGTATTTGTTACATGCTTACTATGTGCTAAACACTGTTCTAAGTGCTGGGGTAGATAAGAGTTAATCAGGCTGTGCCACGTGAGGCTCACAGTCTTAATCCCCATTTTACAGATGAGGTAACTGAGTCACAGAGAAGTTAAGTGGCTTGCCCAAGGTCACACAGCAGACAAGTGGCAGATCCACGATTAGAACCCACATCCTTTGACTCCTAAGCCCGTGCTGGCCACCAAGCAGTGCTGCTTCTCTGCTGAATACAGTGGTCTGCACATGGTCAGCATTCAATAAATATGCTTGACTGATTGACTGACTGACTGAGGTTTTGTGGAGGCCTTGTGCTGGGGATCCTGATCTTTTTTCCTCCCAGGTGGTGGAAGGCAGGACAGGATGGCGTCTACTTGGTGGTGCAGGTTCCTGAGCTGTGTGACTGGCTGCCTGGTGGCAGAGACACGGATGATGTTCAGCAGCAGTTTATATTCCTGTGGCCCAGCATGCACAAAACGTGTCCAGAGAAGGGGCCCTCAGTGGCAGGAGGGAAGGTG
The DNA here is from genome assembly GCF_004115215.2 of Ornithorhynchus anatinus. Taxonomy (NCBI): domain Eukaryota; kingdom Metazoa; phylum Chordata; class Mammalia; order Monotremata; family Ornithorhynchidae; genus Ornithorhynchus; species Ornithorhynchus anatinus. Next base: position 106,027,010 of record NC_041730.1, read on the forward strand.
GTAGTTACTAGTTGCTTCACTTGGCCCCTGTGGAAAGTGCAGCAGCAGCTTAGATCTCCTGACCAAGTGGTGAACACAGAGCAGGTTGTGAACAGAGATTCTTGGTGTCCTTTTTACTCGAGGGTGATCTGACGGTGAAATACATCTATAGGAACGTGTGTGACTAAATAAGTTGATAAAGATCTATCCACACCATGCACAGGAAAGGCAGGCTTCGTTGTCTGGAAATATTTAATGTTTGCAGTGGCTAATGCTGTTTTTGCTTTTGTTTTTGCCTTTTTTCTGACTGTCCTGATGAAGGTTCTCCTCAGAATAAAAGTCAATCCTTTCTTAATTGCAATTTGTTTTTGTACCCCAAATGTCCCCTGTTTTGGTCAGGCATAGGTCAGGCAGGTAATTTTTAGGGATGTCCATTCTAGAAATCATCCCCTATTATGCACTCCTAAATATGGGTTGTTTAGACATCCAACATCTTATGCTCTGTGAAATGGGTGGGATTTGGGTATACTGTGCAGTCTAGACTTTTGATGATGTATCTCTGTGTGTCGTCTCAGCAACAGACCCTGCAGGGCTCTAATCTGGTTTGTATATTATGTACATTCTATCAATCAGTCAATCATTCATTAGTATTTAATGTGTGTTTACTGTGTTGCAGTGCTTGGGAAAGTACAATACAAAACAAGCATGGTGCCCTGGGAAGCAGCATGGTGTAGTGGGTAGAGCATGGGCTGGGAAGTCAGAAGGTTATGAATTCTAATCCTGGCTCTCCCACTTGCCTGCTGTGTGACCTTGGGCAAGTCACTTCACTTCTCTGGGCCTCAGTTCCCTCATCTGTAAAACAGGGATTGAGACTGTGAGCCCCACATGGGACAGGGACTGTGTTGCACCAGATTTGCTTGTATCCACCCCAAGTCTTAGTACAGTGCCTTACACATAGTAAGCACTTAACAAATAATAACTATTATAATTATTATCCCTTCACATAACGACCTCACCAGTTTACCATACTGGGTTCTTCATCAAAATATTCATCTTAAAAGACAGTGCTAATGGAAAAGTTTACCTATGAGTACTTGTGTAGCTAAAAAGTCCAATGTGGGCCTGAACCCACATAAAAAAACCTGCCCCTAGTAGTGTTATGTTTAACCCTGTCAATGCTGGGCTATTTTCTCTTTTGCCCCCTTGACATTCATCAATACATGAAGAAAACACCCAAGTTGTTTCTGAATAATAATTTTTATAGTGGTACTTAAGATAATTCATATTGGAGGCACTTGTGTGTATACACCCTGATATCCTGTAATATGGAGACTACATTTCTGCAGAAGACTACATTGAAGAAAACCCACATGGCATTATTTGCTGCATCCACCAGCACACCTGCATGCACAGCCATTTCTTTCCACATGGTGACAAGCTGTTTCCAGAACAGCTCATGTTGTCTGAACTAAAATTTAGTGAACACACATTTAGGCAGAAGTGAGAGTACATGTTGTGAAATCTACACTGAAGGAATTAGATTGAAATAGATTTAAAATATCTTTAGGTTTCAGCTGAATATGTAAAATGATATAAAGATGGGTCAGAACAGGAATGGGATAGAATTTCTGATTGAATTCTTGTCTCAACCACAGACAATTGCAATGTTTTCTAATTTACTTTCATTGCATAGCAGATTAAAATATTAAAAGAGATTTAAATGTATCACAGTACACCACTACATTCATGGACATGTGGTATCCAAAAGAATCAGGTCCGGTCCTACATTTTAACCCTAAAAGGTTGATATAACTTAAGTACTGAATCCAAGTGTTCATTATTTCTCCATTGTGTTAATCACCACAGACAATGAGAGCTTAATTCTCCAAGTTAAACCTGCTGCTTCATCTCTTTCTGCTAAAAATTAATAATGTACTAGTCAAGTAGTAATTTCTCCTATAGCTTAGATTTGGCCTCTTGCCTTGTCATGATAGTTATACTTAATGTACTATTTCTGCAGACAGAAATTCTCATAATCATAAATAAAGTTTTCATAAGTGCCTGCCAATATTTCTATAACAACTAAGATCTGTGATGAATCATCTTGTCTGAACGTTTGTGCTTACTTGACCTGGCACTTCAGTGCTTTGCCTACTCATATATTCTTTACCAGACTTAGTGAGAATTGGTTTTACATGATGTTGAGAAACCAGGTACAAATCACCTGTCTGGCCTGGGGTTTATAGGGTCACATTCCTGCATCTGTGGAAGTCAAAGAGAGTAGAAAAACCTCCCTCTGTTACTTCCCTGATTAAGCAGGAAATTTACCTGGAGGAATCTCTAGAGGGATACAAAAACAGAGAAAAATGTCAAGTGGACCGGTGACAGGGATTAGGAGGGAGAATAAAAAGGTCGTGGGTCTAAAGATTGAACGTTTCATTATTTCAACGTTCCATATCAAAGCATTCAGTAACTAGGATGATATAGTCATGATTTCTGAATTCTGAGTGATCAAGAAGCTATTATGGATGCAGAAAACACACAGAAAGGTCTACACAGGCTGTGACCTGGCAGAATTAATTTTCCTAGTGTACCAATGGATTGGGCCAATCCTGAGGCCCCACTCTCCCACTCCTTCGGCTATTAATACTGTTTTCAGGAAGGTTCAGTGAAGCAGAGTGAATTCTACAACACTAATGAGTGATGATTGTCAAAATGTGCCAGATGTTCACAACCACACCCAAACCCATTTATGTGACTTTAGAGATAAAGTCAGAGGATCAGCATGGCTCAGGGGAAGAACTACAGGCTTAAGAATCAGGAGTAATGGGTTCTAATACTGGCTCTGTCACCTGTCAGCTGTATGACTTTGGGGAAGTCACTTAACCTCTCGGTACCTCAGTTGCCTCATCTGTGAAATGGGGATTAAGAGTGTGAGCCTCATGTGGGACAACCTGATAACCCTTTATCTACCCCAGCAATTAGAACAGTGCTTGGCACATAGTAAGTGCTTAACAAATACTAACATTATTATTATCATAATGATTATTATTAATAATAATAAAACAATAATTGTGTTTTAAGTGCTTCCAAAGTGCCAAGCATTGTACTAGCACTAAATTAGATACAAGATAATTAGGTAGGACACATACCCAGTCCCACATGGGTTGCACAGTCTGAGGAGTGAGGAGAAGAGGTATTTTACCACATTTAAAGATGAGGTAACTAAGGCACAGGAGCTATTAAGTGACCAGCCTAAGGTCACATAGTAGACAATTGACAGGGTCCCTCTGATTCTTAGGCTCATGTTTTTTCAACTAGACCATATTTTAAAGCAGGATCAAAGTTTTCCTCCCCAGCATAGATTCATAGATCTTAATGGATTCATGAATTCTTTCCTTCCTTATGCAGGAGAGATAATTGGGTGAACATTCATACTTTATTGTTTTCATATCTTTTAGAAAGTGTTTTCATTTGAAGATTTTAAAATTGTATTTTACCTAAAATGAACACAGAAAAGTACATTAGCACCTAGTGTCCAACTATTTAAAAAGCAACTAGAGAAGCAGTATAGCCTACAGAAAAGAACATGGGCCCAGAAATGAGATTGATCTGACTTGATCATTTGTCTTGGGCAAGCCGCTTAATTTCTCTGTGCCTGAGGTTCCTCATCTGCGTAATCACAATTAAGTTTCCATTCTTCTTCTCTCTTAGACTGTGAAGCCCATGTGGGACAAGGACTATGTCTGACCTGATTATCTTCTGTCCACATCGGGCTCAGTACAGTGATTGGCACACAGTAAGCACATAAGAAATGCCAAAATTATTAATTAACACATTATTTAAATCCTTAATTTTCTGAATTAATTCATCTAATGGTATTTATCAAGCACTAGTGTAGCATAGATGCAAAATGATATGATCAAAAGCGTAATCTCTGTCCCATATTTTCTACAGTTCTAAAGATAGGGAGAGCACACATTTTATGCCCATTATACAGATGTGGAAACTCAGGCCCAGAGGGTTAAGTGTTTTAGTCAGTATTTCACAGCAGGCCAATAGATTTCTGGGTTGAGAACTCAGGTCTATTGTTATCCTGCCCTAAGTATGCTTTTCCCACTAGGCTTGGTATATTCTTTTACCGTGAATGGATTGACATTCCTTGTGCATGGAAGAGAGAATTCAATCAATCACTGGCGTTTATTGAGCAGTTACTGTGTGCAGGGCACCATAGTACATCCTTGAGAAAGTACAATATAATAAAGTTGGTAGACATGCTCCCTGCCTTCAGGGAGCTTACAGCTTAGAAGAGAAGCTCACAGTCTATAGGAGAGGATGGAAATGGTCGAGAGGCAAAAGAGCATTTATGTTTGTACTTATTCATTCCCATCCTCAACACTTAGGTATAAATGTTTATTCAATTTTACATTTTATTATTTAAGTTAATAACTCTAGAAATATTTTATGGCTTTGTTCCCCATTAGAGAATAAGCTCCTTGTGGGCAATAGATGGGTCATTTGCTTAATTTGAATTTACCAATACTTAGGTCCAGTTCCTTGCACACAGTTGCCACTCAATAAATGCTATTCCTTCTTCTACTTCTTCTCTTCTTCCTCCTCCTACTACAGCTGCTGGTATTCATTAATTCATTCATTCAATGGTATTTATTGAGCACTTACTCTGTGCAGAGCACTGTACTAAGCGCTTGGAATATACAGTTTGGCAACAGATAGAGATGATCCCTGCCCAATGATGGGCTTACAGTAAAATTGGGGGACAGAGAGGGACAAAAACAAGACAACATAATCACAATGAATAGAATCAAGGGGATGTACACCTCATTAACAAAATAAATAGGGTAATACAAATATATACAAATGAGCACAGGGCTGAGGGGAGGGGAGGAGAGAGGGGGAGGAGCAGAGGGAAAGGGGGCTTAGCTGAGGGGAGGTGAAGGTGGGAAGGGGGAGGGAGCAGAGGGCAGAGAGGGAGCAGAGGGAGCAGAGGGAAAGGGGAAGCTTAGTCTGGGAAGGCCTCTTGGAGGAGGTGAGCTCTCAGTAGGGTTTTGAAGTGGAGAAGACAGTTAGTTTGGTGGAGGTGAGGAGGGAGGGCATTCCAGGACAGCAGGAGGACGTGGGCCAGAGGTCGATGGCAGGATAGGTGTGAACGAGGGATGGTGAGGAAGAGATATAGAAGGGTACCTGCTAGAGTCTTAGCTCACAACTGACAACACTCCATTGGGCTCTTATGCAAGGTGCTTGAACACCACTTGCTCTAGATGAAACCAGTGTTGGTAGAGAAGGAAACAACAAAAAAAAACCTTCCACCTCCCCCTTCAGAGTTTGAGTCCTAGCAATGCCATTATAGTTTATGTGAATTAATTCTCCAGAGAGGCACAGAAATGTGATCATTGGGTTAGTTGCCTCAAGAAACAAAATCCATCTAAATGAGGTGCTAAATGATGTTCTGTGAAGAGTAATATGCCTCAGAGAAGGCCTAACAGTCAGAGAGGAATTTTAATCAATGGAGGATCTGGTTCATTTTTCATAATTATCAATTAAAATATTATCATATTTGATTTATGTAGCACCATTCTTCTTAAATGTTTCAAAGGTTTTGTCCAAATGATTTACTTCCCTCTCTCCCATGCTTCCCTTTTATTGGTCTTTGTGACAGTTTAAGATTAAATAAAAGTTTCTTGGAAAATAAAGCAGATCAAACACCCATATTTAGAAAAATAGGTTCCTACCCATCTGAAATTCATCCTCCACCTGACAGTACTTCTCCATCATTATTGATTCCCATGTCCTTGCCTGTGTCAACTATTTCAGAGTTTTAACTCCCTCTTCAAGCCCATCTCCCTGCCCACCTATCTCTTGCCCCAATTACCTAGCCACATACTCTTCATTGATAAAATTGAAACTATTAAGCATTATATCTTTAAAATTCTCCCCTGCTCAGTTGAGCACTTACTATGTGCAGAGAACTGTACATCCTCCTCCTGGCTATTCTTTGACTCTCCCATCCTTCCCAGCAGATCTCCTGCCTCTTCTCAAATTTTGCTACCCTCAACGATATCTCTGACACTATCCCTTATCCCACCTGATAATAATACTAATATTAATTATGATATTTGTTAAGTGCTCACTATGTGCCAGGGACTGTACTAAGTGCTGGGGTGGATACAAGCAAATTGGGTTGGACAGAATCACTGTCCCACGTGGGGCTCACAGTCTCAACAGATGAGGTACCTGAGGCACAGAGAAGTAAAGTGACTTGCCCAAAGTCACGCAGCAGACAGGTGGCAGAGTCCAAATTAGAACACATCACCTCCTGAATCCCAGACCCATGCTCTATTTATTATGCTACGCTGCTTCTCTAAGCTTCACTAAGCTTCACTAAGCACTTAGGTTCCCCTCTCAGGATCATACCTGGAGAGTTTCCAGTACTCTACCAGTCTCAATTATGGGAGGGAGAGTCAAGCAGAGGCATTCCATTCCATTCCTAGCTTGGGCAATGGCTAGCAAGTGGAAGGCAATCTGCTAAAAGTCAAAACTCCCTTGTGCTGGGCAGCAGAGGCATGGGAGACAGTCAAAGGTAGAGACTCAAGAGGTCAAGGGATGGGGAAGGTTGGGGGACAGAGGGCTGGAGGAGGGAGTAAAATGTCTGAAACAAATGGCAAGGGTGATGGGCATGGGTGTCAGTTGGGAAGAGAAAGGGGGAAGGGAAGGGGGAAGTGGAAGGTTTTTTTTGTTGCCTTCCCTACCAACACTGGTTTCATCTGGAGCAAGTGGTGTTCAAGCACCTTGCATAAGAGCCCAGTGAAGTGTTGTCAGTTGTGAGCTAAGACTCTAGCAGGTGCCCTTAGTGTCAGTAAGGGAAGAGAAAGGAAATATTCCTTTCCAAACTCCTAAAGCTACTTGTCTATACCAGGCTTCACTTCCTCTCCTTAATTCCCTGCAAACTGCTTTCCACTCCCTTCACTCTATGGAACTGTCCCCTCTCTAAGATCACCAATAACCTCATTCTTGCCAAATCAAGTGGCCTCTACTCCTTCGTAATTCTTCTCAACCTGTTCACAGCCTTCAACGTTTGAGCCATCTCTTGGAAACTTTATTCATCTTTGGCTTTACTGACAATGTCCTTTCCTTGTTCTAATCCTATCTCTCTGGCAACTCCTCACCTCCTTCTCAATCTCCTCTACTTCCCACCTTCTAACTGTGAGAATCTCTCAAAACTCAGTTTGGGGTTCCCTTCCATTGTCCATCTACCTTCCTTGGAGATTTTATTCACCCCCATGACTTCAACTTCCTTCTCTATGCGAAATATTCCCTAATCTACCTCTCCTGCACTAACCTCTCTCCTTCTCAGCAGTCTCGTATTTCCTCCTGCCTTGAGCACAGTTCTATCTGGATGTCCCAACAACACCTCCAACCTAATATGTTCAAAACAGAACTCCTCGTTTTTCCACCCAAACCCTGTCCTCTTCCTGACTTTCCTATCACTGTGGACAGCCCCATCACCCTACTTGTCTCACAAGTCTGTATCCTTGGCATTAATTATCCTTGGCTCATGTTTCATTTAGTCCACATGATGTCCTGTTTCTTCACAATATCTCTAGAATCTTTCTTCCCTATCCAAATTACTACCAAGCTGATTCAAGCACTCATTTCCTGCCTCGACTGCTGCATCAACCTCTCCCCTTACCTCCCTAGGTCTTATCATCCATCATCTCCATTATACATTTCACTTCATTGTCTGTACTGTTTTTTCTACAAAAGTTCAGTCCCTATCTCTCACTTCCCCAAAACATCAAATGGTTGCCCATCCACCTTTGCATCAAACAGAAATGTCTTATCATCAGCTTCAAGGCACTCAATCAGTTCTCTCCCTCCTACCTAACTTCACTGATCTCCTAAAATAATAATGATAATAATAATAATAATGGTATTTGTTAAGTCCTTACTATATGCCCAGTACTTTTCCACTCTGCTCCCTTAGTACTGACTACCTTGATCTCATCTCTTCATTGCCAAACCCTTGCCCATGTTCTCCCTCTGTCCCAGAACCCCCGTCTCCTTCATATCCTACAGTCCAACTCTCTTCCCCTTCAGAACCTTCCTAAAATCACATCTCCTCCAATAGGCCTTTCCTGACTAAGACCTCATTTCACCTACCCACCCCCCCCCTTCATCATCTATGCACTCAGATCTGTATGCTTTAAATATCTTTACAGCCCCTGTCATGCCCACAGCATATACAAACACATTCTTATATATTTCATTCATTCATTCATTCATTCATTCAGTAGTATTTATTGAGAGCTTACTGTGAGCAGAGCACTGTACTAAGCACTTGGACTGGACAATTCAGCAACAGATAGAGACAATCCCTGCCCAATAATGGGCTCACAATCTAAACAGGGAAGACAGACAACAAAACAAAACAGAACCAAACAAAATAAAACAAAATCATCAAGATAAATAGAATCATAGATATATACACCTCATTAACAAAATAAATAGGGTAATAAATAATATATACAAATATGCACAGTGCTGAGGGGAGGGGGAAAAGTGGAGAGCAGGAGAGGGGGTAAGAGGAGGGGAGGAGCAGCGGAGGGATGGCTGGGGCGCTCAGTCTGGGCAGACCTCCTGGAGAAGATGAGCTCTCAGTAGGGCTTTGAAGAGGGGAAGAGAGTTAGTTTGGCAGATATTTCCCCTTTCTGTCATTTACTTTAATGTCTATCTCATGGTATAAACTATAGAATCATTTTCTTATGGTGGTTGTTAAGCACTTACTATGTGACAGGCACTGTAGACAGTGGTATTTGTTAAGCACTCACTATATTTCAAGCACCATTTTATGTGCTGGAAGAGATGCAAGCTATTCAGTTTGAACTCAGTCCCTGTCTCACGTGGAGCTCATAGTCTTAATTACTGTTATACAGATGAGGAAACTGAGACACATAGAAGTTGAGTGAATTGCCCAAATTGGCAAACAAGTGACAGATCAAGGAAAAGAACCTAGGTCCATGGTCTATGTGCTAGGCCACGCTGCTTCCCAATTCCTTGTGATCAGTAATTGTGTCTACCAACTTATTGTATTGTACTTTCCCAAGTGCATAGTAATGCTGCTCTGCACAGTATAAGCACTAAACAAATACTCTTGCTTGATTCAGAAATTCATCATGGAGAGGGAAAGGAGAGATGGGGCTGGAGAACTTCTAAAATAACTGAAAGATAGAAATTGGTTAAGTACTTACCTTGTGCCAAACATTATGCTAAGTAGCTTTAATAAGATCATGCTCAGTTCCTGTCTCACATGAATCTCACAATTTCAGGTCAGTGTAAATAAGTAAGATGTATATTCACATTTAAAAGATGAGGAAATTGGAGCACAGAGAAGTAAATGACTTCTCCAAGTGTACACAGCAGACAAGTGATAAAGCAGGATTAGAACCAAGGTCTACTGACTTCCAGTCCAGCACTCTTTTCACTAGGCCAAGTTTTAGTAGAATTTTAGTAGTTAAAATGTTTAGGAATGTCCAAGTTATCCTAGAAGGTATTTTTGTTCATTTCATTTAAATGATCCCAAAATGTCTATATGCTCATATTACCTATGTCAATATATTACCACATAGACACATTATATTTTCTGCTCATTTCCTTAGTAAATTGTTTCTGCATCTACCTCTGCTTTTGTCAGGAAAGCATCTAATCAAGAAAACAGATAAATCAGTAATCAATTAATCATATTTATTGAGTGCTTATGGTGTATGGAGCACTGTACTAAATGCTTGAAAGAGTACAGTATAACAGAATAGGTACACATGGTCCCTGTCCATAATGATCTTACAGTCTAGAGGATCTATAAGATCTAAATCATCTTTCTGCAAGATTGACAATACATAGCAATAGCTGAACTGTAGCACATTCCTGAACAAGGCATAGGTTAAAGCATTTAATTACTGATCAGATTTGCTTTAAGCTTATCTCCCTTGAAAGGATCTTTTGTTGAATTTTTCAAAGGGAATTCATAATAGCAATGCTAAAATATTGTGCTCATATATGGCTATGATAAATGATAAGGAGGTTTAAAAGATGTTAGCTATTTAAAAGTTTGATCAAGATTTGCTCAATAGGAAAAGGATACCCATTGGAGTTGGGAATGGATCATTTAGGCTGAATCTTATATCATATTTTGAAAAAGGCACATATCTAAAAATAAAAAGAATTATCAGATTTTCAATTTAAACATATTCCTTAGGAAATATTTTCAAAACTACATTCTTAATTTGCACTTTATGCAAGGCAGGGAATAATCCTTTTTCTAATTTCATTAAGGTAAACCTATAGATTTCAGTTTAAAGGTAGTGAACTTGCTGATAATGATGAAGATGAGAATGATCACTGTGCTACTGATGATGCTTCCTACAATGATGATGATTATGTAATGATGCTCCCTAAAAGTAATGATGATAATGACAGTGATGACAATTATTCAATTGATGATGTTGGTGATAGCAACAAGGGTGATGAGGTTCATTTGGCTGGTTCTGTTGATGTTGATGATGATGATGTTGATGTCGATGCCATTTGATGCTTCTTCCATAACAGTAGTAATCATCACATTCTGCAGGTAACCCAAGTGCCTATACAGTCCCCTCCCAATTATGGGTTACATGGCCTCAAGTGCATAGTTTAAGGGGTAAGGGACGGAATAAATAGGGCACACAGACCGTATACATTGAAATTCTTAATCACTGGGCAGCAATGCTCTGATTGAATCCATCAATGTTATTGACTGAATGCTTACTCTGTGCAGAACACTGTACTACGTCCTTGAGAAAAATATGATAAAGTTGGAAGATGTAATCCCTTCCCACAAAGAGTCTGCAGTCTACATTTGAAGACAATCATTAAAATATATTACAAGTGGTAAATAGTAGAGTATAAGGACATGTACATAAATGCTGTGGGGCTGTGTGGTGAATATCAAGTATATAAGAAGTACATTGTCAAGTGCATAAGTGAAGCAGGGGAGGGAGAGTAGTGAAAATGAGGGGATGAGCAAGGCCAAAGGAAAATCTGTGGGGGGAATGGGGTGGGCTGTCATAAAAGAAATCTGAGGGAGTTCCAGGCCAAAAGGAGGACACATGCAAGGGTTGGTGTTAGGATAGATAAGATTAAGGTACAGCGTGTAGGTTGGGAATAGAGGATCCAAGTGTGCAGATTGGGTTGTGCTATGAAATCAAAGAGTTAAGATAGACAAGGTAAAGTAGAGAAGCAGCAGAATCTTTTTAGTGGAAAGATCATGGGCTGGACTTGGGAGTCAGAACTCCTGGGTTCTAATCCCAGTTCCACCATTTGTCTTCTGATTGACCTTGGGCAAACCACTTTACTTCTCCGTGCCTCAGTTACCTCACCTGTAAAAATGGGGATTAAGACTGTGAAGCTCACTTAGGACAATCTCATTACTCTGTATCTAATCCAGTGCTTCATACATAGTAAGCACTTGAAAAATACCATAATAATAATAATAACAGCAAGGTAGAAGGGACAAAGCTGAAAAGTAAATCAGTGTTGATAAATTATAAAAATGAATTTCAATAGAGATGGGTTTTGATGGCTAATGGAAAATGTGAAAAACACATTGTGTCTTACCAGGGGTGCTGGTGGGTCTCTCTGCTCCCCCTCACCTCTTCCAGTATTGTGGTCAGTTAAAACTGAGAACATGCTCAGAGGGACCACAGCAGAGCAAATGGGAGCATTGTGCATGGTAATTCTGTACATTAATAAATATACCTAAATAGATATATAGCTAGGTAGGTTTATAGATAGATAAATGGATATATGAATGATCCAGAATTGGTATTACTTAAATCTCAACATTTACCTACTGCCATGGCCCAGTGGAAAGAGCCATGGATCCAGAAGACATGGGTTCTAATTCCATCTCTGCCATTTGCCTCCTGTATAACCTTGGGCAAGACACAAATTCTCTGTTTCAGTATCCTCATCTATGCAATGGAGATTAAATCCTACTCACTCCTTCTTAGACTGTGATGTTCATGTGGGACAGGGACTGGACTGTGTCTGACCTGATTGTCTACTGTCTATCCCAGTGCATAGTATAGTGCGTAGAGCATAGTAAACACTTAACAAATATCATTAATATTATTAGTAGTAGTACCAGGGTTTTATGCCATAACACCTATGTAAATATCCATTCTGTTTTCCATTTACCCTGCCTGTAATTTGTTTACCCCCCATAACCTGAAAGCTTCTTGTGGGCAGGTAATTTTCCCAAGACCTTTGGTACAATACTCTGCACACAACAAACACTAAATAAATACCAGTGATGTATTGATTTACTGATTCTGTCAGCAATTAATCAGTATAACGCAAATGCTTTTTTTCCCAAACTTTCTCAACCTTCAAGTTTCTCAAATGTGAATGTCGCCTCCAATAAAGCTTCAACAGTGCTTTAAACTGAACACATCTGCAGAACTTGCTATCCTTGGGATGGAATGACTCGGAATGGATGCTGACATAGCAGATGCTCTTGGGTTCCATGTGAGTGCCCCATCCATCAAACTTCTTCCTGAATTGCAAACTTTCTTCTGTCAGTAGGTAAAGTGAAGCCCAGAACTCCTCTAGATTCATGAATTGCATGTGGGGGTATTTTACTTATTGTTACCAATGTGCAAAAATGAAATACTGTAGCAGCAAGAACAGTAGGACAGATGGTTTCCAATCAGTCATTTTGTGTAAAGCCACACATCTAAGATACAGAGTTGATTAATATCCTTAGGCAACACATATAAAAATCGAAACATAAAAAATTGCTTCTCTTTCATATTAAAAGCACCTTGAAATATATACCTAACAGAGATTATTTGGATTCAGGAGTGTATATAAGCATATTTTTATGCTGCTAATAAAAAAAGTTGACAAATATGCTGGTGCATTATTCTGGGGACAATCCTAAAAAAACACCGCCTAAAGCAGCTTTACCTACCTTTCTAGGAGGCAAGAACACATTATCTTATTATCTCTTCATTTGGTTTCCTAAAGTCATTTTCCATTTCCACAGTACTCAGTTTTGCATTTGCCCAATATGTGCTTGCCATTTCACCTTTATTTGAACAATCTATTTTAACCAGAAGATGGTAAGCACTGGAATCAGCTTCCTCAAGAAATTGAACAAGTAGAAAGTAGCAGTAGAATCAAGAAGGACTTGAATGAGTTCATTGTTGAGAATGCCAATATGAGTTGTTAATGGGAAAGTTCAGGTATATAGGTAGAAACGTCTAGATTGTAAGCCACTTTTGGGCAGGGAATGTCACTACCAACTCTGTTGTATTCAACTCTCCCAAGTGCTTAGTACAGTGCTCCGCACACAGTAAGCACTCAATAAATACCATTGATTGATAAAACAATTAGGGAGATAATAATGCTTAAGAAGGCTTAAATTGATTAATAGATTAATTGATTGGTGGATGATAGATGCCTGTTGGATTAATGGCTGTTAGGAAGTCTGTTCCTTGACATGAAGGTAGATGTCAAGGGCACCAACCCTCCTCCATGGAGCCTGTGGTACCCCTGCCAAAGATGGAATACTGACCTGGATTAGCATATGGTTTGAGTCAGTGAATGATACTGATTTGTTGATTACTGAAAACTTGCTAGGTGAACAGGTTTCTTCAGGAAAATATTGCCATTGGTAAAATACAATGTCTTCAAGACTCTGTCTCTTTCCACGGTTACTCCATCTGGAAAATGGAGGATGGGATCCAGCCTGCAACTTTCATTTTATAGAGGCTCATTGATTTCTAAAAATCAAATATCCTGGTAAAAGACATCTTAGATATTAACATAATCCCGCATTAGTTTATAAATGATTTGAGAAGACATTAGAAAAAAATCTGAAGAATTATAAGATAAAATGGAAATGTAAAGAAACCAAAACGTACCTTCCTAGAGAAGCAGTGTGACCTTGTGGAAAGGGCATGGGCCTGAGAATCAGAGGACTGGGTTTTAATCCTGGCTCCTTCACTTGTTTGCTGTGTGAACTTGGGAAGGTCACTTAACTTCTCTGTGCCTCAGTTATTTCATCTGCAAATAGGGATGAAGATGGTGAGCCCCAAATAAGACATGGACTCTGTCCAACTTGATTATCTTATATCTATCCCAGTGCTTAGTACAATGTCTGACACATAGTAAACACTTAACATATACCACTGAAAAAACAAACAAAATTTTCATTTAATAGTCAAATTTCCTCCAAATGTCTTTGGAGTCAAATGTCTTTAGAGTGCATGGGAGAATACCTTTATTAATATGAAGAACAACAGCAAGAACAACAAAAAAAATATGAATTTTGATTGGTTTCATGGTAAAGGCTTGAGTAAAGAAGTAGAACTTGCAAATCTGATCCTAGTTTGGGTTTAACTTTGCTGCTTTCCCATCCTATTCCACTCTGTTTTTTTCCATCTGAATTGCTTTCCCGTTATTAATTAGCCAATCAATGATGTTTAAATTTTTTATGGCATTTGTTAAGCATTTACTAGTTGCCAGGTACATTATTAAGCACTGGGTAGATTCAAGTTAATCAGGTTGGATACAGCTGATGTGCCACATAGGGCTCAATGTCTTCATACCCAACTTACAGTTGAGGTAACTGAGGAACAGAGAAGTAATGCGCCCAAAGTCACACAGCAGACAAATGGTGGAGGGAGTGGTTAGAATCCAGGTCCCTCTGATTACTAGTCCCATGCGCCATCCACTAAACAATGCTGTTTCTGAGCACTTATTCCATATATCACACTGTACTCTTAGAAATGTATAACAGAAGCAAAACTTTATCCTGTTGTGTCCAAAAGTCATAGTATAATCTAAGAGAAAAACATTTCCAGTAGAAAGAACAAAGATGAAATATAAAGAGTAGTAGAGTGAATATGCCAAGATTAAAAATATGAATAAATTAGAATACTTGAATACATAGCTAAATATGAAAATGTATGAAAGTGTTAGTAGTAGAAATAAATATTTAAGTGCAAAAATTGGCTGTTTGGTTGCTATAATTTAGGATGTTCGGAATCAGAGGAGATGTCCTGGAGGAGTTGAAATTTTAGAAGGACTTGTACAATATTGAGGGCTGAGGACAGGAGATATTCTAGTGTGTTGGATTTGGAAGGGAGTCCCATGTTTTAAGAAAAGCAGAAGTTCACCATAGGAAAGCAAAGAGTAAAGAGTAGCAGAATCTAAAGTCTCTTAGTCTAAGTTACCTCAGTACATCTTTGAAGTGTCAAGCTTCTCTACCACTTAATTCTTACCTCTCCTTACTTCGAACTGGCATCGGAAGAGAAAGTAAACATTAATTCAGGAAATAAGTTGCCTGAAAATAATAGAAATACCTTTCTCATCCAACTTACTCTCAGGGCTTGAGGAAATATTTTTCCTTTCTCAGAATGGAAACAGGGTAAAAATACAATGGAATCTCTTTATGGCTCTATGTCTTGGGACACAATACACGGGAGGTTTACACTCTTTATCCTCCCCAGAGGATTGAACTTTTGAAGTATTTTGTTTTCCTAAACAACTTGTGAACATATTTCTAAGAATGTTTGGCATTAAAAAGCAATTATAGTGTATAATTATATAGTGTACTAAATATATCTATGAATACAAATGTACAGAGCACTACACACAGTAAGCACTCAATAATATTATTGCTCTCATAATATCCCAGCTGGATTATTGTGTCAGCCTTCTCTCTGATCTCCCTTCCTCCTGTCTCTCCCCCCTCCAGTCTATTCTTCATTCCGCTGCCCGGATCCTCTTCCTGCTGAAACATTCTGGTCATGTCACTCCCTCCTTAAAAACCTCCAGTGGTTGCCTATCAACTTCCTCACGAAACAAAAACTTCTCACTCTGGGCTTCAAAGCTCTCCATAACCTTGCTCCCTCCTACCTCACCTCCTTTCTCTCCTTCTATTGCCCACCCCGTACACGCCGCTCCTCTGCTGCCCACCTCCTCACCATCCCCCGTTTGCGCCTATCCTGCCATCGACCCCTGGCCCATGTCCTACCACTGTCCTGGAATGCCCTCTCTCCTCACCTCTCCCAAACTAACTCTCTTCCCCTCTTCAAAGCCCTACTGAGAGCTCACCTCCTCCAAGAGGCCTTCCCAGAATGAGCTTCCCCTTTTCCTTCTGCTCCCTCTGCTCCCTCTCTTCTCCCCCTCTCCCCTCTCTGCTCCCTCTCCTTTCTCCCCTTCACCTCCCCTCAGCTAAGTCCCCATCCCTCTGTTCCTCCCCCTCTCCCTTGCCCTCCCCTCAGCACTGTGCTCATCTGTAGATATTTTTATCATCCTATTTATTTTGTTAATGAGGTGTACATCCCCTTGATTCTATTTATCGTGATTATGTTGTCTTGTGTTTGTCCATCTGTCTCCCCCGATTAGACTGTAAGCCCGTCATTGGGCAGGGATTATCTCTATCTGTTGCCAAATTGTACATTCCAAGTGCTTAGTATAATGCTCTGCACATAGGAAACGCTCAATAAATACTATTGAATGAATGAATAATACAATTGATTGAATTATACAGACATGAAATGAGTAATAGGGACCATTTCTGTGAGTGTCTTACTGACCTGTTCAAAATATGTTCATCGTATCTGTTGTCCAACATTTTGGAATTATCTCAGTAGGCTAAAATTCATTCATTCAATCATATTTATTGAGCACTTAGCGTGTGCAGAGCTCTGTACCAAGTGTTTAAAAGCACAAGGCTAAGGCTAAGATGAACAAGGAATCCAGAAGCCACATGGCCTAATAGCTCTGCCACTTGTCTGCTTTATGACATTGGGAAAAGTCACTTAACTTCTCTGTGGCTCATTTACCTTACCTGTAAAATGGAGATTAAATCCCACTCCCTCTGACCCAGACTGTGAGCCCCATATGGGATATGGACTGTGTTCAACCTGATTACCTGGTAACTGCCCCCAGTGTTTAGGACAGTGCTTGATATGTAGTAAGCCCTTAACAAATGCCATTATTGTTATTATTCTCCTTTCCTGAACATCCTTCAAACTGTACCTCTGGATTTTAGTGACTCCTGGCACAGGGCAGGGACATTTCAATCAATTAATCAATGGTGTTTATTGAACTCTTACTGTTGGCAGAGCACTGAACTAAACACTTGGAAAAGGAAAATAAAAAAATGTAGGTATGAACTGTCCTATCCACAGGAGCTCATAATTACTCAAACAGTGGTATTTATTGAGTGCTTACTGTGGGCAGAGCACTGTACAAAACACTGTGGAGAGTCAATACAAAGGAGTTGATAGTCACCATCACTGCCCAAAATAATCTTACAGTTTAGAGGGGGAGATAGACATTGATATAAATCAATGAATAAATAAATAAATTACAGATGTATACACAAGTGCTCTGAGGTTGAAGCTGGGGTGAATAACAAGTGCTGAAAGGGTACAGATACAAGTGCCTAGAGTACACAGTAGAAGAGAGTAGGGGAAAAGAGTGCTTAATCTGGGACGGTCTCTTGGAGAAGATGTGAATTTATTAAGACTTTGAAGGGGGGGGAAATAGTGGTTTGGCATATGTGGATGGGAAGGGAGTTCCAGGCCAGAGAAAGGATATGAGTATGGGATCAGTGGTGAGATAACACAATTATAACACCTCACATTCACCCAAAATAGTAGTGGTTTTTTTTGCACCAAAAGACTAATGATGTTTGATTGAAATACAGTGGGTAAGGTAAAGGAGCATCATGTGCAGACTGGGATGTGATAGCAAGTCAACTAGTTAAGGTAGGAGCAGAGCTGCTTGAGTGTTGTAAAGCCAATGGTAAGGTGATTTTGTGAGGAGTTATATTTTGGATGTGTTAAGTTTGAGGTGTTGGCAGGACATCAGGTAGAGATATCCTGAAGGCAGAAGGAAATGTGAGAATGTAGAGAAGGAGACTGGTCAGGATTCAAGAGATAGATTGGGGAATCTTCCACATAGAAATGGTTATTGAAGCCATGGAAGTGAATTAGTTCTCAAGGGAGTGGTTGTTAATAGAAAATATAAGGGAAGCAAAACTGAACCACATTTGGAAGTTGGGAAGCAGATGAGGAGTTTGTGAAAGGGAATGAGAATTCCTGCCCAGGGAGCTAGGAAGAGAACCAGCAGAGGACATTGACAGTGAAGCCAAGTGGTTGATAATTATGATGATGATAATACCGATTGTTATTATTATGATGATATTTGTTAAGCATTTACTATGTGCCAGGCACTGGTTCTAAGCACAAGGGTAGCTACAAAAAAATAGGTTTGTATACAGTCCCTGTCTCACATGGAACTCACAGTCTTTATCCCCATTGTACAGCTTAGTTAACTGAGGCACAGAATTGTGAAGTGAACTGCCCGAGGTCACTCAGCAGACATGTGGCAGAGCCAGGGTTAGAACTTAGTTTCTTCTGGTTCCCAGGCTTTATCCACAAGGCCACACTGCCTCCCATCTGTTTCAAGAAGAAAGGGGTGGTCCATTGTGTCAAAGGCATCTGAGAGTTTGAGAGGATTAAGATGGAGTAGAGGTCATGATGACCATAAAGAGGGCAGCTTCTGTGAAATGGAGGGAATAAAACCAGATTTTATGGGGTCCAAAAGAGAATGGGAGGAAATGAAATGGAGGCAATGAGTACTGACCACTTACTCGAGGATTTTGGAGAGGAATGGTAGTAAGGATATTGGGTGATAACTGGAGGGAGCCATGGGGTCAAGGGATGATT
The DNA here is from genome assembly GCF_004115215.2 of Ornithorhynchus anatinus. Lineage (NCBI taxonomy): Eukaryota > Metazoa > Chordata > Mammalia > Monotremata > Ornithorhynchidae > Ornithorhynchus > Ornithorhynchus anatinus. Next base: position 106,045,792 of record NC_041730.1, read on the forward strand.
TTTAATGATATGGGATACATGAGTATATTTGAAAACAGTGGGGAAGAAGCCATTCTGGAAGATAGACTCAACAAGAAAGTACAGATGGATAAGAATATAAGTACTGTGGGGCTGGAAGAGAGGTGGATAATAAAGTGCTTTAAGGAGAAGATACACAAGGACATAGGTGACACAAAGAGGTGGGCTGAAACAGGGAAGTGAGTCTTCTTCCTTCTGCATCATCCATGCACTTGGATCTATACCCTTTGAAAACTTGATAGTCTCTCCACCCTCAGCCCCACGACATTTATGTACTTATCCATAGGTTGTTTATGTTACATGTGTTTCCCCTCCTTGATTATAAGTTCTCTGTGGGCAAGGAAAATATCTATCGACTATATTGTATTGTACTCTCCCAAGCACACATAGTAAGCACTCAGTAAACACCGTTGATTGATTGATCAAAGGTCTCTTGGAAATATAGTCTGTGTAGGACTTTGAGGATGAGGAGAGCAATAGTCTGTGAGATAGGAAGCAGCCACCTTTTCAGAACAAATGAAGGTAGGATTGGTTAGCCTTTGAGTGTACTTTGGGGATTCAGGATGACTCATTGGATGGTCACTGCTTCCACCTCTGTACATCTATGTGCAGATTTAAGAGAGAGCAAAGTCCAGTCATTCCAGTAGATACTTCTTCCTTCTCCACCCCTTCTCCCCAAATTATGCTTCATAGTCAATCAGTCAGTGTCATTCATTGAGTTCTTACCGTTTGTAGAGTATTGTATTAGTAATAATGACAATAATTATAAAAATACTGGTGCTTATTAATAATAAAAATAATTGTATTTGTTAAATGCTTACTATGCCAGACACTGTACTACGCACAGGGGTGATATAAGCAAATCGAATTGGACACAGTACCTTGTACCGTGTGAGGGGCTCACAGTCTCAATCCCAATTTTGCAGCTGAAGGAAATGAGGCACAGAGAAATTACTTTATTCATTCATTCAATCGTATTTATTGAGCATTTACTGTGTGCAGACTACTGTTCTAAGCTCTTGGAAACTTCAATTCAGCAACAAAAGAGACAATCCCTGCCTGCAACGGCCTCACAGTCTAGAAGGGAGGAGACAGAATCAAAACAAGAAAACAGGCATCAGTAGTGCCCAAGGTCACACAGCAGGAGAGTCGGGGAGCTGGGATTAGAACCCATGACCTTCTTACTCCCAGGTCTATGCTCTATCCACTATACCATGCTGCTTCTCCAGCATGTTAAGGCTTTACAGTGTGCCAAACACTGTGTTAAGCTCTGTGGTAGATTCAATATAATCGGGTCCCTCATGGGGCTCACAGTCTAAGTAGGAGAGAGAACAGCACATTGTACTAAGCACTTGGAAGAACTGGTAAACACAATCCTTGTACTCTACTAAGCTCTGTGCAGAGTAAGCATTCAGTAAATATTGCTGATTAACTAAATCAGAAATCACTATCAAACCTCTTTTACCACCCTGAATTCAGAAGAGAGCACAGAAAATAAGTGCAGCAGTATATTATCAGGAGAAAAAAAAAATTGAACACTGTCTTGGAAAAAGAGAAAATAATACGGAAAGAGAAACTTTGAAAATGAAAATGCCAGCAGAGTTTGAGACGTAGAGATTACAAGACATAACCTGCTAAGGGAATTTGAACAGAAATATGGAATTTAATGTTCATCTAAGAATGGATATATCAGGGTTTTCCATTACAGTTTCCTTTTAGTTTCTTTTTTATCTTGGGACTAAATGGATCAAGGCTGGCTGGTCTGATATGGTGGGTGAGCACTACCATCCATGGTCATTTCCTTCCAATTTCAGTGCCAGTGTTATATTTTACTTTAAAATTACACTTCTCATTTCATCTTCTATCCAGTCAGGGTGTAAGGAGATCTTATAGCAGCTTCTTCTGGAACTGAAGTCCCTCTAAATCATTTATCCAAGAGCAAGAATTTCTGGACAACTGTAAGAGGTATTGGCACTCGATGTCCTACCTTCTCTCATGTCTTTGTATCTGCCAACTCTACCACTGTCACTTTGCATTCCCTGAGAACCAGCTCAAATACTCCTTTTTGATTCAGGCTAAATCAAGTTTCCACTGTAGTAGTTTCAAAGGATTCTTTATACATTTGTGAAATGTTCAAAGGATGGCATGCCGACTGCAAAGGGTGCTCAGTGGATGAAAGACGGCTGGAGTGCTGCAGAGAGTAGACATTTTATCCCATGCTGTTTAATAACATCTAGTTTCACTGTCTAATTTAGTGTTGCTGAGAACAACCTGCAAGTCCCAATCCCTGGCCTGTCTCTCACAGATCCTTCTGTTAGTTTGATCATTATTATGGAACTGGACTTCCAGCTGGGGCTCTAAAGCCTTAAAGCCTTAGTGTTTTGTTGAGGAAATCCCCCTGCAGATCCTGCCAGGGGGAGGGATTCACTCTTCTGTTGATCCTGCAAAGAATAGGAGTTACAAGAGGAAAACATTAGCAGTAATTAAGGCTGAAACTCCACCATGTCACTAAACATCTTTTATTTTTCCAGAAGTCAATCATTACGCCTAGCTGACTCCACTGTTAATATGAAGGTATTAATTTTCAAATCTCTCCCAAAGCTTGATGAAGCAGTATGATTTTTAAGAAAGGGGTCTAAAATCTGATCATTATGAAGCAACAATTAACCCTCCTGTAGGGCCCAAAGAGTTTCAAAAGCAGGATTTTTCCTCCCTTCAACTCAGGTGTTCAGACTATAACCTCGTTGTGGACAGGAAATGTCTGTTATATTGATATGCTGCACTCTCCAGAGCACTTAGTATAGTGATAGGACAGTGATTTGCACACAGTAAGCTCTCAGTAAATATGATTGACAGACATTCTATTGATTGACTGACAAAAAAAAATGGCATTTTGTAAACAAAACATATCCCAGTTATTGAGCGTGCCTCAAAAATCTCTAATGGTTTCTGCATCAAACAGAAACTCCTTGCCATCAGTTTTTAAGGCACTCAATCAGTGCTTCTTTCTACCAAACCTCGGTGATCTACTACAGACAACAAGTACATTCTCCTCTTAACATCAATTTATCTTTGTACCTTGATCTCATCTACCCCACCACTGACCCTCTTGCCCATGTTCTTCCTCGGGCCTCAAATGACTTCTCTTCACATCCAATAAACCACCACTTTCTCAACCTTCAAAACCCTCCTAAAATTCCATCTACTCCACGAGTCCTTCCCAAACTAAGGCCTTCATTTCCTCCTATCCATCCTGTCTCCATTGCCTATGCACGTTCCTTTATACTCGTTAAGTACTTTGATACTCACCCCAGGCCTATAATATGTATATGAATATTCTTATGCTCTACTATTTCCCCTATACCTAAACTATTTTATTATCTATCTTTCCAAGCAGACTATCAGTTCCTTATGTGTAGGGATGGTATTTACTAACTCACTTGTCTTATACTATATAAGCACAGGAAGAACTCACTAAATAACACTAATGGATTGTTGATTGTGAGTAGGAGACTAGAGCACAGATTCAGGTGGATGGTAGTAGTAGCTATGATTCTAGTTGGAAACCTTTCAGCAGAATGTCCTATTTCTATCTATATGAATTGCCCTCTCAGTAAATTTGGTTTTGCTTCTTAGTTGAAGGTTTTAGTGCATAGGCAATATAAAAATCAACTCAACTGATTAATTTGTTTTATTTTTGATTAACTTCAAAAATGATGTGCAAATTGGGAAATAGATTTCACATTCTAAGGATTCATGCAGTTGTTTTTTTGTGGATGATCTCCTTACCACTGACATTTTGGTAATTGAAAATCCTAAGGCCTCCTATACATTTGAGTTCAAGAGAGTCTCTTAGCTTTCAAACATACAGCTTCCCTCCCACAAGGGAAAAAAAGTTTCAGGATTATTATTGGTGATATAATCTAACTCTTAGATTAGATTTCAATGTAACATTAGAGTAAGCCAGAAGTATACTCTATGTCTTTATTCATTTGCACAGAAGTTGCCCATAATCTGTTCATGGAAAAAAAGTAGTTCTGAAAGGATCTTGCCCAGGATCTTGATACTTGGCTAATTGTATAGAAATCAACATCCTCAATAAAAGTTAGAAAAGCACAAATATAATTATGCAGTGAACTCGCTGATTGGGTTATATCAGAGGCTGGCAACCAAAAGAACCCAACAAAACAAAATATCTGTGCAGTCAGTGGTAATGTACAATGCACACTACTAATCACTGGGCAGTTCAAAACACAAGGTAATGTCTATTCTTGTGGAGAAGGAGTTTACCTCTAACTAAGGTGTCAGATATGAAAATATTTACAAATACTTAAGATAAAAAATTGAATGTATATTTGAATAAATAATTACATAATACTGGGAAATTGATGTAAGTTTCATAATTAGTGCAAAGAGCCAATTGTACAAATTATATACAGCATATTTCACTTCATTGTGAAGATGTAATTTTGAAATTATAATAATTTAAAAGTGAGGAAGAGGAAGAAGGAGGAAAGATGAGGGGGTAAAGGGAGAGAGGGAAAGTGTAAAGGAGAAAGAAAGAGGGGGAAAAGATAGAGAAGAAGAAAGAGAATGAGGGAAAGAGTGGGAGGAAATGAGATAGAGAAGAAAAGAGAGAGAGGGAGCGGTGGGTGCCAGAGTTGCAATTAACCATGTTTACACGTTAAGCAGATTTGGTAAAAGTGGCATAGGTAACTTCTACAGTTTGAAAGAAGATTTTATTGATATTCAACTGGAGTGACATTCCAGGGGAAGGAGTAAGTAGGAGCAGGGGTAGGGGAAAGGGGGACATGGAAGGACATAGGACAGGTTGGGTCAGGAGGCATGGCAAATGGCATAGGTAGGGAGAAGGGGTACATGATGCAGGTACAAATTACCTAAAATACATTTGATTGGATTACAGAAGTCCCTGGGTGTTCCTATTATGAGTTAGATCCTCTGACTGGTTTCTGTAGACAAAATATAATGGATGGGACAGTCTGCCAACTTTCTGGCCCAGGGAACTCATAGTGGGACACAGAGACTGAGAGAGAGACAGAGATAAAGTTTCTGAAAAATCAAAATCAGTATCCTTCCTCATCCCTGCCACCCTGTCCATACTTTTCCTACTGGTTGGGTCACGGGGTCCTTGGAGATATTGGGCCACTGATCTTATTTTGAAAAACTCAGAGATAATAAGAATAAGAATTAAAGCATTTGTTAAGTGCTACTATTTGCCAAGCACCATACTAATCACTGGGATAGATACAAGATAACCAGGTGAGATACAGTCTTTGTCCCAAATGGGACTCACAGTCTATGAATGAGGCATTAGAGAGGAAGCAGAGAAGAGGTCCTGGGGTGTCTTGCTGCTGCCATCCCAGAGAGAGGCAGAGGGATGCTCCAGGGCTGTAATATCTAGAGGGATATTGCACTTTCCAAGCGCTTAGTGCAGTGCTCTGCACACAGTAAGCCCTCAATAAATACGATTTAATGAATGAATGAGAGGAGACAGGAATTGACTAGGCATAGAGGTGGAGGGGAACATAGAGGCTTCACCTTTCCTGGAAGGAGTGAAACTGCCCTCTTAGCTCCATCACAGTCCCTTTCCAGCTGAGAGGGATGGAGTGTGGCAAATACTTCCTACTGAAAGTCTTTGGGGCAAAGCTATTGATGCTGAGTCTATTGGAGGCATTCATTCATTCATTCATTCATTCAATTGTATTGATTAAGCGCTGTGTGCAGAGCACTGTACTAAGCACTTGAGAAAGTACAATACAACAATAAACAGTGACAATCCCTACCCATAACAAGCTCAGAGTATAGAGAGGGGGCGACAGACATCAATACAAATAAAAAGACATCAATACAAATAAATGAAATTACAGATATATGCATAAGTGCTGTGGAGCTGGGAAAGGGTGGAAGATGCAAAGGGAGCAAGTCAGGTGATGCAGAAGGGAGTGGGAGATGAGGAAAAGTGGGGTTTAGTCTGGGAAGAACTCTTGAAGGAGAGGTGCCTTCAATAAGACTTTGAAGAGAGGGAGAGTAATTGTTGGTTGAATTTGAGGAGAGAGGGCATTCCAGGCCAGAGGCAGGATGTGGACCAGGAGTGGTCAGTGAAATAGGCGAGATTGAGGCGCAGAGCGAAGATTAGCATTGCTGCTTATCCTTGCGAGCCATGTCTGGTTCCAAGAAGAGCAATTAATGATGGTTCACTGAAATAACTTTCTGACTGCTTTGCTTGTAAGTTGGAGGACAATTATTAAGGGATGATGTGCTTATAATTATTTGGACTGTATTTTATAGACACCATCATGGGGATTTATCAAGGGATAATACTGAAACAAAGAAATGTTCTGATTAACTTAGAGATTCCTCCATCTCAAAGTTAATTTAAAAAAAAAGACTACATTTTACATTTTAGTGAAAAAGAAAATAGGTCTCACCAGATTGCCAATAATTTCACAAAGAAAATGTTTAAGAGTCTAAACAAGGTTCATGTGTTTTTAGGTCTTGATTTCTAAGCATTAAATCCCTGGCACCATGTTAAAAGAGTAATAACAATGTCACAATTATAACACAACATGTCACATTCACCCAAAATAGTAGTGGTTTTGTTTGCACCAAAAGACTAATGATGTTTGATTGGCTGGAATAAACTCAAAATAAATAGCTCTCCTGTTGCCAATTACATGCCTTTCCATGGCAGCCTGTTGTTTTATTGGTGATGTGGGAGTGACATATCTTTTCATATGCTCTTGGCAAGTGAATGTTATTGCTCAAATAACTGTAGAAATGCTACCATAAAATAATGATGCAGAGGAATCTGTAATCTGCAAAATGTCTTTGCTTAAACTAGAACTGGTGGTTCCAAGCAGGGATTCTTGCCCTTCCAGACCCTAGCTGTAGATATTTAGTGAACAAAGAGTTGGCTACATTAAAAACAACAACAACAAAAAACAACAACAGAAAAGAACCCAACTATTATTGTGTTCTATCATTATGTATAAGTAACATGGTGATGTAGGGGAAAGCAAAGTCCTGGGAGTCAGAGGATCTGGGTTCTAATTCTGGCTTTGGCACATGTCTATTGTGTGAGCTTGTGAAAGTCATTTAACGTAACTGTGCTTCAGTTACCTCATCTGTCAAATGGAGACAAATCCTATTTAGACTGGGGATTCTCTCCCACTTTAACTGTGAGCCCCATGTGAGACAGGGACTGTGTCCAATCATTAATTTCTCTCTAGCCCAGCATTTAAAACAGTGCTTGCATATAGTAAGCTCTTAAATAATACAATTATTAATTTTTTCATCATTATTTCTTGAAGGTTGTCATGTGTTATGACCTAATGGTTTTCCTTAGCAAGTGGACATATTTAGATTCATTTCAATATGTGAGCTCATTGTGAGCAGGGAATGTGTCTTTTTGTTGTTGTATTGCACCCCCCCCAAGCATTTCATATAGTTCTTTCCACACAGTAAGTGCTCAGTATATACATTGAATGAATTTGAGCTATTACTCATCCTGATGGGTTAAATATATATTCAGGAATGCTCTGATAATGATGAGTGAGTTCTATCAAACAGTTAACCAGTCCATTATAAAGGTTAAACATAAGTGTTCCATGATGATTGTGAACTTGTAGGAGTGGATTATCATGTGGAAGACTTGAGTGCTTCTCCCTCTCAGCCATTGTTGTGCTATTTCCATGGTCCTTGTTACTATGCTAGGCCTAATTCTAATCCATTGGAAAGGGATGGGAGGTAAGAATCAGGAGGCCTGGGTTTTTACGTCCCAGTTTGGGAGCTCAGGATTATCTGTACAGTCTAGACTTTCAGTGGTGCAGTTTCCTAACTGAAGAATAATAATAATAATGTTGGTATTTGTTAAGCGCTTACTATGTGCAGAGCACTGTTCTAAGCGCTGGGGTAGACACAGGGGAATCAGGTTGTCCCACGTGGGGCTCACAGTCTTAATCCCCTTTTTACAGATGAGGGAACTGAGGCACAGAGAAGTTAAGTGACTTGCCCACAGTCACACAGCTGACAAGTGGCAGAGCTGGGATTCGAACTCATGAGCCCTGACTCCAAAGCCCATGCTCTTTCCACTGTGCCACGCTGCTTCTCTATGAAGAACCATCAGGAATCCTGCTGAATACAAGTGGTGGAGACAACAGCCCTTACCAAGGCAGCTTCATGGCCTGAGAGTTAGGGGACGTGGATTTAAATCCTAGCTCTGCTACTTCCTTGCCATGTGACCCTGAATGAGTCACTTTAACTTCTCTGTGTCCCAGTTTCCTCATCTGAAAATGTGGATGAAATACTTGTTCTCCCTCTTATTTAGACTGTGATCCCCATGTCTGTTGGACAGGGACTGTGCCCAACCTGATAATCTTGCACCCAGCCCAGTGCTTAGTAGATTTCTTGGTATATGGTAATTCCTTAATAAATGCTGTTGTTATTTATTATTATTATCATCCTTAATAACAATGATAAATAATATTAACCTTTTGATGGATTAGAGTGTTACAGCATAATCCCAGAACTCTGTGGCAGTCATTTGGACAAGGAGTCCTGTATGTAAAAATGGTAAAATGCACTTTGCAATGTGCTGTGCCTGCCCTCCTACTTGCCCATTGCATTCTGTATTCCAGGACCCTGAGTGTAACTGGAATGGCACAAGTTCCCAGCCTAAAGCTTCAGAACCAAGGAGCAGCCTTCATTCTTAATGGGAGACTCCATTTCTTGCTTAAACTTTGCTACCTGTTGTCAGTTTCCACAAAAAGACTCATCACAGAAACACAGCCCAAAGGGTTTATTACTGCAATAGTAATACAGATATGTATGGGTAAGGACAGACAGAGCCTGTCACTCTAAAAGCGAGCTTGACCTCACCATTGTACAGGCAGAAAGCACAGTTTATTATAGTCTGGGGTGAGCAAGGCTTGTCTTTTCCCACCATTTGGTGGTAATGGCGGGGCAACAAGTCAGCTGAGCATCCTTGTTTCTGACATTGTTCTAATACTTATATTTCCTGCTTCTGACGAAGTTCACCAGATGATTGTCCACTCCTGTTTTTTTTTATGCCTATGTAGTAGATAGTGCAAGATTCTCTGTACTTTCCCTGTTTTTTGTTGTTTTCTGCACATGGGTAAGTTGGGCAAGGAGGTGCCTATGTGAGGTTGAGGTTAAGTTACAGCAGACAAAATAAGGTTAAGTTACATCATACGAAATGAATTCCAAAAGCTAATATGGAGTTGCCTGGCCTTGGGTCAGTTTCCACAATCCCCACTTTGATGCTGCCTTTGAGCAGCATCATAAAGAGACCTGTACTCAATTCTCTTCCAGCCATTCCTGGAAGGTGGCTTCAGTTAAGCAGCTTACTTCCTCGTAATCTCTATCTGGTCCCGTCTGTTACATAGTAACTAAGTGGATAGGTCCCTCTGGTTTGTCCATGTGACAGGTTTTAGGTATGTATATTCATGAGTTTTAGTATATCTTTTTCTCTGCCTGTTTCCTCATCCTTTTCTTTATTGAAGGCTGCAGAAACTATCCCTTCCAGTCTACTCACATTATTAGTTTCTCTCACACAATTACAGCAGTATTTCAAAAGACAGAAAAGGATAGAGTCAAATAATATTGCAAATATTTTGAGCAATACAAGATGTAGTTTACCCTTCAACCAGACTCCTACACTGGGGAGCCAGGAGGTGATGTAAGACCACAGATCCCATCCTCCAGTATTGCCTTCCTCACGGGCTAAACTTTGCTTGTTCAATCTGTCTGCTATTAGGTTCATTTACATAGTATTGCAGTGACATTTTTTGAATTGTTGGGGAGATAGGTACAACACTGGTTACCTACTACTATGCAAGTCCCCTCTTGGGTTGCTAAGAATATGTTCAAAGCCATGCAGTTTTGTAATTCTACCAATCAGGTGGCTTGGACCTCTGCACTTAGTAATCCTAGAGGATTATTAGTGAGATGACAGATTTGCTTTACAGCCATGAAACAGTCATAAGCCTATGGAGTGATCTTGCCATTCTGTAATTTGGGAAATATAGTGGCAAACCTTCCATGCCCATTGCTGGTATGAAGCTCGGTGGTGTCAACGTTTATGGATCGCTTAGTGCAAATCACGTGGTAGTTACCAACAGTTTTCTGGAAGATGTGATTATCTGGGTGGATTGAGGTGGGTGGCAAGAGATAGCTGATATGGTTAATACCGCTCCAGCCGGCTAGTTGCTATGTATACACAAAAAATGCCACAAACAAAATAGTTTTCTAGCCTTTTTCTCAAGTCGCTGGACTTCCCTGTGCAAGAAAGATTTTAACCAGTATAATTTGGGACCTGGTCCCCATCTTGATAATGGGTGGTGCAAGTTTGATTACATTGGCTGCATCCTAATGGGATAGTTCCTTTGGCTTTGAAACAGATAAAACCCATACTGGGAATCACAACAATGTCATGACAAGGTTCAAATTTCTGTCACTCGGGTTTTCACCAGTTCATAAATCTATCGCTCCCAGTGCCATTGTAGGTGTTTCTGACAGTGATGTTTTAACTCTTGGAGTTAATTGAGTGAAAGTTGGCACAAAAGTCTTCTTTCTCCCATGGAATAGGGACCCATGTGGTCAGCTGTGCCAACCCTTATAGGAAATGGATGCATACGTAGCATGGAGTACCATTAGTGATATTTTCTGCCTGGGAAGCAATTTCATGAAAGGTATTGGACTTCCAGCATACAAGAATACAGGGTAAAAGAATATCTAAGCTCAAGGGTATGAGCACATGGCTTTATGTGACCTCAGAGGTTTTTTTCCCAGTGGTTCTGGAACTTGCTTAGAGTGAGATGTGTGGATCCAGGTTGACAGTCCTCAGCACTTAACCATATTCTCTGTGGTTAGTAGCACTTGGTATGGTCTTTTCCACCTGGGCACAAGGGCGTTGTTTTGTTTGTAGACCTTGATATGTACCCTGTCACCTGGTTTGAGTCAGTGGCTCTGATTCAGGTCCGGTTTTGGCAGGGCTTGTTGCACCTGCAATGTAAGGCTTTAAGACAGTCATTTAGCAGTTTACAATTGACCAATAAGACATCAATAGTAAGGGTCAGATTCCATTTCTCCCAGTTTGTGGGCGGTGTGTAGGTCTTCTCATCAGAACTTCATGTGGGCTCAAGCCTGTCTTCTGACTAGGCGTGTTCTGTAAGCTAAAGAGGGCCAAAGGAAGGTATTTTGGCCATTTCAATCCAGTATCAGAGCATAATTTTGCTAATACACTTTTCAACGTTCCATTGTACTGTTCCACCAGGTATGCAGACTATAGGTGGTAAGAGCAATGGAAATGCTGCTTTATACCTAGTCCTTTACAGATATCTCTGATTACTTGCCCAGTAAATTGAGTCCTGAGGTCACTACTGATACTGGCAGCTAAACCAAATCCGGGAGTGAGTTCTCTAAGGAGCAGTTTTAATATGGCCTTGCTGCCTGCTTGCTGGCAGGGAGATGCCTCAAGCCACCTTGAGAATGAGAACCCACCTTTGTTATCACTGACAGAGACAAAACCCATAACTTTGGGCATTTGCATAAAGTCTATCTGGATGTTAACAAAGGGTCCCCAAGCAGCCGAGTGTGCTGCTTGGGCGGCTTTTGTGATTTCCCCTACAGTATGCTGATGACTCACTGGGCATCTTGAAACTTATTGGCTTGCTAACTGCTTTATGTTGGGTGCAGACCAGAGCCTTGAAATGGATTCTACCACTCCTCCTTTGTCCTCATGGGCATCATCAGATTATTATATCAGATTATCTGATTACCAAGAAACTCATATTCGCGTAAGTATCAAGATATGGAAAAATAATTCTTAAAATTCCTGAAATGAATCCCCAGTAAAGGTAGCAATAAAATATTAAAGCCAGCAAATATAAACTATATAAACTATAAAATTTTCAGGCAATTTGAACAACTTCCTCAACTCCTTGCTCTCACTTTCTTCTGGGCTGGAACCATGTCCCTCTTAATATAATAACAATAATAATGGTACTTGTACTTGTAATAATGGTACTTGGAGTTGCTATGAATCAGAAATCACTCAACAGCACTTTATAATGATAATAATAATATAATAAAGTTGATATTTGTTAAGCGCTTACTATGTGAAGAACACTGTTCTAAGTGCTGGGGTAGATACAAGGTAATCAGGTTGTCCCAAGTGAAGCTCACAGTTGTCATTCCCATTTTACAGTTGAGATAACTGAGACACAGAGAAGTGAAGTGACTTGCCCACAGTCACCCAGCTGAGAGGTGGCAGAGCGGGGATTCGAACCCATGACCTCTGAATCCCAAGACCGGGCTCTTTCCACTGAGCCACGCTGTAAGCAGCATGGCACAGAGGTTAGAGCACGGGCCTAGAAGTCAGAAGGTCATGGGTTCTAATCCCAGCTCCACCTCTTGTCTGCTGGGTGAACTTGGACAAGTCACTTCTCTTATTTGGGCTACAGTTACCTCATCAGTAAAATGGAAATTGAGACTGTGTCCAACTCAATTTGCTTGTATTCTCCCCAGTGCTTAGTAGAGTGCCTAGCACATAGTAACTGCTCAACAAATACCATCATTATTATTGTTATCATTATTATTATTAAGCCAAGCACTGTTCTAACCACTGGGTAGATGCAAGTCAATCAGGTTGGACACAGTCCCTGTCCAACATGGGGCTCACCCTCTTCATCCCCATTTTACAGATGAGGTAACTGAGGCCCAGAGAAGTTAAGTGATTTGCCCAAGGTCATACAGCAGACATGTGGCAGAGCTGGGATTAGAACCCAGGTCCTTTGACTCCCAGGCCCATCCTCTATCCACTAAGCCACACTGCTTCTCCGACAGGCCACCACTCTCCCATCTTTAAAACCCCACTAAAATCACATCTTCTCCAAGAGGCCTTCCTGACTAACCCCTCATTTCTCCACTCTCTTCACCCTCTGTTCTGCGTAGGCTATGTCCTATCTCTTAGACACTCTACCCTCCCTACCCTCTGCCTCATCGTACTTATAAACAAACACTTATACTCTACTGGTTCCTCCATCTGTAATTTATTTTAATGTCTGTCTCCCCCTTTATATCTTAAGTTCCTCCCTGAAGGCAGAGATTGTATATACCAAGTCTCCCAAACACTTGTTAGAGTGCTCTCTGCACACAGTAATCATTCAATGAATAGCATTGGTAGATTGATCGCCTTTCCAAGATGAATGGATAGTGCCCGATGGTCCCTGCATCTCAAACTGTAAACTGTTCTCAGTGTTTGGAATGCGATAGAAGCTATTAACTTTCCACCCTCCCCCAACATAGAGTGATCTCTCATGGGGGATGGTAGGAGGAGGGTGTAAATACTTAGCCACACTTTCCTGCAACCCCTGGCTTTCCATGTAGTTTTTCTTTCCTCCTCAATCCATACCAGACATTGCTAAGGGAGATGTTCCTCACTGGCTTTGTTCTTGTTGCCCAGAGTGCTTTGGATCAATGCCTGTGTGTGCATTTTCGTTCTCTCTGCTTAGAAAAGATAAGACTGCCTCTAGGGTAGGTGTCATTGGAAATTGCCGAATCAATGGAAATTATTCTCATTTTGCAGACATATTTTACATCTGAGATGCTTAACTTCTTCCTCTAGATGGTTAAGTCTTCCCTAGACTCTAGGCTCTTTCTGTACAGGGAACATTCTACTAATTCTGTTGTATTGTACTCACCCAAGCACTTAGTTTACATAAAGTAAGTACTTAATAAAAAACACTGATTGGTTGATTGATGATGTTGGTTCTTCACACTCCAAGTTTTGGAGGGCAGTATTTCTGACTATAATTGATTGGGTGTTGATAGAGTCATTTTCAAATATGATGGGCAGAGATATTTACATAATTTAATCAGAAAGTGATCAATAAGGCAAATAAATCTCCATTTTGCTAAGTAATATGAGATTGAGCAAATTTAAAATGGAATGTGCTACATTCCCTAAAAGGTGTAGCGCAGTGAATACAGAGACAACAACTGGCTCCAAATCAAGCACCTTTAATTCCACTCCTTCACAGGATATCTCAGCATTCTCCTGCTGGTCCAGGAACTCCGCTTGGAGTTTTACCACATTCATCCATTTACATAAGGCTGCCCATAGTTGGCACAGTCAGCTTCCCTGGCTGTGAACCATCATTAGGCCCAGTACTGTCTGTTGGATTCCATGGCTTCTCATTGGCAGTAAAGCAGGAAGTTGGCATCTCTTGTTCTCCAACCATACTGGTTTATCACTCTTAGTCCCTTCTCCAGCCATCAGTTGATCTCCGTGTCATCACCTGATGGGCCATCTTGGAGCCTCTTGCAAGGAAGCAGACACTCCCCCAATACTAAGGCAGTGGAGAAATATGAGGTGATAGAGTCAATCCCAAGCTGCGATGGGGCAGAGGATGGAGGTGTCCTGCAGCAGCAGTGACTCCAGGAGATCCCTTGGCTGAATTCAGAGGCCGGGAGTTGGGAATAAGCCATGACAACCTCGGTGTGGGCAAGGGGTGGCGGTCCTGGGCTACTGGAGGTGGTCTGCTATTGGAACTGAGTCCCAGGACTCTTGGGAAAGATGGGGATGGGTGCTTTGCATAGGCACAGAGTCAGCTACACACCACAGAAGTGCTCTGCTGCAACAGCAGCTCAAGTCCTCAGCGTATGCTCCAGCTGAGAGAGAATAGGGGGAAGGAGGGTGGGCATCTGTTCCAAGATGCCATTAGCTCTGAACCCCCTGTGCACACTACAGGACCAATGCTGGGACATAATGAAAGTGTGCTTCTGATCTCCCTCTCCACATTGTACAGCTCAGCCAGACTACAGTTTCGAAAGGGGGAAAAATATGCCATACAGCCTGGCAGGGGGTCTATTAACCCATGGCATTTACTGAGCACTTACTAATTGCAGAGCATTGTACTAAGCACTTGCCTCACAACGATCTGTGGTGAAAAAAACACTGGGCCCTGCCATGAAGCCTGAGCTGAGGCAAGGGTATTAGAATATATATTAGGAATTCAATAGTATTCCCTTAATTATAAGATTATTTGGCATTTTAGGAAAGGGGCAGTGGACTTGCGTGTCAAAAGGTTCTTCCAATGAGTACACTGACCACAGATAATAATAGTAATGTTTGTATTTGTTAAGAGCTTACTATGTGCTGAGCATTATTCTAAGTGCTGGGGTAGATACAGGGTAATCAGTTTGTCCCACGTGAGGCTCACAGTCAATCCCCATTTTACAGATGAGGTAACTGAGGCACCGAGAAGTTAAGTGACTTGCCCCAAGTCTCACAGCTGACAGGTGGCGTAGCCGGGGATAGAACTCATGACCTCTGACTCCTAAGCCCGTGATCTTTCCACTGAGCCACACTGCTGGGATGAAAGTCTGTAACCCTTGGCCTCTTGGTATTTTTCACTTAGGGAAACTCTAAAAACATTTTATACCAGTGAAGTACAGTCAAATAATACTACCTAGCATTGCCTAAGTAACTCCAGCAAGATTGCTGCTGGAAATATAATTGATGCAGTCATTTCTGAGAAAGTCACATTCAGATCACATGTTTATTTTTTTTAAACAGTCTGTCAGTTATTTTGATTTAGATGTTAAATGTTGGGCATTTGGAAGGTAGGAGAAATGTTTAAGGAGGGTTTTAAGGAGGGACATTTTATATATATATATTTAGAGTAAAGAGATTCTATATGTACCAGAGAAATGAGGAAAAAAAATTCAGTCTATTCAAGATGCTGTGCTTTACGAATCGTAAATTCATTAGTTTTTACAAATGAAAAATAACTTCAGAAGCATCTCCTTTGTTTTTATTTAAGACCTTTCGAATGTATAAAGCATTCATCATGACCTAATGGAAAGAGAGTATGGGCCTGGGAGTCACTCACATCTGTAAAATGGGTATTAAATGCCTGTTCTCCCTCCTTTAGATCTGTACCCTGTAACATTTGTTGTTCAGCCCACCTCAGCCCCATAGCACTTTTTATATAAAAATATATATGGTGGAATTTATTTATATTAATGTCTGTCTTCCCACTTGACTGTAGGTTCCATTTGACTAGGCTATATCTGACCTGATTATTTTGTACCTACCCCAGCACTTGCCCTCTCAAGGTCACACCTGGAGGGTTACCAGGACTCTACCAGTCTCAGCTAAGGCAGGGAGAGTCAAGCAGAGGTCTACCCATTCCATTCCTAGCTTGAGCAGTGGCTAGCTAGCAGGCAATCTACAAGTCAAAACTCACCCATGCTGGGCAGCAGTAGCATGGGAGAGAGTCAAGAGTGGAAACTCAAGTTTTTTGCACAGAAGGCAGCAGTGGTAAACCACTTCCTTTTTTTACCAAGAAAAGTCTAAAGATACACTACCAGAATGATTTCAGATGGAGAGCGGGATATTCTGGGATAGATATGTCCATAGTGTCGCTATGGGTCAGAAACGACTCGATGACATATAATAATGTTGGTATTTGTTAAGCACTTACTATGTGCAGAGCACTGTTCTAAGCGCTGGGGCATATGATAAGACCCCAGCAGTTAGTAGAATGCTTGGCACAAAGTATGTGCTTAACAAATATCATTGTTATTATTATTATTATGGGCTGGTACCTATCCTTCATAGCCAAATGACCAAATGTCCAGTCAGGCAGGCGATCAAAACAATGCTCTTCATGTAAGTGAAACTCAGTTACAAGTGGGTACTTGTTCTTTGAAAAAAAAAATTCTGAATTCTTCTTCAGAGATTTTCAAGGGTGACCGAAGAGGTTATTGTAAGGTAGTCTTCAAAAGAGAGAGCATTGCATTCATAGGTTCTTAATTAAGTCCTTGTAGAGCAGACAAGCTACCAGATAATCTAAAGACATATTAGTTTCTTCATTAAAGGTTCTAGGGAAGCAATATTTCAGAAACTTGACTTGATTGTAATGAAATCAAAATTATTTGTGAGGAGGAGTTGACTCTGTTGATACTGAAGGTTGTGAACTGAACCACTTCAAATTCATTCAAAGCATTCTCCTGAGTATCAAAGTTCCAATCCCGTCACTCACTTATTTTGTCACTTTTATTGATTGAAAAATGTGGGTCTTTTGTTAAAGTAAATTATGATGTACTCCACTGACGTTTATAGAAGAGAAGGTTGAAATAATGATTATAAAATCGAAGCCAATACTGAAGAGAGCTTGGGAAGTTCAGAGTACCCCAATACTGGTCTTTAAAAAAGCTATGGTTGTGAAATCATTCTTTACTCCTGGCATTTTTGAAAGGTTAAAATTATGTCTATCAATATTTTAGACAGAATGCTGAAAATATGTATAATCCAGGACTGTAGAGTAAATAATACCCTAGACAAACCTGAAAATCATTCTGCCCCATACCAAGAGTTTATGCGGGCAGAATTTTGCTGTCTTTAGTCATGGGACAAGAAAAAAAATGTTTCTCATGATACCGGTATCTTCTTGAAAATTAATTTTCTTAGACATGGGAAAAAAATAAATGACTTAGGTGTCAGGACTTGGACAAAGATGGACTTTCATTTCCATTTTTTTAAAATGTAAATCAGGAGAATATGTTTGATAAGAAGAAAGCAAAATAGAACTGGTTAGACACAGGAAGCTGAAGAATCATTTCAAACAGTATATATTTAAAAAGTGAACTTCATACAGAAAAGATAAAACCATGATCAGCCCTCCTAAGGAAGATTTTAACAAGTCCCTTAGATTTTTTTACCTCAGGATTTACCTATTTCCTATAAGAAGAAAATTTAAAGAGCATATGTAAATTTATTTGAAAATCTTTATTTCAAGATAAGGATTGTGTAACATTATCACTAAGTAGTGGGGCCCATAAATGTGATGCAATTTAACAATATAATGTATGATTTTAATAAAGGTGGAGTAAATATTTCTCTTAGTAGTGACTGGATGAATATTCAGTTCTGATTGTTTCAATTCTGGTAAAAATAAACTAATTCCCTAATCAACTCATGTGATTTACAGAAATTTGGGCTTCCTGATTCAATCATGAAAATAATGCCTTGCTTTTAAGTTTATTTACTCTTTCCTTCACTTTTTAATTTCATTTGGAAAAAAAATACATTTTAAAAATAATAATCACTTTCTCCCTTTTATGCATTTTCCCATGCAAATTATATTTGCAGATTATTATTTTTCCATAGATGATGGATCCATAATGGTTATTAGAAAGAAAAGAAAGAATAGGGATTTTAGGAGATATGTATAGAACTAAAAAGACAGAACAACAAAAACCATTGTCCCTCATAGCATTTTTTGTCATAGGCAAAATCTGGTGTGGATAAACCCCTATTATGGCCAGCATGACGAGGCTTTAGGGTCTCCATTTTTACACAGTAAGAGAAGTTTTACTGTTTTTATGAAGAAAATGTATTTCTGTACCAAATTCTGAGTCTATGATCTATTTTTCAAGGGTGATTCAATGCCACTGGCAGAAATGGAAGAAGATTAGGAAGAAGATTATATGAAAACCCAGTTAATTCACCTTCAGCCCTAGTAGGCAAATTATTTTATACTGATGCACTCAAGATGCAGAGAACAAATTGCTTCCATTTCTGTCACAGCCAGTGACATGAAAGGAGAAATTCAGAAGTTGCCTAAATAAGTTCTAATAAATAAAGTCTCTTCCTCCCTGTTTCTGGTGCCAAAAGTAGAAAAACAGCCCATGAATCCAAAGTCTTACTCAGATTGATGCTGTTTTTAGTTTGAGTACTTCAGGAATAAATTGATTAAAAAACAAAATTGGTAGGAATTGCTTTGATTAAAAATTAAGTTCTTTCTGATGTTCCAGGAAACTGTGTTGGCCAAAATTTTATCTTGCCCTTTAGTCTGTCATGCTGCGTTAGCTTCCAATTGCCAAAGTCTGAGAGTACTGAAACATTGATAATGCCTCAGGCTTAATTTTTGTATTATACTTTACTTCCAGAAAGAGTCATTTATAATTTCTTTACCATAAGAAATTTTGGAAAAAAATAATTCTAAATTGAATTATGAATACCTTGTTTTAGTAATTCATATTCTTAAAGATTTTTGATTGATGACTGTTAGGGTAACGTACAAATGATTGATACAGTATTTTTCTCATTTTTCAGCGTTTCACCAAAAAATGAATTAGAAATTATAACCAAGAATTTTGGATAAGGTACTGTGTATTTACATATATTTCAATCATATGCAGATGCAAATACAAGTTAATACTATTTTGTCCAAGTCAGCTGACTAATTACTGGACACTTTACACAAATAATAGCTGTGAAAGCTCTTTGAACTTATAAATGAGCTTTGGCATATAAATCCAGAGTCTGAATAATACTCTTTATATTTTGAATCTTCTTTCTGATTCCCAATTTCACGAATGGAAATGTATTTTCTGGGAAGTCTATGTTCATGCGTTAGCACTTCTGATATTTCTCTTTGAGAGTATATTGATTTTATAGACTCCTTTTAATCAAAAGCCAAAACATTTTAGCTGGATTCAGTCAGTTATTTATGTGTAAGTAATGCATTTTTTCAATATTTGTGTTCTGAATAATTGCTGATGGAAAAGTAGAGTATTAAAAATCTTTAAAGTTGACTTCAAAGATCAATACTAAATCTGTCACAGTGATATTTATTGAGCACTTAATGTGTGCAGAGCATCATTCTCAGTTCTTGGAGGAGTACAACAGAGTTAGTAGATAGATATGAGCCCCACTGCTGTTCTTCCACCAGATTCAACTAGACTTGTTTTTATCCTCAGTACTCAATGGAGTAGCACTGTGGCTTAGTAGCTAGAACAAGGGCCTGGGTTCTAATCCCAGCCCTGCCACTGGTCTGGGGTGTGACCTAGGGCAAGTCACTTAACTCCTCTGTGCCTCAGTTACAGCAAATGGAAAAATGGGGATTAAGACTTTGTGAGCCCCATGTGAGACATGGGTTGGGTTCAACCTGATTAGATGGCATTTAAAAAAATACCATAAAATATAGTATTGATTCATCTAAAACTACGATGTATATTCAGGAGTTGCATGATCTTTGCTGCATAAATTAATATAGAAGATATCAGTTGATTCATTTATTCATTCAATAGTATTTATTGAGCACTTACTATGTGCAGAGCACTGTACTAAGTGCTTGGAATGCACAATTCGGCAACAGATAGAGATAATCTCTGCCCACTGACGGGTTTACAGTCTAATCGGGGGAGACAAACAGATAAAAACAATAGCAATAAATAGAATCAAGGGGATGTACATCTCATTAACAAAATAAATAAGGTAATAAAAATGTATACAAATGAGTGGACAAGAACAGTGCTGAGGGGAGGGGAAGGGAGAGGGGGAGGAGCAGAAGGAAAGGGAGGGGAAAGGGGGCTTAGCTGAGGGGAGGTGAAGGAGGGGCAGAGAGGCAGCAGAGGGAGCAGAGGGAAAAGGGGAAGCTCAATCTGGGAAGACCTCTTGGAGGAGGTGAGCTCTCAGTAGGGCTTTGAAGAGGGGAAGGGAGTTAGTTTGGCAGAGGTGAGGAGGGAGGGCATTTCAGGACAGCGGGAGGACGTGCGCCAGGGGTTGACAGCGGGATAGGCAAGAATGGGGGACGGTGAAGAGGTGGGTGGCAGAGGAGCGGAGCGTGCGGGGTGGGCAGTTCTTCCCCTTGACGCTGTTTAGTGCCATTGTTCTTGTCTGTCCGTCTCCCCCGATTAGACTGTAAGCCCGTCAAACGGCAGGGACTGTCTCTATCTGTTGCCGACTTGTTCATCCCAAGCGCTTAGTACAGTGCTCTGCACATAGTAAGCGCTCAATAAATACTATTGAATGAATGAAAGAAAGGAGGAGTGGTAGGAGGGGGCAAGGTGATGGAGAGCCTTGAAGCCTAGAGTAAGAAGTTTTTGTTTCGTGCGGAGGTTGATAAGCAACCACTGGAGGTTTTTAAGAAGGGGAGTAACATGCCCTGAGCGTTTCTGCAGGAAGATGATCCGGGCAGCAAAATGAAGAATAGACTGGAGCGGGGAGAGACAGGAGAAAGGGAGATCAAAGAGAAGGCTGACACAGTCATCAACTGGGATATTATGAAAGCCTGTATCATTAAGATAGCTGTTTGGGTAGAGAGGAAAGGGCGGATCTTGGTGATATTGTAAAGGTGAGACCGGCAGGTCTTGGTGACGGATAGGGTGTGTGGAGTGAATGAGAGAGCTGAGTCAAAGAAGGAGGACACCAAGGTTGCGGGCCTGAGAGACGGGAAAGATGGTAGTATCATCCACAGTGACAGGGAAGTCAGGAAGAGGACAGGGCTTGGGAAGGAAGATGAGGAGCTCAGTTTTGATCATGTTGAGTTTTAGGTGGCAGTCAGACATCCAGGTAGAGACGTCCTGGAGGCAGGAGGAGATACGAGCCTGAAGGGACAGGGGAGAGGACAAGGGCAGAGATGTAGATTTGTGTGTCATCTGCATAGATATGATAGTTGAAGCTGTGAGAGTGAATGAGTTCACCAAGGGAGAATGTAGATGGAGAACAGAAGAGAGCCAAGAATTGACCCTTCAGGAATTCCTACAGTTAGAGGATGGGAGGGGGAGGAGGAGCCTGCGAAGGAGACCGAGAATGAACGGCCAGAAAAATAAGAGGAGAACCAGGAGAGGACAGAGCCCATGAAGCCAAGGTGAGATAAGGTGTGGAGAAGAAGGGGATGGTCGATAGTGTCAAAGGCAGCTGAGAGGTCAAGGAGGATTAGGATAGAGTAGGAGCCATTAGATTTGGCAAGAAGGAGGTCATGGGTGACCTTTGAGAGAGCAGTCTCGGTAGAGTGGAGGGGAGGGAAGCCAGATTGGAGGGGGTCCAGGAGAGAATGGGAGTTAAGGAATTCTAAACAGCGATTGTAGACAATTCGTTCTAGGATTTTGGAAAGGAAGGGTAGTAGGGAGATTGGGCGATAACTGGAAGGTGAAGTGGGGTCGAGAGACGGTTTTTTTAGGACGGGGGGAGACATGGCCATGTTTGAAGGCAGAGCGGAAGAAGCCATTGGAGAGTGAGCGGTTAAAGATAGAAGTTAAGGAGGGGAGGAGGGCAGGGGCGATGGTTTTTATAAGGTGAGAGAGAATGGGGCCTGAAGCACAGGTGGACGGGGTGGCACTTGAGAGGAGGGAGGAAATCTCCTCTAAGGATACTGCAAGGAAAGATGGGAAAGTAGGGGAAAGGGTTGGGGGTGGGGGAAGCAGAACGGGGAGGGGTGATTTTGGGGAGCTCAGACCTGACTGTGTTAATTTTTGTGATGAAGTAGATGTCCAGATCGTTGAGGATGAGGGATGGGGGAGGAACAGGGGGCCTGAGGAGCGAATTAAAGGTCCAGAACAATTGGCGGGGGTGACCGGCATGGGTGTCAATGAGGGAAGACAAGAAGTTTTGCCTGGTGGAGGAGACGGCAGAGTTAAGGCAGGAAAGGATAAAGTTTAAATGGATAAGGACGGCTTGGTGCTTGGAACTTTGCCAGCAGCGCTCCACAGCTTGAGCATAGGAGCATAGGAGGCAGACAAAGGCAGTGACCCAGAGCTGTGGGTTAGTGGAGTGAGAGCGGCGGAGGGAAAGGGGGGCGAGTGAGTTGAGATGAGTAGAGAGGGTGGAGTTGAGAGTGGTAACCTGATCATCAAAAGTGGGAAGAGAGGACAGGGAGGCAATGTGGGGAGAGATGCTTTTGGAGAGATGGTTGGGATCAAGAAAGCGGAGGCCTCTGTGGGGGAGTAGTACAGATTTGCAGGGGGAGAGTGTGAGATATGAGGCAGGTGAGAAGGTTATGGTCTGAGAGAGGGATTTCAGAGTTGGTGAGGGAGGAGATAGTGCAGCGGTAGGACATGACGAGATCGAGGGTGTGACCAAGTTGGTGAGTGGGCAAGGTGTGGTGGAGCAGGAAGTTGGCAGAGTCAAGGAGCGATAGCAGGTGGGCGGCAGAGGAGTCAATGGGTATATCCATGTGGATGCTGAAGTCTCTGAGGATCAGAGTGGGCAGAGAGAAAGAGAGAAGGAAGGTGAGAAAGGGGTAAAGGTGGTTGAAGAAGTCGGTGGTGGGACCAGGAGGGCTGTAGATGACTGCTATAAGTAGCAGCGTGGCTCAGTGGAAAGAGCACGGGCTTGGTAATCAGAGGTCATGGGTTCAAATCCCAGCTCTGCCTCTTGTCAGCTATGTGACTGTGGGCAAGTCACTTAACATCTATGTGCCTCAGTTACATCATCTGTAAAATGGGGATTAAGATTGTGAGCCTCACATGGGACAATCTGATTACCCTGTATCTACCTCAGCACTTAGAACAGTGCTCTGCACATAGTAAGCACTTAACAAATACCAACATTATTATTATTATTATAAGTACCTGGAGGGGGTTGTAGAGGCAAATGATATGGGCTTCAAAGGAGGGGAAGGAGAGGGAAGGGTGGGGGGGATAGTGCAGAAGCAGCATCAGGGTGAGAGAAGGAAACCCACACCTTCTCTGGCATTTAAAAATGTAAATAGAAGGGGAAATACTGTGTTACATTGCAAGCTTCCCAAGGGCAGGTGCCATATCTACCAACTCTGTTATACTCTTCTAAGCACTTGGTACTGTGCTTTCTGCACACAGTAAAGTTCACTAAATACCATTTATGAATTTATATTTTTGCCACAAAGGTACTTTTTAGGGCCTGCTATATGTTAGAATGTTAAAGTAGTGACTCATCAGTTCAATGCCTAAGTAAAAAATCCAGTACAACCATTTACACTTCATTTAGATGACAAAGGTAGCTGCTATTACAAATAAAGAAATGAACAAACTAGAGCTATTTCTCACTATTCGTCACTGGTTCACCGGTAAGTTTCCAGAAGTAGTAAGGTAGAAGAACCTGGAATCATTTCAGCCTTTCTTCTACAGCTGCTCTTACCCTGGTCTTAAGGATACAGTAAAAAAACCCCTCAGACACTGCTGCATCCCAGCTGAAAATTGCCAGTCAATTCCAGAGGATAGCTATTCCAAAATCCCCCAACCCAACCTAGCCTTCCTCCTCCCCTCTGCCTGTCTTATCTTGGTTCCTCATTACTTGACCCTTGGGACTACTGAACTTCATTTTGATTTGGCTTGATCCTCTTCCTAATTGTCAGATGACATTTAGATTTGTTCCCATTTGTTCTTTTCCAATTCATAAAACATTCTATAAACTTCAGAAAAAAAATGATCCTATCCCTCATCCAGACCTTTGATTTGATGGTATAATTACATGTTCACATCCTACGTTATCATCTGTGAGGAAAAGTTCAGTAGGCATCAAATTCTGTCTTCTGGAACCAGCTAACTAATTTTGAGGTATAAAAATTGTTCAGAACTTAGCCAAATTTAAGTTACTGATACCATCATTTAAAAAAAATTTTCATATTTTAAAATGAGTGAGTTTTCCTAGTTTTCAAATATTGTGTTGATCACTTTTATGGATCAGGGTGAATTTGTGTTCTATCACAGATTAAACAATTGATGGGAGCAAAGCATGAGGAGCTATTTGAATTTTGGTAAGGACATCTGGATTCACAAAGGAAAATGTTTTCAGAACAAATTTTTCTTCCTTTCCTCCCTCCACCCAAGGTTAATTTCTTTAGGTGCAAGACAATTTATTACCCAGCCTGACCACTCCCACTGCTAAGGGCAATTGCTTTCAGAATTTCACCATTTTGCATTTAACCCTAATCCTGGACAGAATTTACCAACTTCAGTCTACATCACAATAGCACTGATGGAACTTATTTCATCTCTCCTGTAAGTTTTTCTAATAAAACTAGAAGCTTAAGTTTATGCATTTCTTATGCAGGTGGTAATTGTATGATTGTCAAGATGGACATGACGTGAATTCTGGATTTTGAAATTCTTAGCCATGACACTTTGGGTTTTAAGATTGAATAGCTGGATTCCAAGCATGTGCCCTATGAAAGGGGGTGTACACAAGAAGGAAGAGCAGAACAAATGTTTAAAAAATGTAGTGAAGCAGTTTCATCCAATATGCAAGAAGCAGGCTGGCCCAGAGGAAAGACTACAGACCTGGGACTCACAGGACCTGGGTTCTAATTCCACTTCTGCCACTTGCCTGCTGTATAACCTTGAGCAAGTCACTTCATTGTGCTTCAATTTTCTTAACTGTAAATTGGGGATTCAGTACTTGGTCTCTGAGTCCCATGTGGGACAGGTACTGTGTCAGACCTGATTATCTTGAATCTATTCCAACATTAGAACAGTGCTTGACACACAGTAAGTGCTTAACAAATGCCATTTAAAAAAAAATACAATAACATAGGACTGTTGAGAGACTCACATAGTAGAGTGTGGCTCAGTGGAAAAAGCCTGGGCTTCAGAGTCAGAGGTCATGGGTTCGACTCCCGGCTCTGCCACTTGGCAGCTGTGTGACTGTGGGCAAGTCACTTCACTTCTCTGTGCCTCAGTTACCTCATCTGTAAAATGGGGATTAACTGTGAACCTCACGTGGGACAACCTGATTACCCTGTATCTACCCCAGCGCTTAGAACAGTGCTCTGCACATAGTAAGCACTCAACAAATACCAACATTATTAGATACCAGCCTGATAGGCAGCAATGAGAAGAGGAATTTCTCTGCTGAAGCCAAAACTTTTGGTGCACTGTAGTACTTAGTTTCAGAAACACAGTCAGGCCCAGACCAGAAGAGATCAATCTTTGTCTGCTTATAATGGGAAATTAACTGAGAGTAGCGGAGATCCCATTATTTTTGGTCTTTTTATTCCTGATTGAAAACTCTCTGATAATCATCATAATAATGATAATTATGCTATCTGTTAAGCGCTTACTATGTGCCTAGCACTGTTCTGAGTGCTGGGTTAGATACAGATTGTCCCACATGAGGCTCACAGTCTTTATCCCCATTTTCCAGATGAGGTAACTGAGGCCCAGAGAAGTGAAGTGACTTGCCCAAGGTCACTCAGCAAAGTGGCAGACCTGGGATTAGAACTTATTACCTCTCAGGGATCAGTAATGAGTGAGACTGAGTGTCCTGCACAGAAAGCTATAGGAGAATAAAACCCTGGAACCTGGAGAATGGGCACTTGTGTTTCCGTCATACTCTCGTTCATGGATGTGAAGCAGCGTGACTCAGTGGAAAGAGCACGGGCTTTGGAGTCAGAGTTCATGGGTTCGAATCCCAGCTCGGCCACTTGTCAGCTGTGTGACTTTGGGCAAGTCACTTAACTTTTCTGTGCCTCAGTTACCTCATCTGTAAAATGGGGATTAAGACTGTGAGCCCCACGTGGGACAACCTGATTCCCCTGTGTCTACCCCAGCGCTTAGAACAGTGCTCGGCACATAGTAAGCGCTTAACAAATACCAACATCATCATCATCTCATCATTCATTCATTCATTCAATCAATCATTCATCCATTCAACTATGCTATGTAAAGAGATTTTCTAGTGGTAGAAGGAAGCAGCGTGGCTCAGTGGAAAGAGCCCGGGCTTGGGAGTCAGAGGTCATGGGTTCGAATCCCGGATCTACCACTTGTCAGCTGTGTGACTGTCAGCAAGTCACTTAACTTCTCTGTGCCTCAAGTTCCCTCGCCTGTAAAATGGGGATGAAGACTGTGAGCCTCACGAGGGACAACCTGATGACCTTGTATCTACCCCAGCACTTAGAACAGTGCTCTGCACATAGTAAGCGCTTAACAAATACCAACATTAATCTGTGCCAAGCACTCTACTAAGAGACAGGTTAGACACAGTAATGTCTCACATGGGGCTCAGAGTCTAAGTAGGAGGGAGGAGGATTAAATCTCCATTTTACAGATGAGGTAACTGAGGCACAGGGAAGTTAACTGACTTGCCCAAAGTCACCCAGCAAAGAGTGTCTGAGCTGGGATTAAAACCAAGGTACTCTGACTGTCAGACCCAAACTCTTACCACTAGTCCATGCGGTTTCCTATGTCAAGGCAACTACTGATTAAAGAATTCCATCTACAAACAAGGTTTTCATGAACAAATGCATTTCAGCAGAGGTTAAAAAGAACCCTGGCTGTGTCCATAATTGAAGAATCCAATTCCATCAGAAAACAAAAAAAACAATAACTGGCAACAATAAATGAATAGGCAAAATATTAGGTCAGTCCCAGTTTAAACCATGAAGTAGAAAACAAATTTGCCTGATTAAATATTGTTATCACTGAAACATAATTCCAGAGCAGGTCCAGATGGTCCTTCATTTCAAAGGAAGTGTTCATTTCTAAGAGTGAAACAGGAAACCAACTCTGCCTTCCTGCTTGCCATGTGTTAATTCTATTGTGGGTCCCCAAAAGGCCTAGTAGAGTGCTGCTTTCATTGATGATGGCAGTGATTATGATGCGATAAAATAGAGGTCAAGCAAGGTTCGTGGGGAAGAATCTTAGTTTGTTGTAGATAATCACAAAAATTAAATCTGTTTTATTGAATATCTAAATAGTAATTTATGCACTTGTATGAATTTATCAACACCATTTATTGATATTATTAAATTATACATAATGTATTATTATGAACATTATAATGTAAACATAATTTATGGTATTTGCCCACTATTTTATCACATTGGCTTCAGTTGTTCAAGATGTTGGAAGGTAAAATTAGACAGAGAGCCAAATGAGACATAATTTCTGTGGCATATGTTTCTAAGCAGCTGTGTTGCAAGTTCTGTTCTGACACAAACAACAATCCATATTTTGCAGTATTTTTCACTGAAATAATTCCACAGGACTATATGATGCCCCTCCCCCCCAGTTAAAAGTGTTGTTTATTTTAGTGCTATTATTTGTGATTCTGACTGGGTGGAAAGTGAACCAGTATCAAGCTTAATAGGTAGTATATTAGAAGCTTGGTTACATTCTACCCAGTGCAAGTCATGGCCAGATATTTATTAGCTTCTCCCCATTCACAGTGATGATTCTGAGAGCACAGACTTCAGTAGGACAGTTTACAAATTGTGATGGAAAAAAATAGAATTTAGTTTCAAAGTACCTGGTGAGAATTTATCAATATTCATTTTTAATTGGAATTAAAAGCTATTCCATCAATCAGTGGTATTTATTGAGTGCTTACTATGTGAAGAGCATTACTAAGTGCTTGGAAGAGTACAGTGAAACAATCAGTAGACGAGTTTCCTGCCCATAACAACCTTCCAGTCTAGAGCTATTATGTAGAGCTATCTAGAGCTATTAACAGTTGGATTATATCACATTACATATAATGAAGTCATTAGATACAAGTCTTAAAATACCATTTTCTTCCATTAACTGAGATATTTTAATATTTAATTTCTATATATATCCCATATTTATTAGAATTAGGTTTCACTCAAAGTATCAAGTTGTACTACAGAGTATAAAGCTTTTTCCTTCTATGTATTGCTTTTCACTAAAAAACCACCCAGCTCATCCCATTATCGTATGGGATAACCAAACGTTTGTGTACCAATGAACATTAACCATCAATCTTTCTCATCTGCAAAATGGGGATTAAATACCTGTTTTACCAACTCGATAGACTCTGAGTACCTATATCTGACATGATTACCTTCTATCTTCCCTAAAGCTTAGTACAGTGCTTGTTATGGACCAAATAATGTACACAGTTATTATTATTATCATTATTATTATTATTGGCAATTCACAACATCACTAACAGTAACACAACACTGGATAAGCCTGAATGTATAGTAAAGAGAGAATATATTTTAAATCTAATGAAAAAGTCATTATTTCAGGAAATAGCATCTATGTTAAGCTTACTAAAGACCAGCACCTACTTGTAATACCTTATTTGGAAAAAGAACAATTCATTATCTGCATTTAAATATGCAGCCAAATGAGGTGAAATAAGTTATAATTCTGGAATATTTTCATTTGAAAGAACTCTCATATGTTTTTACTGTCACACTTCAATAATATTCATTAAAGTTATTTAGGGATTAAAAGAAACAAAATGTCAACATGTATGACAAGAAAAGGAATGCATTCTATTGACTGAGCCTTTTTCAATTAAGGAAAGTGGCTAACTTGATTTTAAAGAATGTTATGTTATATGACACCGCGAAGCCATACGTCTCATAATAGAATATGACGGCCAGAATGAATAATAGCTTGCTTTCATGCCATGACTTGTGAAACATGAATTTGACAGGCAGATCCCTGAGTGATCAATAGTATTTATTGAGTGTCTGGGAACTTGCAATACATCAGGGGAGTCAGGCACTAAAATAAATTACAGATAGGGTGAAATAAGGGGGAGTACCCCAAGTACTTGTATAGCAATTGGTTGAATGTAGGATGTTGAGATGAGGGGCAAATCAGGGAAGCCAACTGGAGAGAATGTAATTTCAGAAGGTTTTTGAAGATGGGGAGAACAAGGGTTTACCAAATGTGAATGGGGAGAGTTTCTATCAGAAGAGAGAGTATGAGCCTCTTGTCAGTGGGGTGGCAGGGGTGAGTGGAGGTGGATCAGGACTTCTGATCTATGATGTTGCTGTATCTTATTAAGACACTGTGCTGTTTAGGGGTGAGAATGGTGGACAGCTGAAGCAAATATAACTTCCAGCCCAGTCTTCAGAGTAATTGGTGTTTTGAAACTGAGAGCAGGGTGCTCAGTTATTAATACTGCTGTCCAAATTGTCTTTCTTAGTCCTCTGAACATAGCATTGGAAATTCTGATTGATGAATCCAGGCAATCACTGTGATCAGTGAAAATTATTGGGAAACTATTGAGTGTGAAATAACTTACACTAAGTGCTCACAACAATATAACAGAAGGAAGACACAGACGTTTACAATCTAATGTGGTAGATTGACAAAAATCGTTTACAATTTTAGACAATTTTTTTTATATTGGGACTACATTAATGCACTTCGTATGATTTCCTATAGGGAAAAAATGTAATTAACCACTTGCTTAAGTAATACTCTATTTTCATGGAATTCATTAAGGTTGCTAACCAGGGTATAGCAGAAATATGTTAGAGATTCGCATAGAGGTCTGACAAAATGCATTAAGCATGATAAAGCCTATTTCACTGATTAAGCTCTATTAGGAAAGACTACAAGTTGAATGTATCATAATTCTGACATTGCTAAAATTGTGGTTTAATTTTTCAAATTTTCCTGAGGGTTTTTAATAACATCCAATCACATTGCCTCCCCAAGAATGCTCACTGCCTCCTTTTTGACTACACTGTTTATCAGAACCTCTATCCCTGGATATGTCACACTCCATCAAAAATAATGAACCTGACTAATCTAGCTTTAAATCTTTTCATGTTCTTCCCACGGACTGTGTACTTGTTACTACACCTTTAACCCTTTTCTGAATTCTAGGCAAGAAAGAAAAATAATTTCCTGTCCTACTCCCTATTTAATGTGATTGACATGTAACTTGCTCATTACTATTTTATCAAAAGTCATCTTTTATGATTCATGAAGAAAGAGGGGTCAGCAATGTAATTTATCCTCATCTGTCATGAGCTCAGGACTGGTTCATAAACATGCTAGGTTCATTTATACACCTACCCACACCTACCATTAGGGTCTACTGAGAGGTAGCATTATTCAGTTTCTCAACTGTGGAATTCTGGGAGAAGTATCTGTGGTTAAGACCCAGGACTTATCTTGGTATTACTTGATATACCTGTTCAGGTACAGGGATATGGCTAGGATATGTAGCCTATTACAACTTCTATAGGCTATATATCGTAAGTATGAAGAAATCTTAAACACTGAGTTTCTGGCTTCTACTTGAAACATGTATTAAATCAGGAAAAGTGTAAAGAGATCGCCAAACCTGAAAGTAGGATTAATAATGAATGGAGGAAGAGCACTAACTTTTTTAGACACTGAAAATCATTTTTTAGTAAAGTTCATACAAGTGGAAAGAATTGAATTTTAACTAAAAAGTTTTCAGAAAGATTAGAAAATCTTCAAGAAGGAGTTTAAATGATGTTCCCAGGGACAAGTGCACCAAGGGAGTGGAAAGGAGAGAGGAGATGTATAAAAGTAGAGCTGAGAAGGACAAATATGAAAGGATCAGGTCTATTGTAATGGAAATGAGCTATTTCAAGTTTGATTTGGGATTTATGAATATTAATCTTGAGGGAAGTAAGATATATAAATGAGGATTATTAATGTGTCTTTATAAATATAGAAAATTTTATTTCTTTCCCTGGGAAAGAAATAGGCAAGCAGGAGATGGTCACATAAAGAAAATGCTGTGAGAAGAATTCAACTGAGACCTAGCTGGAAGATAACAATTTAAATGAGGCTCATACCATGAGGAAAGATCCTACCTTGTAGCTGTGCTTTCTGGGGTCCCTATTCATACTGACTCTATAGTCAAAGAAATGTGTGACTTTTGTTTGAAAGGATGAATGGAATCTAAAAAGGAAAGTTATCACATTATAGTAATGTATTGGATCCAAAAGGAAAAAAAAATCAATGTAATTAGACAGCCTTAATTAACACTGATAGTAAACATTTACTCTGAAATATTTGCTAGACTTTGTTTCCATAGGGGGTTGGGGGAATCACAGCTGAGCAGTGACATTATTTGAGCAAATTAACAAATGTCTAAAAGTAAAATTCATAATAGGAATTGTGTACGTTATGTGCTTAATATGTGCCCAGTGTATTAGATAGATACACAGTAATCAGATTCAACACAATCCCTGTCCGACATGGAGCTCACAGTTTAAGTGAGAAGAAAGACAAGTATTTAAATTCCCACTTTACAAATAAGGAAATTGTGGCAGAGAGATGTTAAGTCCAATCCAGTCCCTCATGCCTCCTGTCCACCTCTGTTAGAGAAAAGCCCAGCCTCCTCCAAGAGCAGAGGGTTGACAGAAGGTGGGCAGCAGGGACATTACGCTCCCTTTCCACCAGTACTCTGGGGTACATGGGGTGTGGCTTGAGTGGTAGGGAATGCCACATCTTCACACCAGTTTCTATCAACCTTTGACTGGAACAAAAAGTGAGCAAATGTGTTTTGTCTTCCTCACTAGATGGTAAAATCCAGGAGGACTGAGTTTGGGCTTACTAATTCTAAGGTACTTCCCCAAGTGTTTTCCTAAGAGCTTAGTACAGTGCTCTGCACATAGTATGTGCTCAATAAATATCATCGGTTTATTGATTTTTTTACACACCATAGGCCCTGAACTAATGCTATTGATAGATCATTTATGTCATTTATATGCAACGATAATTATTGTATGTTAGCATTTTTGTCTTAGAAAAAGAAATGGTTTATCAGTAACTCACTCATCTCTTGGAAGGTTTAGAGAGCAGGAAGTGATTTGATTGTATTGTATCTATACCAGCACTTAATACTTAACACATACCACAGTAATTATAATAATCTCTACTTGTGAGTTATCCTGGCTCTACCATTTGTCTGCTGTGTGACCTTGAGTGAGTCACTTCACTTCTCTGTGCCTCAGTTTCCTCATCTGTAAAATGGGGATTAGATTTATGAGCCCTACATGGGACAGAGATTGTGTACTACCCAATTTTCTTGTAATTACCCCAGTACTTAGTACAATGCCTGTCACATAGTAAGTACTTAACAAATGCCACCATTATTATTATCATTATCATACCTCTCTAGAAGAAGGTAAATCATACCATACTTCTTTCCATGAATTATCTTTAAAAATTGGATCAGATAATATTAATTGAAATTAGGTTTCACAAGAACTTGCTTATACTGGCAAAGTCCTGCTCATCTGAATAGACTTAAAGTTGAATCAATCAAGCTAAAAATCCATGGCACTTAAGGGAAAAATACTTAAAGCTACAATTAATATTAATTTGGAAATCCAGAGTGGTTGCTTTGAAACAGCTGATACATGATTAAATTGTCCTTTTTCAAAGAACCCAATAGAAAACAAACGAAAGAGCAGAACTATCAAGTAGCACAAGTGGAAACAGCATTGGGTGAGGATTATACTAATAATCATCTAAATTACTAGTCCCCACTTAAAATTACAACAGAAACTGAGAAGAAAAGCCATGTAGTTAAGGAGGAAGAAGGAGTATGTAAAGAAGCAATCAGATGAGGTAATTAAGTCATCATTTCTAACAAAGCACTGGAGTGAATTAATTTAGTTACCAGAATTCTAACAGAGGTAGGAGATATAGAAGAGACTTTAGGGAAAGTTTAAATAGCTTGTTGAGGACAAAACTAAGTCAGAAGTCAACTTGATCTATTTTATTTTTTACCATTAAGAAGCATCCAGTCTGCTCAGTACCATACCACTACACATTATAATTGAAGTAAGGACAATATGGATTATAGCATGCTACAAAAAAAAAGTAGGTTCTCAATAATTGCTGCTTATTGATTGATATCTTTATTTTGTCTGTGAGTGTATGCGCCATTATTTAATTGCTGTCCTAACTTTGCTTGTTAAAAAAGTTTCTCTTACTTTTCTTTATCCTCTCTGCACACAGATAAATTCCCATACATAAACACTCATATCCATCAATCAATTATTCAGTGATATTTATAGAGCACTTACTTTGAGCAGAGTAGTATACTAAGTGCTTGGAAGGTATGATGAAAAATAGGTATAGATTACCCCTGCCCATTAGGAGTTTACAGACTAGAAGGAGAAACAGTCATTAAAGTATATTACAAACAATAAATTACAGGTGGAAAAAGTATTCATTCTCACTACTCTCTCAACTCGTGACACACAAACTCATACCCTTAAATGTACCCAGTCATAAACATAGACTCATTCACAGAAACGGACACATGCACACAATAGGACTAGTTCTCAGTATGGTTTCAGACATACATTTACCCTCACCCACGTTCAATCATGTACTGACTCATGCTAACGCATGTTTGGACACTTATCCTCATACAAACTAAAAGATCTGAACTCAGAAACCCTGCCAATTTTGTCAGGAGTTTACAAAACCATGGAGAGGCTATGGTATATGTTTTTGTCCCACATTCAATTGCCAACTGTCCACTCACATTACTGAGGCTCCAAGGACCCCAGGCTGACATAATAACATAGAGCTTATACTGTCAACAGAGCCAGTGTTTAGCAGCCACTGCTTAGGCAAATGGTGTCATACTATTCCAAATCCAAGGATGAGCCTTATTGTTTACCTGAATATTTTACTTAAATCCAACGAAAAGTCAGAGCCAGACAGCCTGGATTAAAATGTCATATGTAATGTAGTTCCTCTTACTTGGATTTGAAGAAAAATCCTGAAGTAAATATTGAAGTTCAAACTTGGCTTTTGATAGCTAGCTAGCTAGGTAGATGGATAGAGATGGATAGACAGATAGATATAGCTAGTTATATGGATAGATAATTATCAGCAGCAGCAGCACCTGTGGTATTTATTGAGTGCTTAGCTAGATGGTATAGTCCAAGCTGCCTGACTCTGACTTCTTACTAGGGATATATATAGATAGCTATCTACCAGTGTGTATCTATCAATCAATCAATCAATCTATCTATATCTATCTCTATATACAAATATATATTCCATATGTTTATACCTTATATGAAATATAATTATACATATAGATAGACCATGTTTTGGAATATGCATGCAGTTCTAGTAAAATAAAATTATTCTTGATACATTTGTTTTAATATTGTGAATACATTCTGGATTTGTAGGCAGGAGTAATAGGTTATATTGGCATTATCATAGCTTCAGAAAACTTATAAACTTATACTTCATTTTGTATAGGCAAACTGATTTGTATACTAAGTATAACTAAGGAGAAAAAAGCATTACTTTGGAATACTTTGGAAATGAAAGAAATTGTAAAAATGCTCTGATGAAACTATGATGTTTAGCTAACTCTTAATTTATGCAGGTCAATTTAGGGAAGTAGAATCAGTGATATTAGCCTAATAGAACATACTCTATAATATGAATTGAAGCTTAACCAAACACTTTAGAGAATCCTGGAAAAAAAGCTTAAAAGCTCTTTTTGATCATAATAGTATAAAGAGAGTATAGGCAGATAGGCAGACATGATGAACAAATATTCCCCAGTGGACGTTTTCAATATATATTTGAAATAGAATTCCATTGCAGAATTAGAGAAAACACTTCCAATGTCAAATGTCTATCAGTAAACATGATGCAATGCCAGAAGAAAAAAGGGTGTGCATGCATGCAGCGGAAATTTAGGCACATTAAAAACGTCATGAATTTTCCTTGATGTTGTTCATGTTTGTAAAGAAAGTAATGCCTGCTTTATTTAAAGGGTAATGAAATACTGAATACAGAATGAAGGAAATAAAATGGACCTTGTCAGATTGTTTTGTTGCAAGTGGCTACATCTACTCCAGTGTTTCAAAACATCAGCAAACTCAATGTGTGGTAGGGGTGGAGAGTAAGGTCAAGGCATGTCTTAGGTTGTTTTTTCTTAATTTTGCAGAAATGTTTTGAGAATTATCCACACATTGGAAGAGTTCTATTGGTGAAAATCTCTGACAATAAAATTCAAATTCAGAAAGATATTGGGGAAAACTATAGAACATTTGACCAGGTTTGTTTCTACCTAGGGACTGGAAACAGCTAATCATAGCTCTAAGCCAGCAGTTGGTCAGGTATTCAAATAAATAATGAGATGCTCTCCTGTCTCCTTGCAGGCACCCTGAAAACAGGCATCTGAATTGCTATTGGTATTGGTCCAAGTGCTTTAGGGAGGACATTATTAGATTAAAAAGCATATCAGAAGGCAAACATATTGAGTGATTAGTACAGTGCTTTGTACACAGTAATCACTCAATAAATATGATTGAATGAATGAAATCAATTTAGTGAGTGGGAATATCATTTATAAAGGATTAAAGGATTTATATGCCAGTTCTGAACTACGTCTCATAAGCAATTCAATAAAAGAGGATGAAGTGGAGTACTAGATGCTCCAAAAGGAGTGAACTGTTGCCATTAACTTAAGACTGATAGTTCATGGATTAACATTTATGAAATTAGGGAGTTATTTTAGACTAAATGATATTACCCAGTTTTTTCTGCATGTATAGCTCTCATTCTTATAAATCATCAGCTTGGTCTTGACAGACTTGAATTTCATTACCTTTAACTATTACTTGAAAATCTTGAGTTTTATATTTTCAGTTGTATTCTTTTCCAATTTGTGGTACTGATTCAATCTTGTTGAAAATCTTATTCTGACATCTGTGGCTATTAGGGCTTCCATAGATCCAGCAATTAATTGGATCCTGAATGGAGTTCCTAATGCCATCTTTCTTTTAGGAGCATTAAATACCAGAAGGGTGGTATTGATGTTAATTAAAGAGCTGTAGTGGAGTCTAATTCTTTCATTTGAAATCATTTACTTGCTCCTGAGTTCTGAATAATAAAAAGTTCAACCTGAAGTCAGCTGCCCCACGGCTGTGACATTTTGGCAACCTCCTAAAAATGTAGTGCCCTTCCTTATTCATTTTTCTAGTTTCTTATCTTTATCATTGTAAAATAGTATGTTAGGGTAACAGATTGTTATTGCCACTTTCCATGACTACATTTGCCATCCTGTTGCCAATGAAGATCTCTGATTGAGTGTAGAGTTTCCTTTGGTGTAGACTGATAAACTATTTTGTTATCTTCATGTTAGAGTCAGATCATACCACCTAGCTGACTCTGAAAAGCAGTTTACAATCATTTGTTTGTGTTTTTAGGTCCAGTCTTCAAGGGCACATTTATATGCATGTAGCAAAACTTGAATATCTGATACTAGGAATTTCCATAGTTTTTGTAGCCTGTCAAATGGACAGTTTCCTGGAGGACCTTAAGTGGTGGCCCTTGTCTTAGTATGCAGGACCCTCGTTGAATCTTGCATCATGATAGTGTAGAATAAATTGAACAGGATTAGAGCTATTAAGAAGAAATGCTTTACTCCATCACATGACGTATCACCGTCCCTAGCCCAAAAAATCATGCTATTGTGGAAAAGACTCAGAATTTTGATGAGCTTGTTTAGGCAGACAAACCTACTGAGAAATCACCAAAATCCAGATTATTGATGTCAAATGATTATGTAAGGTCTATGAAAATGGAATACAGGGTCTGGGTATTGCTACCTAGAATTTTCTTGTATTCAACATGCTCCAAAGTCAGATCTGTTCTGCCAAGACCTGGTCAGAAGTCACTTTGAAATTCTGAAATTGTGTTGGCAATTATATTCTTCAGGAGACAGTCTAGAAAGACTCTGGCTAGGTGCTGGCCAGTAATGAAAGGTAAGTTGCCGTGCAAGTTGCTGCAGTCTGATCTACTTTCTTCTTGAAACTAGCCAGTCACTTACTGCTTCTGCATATGCTTTCAAGAAAGGAAGTTCCAAAGAAGTACTGAAAACGTTCTGAGGGCTCACTGTTAATTAATTCATTCCTTTAAATAAATAGATGGTCAGTGCAAAAACTTTGCAAAAACTGTTAAATGTGGTCTCTCTACCTGAGACATTTAATAGTGCTCTATGAAGTCTCACAGTGACTTCAAGTGAGTGTCTGGGCTCATGTTATAAAATCTTTCTGGGATTGGACTAGTTACATTTTCAGCACATATATAATCTAAGTTTCCTCATAAGCAATTTTATTTGATCTGGTTATCTTGCTTTTGCCTTTATTTTTATTACACATTTCACAAAATCGAGACTTGTAGCCAGATCACTATGGGTTTCTTGGGAGCAAAAGCACAGTAAGAACAAATGGGCAGATATTTAAACCTATTTCACCTGAACAAACTAATTAACTGTCATAGGTATATTTATCTTGGATCATCTTAATGACAAGTGGTTAAGATTTTTCTTGTTCAATTTTTCATTTCTGCCTATTTATATGAACTTAAGCATGAAATACAAGTTTCCTGTAAAACTTGAACTAGCCTACTTCCTAATACTTATGTACTGAAGAACTGGTCATGGGTTGATTAAATAAAGTTTACCTTATTTGCCAACAGAAGGGCAAATATAGTACATACTGCAGAGATTTGGCTTATATGTTGTTGTTTTTTTAATAAGTGTTTAGAATGCATAGCCCCAACTTTACCTGCCCTTTAAGAACCATCAGATGCAAATATGTTGGTCAGTAAACAGTAATGATTACACTATTTTGTGGAAAAAAAAAGACAAATACTTGGCCTAGTAAAGGCCAAATGGATACAAGCAAAGTGCATAGATTGGGAAGCTGATAGATTCTTGGAAAGTAAATAGTGTTTCATTTTAACACTTTTGAGAAGCTGCATGAACTATTGGAAAGATCATGGATCTGTAAGTCAGGGGACCTGGGTTCTAGTGCCAGCTCTGCCACTTGTGTACTTTGTGCCCTTGGGCAAGTCACTTCACTTCTCTGTGCCCCAGTTACCTAATTTGTAAAATGGACATTAAGACCATGATCCCTATGTGGGACAAGAACTGGATCCATTCCAATTAAATTGGGTATTAACCCAATTATCCCAGTGCTTAATACAGTGCCTGTACCTAGTAAACACTGAACAAATGCCACAATTATTATTATTCTTATTTTTATCATCATCATTACCATATGTAATCTCTCAAGACATGGAGACTTGAATCCATAAAATTATGAAAATAAATATCATGTCAGGCTGCCAAACACTGACTCTAACTCACCTTATTGTATTTTTTCATGATAATGCTATAATTGGCATTCAACTCCAGTTCTAACATTTTAGTAGGAAATAATAGTATTGTGACCTGAAGGTTTTCCTGATTTCTGGACTTCCATATTAATACATGATATACTTCTCTGCTTCAAAATCCGTGTCCCTAAAAG
The DNA here is from genome assembly GCF_004115215.2 of Ornithorhynchus anatinus. Lineage (NCBI taxonomy): Eukaryota > Metazoa > Chordata > Mammalia > Monotremata > Ornithorhynchidae > Ornithorhynchus > Ornithorhynchus anatinus. The sequence goes on from NC_041730.1 coordinate 106,084,680, forward strand.
TAAGGTACCAATTAACTTCCTGCCAAGCTGTCAAATGTCAGGGTGAGCTACTTTGAAATTTCCTCTGGAAATTTACTAAACCAAGTGATGCACAAAGAAGGAAAGATGTTATTAGAATGATTGTTTTAGGTAAATATAAGGAACTTCAATGTAGAGATGTCCTTTAGGCATTATATTTTAAAAATATTTGAAAAGGAAGTAGTCTTTCTCATTCATGTGATAGAATAGGATTTTAGGCAATTATAGATTTGTTGTGTTTTTTTATATTCCCTTCTTTCAATCCATCAACCAACCACATTTTTTAAGCACTTATGGAGTTCACTTGGCCACAAGCCATTGTGAACCATCTAACATCACCCAGTAAAGAAACCTGACAAAAGACACTAAGATCCCCCCAGTCAAGCTGCCAGAAACTACTTCAGACCATCAAACAATGTTCGGGACAGAGACCTGCCTAAGAACACTGAGATCTCTCTGCTGAGCCACCTCAAACTGGCATGGCCCAGGTCATCAGATATTGGGACCACTTCCTACTGTCTACCTGGTAGGACACTGACATTTCGTTTCTGTTGCTATAACAGCTGAAAAATAGTCATTCCTTTACCCTCCCTCTCCCCGCCTAAATTCATGGAACAGGTGTGTCTGTCTGACATCCTGATGCCAGTAACTGGGATTTTTACATATAAACAGCTGCCTGCCTTCACATAAATCCAGCCTCAGGTTAACTCCTAAACTGTCACCTCTTCACTCTCAAGGACCCAAGGACCTGCCCACAATTCAACAGTTTACTCAGGATACCACTGCACTAAGAGTCATTGCTGTTGATAAGAACATCTATGACCCTCAAACTTTCCTGACCTTTCATTCATTCATTCAATTATATTTATTGAGCACTTACTGAGTGCAGAGCTTGGGAGAGAATAATAAAAAACAGACACATTCCCTGCCCACATTGAGCTTACAGTCTAGATGGAGGGAGACAGACATCAGTACAAATCAATAAAATTACAAATATGTACGTAAGTGCTGTGGGCCTGGGTGCGGGGAAGAGCAAAGGGAGCAAATTGGGGAGTGGGAGATGAGGAAAAATGGGGCTTAGTCTGAGAAGGCCTCTTGGAGGAGATGTGCTTTCAATAAGACTTTGGGTGGGGGATGGAGAGAGTAACTGTCCATCAGATTTGAGGAAGGAGAGCAATGTGAGCCCGTTGTTGGGCAGGGATTGTCTCTGTTCCCGAACTGTACATTCCAAGTGCCTGGTACAGTGCTCTGCACATAGTAAGCACTCAATAAATGCAATTGAATGAATGAATTCCAGGACAGAGGCAAAATGTGGGCTAAGGATCGGTGGTGAGTTAGATGAGATCAAAGCACAGTGCTGCCAAATCAGTTCTCTACAAAAATGTTCAGTCCAAGATTCTCCACTCCTCAAGAATCTCCCGTGGTTGCCTATCCACCTCAATATCAAACCGAAATTCGTAACCATCAGTTTTAAAACACTCAATCACCTTGTCCCCTCCTACCTCATCTTACTGCTTTCTTACTACAACCCAGCTCACCAGCTTGATTCCTCTAATGCCAACCTACTCACTATACCTTGATCTCATCTATCTTGCCAATGACTCTCGCTCATGTCCTGCCTCTGGCTTGGAACAACCTCCCTCTTCAGTTAGAAAAACAACATGTCCTGGTAGATAGAGTGCGAGCCTGGGAGTCAGAAGGACATGGATTCTAATCCTGCCTCTGCAACTTGTCTGCTGTGTGACCATCTCTGTGCCTCACTTATCTCGTCTTCAAAATGGAGATTAAGACTGTGACCCCCATGTAGGAAAGGTACTGTGTACCTGCTTGTAACCACCCCAGAACTTAATACAGTGCCTGACAAGTAGTAAGCACTTAATAAATACCAGTATTATTATTGTTATCAAATCTGACAGAAATTACTCTCCTCACATTTAAAGCCTTAGTCTAAGTACATCTCCTCCAAGAATACTTCACTGCAAAAAACCCTCTTTTCCTCTTTTCCCACTCCATTCTGTGTTGCCCTGATTTGCTCCCTTTATTAACTGCCCTGCCCCCTCAACCCTGCAACACTGAAGTATATATCCATAATTCATTTATTCTTCTTTCATTCATTCATTAGTATTTATTGAGTGCTTATTATGTGCAGAGAGACGTACTAAGTGCTTGGAATGTACAGTTTGGCAAAAGATAAAGGCAATCCCTGCCCAATGATGGGCTCACAGTCTGAACAGGGGAGACAGACAGCAAAGCAAAATAGAACAAAACAAAACAAGACATCATCAAGATAAATAGAATCAAGGAGATATACACCTCGTTAACAAAATAAATAGGGTAATAAATGTATAGTAATAATAATGTTGGTATTTGTTAAGCGCTTACTATGTGCAGAGCACTGTTCTAAGCACTGGGGTAGATACAGGGTAATCAGGTTGTCCCACGTGAGGCTCACAGTCTTAATCCCCATTTTATAGATGAGATAACTGAGGCACAGAGAAGTTAAGTGACTTGCCCACAGTCACACAGCTGACAAGTGGCAGAGCCGGCATTCGAACCCATGATCTCTGACTCCCAAGCCCGTGCTCTTTCCACTGAGTCATGCTACAAATGAGCACAGTGCTGAGGAAAGGGGAAGGGGGAAGAGCAGAGGGTGGCACGGGGAGGAGAAGAAGGGGGAGCAGAGGGAAAGGGGGGCTCAGTCTGGGAAAGCCTCCTGGAGGAGATGAGCTCTCAGTAGGGCTTTGAGGACGGGAAGAGAGTTAGTTTGGTGGATGTGAGGAGGGAGGGCATTCCAGGACAATGATAGGACATGGACCGGGGGTCGATTGGGACAGAGAGGAGGTTTTAGGCAGGGAAGACCTGTTGTCCAGGTCAGATATAGCCTTTCAGATCATGTTTTCCCTCACACTGACTTATTTAATCACTGTATTTCTATTTGATACTTCTGTTAGTATCCAGTATTCAATTTACATCAGTGGTAACAGTTCTCAATAAATACTGCTTTCAAATCACATGACATCTATTCACATGATCAGTGGGAAAAAAATGTGCTCAGATCAAAAGGCAAATGCATGCACCAGTTTCCAATTGTTAGATGTTCCAATTGTTTCTAAATACTGCGTCTCTATTTTTCCTGATAGAGTTTTGTGGGTATTTGGCTATTTATACCTTCTGTGAATTTTTGTAAAATATTCAAAACATCTTGTGAGTGAATCAAAATGCACAGTTTGTGAGAGTTTTATTTTCTGCTGGAATTTGCATAAAATTAGAGATTAGAAACATCATATCACATAAGCTTTTCTTACGTCCTTCACTATAATAGCTCCTCATCCCATTTAATTCCCTGAAAATGTACTGCCTCCATCTTAATGGAAGTGAAAGGAAAAATCTGAAAAAAAATCTTAGTGTAAAGAGTAATATTTATTTAACAACTCAGTACATTTTCTGGGGACGATTCAACACCATGTCCATTCAAAAAGGTTTAGCTTGGACTAATTCTTAAAGAGAACGGTATTATGTGTTAACCTTTGGGAACTAACTTTCATTAGTAGCCCCTACATATCTTGTTTCTTGGTGTCAGGTGTTGAAAGGAGGCATCCTTTCACAGGATCAACATTTCACATGTCTGTAAGGGAACATGTGATCCCTATGCCAGACTGTTTGATCATGCACATACTGCCTAATGAGGCAGTGTCCCTATTCCAGCCCATACTTCACTCTACTGCACAGATCTTTTTTTCTAAAAATAAAAAATTCAGTTTATATCTCCCCCATCCTCAAGAACCCCTAATGGTTGCCCATCCACCTCTGTATCAAATAGAAACACCTTCCCTTTGGCTTTAAAGCACTCAATCTGCTTGCCCACTCCTTCCTTACCTCCTGATCTCTTACTATATCCCAACCCACACAGTTTGCTCCTCTGCCAGCTTACTCCCTGTACCTCAATCTACTCTCACTGTTGACCCCTTTCTCATATCCTGCCCCAAGCCTGGAACTCCTTTCTCCTCCATAAACACCAGGCCACCACTCTCCCCACCTTCAAAGTATTATCAAGGTCACAGTTCTTCCAAGAGGCCTTCCCCGATTAAGCCTCCTTTTCTATGGCTCCCTCTCCTTCTGCATCATTTATGCACTTGGATTCGTGATCTTTAGATATTTGATATTCACCCCACCATCAACTCCAGATCACTTATCTACAGATCTTTATATTATAAATTATTGATTTATATTAATGTCTGCCTCTTCCTCTAGATTGTAAGCTCCATTGTGGGTAGGGAACTTGTCTGCCAACTCTGTTATATTGTAGTCTGCCATAGATAAATACCCTCAGTAAATACCACATGGTGATAATGATGAACTTAAAGTTTATTGTAATTTCAGGTTCAGTGTTAGATTCAAACTCATACAGCATGTCTCTGATATCAATTTAAAAGGCCATGAAAAAGTTAATCTAGAAAACTACTCTGAAAGCTCTTTTCAGCAGCAATCACAATGATTTATGGTGCATAGTATTAATACCACCAAATAGTTACTTAAAATATAATACAATTTCCTGCATCATTGTTTATTTTCTGAACACTTTTGAAAAAGTTATCCTTTATACACCAAATTATCTTTTTAAAATAGGAACTACCAAAGTAAGGATCATTGGGCCTAATACATTTATTCATTACTAGAATGATTCATTTTCATACTTCATGATTCTATGTGACCCTAAATATTTCTCAAAAAAATGTCTTTTTTGTGGCAAAAATATGAAGTCCTAGTAATTGGCTGCCTTTCTTCAAAACATGTAACATATCATTCATTCATTCATATTCATAAAGTGCTTATTGTGTGCAGAGAGCTGTAATAATAATAATGACATTTGTTCAGTGCTTGCTATGAGCCAAGCACTAAGTGCTGGGGTAGATACAAAGTAATCAGGTTGTCCCATGTGGGGCTCACAGTCTTAATCCCCATTTTATAGATGAGATAACTGAGGGACAGAGAAGTAAAGTGACTGGCCCAAAGTCACACAGCTGACAAGTGGCAGAGCCAGGATTACAACCCACGACCTCTGACTCCCAAGCCCAGGCACTTTCCACTGAGCCACACTGCTTCTTGAATGCTTGCTGCTGTACAATACACAAAAAACAGTGACAGTCCCTCCCCTTAATGAGCTCACAGTCTGGTATGTGTGGGGGGGGCTCAGACATCAATACAAATAGACATCAGTGCAAATAAATAGAATTATAGATATATACATAAGTGCTCTGGGGCGGGGAGTAGGGGGAAGAGCAAAGGGAGCAAGTCAGGGAAATGCAGAAGGGAGTGGTATAACAGACCTACATTTTGATTTAGCCCATGTATGTCTGCCTTCCCCTACTATGAATTTTGAGGAATTACCAAGTACTCTATACTAAGCTTGATACAATGAAAGAAGTGTGATTTGCACGGAGGCATTAGTTTGGCTTACAAAGTTGTCTGGACATCCATCAAATCTGCCAGTCCAGTGTTAAAGAGGTTGAACTACAGTCCAAATTGCTGTGGCCTCCCCCTTCAATTCCTATGATGCAATCTAACAACATTCTGGTATGTGAAGCACTGCCCCACTGTATCTCTTTCCTTGCACATGTCTCAGGCTGCTGCTTGTCTGGAATTTACATTTTTGTTATTTTTTCATTATAAAGGAAACACTTTTTCTTTAGTTTGCATTTGTTCAATGAAAAGAAAGCAAACGTAAGACTTGGTATTTCTCATTTCATCTCCTCTGCCCACCCAACAGTGGGAGGGACCTTGGGTAGTAGGAACTGGGGAAGCAGTGTGGCTCAGTGGAAAGAGCCCGAGCTTGGGAGTCAGAGGCCATGGGTTCTAATCCCGGCTCTGCCGCTTGTTAGCTCCGTGACTTTAGACAAGTCACTTAACTTCTCTGTGCCTCAGTTCCCTCATCTGTAAAATGGGGATTAAGACTGTGAGTCCCATAAGGGACAACCTGATCACCTTGTATCCCCCAGCGTTTAGAACATTGCTTGGCACATAAGAAGCACTTAACAAATACCATTATCATTATTAATGGTAAAGAATCCTCCTTAACAGTCGATGCTGGGAAAGCCTGGCCTGGCTCCTGTCCCCAGGAGTGTTTTGTTTTTTTTGTCAGTTATTAAATAAACAGGAAACAGACATGAGGCTTCCCTTTTTGTCTCCTCTCCTTCCCCAACTTGGGAAGGTGGACTTGGAGCAGTATGACTCCTCCTGAGCTCTCTTCTTCCCCCTCCACCAGCCACCTGCATAACCCAAGCCAGGTCCTTCCCCTTCTGAAGTATTGAGCACGACAGTGACAGTGAGTGGTGGTGGCAGGGTGGCGGTAGTGACATCTTTAATCCCCTGTCATGGATATCAGCTCACGAAGCAAAATGGCATAGTGGATAGACCATGGTCCTGGGAGTCAGAAGGTTATCGGTTCTAATCCCAGCTCTGCCACTTGTCTGCTATGTAAGCTTGGGAAAGTCTCTTAACTTCTCTGTGCCTCAGTTACCTCATCTGTAAAATGGGGATTGAGATTAGGAGCCCCACGTGGGAAAAGGACTGTGTCCAACCTGATTTGCTTGTATTTACCCCAGTGCTTAGAACAGTGCCTGGCACATAGTAAATACTTAAATACCACAATTATCATTATTATTATCATTACTGAGAAGATGAACCAGGGCAACTTCCATTGCTGCTTTTCCACACCTGAACATGGGAAGATGAGTCAAGACAGCAGAAGAAAATGTGTTTTCCTGTTTCCCCCACTCCAGAGCCCCAGAATTGAAGTGGGACAATTAGGTCAGTGTGAGTTTCTTCCTCCTCAGTTTCATGGAAAGTCCTGCCTCACTGTTCCCCAAAGCCACTCCTTCTGCTCACCAGATTGGGTAACCTAGTAATTCAAATTATGAAATGGAGCATTCACCAGATTTGGCAAATTTAAACTCTGAAATGGAGCATTCAATAGCCATTAAAAAAATTCTTGTTTGATTTAGTTTTTGAGAGACTTCGCCCAAAAATTGTTACGTAGAGTCAAAGTCTCCACCTCATCCTGGAACAAATGAAAGTGCCAAAGAACGTTAGTAATAAGGGCAATGTGGCTGGGGAAATTTCTAGATTGAAATTTTTGGATGAGATTGAAGGGCTCAGAGTTGGGATGGGATTCTGGAAAAGAAGGATCAGGGACTGGAGCCCTTTAGGATTGAGGCTAATAATAAGCTGGAGTGGGCTTTCAGCAGAGGTCCCTGACCTCCTGTTTCCTATTAAATGACCAGTTGCCAAACCAGAAGTGTACCAGGCCAATCAAGAAATATCTTGGTTCCAACTCTGGCTAGGGAATCAGTGGAACCACTTGATGATAAGATACACTCAGTGACAAATAGGTTTTAGATGAGAGCTTTAATGAACTTTTCAGTTTGGTTTATCCTGAGGAAGATATTAGAGAGATTTCAACATGCAAAAGGGTTTTATTTTAAAAGCAAATAAGGCAGAAGAACTTAAGAAAGTGAGGTAACTTTATAAGATAACGTTCCCCTTCAAAGGCTTTTTCAAGGGTTTGGAAGAATTATCAGTGATGGTTAATAACTCCTCATCTGTTTAATATTGTGATGTCACACTTTGAATTACTTTAAGATGAAACAATAGTTAGTGCTATTTACCATTATGGTGTATATACACCATAAAAACAAGCAAAAATTTTACTTTTCCAGAGGTTCTGAAACAGATTCTAATTTTTAATATGTAAATCTTATAGCCTGACTGCTCATATGCTGGTGTGCCATCTGCCTCCTTTCTAGACATACAGACAGGCAGACAGTCAAATACATATGCACGCACACGTGCACATATATACCTTTAAATATATATAAATAAATGTGTGTTAGTGTTACAATGACTTGGTAGAATTTGATACCTTCCCAGAAGGATCATAGTGTCCCAAGGTTGTTTCATTAATGACATAGCCCCAGAAAGATTGGGCGTGTTGGTAAATTTAAATCTTGCAGTTTTATAAGGCTAGATGCCACGATTGACCTAAAAACTAAATTTCAGTCTATCAGTTAATCAGTGCTATTTATTGAGGACTTACTATGTAAGGAGCTCTTTACTAAGCACTTTGGAGAATACACTGAGTAAGAGTTAGGTAGGTATAGATGATTCCAGTCCAAGAGGTGCTTACAAACTAGAATATGACACAGTAAAATACATTTCAGATACATCGTATGTACATATACAAAGGAACTGTGGAGTTAAGGTTGGGATGAATGTCTAAGAGTAACAGGCCCCAGTGCATATATTAATGCTTAATATTATATTTGTACCTCACTTTATCCATTTTCCAAATGACATGCATGTGTTCATTTTACCTGTCCTTATTGCCAGATTGTAAGAATTCAGTAAATAATATAGCTATTAACACATTTATTGAGGATCAAAAAGAAGGAGGTGATGTTGGTTGGATTTCATTGCATACCAGCAATATGATTGTCCAAAATAAAGACGTACAAGGATTTTGACTCTGAATCATTACTGGTAACTTTAAAAATGCCTTGTCTAAATGTTCCCTGCATGTAACTTGTCAGGTAGTTTCTGTTCAGGAAAAACTCTAAGAAAGTCTGTTCCTTAACACCATTAACCCAATCATTCTGATTTCTTTCATAGATGCAGCCTAAGTATTTTAGGAGTGATTGGGCAAAATTAGGTTCAGTGAGAAATTAGACTAGCCAAAAATATCTTGATTTTAGGCAAAATTGGAAAAAACGGTCCACAAAAATGGAACTAAACTAAGTTAGGCTGTTGATGTTTAATGCCAGCTGACACATGATCAGTCATAATCCCAACCTTGGAAACATTGGCAAAATTCAATAAAAGTTTTTGTAATCCCAAGGATTTTTCAAATGTATTTACACTGTTAGTGTAGATGAAATGTCCTACAGCCAATAAGCTTTTGTGAACTATAACTAGGTGGAAATTCCATAGTAAATAGTCTCCTTGTTTCTTTTCTACCATACTTAAAGTTACGTACTGGGCATCTACATGATTTGATAACAGTGTATTTTTTCAGTAGTTTCACTATTATATGGATGCTGCATAAATAATTTCATCTTTGCTTTAATTAAAGAATGGTGATTAGTTTTGGGTCTTTCACATGCATATATTGTTGATGACCACCCTCTGTTGACAACATATAATTCCGCAGGTCTCTGTAGGAGATCAACAAAAGTCACAACCCTTCCCTGAATCCCATTGCATGTCCCAATATTCCAGGAAACCCAAAACAATATGGTTTCCTGAAGTCAGAGGTCATGGGTTCGAATTCTGACTCTGCCACTTGTCAGCTTTGTGACTGTGGGCAAGTCACTTGACTTCTCTGTGCCTCAGTGACCCCATCCATAAAACGGGGATTAAGACTGTAAGCCTCACATGGGAGAAACTGATTACCCTGTAAATCTACCCCAGCGCTTAGAACAGTGATCTGCACATAGTAAGCTCTTAACAAATATCAACATTAGCATTACTATTATTATTGTTATTATTATTAACAACCCCATGCAGCAAACCCACTCATGGACCCTGTCAAACACAGATCACCATACCTTGCCCAGCATCCTACCACTCTCCTGGATCCTTCATTCCTCGATAATGTTCTGTCCAAAATGCAAGAGAACACATAGATTATGGGGAAAATGAGTCATTTGTTTACAGCAACTCTATAGCTGTATTCATTTACATTTGATAGGATAGGCCAAAGTCACCAACATACTACTGTTCAACTGTTTAAAACCTTCAAGATGAAGGGGTAGAACTGGGTGAGGAGCTCAGGTTGCCCTTGGTAATCTGACACGTTCTGAACTGAGGGAAGATAAAATGTAAGGTTTCTGTTTGGTGGGGAAAAAAGAAAAGGTTCATGGTACAGGTATATTCTTAGCTGTATTATATATTGATAATTTGGAATTCTGTTCCAGAACAAGAGATGGCACCCTGGTGGTTTGATTGGCTGCTTGCCTTGTGGGTTAGGTTTAGGACATAAATGTGATAGTTCAAAGTTGGCTCCTGGATGACTTAAGGCTCACTTGCTTGCTTATGTTTATCCATTATGGACTTGGGCCAGACAGTGCCTAGTAATGCTAAAGAGAATGGTGCCACTCATTACTTGGACATTTCTTTAGCAACTGGCCAGTATAAAAGCATGGGCATGAGAGTCAGAGGACTTGGATTCAAATACTGGCTCAACCACTTGCCTTCTGGGTGAAATTGGGCAAGTCACTTAACTTCCTGTGCCTCAGTTTCTATAACCACAAAATGGGGATTCAATTCCTCTTCTCCCTCCTATTTAGAAGGTGAGCCTACTATGGACAGGGACTGTATCCAGCCTGCTGTACTTTATCTAGTACTTAGAATAGTGCTTGACACCTAAGATGCACTAATAAATACCATTTACAAAAAAACCCATAATGGGATGCTAATTAAACTAGATTTCAGGGAAACTGTCAGAGTTGTGGGTCAGGAGGGGGCTACTCTAGCCCTGAAGGATCATGACCTACTGTTCCCCCTTTTCTCTAGTTATCATTATTTGATACTCTTCAAGGAATAGCTGACAAGCAGACAATGGATAAAAAAAAAACACAAAACAAAAATTTAAACCCTAAGGTGCATGGGTGCTTCTCATTTATGCATCAAATTATCCCACCATTTTCCCCACAAAACAAAGTTATTTGTTCTAGTGACAACATAGAATGCATGGAACCAAGTGAGTCTGATAGTAAAAGAAAAAAATGATTTCGAGTATTCTGATATAACTTGGAAGGTCTTTGAGTAAGTTTATTTTATTATGAAAATACTTTAGACTCTCAAAGCAGTTTCAGTGGAAGCTTGGGAATAATAAGGATCAGTGCCAATTTCATACTTTATGATCATAGAAGCATGAGTGGTGCTTTGTAGCTATGGTCATGTTGAATATATCTATGATTTATAGATATTTAAAATAAATTCCTTTTAAAATGCAACCTCATTGATGCAGGAATAGAGGAATTTCATCCAAGAAGCTTATGAAAGCAGTTAGCCTAGCATCATTTCTTTGAGGAAAAAAAAAATCAAAAAGCACCCCAAAAAAATCTATCATCATCATCAAATGCTGCCAGTCATTTCCCAAGTGGATTAGCAAGGTAGCACTTTGGATGGAAAGAAAAGGGTGGATTTTAGCAATTTTGTAAAGAAAAATTCAATATGTGGGTGGAATGAAAGAGATGAGTCAAGGACATAGCCAAAGTTACCAACCTGTGAGATAGGGAGGATAGTGGTATTATTTACAGTGATAGGGAAGACTGGGGGAGAACAGGCTTTGGGTGGAAAAATGAGGAGTTCAGTTTTGGACATAGTAAGTTTGAGGTGGAGTAGGACATCCAGGTAGAGATGTCCTGAAAGCAGAAGGAAATGCGAGCATGTAGAGGAGAGAGGTTAGAGCTGAAGATGGAGATTTGGGAATCATCAATCAGTCAATTAATTAATTGTTCTTTATTGAAAACTTACTGTGTGCAGAGCACTGTATTAAGTGTTTGGGAGAGTACAGTATAACAGAGTTGGTAGACGTGTTCCCTGCCTTCAACGAGCTTACAGTCTAGGGGAGAAATAGACATTAATATAAATAAATAAATATCTGATATGTTCCTATATGCTGTGGAGCTGAGGGAGGGGTGAAAAGGAGCAACTTCCATTGCAAGGGTGATGCAGAATGAAGTGGGAGAAAAGGAAATGAGGTGCTTGGGAGAGTTAAATACAAAGGAGTAGGTATAGGTGATTCCTACCCACAAGACTAGAACATCGGATCATAATTTTACAGCTGAAATTGAGACACAGAGAAGTGAAGTGAGTTGCACGAGGTCACACAAGTGACAGAGCTGGGATAGGAACCTTGTCCTTGGACACCTAGGCCTGCATTCTTTCCACTAGACCATGTTGCTTCCCAGATCATCAGACCAAATAGCTAGACCACAGAGAATTCTGGTAGAGGGCACGGGAGAAAAATATTGCTTATCTCTTTTGCCACCCTGATGTAAATCAAAAGTCCATCATGCCATATTCAAGTTTACTACAACCTGATCTCCATCTTTGGAGAGAGGAAAAAATGAGTTGCTGTTGATTGCCATGTTGAGAAATCTCAACTTAGCTTTAGACAATGTTCTTCCTTCCAAATTTATCGTGGCATGGTTTTTGTTTTAGAAATGTATGCTAAATGAATTCTGGTTTCAGAGTTGTCACAAAAAATAGAGATTTAGATCTTCTTTCATATAAAACAAAAATTGAGTGGCACTTTTTACAAAACGTATGTTGAGAAAGAGGTCTATATAACTGACCTTTATTCCAGATGCTCCCAAAGTGAGGTCCATGATTCTCTTGGCGAGGCCATGGGCATTTATAAAACTTAATGACAATAATTACAAAATGGGTTAATATGCTTGAATGGGAGAAAATGCTAACAAATTTAGATAATATCTGTAAAGAGCCATGTGTTGCATGGGAGCATATATAAATCTATGGGATATTTATTTTTCACTTGTGTTTTTTGTGACACATACATTTCATTATTCAGCCTGTCAACCAGAGTCTTATTTTTTAAGGAGCCATTTTCACCTGCAACTTTCCAAATCCTTTCTTTAGGAGTTTAGGATGATACTGCTTCCTTGTGGAGAATCTACCTCTTGAAAACAGTCAACTTCTTTTTGAGCAGCATAATTTCATTTTCCTTCAGAGAAAAAAAAAATGGGAATGTCACAACCTTTGAAAAGCAAAATGTTATTATTACCTTCCAGGACACAAAAACTAGCACTGATTCTTCAGCCTGACAATTGAATCTCTGACATGTTTTCCCTGACGGTCTATAGGTTTATAAAGTAACCTAGTAGAAGCAAATCTGATTAACTTAGAAGTGAGCAGCATAGATATCTAAAGGGACATGTGGTGACCAATACCGCTCATTGGATCAACACAACTACTAACATATTTTCTGGCTACCTTAGTTAGATCAGTTGTCCTAGGTGATGTCCAGGTTGATTTTGAAGAAAGCAAAGAATCTCATTGCTTAAATAGCAGAATCCCAGCCTCAGTTAGCAGTGATTTGTTGGGCATTTTTATCCATCAACAATGGATCATATATATGCCAATGCTGATGATGCCATTAGATCTGAGGTTAATTATTTACAGAGGGTTAGAATTATAGTTGGGACCATACATGGAGGTCAGGAAAAGGATAAGCTGTGTTGTCCCCTGGAAACCTGAGCATGCCAGAGATTAGGAATGAAGTATGGCACTTGAAATATCAAGCAATATATATGTTTACTTACAAAATTATAGACTATTAAACACACCTATTCTTGTTAAAGAACTAAATTATTCTCTCAGGGATGCTTGCAGAACTTGGGAACTGATTAATCTGTTATGGATGTGATGACTGAAAATAATTAAAAGCATGATATTCCACCTCCTTCAAGAGGTACTACCTGATTAATTTGCAGCAACCCATATCTCATTAGCCTTATAGCACTGAAGTTTGTGTACCCAAAACTCAGCACCTTTGTGTTTGTGTGCAGATATGTGCAGAAGCGTGGGTGTACAAGCAAACACACAAATGTGCACACACACAAACACACACTCATGTAAGGATTCACATATTCAGACAAGTTTTATAGGTACCCATAAGTATGTTTGGGGTTTTCTTTTAAAAGCATTCCCAGCTTTATTTCAAAATAATTATTACCTCTAGGGCTTATGCTTCTTCATGTCAGTTGCTGTTTTTAAATGCATTTGTACAGGCTAGTTTGGATGAAAGGAGGAGGATGAGTGCTATGAGAGGAGAGACTGTTATTACTAATTATATTTCTTTAGATGCTGTAAGGGCACACATTTTGGTTTTAAGAACATGATACCTCATTGAATGGTATATAACTATAATTGCCTCTACAGTTAATTTGATTGACATTTTTGGAGTGTATTTTTGGCTGTACTTTGAATAGAGGATGGGAAAGTAAATTAAAAGGGTTTACCCTATAATTCTGAAAAATTGGGAAATTAGTGTCATAAAATTTACTCTTTGAAGAGTGATAATGTATACTTCTGAGTAGAAATTTATTTTAGTATCTTTACAATACAAAGGATATAAAATAATTTACTGGGTTGGTGTTCTATTTTTCTGTTGAATGATTTACAGATTATCATTTTTTGTCCAAATGCATGACTTTTTTCTACCATTGCCACCATGACTGATGATAATTTTTTTTCCACTCCTGAATGAGCATAGTGAGCATTCATTTCATAAACTAACAGGTAACATTGTACTTAATAATTGCTCCTGTGCTACATCAGCAGCATAAAGGATTTCCAGTAATAATAATAATAATAATAATGTTGGTATTTGTTAAGCGCTATGTGCTGTGCTGTTCTAAGAGTTGGGGTAGATACAGGGTAATCCGGTTGTTCCTCGTGAGGCTCACAGTCTTAATCCCCATTTTACAGATGAGGTAACTGAGGCACAGAGAGGTTAAGTGACTTGCCCACAGTCACACAGCTGACAAGTGGCGGAGTCGGGATTCAAACCCATGACCTCTGATTCCCAAGCCCGTGCTCTTTCCACTAAGCCACGCTGTAAACTCTTATAGGTACTGAAGTAAGTTGTATTCAAAATAAATTCATGTTATCTAATGAATACCAATAGATTAGTTGAGAATTCTTTGCAAACAGGAATTCTTGAACTGGGGGACATGGCTGATGACCCTTGACCTCTTTAATAATATCTACCTTGCCTTCCTCCCTTCAGTGTCACCTATGTTACCATCTTGTAAACCAAGTCATCCCTCAAAGTCACCATGTCTTCCACCTACCTCCTGTTTGTTAGAATAACACTCTCAATTCTACCCATTTTGATAAAAACCTTTTGTCCCACCTAACTGAGCTTCACTGAAGTCACCGCACAATGTAGATGAGAACCTGACTCTTTCTTAAAAGGGAAAAACAAAGGAAAGATGAAACTTTCTTTTCTTAAAGGTGCGGGAATGTCCCAGGACTTTACTTAGGCTTTCAGTAAACTATAAGATTAAAGATTTTGAATATGCCACATTGACTGACTTGATGAGCCTAGCTATTGTAATATCAGTCTGTGAAGTCATCAAATTGTTTCTAGCTTTAGTTGCATTTTGAGTAATTTGGATTGTATAATACCCAGATTATAGAATACTAAATTGAAGGTAGAATAGAACATATTCCAGAAGGTATCTAGTTCATTTAAAGACCTTTAAAATATTTGTAGTACATTTTGACAATTCATTACCAATTAAGTTACTATTTTCATTGGTTAAAAAAAAACATGTTAACTTCTTTAATTTTAAGTAAATGACTAATTCCAGATATCTGAGTTTTAAAGATCCATCAAGCGAAGACTTCTGTTAAGAAAGAGATAAACAAGACTCCCTTTAAGACATTTTTTTTTTGAGAGCAGAATATGTATTTAAGGGAGCATTTCATTCTCATTTCTCAAGGCTTCTATTTGCTTTGTCAGTTTTGCATATTGCTTCTCTTCACCTACTGCTTCCCAGGTTGCACTTTTCACTTCTCCCCAGCACATATTTTAAGTGCTCCTTTGTCTTGCATCAGATCCCTTAGTCATATCATTCCCACTGCCTGTATCTCTCTCTTATATCAAATATGTCAAACAAAAGCTCTCTCCATATTCAAAACTTTCTTAAATTCTCAGTTCATCTACGAAGTTCTCTCTAATTACACCCACCATGAGCATTTATGTTTATATGCATATATTAATTGATGATAGGTACGAACATATGTGCACACCATCAATTTACTTATGTATTCAGCATTTTTCATCTTATTTTATTTTGCTACAAATTCTTACTCCTGTCCCATACTGTATACATAATTTATGACTTTACGTCTCTAGTGTTAGTTGTGAAAGGTCACTGTGGGCAGGTTCTTTTCTACTTTCTATATTATTCTCTCTCATAAGGGAAATAAAATGCTCTGAACACAAAAATACTAAATAATGATTTTAGTTCATGAGAGAACTGTTTCTTCTGCTTCTATTGTACTCTCCCAAGTGCTTAGTACTCTGCTCTGCATTCAAATGACACACAAATAAATACCAGTGATGGATAGATTGATTTGCATATACTTGGGATATTGAGATTAAATTCTCATTACTATTATATTTTTAAATAAATATTCCTAATATACTCAGGAATTTTTAACCAATAGGAGCTCCTTGAAAAGGGAACAGTTATGGGAAAAGAACAATGAGAAAAATCTTTTAATAAATGAATGCATATTAGGAAAAAATTGCTTCTGTTTACTGTGTTCCTGCCTCTTCAATGTTTGTTGCTTAGTTATCCTATAAATAATAATCCTTTTTTAGAAATGATTATTCAGATAGTCTACTGCAAGGACTATTAGGGAATATGGTGGGTCAGGAGGCTGACTATAAGTCATTTTAATCAATGTTATTGGATCGTAGCACTATTTAGGCACAGAAAAGCAAAATCTGAAGACTACTCTTTAGAATGTCTTTATAGTTGTATCCTAATCTTCTACTGTAACTGTTATATGTAGATCATAAAGCCACTTGGTATTTGTTTTAAATTGTATTTTCCAATTTCACATCTTCAAAAATGACAATGCTGAGGTTATAGTTTGAAGACCAAGTTCAGAAATTTGTTACTTAGGTAGAAAATTCTAGGTGAACTCACTAGAAAACATGCAATGGGTTCCTGTTTTTAAATTAACAGCTGTTAAAAAAAAAGTAAAGTTCTTTTTAAAGCACAGTTTTCAAATATTATCCTGAAAACAGCAAGCACTAGAATATATTTTCCCAATTATATTGAATGTATGATCAGTATCCGTACTTAAAAAAAAAATTATTATTCCAAATGGACACTTTGTGGCTTTGAAGTATTATTCCTAAAGTATGAGAAGCAGCTTGGCATAGTGGATAGAGCACAGGCCAAGGACTAAGAAGATCATGGTTTCTAATCCCAGTTCTGCCAGTAGTCTGCTGTGTAGCCCTGGTGAGTTGCTTAACTTCTCTGGGTCACATTTACCTCATCTGTGAAATGGGGATTAAGACTGTGAGCCCCATGTGAGACAAGGACTGTGTCCAATCAGATTACCTTAAATCTACCCCAGTGCTTAGAACAGTGCTTGGCACAAAATAAGTAAGCTCTTAACACATACCATAATCTTTATTATTCTTACTATTATTATTGTTATTATTATTAATAATCCTCACATGTGAAAAGGTAACAATGCTGTTTGCCTCACACTTTTCTTTCAAATAGTTTTTCTAGAGGCCAAACCTAGTCCAATGCTAGTAATTCCACTATCCCTACCCCTCACAGATTTTTCAGTGACTGCTTTTGAAATTATCCTGCATTAGATTTCCAAATGTCTCTGGTTTGGAGAGTGCAGTTGTCCAGATTTATACCAGACAACCCATTTTTTGTGGGGAGGGCTGTCTGTTTGACCACTCAGTCGATGTCTTTTTGTTTTGGGGACATTAAGTATCACCATTTCAGACATAATGAAATTTTTGCATAAATATCTAATGCTTTCAAGAGACCACCTCTTTCTAGAATGTTCACTGAATGACTTCAAAGTTATAACTATTTTGAACTCAATAAAATTTACCTTTGAGTTAAATCAGAGTGGCATGCATCAAAAGCCTGAGCATCATTCAATGATATTTATTAAAATCATTATTAATAATAATAATAATGATAGTGGTATTTGTTACTCACTCCAAGCACTATAATAAGCATTTCAGTAGATACAAGGTAGCTGAGTCAGGCACAAACCCTGTCCTACATGGAACTCACAGTATTAATCCCTGTTTTACAAGTGAGGCAACTGAGGTTCAGGGAAGTTAAGTGACTTGCCTGAAGTTCCACAGCAGACAAGTGTTGGACCAGAGATTAGAACTCAGGTCCTTTTGATTCCCAGGCCCATGCTCTATCCACTATACCTCGTTACTTCTCATTTATTTATTGAGTGTATACTATGTGCAGAGCACTGGACTAAGTGCTTGGGACAGTTCACTATACTAGAATTGGTAGACACAATCCCTGCCCTACAGAAGCTTACAGTCTAGTGACCACAACATTAACGATGTAGCACTCAGTAAATACGATTGAATGAATATGGCTCCATTCTCTGCACCTGAGAAGATGATTCTGTGGAATAGCAACAACACTGAATCTTTTAGGCACAGTTTGGTTCACTGATGAAGAATCCAGAAAAATGTTGGCCAACACAAAGAACTTGAGAGTGTGGTCTTTTCTATAATATTGGAGGAAGCAGTAATTATAGCTCTAACCACTGATAACAGTATATCCTTTGGATCTGCTGGTTTAGGTGTAAGATTTTAAGACTGCTGGAAAGGCTTTTCTTTGCCACGTGGAATGCAAAGAATTCTAAAAGTCCATTTATTATCACCACATACAGGAAGACAGGGAATAAAGCAGACAGAGGAAATATCTGATTCAAATTTGATTAGATCCCAACTAAAATCTCCAGAGGATGGGGAGATCATGTGCTCCAAAACTCCCAGACTGGTTGTGGACCACAGAACGTATCTAATGATTTTTGCTACAGAACAGATTCAAGGAAAAGCAGTGTGGCCTAGTGGAGAGAGAACACATGCTTGGTAGTCAGTGGACCTGCTTTCTAATCCTGGCTTCATCACTTGCCCACTATGTTACCTTAGACAAATCACTTAACCTCTCTGTGTCTCTTCTGTAAAATGGAGATACAGTACCTATTCTCCCTTCCCTTTAGATTGTGAGCATCATGTGGGACAGGGATTGTATCCCACCAAATTAAATTGCATCTGCTCTAGTGGTTAGTACAGTGCTTAACTCATCGTAAGTACTTAACAAGCACCAAGATTATTATCATCATTATAAATTATTATGGGTTTTGTAGACCTTGCCAAAGGCTTTTGTAGAAAAGAGTTTGCACAGATGATATACTTTGACTTCCTTAGTAATTTTATCATGCTCTTATCATGCTCCATGATGATATTGTTAGGCAAACAGAAATGCAGATGCCTTGTTTAAAACATTTCCAATAAGTAGCGGAGTAAAGGAGAGTTGTGATGTTGGCAATCAGTCTTATTCCAGCCATTTTATAGAGCCAATCCTGTAGACCTAGAAAATGATTGAAGAAAGTTATTGAAGAAAGTGATTGAATTACAAAAAATTTTCAAAGACCAACATGCCTTTAAGAGAACAGTACTGGATCTGTTCCTCGCTTCACCTGAATGTAATGGAAAAAGAGTAAGACAGGAAAGTTCAATTCTGACTACTCAACTGAACGTACTCTATTGGAATGTTGGTAGGTTTCTCAGAAAACCAAATTGCCACAGTCATGAGGTCTCCTATTGCTGTCAAATGCTTTTGTAAAGTCAGTGAACATAGCATGGATCTTTTGGTTTTCTGTAATACAATAATAATAACAATAATAATGGATTTTTAAGTATATACTCTGTGCCAACCACTGTGCTAAATGGTGAAGTAGATATAATACAATCCCATCAGACACAGTCCCTATCTCTCATGGGCCTCACTATTTAAAGGGGAAGGGAAAACAGGTATTTAATCCCTATTTTCCAGAGAAGGAAACTAATTCACAGATACATTAAGTGTTGTTTCTAAAGTCACACTGCAGACAAGTGGTGGGGATAGCTCCCAGTCCTCTGCTCTAACCATTAGGCAGCTCTGCTTCTCAGCAGCAATATTCCTTTATCCTTTATGCTGCAAAGATGTCTATTGTCAGCATTTTGGTGTGAAGTCATATTTCATTTTAGGTTGCATCAAGTAAACTATGTTCTTCAGTTTACTAGAGCCATAAAAATTTTGCCTATGATCATACTGCCAGTGGAAACACAGAGATTCCCTGATAAATTTCTCTCTCAACTTTCTCTTTTTTCTCAATGAAGATGACAATTATGGGTGGATGCTTGTAGTCTTGGTCATTTCCTCTGTGCTTTATATGTTGAGAATTCACTGATTCAGATGTCTGTGGAAAATTCCAAACATCAAATTGTAATCTGTTAATCAAAAACTGCCAGAGACTTCCCTTCACCCCCATCTCCCCGCTCCCTCTCAACTAGCGACACTTGTGGTTTCCGTACTAGCATGGATCAGATTAATTTGTTCATTCATATCATTCATATCCAACATATCCTTCCTGAGTTATCCAACAGCAAGAAACATTCATCATGAGAATGGAATTGAGTTTATTACCTGAACCCATCTGAAGACCACTCTCTAAAGACCCCTGCAGCCCCAAACCCATTGCCTGGCTCATAGTTGTCCATGCTTTCCTGTTGTTCACTTCCTTACCTGTCCACACAGTCTACTGTACCAGTTTAGGCTAAGCTTGTTGTTATCTATCCTTGACATGACCATTCAAATACAATATAAATAATTGTCATTTTTGCCTCTGTTCATGTCCAGTTGTCCTGATGAGGCCCGGGTCAGCTTCTAGATAGTTACTTGCATTTTGGAGGGGCTTCTAATCAGTTACCTTGAGATATGCTTAGTACTTTGCAAACAATCTGCTTTAAGCATCCATCAGTATGCCATTTATTGAGGGCTTACTGCATGTACACAGCACTGAACATTGCTGCATTTATCTTGGAAACCTAGTTACCTTGAGATCCAAGCCTTTTGGAGCACCTCAGCATTCACCCATTTGACTCCCAATATAATCATCAATGCCATCTTTTGCCTCCCAAATCAGAGAATTACATCAAGACAGCCAGAGCCGAAGCGATCCAGGGTTATGCTTTCTATCACCACTGAAAAGGACTTTTACTCTAGATTGTAAACTCCCTGTGGACAGGAAAATATCTGCCAACTCTGCTGTACTGTACTCTCTCACACTGGAGAAGCAGCATGGTCTACAAAATAGTACCATGGGTCCGGGAGTCAGAGGACCTGGGTTTCAATCCTGGCTCTGCCACTTGCCTTGGACAAGTCACTTAAGTGTTCTGTGTCTCTCTAAAATAGGGATTAAGACTTTGAACCCCATTGTGGGACATGGGTTGTGTCTTCCTTGATTAGCTTCATTCATTCATTCATTCATGCATTCAGTTGTATTTATTACATGCTTAGCGTGTGCAGAGCACTATACTAAGTGCTTGGAAAAGTCCACTACAACAATTATCAGTGACATTCCCTGCCCACAAGCTTACAGTCTAGAGGTCAGAAGACAGACATCAATATAAATAAATACAATTTCAGATATATATATATATATGAGTACTGTGGGGCTGGTGCAGCGGGGGAGGATAGGGGGAAGAGCAAAGGGAGCAGGTCAGGGTGATGCAGAAGGGAGTAGGGGATGAGGAGAAGTGGGGCTTAGTCTGGGGAGGCCTCTTGGAGAAGATTGCCTTCAATAAGTATTTGAAGGGAGGGAGAGAGAAATTAATGAAATTGAGAAAGGAGGGCATTCCAGGCTAGAGGCAGGATGAGCCAGAGTTTGGCAGTGAGACAGGCGAGTTTGGGGCACAGGGAGAAGGTTAGCACTAGAGGAGTGAAGCATCTAGGCTGGGTTGTAGAAGGAGAGAAGCGAGGTGAATTAGGAGGCGGCAAGGTGATGGAATGGTTTAAAGCCAATGGTGATGAGTTTTGGTTTGACATGGTTAGATGGGCAACCACTGGATATTTTTAAGGAGCAAGGGTGATAACCTGATTGTTTTTATAGAAAGATGATCCAGGCAGCAGAGTGAAGTATGGACTGGAGTGGGGAAAGACAGTAGGTTGGGCGGTCAGCAAGTAGGCTGATGCAGTAATCTAGGTGGAAAAGGATGAGTATTCATGTGGTAGCAATATGGAAACATAGGAAAGGGCAGATTTTAGCAATGTTGCGAAGGTGGGACCAACAGGATTTGGTGACAGATTGAATATGTGGGTTGAATGAGAGAGAAGAGTCAAGGATAATGACAAGGTTATGGACAGGAAGAATTGGTGGTACCATCTACAGTGATGGAAAAGTCAGGAAGAGAACAGAGATTGAGGGGAAGAAAAGGAGCTCTGTTTTGGAAAGGTTAAGTCTGAGGTGACGAGAAGATATAATGTAGAGATGTCTTGAAGGCAGGAGAAGATGAGACCCTAAAGGGCGAGGAGTCGGGGAGGAGATGTAGATTTGGGTATCATCTGAAAGGAGAGCAAATGAATTTTCCATGGGAGTGTGTGTAGGTGGAGAATAGAAAGGGACTGAGAACTGAACATTGAGGGACCCCCCCCTCAGAGTGGGGATGCAGAGGAGGGGCCTGCAAAGGAGACTGAGATTGAATGGCTGGAGAGATAAGAGAACCAAGAAAGGACAGAGTCAATGAAGCCAAGGTTGGATAACGTCCAGCAGAAGGGAGTGGTACACACTGTCAAAGGCAGATGAGAAGTCAAGGAAGATTAGAATAACTTGAATCAACCCCAGTGTTTAGTACACTCTCTGGCACATAGGTTTTCAACAAATACCATAAAAAGTGCTTATTATAGAGCTGTTCACACTGTAAGCACTCAATAATTACCATTAGTTGATTGATTTTAGTCATCACTAAAGAAATTTCATGGCATTGTTCCCATTACTATAGCATCACAAAAGAGTTAGAGATGAGAAGGAATCTCCACTGATGGCAAGAACATTACAATGAACTCTATAACATTCCTTCCACCATTTAAATATAAAATCTTCAAGGCAGGCCAAATTGTGAAAGCACAGACTCAGTTCTGACTTTCCAAGTAAGAAAGATCCACAGTCAAAGCCATGAAAAACCGAACTCTTCCCACCCTTCCCCAGTTCTGATGGTATTTTTAATAAAACTGCTAGCATAGTTACACATTTCTACCCTCCAGCAGGGCATGGATTTAGAAGAGGAAAAAGATTGTATAAATTGTAGAGTGATCTGAATAACTGCCAGAAAGTAAATTATCTGTGCATAATACTTTAAGAACCAGGTGCTGGAGATGACACGAAAAACTGCCAGCGAAAACTGGATATTGAGACTATCGACTTACTTGATTCAGTGGGAGTGAATTGAATGACTGTATTCCTTCTACTTTTCTTAGCTCATCTCAGTCTCCCTCAATGCTATGAAGAATAAACTCTCTCAGGCAAGGAAAGTAATTCAGAGTCTCTAGTCCGTCCATACTCAGATCTTTGTACCGTAAAGGACTGCTGAATGTGCTCTATGTTTTTAATTGGTGCTTTTTTTCTTCAAAGACCACATCTGATTTTCAACTCTTTAGAAAAGAACAATATTTTCAAAGTCAAAGGAGCAAAACTCTTTGAAGTATGCATTTTTTGATGCATATGCTCAGCCACATAATTGGATCCCTGGATTCACACGCAAGTTAATTGGTTTAAAGATATTATTATGAGGAACTGTCAGTAAGAGGAAACCTTAAACGAAAGAACATTCCTTACAAGAGCAAGGTAGAATTTACAGAGATTACAAAAATAGCACCAGTAGGTTACTTATGCCCTCTACCAAGATGGAAGTCATATAAAAAGTTTAAAGAAATAGGAACACATGAAAAGACACAAGTCATAGATATTAGTGAACCTCAAAAACTGTATAAAATACTTGTGCCTTCCATTGTAGGAGTACTTTCATTTTCTAATTGGTATCTTAATTTTATTTTTTAAACACTTAATATGTCAAGCACTTTTCTAAGTTCTGGGGTAGATACAAGTTCATCAATTAAGTTAATCAGGCCAGTTAAAATACCTGTTCCTCATGGAGCTCAGAATCTAAGTAGGAGAGAGAACAGGTGAATCCCCGTTTTTGTAATTGATGAAACTGAGCCACAGAGAAATTAAATAACTTGTCATAGGTCACAGAACAGGAAAGAAGTGGAGATGAGAGCTGGTGGAGATCTCCTGCCTTCTTTCAAACGCAGCACCTGCACCTCCAACTCCATTTCTTCGCACCTTATCCAAACACTTACCACTTCCCTCTTCCATCCTTCTCCATCATCTTCAACCATTTGCTCTCCTATGTCTTCTCACCACTGCTTTCAAACATGCCCATTCATTCATTCAGTCATTCAGTCATTCAGTCAGTCAGTCATATTTATTGAGTTCTTAGTGTATGCAGAACACTGTACTACTAGCTTGGGAGTGTACAACAGAAAAATAATCATACACATTTCCTGTCCACAATGAGTCTAGAGGGGGGAGACACACATCAATATAAATAAATGAATTACAGATATGTACATAAGTGCTGTGGAGCTGGTGGGGGGCGGCAGGGCAAAGGAAGCAAGTCAAGGTGACGCGGAAGGGAGTGGGAGATGAGGAAAAGTGGAGCTAAGGCTGGGAAGTCCTCTTGGAAGAGATGTCCCTTCATTTAGGCTTTGAAGGAAGGAAGAGTAATTGTCTGTTAGATCTGAGGAAGGAGAGCATTCCAGACCAGAGGCAGGACATGGGCAAGAGGTCGACAGTGAGATAGATAAGATCAAGGCATAGGGAGAAAGTTAGCATTAGAAGGGCGATGTTTGAGGGCTGGGTTGTTGTAAGAGAGAGGTGAGGTGATGTAGGAGGGGACAAAGAGATTGAGGGCTTTAAAGCCAATGGTGCGGAGTTCTGTTTTTTGGTTTCTTTTTCATCAGAGGTGGATGAGCAACTGCTGGAATATTTTGAAGAGTGGGGTGACATATCCTGAATATATTTGTAGAAAAGTGATACAGGACACAGAGTGAAGTATGGAGTGCAGTGGGGAGAGGCAGGAGGCTGGGAGGGCATCAAGGAGCCTGATACAGTCATTCACTTGCGTTAGGATGAGTGTGATAGCAGTTTGGACAGAGAGGAAAGGGCAGAGGTCTCCCCTATTCTAAAAAAAAAAAAATCCCTCCCTTGACCCCACAGCTCCCTCCAGTTGTCACCCCATCTCCCTTCTACCATTCCTCTCCAAACTCCTTAAGTGAGTTGTATACCTGCTGTCTGAAGTTTTTCTCCTCCAATTCTCTCTCTGACCCCATCCAATCCAACTCCTTCTATGCAGAGAAACCACCCTGTCAAAGTTCACAAATGATCTCTTTTTTGCCAACTCCAGTGGTTTCTACTATATCCTAATCATGGCTCAGTGAAAAGAGCCCAGGCTTGGGAGTCAGAGGTCATGGGTTCTAATCCTAGCTCTGCCACTTGTTTGCTATGTGACCTTGGGCAAGTCATTTCACTTCTCTATGCCTCAGTTACCTCATCTGTAAAAATGAGGATTCAAAAATGTGAGCCTCACGTGGGACAATCTGATTACCCTATATATACCCCAACACTTAGAACAGTGCTCGGCACATAGTAAGCACTTAACAAATACCATAATGATAATTATAATTATTATTATTATTATTAATCCTCCTTGACCTGTCAGTTGCCTTTGACAGTGTATACCACCACCTTCTGGAAATCTTATCCAACCTTGGCTTTACTGATCCAACCTTGGCTTTACTGACACTTTCCTCTCCTGTTTCTCCTCCTATCTCTCTGGACACTCATTTTCAGTCTCTTTCTCAGGTTCCTTCTCCACCTTCCACCCCCTAACTGTGAGTGTCCCTCAGGGTTCAGTTCTGACTCCCCTTCCATTGTCCATTACACCCACTCCCTTGGAGAATTCATCCATTCAAATGGCTTCAACTACTACAGGTTTGCAGATGGTTCTAAAATCTACATCTCCAGTCCTGATCTCGCTCCATCTCTGCAGGCTCATATTTCCTCCTGCCTTCATGACATCTCTACTTGGGTGTTCTCCTGTCATCTCAAACTTAACATGTCAAAAACAGAATTTATCTTTCTACCCAAACCCTGTTCTTCCTCTGACTTTCCCATCACTGTAGACAGCCCCACCACCCTCCCTGACTCACAAGCCCATAATCTTGACATTATTCTTAATTCCTCTTTCTCATTCAACCCACATATTAAATCTATCACTAAATCCTGTCGGTTCAACCTCCACAACTGCTAAAATTCATCCTTTTCTCTACATCCTAATTGCTACTAACTTAATCCAATTAATCCCCACCTTTATTGCCGTCCTCTTTTCTGACCTCCCTACCACCTGTCTCTCCAGTCCATACTTTATTCTACTCCCCAGATAATTTTTCTACAAAAATGTTCATTTCATGTTTCTCCACTGCTCAAGAATCTCTAGTGGTGGCCTATCCACCCCACCATCTGCCAGAAATTCTTTGCCTTTGACTTTAAAGCACTCAGTCATCTTGCCCCTAATACTTAACCTCGCTTCTATCCTAGTACAATCCAGCCTGCACACTTTGCTCCTCTAATGTCAACCTACTCACTGTATGTTGATCTTCTGTATTTCGCAGCTGTCCTGTCCTGCCTCTGTTTTGACTCTGGTCTGGAACACCCTTCCTCCTCATATCTGACATACAATTACTCTTTCCCCCTTCAAAGCCTTCTTGAAGGCATATCTCCTTCAAGAAGCCTTCCCTGACTAGGCCATCTTTTCCTTTTCTTCCACTCCCTTCTGAATCACCCTGACTGATCCCTTTATCTCCTCTCCCAGCCCCACAGAACTTATGTACATATCCATAATTTATTCATTTATATTAATGTCTTTCTCCTCTTGTAGACTGTAAGATCTTTGTGGACAGGGAATATGTCTGTTTTATTGTTGTTGTTTGTGCTCTCCCAAGTGCCCTGCACACAGTAAGCTCCCAATAAATATGATGGATTAGTTGACTGATTAGAAAACAGGTCCCCTCATTCCCAGGCCTGTGCTTTATCTGCTAAACCATGCTGCTGTCCTTGTGAATACTGCAGTCATAGAAAACCTAATAAACCTAATAATAGTAATTGTAGTGTTTGTTAAATGCTTATTCTGTGTCAAGCACTGCATTAAGCCTTGGATTAGTTAAAAGATAATCAAGACAAACACAGTACCTCTCTCACTGTCTAAGTAGAGCTGAGGAAATTGAGGCACTGCGAAGTAACTTTCCAAAAGTCACAAAGCCAAAATTAAAACCCAGCTTCTCTGCCTTACAGGGTTGTGCTGTTTCCACTAGATCAACCTGCTTTTCAACACAGCACTGTTTAGATGTTAAGTCACACACTTTCATGGCCAGTAACCTAAGTGTATAACACTGTCTGTTAATCTTATGTCAGATTTAATTGTTAAAGGCTTGGGGACAGTGTTTGCATTAGCAGTTTGCTCCCAATGTACTCAGAGATACATCAAAGTCTGTGGCATTTCCTCATCATGATGAAGTTCAACTCAGTTTACCGCTAGTTTGGAAATGCCTCCCTAGACATACAATCTCTCTCACACCAACTCACACTTACACATAGACATACACACGTACACACACACATACATGTAATAATAATAATATAATGGCATTTGTTAAGTGCTTACTATGTGCTGAGCACTGTTCTAAGCCCTGGGGTAGATACATGGTAATTAAATTGTCCCACTAGGAGCTCACAGTCATAATCCCCATTTTACAGATGAGGGAACTGAAGCCCAGAGAAGTGAAATGACTTGCCCAAAGGCACACAGCTGACAAGTGGTAGAGCTAGGATTCAAACCCATAACCTCTGACTCCCAAGCCTGTGCTCTTTCCACTAAGCACACACACATGTGCACACACTTCAGATGTCTTTTAAAATGAATTTTGAATTTTAATCTTGCTTTTATACCATTTCACTTTCTAACTCCCAAACCTTTGTAGATTTGCTGAAAGTATGATTAGAGGGACTAAGGATTAAATCAAGGTTATATGGCCTCCTTATCCTCATAGGAGTCCTATCTGACAGAAGGGACAGGTGGCACGGAAAGAAGTTTTTGGGTTTGCAGATAGCTGAGCTGGATGTATTCCATCCCAGGGTTACTGGAACTGTACATTAGTTGTAGAAAATAAATCTTGGTTGATGTATTTTTCTAAATTGTTCTTGACCATGTCCCTGCCTCTCCACCCTTTATTTAGAACAGCTTGGGTCTTCTGAACTCAGTATTGCATTATCCCTCAGTAATGAATAGCAAGATAATGCTCACCGGCTTAGGGAAACTTAAATCTCTTAAGATTTGTGAGCTGGTCTAATTATAAACCACATTTTGCTCTTATTTTATCATTTTAAGAAATCAAAGAAACAACTATGCTGGGTACAGTACACTTAATTTTAGTTTGAATATGTTTTATTAAATGGTCTACAGCATTTTACTTGTGTCTTTGTTTCTGTTTGTTTTCTACTGGAATGATCCTCTTAGAAGTGCAACCGTTATTCTAGAAGGTTGAACAAAAGCCTCTTCTCATTTTCTCCATAAGATTTGTTTTAGAATGAACATCTGAATTTATGTGCTAATATTGGCTTGCTCAAGCTAAACCATGTCTTGAAAAGTCTGAATCTAGAGTCTGAGGCTTTCAGACTGATAGAAATGATATATTATTTTAGGTTACATCAACATAATTGTTGTAGCATGCAGCATCATGTTTTCCACAATTAAGCGACAGTTTGGCATTACATCAAGATCTCCTTGCACTGAAACACACTGCTGATGTTTTCTTTTTGTGATTTTTCACAGAAGTCCAAACATAGAACACTTTTCTTACCTTGACTAGTATTTTCTCTCTCAGTTAATCCTAGCTCAGATGAATTGGCATAAATATAAATGTTTATGGCAGTCTTCACAGCTGTACGTAGGATGTAGCTGATCCTTGGCATACAATTAGAGCAATATGCATTTGTAATTCATTGCTCTATAAAGCTACTTAGATACATTTATTATGAAAAGAGCTGCCTCAATGCCAATACAATTAGGTGTACATTTTTTTTTAAGAAAAACAGGCTCCATAGCATTAAAATACAGAATAACAATTTCCTCTGATTTTCATCCAAGTGACATTTATTCCCTAAAAAAAGTTGAAAAAAAGTTGAATAAATTTAAAAAAAAACATTGCACAGCATCCACTTGCATCAAATAATTGAAGATAGACCTGAAAATAGAAAGGGACCAATCACAATAATTCTGGGGATTTGTGAATTCAGAAGCTCGAAGGGAATTAATTTAATCTCTCTCTGTGAGCAGATGGACACTTGGCAGGTTTTTATGCAGTCGTTCCTCACTTCCTCCAGCATCAGGTCTGAATTATAGCCCACATTTCCTGAGAACACCATCTTAATTACATCATTTATAAAGTGCCTACTTATGTACTAAGCAATAGAGCATTTACAAGGTTATCAGATTGAATACAGTCCTTGTCCCACACAGGAATTATAATTGAACTTGTCCCATTTTGCAGATGAGGAAACTGACACTCAAAATGGTTAAGTGACTAGTGCAAAGTCACAGAGCAGTTTGAGAGTAGACCTGTGTCTCCTGACACCAGTTCCATGCTCTTTCTAATACAACATACTTGTTTCCAGAGAAGCACCCTAAATTGCATTTTGATTTTCTTCCTGCATTACATATCCATACTTAGTTATTTGGGAGAGACATGATCATGAAAGGAATTTTGCCTGGAATGCCCAATGGTGAGCCTTGATGAGTCCATTGGTATTTCAGTACTTAAGAGGTGATGTAATATAATTTATGGGTTCCTAGATATCGAGTTTCCAAATCATACAACACTATGCCTGCTGTCTACAACATTGTCAACCACCCCTTTCTCCTAGAAACATTATCCAACCTTAGCTTCACTGACTCCTCCTATATCTCTGGCCACTCATTCTTTCTCTTTAACATGCCCCTCCTCTGCCTCCTACCAGTTAGGGAACTGTGATAGTCCCTCAAAGTTCAGTTTGGGGTCCTCTTCTATTCTCCATCTACATCAGTTAGAGAACTCATTTGCACCCATGGCTTTAACAACCATCTCTTTGTGGATGATTCTCAAATCTACATCTCCAGCTCTGATCTCCCTCCTCTTGCCTTCAGGACATCTCCACTTGGATGTCCTGCCATGACCTCAAAATTCAAAATTCAATCTGTACTACACTCTTCAAAATTAAATTTGTACTGTATTAAGTGCTTGGGAGACTACAATATAATAGAGTTGGGAGAAATGTTCCTTGCCCACAAGATCTAGTAGTATTCCTTAAATCAATTATGGGAGATATTAAATTTTAAAACAATGTAAAACATCTAAATTAATAGATTTTCACATACTTAAAGATCCCATTCTTGCTCCATCTATGTATGCACTATGCCTTAACATACTGGCACTTTTGTGGATCAAACTTTTTTTGGTAATGTAGGATTTAAAAACATATGAAATGAGATGGCTGTGCTTATCAGGCTAACTTTAAACTCTTTAGTATGTATATAACTGACCAAATGGTTTAAATGAATTATACCTACCTTATTTATCAGATGTAGTTTTCCATTTTAATTGTTTCAAGTGGCATAAAAAGGCAATTGGTAAGCTTCCACATCAGTCATAGTGGGACCCGTGATTTTGCTCCCTTCTTTCTCTGCCCCTTCTCTTTTCACTGCATTGCAGACCTGGAATAAACCTAAATACCTAAATCAAAACTGATCGTGTTGTATTTCTCCTTCATCACGGTAATTATCTGTCTGCTTCTGAAGCTCTCTTTCTCCACTAGCTTTCTCCTCTAGCTTGATTTTTTTGTCTTTGCGAAGATCAGTCAAGCAGTCAATAGTACCTATTGAGTGTTTACCATGTGCAGTACACTGAACTAAGTGCATGAGAAGGTACAATGTCATAGAGTTGGTAGACATGTTCCCTGCCCAAAAGTAGCTTGCAGTCTAGAGAGGGAGAGTTACATTAATATGAATAAATAATTAATTACATATTTTCTATATAGGACTAAGTGCTGTGGGTCTGAGAGTGGGGCATATAGCAAATGTCCAAAGGACTCTGACCCAAGTTCATAGGTGACTCAAAAGGGAGAGAGGGAGCTGAGGAAAAAAAGCCTTAGTCAGTGAAGGCCTCTTGGAATAGATGTGCCTGTAATGAGGCTTTGAAAGTGGAGAGAGTGGTGGCCTGATGTAAAGAAGAGAGAAGGAATTCCAGGCCAGAAGGTGCATGTGAGAAATGGGTCAGTGGTGAGAAAATCGGCACAGTGAGCAAGCAAAGTGCACCAGCTGGACTGGAGTAGGAGATCAGTGAGGTAAGGTAGAGCTTATTGAGTGTTTTAAGCATGATGTTAAAAAAGTTTCTGCATGATACAGAGGAGGCTGGACAACCCCTGGAGGTTAAGGAGTGCGGAGACATACACTGAACATTTTTGTAGAAAAATGATCCAGACAGCAGAGGGAAGAAGGACTGGAGTGGGGAAAGAAAGGAGTTAGGAAGGTCAGCTAGAAGGCAGATGCTGTAGTCATGGTCGGGTAGAATAAGTGCTTGGGTCAGCGTAATGACATTTTGGACAGAGAGGAAAGGTGGATTTTAGTCCTGTTGTGAAGGCAGAACTGAATGGATTTGGTGACAGATTGAATATCATCAAAGATCATCATCATCATTTACTGGGATCCTACCACAGGAGCACTCCTCTGACAGCATGCAAGTTACATTCTTGCAAGCCCCGCTGATAACTAGAAAATGTGTTCTTAGCAGTTGTTTCTAAGGGAAAGGATATAGGATATATCATGCCAGGTGTAATATTGGAGAGGGCAATTTTCTTGCATTTTATTTAGAAATGAATATAGTGATACAAGTTTCCAATAACTAACATGAATTACTTTATCGTGAATTGCTTTAATGAAGCAGCATGGCCTAGTGGCTAGAGTACCTAATTCTAATACTAGCTCTGCCACTTGTCTCCTGTGTGACCTTGGAAAAATCATTTTACTTCTCTGTGACTCAGTTACTTCATCTGTAAAATGGGGAGTAAGAATGTGAGCTCCACACAGGTCGGGGACTTTGTCAAACCCAATTTGCTTTTATCCACCCTGCAGTTAGCACAATAATTGCTTAAATACCACAATTATTATTATTGTTATTATTATTTATCATATATTTTGATTTAGGTGGTCAACTATGCAGTAATTTTAAAGGAAAGCAACTCTCTAACATTATTATTGTTTTATTTCAATAGAAATGACAGTAGCCACCTGAAAAGCATTTTTTAAGATGTTAGCATTTTTATTCTCATGCTTTTCTGTAAACCTTGGGGTTTGCAATTATAATACATTCCATTTAATTCTAGAGAATGTAAAGTTTATGAACTATTTTGCTAATTGTAATTTTGGTGGAGATTTCATTCATGAAACTATTCATTCATTCATTCAATAGTATTTATTGAGCGCTTACTATGTGCAGAGCACTGTACTAAGCGTTTGGGATGAACAAGTCGGCAACAGATAGAGACAGTCCCTGCCGTTTGACGGGCTTACAGTCTAATCGGGGGAGACGGACAGACAAGAACAATGGCACTAAACAGCGTAAAGGGGAAGAACATCTAGTAAAAACAATGGCAACTAAATAGAATCAAGGCGATGTACAATTCATTAACAAAATAAATAGGGTAACGAAAATATATACAGTTGAGCGGACGGGTACAGTGCTGTGGGGATGGGAAGGGAGAGGTGGAGGAGCAGAGGGAAAAGGGGAAAATGAGGCTTTAGCTGCGGAGAGGTAAAGGGGGGATGGCAGAGGGAGTAGAGGGGGAAGAGGAGCTCAGTCTGGGAAGGCCTCTTGGAGGAGGTGATTTTTAAGTAAGGTTTTGAAGAGGGAAAGAGAATCAGTTTGGCGGAGGTGAGGAGGGACTAACTAACTAACTAACACATGGACTATTTATATGCCCTGTATTTTTGACTAATGCAACATGAGAGCCAAATTTATGAAATAATTGCTTTATGATGTGCTCATATTATTCCTAGCCAACATTCCCTCTCAAAAGGAATGGTAATGGGACAGTGCTAAAATCACAATCAAGAGGCTGTTGACGCCATTGGTAAAATGGTTGAGGTCCCAATTAGTCAGCGTAGCTGATCTATAGCATCCCAGAGACCAGGACTCCAGTCCTCCAGTTCCCCAATCCCTGCCCATAGCCTCTCTTCTTCTTTTTGGTAATCAGATAATCAAGTAGGAAATGACAAAGCCTTGACCAGCATAGTAGATACCCTGCTGTGGCCCAGACAGAAGCCCTTCCAACCTTCTCTACTTCCCCACTGGTCAGAGAAAGCAGGTCCCTCTCTCTGTCAGTCTTTCATGCCAACTCCACACTGGAGTTGAGGTAAACCAGGTCTCTCCCATCCATTCTCTGTCAGTCCTGCAGGCCAGAGACTACCATTATATTGAATTGGAGGTTGGAGGAGAAAAAAGAGTCAAAGATAATTCCAAGACAATGGACTTCAGAGAAAGGGAGGATGATGTTGTTTGTCAAAAGTGATGGACAAGTTAGTTGGAGGAGATGATTTAGTATGGCAAATGATAAATTGAGTTTGGAATGTGTTGTTCTTAAAGGCAGGAGGTGAGAGCTTCTGGTTAGCAACATAGATTTGGAAATCATCCACATAGATGATTGAGGTTGAAGCCATGGGGGTGAATAATTTCCAGAAAATGTTAAGTGAAAAACGAACATGACCAGAACCGACCCTCGAGAGTTACCCAGAGTTAGGGGTAAGAGGCAGAGGAAGTGACAGTAGAAGAGCATGAAAGGAAGAGCTCAGAGTGGTAAGGCAGGAAATAATGTCAGCAAAACTAAGATTCAATAGTGTTTCCAGTACAAGGGAGTCGTCAAAGGAAGCCAGGGTGGAGAGAGGAATTAGGATACTGTGGATCCTATTGGATTTGGCGAGGAAATATTGGAATCTCTGTAATGACCTTGTAGTGTCCCATCTGAGTACATGACACAGGTGCAAATTGCCTAAGGTGTTTTTGATTGGATGTCAGGCAAGCTGGGGTTCTCCTTTTGGGTCTTCTCCACCCAGTTTAAGGGGTTGATTTGTGATCAGCTAATGAGCTACGTGCTCTGATTGGTTCCTGCACCATCAAATCAAATGATAGAATCTGACCCTCCATGTCTTCTTCTTGTTGCCACCCCAGTGTTTAGTACAGTGCCTGACACATAGTAAATGCTTAACAAATACCATTATTATCATTATTATTATTAGTCTTCATACTATATTTTCAAGCAGAATTGATTACTCATTCAATATAGAGAGGTTGGAGTCTTTTTAGTTTTCTACAGCAAATCCATGATGGACAATAAAAGTAATGATAAGGTAAAATTCAGTAATGATGTGCAGCTTGCAATGTTTTGACAAAGAAAATATAGACTCATCACTTTCTCTGCAGTAAGTGGAAGGGAACTGTCTTGTTAACAGTAGAAATATTTAAAATCGGAGTAAGTGGATGGAACAAAGGACATATCAATTGGGAATCACAAGACACTAATGTCCAGTAATTATCCTATGCAGTGCTTATTGCTGGAGAAAGGGTTGGGACTTTTCATTAGCCGGAACACAGGGAAGCAATCTTAAGATAGAATTTTGGAATTTTAGAAATTAGAAAATGCAAAAATGGAATATGGCAGATTGATTCTATCTTCTATGTTCTCTCATCTACCCATCACATACAGCATACTTCCTATTTTGTGTTTTTTCTCCTCACTTACATATCAGTTCTTTCAAGGTTTTTATTTCTTCTTTATTTTTACTTCTGTCATTTCTCAAAGCACGACATATTCCTTTTTTTTTCATTTCCCTTTATCCTTTTCAATTCCCTTTGTT
Source organism: Ornithorhynchus anatinus (assembly GCF_004115215.2). Taxonomy (NCBI): domain Eukaryota; kingdom Metazoa; phylum Chordata; class Mammalia; order Monotremata; family Ornithorhynchidae; genus Ornithorhynchus; species Ornithorhynchus anatinus. The sequence goes on from NC_041730.1 coordinate 106,119,409, forward strand.
TTTAGTCTCTTCTTGTTGGTGTCTCTTTTTCTCCTACTTTAGACTATAAGATGTTTATGGGCTGGGAACGATTCTGCCACTTCTGTTCTGTTGTAGTCTCCCAAGCGCTTAGTACCCTATGCAAATAGTAAGCACACAATAAATACAATAGACCAATCTATCTCCCTCCTGTATTCATCTTTCCTCCAATGTATTTTTCCTTATTTTCTCCCCTTTCTGTCCTGAACTTTTGATAGCTTTTATAACTTCACTTCCTCTCCCCACTCCGCCCACCTGACTTATAACAAAGAGACCACTACAGCAGAAAGTTGATTTGCCTCATTGTTTATGGAGGATGGGTTTAGTGAAGACTGAAGGCCTGAACCATGGGCTTCTTTCATAATGGCAGTGCTTGTCTTATCCTATGCTGTCGAATTGTTTCCAACCCATAGCAATACTACAGACACATCTTTCCCAGAATGCCCCACTCTCCATCTGCAATCATTCTGGTAGTTTATCCACAGAGTTTTCTTAGTAAAAATACAGAAGTGGTTTACCATTGCCTTTTTCTGCACAGTAAACTTGAGTCTCTTCCCTCAACTCTCTCCTGTGCTGCTGCTGCCCAGCACGGGTGAGTTTTGATTTGTTGCAGATTGCCTTCCATTCACTAGCCACTGCGTAAGCTAGGAATGGAATGGATATGCCTCTACTTGACTCTCCCTCCCATACCCAAGACTGGTAGAGTACTGGAAATTCTCCAGGTGCAAACCTGATAGGGGGATTCCTAGTTTAGGATTAAGATATTGAGGACCAGCCCCAACCAGTCTTTTCAACAACTCTCTTATTTCATCCTGCCTTCAGGTCATCTCTATTGAATATTCTGCCACCATCTCATATACTTATGTCCATAACTTAACTCCTCATTTTCTCTCTCAAACTTTCTCCTTCCCTTGGCTATCCCATCATGGTTGACTTCACCACTATCCTCCTACACCTTTTCCACCCATAGATTCTGTCAGTCAGACATCAAATAGTGCTGTTTCTATCTTTGCAGCATCTCTAGAATCTGCCCCTCCCTCTTCACCCAGCCTGCCATCTTCTTTGTTCATGTACTTGTAATATGTAGACTCAACTCTGACATCAGCCTCCTCACTGTCCTCCCTTCCTCTATCTTCACCATTGTACAGTCTATTCTTCATCTGCTATCTGTATCATTTTTCAAAATGGTTGTGTTGAACACATCTCCCCACAACCCAAAAATCTCCAACAGTCATACATCCGTCTCTGAATCAAACATAAACTCCTCACCATTGGCTTTAAGACACTCAACCAATTCTGTCATCCATCTATCCTCATTCCTTTCCCACAACAAGTGAAACCACACATTTCGCTCCTGGAAGCAACATGGCACAGTGGAAGGAGCATGGGCCTGGAAGTCAGAGGGCTTGGATACTAATTGTAGAGCTGCCACTTGTCTGCTCTGTGACCATCTCTGTGGCTTAGTCCTTTATCTGGAAAATGGGGACTCAATACCTGTTCTCACTCCTACTTAGTCTGTGAGCCCCTTGTGGGACCTGATCATCTTGTATCACCTGATCATCTTGTATCTACCTCAGCACTTAGAACAGTGCTTGGCACATAGTAAGTGCTAAAAATACCCATTCTTCTCCTCTTCCTCCTTCTCTTCCTCTTCTTCTATTATTATTAATTCAAACTTACTCATTGTGCCTTGCTCTGTCTTTACTTTCAATGATGATATCTTGCTTAACACCTCATCCCATCTGCCTAGAAATTCTTTTTCCTCTTTGTCTGGCAGACAACTACTCTCCCCATCTTCAAAGCCCTCATAAATTAAAGTACTCCAAAAGTCCACCCTGACTAATCTTCATCATATTTTACCCCTTGCCGCATCACCTATTCACTATTAATTTGAGTCCTCACCCTCTAAACACTTAATTGATGACCCCAATCTATCCATGTACATATCTTTGAGGTCTGGTGCTTTCTCTTACCTGTAATTTAGTTTAGTGTTACCCAGTAGACAAGTGGCAGAGGAAGGATTAGAACCCAGGTCCTTCTGACTCCCAGCCCTGCGGGCTCTATCCACTAGACCATGTTGTTTCTCAATTGATTTTAATTGATTGACTGACAGAATCATTTCAGATTTTAATAGTACCTCTACTCCATAGCTCTAAGGATTTACAGTGGTTCAGATTATCATCCTTATCCAAATATCCAGTAATCCAGTATGCTGTCTTGTGTGTGACTAAGCAGTCTGCTTTAGGAGTGGACATGTGGAGAGCAAAGCCTCTTCTCTCAGTTCCTTTTCTCCTCTTCCTTCAGTGCGATCCTCCTCGCTGAGAGAAACATTACCTTTTTCCCTGCTTCTCAGTGAAACCTCAGTCACATGATGCTGCTAAAAAAAAAAGGCATCTGCAAAATTGAGAGGAGGTATAAGGAACGACCTGAGGTGCAGGGAAAGAGGAAACCTCACCCACTAGTACTGACAAAAAGGGGACAAATGAGGAATGCTCTGCCGGCCATAAAAAGGGTGCGAGCCTGTGGTTCTCTCTCATTCCTGAAATACAAATCCCTGCTGTTTTGGCTATTTGAGAAAAAGAGTGAAGTGAAGAGGTTATTGCCAGTAATCTGGTGAATTTGGACAGTTAATCTAATGAATCAGAATTAAAATCTGTTTTTTCCTCAACTCTTGCCTAAATGATGATAGTAGTCTTTTCTTTGGATGTCTAGGAATGATAATGTTATTTTGCACTTTTATCATTATGTAGTTGGAATTTGTGGGGTTTATTCTTGTTATTAGGTTAAACTGGGGATTTAAAAAGTGAAATGTGTTCTAGCACCTACTTTTAATGCTTACAGTCCTCTAGCTGTTTGTCAAGTTACCAAACGAAGAATATTTTTGATAGACTCTAAGCTGCTTGTGGGAAGGAAATATATCTAAAATCTGTTGTACTGTACTTTCCCAAACACTTAGTACAATACTCTGCATACAGTAAACACTCAGAAAATACCAATGATTGATTAATAAAACGGGGACTAGAGTAATTTGCTCTCTACCCATCACATACAGCATACTTCCTATTTTGTGTTTTTTCTCCTCACTTACATATCAGTTCTTTCAAGGTTTTTATTTCTTCTTTATTTTTACTTCTGTCATTTCTCAAAGCACGACATATTCCTTTTTTTTCATTTCCCTTTATCCTTTTCAATTCCCTTTGTTTTTAGTCTCTTCTTGTTGGTGTCTCTTTTTCTCCTACTTTAGACTATAAGATGTCTAAAGCACTGACATATGGTCAGATAATCTGCACCTGGATATAATATGCTGCATTCTCCAGAGATTATGTGAATCATATTCTTCACTTTACATAGAAGAACCAGCCTCAGTTTACAGTCTTCATGCTCTATTGCTGCATACTGCAATTCTATAATTAAATTCCATTCTCCAATCCTGAACCCTCAAGTGTTCAGTGGAATATATGGGTACCATTTAATAAGGACCGGAAGGAAATTTGGGTAAGGCAAATTTCCCTCCACATCAATGTTGAAAATCTGCTCTGCTTTCAGGCAGTAAAAAAAAGAGGGCAGTTGCATTCTGTGCAGTCCCACCTGCTCATGTGCTTACTGTTAGAATCTTAATAAACTTGAATGTGGCATTTTGTCCAACATTAAACAATTTCCATTTAACAGACATGCTATCTTTGTACTGCTCAGAAAACATCCACAATTGTTCACACAACATGGAAAGAAACAATTGAAAAATAAATGAAACAGAAAACAATTGCCTTTTTTTATGTGTTTTGCTTTTATGGGGTGGCTTTCTTTGAAATAAAGTTTTTTTTTAGTATTTTTTGTGTGAGGGAATGTTGAAAGTGATTCTTTTTTCTTGTCAAACAGTATTGTGAATGAATATGAGCTATTGGGTTACTTCTGATAACTTAGAGAAAGCCAACAGGGACCAGGTGAGGCTGACCGAGGGTAGTGCTTGAAAAAACAACAACCTAGGGCTGAATATTAGTGGGACAGCAATTTGCCTTTTAGGCTGTAGCACCTGTTATCAATTGGTGTGAAGAGCTCACTGGTCAGTGTATGCTTTAGCCCACTCAGCTCTCTTCAGTATTTGCTGGGGAAGCAGGATAACTAATTGCAGTTGCTTCAGTGCCAGTGAATCAACGTGCTGAGCTAATAGCTGCAGATAGAGGGCAGACACATTCTTGCTACCAGTGTATTGCTAGTGGCTTGTGATAACTAAAGCAGTTGAAATGCATAGCAGAAGGTGGAGAATGATTGCATGCTTCCTGGGCTAGTATGCTATGATTTTTTTTTTAAATTATTCCTAATTATGTTTTTGGGAGATGAGGTTGGATATTTGCGTCTCACAGGAACAACAACTCTATTCTGTGAAGAATCGCTTTGGAGCTGTGTTATGAGCTTAGAATACTTGAAAAAGGACATGCAGTAAACAGGTTCGGCAGAAAAACTTGCTGCATAATCTTACATCGGCTAAGAAGGAAACTTTAAACTGGCAAGTAAGTTCTTTATTTTTTAAAATTGAAATGAGGAGTGATGTACCTATGAAGTTAATATTTTAAGTATATGACTTTGTATCTGCCATGAGACAATCTCCATTAATGTTTATGGCAAGAAAGAATTGTAATGAGGTAGCAATAACCATTTATTTTGTTGAAGCCAAATATTTCAGTCCACCACTCATCTTAACCTCTGCCAACATCTAATCCTTTAATGTGAGTTATCATTCTCCAAAGAGAAGTGTATTTTCCATTTTCACTCTATCTTCCTTGGCTTCATTAGTTTCTGTATTTCTCAGGTGAGTGTTGTAACTTAGAAAAGTGGAATAAGCAAATAGATCAATATTGATTTCTGATGCGTTTAGTGTGTGGAAATAAAGGGAGATTGTAAGAAACAATTTTGTGGATGTTCTAGATATTTGGAATATTCAGTGTTTTAAGTTGAAATGTTTGCTCTGCATTAACACTTCTTGTAGCACTTTCATGTTTATATAATTTGCTTAAAGGCATTTAGTGTCTGAGTTATAGAACATTTAGCTTTTAGAGTCCTATACTATTACAGCATTACACAGCACTGAATACCCTAAAGTTCAAATGCATTTTCTGTTTCCTCTTCTTAGTAGAACAATTCTACAGTTCATAGTATCCCTTAAGAAACATTTTTTTTTTTTTTTACCTGGAGAGCACAGTATTGGAAGCTGGCCACCTGGTGTGGAAAATGAAGGACAACTTGGAATTTATGCCAGTGTTATAAGAGAATATCTAATATACAAATGGTCATAAATGAAATGTGTTGCACACAAAGTGATTTTATTTACTGGAATATGGTGTCAGGCATGTGCGCAAGGTTAACTCCTAAACCATCCCCCCCTGCTTCCCATAAAGCCAGCTAAGTGTCAAATCTGGTAACCTAATAGGCCAGGTGGGGAGTTGCTGTGCTCCTTAACAACAAGACAGATGATGTGCCCACTAATGAAATATTTGAGACATTACCCTCATCTGGGAGCTTACAGGTTCTTGACTAGAACAGACTGAGACAATTTCTACTTTGTGTACAGTACTTTTCCTTCACTACCCTGCTCTATTTTTGGTTGAGTTTTGGCCAAATGCATCTGTCTATACATGTGACTGTTCAGGTTTCAGTAACCTAATCCACTTGGCTGTGTAGTCATGGTCCTCTGAAATCGGAGTGCAATTCAGGGAGAGCCCGGTGCTACTTAATGATGGTGCACTCATCTCAGCTGGTGTAATGATGTGTGGAGGGGGGAAAGGTAGTCCCTTCATTCTGCCTCAGTGGTTCCCTTGAACGGTAAGCACTCAGGTCTAGTAAAGTTTGAGAGTAGGTGTCTGCTTTATAGTTTCTTTCTTGTCCTTAATCACTGTTAGAATAATTGTATTGTCACCATGTGTCATCTTTATTCAGGTGTAATAGCTTTAGCCAAAAAAGCAGTCAGCTGTAAAATTGTGGTGTAAAGTTTTAAGTATTCTTTGGAGGAGGTTAGGTTTTAAGAAAAGCTCTGTTTTCTATTAGATATGCTAGTGGGTTATTTCTCATCAGTCCTGTCTTTACTAGGAATATTAGCTCTCTGTACTGTATTTTTTTCATTGTTAGTGACTAATAGGTGTAACAAGATTATGATTATAAACAGTGAAATTCACAACTACCTCAAACTCCTGTCCTTGACTTTTTGTATCTCTCCTGTTCTTCCTAGTTATTGTAAGAGCTTAAGCTCTGTGCAAGCTGTTACTGTATGTGCTGTCGTAATTTGGATCATCAGGCTAAATTTGGAAATTCAATCTGAAAGGAATTTAATCTGTGTCATTCTTTGAATATTATTGTCTTTCCACTTTATTTGTAAATGAGGATTCAATTAAATGCTCAAAAGGTAGAGAGAATAAAACATTTAATGTGCAGTATAAGGAAGTCAGTTTCAACGGTTGTATTTATGTAAAAAGGGTAAAAACTATTTACTATTTGTGAAACTGCTAAATGGATTGTACTGAGCAGTCTCCCCTCTTAGAGAATTGCTCAGCAAATTCCCAAATGCTTGAAATGTCACAATGTTTCAACCTCCCATTTTCTAGAACCTAATGATTCCATGTGACTTTATATTTTGAGTAAAGACCAATATTGTACCTCATTTTGAGCTTGATTTTTTGCAGTGACTAAATGTAGGCTTGCAAAATACATTTCACTTGATCTGAAATTCAGGGAAATCAAGGTTTTCAGAAGTGAAAAATATAGGTATAGTGAACCATATTGCTGCTAGGGTGTGTATTAATGAGGATATGTTTAATGTTTAATGGCAACCCAATTAGAAAACATTACAAAAGATGTATCTTAGTCACAGAACTTTATGTAAAACAGACTTTCTTAATTTTTGAATATCTAGTTTTCTGGTCCAGATCCTTTACATTTTAAACCTTTCTAGCTGCCTTTATATAATACAAATTTTGGGTGCTAAAAGTTCTCTGGCAGAGGAAAAATTAGGGGGGCAGATGATTTTTTGAAATCTAATTATTTTGGCTGTTGTCATAAATAGCATTTTACCATAGACATTTCTCTCTGTAGATGAACTCTGGAATCATTCACTTTGAAGTTTTCTGTTTCAATAAAAGCCAGCATTTAAGAGTAAACAATTCTAGGAATACACATTGGGATATTGGGTTATAGGGTCTCCTCAGTTCGTGGTCCCTGTACAGGTAGGACTCTGAAACAGCTTGGCTAGTGAAGCAGTGTGGCTCAGTGTGAAGAGCCTGGTCTTAGGAGTCAGAGGTCATGGGTTCTAATCCTGGCTTCACCACTTGTCAGCTATATGATTTTGGGCAAGTCACTTAACTTCTAGGTCTCTCAGTTTACCTCATCTGTAAAATGGGAATGAAGACTGTGAGCCCCACGTGGGACAACCTGATAACCTTGTATCTACCCCAGTGCTTAGAACAGTGCTTGGCACATAGTAAGTGCTAAAGAAATACCAATGTTATTATTTGGGATTACAATATTACAATCTTGATTAAAACCTGTGTTGAGGAAAGTTTGATACTCATATACAATCTAATGCCCCTACTTGAAATAATTTCTTCCAATATCACACTGTGTGCACTTTGTTAGAAAATTCCCTAATTCTGTTATGCAAATGAAGTGAAAGAATAGGTGCTAGGAAAATTTACTATACCAATTTTACTATCAATGCTTTGTTTCTAGTCCTGTGAGAAAATTGAGTGTACTGGAAAAACTCTAGAATAATTGGTGGCCAAAGACAAGAGAAGTCAGGAGGGTATTAGGAGTCTTTCTCTGCCTGTGTTGCTCTTTTTCTTTGCTTCTTGGGGCAAATATTGAGGGAGGCAGAAAGTTTTGAGACTATGAACTTTATTTTTTAAAAGTAAATATATTTTCCATGAAGCATAAACTTCTGGGGAAACTTTTTATGGATGTTTGATTTTTTGTTCCCCAAGTTTTGTTGTAGCTTGGAAGAGTTACCATATACAGTTTCTCAGATTAGAACTACAGCTACAAAAAGAAGTATAATGAAATGATTCCATTTTTCCCACCTAGAAGCTAACTACACTAATGGTAATAGTGATGAAACAATGGAAGATTGTTAATATTTATAATTCTGCTATTTAAGCACTTACTATGGGCCAGGCACTGTACTAAACACTTAAAGGATACAAGCAACCTGTTACTATTCAATGTGGAGGGGTAAAGATTCTGAGAGAGAATTTTTAAATTCTGCTATTTGGAAATTAGCAAAATGAGAACTTTTCCTATGGAAATTATTTTCCTTTAATTTTGATAGAACAGAAATATATGTTACACCTGCCAGAATCCAATGAAGAATATGAATGTCAGGTGGATAGCTTTAATTTTTTTTTAATGGTAATTAAGCATTTAATATGTCAGGCACTGTCCTAAGTGCTGAGGTAGATACAAGTAATCAGGTTCGATGAAGCCCATGCCATTTGTTTATTCAATCATATTTATTGAGCGCTTCCTGTGTACAGGGTACTGTTCTAAGCACTTAGGAAAGTACAATACAACAATAAACAGTGACATTGCTTGCTCATTGCTCACAATGAATTTAGAGTGTAGCGGGGGGGGGGGGGAGGTAAACATCCATACAAATAAATAAAATTACAGATATGTACACAAGTGTTGTAGGGCACTTGAAGGGAAGAGCAAAGGAAGCAAGGCAGGGCAATGCGGAAGGGAGGGGGAGGGGGGGACAAGTGGGGCTTATTCTGGGAAGGCCTCATGGATGGTATGTGCCTTCAGTAAGGCTTTGAAGTTGGGGGGAGTAATTGTTGGATTTGAGGAGGGAGGGATTGGGCTAGGATGTGGGCTAGGGATCGGTGGGGTGACAGGTGAGATTGAGGTACAGTGAGAAGGATAGCACTAGAGGAGCGAAGTTTGCAGGCTGGGTTGTAGAAGGAGAGGAGTGAGGTAGGAGGGAACAAGGTGACAGAGTGCTTTAAAGCCCATGGTGAGTTTTTGTTTGATATGGAGGTGGGTAGGCAACCACTGGAGGCTCACAGGTTTACTCCCCATTTTACAGATGAGGTAACTAGGCACAGATAAGTGACTTGACCAAGTTTACACAGCAGGCAAGTGGTGTACCCAGGAGTAAAACCAAGGTTCTCCCAAGCCCATGCTCTTTCCACTAGGCCATACTGCTTCAAATGAAACATGTGAAATCATGTATGCCTAGCCTTATTGAGGTTTTTTCCCACTCTGAAGAGTTTAAGGCATTTTAACAGTGACCCAGTATTAGTAATTTAAGTCCACTTGATCATCTTCATTGTGCTAATACAAGAAAATATGGTAGACTTTGTTGTGTTTGGATTGAAAAATGTGATTTCCCACTGAGAAATTATGTGATAAATGATAATTCTTGAAGATGTGTGGGCTAGTGGACAGAGCGTGGGATTGGGAGTCAGAGTGCTGGATTCAAATCCTGACTTTGCACTTGTCTGCTGTGTCACCTTGGGCAAGTCACTTCTCTGTGCTTCAGTTACCTCATCTGTAAAATAAGGATTTAGGCTGAGCGCCCCATGTGGGGCACAACCAGAGTCCAAGCCAATTTGCTTGTATCAACCCCAGTTCTTAATACAGTGCCTGGCACATAGTAAAACACTTAACAAATACTACACTTATCAATTTGCAATGAAGTCTGTCCCACTGAAAAGTCCTTTGTCTTGTCTTTCAAGACCTGAATCACAACTAGAAATAGCCTTAACAAATGGTTTCCCTGGGAAGATAGTTCCAGGCCTTGCTATGTACCTGTGAGAAAAACTGCAGTGTTCTGCAACCAACATGTCATCAGTAGCTGGGATTGTGGATGGGTCTTTTGGCTATGATTTTTCTAGTCAAGTTAAACAGGAATAAGGAAGCAGATTGATTATGAAAGGTAAAAACAGCAAAATGGAATATTGGAGAGGCAAAAAGTTTGAAAAGAGAATATGAGAAAGGCATGAGGAATGAAATTTAAGAGGGGACATGTAAATGAGGCATTAGTTGGAATAGGATGGAAAATACATCATGAAAGAGTTTCTGGGAGTAGACAAGAAAGCAGGGATAGGTTGGTCCAGAAAGAGGGCTAATAATAGAGAGATGTGGGAGATTTCCAAGAGGAGAAAGTGCACTAGTCCTTCACTGATCATAAAGGGTAAATAATGCAACCTGTTTACTTCCTCTGGTAAAGATGGCTGTATAACACAGCTTTTGTTAAACCCTTTGATTTCATTAAAATCATTAATGAATTTCAGGGGAAACACCTTACTATTAACTAATGGTTCTCCAAGAGATCTCTCTCTCTAGTTTACCCACATTATTAAAATAATAATGATGGCATTTGTTATGCACTTACTATGTACCAGACACTGTATCAAGCACTGGGATGGAATGAAGCAAATCAAGTTGGACACAGTCTCTGTCCATATGAGGCTCACAGACTCAATTCCCATCTTCCAGATGAAGTAATTGAGACACAGAGAAGTGAAGTGATATGCCCAAGATTACACAACAGAGAAGTGGTAGAGTTGGGATCAGAAGATATGATCTTCTGACTCCCAGGCCTGTGCTCCCTCCACTACGCCACACTGCTTCTCCTATTCCCCACTATACGCCAGCTTGCGCTTTTCTTTCTCACCAACTAACCCACTCCCTTTGCCTAATTCCCATCTATGTGACTTCAGACTTCCTGATAATGCCCTCCCTTCTACCTGGAACTCTCTCCCCTTCCAAATCCATCATAGAACAGCTCTCTTTGATTTCAGATCCTTTCTGAAATTCCACCTATTAATGGAGGTATTCTCCACTTTTTTCCACCTCCTCAGCTCATATCCTCTCAATCCTACACTTACACCATATCTGTACTTATGCACTCACTAGCAATAGTCACACTTGTGTACATATTAAGTTATATAATTAACTTAGTAAGCACTTATTCATCCATGTATGGCTCTTTCTTTTTTATATCTTTCAATTCTATGCATCATTCCATTCTCTTCTTTCTAATTTTTCATTTATATTTTCTACTACAGTGTAAGATCCTTGAGGGCAGGGATTAGGCCATTTTATTGCATTGCATTCTCCCCAGAGCTTAGTATTCATTCATTCAAATTCATTGAGCATCTACTGTGTGCAGAGCACTATACTAAGCACTTGGAAAGTACAATTCAGTAAGAAATAGGGACAATCTCTGCCCACATTGGGCTCACAGACTAGAAGGGGGAGACCGACATCAAAACAAGTAAACAGGCATCAGTAGCATCATAAATAGAATTGTAGATATATACACAGAATTAATAAAAATAAATGGAATTATAATAAATATGTAAATGTATACACAAGTGCTGCGGGGCAGGGATGGGGGTAGAGCAAAGGGAGCGAGTCAGGGTGATGGGAAGGGGAGGCAGAACATCACTCTGCCCACAGTAGGCACTCAAATACCAACGACTTATTGTTTGGACAAAGAGGGACTCAGCTGGCCAGTTACTATAATGCTTTTGTAGTTATTTCAGAAATTTTTTTTTTAAATTGATTTCATGGTTTCTGGATTTGAAATACCTTTGCATTGTTGTGCAACCAGATTAGTCACATAGAAAACAGTGGGTGCAGCTGTAAATAATGTCCTCCCCACTTCCTCCAAAGCTGTGGGAGTGGATAATGCCTCCCAGATGTTCATGGGGGGGTCCAGAGTTGTGTGATGGTGCTTTTCTTACTTACTGGCCCGGATACATACAGCCAAAATGGAAGGGGGTCTGGGGATAGACAGGTGACTCACCTTACTGTTCTGCATGGTGTGCTATCACAAGTTTCACAGCATGATATTTCAAAGCAGCATGGTCTACTACAAAGCACCCAAACCTGGGAGTCAGAGGAACTGGGTTCTGATCCCAGTTTCACTGCTTGATTGCTGTGTGATCTTGGGCAAGTCACTTCACTTCTCTCAGCCTCAGTTTCCTAATCTGTCAGAAGGGGATTCAATCCCTGTTCTCCCTCTCATATAGACTGTGAACTCCATGTGAAACAGGGGCTATGTCAGACCTATGATCTTGTATCTACTCCAGTGCTTAGCTTGTTGTGGACAGAGAATGTGCCTGTTTATTGTTGTACTCTCCCAAGGTGTTTTATTTTGCACATAGTAAGCTCTCAATAAATATGATTGACTACAGTGCTCAGCATGGAGAAAGTGCTTAACAAATATTATCATCATCAAATAATTTTTCTGCTTTACAAGTTCTCAGCATCTGGGAGATCATCCTCTTCTGCAGGCAGCAGGAAAAGGGTAGAGTGGTCTGGGCAGAGATAATTGAAGAAGGAAGGTTAAAGGTCAGTAAGAAGATTTCTCACCTGAGATTTAAGGGTCACTCAATCAAATTCTGTAATGACCTGGTGTTGGATTTTGAGGGACCTTAGAGGGCACTGGGTGGAAACTGGCTTCTGATATTCACATTATGGCTGATTTTGTGTCATGATGTACTTGGTCTGGACCAAAACATTTCCTTCTTCCCAGTTTTTTTCCAAGTAAATCTGAATACTTTCCTTCAAGTTTGCTCCATGACTCTTTGACATTGTGTTTGAGGTCAAATGTTCAGTGTTGGAACTGTAACATTTGTTCTATGGATTGCAAACATTTCAGAGAAAATCCTGAGTAAAAATAGTAGGCTTTGTAAAGACAGAATTAGTGGACTTTGCCCTTTCAGTGGTGTTATTGTTTCAGAAATACTCATGAATAACCAAAATTATATATTCATAAATCAGAGGTTGGAAAAATAAAAGTCCAACTGAGCTCACCAGAGTCAGATTCTAAAGCATTAGATTCTCAAATGCTTTCATTCTAGTGATATGAACCTGCATGAGACATACCAAATGTGTTTTGTATGATTGAAAGGGAACCAAAGCAAATAGTGCTCTATAATGATTATGATATACAATGTTCTATAAACAGTTGCCATTATAAAGCAGATTATGATTTTTCCAAGGCAAAAGTTCAATCTTAGAACTGATTTCTGAAAAAAGTTGTGGGACTCCATGGAATGGTTTTTCTGAATATCTCCCAGGACTTCTCTGAATTTAAACAAAACTTATGGTTAAGCAATTTTATTGAAATCTCTTGGTTAGAAGCAAATCAGCTTTTTAAGAGAGAAGGTAAGGAACATGTGTTTTGCAGATTGCCTGTATATGTAAAAACTTAGTTTTTCAATAGGAAATTGAAATGCAGTTCTAAACCTAACATTGCAGGGCCTTTTCCTTGATTCTGATTCTGATTTCCTTCCCTGCCCACAAGGTGCTTACAGTCTACAGGGTGAGACAACATATTAGTATAAATATATTAGATATGTACATAAGCACTGTAGGCTGAGGGTTTGTTGACTAAAGGGTCAAATCTAAGTGCAGAGGCAATGCAGAGGATGGAGTAGTCAAAATGAGGTCTTAATCAGGGAAGGCCTCTTGGAGGAGATGTGCTATTAATAAGGCTTTGAAAATGAGAAGAGCTGTAGGGAGATGACTATTATTCTCTTGCTATTGTAGGCATAAAACCCGAAACACCTTATTGTTCTTCCCTTTACAAAGTGACCACCCAGAGAATAACAAATATGTATGTCTACACCTTACTGGAAGAAATGCCAGTAGTGTCCAAACACACACCTTCAAACTCCCCAAGCAGCTGTATCGCAAACCAGCATGGCTTAGTAGGAAGAGCATGGGCTTGGGAGTCAGAGGTCATGGGTTCTAATCCTGGCTCCACCACTTGTCAGCTGTTTGGCTTTGGACAAGCCACTTCAATTCTCTGTACTCAGTTACCTCATCTGTAAAATGGGGATTAAGACAGTGAGCTGCACATGAGACAAACTGATTATCTTGTCAGTGCTTAAGAGAAGCAGCGTGGCTCAGTGGAAAGAGCATGGACTTGGGAGTCAGAGGTCATGAGTTTGAATCCTGGCTCTGCCACTTGTCAGCTGTGTGACTGTGGGCAAGTCACTTAACTTCTCTGTGCCTAAATTCCCTCATATATAAAATGGGGATTAACTGTGAGCCTCATGTGGGACAACCTGATTACCCTGTATCTACCCCAGCCCTTAGAACAGTGCTCTGCACATAGTAAGCACTTAACAAATACCAACATTATTATTGCTTAGTACAGTACTTGGCACCTAGTAAGGACATCATAAATATCATCATTATTAAACCAGAGTGTCAGAGAAGGTGCAGTGAGTGTTCAGCAGAGGAAATGGTTTCCACACTGCACTCAAGGAAATTCACTGGTGTGGCTTCTCTGCTCACCAAAGAGATATATGGTGTTGGAGGCAATAGAAGCAAGATGATCATTTTCAAACAACCTCACCCAGAGCTCCTATTGTTTGGTACACTGTGTTACTTAACATAGTGTAGGAGCTAAAACTCTGAAAGACTTTTTTTTAATAGCTTGACCTATCAAATCAACTTTAAGCCTTAGGTACTTGGTGGAAATTCAGATAACATTTAGAAGACAAACAAAGGAAATCACTGACTCATTCACTGAAGCCATCTTCCTGTTGATTATCCTGAGTTCAAGGTATTCATGATAAAGGTGATTTTAGAGCATTATCATAGCAAACATGTACAACATTGGTTTCCCATTGCCTAGATTTAGGAGATAATTGGAAAAATGAGGTGCTTATGGCAATAACAGCAATGACTCAGAGCACTCCTTCTAGGGTTATCACTGCCAGCTGTGACAGCTCTTTCAGAGGTCCTCTCCAGATGTCTCTTCCCGACCAGATACCACACACAAGAGTTCAATTTTCATATGATAATGTTGGTATTTGTTAAGCACTTACTATGTGCAGAGCATTGTTCTAAGTGCTGGGGGAGATACAGGGTAATCAGGTTGTCATTCATTCATTCAATAGTATTTATTGAGCGCTTACTATGTGCAGAGCACTGTACTAAGCACTTGAAATGTACAAGTCGGCAACAGATAGAGACAGTCCCTGCCCTTTGACGGGCTTGCAGTCTAATCGGGGGAGACAGGCAGACAAGAACAATGGCACTAAATAGAGTCAAGGGGAAGAACATCTCATAAAAACAATGGCAAATAAATAGAATCAGGATGATGTACATCTCATTAAACAAGATAAACAAAATAAATAGGGTGATTAAAGATATATACAGTTGAGTGGACAAGTACAGTGCTGAGGGTGTGGGACGGGAGAAGGGGGAGGAGGAGAGGGAAAGGGGGGAGAAGAGGGAAAGGGGGGAGAAGAGGGTTTAGCTGCGGAGAGGTGAAGGGGAGGTAGAGGGAAAAAGGGGGGAGCTCAATCTGGGAAAGCCTCTTGGAGGAGGTGAGTTTTAAGTAGGGCTTTGAAGAGGGAAGAGAATTAGATTGAGGTGAGGAGGGAGGGCATTCCAGGACCGCGGGAGGATGTGGCCCAGGGGTTGACGACGGGATAGGCGAGAGGAGGTGGGCGGCAGAGGAGCAGAGCATGCGGGGTGGGCGGTAGAAAGAGAGAAGGAAGGAGAGGTAGGAAGGGGCAAGGTGACGGAGAGCCTTGAAGCCTAGAGTGAGGAGTTTTTGTTTGGAGCGGAGGTCGATAGGCAACCACTGGAGGTTTTTAAGAAGGAGAGTGACATGCCCAGATCGTTTCTGCAGGAAGATGAGCCGAGCAGCGGAGTGAAGAATAGACTGGAGCGGGGCGAGAGAGGAGGAAGGGAGATCAGAGAGAAGGTTGACACAGTAGTCTAACCGGGATATAATGAGAGCCTGTAGCAGTAAGGTAGCTGTTTGGGTGGAGAGGAAAGGGCAGATCTTGGCGATATTGTAAAGGTGAGGCTGGCCCGGCAGGTCTTGGTAACGGATCGGATGTGTGGGGTGAATGAGAGAGATGAGTCAAAGATGACACCAAGGTCGCGGGCCTGAGAGACGGCCCATTGTACCATCCATGGTGATAGGGAAGTCTGGGAGAGGACCGGGCTTAGGAGGGAAGTTGAGGAGCTCACAGTTAATCCCCATTTCACAGATGAGGTAGCTGAGGCCCAGAGAAGTGAAGTGACTTGCCCACAGTCACACAGCTGACAAGTCGCAGAGCCAGGATTCGAACTCATGACCTCTGACTCCCAAGCCCGGGCTCTTTCCACTGAGCCACGCTGCTTCTCTAATTAAACAATTAGTTTGGGGATGCAGTCATGTATGAGATGTCTATAATGGGTTATTCAGAAGAAATGGTGGGGATGTTTAGCACATCCCTAACTGTATAAAGTTAAATGTCAAATTTATCAATCAATTATTCAGGAACATGATACATTTTTCCAGTAAGAATATTTAACAGCATCCTGAGAGGGTAAGAGGATTCTGAACCCTCCCAATCCCAGCTGTTCCAAGCCTTCTGTCTGACTCAGAAAGGCTGGGCAGTTAGAGGAGCTAGGGGTCAGTTTTCCTTCTGCATGGGATTCCTTCAGGCTGCACACAAGTGACAGTTTGAGCAGGCACTAAGCTGATTCACTTAGGTGACTTGAACTGAATTTCCAAATCACAGCTTTTATGTTAATGATAAAAGTATCATAAAGGTATCCTGAAATCAGACAGCAGAGTGTCCAGCACATTTATATTATCTCAGAAGCAAGTGTGGCCTAGTAGACAAAGTACAGGACTGGGAGTCAGATGACCTGGGTTCTAATCTCGCTTCCACAGCTTGTCTACTGTGTGATCTTGGGCATATGACTTCTGTGTCTCAGCTTACTCATTAAAAAGGGGGTAATTCATTCAATGAGCAGTTACTGTGTGCAAAGCACAATACTTAAGTGCTTGGAAGAGGAATGATACAACAATAAACAGGCACGTTCCTTGCCCACAACATTAATAATTGTGGTCTTTAAATGCTTACTATGTGTCAAGCATGGCACTAAACACCAGGGTAGATAAAAAACAGTCAGTTCTCACATGAGTCTCTGTCTGAGAGGGAGAACAAGTATTGAATCCCCATTTTGCATATGAGGGAACTGTGGTACAAAGTTAAATGACTTTCCCAAGGTCATTCCGCAAGTAAGTGGTGAAGCAGAATTAGAACCCAGGTCCTCTGATTCCCGGGCTCAGGCTCTTTCCATTAGTCCATGCTGATTCTCTGGGAAATAGGATTAAATCCTACTTCTTCCTACTTTTGACTGTGATTCCAATTTAGGAGAGAGATGGTATCTATCCTGATTAACTTGTATCTACCCCAGGACTTAGTACAGTGTGGGGCCCATAATAAACACTTAGTTATCTCTTCTGTAAAATGGGGATTGAGCCTGTGAGCCTCTTTATGGACAGGGACTGTGTCCAAACTGATTTGCTTGTATCTACCCCTGTGTTTAGTATAGTGCCTGGCACAAAGTAAGCATTTAACAAATGCCATTATTAGCATTGTCATTATTATTAATAACAAATAACATAAAAACTAGGAGAGGAAGCAAAATCCCTAGCAATGCACTCTATTCCCTATGCCATACCCAGCAATGCAACCTAAAATTAAATGCTACCTGTTTGATCGGGTGGGCAAATTCCCTTCATCCTTGACCTCTCCCTAACCCTTAACTTCTGCCATTTACTTCCTAGGGAACCTCACTTATTAGCATGTCTGCTGACTCACAGAAGCAGTTCTGCTCCTTCCCTGAATTCTGCTTTCAAAACAAATCACCCCTTCCATCTCTCACCTTCTCTTTCCTTTGAAGCTCCCTCTCTCACCTGGCCTCCCTGGAGCCTTTCCATTTACTCCAGATTTTCCTGGTGCTGAGAGCCTGGGAAGACTAGTTGTGCTCCCCTACCCTGACCCCAGCATTTGTCAAGAAAGAATTAGGTGGGGAATATGAGTGGTAAATTCTCCCAGAGGACTCTTTACAGGTCCGCAACATATGCACCTACCCAGAGCCCATTACCCCCAAATTTTCCTTTCTTTGGAAGCCTGGCCTCTTAGTGTGACTCAACTTAAACTCACCCTGCTAGCACGAGAAGCCAAGTAATAGAGAGCAGACTGGCGAAAATGTCCTGGTGTACATGTCTGAGGAAATGTTTGGCTGACAGGGTTTGTGGGGGCACTCTGTAGGAGAGGACATGATTTTCAAGGATCTGTCTGCCAGTTGATCCAGATGAAGCTGTTCCATCAGCTCCCCTCTGCCACACTAGAGGGGATTATATCACTGGTATGGAATCAATTAATCATGTTTATTGATCCCTTACTGTGTGCAGACCACTATACTAAGCATTTTGTATGGTGTTTAAGCACCTTCTATGTGCCAGGCACTGTATTAAATTCTGGGTTAGATCGAAGCTAAAGAGGTTGGACACAGTCCATATTATCCCCCATAGGGCTCAGTCTTAATCCCCATTTTACAGATGCAATAACTGAGACACAAATAAGCTAACTGACTTGCCTAAGGTCACACAGCAAACAAGCAGTGGAGCCATAATTGGATCTAGCCACCTAGCCACTAGGCCATGCTAGTTGGTAGACACATCTCCAGTCCACAAGGAGTTTACAGTCTAAAGGAGAAGACAGGCATTAATATAAATAAATTATGAACATAAGTACTCTGGGGATGGGGTAAATAAAAGGTACAAATACAAGTGTGAGGGAGAAGAGTAACAGGACTTAGTTGGGGAAGGCCTCTTGGAGGAAATGTGGTTTTATTAAGTCTGAAGGTGGGGAGAGTAATGATCTGTCAAATGTGAAGGGGGAAGTAGTTCAGGCAGATTTTTCTATTATAGTCTACCTTGGGAAATGCATTAATAGCATGGGTTTCCCAGGAGCCTATCTATCATAAAGAATGCAGTAGATTAGCAGGACAGATTCCTGCCACGTACCTGTCCTTTACTCTCCTGGAGAAACTTTCTGGCCCCACCGTAAGTCATTTAACAAAGCAGGCTGTGCTTAAAATGGCCAGGTCTCCTTTAAGTGTGACTTGAGAACACAGCTCATTACATTTCACAATTCCTACAACAAAAAGGTTGACTGGTTTTAGAGTAGGTTTCAGAAAACATGTTACATGAAGAGGGAGTCAAATTGTACCAGATGTTATGGATAACAAATAGAACAATTAGTATGTATTAAGAGGCTCCTACATATACAGCACTACTGTAAGAGAATGAGAGAATAGAGTAAAATGATCCAATCCTCAAGGAGTTTATAATCTGTCCAGAAATGATGTCAGGGGCAACTTGTACACATACATAATTGCTGTTGGGATTTTTATTCGTACCTTGGTTTTACCATCCCCACTGACTCACATTTAGACCAGCCTCCTTCCCCCGACCCACCTTGAGCCCACCCTCATTGCTAGCAAGGCCAAAATCAAGTCTTAGCAGATTTGAGAAAGGGAATAATACTTTATAAGGCCACCTCTAAAATAAAATGAAGAATTTGACAAGATAGAGGTTATGGTTTATGAAGTCATATTAGCTTCATGAACTGAAAGCACTATGGCAAAAGTAGATTTCTTAATGAGCTGCCTTGCCAATACCAGAAAGCTGCTTATAAACTTCAGTCTTCAGTTCCCAGGACCAGTTTATTTAGTAATATTGTCTCATTTTTTTCACCCACCACTCAGTTCCTCTGTCTTCTTCCCAGCTTCACAGTCATTCAGGCTTTAATCTGTAAAAACAAACAAACACAAAAAAATAAACATGGGAATAAGTAAATATATTTCAACACCACTTGTTAGGAAGTAGTGCATCATTACATGCTTCTAGCTATAACATAGTAGTGAAACTCTATAGGCCATGAAGCAATAAATCATGCTACAGTAGAGTGTTATAACTCAAGCAGTCTATATGATTTGACATAATTGATCCGACCCCTAACTTGAGATATACAGCACTCAAATAACACCGAGTGAAAAAGCTGCATAACAAGCTTCCCTTGTTGATCTGATTTGGAAAAGCTGCATGGCTGAATAAAAATGATGCTGCTGAAAGTTGTTACTAGACTTTAAAAGTGGCTGAGAGTAAAAAAAGAAAATTAGTGGGTCTCTTTGCACTGAAAATATTATCCGTCTCTGGAACTTTTAGAGATTTGTTTATACCTAGTTGAATCCCCACCAGTCTCTTCCCCTCAGGTTGCAGAATGTCTTTGGGGGTTTGCTTTGTTTTATGGTATTTAAGTACTCATTATATGCCAGGCAGTTTACTAAGCACTGGATAGATACAAACTAATCAGGTTGGGCATAATCCATGCCCCATAAGGGCTCTCAGTCATAATCTCCATAATCTCCATTTTACAGAGGAAGTAACTGAGGCACAGAGAATCAGTCAAACCTATTGAGTCCTTACTGTACAGTGCTTTGGAGACTGCAATATAACAGAGGGGGTAGACACATTCCCTACCCACAATGAGTTTATAAATTAAGTGGCTTGTTCAGGGGCACACAGCAGACAAATGGCAGAGCTGGGATTCGATTTGTGTTTCCAAAGGGTCGGGCTAACCAGTCTCCTAGCTTTGTTTCTAGCATTTTCTGGCAAGGCTGTATTGCTTGAAGTGTGTGTGTGTGAGAGAGAGAGGGAGAGACAGAGAGAGACACTGCACATATCATGGAATCTCTTCCATGTCACAACCCCTGCTTACCTGTCAAGTTAGTAAAATAGGTCCACTTCTTGTTGTGCTATTTATGGCCATCAGGAAACAAAATTGAACTTAATTGATGCTGAAGACAATAACATAATATTCTGTGGGCTGGAATCAATGACCAGTCATTTGGCAGTACCAAAGTTAACACACTGGGATACTTTGGCTGAATTTTGTTGTTATTGCCGGTAGCAACAACTACAAACTCATTTTCCCTTTGATCAGTGAAGCAGCCATTCATACCTTCATAGTCTTTCTCCTATGTTGAGCACTATTTAAAGATAACCTTTGTTTTCCCATTTACAATTCACTTAAGGATTTAAAATGCACAGGGAACATGCTACCTTGGAACTAAGGATTAATTTCCTGTAATTTTAGTTCAGTATTTTCCAACTGTCACATATTTAGCAAATACATATGAAATGGGTTCATTATTACAAAAATATTTTGTTTACTGATAGTAAAATACAGTTGTTTAATTCATTATCAGCAGTATATTCTATTTCTCACAAACAATGACAATATTATGTGCAGACACTGTTTAAGTACTTCTAAGTTATGCAACTTGGAGCATAGAAGGAAACATGGTTTACTGCCTGGAATTTCTAATTTCAAATTTTGTGAAAGTAACTCTGGATTGTGCTTCCAACTTTACTGAATGAAAATTCCGTGGTCCTTCTCATCCCATTCTTCTCACCCATTGCATGGGCAATAGAGGAAATCTAATAGGAAAGACCACAGTGGATTCTAAGACATCAACCTCCCGATGGGCCATGGCACAGTAGTCCAGCGTGAGGAGTAGTGCTGTCTACTGGGAAGAGAATGGGTCTCAGAGTCAGAGGATCTAGGTTCTAACTCCAGCTCTGCCACTTGTCTATTATGTGACCTTGGGCAAGTCACTGACTCCTCTATGCTTTAATTTCCTCAACTTTAAAATGGAGATTCAATGCCGGTTCTTCCTCCTACTTAGACTGTGAGCTCCAAGTAAGACAGGGATTGTCTGACTTAATTAACTTATAATTGCCCAGATCTGGGCAAACTTATATATAGTTTATATAATGAATATAGAATAGTCACTGACACATAGTTAGCACTTAAATACAAAAATAATGATGATGTTTCAGTCATTTCTACCATAAATAGAGCAGATACATAAAAAATCTTATGTGCCATTCACAGTGAGCTGCACCTGTTCCTTTTCCACACCACCTGCCGATCTATCTATTGTAATTCTTGGCCCAACAGGAACCCTGATAAGCAGGAAAAGAGAGTTCCTATGGCACTGCAGAAACCCTTAGCACAAAATACAGTCCGTGGTATTTGTGTGCTTATGGTGTGCAGAGCACTATACTAAGTGTTTGGCAGAGTGCAATGTAGCAATAAACAGACACGTTCCCTGCCCACGGTGAAGTTACAGTCTAGAGAGTGAGACAGATATTGATATAAATAAATTCCATATATGTACATAAGTGTTGTGGGGTTGGAAAGGGAATGAATAAGAGAGAAAGTCAGGTTGATGCAGAAGGGAGTAGGAGAAGAGAAAAGGAGGTGTGGGTTAGGCAAGGACTCTTGGAGGAGATGTACCTTCAATATAGCTTTGAAGCAGGGGAGAGTAATTGTCTGTAGGAATATGAGGAAGGAGGGCATTCCATGCCAGAGGCAGGATGTGGGCAAGAGGTTGCGGGCAAGATAGATTGGGTTGAAATACCATGAGAAGGTTAGCATTAGTGGAGTGAGGTGTGCGGGCTGGGTTATAGGCATAGAGTAACAAAGTGAATTAGGGGAGGGAAAGGAGATTAAGTGCTTTAAATTAAATAGTGAGGAGTTTTTGTTTGAGGAAATGAATGGGCAAACATTGGAGTTTCTTGAGGAGTGGGGAAACAGGGCCTGACCGTTTTTGTACAAAAAATGATCTGGTCAGCAAAGTGAAGTATGGACTGGAGTGAGGAGAGACAGGAGGCAGGGAGGTCAGCAAAGAAGCTTATACAGTAATCACGTTGGGATTGGATAAGTACTTGGATTAATGTGGTAACAGTTTAGATGGGGGAGGAAAGGGTGAATTTTAACCATGTTGTGAAGATAGAGCTAACAGGATTTAGTGATGGATTGAATATGTGGGTTGGATGAGAGAGAGGAGTTATGGATAATGCCAAGGTTATGGGCTTGTGAGCAGGAAGAATGGTGGTGCTGTTTACAGTAATTGGAAAGTTATGGAGAAGACCGGGTTTGGGTGGGAAGATAAAGTGCTCTGTTTTGGATGCATTTAGCTTGAGGTGACAGGAGGATACCCAAATAAGGATGTCTTGAAGGCAGGAGGAAATGTGAGATGGGAGAGAGATCAGGGTTGGAGATGTAGATTTGGGTATCATCTGTATAGAAGTGGTAGTTGAAGCTATGTGAGCAACTATGTTTTTGAAGGCAGTAGGTGTATATAGAGAATAGACAGATTTCTAGAATTGAATCTTGAAGGGCACCCACAGTTAGGGCATGGGAGGCAGAAGATGATACCTTGAGAGATGCTGAGAATGAGAGGCCAGAGAGATAGGAAACCAAGAGAAAACAGTGTCAGTGAAGCAGAGATTGGATAATGTGGTTGACAGGGTAGAAGGCAGTAAAATGAATTTTTCCAATAGCATCTCTCCTCACCTTGCCGCCCTGTCCTCTCTTCCCACTCTCGACGATCAGGTCTCCGCTCTCAACTCCACCCTCTCTACTCATCTCGACTCTCTCGTCCCCCTTTCCCTCCACCGCTCTCGCTCCACTAACCACAGCCCTGGATCACCTCCTCCGTCCGCCTCCTACGCTCCTATGCTCGAGCTGCTGAGTGCTGCTGGCGAAAGTCCAAGCACCAAGCTGACCTCACACACTTCAAATTTATCCTTTCCTGCCTTAACTCTGCCCTCTCCTCCGCCAGGCAAAGCTTCTTCTCCTCCCTCATCGACACCCATGCCCGTCACCCCCCACCGATTGTTCCGGACCTTTAACTCTCTCCTTAGGCCCCCTGTTCCTCCCCCTCCCCCATCTCTCACCCCCAATGATCTGGCCACCTATTTCCTCACGAAAATCAACACGATCAGGTCTGAGCTCCCCAAAGTCACCCCTCCGCCTCTCCCCTCCCCCCCACCAACCCCCTCCCCTACTTTCCCATCCTTTCCTGCAGTATCCTCAGAGGAGATCTCCTCCCTCCTCGCAAGTGCCACCCCCTCCACCTGCGCCTCAGACCCCATTCCCTCTCACCTTCTTAAAACCATCGCCCCTGCCCTCCTACCTTCCTTAACTTCTATTTTTAACCACTCAATCTCCAAGGGCTCCTTCCCCTCTGCCTTCAAACATGCCCATGTCTCCCCCATCCTAAAAAAACCCACTCTTGACCCCACTTCCCCCTCCAGTTATTGCCCTATCTCCCTACTACCCTTCCTTTCCAAAATCCTAGAACGAGTCGTCTACAATCGATGCTTAGAATTCCTTAACTCCCATTCTCTCCTAGACCCCCTCCGATCTGGCTTCCGTCCCCTCCACTCTACCGAGACTGCTCTCTCTAAGGTCACCCATGACCTCCTTCTTGCCAAATCCAATGGCTCCTACTCCATTCTAATCCTCCTTGACCTCTCTGCTGCCTTTGACACTGTCGACCATCCCCTCCTCCTCCATACCTTATCTCACCTTGGCTTCACGGACTCTGTCCTCTCCTGGTTCTCCTCTTACCTCTCTGGCCGGTCATTCTCGGTCTCCTTCGCTGGAGCCTCCTCCCCCTCCCATCATTTAACTGTTGGAGTTCCTCAAGGGTCAGTTCTTGGCCCTCTTCTGTTCTCCATTTACACTCACTCCCTCGGTGAACTCATTCGCTCTCACAGCTTTGACTACCATCTCTACGCAGATGACACGCAGATCTACATCTCCGCCCCTGTCCTCTCCCCCTCCCTTCAGGCTCGCATCTCCTCCTGCCTCCAGGACGTCTCCACCTGGATGTCGGCCCGCCACCTAAAACTCAACATGAGCAAGACTGATCTCCTCATCTTCCCTCCCAAACCCGGTCCTCTCCCACTCTTCTCTATCACCGTGGATGGCACGACCATCCTTCCTGTGTCTCAGGCCCGCAATCTCAGTGTCATCCTTGACTCGTCCCTCTCATTCACCCCACACATCCTATCCGTTACCAAGACCTGCCGGTTTCACTTCTACAATATCGCCAAGATCCGCCCTTTCCTCTCCACCCAAACGGCTACCTTACTGTTACGGGCTCTCGTTATATCCCGGCTAGACTACTGTGTCAGCCTTCTCTCTGACCTCCCTTCCTCCTCTCTCGCCTCGCTCTGGTCTATTCTTCACTCCGCTGCCCGGCTCATCTTCCTGCAGAAACGATCTGGGCATGTCACTCCCCTTCTTAAACAACTCCAGTGGTTGCCTATCGACCTCTGCTCCAAACAAAAACTCCTCACTCTAGACTTCAAGGCTCTCCTTCACCTTGCCCCTTCCTACCTCTCCTCCCTTCTCTCTTTCTACCGCCCACCCCGCACGCTCCGCTCCTCTGCCGCCCACCTCCTCACCGTCCCTCGGTCTCGCCTATCCCGCCGTCGACCCCCGGGTCACGTCCTCCCGCGGTCCTGGAACGCCCTCCCTCCTCACCTCCGCCAAACTGATTCTCTTTCCCTCTTCAAAACCCTACTTAAAAATCACCTCCTCCAAGAGGCGTTCCCAGACTGAGCTCCTCTTCCCCCTCTACTCCCTCTGCCACCCCCCCTTTACCTCTCCGCAGCTAAAGCCTCATTTTCCTCTTTTCCCTCTGCTCCTCCACCTCTCCCTTCCCATCCCCACAGCACTGTACTCGTCCGCTCAACTATATATATTTTCGTTACCCTATTTATTTTGTTAATGAATTGTACATCGCCTTGATTCTATTTAGTTGCCATTGTTTTTACGAAATGTTCTTCCCCTTGACTCTGTTTATTGCCATCGTTCTTGTCTGTCCGTCTCCCCTGATTAGACTGTAAGCCCGTCAAACGGCAGGGACTGTCTCTATCTGTTGCCGACTTGTTCATCCCAAGCGCTTAGAACAGTGCTCTGCACATAGTAAGCGCTCAATAAATACTATTGAATGAATGAATGAATGAATTTTATAACAATTCATCCAGAATTCTCAAAAAAAAAATCATTGGGATGGGCTGACTGGAGGAGGGGGATTGAAGGGTCGTGGTGTCAGTGAAGTTTAAGCTTTATGGGTAAGGTTAAAAATAGCAAGAGCTACTTAATCCAGGATACCCCGAGGAGATGGTTGATTTGTCCTTGGGTCCTCAAGAGGCCAGTATTTGGGAGAAAACAGGGGCTGGGTTAGGTAGTTTCTCATTTCTGTCTTTAAGACCAAGGTTTCTCTACCATTCTTGAAGAAAGACCCCATGAGAGGATAAGGTTTTTTCCATCAAAGAATCAAATGTTTTTTTAATAAAGAATTGGGGTTTTTTGCATACTTGATTTCCTGTTAATTCCTGTGTTTATCGCATGCTTCCAAAGAGAACTACACTATGCACCTGTAAAATGTAGATAAGATATCAGACATTACCCTTATTGTTTAAGAGCTTACAATCTATTGGTTAAGGCAACAAGCATATCATCACTAAGAATAGAAGAGCACAAGTTAAAATTAAGTTGTAACTTACCTTTCACATTTAGTAAGATGTTTGGCACATTATAAGTACTTACCAAATACAATAAACAGCAATAATCAATCAGTGGTACTTATTGAATATTTATTATGTGCAGAGCACTGTACTAAGTTCTTGGGAGAATACAATATTCATTCAGTCGTATTTATTGAACGTTTACTGTGTGCAGGACACTGTACTAAGTGCTTGGAAAGTACAATTTGGCAACAAGTAGAGACAATCCCTACCCATCAAGGGGCTCACAGGTAAAAAAAAAATTCCCTGCCTACCAGGAGCTTACAATCTAGATGGGAGATAATAGTGCAAGTGGTTAAATCAGTAGTATTTGAGCACTTATGTGTGCAAAGAACTATACTGAGTCCTTGTGAATTGCCAGACTTAGTCCTGCTTTTCCTCACCTTCTCCACCTTCTGACTTGTTCCCTTTGCTCTTTCCTCCTCTCCCTGGCCCACAGTACTTGGGTATATATCTATATATCTATAATTCTATTTATTTATATTGATTCCTGTTTATATTGATGTCTGTCTCTTGCCCTCTCGACTATGAGCCCACTGTGAGCAGAAATTGTCTCTCTCTAATGCTGCATTTTACTTCTGAGTGCTTAGTACAGTGCTCTGCACACAGTAAGCACTCAATGAATATGATTGAATGAATGACAGACCTAAGTCTTGCCCTCCAGAAACTTACAATCTAATGGTCCAATGGAGAAATAATTAAAAAAAGTAATACATTCACAGTTATGGGAATGCTTAACATGGCTTCAAGATCAAATGTGCCTTCTTGAATTGGTCTTTCATCCTAAGTAAAGAAGGAGCAAGCCTTTTTTTGCATTCTCCATGGGAACTGGATTTTTTTGCACATGATTTAAAAAAATATTATTATTATCATAGTAAACTCTTACATATCAAGCACCATTCTAAGGTCTGAGGTAGATGCAAGTGAATCTAGTCAGATACAGTCCCTGTCCAATGTGGAGCTCGCAGTTTAAGTAGGAGCAAAAACAGCATTGAATCTGCATTTTACAGCTGAGGCAATTGAGGCACAGATAAGAGATTTTGCCCAAGGTAAAATAGCAAACTGAGAGACCTGGGATTAGAGAACAGGTCTTCTGACTCCCAGACCTGTGCTCTTTCCACTATGCCATGCGGCACCTCAATTTTTTAATTAAAAAAAGAAAATTTTTTTTTAATTTAACCTATGCACGTTTTGCTTACCTAATCTCTTCTTATCCACCCTCGTACTTTTGCACCCATGAAGCCTATTGATAAATGCACAATTGAAATCTGTTTATGACTAGATGGGTGGAATGATGGAAGAAACCAAGAAATGTTGCACAGAGGTGTAGGCATTTAGGAAGGAATTAAATATCTAAAGGGAATGTGTTTTGGGAAGCTAAGAGCATAATTTGTAAGTACTATTGTCTAGACTCTGACTCCACTCTCTTCAAAGGATCTGCACCTATCTCTCTTAGACTTGATTTCATTTCACTATCTACCCAAAACTTAAACCAACCCAGTGTAACCTGCCTTGTTTTTAAACATAGAGCTCACTGTGGGCAGGGAACATGTCTATCAACTCATACATTATACTTTCTCTCAAGCAGTAAGTACTGTCCTCTGCACACAGTAAGCATGCAGTTCATTCATCAATTGTATTCATTCATTCAATCGTATTTATGAAGCACTTACTGTGTGCGGAGCACTATACTAAGTGTTTGAAAAGTACAATTTGGCACCAAATAGAGAAATCCCTGTCCAACAATGAGCTCACAGTCTAGAAATGAAATATTATTGGCAGATGTTTCCAATCTCTATGAAACTACATAATGATGTCCACCTGAGAACTGCCTGGTAGCAGTGGGTTTCCCTTTTGCATCTCTCTTTCTGCCAGCTTGGAGCTATGTAGCCCAGGACTCTCATAAGTGAAAATGCATTGCCCAGTATGGCAATGAAAGGATGTAAGAAGAGTGACTTCTTCCTCCAGCCTACCTACTGAAAATTCCCTGATGACTTTACCTAGCAGGGGTTCAATCCAGGAGACTCTGTGACTGTAGACAGTAATTGACAGTGGTTTTTCCTGCCTTTCTTAGACTTATAATGAATGTCAAAATGTTAATGCACTTTGGAGGATAAGCAAGATTCTTTGAACTCCTTGGAGAAAACACCTTAGAAACATATATGAATAAGATTATTTAGATAATTGCTCCCAATTTTCAGAGTTTTTGGAGGCTCTCTAATCATTTGTGACCCCAAAATGATAAGGTTATATTTTCTAGAGGGTATTGTTTTAGGTTATGTATTATTGCTTTGCATTTGCATTTTAAAAAATAAATCCAATTCCCTTTTTATGTTTACATTTTTTAGGTCTTAAGTTCATGACTACTCAGAAAGTAGTATGGTAGGAATGAAATCTGCAATCTACAGAGTAGCAACCATAATTGTACATTTCCTTCAAGTCTTAACTACACACTAATTCAGTGGTGTAGCTCAGATTCAAGAAGGACAGAGAATAAATGGGTGTATTAACACGATAGCCATCAAAACTTATCAAAACTGCTATTCACCTTGAGGACTGACAATTTAACAAAATTTCTGACAGCTGAATTAATGGCCTAAGATTGAAAATCTTGGACTCAAACAACATTAATACAAACAAGAAACATTTGAATCATATTTTCTTCCTTCCACTTAATCCAAGCCTCTTACAATCTTCCAAAATGCATTAAAAACTCATCTGCTCTATGAAAAATTCCCTCTCCCCATCCCGTCCTTATCAACACCTATATCCCAGCTCTAGCATTCCTTATTGATTTCACTTTGTGGTGCTTTGGTAAATCCTATCTGAATCTTCCCATAAATTCTTCTGTTCATTGTCACAGATCATTTCAGTGCTCTTTCAAAGGGATTTGTAAAGTGTTTGGCTGCAGGAGAAATGTGAATGTTCACAATGACTCATATTGGCTTTAGCTCCTGGAAAGCATGGTAGGACAAGTCTTTAGAGAATATGGCGGTATAGTACAACTGGAGAAGTCCTGCAGTGTCTTTCTTAGGTATTCTGAAGTTGCTGTCAGGGTCTAAGTGCAAAATTCTTCAAAGGAAAGAACAGGGAAGAAATCTGTAATTTTTTGACTCATACACTGCTGTTGGAATTCATTTAAAAATTCTATATCTAATTCTGATATATTACATTTTTTTCCAATAATTAACTTGTGCTCAGAGAGACAAGCAATCCCAAATCTTCTACAAATAGTGAAATCAGCGGTAAGAAAGAGAGGTAAAGCAGGTAGAAGCTAGATTGGGGAGGATAAAAGTGAGTAAGAAGTAGATTACCTGGGTTGTTTTGAGAAAACTTCAAAGTACAGATATCACTTTGAGATGATATATGATGGAGGTATGAGACCATTCATTCTTCCAGCATAGATCTTGCTTGGGATACAATATGACACACACATTGGTGCAAGAGGAATCATTCTAGAAAGAATCATTCTACCCCTGGAAAGATGAATTTCACTGTGGTCGGGAATGTGTCTAACAATTCTGTTAAACCGTACTCTCCTAAGCACTTAGTACAGTGCTCTGCAAAAAGTAAGTGCTCAATAAATATCTTTGATTATCTAAGGTGTCCATTGGAATACTTCTGCCTTTGGCATCCCATATCATACTTTGGGTTTTCTTGTGTTTTTATACTGTATAACATTTAATATGCTATAAAAAAAGTTAAAGTGAGCTACTAGTGGTAGGCATAACATGGTAGGAATTCATATGGAAAATATCAGTCAAGATAGTGTTTTCAATCCATCTCTCCCAAACAATTAATTCCCTTTGTCTCAGTGGTTATTATAAAGCAATTTTACTGTTACACAAGGCTAAATAAATACAGAAATGACTGCTGGGATGAGCCAACCTGGAATGAGGGAAAACTAGTCGGGGGTACTTCAGGAAAGAGGTGGGATATCAGGAAAGGTTTGAAGCTTGAAATTAACATGGATTTATAGATTTGAAAAGATAAGGAATGTCACATAATGGAAAAGTGTAGAACTATTCATTCTTACAATCTGGGGGGGGGGGGAACAGATATCAATACAAGTTAACAGGCATCAATATAAATGAATAGAATTATAGATGATATACATAAGTGCTGTGGGGCGAGGAGAGGGGAGGAAGAGTAAAGGGAGTGAGTCCAAGTGATGTGGAAGGAAGAGCTGATGAAAGAGGGACTTAATCTGGAAGGCCTCTTGGAAAAGATATGCTTTCAGTAGGGCTTTGAAGAGGAAGAAGAGTGATTGGCGGATTTGAGGAGGGAAGGTGTTCCAGGCCAGAGTTAGAACGTGGGCTAGGGGTCGGGGGAGAGACAGGCAAGACCAAAACACAGTGAGAAGGTTAGCACCAAAGGACCAGAGTGTGCAGGCTGGGATGTAGAAGGAGAAAAGGGAGGTGAGGTAGGAAGGGCAAGGTGATAGAGAGCTTTAGAACTAATAGTGGTGAGTTTTTGTTTGATACGAGTTTGATAGGCAACCACTGGAGATTTTTGAGGAAGGGGGTGATATGCCCTGAATGTTTCTGGTAGATAATCTGGGCAGTGGAGTGAAATATGGACTGAAGTGCGGAGAGGCAGGAGTTTGGGAGGTCAGAAAGGAGGCTGATGCAATAAGCCAATCGGTATAGGATGAATGACTGCACTAACGTGGTAGTGGTTTGGATGGAGAGGAAAGGGCTGATCTTGGAGATGTTGTGAAGGTGAGACCAACAGGATTTGGTGACAGATTGGATATGTGGAGTGAATGAGAGAGCAGAGTCAAGGATGACACCAAGGTTACGGGCTAACGAGACAGGAAGGATGGTTGTGCCATCTACAGTGATGAGAACATTTGGGAGGGAAGATAAGGAGCTCTATCTTGGACATGTTGAGTTTCAAGTGCCAGGAGGAAATCCAAGGAGAGAGATCCTGGAGGCGGGAGAATATCAGAGGCTGGAGGGAGGGAGAAAGAACAGGGGAGGAGATAGAGATTTGAGTGTCCTCTGCATAGGGATGCTATTTGAAGCTTTGGGAGCAAATGAGTTCTCAAATGATTGAGTGCAGATGGAGAATAGAAGAGGATAAAGAACTGAAACTTGAGTGACCCATTCATGAAGGGGATGGGAAGGGGAGGAGAAGGCCATGAAGGAGACTGAGATGAATGGCCAGAGAGATAAAAGGTGAACCAGGAGAGGACAGAGTCGGTGAAGCTAAGGTTGGATAACATATCGAGGAGAAGGGGATGGTCCACAGGGTCAAAGGCAGCTGAGTGATTGAGGAGGATTAGGATGGAGTAGGAGCCATTAGATTTGGCAAGAAGGAGATCATTGGTGACCTTAGAGAGGGAGATTTCAGTGGAGTTAAGGGTGCAGAACCCAGGTTGGAGAGGTTCCAGGAGGGAGTTGGAGGAGAGGAATTTGAAGCAGTGTTTGTAGATGACTCAAGGATATTGGAGAGGAAAGGGAGGAGGAAGATGATGCGATAATTGGAGGTGGCTATTGGGTCAAGAGAGTGTTTTGTTTTTTTTTAGGATGGGGGAAATGTGGGCATGTTTGAGGGCAGTGGGAAGAAGCCACTGGAGAGTGAGCGGTTGAAGATGGTAGGGAAGGCGTGAGAGTTTTTATAAGGTGGGAGGGAATGGGGTCTGATGTGCATGTGGAGTGGGTGGCACTTGAGAGAAGGCAGGAGATCTCCTCTAGAGATACTCCTGGGAAGGAAGGCAGGTGCTATGTCCTTCTCCTGATAGACATTCCCAAGTGCTTAATATATGGCATACAATAAAATGTCAAATATTGATTTTATAATCTATATACATAACACTCAATGGTAAGCTAAGTAGCTTGGAAGAAGCATAGAGCATGGACTGGAATGTTGTGGGTAAGAACAGCTTGTAACCATAGGAAGGGAGCTGATGTACTACTTTGCTAATGACCAGGAGCGTAGAATTGTTTTCATCTTAAATATTTTTAGAAATTAAAATAATTTCCAAAGAGAGGAAATCTGCAATTTGATTAGGATAGGCTACTTGACTGTTTAAACATCATGAATAGACAAACCCTAAATAAACACTTGTTTGAAGATGAAGTAGTTGAAATTTTGCCTGGAAAGGGACGATGAATGATGACTTATATTCCAAGTTATCTCAAAGTCCCATTTTGTAACAGTGTTCATTAATGAAAGGTATGAAATATAGAATATAAGATTAACCATCATAATAATGGTTATCATTTCAACTAAATTTGTATGAAAGTAGAATCTCATTTTGGCAATGCCATTTTCAAATATGAAAGGGCATTTTTTCATATTGTATCCTTCATTTATATTAGGAATATATGTACATATATGTACATGTAGTTGTATATATGTGTGTATATGTATATTGGCTTAGTGGAAAGAGCACGGACTTGGGAGTCAGAGGACATGGGTTTTAATCCCGGCTCTGCCACTTGTCAGCTGTGTGACTTTGGGCAAATCACTTAACTTCTCTGTGCTTCAGTTACCTCATCAGTAAAATGGGGATTAAGACTGAGAGACCCACATGGGACAACCTGATTACCTTGTATCTACCCCAGCGCTTAGAACAGTGCTTGGCATATAGTAAGCGCTTAAATAACGTAAGAGAAGCAGCATTAGTGGTAAGAGCATGGGCTTGGGAGTCAGAGTTGTGGGTTCTAATCCTGGTTCTGCCACTTGTCTGCTATGTGACCTTGGGCAAGCCACCTAACTTCTCTGTGCCTCAGTTACCCTATATTCATTCATTCATTCAATAGTATTTATTGAGTGCTTACTAGTGCAGAGCACTGTACTAAGCCCTTGGAATGAACAAGTGGGCAACAGATAGAGACAGTCCCTGCCGTTTGATGGGTTTACAGTCTAATCGGGGGAGACGGACTGACAAGAACAATGGCAATAAATAGAGTCAAGGGGAAGAACATCTTGTAAAAACAATGGCAACTAAATAGAATCAAGGCGATGTACAATTCATTAACAAAATAAATAGGGTAAAGAAAATATATACAGTTGAGCAGATGAGTACAGTGCTGAGGGGATGGGAAGGGAGAAGGGGAGGAGCAGAGGGAAATGGGGGGAAAAGAGGGTTAAGCTGCGGAGAGGTGAGGGGGGGGCAGTAGAGGGAGTAGAGGAAGAAGGGGAGCTCAGTCTGGGAAGGCCTCTTGGAGGAGGTGAGTTTTAAGTAGGGATTTGAAGAGGGGAAGAGAATTAGTTTGGCGGAGGTGAGGAGGGAGGGCGTTCCAGGACCGCGGGAGGACGTGGCCCAGGGTCGATGGCGGGATAGGCGAGACCGAGGGACGGTGAGGAGGTGGGTGGCAGAGGAGCGGAGCGTGCCTGGTGGGCAGTAGAAAGAGAGAAGGGAGGAGAGGTAGGAAGGGGCAAGGTGATGGAGAGCCTCGAAGCCTAGAGTGAGGAGTTTCTGTTTGGAGCGGAGGTTGATAGGCAACCACTGGAGGTGTTTAAGAAGGAGAGTGACATGCCCAGATCGTTTCTGCAGGAAGATGAGCCGGGCAGCGGAGTGAAGAATAGACTGGAGCGGGGCGAGAGAGGAGGAAGGGAGATCAGAGAGAAGGCTGACACAGTAGTCTAGCCGGGATATAACGAGAGCCCGTAGCAGTAAGGTAGCCGTTTGGGTGGAGGGGAAAGGGCGGATCTTGGCGATATTGTAAAGGTGAAACCGGCAGGGGATTGAGACTGTGAGCCCCACGTGGGACAACCTGATTACCTTGTATTTACTCCAACGCTTAAAACAGTGCTTCGCACATAGTAAGTACTTAACAAATACCATCATTATTATTTCAACCACAAATCTTTTTGCTTTGTACCTTTGGCCTAGTTGTTCTTTGTTTAAGTACAGTGCATATGAATTTCTGAGCCCTTACTATAATATGGGTATTGTGTGTTCTCTGTTGGGAGTAGGATGCATGGTCTTCCCTAATTGCTATTAGCATTCAGAAAATATTACTAAAGCTACAATTCCCATATTCCCTGATAACACATTAAATATGAAAAGCAAATTCATCTCCTTATGTGTACCAGAAAGAAAAAAATACATTGAGCATGAAAAAAAAACCCTCACTGTATTGGGTTGGGGGTGGGTGGAGCAGGAGTAAAATACAATTGAAATGAACAAAAACAATTGACAAGCCTGGAATTTTCTAAGGAACTAGAATTACTTGTAGAAATTTTCAAAAGCTGTGTTTTCTAATATTTATCCTATCATGAAGTACTATGCTAAGTTTTGACATTTAGATTTTCCTTCGCAGTAGATTTTAATTGAAATTGATGGTTCTCTGCAGCTTAATAGGTAATTTCATCAGGGTATAATACCCAGTGGTAAAGATTTTATAGCTTTTTTTTAATCCAACCCTATTTTTTTCAGATATCCAGAATAAAAGGGAGATGAATATTACAAATATTACTTTTACTGGTTTCTGCTTATTTTGTCTCCATTTGTTTAAATGTTAACATTTCATGTTCAAAACTAGAGCCTCTGTTTAGAGTGAAACATAATTCTTATAATAGTTGCATACTGGGGTTGTATTTTTCTTTGAAATAGAATATATTCATATACAATAGTTTTTCCAACAGTGTCATCCCCAAGGATGCATATTAAGCTTTTGCTAGACAATCATTAGCCATAATTTGTGATGTCAGCTACACTCTCCTGATTTCCCCATATCAAATTGGTCTAAATTTCACTGTTATCTCCAGCTAAATTTTATTTCACATTTTTCAACACTTGAAAATATTTTCTGCCCTTCTTCCTTGAGACTGCTTTATTTCAATTAACTATGCAATAGCAGTGATATAGGTATTCTGCTGTCATCCACTCGGCGAACCTTGGTTGTTGTGATCATTACCTCAGTGTTGGTCGCTATTCTGAATTCCAGTAGACCACTGTTGTTGACAATGATCTTGTCACTCATGGGTGTAACTCACAGATACTAACAAAAGTATTTAAAGAATCATATTTCCTTTAGTGATAAATTTCCATTACTGAGGAAGTAGGATATGATTCCTGCTTGGTAGATCTTCATTTTGGTATTACTCCTGAAATCTTATCACTGCACCTTGTCATTCCCAGAGAATATACTTACTTTTATAATTCAGATTTCTACTTCTTGTCTACGATACCAAATTGCATATTGTTCTGCCTAGGTAGAAAAAAATTGGTGATAAACAATTTTCAATAGTGCTTAATTCATGCTGTCATGTTAGGATTTTTAGGTGGAAATTGGTATGTAACTTGGGTTTTTCTCAAGTTGTCCATCCAATTTATCATGGTGACTAGAAAAAGCTATAATAATAATAATGTTGGTATTTGTTAAGCGCTTACTATGTGCAGAGCACGGTTCTAAGCTCTGGGATAGATAAGCTCTGGGATAGATACAGGGTAATCAGGTTGTCTCACAGTTAACTGAGGCTCACAGTTAATCCCCATTTTACAGATAAGGTAACTGAGGCACAGAGAAGTGAAGTGACTTGCCCACAGTCACACAGCTGACAAATGGCAGAGCCGGGAGTCAAACTCATGACCTCTGACTCCGAAGCCCAGGCTCTTTCCACTGAGCAACGCTGCTTCTCTATTTAATATCTTTGTCCCAGGTCACAGGAATTAACATAGTGAAACTCCTGAATGACCTTTGGTGCTGGAGCCAGCAGCATTATGGCATCAGCTCCAGGTTTTTAGTCACAATTCTCTGCATAGCAGAATATAGTAAATATATTGTATAGTATTGGATGGATTACACTGCCCCAGTGTGTGCCAGTGGTGATGACAGCAGCAGATGTCAGGATGGAAGGAAATAACTACAGTTTGCAGTCGATTCGACAAATACCAAGTTTTCATCATGGTCCTGAGAAGACTGCTGGAGCAAAGAAGTAAATATTTGCACCACCCTCTTGTGGCTCATCTCTTCTCTCCTGAGCGATACCAATAACAAAATGGAGCTTAAGGAAGCCTCTGTAATGTCACATGTAGACCAAACCAAAACACGAATGCCACCAGTGGTAGATTGTCTAAGCTAAGGAAATATATGGATATGCTGACTACCACCAAACAGGACTTTTATTCACTCCTAAAGTATCTCTGGACCCTCACCAAAACGTACTAGTACAACATCACTGAAAGATTGTAAATGAATATATTCTTATCCCAGACAAGTTAGTAATCAAACAAGGATTTTTTTTTTTGAGGTTTACTGTGGTGAGACTGCTACAGATTTAACAGACACATTCTCAGCCCTCAGGGACCTTACAGTCAAATGGAACATGTGGTTGACCTGATCCCTGCCATTTAGTGTAGTCACTAAATCTTGTCAGTTCAACATTCACAGTATATTGCTAAAATCTTCCCTTTCCTCTCTATTTGAACTGCAAGTATTATCCTATCTCTTCTTCATTCCTGCATCAGCCTCCTTGTTCACCCCTTTTCTCCCGTCTTTCCCCACTCCAGCCCATGCTTTACTCCACTGCCCAGATCATTTTTCTAAAAAAAATTCAGTCCATATTTCTCCACTCCTCAAGAACCTCCAGTGTTTGCCCATCCACCTTCACATCAAACAGAATTCCTTTCCATGGGCTTTAAAACACTCAGTCATCTTGCCCTCTCCTATTTACCTACCTGATTTCCTACAACAACCCAACCAGCATGCTTTGCTTCTCTAATGCCAAGCTATTCACTTTACATCCATCTCATCGCCACTCACATCCTCGCTCTCGCTCACATCCTGCCACTGAGCTGGTGTGCATTACCTCTTCATCTTGGGCAGATGATCACCCTCCCATCAAAGTCTTATTAAATGCACATTTCCTCCATGAGATCTTCCCAGACTGAGCCTTCATTTCCTCCTTATCCCACTCCCTTCTGCATTGCACTTAGAATTGTCCCCTTGATTCACCCCTCATTCAGTCCTCAAGAAACTTCTCCACTCTTCAAGAAACTCTAGTGGTTGCCCATCAATCTGTGCACCAAACAAGAATTCCTCACCATTGGCTTTAATACACTTAATCATCTCGTCCCTTTCTACCTCATCTAGCTAATCTCCTACTACAACCCAGCTTGCATACTTCACTCCTCTATTCTAAAGTATGTGCCCTTGTTTCATTCAGTCTTCAATGAGACAAGATTGAAGTCTCATCAATCTTGCATCTGACACTTCACCCATATCCTGCCTCTGGCCTGGAACACCCTTACTCCTCAAATCTCCAGTAGACAATTACTCACCCCCTCCTTCCAAGCTTTATTGAAGGCACACCTCCTCTAAGAGGCCTTCCCTGACCAAGCCCTTCTTTCCTCTTTTCCCACTCCCTTCTGTATCACTCTGACTTGCTCCCTATATTCATCCCCCATCCCAGCCCCTGAGCACTTAGGAACATAGCCCTATTTTTTTTTTTTACTTATATTAATGCCTGTCTCCCCTTCTAGACTATAAGCTCATTGGGGGCAGGGAATTTCCATTTATTGTCACATTAATACTCTTCCAAGTGCTTAGTAAAGTGATGTGCACACACAGGTGCTCAATAAATATGATTGAATGAATGAGCTATGTAAATACCCATAATTTATATTAATGTCTGTCCCTCTAGCTTGTAGGCTCATTGGAAACAGTTTTATCAATCGTTATAGTGTACCTTCCCAAGTGCTTAATACAGTGCTCTGCACACAGTGCTCAATAAATGTGATTGATCAGTAGTTTCTGCTTTATTCAGTGAGGAATAAGCAACTATTGGGGAAGATATGTGTAAGACAATGTTTTAGAAAAATGCACTGAGCAGCTGAAGGAAGTAGGGTCTGGAGAGGGGAGAGAATGGAGGCAGAGAGGTCTGTGAGGGGGTTCATGCAGTAGTTGAATCAGTATTTGGATGAGCATAGTTGCAGTTTGGAGAGATAAGGGCAGGTTCTGTTTATATTCTGAAAGAATAACTTCCAGTGCTTAGTGACAGGCAGAATATTGTGGTTGAAAGAGACAAAGGAGCCAATTCCCAAATAATATAGACATTAATTTCCTTTGTGTCTTTTTTGTATACACATATAAATACATGCATTTGTTTCACCAAAGTAGCATTGTGCTTATTCTCTTTTTAATCATATTTAGTGATTCTAGTTTAAGGATTCTATTCCTTAAAAATAGGGAGTAGTGTCCAATTCATTTTAAAATAGTCCTATAATTTTATCCTTTACTGGTTAATATAATAATATTTACAATGAAACTACCGATTATGCTTGACCATAATTGTTTTCAGTAAGTCCTTATTCAATTAAATTCCAGTTATATCCTGAAGCAAATGCCTTTTGTGTGGCATAGTGGTACAGCATGGGCCTGGAAGTCAGGAGATCATGGGTTCTAATCCCAGCTCCTCCACTTGTCTGCTGTATGACCTTGGGCAAGTTAACTTCTTCTTTGTGCTTCAGTCACCTAATCTGTAAAATGGGAATTGAGACTTTGAGCCCCACATAGGATTGAGGCTATGTCCAACCCAAATTTCTTGTATCCACTCCAGTGCTTAGAACAGTGCGTGGCACATAGTAAATGCTTAACAAATACCATTATTATTGTTGTTGTTCTTTTGGATTATCTGGAAATTTATTGCAGGAGAGTATTTTAATACCTGGATTTCTTGGGATAGTCTCAGGGATGCATGGTTCCTCAGCATCTGGAAAGGTCCCATTTTAATAAGGAGAAAACACTCCCTTAATAATAATAATAATAATGGCATTTGTTAAGCACTTACTATGTGCAAAGCACTGTTCTAAGCGCTGGGGTAGATACAGGGTAATCAGGTTGTC
The DNA here is from genome assembly GCF_004115215.2 of Ornithorhynchus anatinus. Classification (NCBI taxonomy): domain Eukaryota; kingdom Metazoa; phylum Chordata; class Mammalia; order Monotremata; family Ornithorhynchidae; genus Ornithorhynchus; species Ornithorhynchus anatinus. Next base: position 106,158,492 of record NC_041730.1, read on the forward strand.
CCATGTGAGGCTCACAGTCTCAATCCCCATTTTACAAATGAGGGAACTGAGGCCCAGAGAAGTGAACTGACTTGCCCAAAGTCACACAACTGACAAGTGGTAGAGCTGGGATTAGAACCCATGACCTCTGACTCCCAAGCCCAGGGTCTTTCCACTAAGCCACGTGGTATAAGCTCCTTAAATCAAGGAATATAGCACTTTATTCTATACTTTCCAAGTGCTTAGTACAGTGCAAAGCACCCAGTGGATACTCAGTGTACTACTTTAGAAACAAACTTCTCAATTATGCTTTAGCCATACAATTAAGCAATTTTTCTGTGGCCAGTGGTAAGAGAGGGAATGGAAAATGGAAACATTTTTCATTTATTTGGTTTGATGCAGAAGGGTAAAATTTATTCAATTAGGAACAAATTATTTAAATAGTGGAGGTGGTTGGATTTTTCAGCAAGCTTCTACCTAAATCACGTTTTTTGTACCATTTGTTACAGTGATAGATCAAGTTGGGGGCAGCTAGGACATATACTTTGCAATTTTTGGTTTTGCATCCTTGTCAAAATGCTAAGGGAATGCCTAAGTGTCCTGAGGGCCTTATGCTGTAGACTTGACAGGGCTTTGATTGGACTAGTTGTACCGTTGATTTGGATCAGGTCCAGAGCAGCTACTTCCTAGAGGACTTCTGTACAGATGTTTGGGGTGACTTCTCTGAATATCCTTTGGAGATTCCAGTTATACCAGGCCAGTCTGGCTCAACAAATGCAGCATGCTCCTAACTGCCCACTGATTCCTCTTCAAGGCAGGAACATTTCAGATAAATGTCCAGATGATGCTTATTTGTGGCAGGCATCTCTCCCTCTCTTTCTCTCTCTCTCTCTCTCTCTTCCCCTCCCCCCCCCCCCCCCCCCCCCGCATAAGCAGAGACAATAGCAATAAGTAGCACCGTCTCTTAGTGACCTTTGTGTGGGACAAAGCATGGAGAAGCAGGTAAAAAGTTTCATTTCTTCTCTTCTCTCCAACATTCTTCAGAGCTTTCTCCAGACCATTCTCTTAGCTGCTTCAGTTACTGTATGCAGAGCCCTGTAATAAGCACCTGAGGAAGTATGCTACTATAGAATTGGTAGACACGATCCCTTTCCATTCTATTCCCCAGTATCAGTTTGCAGATGTTTTCTTAGACTTATCTTTGTGTCTCGGCTTCCATCACTCCTCTAAATAGTCCCAAAATCAGGGAAAAACCACTTTCATCCATAATTTCCCTTCCCTGAATCAGTGTTGAGGGGGTCGGGTGGGACTGTTAGAGACAGCAGAATGGGATGGTAACACATAGGTAAAAAAACTGGGAAAGGAAATTTCAATTTCAGAAGCGTAGAAATTGCCTCTATCTGTTTGCTGACTTGTTCATTCCAAGCGCTTAGTACAGTGCTCTGCACATAGTAAGTGCTCAGTAAATACTATTGAATGAGTGAATGAATGAACCCCCCCACCCCGGATTGTCTTTACTGGAACAGCTTTTTCTTGTATTGCTGCCTCAACAGTATTTGTATATGTGTTTTATGAAGATACCACTCAGAAAATACAGCTTGTGAATGGTGGCAAGACTCTTAACCTTTCCCTCCACATCTCCAGAAGATTCATTTATTATACCTATGCAGAAGTGTGTATAGAAGGTTTTTCAGCTTTAGTAAAGAAATGTGTACAATTTTAAATTGAAGAGCAGCTGTTTTCTATAAAGTATCTTCCAGCAAGTCTGCTCCTAAACACTTTTTCACACCTTTGAACTCTGTCCATCAGTGTTTCTTTATTGTAAATTCATTAATTTTCCTCAAAATGGTTGCAAGACTTTTTAACCCCCAAATTTTAGCTGTTAGTAGCATATTACCAGGGAAAGAAATAAGCAGAAAAAATGCATACTTATAAATCATATAGTAGCTCTATTTTTTGAGTGTATTTTTCAATAATATATTAAGAGGAAGGAGTTCCCAGTCTGGAATTGCTCCTGTAATAATCAAGTTTAATGCAGTAAATTGTTGACTACTTATACTTAGTTTATAAACTAATGGGAGAGTTATTCTTGAAGGAATCCATGAAATACTGATTTCAATAAACATTTCAGGGATTTTTCAAATTAGAGCCTTGGGACCTATGGGGAACCTCTAAAGGACTTAGGACTTTTTTAGATCTTCAATCTTTTCATTTTTTAAGCAGAGATTTGGAAGCAGAAGAAAAGATAAATGTTCATTAGAAAACTGAAGGGCATCTAAGCACTCAAGTCAGTTGCCAAAGGAACCAAAAGAAAAGAAAACTTCTGATCTTAAGTAATGATGAAATGAGATAGATCAATGATAAAATGTGTTCTCCTCATTTCTTAGTTGGGAATGAAGAATGAACCAGATTTTATAGTGGAATTTTTATTTCAACTTAATGAGCAAGGAGAAGGTGTCATTGGAGACTAGTTAAAGGAAAAATTAGTCCCTCTGGGAGGAATTTGAAGTGTAAATGACTAATGATTGATACAGTTTCTCACATATGGAGAGAGAGATCAAGAAAACCATACCCTTGAAGGAAATGATAGAATTAAGAAATCAAATTATGGTCTTGCACATATATCTGGGAAATATAGTGTGTATGTATATTTATAATGTTCTCTTTATACATTAATATGTCCAAGTGTGTGTATACAGCTATTGTATTTTGGAAATCTGTCAATGATACTCTTTCAAAGCCCTGAAATCACTGGTTTCATATGCACAATTCTCTCAGATAAATTTTCTTCCTTTGGAATCACTTAACATAAGTACTTCTCAACTTACTCACTGCTCAAAATCAAGTAAATCTAACCAGTTTAGCTCTAATTTAAATTAAAATTTTCCAAGGATGTCAAATGGCATTTTCAATTATAATTGTCCAACTTATAAATGTGGGTATGATATATATACACAAAAAGGAAAACAAATAATCTAATTCAGATTGACTAGAATTTACATATTTGAAGGTTAAATTGCCTTTATTCTATACATTTATAGTTTTATTTTTCTCAATAAGAGCTCAGTTATTGAGGAAAAACCTGAAGTACACGCAACTGACATTTGTCAAAAGTACATGTCTCATAATAATTATGGTATCTGCCAAATGCTTATTGTGTACAGTTTACGATACCGGTTGCTGAGATAAATAGAAGATGATCAGGTCATAGGATGCAGTCCTTATCTCACATGGAGTTCACAGTCTAAATAGGAGAGAGAATGAGTATGGAGTCCCTATTTCACAGATGAGGAAACTGAGGCAGAGGAAAGATAAGTGACTTTTCCACAGCAGGCAACTGGTGTTGCTGAGAAGAGGACTCACGTCCTCTGACGACTGGGCCCATGTCTATCTGACTCCTGGGCCCATGTCTATTCAACTTGGCCCAATTTAATGTATCTTGTTGCAAGACTTTTTAACACCCAAATTTTCAATGCACAGAACATTGTTCTAAGTGTTTTGGGAACCTACAAATGAAGTAAAAGACTCATAATTCTAACCCTCATAATAAGAAGTAGCATAGCTTAGTGGAAAAAGCACGGATTTGGGAGTCAGAGGATAATAATGTTGGTATTTGTTAAGCGCTTACTACGTGCCGAGCACTGTTCTAAGTGCTGGGGTAGACACAGGGGAACCAGGTTGTCCCACATGGGGCTCACAGTCTTTATCCCCATTTTACAGATGAGGTAACGGAGGCACCGAGAAGTTGAGTGACTTGCCCAAAGTCACACAGCTGACAAGTGGCCAAGCCGGGTTTCGAACCCGTGACCTCTGACTCCAAAGCCCGTGCTCTTTCCACTGAGCCACGCTGCTTCTCGTTTGGGTTGTGTGTTCTAATCCCAGCTCTGCCACTTGTCTACTGTACGACCTTGGGCAAGACACTTAACTTCTCTGTGCCTGTTACCTCAGCTGTAAAATGGGACTTAAGACCATGAGCCCCATGTGGGACAACCTGCTTATGTTGTATCTACCCCAGGGCTTAGAACAGTGCTTGGCACATAGCACTTAACAAATACCATCATTATTATTATTATTATTATTATTACCAGCTACAAGTAAAAAGACAAAGCAATCAATATCCCAGAGAGAGAAGGATGAAATGCAAGATAGGCAGATGATTAAACAACAAATGACATGGGTGAGGTGACATGATGAGGAAGGGGGAGGTTTGTTCAGGCAATGCCTACTAGAGGTTGTTATTTTTTATAGAGACTTAAAAGTAGTAGAGGGATGGGGCTTTCCAACCTCCTTCTACAGGAATATCCTACTTAATGTTCATTTTTTTGTCAGACACAGCCAATCACATACTCCAGTTTGTTTTCCCCAATACTGTAAATGAGCTCATTTTGGGGAGGAAACATTATTCATGCTTCTGTTGTGCTTTCCCAAGCACTAAAAAAAAGTAAAAGGACAAAATGATCAATATTTCTGAGTTAAGAATGAGAAATAACATGGAGATGGGTGACTAAATAACAAATGCAGTGCAGTACACCCAGGAGATGTTCAGTAAATATCCTCAGTCACTCGTATTTGAGAGCTTACTGTGTGCATAGCATTGTTCTAAGAGCTTGGTAGAGGATAATATAACCAATTTGGTAGACATAATGAGATTACAGTCTAGAGGAGAAGAGAGACATTAATATAAATAAGTTAATAAATTACATATAGGTACATAAGTGTTTGGGGCTGAGGGAAGAGTGAATAAAAGGTGACAATCCAAATCCGAGGACAACACAAAAGTGAGTAGGAGAGAGGAATGAAGGCCTAGTCCAGGAAGGTCCTTTTGCAGGAGATGTGCCTTCAATAAATCTTTGAAGTTTGGGATGGTGATCATTTATCAGATATGAAGAGAAGGGCATTCCAGGCCAGCCAAGATGAGAGCAAGAGGTTGGCAGCAAGATAGATGAGATTGAGATACAGTAAGTAGGTTGACATTAGCGGGACCAACTGTGTAGCCTGGGTATTGGTAGGAAATAAGGGAAGCAGGTAACCAGGGTGGTGGGGGCAAAGTGATTGACTACTACTAGTACTATTTGCTAGTACTAGATAGCAGTGTGTCTCAGTGGAAAGAACATGGGCTGGGGAGTCTGAGGTTATGGATTCAAATGCTGGCTCCACCGCTTCTCAGCTGTGTGATTTTGGGCAAGTCACTTTACTTCTCTGTGCCTCAGTTCCCTTGTCTTTAAAGTGGGGATTAAGACTGTAAGCCCCACATGGGACAATCTGATCACCTTGTATCCTCCCCAGCGTTTAGAACAGTGTTTTGCACATATTAAGCACTTAACAAATGCCAACATTATTATTATTATATCAGGGAAAGAATTCCAGTGGATAGATAGACTTGAAGAACTGTATCAGAGAGAGAGATGCTTTGAGACCCTCAACGTGGCTTAGTGGAAAGAGCCCGAGTTTGGGAGTCAGTCGTGGGTTCTAATCTTGACTCCATCACTTGTCAGCTATGTGGCCTTGGGCAAGCCACTTAATTTCTCCGGGCCTCAGTTACCTCATATGAAAAAAAGGGATAAAGACTGTGAGCCCCACATGGGACAACTCAATTACCTTGTATCTACCACAATGCTTAAAACAGTGCTTGGCACATAGTAAGCGCTTAACAAATTCCATAATTATTATTATTGCAGAAGCAGCATGGCTTAGTGGAAAGAGCCCTGACTTGGGAGTCAGAGATCATAGGTTCTAATCCCGGCCCTGCCACTGATAAGTTTTGTGACTTTGGGCAAGTCACTTGACTTCTCTTTGCCTCAGTTATCTCATCTGTAAAAAGGGAATGAAGACTGTGAGCCCCACGTAGGACAACCTGATGACCTTGTATTCCCTCCCCCTCCAAGCGCTTAGAACAGTGCTTGGCACACCAAGTACTTAAGAAATACCAATTATAATTATTATTATTATTGTTATTATTTAGTGGTCACTGGGAATTTTCCTATCCCTGCCACCTGCATTTTTAGCTTTTTTTTTTTTTCACTCTTACTATTCCAATTTCCATTTACCCCACACACTTTCAAACTTGTCCTCATCCCACATTGGAGCTCACAGTCTAAATAGGAGGGAGAATGAGTATGGAACCCTGGAGACCTGGCTGCCCTTTACCTAACCTTGCCATATTGAACCTTCACCCCAAATTCCAAATACGTTCTGCTCACCTCAAAAAATAAAAAAATAAAAACCTACTCATCTCTTTTGTTAGAACTCTGTAGGGGAGACTGATAAGAGAGGTAAGCAGTGATAGAGTGTGGGCATGAAAATTAAAAAATGAGCCTATAGTCATGACAGGGACTGCTTTCATTAATCACAGCTAATCAGAGCACTAATTCTGCCAACATCAGAGTATGATATGCATTTCAGTTAGAACATGATGGTAGAGTTGGGGACATTCTTCCAGCAACATGCATCCCAATGGATGTGGCATTGGACACCATGAATACACTTCTTCACTGGAAATCTAGGTGTACTTCCCTTTCAAAGACTCAAGAGTTGAGTAAAAATTAAAAGATTTGTTTGGAAATAATGAAGAAGAGAATAAGCTGACAGGGTCTTGTAACAGGAATTCATTATTTTGTTTTATATAAGAACAAATTTGAAATTTTGGATGTGGGAAATAATAATAGTAATGATTTGAAACTTAAGTGCTTTGCATGTATCAAGCACTGTTATCAGCACTGGTGTAGATACAAGGTAATCAGGTCACATTCTGCTCCTACACCATATGGGTTTCATAGCCTAAGTAGCAGGAACAGGTGTTGAATCCACATATTACAGATGGAGAAACTGAGACACAGAGAAATTAAGTGACTTGTTCAAGGTCACACAATCAGCAAGTGGTAAATGGCATGAGAAGCAGCATGGCCTAGTGGAAAGATAATGGCCTGGAAGTCAGAGATCCTGAATACTACTGAATCCTGAGCCTCTGACATGTCTGCTTTGTGACCTTGAACAAATCATTTAACTCTCTGTGCATCAGTTACCTCATCTGTAAAATGGGTATTAAGAATGTGAGCCTCAAGTGAGACATGGACTTTGTCTAATGTGATTTTCTTGTATCTACCCCAGTCCTTAGTACAGTGCCTGGCACTTTGTATTGGTATTTACCATTAAAAATAGTGGTAGAAATGGGATTAGAATGTAATTCTTCTAATTCACAGGCCTGAACTCTTTCTTCAGGGCATGCTACTTCTCAAATGAAATGGAGATGTGTCCCGGTGACTGCTTTTGGGCAGATGATCCATGAAACTGCCCAAAGGGAACATAGGAGGCAAGCAGATAGAATGGAATCCATTCTAAGGTCCCATTGTGAAGAATTGAGAGATGTACTGGGGCAGTGGTTGTAAGGGTATAGAGGAAAGGAGAAATCCACAAAATTAAAATAGAGAAAAAAATGATGGGATTTGGAAAGTGATTGAATCTTGATTCCGTTCTTGAGAGAGTATGGAACAGTGGTATCAGATTTGATTTCTCCCTCATATACCTGCCAAATTCCCAAGTCTGGAAATGTGTGTGTAGGATAAAGAAGACATTGTTCTTAGTGACACTGATGAGAAAATGTGGAGAATGAGAGGTTTTAAGAGGGCAGATGAGAAGATCCATTTGGTCATAATAAATTACAGGGGCTGATAGATTTTTCCAGATGGAGATTGTACACTGTATGATCCTTGTGGGCAGGGATCATGCCTGCAAATTTGATTGTGTAGCACTTTTCCCAGTGCTTAGTCCAATGCTCTGCACGAAGTGCTCAATAAATAACACTGATCCATTGACTGAAGTTAGACATATTGGAAAATTAAGCATCATTGATTATCATCCTGCTACTTACTGATTCTATGCTTAGGGAGGAACAGCCATAATCATCATTGGATACCTCAGGGGAGGAGAATTAGGCTTGGTGTCTTGCAGTGAATCTGTGTAGCATAAAGCAAGTTGAAAGTAAACATCATTCATTCCACCAGTGCGAAACCTTAAGCGCCAAAATATTATTTGTACTTTCCAAGCGCTTAGTACAGTGCTCTACACACAGTAAGTGGTCAATAAATATGATTGAATGAATTTGCTTTTCTAATTAGCTTTGCATCATTTTACATATGCCATGATATTTTTAGTAATAATAATAATGTTGGTATTTGTTAAGCGCTTACTATGTGCCGAGCACTGTTCTAAGCGCTGGGGTAGACATAGGGGAATCAGGTTGTCCCACATGGGGCTCACAGTCTTACTCCCCATTTTACAGATGAGGGAACTGAGGCGCAGAGAAGTGAAATGACTTGCCCACAGTCACACAGCTGACAAGTGGCAGAGCTGGGATTCAAACTCATGAGCCCTGACTCCAAAGCCCGTGCTCTTTCCACAGTCTCATTATTCACAATTTGGTATTGTTATATAGCAGTTTGAAAACCAAGATGCAGGAACAGTTATTTTGGTCTAGTGTGCCTTGGTAAGGTTATTTCCCTAGGTGAGCTTACATGATTGTAGTCATAGGCATGAGTCTCAAAATCATAGGTTCAGAGCCAGTAAGTCTTAGACTTTAAATGCTTTCCTTACTGACTTCAGTGGAATAGAGTATTCCCAAGCTCTCAGGGATATTTTTCTAGACTTTGCTAATTGAGAAAGTGAAGAGTATTGTGACCATTGATACAGGAACTGCCTATGTATCTATCTCCTAAATTTTTCTCAAAAATATCTCTAAAATATTTGAGGAATTATGGTGAAAAGAGAAGTTCCTGGCTTTCTCATCTTTCCAACACTTTCCTTTTATTTCTTGCCCCAACATCAGTGACCTAAAATGTACTCCTAGTCAGAATTGTTTTCAGTAGCTCCTTGGAATTTTTCCTATGAACAGCTTTGTATGGAGCTGAAATGACATTCCTTAAGGGATCTTGGAGATCTAGTCATTGAAAATGGTTCCATTTCTAAGAATTGATAAAAAGAAACATCATATTAAATAAAGCCAGCTTGCCTCGAGGAACACTGGAAGTTCTGTTAAAGCAAACATGAGATTTCAGGAAGTTTAAAAGTTCACCCTTACCATTTTAGACGCCTCTGTGAAAGTCATTTTTTATTAAATGTGTAATATTTCAAGCAAAAAGGAATCCCCGGAATAAATCAACTAGTAATTACTCTTACTTTAATCACTGTGAGAACCCAGAATTCAGGAACCTTTCCTGATTCCCTGGATTACTACAGATGCTAGCACAGAGCCATATACAAAATGGATTCATGAGCACTGTCACATTGTACTTCTTGAAATCCAGATCAACAAGAATATTGGTATTTTACAACATACGGAAGCTTTTAGATGCAATATGTATTTTTCTTAGATGTCAGTTTTGCATATGAAGCTACACTTATTTTCTTTTACTAAAGTATGAATGATGATTTAATTAAAAATTTTGCAGACCCTAAAGACCACCTCAACAAAAGCAACTGAAAGGATAAAATGTCCCTTTATTGTATGGAAGCACACATAACTAGTTGTTTGAGGAATTCAGCAAAGTAAGCCCAGGCCGTATAATGGCCGGAACCTCACTTAACTTTATTACAACGTGGCAAGGATGATATATTTCCAAACATCTATAGTTTTCTTACATCAAGGCAGCATGAAATGGAACTGGAAGATAGAAGACACTGAATCTAAACATGACTCATCCAGCTGCCTGATAGATGACATGGATCAAGTCACTGAATCTCACTGCCATTTCATCATCTGTAAAACATAGACACATAGTAGAAGGAATGGTATCTGAGCTTCCAGTGTTTACTTTTTTATGTATTTATTGAGCACTTTTTATACAGAACACTGCATTTATTATTTGGAAAGTTCAGTACAGTAGAGTTGGTAGATATGATCTCTGGCCATAGGAATTTGCAGTCTACAGGGGGAAGCAGACATTAAGGGTTGGAAGTGGGAACATCCACTGTGAGGTGGTAGCAGTGGTATTTACTAAGTGCTTACTGTACGCTGAGCACCATACTAAGCACTGGGGAAAAATACACAAGTGGGAATCTGACATGAACCAAGTCCCTCGAGAGGTTTTAATCTATGAATATAGGTGGGGAAGATGACTGGAGACATATTCTTCAGAAACAATGAAACAAATACACTAAAACAGCATAAAACAAGTACAAATATATAATTCACAAAATAAAAATGAAAGTAGTAGGGAGCTACCATAGAAGAGTAAACTTTCAGGCTCATCAAGATTGAGTCCATGGTATGGTCACAGTCACTGAAGCTACCAGTATTCTTAAGTTTTTAATGGAGATTTAATGCTACAGGTATAGTTGTCTTTCCCACAGTGGTGGTTGGAAGCAGCATGGGTTGGTGGTCTCCTCAAAGATACACAGGCCTTTAGGCCACTTAATTTGAAGGGTTACCACACAGAGGTGGTAGCCGAAGGAATGTGAGTGGATGAGATCCCATAGAGATTGTGGTTAGAATAAGAAGAATATTGGTGAAGAAATGGAGGAAAGGTACTGTGAGGGCACTGTAGGACTGATCATTAGCCCTCATAAAATAACAAATGACAAGTGGCTCAAGGGATTTGAGTTTGGAGAGAGCTGAAAATATGATTTTCTTGTCAGATGGAAGTGTTTAGAATAAGTCTAGGAGGGGTGTGAAAGCCTGGAATGTGTCTGGATACAAAGAGCAAAGATGAGGTGGAGGTGAGCACCAAATTTTGGGGAGGTAGAGTGTGGGTGAGGAGGAAGGTTCAAATGTTGAAATCAAGATAGTGGTAGGTTGAGTCCTGTGTGATTAGATGGACCAGTGTTTCATGTTGATTAAATGTAATATTTGCCCATGATATGTGGCTGAGTTGGGATGGAGCAAGAGGTCACCAGAGTTGAGCAATTACAGGAGGTTGTTGGCAGAGGGTACAGAAAGATGATCATCATCAAGGTTGAAGTCCCCAAGGGTTAGAGGAGATGGGAGGGAGAAGAAGTTTGGAAAGGCCTCAAAATACATAAGGAAGAAGAGGAGCACTAAACAATTACTAGACTCCCAAAAGGGTGGTAGAAAATGATACTATGGAATTCAAAAGAAGAGAAGGAGTTGGAAGGAAGGGGTGCGATGTTGTCGAAGTTACATTAGCAGGCAAGTGGAAGGCAGCCTTCTCCCTCTTCTTGAAGCAGAGAGAAGTGGGGAAGATGAGGGGCATTCAAGAGAGGTCACAGCCATCAGGTAAGAACCAAGTCTCAACTATTTTGAGAAGTGATCAGGCCATGATTTGATCAAAGATAAACCAAAGTTACCTATTTGTTCCTCTCTCTTAGACTGTGAGTTCCATTATGGGATAGGGACTGTGTCTAATCAGTTCATCTAGTATATGACACAGTATTCAGCATGGTTCTTGGCACATAATGCATGATATGTAAATATATTCATTATTATTGTACATGTCCCTGCATATGCCACAATCACAGTCATATGTTTTAAACTTGCAGAGTTGATTTCCAAAGAATAGCCTCCATTTGCCTCAACATCTTTTACAGGTCATTTTCACCCTTTATTCACTCTGTCTCCTATGTATCAAGGCCATCTCTATTGGATATCCCAATATCTTATTTTGCATGTTGCACTATTGATTTATTAGCATCATCCAACAGTGTTCTCTGCTTATCTGGCTCTTCTGTGTTGTTGTATGGATTCTTTTTTTTCCCTAACCCTTCTGGTGAATTTCAGATATTTTTCTGGTTTCTTGTGTCTTTGATTTGTGCCCTTCTACCTTTGCAATGATTTCTCAAAACTGCCATTTTCTCCTTTCCTCGCCTTTCTCCAATTACCTTCAATTCCCTTCTACTTGGATCCTCTTTTATCCTATCATCCCACCACCCACATTCTGAAAAGGAGGTAATGACAACAGCACCCTTCAAGAACCTAAGACAGTGGTAAGAAGATGAATCTGTGTAATTGCTGCTTTCACGTCGTATCTCAAGTAAAGATTTATGAATGGGGTTTTAATTATATAGTAATTGCCTGCTACTCCTCAGAGCTTCTCTCATAGCAATTAATGTATGATCCATTTTAGTCCTCAGGGTTTCTGGCCTCTGAGACCCATGAAAATGAGAGATGCAGCTCTTGCTTCCTTTGGATGGAGGGATTCTATGTGTTTTCAGCAATTCTAGATGGGATTAGTGGGATGCAGCTAGAGCTCTCAATACCAAACCTCCCTACCCCAATATGAGACATCATTTGTAATTTCTGAAACTCGGTGATATTAAAAGAATATGTTCATATCAATCTTCAGTGGTGTAATGCTCTTTTGATGAAACTGAATAATAAATAAAGATGGGTCCCTGGTGCTTCTAATAGAAGTAATTTGAACAAGGCTACTTGTAATGATTTTTTAAATAGACAAACACTTAAGGAACACCAAGAGAAAGATGAATAGGTTAATGATAGCATAAACTGCTGGGTTCATTCTTGATTATTTTATTCTAATATACTTGAAAGGTTTAATAGGTTTGCCAGTAATATGGAGTCCACAAAGGTAAATGGAAGCATCTGCCTGTTTCCATTAAAATAACTGAAGTGGCAGTTTACCCTTTAAAGGAGGTTATTAAAACAATTATATGTGAATGCCTTTTATTATTTCATTTTTAAAGCAATCTCTTGGTTCAAATAAGTAATGAAGCAAACAAAATGAGTTCAAAACTTCAGATCCTAACCTTCTAATCACTATTTTGGGATCAATCTTCAGAAAAGATGTTGATTCAAACAATGTACCTTTATAACATTTTTAACAACCTAAATTATGTGGTTTAGTGAGAATTATGCATAAGCTAACTATCTTCAATGTGAATTTTTCAAATCACAGTTCATTTTTATCCATATTTGCAGTTGAAATGCTTTGGTCAATCTGAGGTGTTTTGCCATATTAGTAAGCCAGTGAAATCCATGAAAAAAGAGTCCTCTGACATATTTGTACTGAAAAACCATTTAAGAGAGGCAAAATAACCTGTGAAGTTTAGCAAACTCCCAACCTTTAATGTGGCTTCATGATCTGGAAAGGCAAAGGTTTACAAAGGCTTTGTCAGGCACTTGTACCAGAGAAAAGTTCATGATTGTTCCAACCTCCAATAAACCCTCATTGTAATAAAAAGGCAGAGCAAAGGGAGGCAATCTATTTGATCCTAGTAGATTAATGTAATTTTTAATGCAACATAATAGACATTATTTTCAATAGGTGTCATTAACACATACCTTTTGGGACAAGTTTCCTTAGCAAATGGAAGGGCTCAGGTTTTACAGCACAGCTACAGGAAGAGAATACAGGTATGCTATCCTTCAAATATGAAGATGTTGCTACAGATTTCTTTCAGAGTGTGGGAGATAGGTTGATAAATTCATTCATTCAATCATATTTATTGAGTGCTTACTTGTGCTGAGTACTATACTAAGTGCTTGGGAGAATACAGTACAACAATAAACAGACACATTCCCTGCTCACAGTGAGATTATAGTCTAGAGGCAGTAGACATAGACTTTAAATAAATAAATTACAGGTTTGTACATAAGTTCTGTGAGGGGGAAGAAATAAAGGGAGCAAGTCAGGGTGACACAGAAGGGAGTTAGAGAAGAGGGGCCCTTAGTCAGGAAAGGAGGAAATGTACCTTCAATAAGGCTTTGAAGTAGGGGAAAGTAATTGTCAGATTTGAGGGGGCATTGCAGGACATGGACAAGGGTTAGACAATGACATAGATGAGATTGAGGCATAGTAAGAAGGCATTAGAGGAGCAAAGTGTGTGGGCTGATTGTCATAGGAGAGTAGCGGGGTAAGGTAGGAGGGGGCAAGGTGATTGAGTGCTTCAAAGCCAATGGTGAGGAGTTTTTGTTTGATATGGAGGTGGATGGGCAAACACAGAAGCTTTTTGAGTAGTGGGGAAACTTTGGCTTCACTGACTCTGTCCTCTCCTGATTCTACTCATATATCTCTGGCTGTTCATTCTCAGTTTCCTTAATGGGCTCCTCCTCTTTGTCCACCCTGTAACTGTGGGGGTCCCTTAACATTCAGTTCTGGGTCCCCTTCTATTTTTCCATTTACTCCCACTCCCTTGGAGAACACATTCACTCCCATGGCTTCAACTACCACCTCTATGCAGATGATACCCAAATGTATATCTCCACACCTCATCTCTCTCGCTGTCCCATTTCCTCTTGCCTTCAATCATAATGTTTGTATTTGTTAAGCACTTACTATGTGCAGAGCACTGTTCTAAGCGCTGGGGTAGATACAGGGTAATCAGGTTGTCCCACGTGAGGCTCACAGTTAATCCCCATTTTACAAATGAGGTCACTGAGGCACAGAGAAGTTAAGCAACTTGCCCACAGTCACACAGCTAACAAGTGGCAGAGCCCGGAGTCGAACCCATGACCTCTGACTCCAAAGCCCAGGCTCTTTCCACTGAGCCATGACTTGGATGTCCCCCCCATCACCTCAAGCTTAACATGTCCGAAACAGAGCTTCTCATCTTACCACCCAAACCCTGTCCACCCTCTGACTTTCCCTCATTGTGGCTGGCAGCACCATCCTTCCTGTCTCACAAGACCATAACTTTGGCATTATCTTCGACTCCTGTCATTCAGCCCACACATTCAATCTGTCACCAAGTCCTGTCAGTCCCACCTTCACAACACCACTAAAATCTGCCTTTTCTGCTCCATCCAAACTGCTCCTCTGCACATAAGTGCTCAGTAAATACGACTGAATGAATGAATGTTCTGAAGTTTTTTCTAGTAAAATGATTCGGGCAGCAGAGTGAAGTATGGACTGCAGAGGGAGAGACATGAGTCTGTAAGGTTAGCAGTGAGGCTGATGGAGTAATTTGGGTGGGATAGAATGAGTGACTATATTAACGTGCTAGCAGTTTGGAGAGGAAAGGGTGGATTCTAGTGATCAATTCAGTTTAGTGATAAATACATTGTGTGAGCAATATGTGGCACTGCCAAAGTAGGAATCAATCCATCAATCAGTGGTATTTCCTGAGTGCTGATTGTGTGAGAGCACTGTACCAAGCACTTTGGAGAGTACAATACCAACTCTTTTTATTAGCTCTATTTTATTGTATTTTCCTATATGCTTAATACAGTCCTGTGCACGCAGTAAGTGCTCAGTAAATACCATCAATCGAGAAAAATACAACAAAGTTGGTAGGCAACATGCCTAATAGAGCTCGAGCCTGAGAGTCCGAATTAGAATAATAATGTTGGTATTTGTTAAGCGCTTACTATGTGCAGAGCACTGTTCTAAGCGCTGGGGTAAACACAGGGGAATCAGGTTGTCCCACGTGGGGCTCACAGTCTTCATCCCCATTTTACAGATGAGGGAACTGAGGCACAGAGAAGTTAAGTGACTTGCCCACAGTCACACAGCTGACAAGTGGCAGATCTGGGATTCGAACTCATGAGCCCTGACTCCAAAGCCCATGCTCTTTCCACTGCGCCACGCTGCTTCTCTAGAACCCATGTGTGACCTTGGCCAAGTCACTTCACTTCTCTGGGCCTCAGTTCTCTCATCTGTAAAATGGAAATTAAGACTGTGAGCCACTTGTGGGACATGCACTGTTTTCAACTTGGTTTCCTCATCTCCAACTTGGCACTTAGTAGAGTGCCTGGCACGTAATAAGCATTTAATAAATGCTGCAATCATTATTATTAGGCATGTTTCCTTCCCACAGTCATTCAATTCAGTTGTATTTATTGAACAGCTTACAGTTTAGAGGTGGAAACTGGGATTAAGAGGAAGAAGACATAGGGGTAGGGAATGAATGGTAAAAGCCCCTGCCTTCATCTCCACCAGCAGTAATAGAAATATATATGTTTGCAGGAAACCAGGCTTTGAGGAAGGAAGAATAGGGATATTTGAAACATGAAATGCCATCGCAAAGCTGAACGAAAATGTAGGAACATTACAGTGAATGGTGAGCTTTTGAAAGTAACCACTTAGGACAAATTGTAAGAGTGCAAATTCTATGTTTCTTTTTATTTTTTCCATTTCTCAAGAGCTGAGTCAAAGACTTTAGCAGCTTCTGAAGTCCTTTTGTGTTTAGAAAATGTAGCTAACATCCAACACTACAGAAAACACCAGAATTCTAATAATTTTACACAGCTTGCTGTTTCCTTCCTTTTTGTCTTCCTGGGGAAATATAGGTGACATCTCTTCATTCAGTCATATTTGAGCGCTTACTGTGTGCAGAACACTGTACTAAGTGCTTGGAAAGTACAATTTGGCAACAGAGAGAATCCCTACCCAACAATGGGGTCACAGTCTAGAATGGGGAGACAGACAGCAAAGCAAAAGGAGTAGACAGGCATCAGTAGAATCAAAATAGATAAATAGAATTAGAGATATATACACATCATTAATAGAGTAATAAAATGTTCAAATGTACACAAGTGCAGTGGGGCAGGGAAGTGGGTAGAGAAGTGGGAGGGAGTACGGGCGATGGAGAGATGAGGAGGAGCAGAGGAAAAGGGCTCAGTTTGGGAAGGCCTCCTGGAGGAGGTGAACTCTCCATAGGGCTTTGAAGAGGGGAAGAGAGCTAGTTTGGCAGATGTGAAGAGGGAGGGCATTACAGGCTAGAGGTAAGATGCGGGACTGGGTCTACGACGGGAGAGGAGAGAATGAGGCACAGTAAGGAAGTTAGTGGCAGAGCAGCAGAGTGGGTGGGCTGGGCTGCAGGAGGAGAGATTGGAGGTGAGATAGGAGAGGGCTGGAGAGCTTTGAAGTCAGTAGTGAGGAGTTTTTGCTTCATGTGAAGGTTAATATGCAATCACTGGAGATTTTTGAGGAGGTGAGTGACATGCCCAGAGTGTTTCTTAGAAATGCTTCAGAAAAGGTGTTGGCAGCTTTACATAATCATTGTATTTTCATATCTGCTGGCTGCGTGTTTCAAGTACTGCTTTCCAGAAACTGCTAAAACAATAACAAATTAAGGTATTTAAGGACTTATTATGTGTTAAGCACTGTTCTAAGCAATGGGGTTGATGTGCATTAATAAGGTCAGATGCAGTTCTATCCCACATCAGACTCAAGTCTAAAGGATTTTTTTTGCTAGGCACTGTACTAAGCACTGGGCTGGATACCAGCTAATCAGCTAATCAGGATGAGAAGCAGCGTGGTTTAGTGGAAAGAGCCCGGGCTTTGGAGTCAGAGGTCATGGGTTTGAATCCTGGCTCTGCCACTTGTCAGCTGTGTGACTGTGGGCAAGTCACTTAACTTCTCTGTGCCTCAGTTACCTCATCTGTAAAATGGGGATTAAGACTGTGAGGCCCACGTGGGACAATCTGATATCCCTTTGTCTACCCCAGCACTTAGAACAGTGCTCGGCACATAGTAAGCGCTTAATACCAACATTATTATTATTATTAGGTTGGACACAGTCCATATTCCACATGGAGCTCACAGCCTTAATCCCCATTTTTCAGATGAGGTAACTGAGGACCAAGAAGTTAAGTGATTTGCCCAAGGTGTAACAGTAGTCAACTGGTGAAACTGGGATTAGAATCCATGTCCTGACTCCCAGGTCCATACTCTGTGCACTAGACCATGCTGCTTCTCTAAGTAAGTGAGATCCTATGTTGAGATCCTCAAAGTTCTGATAGGGGTGAGCATGAAAGCGGCAGTGGAAGGTGGGATATAAATTGCTGCAAGTGAATGGAACAATGGAAGACAACATTTAATTAAAAGGCAAAATGAGAAAATTACTTTGTAATCCTGCTTCCTCCAAGAAGCCTTCTCACATTGTTCATAAGGTGATAACACATTCTGTGTGACTCCATGCAAAATGTTTCACTCACCAAGTCATCCATCAATCAATAAGTGGTATTTGAGAGTTTACTGTGTGGAGAGCAGTATACTAAGTATTTGTGACAGTAATTTTAGTATGTTATTTATTTATTTTTTGTCCTTGCATAATAGTGCATAATATACCCATGTCAATCTGTCTCCCTTGTGGTCCCTAACTTACATTGTAAACTGCTTGAGGATAGGGTCCATCTTCAAAGCCTTTCTTTAGTTCGTAGACAGCACCTTTTCCTCTAGTATAAGTGCTTCTTTAACTGTCCTAGGGAGACGAGAGTATAGTGAGAAACTATTCCTGGTTTTACTTTTCTGTCCAAACCTCCCCATTCTTCACTAATGAAAGCAAATCTGAGGACCAGCATGAATATCAAATCATTTTCTAGGATGTTTTATATAGCTGTTAGAGTAAGTCTTCGTTATTTCATCTTCGATAAATTTGAACATTATTTCATGCACTCCAGAATTACTGCAGAAATGCATGTTGGGAGTAGGATCACCTCATAGAAACTCAGATGTGAGCTTTATTATGGAGATTATCATCCTGACTGAACACTGACATTCCTATGAAATTCACTTCTCTGTATTAAGCACCTGTTGTAGCTCTAAGGGTTATTGAAAAGGTTCACTGCCAAAGCAGTTGATTTTTTCTTTTTATATATATAGCATTGATGCTCTTGGGTTTATCTGTACCAACCACCTGGTATTCTTTTACTGTCACAAAAGGTCAGAGTGGCTCATCTTCAAATTAGGCGTTTCCTATTCCCTGAGAGAGAAATGGACTAATGATGTCTCACAGATGGTGTTCGATGCATACTGTAGTTGAAGATCTAATCCTGAGTAGTGGTTAGGATTATTAGATTTACTAGTAAAATGTTAAAATACACCTGAATGATTGAGTCATACTGGAGTCAGATAAAGAGCATGGTAGTTTAGCATGAACTGTGATACCAGTTGTACTTTGATACCATAACATACAATAAGCACTTGAAAGAGGAGTAGAGCAAGGGACCAGAGAAAACCATTACCTCCCCACATCCTCCCCCTGTTCCTACCAACCTGAGGAGAGTGATTTTCAGATGAAGGAAGACAAAGGTTTTCTTCAGAGTTAAAGGAGGTTGTTCTTGAGGATGCTTGGAAATGAAATTGGGCTCAGCTCATTTGTGACTTTTTCTTTCTCTCAACTACAAGCATTGCATTTCAGTTTGTTTACACAACCCAATATTCTGAGTAAAAATCCTTTTTTTTTTTCCACAAATATGCACACATGAAAACACTTCCTTGGATCAAAGCAGCTGAAAGCAAATATTGTTTTAGGAAACCTATGGATCCCAGTTTTACTTTTGTTGGGTTTTTTATGTTTTGTCTTTTGGTTGATCTGAAACATTGCTTCCTAAGGATCACAGTGTAAAACCAAGGATGAAGTCATAGTTTTCTTGAAAAATATTTAGTTGCAAATTTAGATTGTAGGCTCTTTGAGGGCAGGAGTCAGGTCTACCACCTCTATTACATTATAATCTCCTAAATGCTTGGTGCAATCTCTTCCTACATTAAGTAATCCAGAAATATTTATATACTTGGAATTGTTTTACAATATGGGATTGTGTAGGAATCTATTTTATAAAAAAATACGTTTTGGGGATTTATGTGGTGGTAATGAAAAGTCTTTTAAAGTATACACTCTTGGAAATACTTGAATTATTTGCGGTTGCTCATTGACGTCTAAAGCAAGTAGAAAGGTATTTAGGCAAATGGATACTCATCCTTTCATTCTTAAGAAACCCACATTAATAATCATATTCTCCCCCAGTCCTATTATTTTTATTTGATTTTTGATATAATTAATACCATATGTAAACTTAAATAAATCAAAGACAATTTTCATGTAAATGTATTTCCTACAAGCAAAGTTTATTATAATATTTGATAAATTAAAGGCAGTGTACATTCTCAGCTTTAAGAATTTTTGATTTTATTTCCATGTTTCACTTAATGGGTTATTTATATAAATTATCCTGTCCCCCATGTTCTATAAACACTGCAGGGGATACCATTTTCAGGCGAAATATTGACTGTGAATTTATTGTCCAAGCTTTAAACTGTCACACAAAGTAGCCTTATTTTTTTTAATAAATTATTTCCTCTTGAATACCTCTTGCTTTTAAGGAGTTATTGTTGACCAAAAGTGATTTACCCACTCATAATTTATAGCTTTGGATATATGTTACCTGCAGTATTTATGCATGTACATGGATCTTCTCTAATAGTATTAAAATAGAATTATTCCTGCTTTCTGTCTATTAACCATTTCTGTTGGTATAATATATATCAACTAAACTGTAAATTAGGTTAAATATTCATTGAGTTAACCTATCACTTGTATTTTTCTCTACTTCAAGTCCATGTTGCCTTGATGAACCACATTTATACTTTTTATTGCCTCATCTCCCTGCTACCATTCCTCTCAAATATCTTAGAGCAAGTTGTCTAGACCCACTGTCTCAAGTTCCTCTCCTCCAATTCCCTCATTGACTTCCTCCAATCTGGTTTCCATCCCTTTCACTCCACAGAAACCATCCTCTCAAAGGTCACAAGTGACCTCCTTGTCAAATCCAATGGCCTCTACTCCATCCTAATCCTTCTGGACCTCTCAGCTTCCTTGAACACTGTCAAGCACGTCCTTCTGGAAGCATTATCCAACCTTGGCTTCATGATAATGTCCACTCTGGTTCTCCTTCTATCTCTCTGACTACTCTTTCTCAGTCTCTTTCATTCATTCATTCAATCATATTTATTGAGCACTTACTGTGTGCAGAGCACTGTACTACACACTTGGAAAGTACTATTCAGCAACAGAGACAGTCCGTACCCTACAGTGGGCTTTGGGATCTTCCTCTGCCTCCCATTCTGTAACTGGAGGAGCCAGGATTCAGGATTCAGTTCTGGGTCGCCTTCTTTTTTCCATCTACTCCTTTGGAGATCTCATTGGCTTCCATGGCTTCAATTACCAGGTTTTGGTGGATGATTCCCAAATCTACATCTCCAGCCTTGATCTCTCTCCCTCTCTTCAGTCTCGTATTTCCTTTTGCCATCAGGAAATCTCTGATTGGGCATCCTGTTGACACATCAAATTCAACATATCCAAAACAGAGCTCTTCATCTTCCCACCCAAACGCTGTCCACCCCCAACTTTCCCTTCACTGTAGACAGCACCACCATACTTCCTGTCTCATAAGCCTGTAACCTTGGTGTTATGCTTGACTCCCCTTTCTCATTAAACCCACATATTCAATCTGTAACAAAATTTTGTCAGTTGAACCTTCACAGCGTCACCTAATATTTGCCCTTCCCTCTCCTTTCCAACTGCTACCATGTTAATCAAAGCACTTAACCTATCCTGCCTTGATTACTGTATCAGCATACTTGCTGCAAAATCCTTTTTAGGCAAAAATGTTCAGTACATATTTCTACACTCAACCACCAGTGGTTGCCCTTCCACCTCCACATCAAGCAGAAACTTCTTACCATTTGCTTTAAAACACTCAGTCATCTTACATCCTCCTACCTCACTTCGCTGATCTCATATTACAGCCCATCCCACACACTTTGCTCCTCTAATGGCAACCTACTCACTGTTACTGGATTTCATCTATGTTGACTCCTACATCTCACCCACGTCCTTTGTCGGGCCGGGAATGACCTCTCTATATATATCTAACAGACGCTTACTCTCTCAATTTTGATAATCTGCTTGAAGACGCATCTTCTCCAAGGGATCTTCCCTAACTAAGCCCTCATGTCCTCCTTTCCCACTCCCTTGTGCATCTCTCTAATTTGCTCCCTTCATTCATCCCTCCTTCAGCCCCACACCACTTATGTAAATATCCATAATTTATTTATTTACATTAATGTTTCAACTTTTAGACTCTGACATCACTGTGGGCAGGGAATGTATTTACCCACTCTTATATTATACTTTCCCAAGCATTTAATATAGTGCTCTGCACACAGTAAGTGCTCAATGAATATGATTAATTGATAGGATTTAGTAACAGATTGAATACATGGGATGAGGGAGAGAGATGAGTTAAGGATAATGCCAAGGTTAAGACTTTGATAAATGAATGATGGGAAACGTAACACTACCAGTCTGTTACCAAAAAAAAAAAAAATCAAGCATCAGTGTATGAATAACGTGGATACTTCTTTACTTACTCTCCAAGATCAGTCAGTTAGAACAAGACTTTTAGTAGCTACTTCTGTTGCTCTCATTATCCAAAGTATTATTACATTAGACTGAGAGGAAGTTTCCAAGAGCTCTTCAGTGAAATTATATATGGGTAGGAAAAAATATGTATCAACCATCCAGATGTTCAGCCCATCTGTTTTCACAGACTTGGAGAGAGGAAACAGTGGATAAGCTGAACAAGACAAGTAAAATCAGCATACATATATATTTATATGTGTAAGTGTATAGCTGCGTAAACACATCAATTATCCAGTTGAGGTTTCTTTAAAATATGGAAAAAAAGTGTCCTTCCAAGGGAATATTTTCTATCCACAAGTGTCTTTTATAGGAAAATCTGTCCTGGTGGCCAAAAGCTCCTGTAATAGTCCCCTCTGTATTAAAAAAAAATCCCCATGGTTCATACAAAATTGACTTTTTATTGCTATTCCTCACCCCTTTACTTTGTATGTTAAAGAACCTGCTGTGTGACCTTGGGCAAGTTCTTTAAATTATCTGTGCCTCAGTTATTTCATCTCTAAAATGGGGATTAAGAATGTGGACCCCATGTGGGACATGGTCTGTGTCCAACTTTTTTTATGGAATTTGTTATATGCTTACTATTTGCCAAGCACTGGGGTAGATAAACCCTAATCAGATTGGACACAGTCCATGTTCCCCATGGGGCTCACAAACTTAATCTTCATTTTATAGATGAGGAAACAGGCACAGAGAAATGAAGTGACTTGGCAAAGTTCACACACCTGACAAGTGGAGGGGATGAGATGAGAACCCAGGTCCTTAGGAATCCCAGAATCCCAGACTTGAGCTCTATCCACTAGGCCATGCTGCTCCCCCCGATTAGCTGTATTTAGTACAGTTCCTGGCACATAGTAAATGCTTAACTAATACCATCAAAAAAAAAAAAAAAAGAAGAAACAGCTCTGTCAGTTAACCCACTAAAGGGGTGGACTCAATGCTACAATTTCCTGCCCATTTATTTTGAGTGCAGTCTGAAAATAGCCTCTAAAACTGACCAGTGCCAGGAGAGAAGATGATGCAAGTGGGATGATTTTGGCATTTATACACTCTTAAACCTTGGTTCACTCTTTCCATGAGGTGGAGGCATGTCAAGAATTTTTGAGAGAAGTTTCCCATTCTTCTCAAGGAAGCAGGGCATGCAGAGGCAGGTCGGGGGAGCGGGTGTTCAGGTGTCCTTTGTTGATCCTTGTATTCTGATGATCTGTAGCTTTTCTGCACCAATTGGTCTTTCACACACATTATAATCTTGAACATTTTATATCACTGTCCTCTCTGGTTCTCCTTCTATCTTTCTCTCCACTCATTCTAAGTAGCTTTAATGGGCTCCTCCCCTGCCTCCCATCCCCCAACTGTGACTGTCCCTCATGGTTCAGTTTTGGATCTCCTTCTGTTCTCCATCTACACCCACTCACTTATAGAATCATTCACTCACATGCCTTCAACTACAACCTCTTCGCGGATGATTCCCAAATCTACGTCTTCAGCTTGATCTCTCTTGCTCTCTGCAGCCTCACATTTTCTGTTGCATTCAAGACATCTCTTCTTGGATGTCCCACCATCACTTCAAACTATACATGTCTAAAGCAGAGCTCCTTATATTCCCACCCAAAACCCTGTCTTTCCCCTGATGTTCCCATCGTTGTAAACAGCACCACCTTTCTTCCTGGTTCACAAGCCTTGGTATTATCCTTGACTCCTCTTTCTCAATCAATCCATCACTAAATCCTTCCTGCTCTACCTTCACTGTATTGCTAAAATCCCTTCTTTCCTCTCTATTGAAACTGCTACTGTGTTAATCCAAATACTTGTTCTATTCTGCCTTAATTACTGTATTAGCCTGCTTGCTGATCTTCCTGCCTCTTATCTCTCCCCATTCCAGTCCATACCTTACTCTGCTGTCCAGATCATTTTTCTATAAAAGCTTTCAGGTCATGCTTCCCTACTCCTCTAGGAGCTCCAGTGATTGCCTTCAACTTCTGCATCAAACAGAGACTCTTTACTATTGAATTTAAAACACTTAATCACCTTGTCCCTTCCAACCTCACCTCACTACTCGCTACTATAACTCAACCCATACACTTCACTCATGTAATGCCAACCTCATCACTGTATCTCGACCTCCTTGCCAACCTCTTGCCCATGCCCTGCCTCTGGCCTGGAATATCCTCTCTTTTCATACCTGAGACAATTATTCTCCCCCATTTCAAAGCTTTATTGAAGGCACATCTCCATCAAGAGGCCTTCCTTGACTAAGCCCTCTTTTCTTTTTCTTCCACTCCCTTCTGATTTGCCCTGACTTGCTGCCTTTATTCATCCCCCAGTCCCAATTCCACAGCAGTTATGTACATACCTGTATTTTTATATACTTATATTAATGTCTTTCCCTGTAATCTGTAATCTTGTTGTGGTCAAGTAATATCTGTTATTGTTACATTGTACTCTCCCAAGCGCCTAGTACAGTGTTCTGCACACAGTAAGCACTAAATAAATGATTGACTTTCCTCTCAGCACACAGCCATTACATCATGTCTGTACCCAATCCCCCCATACACTTTATCAACATTCCCTGCTTTTTGTCTTGCATCCTTTTTTTCCATCCTGCCTTCCACCTTATATTCTATGGCTCTACTGGAGCCATATAGGACCCAGTGCCTATATTTGTCCTTCTTTTTGCCTGAGGTCATGTTAACTCCAGGAACAGTGACCAATAATTTTTTTGTTTGTTTAATGGTTCTCCTAAGAGTGCAAGTGGCTTCCTGAAATGTCATTAGTGGCTTGAGAAGTCCTCATTGTGGGCAGGGAATGTGTCTGTTGTATTGTACTTTCCCAAGTGCTTAGGACAGTGCTCTGCACACAGTAAAGGGCTCAATAAATATGATTGACCAATCCATCCCAGTATTCTGTCTCCAATACTGGTAATAGGATATTTGGTGGAACCATGTGTTAGTTTGTCATTTTTAGTATTAATCCTAATGTTTTGGGATATACCCTATAAACCTTTCCCTGGAACACAGTGTACACCATTCATCCATGAATATGCCAAATCTTTCTTGATTCTCCTGAGATACACTGCCTGCATAAACTTCCTGAGATAATAAATTCCATGTCCTTAATACTGATTGGGTGAAGGAATGTTTCTCTCTAGAGATTTTTGAAACCTCTTTCACCTTTATTTTTGCCCTAGTTTGCTGCTGAAATAGATAATTTAGAACATTTATTTTTTTCATCAGTAACATTCCCTTCCCTAGTAATTGTAATAAGAACAATATTTATTAGATTCTGTGTGCAGAGGACTGTACTAAGCACTGGGGGAGAAAACACAAGTGGGTATTAGACATGATTGAAAATATGTACCAGAATACACAAATATAAGTTTTGAGAGGGACATGTGTAAACAAATTACTTGGAAGTATACAGGCTTTCTTATGAATATCTTATTTATATTGTACCTATGTATAAATTGTAAGCAACACCATTTTTTTATCATATTAAGTGATTACTATGTGTCAAGAAGTGTCCTAGGTACTGAGATAAATATGGTAATCAGGTTGGGCACAGTCCCTGCCCCTTATGGGGTTCCCGGTCTAAATAAGAAGGGAGAACAAGAATTGAACTCTCATTTTACCAGTGAGGAAACTGCAACACAGAGGAATTAAGTAACTTGTCCAAGGTCCCACAGCAGACAAATTGTGGAGCTGGAATTAAAACCTTGTAAGTCAGGTCATTTGTCTTCCAGGCCCAAGCTGTCCACTCAGCTACACTAATGATGATGATTGTGGAATTTAAGTGCTTACTATGTGCCAAGCACTATTTTAAAGTGCTGGGGTAGATACAAGTTAATCAGGTTGGACACAGTCCCTGTTCCACATGGGGCTCAGTCTAAGTAAGAGGGAATAAGATCCAATCCCCATTTTACAGAAGCAGTAACTGAGGCCCAGACAAGTTAAGTGACTTGTCCAAGGTCACAAAAGCAAAACATGGTAGAGCTGGGATTACAATCTAGATCCTCTGACTCCCAGGCCCTTTGTCTTTCCACTATGTCACCTTGCTTTCTATGTAGAGAGCTCCTTTAGACTTAATTTTGTTCATATAATTGATCTCTTTTTTTTTTAAGAGTAAGTCTTTTCAAAGTGTTTAAGATTCTTAATCTCATAAACATATGGCTGAATGAGGAAAAGCATGGCAAATGTACTTTTCTTGTTCTATTAAGTTTCTTTGGATAGTGTAATTATGAGTAATTCTTGACTTTGCTTTACAATCTCCCACCAAGTAAACCAACTTTTTTCCACTACCTACTGTAATATAGTCATATTTTTGTTTTCACTTTTAATAATGTTTCAATAAGCAGCATGGCATAGTGAATAGAGCCAGAAGGTCATGTGTTCTAATCCCAGATCTGCCGCTTAATAATGTTAATAATAATGTTGGTATTTGTTAAGCGCTTACTATGTGCCGAGCACTGTTCTAAGCGCTGGGGTAGACATAGGGGAATCAGGTTGTCCCACGTGGGGCTCACAGTCTTAATCCCCATTTTACAGATGAGGGAACTGAGGCACAGAGAAGTTAAGTGACTTGCCCACAGTCACACAGCCGACAAGTGGCAGAGCTGGGATTCAAACTCATGAGCCCTGACTCCAAAGCCCGTGCTCTTTCCACTGAGCCACGCTGCTGCCGCTTGTCTGTTATGTGACCATGGGCAAGTGACTTCATTTCTCTGGGCCTCATTTCCTTCATTTATAAAATGGGGATTAGGATTGTGAGCCCCATGTGGGAAAGGGGCTGTCCCACTTTATTTGCTTGTCTCCACACCAGCACTTAGTACGGTGCCTGACTCAGAGTAACCGATTAACAAGTTCCATCATTATTATTACTATTATTATTACTGAAATGAAGCCATATAGGTGGAAAGAGAGGGGCAGGAATAGAAGGGGATAAAATGACAGACATTAGAACAAGAAATCTGAGTGCAGGACATGGAGATAAGAAAGGAGAAAAGTCACTGGGAGACCACAAATTGAGAAAGGAAAAGCCAAGAGATAGAGAAAAGAGAGATCAAAGAAAAACAGTACACACATAAGGTAGGAACCCTGGATAGGATAAAATTGCACAGATAAATAAAATCCCCAAATTTCATTAGAAGAGAATATGTTTTAAAACCATATGGATAATATGCTTTATAGACATACAACTGAATTTGTAATTTAATATCTATTCTCTTATTGATAGTAGACAATTCCAGAATCCGAGGTATGCAATGTAGTCCATTTTCTATAATGCCACAGTTGGAATTAGGAGCACTTCAGCAAACTTACTGATTTATTACCAGGATCCTGAAGGTAAAGATATGCAACTTCAAACACTGATAAAGAAAATACTAGTTTACTACCTAATGCCATGTATCACAAAGGATTAATTTATTATACATTTATATTTTGTGCACATATACACATACATGAACGTATTGATTTATATCAATGATAGAGTAAATTGTCATGTAATTTCTTTCAGTTGTATGACATCAACTTTGTGTGTCCATAGCCAAGTGTTTTTTTTTTATTTTAGTTTGCAACTGATTATTAATGGTATTAACTTGCATCAAATACCTTGCCAATCTACCTATCATTCGGCAATTATGTGAATAAAACAAATGACTTCCAGGAAAATGATTCATATATTATGAATGATAATAATACACCACCCCCCACTCCCTCCCAAGTAGTAGTTTCCCTGCAGAAAGCACTGAACAGAGTAGAATAAACAGGTTCTGTTTGACTTTGGTGAATCCCATTCCTCAGTCTTGGAGCAGAGTTATTTTTGTACTGTGTTTTGGCTTGTGTTCTTAAATCTTTCTAAAGTCTGTATTTCCCCTGCCACACAGGAAGGAATGAGAATTTGACACCATGATAAACTTTTACCAATTTCTTCCCTATAGGGAAAAATATATGCAATATTGCTCTGCCATTGGATGATGGTGAAATCTACCCATCTAGTGGATTTGAGAAAAGTGCAACTTTATTTCTAGAAGATAACGAAGTAAAATTCATTCTCTTCCCCTCCCCCAACACTTTCAAATGTGCATTGTGGTGGACAGGGCCTGTCTGTTTTTTTTCTACTTTACCAAGCATTTAATACATTACTCTGCACACAGAAAGTGTTCAGTAAACATGACTGAAAAAAGATAACATGTTTTAGAAACAGAGATTTAAATATAGCATACACATATTGAAAAATCCAGTTGAGTTCTTGACTGGCAGGGAATTCAGCTTATTTTCAAACTACCACCTGAAACAAATTCTGTCTCTTTCCAACACTGCCGTATCCCCACCCAAATACATGTTAAGCGACCCCAACCCCAAAAGCTGAATGAACACTGGAACTGGGTCTTATTTGGTTTTAAAGTCTTCTGTACCACCACTATGACTCAGCCCTGAGCCCAAAGGTCTCTGTCTCCCCATAAACAATAAATGGCAAGTCTCTATCCAATCATCCTGACACACTTAGTCTCTATCCTCAAACTACCTTCCTTGATGGCCAAATTGATGCCCTAAACACCACCCTCGCTACTCACTTCAATTCATCTGTTCCCCCATCCATTTGCCAATCTCATACCATTTATCCACAGCCTTGGATCACCTTCACAATTCATGTCGTCAGGTCCTGTGCATGAGTTACAGAGTGTTACAGGAAGAAATCAATATATCAGGCCAACCTTGTCCACCTCAAGTCATCCTTGCCTTCTTTAACTATGCCCTATCCTCTCCCTGGCAAAATTATTTCAACATTCTTATTGAGTCAGTCAATAGTTCCTTAAGTGTTTACTATGTGCAGAGCATTGTGCTAAGCCCTTGGGAGAGTATAACACTATACTAAGGACTTAGTACAGTGTTCTGCACACAATAAGTGCTCTATAAATATTGTTGAATGAATGAACAGAATTAATGGATAAGTTCCCTGTCCATAACAGTGTAGGAAGGGAAACAGACACTAAAATGAATAAGTAATTTGTAATATGTAATTTAAAGATTTGCTCATAAGGGCCTGGGTTCTGGCCATAGCCCTTAATATGTGACAAGCAATGTTCTAAGCACTGGGGTTGATACAAGGTCATCAGGTTGCCCCATGTGGGGCTCACAGTCTTAATCCCCATTTTACAGATGAGGTACCTGAGTCCCAGAGAAGTGAAGTGACTTGTCCAAAGTCACACAGCTAACAAAAAATCATGAAATGTGGTGATGTAACAATTTCCACAAGAATACAAATTGTCAATTCTTTGTTGTTTCCAGTGGCAATTATGGATAAAAAACTAGACAGGCAAAAAACAGGATAGCAAGACCATCTATTCTTTTAAAGAGTGTTTGAGAAAGCTTTTGTATATGTCATGGACTACCTAAAAAGCAAACAAATGGGTTATGGAGCAAATTAAAGCAAGGTGGATATAGCATATGTTGGACACATGATCAGGAGGACTATTTCTCTAGAGAAGACACTAATGCTAGGAAAAGTCCAGGGAAAGCATGGAAGAGGAAGACCAGCAGCTAGATAGAAACCATAGCAACAATAACAGAACAACCATTAGCAAGGTAAGACATTGTGGAGAAAATATGTCCATAGAGTCATTATGAATGGGAAACAACTCAGTGACATTTGATAATAATAGAGGCTCTTGGATTTGGCAGGAAGGAGATAATCAGTGACCTTTATGAAGGTATATTTTTTTGGAGTGAAGGGGATGGAAGCCATATTGGAGGGGCTCAAGAAGAGAATTGGAGGAGAGCAACCTGAGACAGTGCAGGCTGACCACTTGCTCAAGGAATTTGGAGAGGAATGGTAGAAGGGAAATGGAGTGATAACTGGAGGGAGCTATGGGGTCAAAGGAATGTGTTTTTAGGAAAGGGGAGACATGGGCATGTTTGAAAGCATTAGAGAAGAAGCCACTGGCTAGTGAACAGTTGAAGGTGGCAGTTAAGGAGGGAAGAAAGGAGGGGTCAAGTGTGATGAGGTGTGAAGGAATGGGGTTGGATGCACACTTGGAAGGGCTGGAGTTTGAGAGAAGGCAGGTGATTTCCTCCTATTTGCCTGCTGTATGACCTTGGTTGAGCCTCAGTTTCCTCATTTGTAAAATGGGGATTCAATTCCTGTTCTCCCTTTACTTATCCTGTGACTCCCCATTACCCCCAAAATGGGAAAGGGAGTATGTCCATCCTGATCATCTTGTCTCTATCCCAGCAGGAATTACATAATAAGCACTTAACACATTATTACTATGAAGCCTCCATAAAAAATCAACACTTAGCACATACTGTATGAGGAGCACTGTACTAGCTCTTGAAAAGGAGTAGTCATGACCAACAGGGAGCTACTTGTAACCCTTGAAGCCTCTGTTAGAGAACACTTAAATTCTTGACAGTTATTTCAAGGCAAAAAAAAATGTTCTCTATGTGACTACAATCCTTTAAGATTGGTCTACTGCTGCTGTAACATGATAATTTTGGAATCCTTGGAAATTTGAAGTCAGTGGGCTGGTGAGAAAATCTGTCCAATCCTCCCTGTCTCGCAAGCCCATGTACTTGGCATTTTCCTTGACTCATCTCTCTCATTCAACCAAAATATTCAGTCCATCACTTAATCTTGTTGGTTCAACCTTCAAAACATTGCTAAAATCTGCCCTCTCCTCCCATTCAAACTTCTACCACACTGATCCAAACACTTACCCTATCCCACCTTGATTATTGCATCAGCCTCCTTGCTGATCTCCTTGCCTCCTGTCTCTTCCCAACCCATTCCATATTTCTCTCTGCGGCCAGGATGATTTCTCTACAAAGCAGTTCAGTCTGTTTCTTCAGTCCTCAAGAACCTCTACCTTCAAAGCTCTATTGAAGGCACATCTCCTCCAGGAGTTCTTCCCCAACTAGGCCCTCATTTCTCCTTTTCCCTCTCCTTTCTGCATCGTCATTGCACTTAATAATAATGTTGGTATTTGTTAAGCGCTTACTATGTGTCTAGCACTGTTCTAAGTGCTGGGGTAGATACAGGGTAATCAGGTTGTTCCACGTGAGGCTCACACTCTTAATTCCTATTTTACAGATGAGGTAACTGAGGCCCAGAGAAGTTAAGTGACTTGCCCAAAGTCACACAGCTGACAGGTGGTGGAGCCAGTATTAGAACCCATGACCGCTGACTCCTAAGCCCGTGACTGCACCCTTTATTCACCCCTCTCTCAGTCCCAGAGCAATTAATGTACATATCCATAATTTATTTGTATTAATGTCTGTCTCCCCTTCTAGATCATAATAATGTTGGTATTTGTTAAGCGCTTACTATGCGCAGAATGCTGTTCTAAGCGCTGGGGTAGATACAGGGTAATCAGGTTGTCCCATATGAGGCTCACAGTTAATCCCCATTTTACAGATGAGGTAACTGAGGCACAGAGAAGTTAAGTGACTTGCCCACAGTCACACAGCTGACAAGTGACAGAGCTGGGATTCGAACCCATGACCTCTGACTCCAAAGTCCGGGCTCTTTCCACTGAGCTACGCTGCTTCTGATTGTAGGTAGAAATGTATCTACTAACTCTGTATTCTCCCAAGTGCTTAGCACAGTATTCTGCACAGAGTAAGTGCCAATACAAATGGGATTGATTGAAGAGGAAATGAGGTTTAGTCAAGAAAGACTTCTTGGAGCAAATTTGCTTTTATTAAGATTTTGCAGATGGGGAGAATGATCATCTGTAAGTTATGAAGAGGGAGGGCATTTCATGCCAGAGGCAGGGTATGTGTGATAGGTTGGGGGTGAGATAGACGAGATCAAGGTACATTGAGTAGGTTGGCATTAGAGGAGTGAAGTGGGCACCTTGGGTTGTAGCAGGAAAGCAATGAGATAAGGTACAAAGGGACAAGGTGATCAAGTGCTTGCACTTGGATTTGCACTTTTTATTCACCTGTCCCTGGCCATATAGTACTTATGCATATCTCTGTGATTTAATTTATATTAATGCCTGTCTTCCCTTTTAGGCTGTAAACCTGTGGGCAGAGAATGTGCCTAACAACTCTGCTTAGGAGAGTCCAGTATAACATTTAGTACAGTATTCTGCACAGTGTAAGTCCACAGTATATAAGATTGATTTATAGAATGGCCATCCAATCATTTAGGTCACTCATTGGGCCAGAGGAGGTCTACCCATTTCCCTAATGTTTTATAAAGAGAAAGTCAAAATGGCATCAGGGGCTGAAATTATAATAATAATGATCGTATTTGTTAAACGCTTACTATGTGTCAAGCACTGTTCTAAGTGCCGGGGTAGATACAACGTAATCAGTTGTCTCACGTGGGGCTCACAGTCTTTATCCCCACTTTTCAGATGAGGTCGCTGAGGCCCAGAAAAGTGAAGTGACTTGGCCAAGATCATACATCTGACAAGCGGTGGAGCTGGGAATAGAGCCTATGACCTCTGATTCCCAAGCCCATGCTCTTTCCACTAAGCCATGCTGCAAACATGACAACACAAGGGACAGCTTTTTAATGAGTACCATGTGGTCAAAACTCTGGGTCCCACAGTGGCTTTTTCAGTCACAGAAGAACTCATAGATGATTTGCCATAACTGATAAATCAATCAGTTGTATTAGGAACTTACTATGCCCACAAGACTGCAGTAAGTGCTTGGGAGAGTACAGCACAACATATTTAGCAGATAAGTTCCTCCTTTTATGAATGAATGCCTATATATCTATTTTTATGTAGCTTCAGTAAATCAATATTTTGCTGCATTTACTGTGGACAGAGCATAGTAGAAATAATAATGATGGTATTTGTTAAGCGCTTACTATGTGCCAGGCACTGTTCCAAGTCCTGGGCACTATTCTAAGCACTGGATAATGATGGCATTTGTTAAGTGCTTATTATGTGCCAAGCACTGTTCTAAGCACTGGGGAGATACAAGATAATCAGGTTGTCCCACATGGGGCTCACAGTCTTAATCTCCATTTTCCAGATGAGGTAACTGAGGCTCAGAGAAGTGAAGTGACTTGTCCAAAGTCACACAGCTGACAAATGGAGGAGCCGGGATTAGAACCCATGACCTCTGACTCCCAAGCCCATACTCTTTCCACTGAGCCATGCTGTAAGTGCTTAGGGGAGCGATAATAAAAATTAAGGTATCTGGTAAGCACTGACTATGTCAGGCACTGTACTACGCACTGGGGTGGATACAAGCAAATTGGGTTGGATGCAGTCCCTGCCCCACATAGTGCTCGCATTATCAATCTCCATTTAACAGATGAGGTAACTGAGCACAGAGAAGTGAATCGACTTGCCCAAAGTCACACAGCAGATAAGTGGCAGAGCCAGGATTGGAACTCATACCTTCTGTGTCCCAGAGCTGTGCTCTATCCACTATACCATGCTGCTTACAGTAGAACAGAGTTGGTAGACGTGTTTCCCGTTCAAAACAAACTGAGTCTACATATAACAGACATATGCCATACTAAAGTCTCCATGTAATCTAGTTTTATACACATATACATGTGTTATTTGAGTGTGTGTACTTGATGAATACTACTGATTCAGTAATTGACAAATGAAAAAGGACATGCAACTTGAGCACATTTTAATATTATTCCACCACTTGTGGGCTCCCAGGGCATTCAAATCAGACAACCTAGTAAGACTGTTTTATATATCACTTAATGTTGATCTTGAGATGCAAAAAAACTCCAGGACAAAGTCTCCTGAGAAAAATAAGGTGGTGGCATGCAGTTATTCGATAAAAGTGGGGTTTTTTATCTTGAATCTCAGGTCATTCACTCTGAGTTAAAGGATCTTGTTTGATTGTAATTCACATGTTTCTCTGCTTGACCATTTCTGTCTGAAATTAGATGTATTGATAGGTCCATGATGCAGACAGCATGGCCTAGTGGAAAGAACATGGACCTGGGAGATAGAAGTCCTGGTTTCTAATCCTTGATCCACCACTTACCTGCTATGTGACATTGGGCAAATCACTTAACTCCTCTGTACCTCAGTTCTCACCTGCAGAATGGAGATTCAGTACCTGCTCTCCCTCCTGTGGGACCTGATTATCTTCCTCAGTGCTTAGTACTGTGCTTGGCACATTGTGTGAATTCTTTACAATACCTTTACTGTTATTATTGTTGCTAATGTTATAATATGTTGTAAACTTTTCTTGCAGACCCTTAAAGGAATTGATTTCAGGGAAAACTGGTGCTGAGAGTATTTTCTAACGTAACTTTCTCTTTAAAAGCTACACTCAACATTCCTCTGATGATGGTGAAATGCATTCATAGTGAGTAGATGGAAAGAAAAGGTGCTATTGTTTTCTTAGAGAGGAAAAACCTCTGGTTTACTTAATGCTGGCTTTGCAATGTTTTCAAATTCAAATTTTGCTTCTGTTAAATTAAGATGATGGTCTTGTACTAACCACATATTGAGAACTGCTGATTTGTTTTGTAACCATGTTCCTATATGAATATAGAATTGATTTGGGAAAGTGGATTAATTCTCAGGGTCATTTGGAGAAACCTGAAGCATTGACAATAATATTTCAGTATTTTCTTGAACAAACTTTCATCTATCCAAGGTGAAATTCTGCAAAAGCTTTTTTTTTTTGATTTTCAATTAAAAAAGGAAAACACAGCACTTGCCCCATTTATTACGAATCATTTTGGTAGAGAAAAACATCAAAAATGACAAATCATTTGTGCTTAATTTGTACTTGAGACTTCCAAGCATGAAGGATAGAAATGCTTTAACACTCCACCCAAGTTGTCCCTATCATATGAAACACTGAAAACATGCCACAGGAAGCAGCAATGGTTATCTCTATCTTCAAGATAGAGATATCTTCAAGAAGGAAGTTAAGTGATTAGTTTGTGGTAACTATTGAAAAATCTCATTGTTTTCCATGGCCTATGGGAAGAGCAGTGGCCTGGGAGTCAGAGGATCTGGGTTCTAATCTCAGCTCTTCCACCTGCCTGCTCTGTGACCTGAGGCAAGTCCAACTTTTCTCTGCCTCAGTTTCCTGATATATAAAATGGGGATTAAATATCTGTTCTCTCTCCTACTTAAATCCCGTGAGAGATAGGGACTGTGTCCAACCTGATTAACTTGTATTTAACCTATCACCTAGTAAGTTCTTAATCAATTAATCAATCATTTATTGAGCACTACTGTGTCTAGGGCACTGTCCTAAGAACTTGGAAGAATACACAGCAATATAACAGTCATTGCCTGCCCACAGGGATCTTACAGTCTAAAGGGGGAGACAGATATTAATATAAATATGTTTTATATATATGGACATAAGTGCTGTGGGACTGAGGAGGAGTAAATGAAGGGAGCAAGTCAGAATGACACAGAAGAAGAGAATGGGGAAAGAAGAGATGAAGACTTAGGGAAGGCCTCTTGGAGAAGATATGGCCATTGTAATTAATTACAAAGTAATTAAGCGCTGCCAATATTAGTAGTAGTAGTAGTATTACTCACAAGAGAATAACCAGAGGCCCATCAGTGAAGACTGTGATTTACCCTATGCTCCCTGAATCACAATGTAGATCAGAAAAGAGCACTCTACTGAGCATAATAAAGACCTTTTTAAAACATTTGACACCATCAGTGCATCACCATGATGCAGGTTCAGCCAATTCCTTAGCAGATGTGGGCTGCCCAGAGAAATTCAACATTACTGAAACTACTCCACAGTGTCATGACTGGTCTTGTCAGAGCTGGGAATTATTTGTCTGATCCATTCCCTAATGTTAATGACGTAACACAGGGCTACTTTGCTCCTGCTAGCTGGTTGAGCCCAGTTCAATTGATTTTACACTGCCATGCCAGAAGATGCAAAAAGTACCTAGGCTTAATCTTAAAATGCACTTTTGATCTTTCAGGAAACTCTTCCAAATCAACGGGCCATTTGCATCATTGTCAAAAATCCTAGAGGAAGTCATCAGAAATGAGTATACACAAATGAATATTCCCTAGAAGCACAAACCAAGAAAGGATCTTTCTAGATTGTAAATCCTTGAGGGCAGTGATTGCGTCTACCAACTCTATTGTATTGTACTCTTCCAAGCACTAAGTATAGTGCTCTGCACCCAGAAAGCACTCAATAAGTAACATTGATTGGATATTTATGAACCATTTGGAAATCAAGTTGTCCTAAAACCACTAAGTCTGAAGAAAACAAAATTAGAGAAAATCTATTCAGTCAAGGATTTTCATTAGCAGTAGAACTCTTTGCCAGGCCACAGACTGTTCAATGATAGGCAATGAAGTAAATTATTCCATTCAAGAAGGTCATCCTATCCTTTGGAAGGGTGTGATAGAGTGGTGACAACATAGTATCAGACCAAAATGAATGTTACAGAACTATAGTGCTGTCCAATTTGGGCCTATTGATGCTTGGTTAGGAGTTGGGAGGGGAATCAATAACCCAAACATCTTTATGGTGAACTGCAATGGGGTACCGTACACACATAGAAGAAATGTTTGGAAATGTCACAAAGCAAAGGTTTAGAGCTGGAAGCTAGGAAGCAACTACACCAGATCCATCGCCATAGTTCTATGTAACCAACAAAGGAATACCTCTTTTTGATCAGAAGTTACAAAGAGAACTACATATAGATGTAAAAGCAAAAACACTACCAGGTACTATACAAATAAATACAACAGTGCAACAGTCTTTCTATGTGCCAGATGTTGGTTCCACTGGCCTTTTTAAACACAGTCCTACAAATTTACCCATATTGGTTTTAGTGGCATCTTTATGGACAACTATGTAGAAAGGAAGTTGTCTAAAGAAGAAAATGCTAATGCACATTTGAAGTTCTAGTTTCACCTAATCTATTGATAGAGATATTGCAAGTTTGGTATTTTCTCCTAAAGACAACATAATCACTTTGTTTTACCTTCCAACAGATAACTTCTCTGAATGATTTCAATAGATATTGCTGAAACTTTCTCCTGCTCACTTCTCTTGCTGCTTTTACTAACTTGTATTTCCTGTGTCTAACTTTTTTTTAAGGGTCTTATTCTAGTAATTCCTGTAATAATAATACTAATGATGATTGTCACATTTGCTAATGGTTTTCTGCATTCCAGGCTCTGTGTTTACTGCTGAAAATAATGGTGCTAATAGATTTCAATAGGTAGAAAACTACAGTTGAAGCAGCCTCTTTAGAACAGAGAGCAATGATACCTAAAGTATTATCTTCGGACTAAATGTCCTGCCTTAAGGTTTTCTTGTTGACATGATTTCAGATAGATTTATGTTTAGATCATCCTATAGTTTCACTTGTGACTGGTATAGGCTAAGTCAGTTTGTCCATAGTATGTGTCACAGGAAGTGAAATCTGACATGGAGCTTTCTTGCTGCTACTAGATTTTCATTAGGCGAAGCCTAATCTTTTCATGGTTCATGCCAACCATTCTTAAATTCACTCTCACATAGTTTCTAAATTGTATTACTTGATGCCTTAACTGTAACTGGGAATTAGTGTTTCATAAACGTGTGTGTGTGTGTATCACACATATATATTCTACTAAATGCTGTCCTAGTTTCAAATATGTGGGTCTAACTCATTTTCAAGGAATAGATTTCCTCACCACCCTGTTGATTTAAAATTAACAGGGTTTCCAAAATTTTCATTTGTTAAAGCAGCAGCAGCAGACCAATCTAAAGGATTGTAGTCACTCAGGGAATATTCTTTCTGCCTTGAAATAACTTTTTAGAGCATAAGTATTCTCTAATGGAGGCTTCAGGCTTATAAGAAGCCGCTTTGTGGGTTGTGACTGTTTCCTCCCAATTAGTATTGTGCTCTGCACATAGTAGATGCTAAATGTTGATTTTCTTTATGGAGGATTCATAATAGTGATTAATAGTAATATGTTAAGTGCTTACTATGTACTAAACACTGCAATTTGTGCTAATTAATGTTGGTATTTGTTAAGCGCTTACTGTTTGCCGAGCACTGTTCTAAAGGTGCACAAGGTTATCAGGTTGTTCCACGTGCAGCTCACAGTCTTAATCCCCATTTTACAGATTAGGTAACTGAGGCACTGAGAAGTTAAGTGAGTTTCCCAAAGTCACACAGCTGACAGGTGGCGGAGGCTGGATTAGAACCCAAGACCTCTGACTCCTAAGCTCTGGCTCTTTCCACTGAGCCATGCTGCTAGAGTAAAGATAAGATGGTCAGGTTGGGCCCAGGTACTTTTCCATTTGGGGAATCACAGGTAAGTAAAGGAAGAACAGATACTGAATCTCCACTTTACAGTTGAGGAAACTGAGGTTCCTCCAAGGTCACACAGAGAACAAGTGGCAGACCAGGAATTGGAACCTAGGGTCCATATTCTTTCTACTAGGCTATGCTGGTTCTCATGCTGCCTTTCATAAACTCTTAAATATGTTCCTCAAACACATTGTGTCTTCTGTTTTTAACTGTCTTGTCTCTTATTTAGACTTGTACAAAATATAAAATCCCATTTCAAAGCTATTGTTTCTAGGCACAGTTTCTTTTTCTCATTTGTAACATTTTTGCCGACCTCTAGTGTTCCTTTTCTCTTCATCTGAGTTTTTTCAGAATACTTTATTAAATTGACATTTTTCTTGTAATACCTTTTCATAAAGCATTGCCCTTTTTTTTTTACTAACCCCTAATGTTTGAATGAATATTTTTCCATAACTTAAGTATATATTTATTACATCCATAAGGAGCATAGGGCATTCTGTGATCCCACCCCCTCCTCCTCACATAGTGGCTCAGTGTTTCCTCCCCCTCATTCCTTCTAGCTCTGGTCTTGGCTGTCATTTGGCTGTCATTTACCTTGGTAAATCACTAAACTTCTCTGTGCCTTGGTTTCCTCATTAGTACAAGAAGGATTAAATAATAGTTCATGTTGTCAGACTGTGAGCCCCATGAGGTTGAGGGAGAGGGTCTAATCTGATTTTAACATATCTACCTCAGAGTTTCATACAGTGCTTGGCAAAAAGTCAGCAATTAACAAATATCACAGTTATTAAAAAGATTCACTCCTCTCTCAAAATTAGTAACAGGTAAATTTTCCAGAAAGCTTTTGTAAATATAATGTCGGTATTTGTTAAGTGCTTACTATGTGCATAGCACTGTTCTAAGCGCTGGGGTAGATACAGGGTAATCAGGTTGTCCCACAAGAGGCTCACAGTCTTAATCCCCATTTTAGAGATGAGGGACGTGAGGCCCAGAGAAGTGAAGTGACTTGCCCACAGTCACACAGCTGAGAAGTGGCAGAGCCGGGATTCAAACCCATGACCTCTGGCTCCCAAGCCCATGCTCTTTCCACTGAGCCACGCTGCTTTTCTCTATATATTTGATAACTTTAGTATAGACTGAAAGGGGGACAATACTTTCCTCCAAAGGTCACTTGGATCTGTGACCTTTGGTCATTTGATACTCCAGGAGTCAGAGAGGAGGAATGATGAGGGGAAAACACTGAGCCACTACAGGAGACCAAGTAGAAGGGATAATGTTTATTCCCTTGTTCTGTCCCCTAGTCACTTGGCTTGCAGCTTTGTGTATTAAACACTAACAAAGTAGATGAGGCACTAAGCTGAGATGGACATTTAGTTTATCTTGAAGGATTTCTGATAAACGAATTATAGCTTTAAAATGTGCTAATCCTTTTTTGAACCTTATCTGTTTCTCCTTTGTGTCTAATATAATTTAGATGTATCTTTGGTGTGGGAAATTTGATGTAAGGTATACAAAGTTGTAGGTCTGAGAAGTTAGGACAATCAATCAATTGGGTATTTACTGAAAGTACTAAGTGCTTGGGAAAGTACTCTGTGTGTGTGTGTGTGTGTGTGTGTGGCATAGTGGATAGAGCCAGAAGGTTGTGGGTTCTAATCCTGACTCCTCCACTTGTCTACTGTGTGACCTTGGGCAAGTCCACTTCACTTCAATGTGCCTCAGTTACCTTATCACATGGGACAGGGCCTGTGTCCAAACTGATTTGCTTGTATCCACCCCAGCCTTTGTACAGTGCTTAATAATAATAGTAATAATAATAATAATAATAATAATAATGGCATTTGTTAAGTGCTTACTATGTGCAAAGCATTGTTCTAAACACTGAGGAAGATACAAGGTGATCAGGTTGTCCCACATGGGGCTCACCATATTAATCCCCATTTTACAGATGAGGTAACTAAGGTACAGAGAAGTGAAGTAACTTGCCCAAAGTCACACAGCTGACAAGTGGCAGAGCTGGGATTAAAACCCATGACCTCTGACTCCCAAGCCTGGGCTCTTTCCACGCAGCCTCTCTACTCTTTAGGCTTCTCTAAATAGTAAGCTCTTAACAAATACCATAATTGTTTTTTGTGTGTGTGTGTGTGTGTGTGTGTGTGTGCACGTTTATATATATGTGTCTATATGTGTGGGTAAATGTGTGTGTAATACATAAAATAGGGTTGGCAAGACATGATTTCTGCCCCAAAGAAGTTTACAGTCTACATGGGAGATAGAAATTGAAATAAATTACAGATAGGAGAAAGACAAGTTGTTTCCTGTTCAGCTTCCAGTTGTGTGGGCATCCATGATAGCAGTGCCTCCAGGTTAAGCCAAAGCTGTGATGCCTAAATCAGATAAAATGTGGTCATTTTCATTCATTCATTCAATAGTATTTATTGAGTGCTTACTATGTGCAGAGCATTGTACTAAGAGCTTGGAATGTACAATTTGGAAACAGCTAGAGACAGTCTCTGCCCAATGACGGGCTCACAGTCTAAACGAGGGAGTCAGACAGCTATAGAATCATAGATATATACACATCATTAACAAAATAAATAGAGTAATAAATAAATGATATATACAAATACACACAATGCTGAAGGGAAGGGGGGAAAGCAGAGGGTGGGAAAAGGGGGAATGGGGAGGGGAGGAGGAGCAGAGGGAAAGGGGAGCTCAGTCTGGGAAGGCTTCCTGGAGGAGATGAGCTCTCAGTAGGGCTTTGGAGAGGGGAAGAGAGTTTGGCAGATGTGTGGAGGGAGGGCATTCCAGGACAGCGGTAGGACATGGGCCAGAGGTCGATGGCGGGATAGGCGTGAACGGGGGACAGTGAGGAGGTGGGCAGCAGAGGAGCGGAGTGTATGTGGTGGGCAGTAGAAAGAGGGAAGGGAGGAGAGGTAGGAGGGGGCAAGGTGATGGGGAACTTTGAAGCAAGACTGAAGTTTTTGTTTCATGCAAAGGTTGATAGGCAACCACTTGAGGTTTTTGTGGAGGGGCGTGACATGCCCAGAGCATTTCTGTAGGAAGATAATCTGGGCAGTGGAATGCAGAATAGACTGGGAGAGATAGGAGGAAGGGAGATCAGAGAGGAGGCTGTCACAATAATCCAGTCAGGATTTTATGAGAGCTTGTACCAGCACGGTAGCAGTTTGGAGAGGAAAGGGCGGATCTTGGCGCTGTTGTGAAGGTGAGGCCGGCTGGTGTTGGTGATGGGTTGGATGTATGGGGTGAAGGAGAGAGCAGAGTCAAGGATGACACTAAGGTTGCAGGCCTGTGAGATGGGAAGGATTCATTCATTCATTCAGTAGTATTTATTGAGCACTTACTATGTGCAGAGCAATGTACTAAGTGCTTGGAATGTACAATTTGGCATCAGATAGAGACAGTCCTTGCCCACTGATGGGCTTACAGTCTAATCGGAGGAGACAGACAAAAACAATAGCAATAAATAGAATCAAGGGGATGTACATCGCATTAACAGAATAAATAGGGTAATAAAAATATATACAAATGAGCAGATGAGCACAGTGCTGAGGGGAGGGGAAGAGAGAGGGGGAGGAGCATAGGAGGGGGGAAGGGAGCTTAGCTGAGGAGAGGTGGGGGGGGCAGAGAGGCAGCAGAGGGAGCAGAGGGAAAAGGGAAAGCTCAGTCTGGGAAGGCCTCTTGGAGGAGGTGAGCTCTCAGTAGGGTTTTGAAGAGGGGAAGAGAGTTTGGCAGAGGTGAGGAGGGAGGGCATTCCAGGACAGCGGGATGACATGGGCCAGGGGTCGAGGGCAGGATAGGCAAGAACGGGGGATGGTGAGGGGGTGGGCGCCTACGGGGTGGGCAGTAAAAAGAAAGAAGAGAGGAGAGGTAGGAGGGGGCAAGGTGATGGAGAGCCTTGAAGCCTAGAGTGAGAAGTTTTTGTTTCGTGCGGAGGTTGATAGGCAACCACTGGAGTTTTTTAAGAAGGGGAGTGACATGCCCAGAGCTTTTCTGCAGGAAGATGAGCCGGGCATTGCTGTCCACAGTGACAGGAAACTCAGGGAGAGGACAGGATTTGGGAGAGAAGATAAGGAGCTAATCACATGGGGACACATGGAGTCACACACAGCAGCAGAAGCAGCAGGAGGGCAACACTTGAAAGCAGCAGAAGGCAGCAGCACTTGGAAGCAGAAAGAAGCACTGGCAGAACAGGCTTCCTTGACTAAAGGATGGTATTGGACCCTTGGAGTGGAGTGAGTGAGAGTTATGTAGGTGGCACTCCCTTCCACATTGGTAAAACCAAGTAAAAATTTTTCACAGTAACCCTGGTGATCAGAGTTGTGGTTTGACTTCTACTGCATGTCATCAAGGCTTTCCAGGCTCAGGAAGGTCCTGGTTAGTATGAACCGATGGCTTGCGATATCTTGTAGTTACAACAATTTGGCATGATGGAAGAGAGCAATGAGGGGAAGATCCTTCAGTGCTCTTGACACCCATGGAACAGAACTTAAGTAATAGCCCAGCACAGTCAGGGGTCTGCTATCTGTGCAGAAACAAATAGATAATGAACAACCTAATAATGTTAAAATATATTACCACTGCCTTGCTTGGAGTTGAAGATAATGCGATCTTGAAGAGAGAATAATTTTTTTACATTTTAGTTCATAAAAATAAAATCATATTTTGTTTATTAAATAATATTAAATTAATCCAGATGACTTACATGGGAATCGATATATCAATCATATTGCTTTCCCAACACTATTTATTGATTTCTCAGTCTTCCAGAACCAGTAGTTTTGCTCTTTATTTCAAGGATAATTACTTCATCAGTTTTGGAAATGTGATGTGAAATTGTGATTCATGAGTGGGGATGATGGCCAATATCCCTCTGGAGTGATAAGTAATATAATAATAATAATTGTGGTATTTGTCAGATGCTTCCCTTTTGGTAAGGTCACTGCAGGCAGGGAACATGTTTGCTAATTCTGTTGTACTTTCCCAAGCACTTAGAACAGTGCTGTACACATAGTAGTGTTTAATAAATGCCACTGTTTGGTTGATCACTATTTGCCAAACATTCTACTAAGCACTAGGGTAGATACACTAATCAGATCAGTCGAAGTCCCTACCCCTCACAGGGATCAAAGTCTGAGAGAACCCTTGACAACTAAGCTCCTTAAAAGACAGGAGCTGTGCCTCTTACTTTTACTTTATGCACTCAATTGCCTGATATAGTGCACTGTATCCAGTATATTCTAAATGAATATTATAAAGGAAAATAGCTAATAGTTTCAGATGAAAAAGTGTGTGGGTAAGAAGGTTCGAACTATGCTCTCAGAAAATTTTATCCAAATTTATATCTGAAGTGC
The DNA here is from genome assembly GCF_004115215.2 of Ornithorhynchus anatinus. Classification (NCBI taxonomy): domain Eukaryota; kingdom Metazoa; phylum Chordata; class Mammalia; order Monotremata; family Ornithorhynchidae; genus Ornithorhynchus; species Ornithorhynchus anatinus. Next base: position 106,202,198 of record NC_041730.1, read on the forward strand.
ATATATATATGGACACTTATGCCTTCCAAGATGAAGCTACTGATCATGCAAACTTTATGATTGTACCTCAGGGTAGCTGATGAGATCAGTGTGTAATTTCCTCACTGCAGTTATATATAGATCACATATTATTACTTAGTTGTGTTTTCACCCACTGAGCCTGGTGCCATTTTCTATTTGTTGCTCTTGGTGTCTCCAGAACAGTCACCCCATTTCTGAGTGTGACAGGTCAATGGGATCCATCTTCTGCTGCCTGGAGTGTCCTCTCATTTAAGAGTTTGCTTCATTGCATCTTTTCTAAGTTTCTTCTGTAAACATTTTGGAGTAAACTGCTCGTTTTGCATCACTGTTGGAGTGGCTCTCATACCACTAATAATAATAATAATAATTATGCTATTTGTTCAGTGCTTACTATGTGCCAGGCACTGTTCTATGCACAGGGGTGGATACAAGCAAATCAGGTTGGGCACAGTCTTTGCCCATGATGGGCTCACAGTCTCAATTCTCATTTTACAGACGAGATAAGTGAAGCACAGAGAAATGCAGTGACTTGTCCAGTGTCACTCAGGCACCTGGTGAAACTGGGATTAGAACCCATTAGAACCCTGGTGACTCGCAGGCCCATGCTCTATATACTGCGTGATGCTGTTTCTCCCTATAGCCCTATGATAATAAATATAGGAAGGCTTTCAAATTGAATTGATATATTCATATTATTGAATGAAGGTTGATTCCAGCCAAACCATTCATTAAGGAAAACACCTATTTTAAGAAAGTTATTTTTTCATTTTTTTCCATTGCAGAAGAATCCATTGATGATGATGGTATTTAAGTGTTTACTATGTGCCAGGCATTGGGGTGAATACAAGAAAATAGAGTTGGACACAGTCCCTGTCCCATGTGGGGCTCACAGTTTCAGTTCCCATTTTACAGATGAGGTAACTGAGGCACAGAGAAGTGAAGTGACTTGCACAATGTCATATGGCTCAAAGTCCCCTCTAGACTGTGAGCTTGTTGTGGGCAGGAATGTGTATGTTGTTGTTTCATTGTGCTCTCCCAAGCTCTTAGTATAGTGACTTGCATTCACTAAGCATTCAATAAATATGATTGAATGAATGAAAGTGATGGAGAGGGGGATTAGAACCTTTGACCTTGTAACTCTCAGGCCTATGCTCTATCCACTGTGGACTTTGAAATGAGGATTTAATGTCTATCTGAATTGTTGACTGAATTGGATATCTATCTTTAATATTTATAAAACTGTATATCTGTGGGAAGCAGCATGGCCTAGTGGCAAGAGCACAAGGTTGGGAGTCTGAGGACATGAGTTCTAATCCTGGTTCTGCCACTTGGGCAAGTCACTTAATTTCTCTGTGCCTCAGTTACCTCATCTTTAAAATGAGGATTAAGACTGTGAGCCCCATGAGGGACCTGGGACTGTGTCCCACCTGATTACCTTGAATCTATCCCAGCACATAGAATAGTGTTTGGCACATAGCACTTAACAAATACCATCGTTATTATTGTGTATTAAAATGAAGATGCCATTATTAATAGTGAGAATAGAAAGAAAGTATATCAAGTTTGGTCATAATAAATATTGTCAGGAAGCAATTTTGCTAGTGTTCTTGGGGAATTAGAGAACATTTGTCTGACAACACAGATCTGTGCTGCTGTGAAAACTCCTTCAGTGCTTCAGTTCAGTAATGTTAGGAGCTGCTGAGTTGGACACACTGAGTTTGACACACTGTACTAGGCACTTGGGAAAATGATGATGTAGTCTCCTTTCGGGAACAGTGGCAGAGCCACGGCCTTTGGTTTTCAGGCCTCAGAACTTGCACATGAGCTTGAAAGCTACAATAGAAACAAAAGAAGCATTCCCTGTCCACAAAGAGCTTACAGTCCAGTGGGAAAAACAATGTACAAAGATCAGAAGGGAGAACAAGCATTACACAGCTAGTAGAGTATGCCTTAATAAAATATTCTCTACTAGATTGGAAGCACCTTTATCAGAATTTGGTAACACTTTGAGGGTAGGGATCATGTCTACTAAGTCTATTGTACTCTAATAAATGATTAGTACACCACTGTATACACAGTAAGTGCTCAATAAATACTGTTGTTCACAATGAATCAGATAAATCAGATCAGCAAATCATTGAAGATATGGCTAGAAATGTACAATTACAAAGTGAAACTCTTAGTTTAGGTCTCAGTGGTTGTTAATCAGTGGTATTTATTTGATCACTTATTATGTACAGAGTACTGTACTAAGCACTTGGGAGAGTATAGAATAAAAGAATTGGTAAACACGTCCTCTGCCCACTATGAGTTTACAGTCTTGAGAGGCAGACGTTAGAATAAATTATGGTTATGTACAAAAGTGCTATGGGATTGAGGCTAAAGTGAATATGAAGTGCTCAGATCCATGTGCAAAGGCAACACAAAGGGGAAAAGAAGTAGAGGAAATGAGAGCTTAGTTGGGAAAGACTTATTGGATGAGCTGCGATTTCAATAAGGATTTGAAGGTGCGGAGGGTGTGGTTTGTCATATATGAAGGATGAAGGAGTTCCAGGCAAGAGGGAGGATGTGGACAAGATTTCAGCAGATTGATAGATGGGATCAAGGCACAGTGAATATGTTGGCATTAAAGGAGCATCGTCTGTGGACTGGGCTGTAGTAGGAAATCACTAGGTTATTTGGTAAGATTCTTGCAGGGATATCAGGGAGGAAGAAGCAACAAATTAGAAGTGGACAAATGAAGAGCAGGGTCCATAGAAAGCCATTTTAACCTTGCACTCTTTTTTTATTCCCATTTTAAAAACAATTTCTCTATCATAGACCCCTAGTGTTTTGATTATTCTTAAGGGAGCTACACTACATCCTTCGGAAGTGCAGAAGGAAAAACTTCTTCCTTTAAACAATACTTTCACTGAAAAGAGGGAGATTTAATCTTCCTTCATTAGCCTTTCCATTCTAATTGAAATCTGACAACTTTAGGATCTGAGCCCTAATTATTACAATAATAATAATGTTGGTATTTGTTAAGCACTTACTATGTGCAGAGCACTGTTCTAAGCGCTGGGGTGGATACAGGGTAATCAGGTTGTCCCACGTGAGGCTCACAGTTAATCCCCATTTTACAGATGAGGGAACTGAGGCACAGAGAAGTGAAGTGACTTGCCCACATTCACCCAGCTGACAAGTGGCAGAGCTGGGATTTGAACCCATGACTTCTGACTCCCAAGCCCGGGCTCTTTCCACTGAGTCATGCTCCTTCTCCAGTGCTTCTAAAATACCCCAAAAGACTTACCAGTAGCATTTGTATTCCAAGCTGACCTTGGTTCATCCCTGGATTCTCCCACCTCCAAAACCACAGAACCATTATAACTAGATTAGGCGATATTATGTATTTTGCCCTGCATATAGTAAACACTCAATATTGCGTAGTGGTTAGACCATGGTCCTGGGAGTCAGAAGGTCATGGGTTCTAATATTAGCTCTGCCACTTGTTTTCTGTGTAACCTTTGACAAGATATTTCACTTCTCTGTTTCTGTTACCTTATATGTAAAATGGGGATTGAGATTTTGAGCCCCATCTGGGACAGGAACTGCATCCAGCATGATTTACTTGTTTGTACCCACCCCAGCACTTAATACAGTGCCTGGCACATAGTAAGTGTTTAACTACCATAATCATCATCATTATTATTGATTGATCTAGTCCACAAGGGTAACCGGAAGTTATTTGCATTCCACCCTCTAAATTTCTCACTTATCTCTGGCACTAAAAAGTTTACTAACTTAGTTTATGGCTTCCCCTCTAATACCATAATGAGTAGAACAAGCCAGGATTTTGATTAAAATAGAAGTGTAATAGTATGAGACTGAAATTCCAAGAAGATGATTGGCTCAACAGTTAAGGAATTATCTGTTTCCTAATGATTTCAGGACTAATTCCATAAAGTCATTAAAGTCAAATGTATGTAGTTAGAAGTGATAAACTTCTAATGACTTTAATTCCTAACTGTGGATTTAAAAAAATGCACTTGAAATGCTTAGTACAGTGCTCTGCACTCAATAAGCACTAAAATAAGCACTAGAGAAGCAGCGTGGCACAGTGGAAAGAGCACGGGCTTTGGAGTCAGGGCTCATGAGTTCGAATCCCAGATCTGCCACTTGTCAGCTGTGTGACTGTGGGCAAGTCACTTAACTTCTCTGTGCCTCAGTTCCCTCATCTGTAAAATGGGGATGAAGACTGTGAGCCCCACGTGGGACAACCTGATTCCGCTGTGTTTACCCCAGCACTTAGAACAGTGCTCTGCACATAGTAAGCGCTTAACAAATACAAACATTATTAAACATTATTATTATTATTAAAATGTGAATTTTTTTTAGTCTCTGTGGAATTCAGTAGATTTGGCAGGTAGTAGATCTATCTCCATCGTTACAATATTTAAATGGTATCATATAAGCAATCGGTTTTTACATCAAATAATTTGATTTTGACATTGTCCAGGTAGTATACCAGATCACGTCTCAAAGGCTAGTTAATTGAGATTTTGATTACAATTTAACTGAAAGTACCATAGAGAATAATAAACTAGAGTTGAGGGTGAACATCATTGTCTTTGCTACAGATTTTTGTAGCACTAGGTTTTCTATAGACTAATTCTGCAATGAAAAAACCTTTTTGATCTTTTGACTTTTGGAGTTATTTTACTTCCCATTTCTCCACCCCTCTTAAAGGCCCTAACCAAGCCTTCAGGAAACAGGTGAGCCTTTGAAGTCTGGTACCAAACGTGACTTTTACTCCAAGCGATCAAAGCCAAAGACTATTTTAAAAATGAATTTCAGATCCCCTGGGGCCCAGTTAATTCTCTTTACTGCTTTTATTATAGAGGAGCTATCCACTCAAGGAAGGGCATTGGTGATCAAGTTGTCTAGCATCAGGTTCATTTGGGCTCACTGAGATTTTATTGCAAATGGACGGAAAATTATCCTTTCAGTGACACATGACCTGATGTTCAACTCCTAATAGTTTAGAAGGTCCTTTTATCTGACTTCTTTTCAACTGAACATATATTTCTAAATCATCTAATTATAAAATTCTTGCCTGTCTGAGGTTGAGAGCTACACAGTTTGAGAAATGGCTAGAAAGGTTATCTAGTTATATTAGGTCTTTGTAAGTGCTTCTTTATTCTTTGCTAAAGTACTCTGTAGTATCTTCTGAGTCACATCAGCAAAGGAAGGCATTTATGGAGCTTTGATTTTCCCCTCTAAAGAATCTGTATTTCCTTCCTTTAGTAGAAAGACCCTAAACATCCCCTATATTGTGATATTAGGGAGCTTCTAATAGGATATTGCTTAATTTTACTCTTCAATGTGCTGTCCCTTTTGGGTGAGTCTTTGTCTCTTTGTGATGTATTTAGCAGCCATTTCTAATGTTTTCCTGTACTTCTGGGATGCATCACTTAAGCCAGTTATCAACTATATGTTTTATGAAATGGATATGGAACAGGTAAAATCATTTATAGCTTGGCTTGGACACCTTACAGTTGTGATTAAGGCAGGGTAAAAGTAAATAAAATTCTCACCGGACCATCTATAATATCACAAACATTACACTGGGCATGCAGTGTTATATGACACTGTCATTGGCTGAGCCAGATGCCAGGCTCCCCAGTCCCATTTCCCCCATTCCCCATCCCACCTCAGGTCTTTTTTTTTCTTTTAAATCAGTCAATAACTTGTAATACTGAGCTCTTACAGCATGCAGAAGACGGTATGAAGCTCTTGGGAGAATGCATTACAATAGATTAGGAAACATGATTCCTGCTCACAAGGAGGAACAAGAGAGGTAACAGACATCTCCCTTGAGAGGACCCATATCCCTCTCTCCATTTTCCCGGGGTGGGAGTCAGAAGTCATGGGTTCGAATCCCAACTCTGCCACTTGTCAACTGGGTGAATGTGGGCAAGTCACTTCACTTCTCTGTGCCTCAGTTCCCTCATCTGTAAAATGGAGATTAACTGTGAGCCTCACGTGGCTGTCACTGCCTCCAGTTGGGACATGAGTCCTCAGTTTGGAATGTGCTGCACCTATAAGGCTGCTTGAATTTAAGGACTCTGACTCCTGCCTGGACCACCCTGATGGCAGGAGGTAAGGTATGCAGGAGGGAGGAGGGAATGAGAAAGATACCATCACCTCCACCCCAGCAGCAAGAGGTACTTGAGTGAATTCCCAGATGGCAGTTGTGGCACCATGATAGCTGGACTCAGCCATGATGGGGGCATGCCTTGTGACATAACCTTGCTCTTGTAATGGCATTTTTTCTGGCCATGTCCACCTAATAATGATAATAACTGTGGCATTTGTTAAGCCCCTACTATGTGCTGAGCACTGTTCTAAGCACTGGGGTAGATATAAGGTAATTGGGTTGTCCCAGTGGGGCTCACAGTTTTAATCTCCATTTTACAGATGAGTTAACTGATGCATAGAGAAGTTAAGTGATGTGCCCAAGGTTACATAGCAGATAAGTGGCAGAGCCAGAATTAGGACCCACGTCTGCTGACTCTCAAGCCCATATGGTTGCCACGAGGCCTTGATAGCCACGAGGCCTTGATACTTCTCTACTAATAATGCTTGATACCAGTAGGATGCTCTCTGTACAGTAAATCGTTGTCTGAACCCCTGATAACCATTTCAGCGGTGAAGACAATGGAGACCTACTTGCTCACTCTTTATCCCTAGCCTCCTCATTGTGCTGAAGTGACAATAATGGGGGATAGGATGTGGGTACATGAAAGATTCTCAGGGAAGGCATGGAAGAGATATGATTTTTGAAGGAGCCTTGAAGATGGGGAGAGCTGTGATCTGCAGGATAATAATGATGGTATTTGTTAAGCGCTTATTATGTTCAAAGCACTATTCGAAGTGCTGGCGTGGCAAATACAAGGTGATTAGGTTGTCCCAAGTGGGGCTCACAGTCTTAATCCCCATTTTACAGATGGGGGAACTGAAGCACAGATAAGTGAAGTGACTTGCCCAAAGTCACACAGCTGACAAGTGACGGGGTCAAGATTAGAACCCATGATCTCTGACTCCCAGGCCCGGCTCTTTTCACTGAGCCACGGTGCTTGGTGTGGTTTCAGGAAGAAACAAGAAGGTGAACAAGAGTTCAGGGATGACAGGGACTAGAACATGGCAAAGTGAGTAGGTTGGCATAAGAGGAATGAAGTTGGCGAACTGGGGTATGCTATGAGAGAGGGAAAGATAAGTAGTATATAGAGGGGTGATTAACTCCTTTAAAAACCAATGGTCAAGGGTTTATTCTTGATACCTAGAGGAATAGGTAAAATTTGGAGGATGAGAGTTGGTTGTGAGGAGGAGAACCAGTTATGAAGTTAAGTTTTTCTAGATTGTGTATTTTGACCAGATTTTACCCCAGGCTAGGATATTCAAGACTTTGAATCCTCTTTGTCTCCTTCCTCAGCATTGCCTAACTTTTCCATTCTTTGTAAATGCTTTGAAGTCCCTTTTTCTTTCACATGTGCAATTGGAATGATTCTAACTCTACCATTTTACAGATGATGAGACATAAGTCCGGAGAGGTCTCACAGACCAAGGTCTCACAGACCAGTAGAGGAGCTGGGTCTAGAACCTAGGTCCTCCTACTCTCCGCTAGACTATAAACTCTTTGTGGGCAGGGAATGTGTCTATTGACTGCTATATCACATTGTCCCAAGCACTTAGTACAGTGTTCCATGCACAGTAAGCACTAAAAAAAATACGATTGAATGAATGATATTCTGAGTGACCTTGGACAGGACATTCAACCCATCTGGACCTCAGTTTCCTCTCTTGTACAATGGGCGTAATAATTGCTGCTCTGCTATACACTATCACTTAGATTATGAGTCCTATGTGGGAGAGCTACTACCTCATCTTTTTTCTACCCCAGTACTTTACATATAATAATAATAATGTTGGTATTTGTTAAGCACTTACTATGTGCCAAACACTGTTCTAAGCATTGGGGTAGATACAATGTAATCAGTTGTCCCACGTGGCGCTTATAATCTTCATCCCCAGTTTACAGATGAGGTAACTGAGGCACAGAGTAATGAAGTGTCTTGCCCAAGGTCACACAGCTGACAAGTGGCAGAGCCAGGATTAGAACCCATGACCTCTGACTCCCAAGTCTGGGCTCTTTCCACTAAGCCACGCTGCTTCTCAATACCTTTGGCTAATAGTTAATAGTTAATAGTTATTACTAGTAATAGTTAATAGTTAATAGTAATCGTGGGTTCTAATCCCGGCTCCACCACTTGTCTGAAGTGTGATCTTGGGCAAGTCACTTAACTTCTCTGTGCCTCAGTTACCTCATCTGTAAAAATGGGGATTAAAAAATGTGAGCCCCACAAGGGACAATCTGATTACCCTGTATCTTCCCCAGCACTTATAACAGTGCTCTACACATAGTAAGTGCTTAACAAATACCATAATTATTATTATTATTCCAACTTTTTTTATCATTGTGGATACACCATTCTCTCCCTTTTTTACATGCCCCAAATCTTAGCATTATCCTTAATTCATCTCTCTCAGTCACCAAATCCAAATCAGTTCTACTTTGATGTCTCTAAACTCTGCTCCTTTCTTTCCATCTAAAATGCTACCATGCTGACCCAAGCTCTTATCAAATCCACGTTGATTACTACATCAACCTCCTTACTTATCTTCTTGCCTCTTGTTTCTCCCTCTCCAGTCCATGATGCACTTTGCTGCCTAGATAACTTTTTCAAAAAAAGTTGTCTACATTTCTCATTCCTCCAAAACTTCCAGTAACTGCCCATCCACCCAGCCCCTTCTGTATCAAAAGAAATTACTTGTACCACTGGCTTTAAGGCAGTCAACTCTCTCACATCTATTTAACTTCACTGATCTACAACTACAACCAACCTCCACTTTGATCCTCTTATGCGAACACACCGTACTTTGAGCATATCTGTTGCTGCCAACACTTTGCCTATGTTCTCCCTCAGGTCTGGAACTCACTTCCCCAGCATAGTTGGTAAGCCGCCACTCTCCCCATCTTTAAAATTGTACTAAAATCACACCTCTTCCAAGAGGCGTTCCCTGACTTGGCCCTCATTTTCCTATTGAGCCTTTCTTTTATGTTGCCGATGCACTTGAGTCTGTACTGTTTAAAGACTTAGTACTCACCCCACCCAAAGCCCCATGGCATTTAGGTACATATCACAGTACTCTGCCATTTACCCTATAAATAATGCATTTTAATGTCTGTCTCCTAGACTGTGAGATCCTTTTGGACAGTGAACATGTCTACCAATTTTACTATATTCTTTTCCAAGTATCTAGTACAGTGCTCTGCACACAATAAGCACTTAGTGAATAGCATTAATTGATTAATATATGTTCAACATTAGGGGAGACAAAATTATCAGATCAGACACAGTTCACATCCCACAAGGGGTTCACCATATTTCTGATTCCCATTCCATAGCTGAGGGAGCTGAGGTCTAGAGATGTAAAGTATAATAGTAATAACAATAATAAAGTGCTTACTATGTACCAAGCACTATTCTAAGTACTAGGGTAGGTACAAGTTAATCAGGTTGGACAAAGTCCTTTTCCCACATGGGGCTCACACTCTTAATCCCTATTTCACAGATGAGAGAACTGAGACCCAGAGAAGTTAAGTGACTTGCCCAAGGTCACACAGCAGACATGTGGCAGAGCCGGGATTAGACCCATGATCTTCTGACTCCCAGGTCCATGCTTTCACCACTGCACCATGCTGCTTCTCCAGTTGCACAGCTGGAACTTGAACCCAGGTCTCATGACTCCAAGTCCTGGGTTCTTGCCATAGGTCATTCTGCTGCCCTGTGTGTAGGCTGTATACTATAAATTGTGATTCATTGAGTTTTGGAAAGGATTAACATTTTAAATTTGTGTTAGTTGTAATTACATATAATTCATGGCAGTGAAAATCGAAATCTATACTCACATACTGCTAATCAAATGGATGTCATACTTGGAAAATGGAAAATTTCATTAGCTTAATCACCAAAAGACTAAATTTCATACTAAATCACTGAGAAATTATCATTTTAAAGGTTGAGAGAATGAAATTGGTATGCAGGAGAAGGACTATTCTAGAAATTTGTCATGAAGGTTAATGTCCACTAATCAGTCATTTGTATTTAGGGCTTAATGTGTGCAGAGCACTATACTGAGCACTTGGATGAGTTTGATACTACAATAAAGAGACATATTCCCTGCCCACAATATACTGTTTAGGTATAGTTGGAATTGCAGTACAAAACTGGTCATGAATGTGTTTTATGTACAGTGCAGTCCAATCTGCTATAACGTATCAAAATGAATTTTGCATAGAATTTTGTGGTGGAAGTAAGGAACATTCTTTCAACAATCCATACTGCCATCACTATGCAAGCTGTCTTTAACATGAAATTTATCAGCAATGAAGCCTCTGTCGAAGGAGAAATGACTATATTTGATAGGCTAAATTTCTAGAATACCCATGACACCTCAGATTTCAGAGAGTCTCTCACCAGAATATGACACTATCATTTTTACAAAAGCTTTCTTTATCCATAGCTGATTTGAAGGACCCTTTATGAACTGTGATTTTAAAATCATAGGTAACTTCTTTAAGGCAAGGAACTTGTGTCCAGTGAAAGGAGTGACATCCTCTTACAAAAGTATATTATAAGAAATATAGAATAGCCATACACTTTTAACCTTGCCTTAATCTTACAATTTTAACTAAAGGTTATTTTGTTTTTATGCCCAAATTAACCAAAAAATCATACCTTTTTTGTCAAGTAAAGTATGAAATGTCTGGAAACATTCTTTGTTCTCTAAATCCCTTTAGGAACTATAGTTCCATATTTCTAAATTTCCAAGTTTTTACCCTAAGAAGGGTGTAAGGGCTGGTAAGACTAAATTTTCAGACTGACTTTCCCATGACAGTAAAGAGCACCACAATCCTCCCTGTCTCACAAACACATAATCTCGGCATTATCTTCGACTCATCTCTCTCATTCAATCCCCCTATTCGATCTTTCATCAAATCCTGTTGGTTCAACCTTCAAAGCATCGTAAGATCTGCCCCTTTTTCTCCATCCAAACTACTACCACATTAAACCTGCCTTGATTATACTATCAGCCTTCTCACTGACTTCCCTGCCTCCCGTCTCTCCCCAATCCAGTCCTATACTTCATTCTGCTGCCCAGATAATTTTTCTACAAAAACATTTAGTCCACATTTCTCCACTCCTCAAAACTTTCAGTGGTTTCCTATCCACCTTCACATTGAACAAACTCTTTATCATCAGTTTTAAAGCACTCAATCACCTTGTCTCTTCCTACCTTAACTTGTTGCTTTAATACTAGATCTCAGCCAACATATTTCACTCTTCCTAGTGCCAACCTACTCACTGTGCATCAATCTTGTCCGTCTCACTGATGACCTCTTGCCCTGTCCTTTGTCTGGCCAGGCATGCCCTCCCTCTTCATATCCAACAGACAATCACTCTTCCTACCTTCAAAACCTTATTAAAAGCACATCCCCTCCAAGAGAGCTTCCCTGTCCTCCCACTCTTTTCTGCATCACTCTTGCACTTGTATTTGCACCCATTATTCACCCCTCCCTCAACTCCACAGCACTTATGTAAATCTCTGTAACATTTATATATATTAAAGTCTGTCTCTCCCTCTAAGCTGTGAGCTTCTTGTGGGCAGAAAATGTCTGCCAAGCACTTAGCACTGTGTTCTGCACAAGGTAGGTACTCAAGAGCTAGTGTGGTTAAAAACTAGTATATCAACGCTCATGAACTATATCAGAAATTCTAGTTACAAATTATCCTTGTTTTATGAGGGGGAGGAGGGAAAAAGAAGCTCTGTACATTCTGTAGTTAGGTCAGATACATCATTACCTGTATGACTATTGTTTTAGCAAATTGTCTTATTTTCTTATCTAAGGTTGAAATCGAGGAACAGTGTGGCTTAGTGGAAAGAGCAAGGGTTAGGAGTCAGAGATCTTGGGTTCTAATCCTAGATCTGCCACTTGTCAGCTGTGTGACTTTGGGCAAGTCACATCACTTCTTTGTGCCTGTTACCTCATCAATGAAATGGGGATTAAAACTGTGAGCCCCACGTGTTACAACCTGATTACCTTGTATCTACCCCAGCTTAGAACAGTGTTTGGTGCATAGTAAGTGCTTAACAAATACCATCGTTATTATTATTAATAAATCCAACAAGCTGTCTCAAATATACAGCAGGCTGCATCTTCAGTCTCAATTGCCCATAAGCATATATGTCAATGTTATGTTTTCATGTCCTGGACAGTCTCCTGTGCTGAAGGACCATACATTTAAAATAGCATAATAATTAATACCTTATGTGTATAGCGAGCCCATAATAAGTTGCTTTTTTAATGACTGTCTATGATCCCATGAACAACAACATGGAAGCCACTAATGGCTTCTACCTTAGGGCAGGTGATTGCTGGCTTATAAGGGTGGAGCATGGAGGGAGACATGGGTTTCTCTCCCTGTTCTACCCAGTAACGAACCTGAACCAATCAATGACTGCAACGTAGAGCCATATTTGTGATGCCCAAGGCAGATAAAAGGTCCTCGTTTTGAATCGTGAGGGAGCACCTGGAGGTATGCAGAGGGCAGAAGCATGCAGAGGAGCATTTGAAAGCAGCAGAAAGCAGAAGCACTTAGAAGCAGAAAGAAGAAGCATTGGCAGAATGTGCTTCTTTGACTACAGACTGGTATTGGACCCTTGGGTGGTGGAGTGAGTGTATGTGTCAATCCCTTGCATGTTGGGTAAAACTAAGTAAAAAAACTTTTCACAGTAACCTTGGTGACCAGAGGTGTGGTTTGAAATTTACTACATGCCACTGAGACTCCCACAGTCCAGAAAGGTTCTGGTTGGTACGAACTGGGTGCTCGTCACACTGTATCTTTATCTGGGAACTCCCCATGTCCCTTTCTCCAGAAACTTTGGTTTTCCTTCCCAAATTCCTCTGAATATGAGCACCAATTCTGACTATAGATCAAAGCAACAGGAGCTGAGGCAGAAGCAGATTGGGTGCTTAACATCAGCATACCAGATGGAAAGGCATCTAGGCTACCTGTAAACCAGTGTGTCTAGAATATCATTAGAAGAATGTCCATACTTAATTTAAAAAAAAAGTGATTTAGTCAGTTTTGCTACAACTGTATTAAAAATGCCATGAGCTTTACTCCTTTCTCTAGGGATTTAAAAGAAAATCTAAATCAATATTTTTAATGAGAATCCACTCTGTAAAGAGCACTGCACTAAATGCATGGAAGAATACAATATTCAATCAGTACATATAAAATTGCTATGTATGATTGTGAACATGCAAGTGCTATGATGGTGAACCTGAAGGAATTGTGGAAAGGATCTTGGAGGTGTAGTTTCAGAAAGATTTTGAAGTAGGGTGATCTGACAGTTTTAAGGGGAAGGGAGTTTCAGGTTGAAGGAAAGATGTGAACAAGGGGTTTTAGGTAGCAATCTCAACTCTCTCAGTACCAGCTCTCATCATCAGTGGTATTTATTGAGCACTTACTGTGTGAAGGGCACTATTCTAAGAGCTTGGGAGAGTACGGTGATTTTATATTATTTTAAATGCACTAGTTCATTGGAGGAATGGGTGCAATCACTTCTTTTCTATTTTCCAGCTTCTTTTTCACCCATTTGTCTCGTTCATTCATATTTACTGAGTGATTACCATATGCAGGGCACTGTATTTAAATGCTTGGAAAGTAAAATTCAGCAACAGATAGAGATAATCCCTGCCCACAATGGGGTCACAGTCTAGAAGGGGGGAGAGAGACATCAAACAAGTAAACAGGCATCAATAGCATCATTATAAATATATAGAATTATAGATATATACACCATTAATAAAAATAAATAGAATTATAAATATATACATATGTATACACAAGTGCTGTGGGGCCTGGGGGTAGAGCAAAGGAAGCAATTCAGGGCAATGAGAAGGAAAGGGGCAGCAGAGGAAAAGGGAGGCTTAGTCTGGAAAGGCCTCCTGGAGGAGGTGAGCTTGCAGTAAGGCTTTGAAGGAGGGAAGTGTACTAGTTTGGCAGGGGGGAAGTGTACTAGTTTGGCAGATTTGAGGAGGGAGGGCATTCCAGGCCAGAGTTAGGTTGTGGGCCAGGGGTCAGTGGTGGGACAACCGAGAGCGAATCACAGTGAATTGGCAGTTGAAGGCATAGGAGCTAATGAGTTCTCCAAGGAAGTGGGTGTAGATAGAGAATAGAGGGGACTCAGGGAATGGGAGGCAGAGGAGGAGCCTGTGAAAGAGACTGAAAATGAGTGGTCAGAGACATAAAAAGAGAACCAGGATATTGTCAGTTAAGTCCAGATTGGATAATATTTCCAGGAGAAGATGGTGGCCCACAGTGCTGAAGGCAACTGAGAGATGTAGGAGATTAGGATGAAGGAGAGAGTTTTGGATTTGGCAAGAATGAGATCATTGATGATCTTTGAGAGAACAGTTTCAGTGTACTGGAAGAGGTCAAGTTGATAATTAAAGGAGAGGAATGGAATAAATTGGTGTAGACAACAGAAATATTTGGATGATGCAGACTAAAGATGAAAATGGAGAAAGCCAAGATTTGAAATTAATAGCTTAATCTGTCAATATTGTGTCAAATTTGCTGACAGTTAATTATACTCAGCTCAAGTTTGTGACAGTACAGAAGAATGGAATTTTACAGATAATGTAAGGAAAACAGAAAAGGAACATAATTGCTTTGCTGAATGGACGTTTACATTCCACAGACATATTCAATTCCTTTCCCAAAGAAAATTCTTGAAAATAAATCATAAAATCTTTGGGTATGAATGGTTTTTCAGGTAACTCACACAAGTGTTAAGATGATTTTATTCAGATCATTTTGGGTCACAATTCAGCCTGGCAGGACTCAAAATTGTTACTTTAAGTTGAAGCAGTCAGCTGTAATAAGGTTCTGTCCTCTTGGATATCTTCTCTAAAACCTAAGAATCTGCTAGTCTACTGGCCATTGCCCAAAATGATAATGTCTCTCTAGTTGCTTGGGATAACAGTAGGGTAAGGGAGGTGGGGAAGGAAAGAGTGAAGCATGGTAAGAGGAAGGCTTTCACTAGTAAATTGGAGAGAAAAGAAGGGCTATAAAGCTGGATATGCTCTAAACAGTGGATTGGGTACAAATTGTAATTTAGGTTAGTTCATTTAAGATGTTCTGCACAGATTCCAACAAAATATAGAATTTACTACAACAAAATTCCTTTCAAACTTCTGCCTCTTGAAGATACATGTTCTCTTTCAAATCTCTTAAAATCCATAGGGGCACTGATCATATCTAAGCCTGAAGTAAATTCACAGACTTCAGTGTAAATTTTATGAATATTGAAAGATGAAAATCGATTCTGCTGGCCCAGAAAACCTTGCATTATAGATATGAAGTACTTATAGGCACCAGGTTTCAGCTCTACATCAATGAAAACTTCTAATGATGTTAAGTAAACTCTTCTTTGTACATTTGTCTTGTTGAAGATTTATTTAGTGGTTGTATTTTATTTTAACTTCTGAGATGCATTTTGATAGTAATGAGACTGAGAATTTTCATAGGACTGACATTAGAGGCTAGTGAAAGAGCGATCACCAGTCACTTTTACTGAACATTTACTCATAGATAGGATTAAGAAGCAGCATAGGAAACTGGGTAGATCAAGGTCCTGGGATTCAGAAGAAGCTGGGTTCTAATCACAGCTCTATATGTTGTGTGACCTTGGACTTCATCACTTCTCTGCTCCTCGGTCCCTCATCTGCAAAATGGGTATTTAAGAACTATTCTCCATCCTTCTTAGACTGTAAGCCCTCTTAGGGGTAGGAACCTTATTCAATATGATTATATTTTATCTACCCCAGGGATTAGTTCAGTTCTTATCACATAATAAGTGCTTAATAAATATTATTATATGAAAAACTCTGTGTGAAGTGTGTCACTGCTTATACAGCTACAAAACAGTCCTCTCTGATTTGGATTTGCAGAAGTTCGGGTTGAAGTCCTAAATAGAAGGAAGAAAAAAACAGATGTTTCCTTCTAAATTATTGTCCAGATGGAGAGTATATGGATGTGGTATTAATAATAGTAGGAAAGCCCCTTTCCCGAAAAAAGCAAAACACAGTTCCAGTACATTAAACATTTCCATTACTGGCATGTTCTACAGAAAATTCTCACTTTGAAAACTGCAGGTTCCGGGAAAGGATGTGGTGACCCTAATCCAGACATTAGAAAATAATAATGTACTTTTTTGTAATATTGGAGGAGGTCAGTTCCTTTGTGGAGTTCTGTACCCCCTTCTATCTTTTTAACAGTTCACTGACAAAACTCACAAAGTTACAGCAACACCAAGTTAAAGCTTCTGGCTATCAAGGCACGAATCATCCTGCACTCTGAACCCTAATCAATTTTGAATTGTCTTTATCTCGTCATCATTATTAATAGTACTGATTGAATACTATATGCAGAACACTGTACTAAGCACTTAGATAAGTACAACACAACAGAATTGGTAGAAATTGCTAATATATAGGGACTTGTCCCTAACCACCTCTGTTTTAAGTCAGGACTGAATTTGCCTGCTCTGCTCTTCAGCTCATTTGGTGAAGTGGGAAGACATCTGGCATGAAGCAAAAAAAGAATACTTGATCTCTAGCTCAAATATTTGAGACCTCTTTATAGTAAGGATTTTTCATTGAAGCTATCATTGAGAGAGCCCACTGATTCAAAAAGTGCTAGCCCACAAAAATTGCCTTTAGTTACCTTCTTTCCTTTTTAAGTACACTACTTCTTTCTAAGTATGTTTGATCCAGAATCTCCATTTAAAGGCTGCCTTATGCAGTTCATTTCATATTCCTAATTCACCCAAAGTGGTGAATTTGTGTACTATTTGCAGTTCATATGCTTTTGTTTTTTTAAATTGCATTCTAATTGCTATCTGAAACAGCTTCTCCTCACAGTTATCACAGTATTAAATGGATCTACTGATAACAAACATATAGACAGTATGCTAACATGAAATATTCAGATTTTAGTTTAAATTTTTAATAAAATCAATATGAAAACCTAGGAACCCTGTTTCTCCTCTTTAAAACCCAAATGATTAATTTTACATGCTATAAGAAAACTCCTATCCATAAAATTTGTAATACTCTTCTGTGCTTTATAATTCTCTTACAAACTGTTTTCATGCTGAGCCAAGCACTTATCATATGTAACCTCAACTAGTACATCAGTCTCCAAGCTGACCTTCCTACCTCCTGTCAGTTTTGATTCTGAATATGACCTCATGAGAATATCCATGGTCATTGTGCAGAAGTTCACTGAGAGAGGACTGACAGTTTAGATGTGGTTGAGCGGGGTCTCATTTGTAGATCTATGAATTATTTTTCTTGTGGGCTTCAAATTCTTTTGAAGTTTTTTTTTTTTTTTGCCTCTAAAAGCTACTCTAGTTTGAACTCTTCATCAGTCGATCTATCAATAATAACTGAGCATTTACTGTATACAGAGCACTGGGAGACTACTATATCTCTGGTTGTTTGGGCTCCGATCCAAAAATGGGCACATTTCTCAAGGGGAATTTTGCCATTTGAGCAATTAATATAATGCTACTGCAACTGCAGGGAAATTCCTGAAATCAGAATGTGTCCTGTTAACATTCTGTCTTACTAAATGTTGCAAACTCACCACCAATTACATTTGTTTTAAGCTTTTGCACATATTTGCAACCCTGAGAGTTTCATTCAAGTTTCACTGCTACCTATGTCATTTAGGGAATATGTAAAGTTAAAATAATTAATAAAATGTGTTTCTGAGTGTCAGGGTGAGCTGGTCCTTGGGATTTTATTTTTTTGTACAGCACTATAAAATGGCTTGGTTTAAATATTAATGTGAAAACAATCTGCTATTGGAGTGTGAAGGACTTTCTCTTTTGTAAACATGCTATGTACTACTTTTGTTTCAAGGACAGTTTTGTATCTTTATAGCTGATGGGTCTGAAATTGAGTTTTGTTACTTCAAGTTGAATGTTGCATGTATGTTTAAGCATGAATTGTTACAGTATGGCAGACAATGAAAATAGATTATTATTTCTATCCAATGGGATGGATGGCAACTCTTTTAGGAATGTCAAATTCTAATAACTAAGCATTTAAGCACAAAAATTGCTGCCATTTATGGTAGAGTGCGCCCAAATTGAAAGAGTTCTTTGCGATAGTGTACTTTCTCTCATTATTTCTGTTTTGTTGAAGGTGCAAAGAAAATAACCAAATGCCTTGTTGAAAATATCACTGGACCTGACCTACCCTGAGCTATGCCATATTTCCTGTTGGTCAGCGTATCCATTTAGACATATCTCTTAAACTGTGCTCTTAGGACATGGAAGATTCTTGGTGTCAGGGATGGGAGATACTACGTTCATGGCGCTCAAGAAGTACAATGCTCTCTGCACAGAGTAAGCACTCAACTACTATTGCTTGATTTTGTCTAGGTGCCCCCTAAACCAGGGTCAGTGTGTTTAGTTTTTTCCTTTGCCATATGATTCTATCTCATGATGAACACCTTATATTGATGATATCTTACTCCCTCCCACAGTACATTTTATCCATTCAGTTGAATGTTCAGGTTGAAACAGTTGTCCGTGGTAGAAAATTTGATTTGAGTCTTAAATAACTAAAAAGTAGTGTTGCCTAGTGGAAAGAGCATGGGACTGTAAGAGGGCCTGGGTTCTAATCCTTGGGTAAGTCAACTTCTCTGTGCCTTAGTTTCCTCAACTGTAAAATGGGGATTAAATCCTACTCCCTCCTACTTAGACGTGAGCCAGGGACTATGTCCACTCTGGTAAATTTATATCTAATCCAGCACTTAGAATAGTGCTTGACACATAGTAAGAAGTTAGTAAATACCATTAAAAAATAAAGGGCATAAGCCATTCCTTTCTAGGTTGGATGAATAGTCCACTCAACCCAGTACTTGCCACTGTCCAGGGGACTACAAGGTGATTGAAGGAAAAGCATTTTGGTGAGACCAATTTGGTAAAACACTAACCAAAAGTGAATCTTCTCAACATAAACCTTATTAACTCAAGAACAGACATGCCACTTTAGGCAAGTCTTACAGCTCAGTTTACTTAATCTTTTGAGGAAAACTTAGTACCACTTAAAAGGTGGACTCTGCTTTTCATATTCATTAATTATTTGAAAGTGAATTCAACATAAACCTGTTATGAGAACTTCATAACCTACAAGAGATACTGTCTCTAAGTGTAGTAGTTGTAATCATATTTATTAAGCATACTATGTGCAAAGTGCCAAGAAAGAAATAGTTAACATGTACAAAACAGGCTTACAATCTAAGAATAAGAAGTGAGGGTAGCAAAGGGGCTAATGACAAGTATATAAGAAGAGGCGAATAAAAATACAAAAGACAATGAGAAAGTGTTGCTTCTGGTTGATTTTTCTAATCAAACTAAGGCAGTTAAAAACATCTGAGTGAAATATCTTCAAATTCAGTTTGATATACAAATCTTTAAACCACTGCGACACTTTTCCCCACAACTGTAATTGTTCAATACAACTCATCAGGGCACTGCTAATTTCAGTGTATGAGAAATACCTTCCTGTCATCCCTTTAAATGTTTTAATATGGCTTTTTGCAATAGGTTTAAATCTATAAACATTGATATCAGGGTGGATGTCAAAGTTGGATATAGTTTTAACAAGCTTGTTATATTAAAGCCTCACAATTGGAGAGTTAGTGTTCACTGTTATCACCACAGATATTTCATCTGGAGTCTTACCCCGAAATAACATCCTTTGGATCCTGAACAGAAGAGTGGGTGGTCTAACCTATGGTATGTTTGTAGGTCTATTTTAAAAATAAATACTTAGCTTCCTGGTGATGATGATTTCTCCTTAAAGGAGTACTTTCCACCATAGTATCTTAGGGCCTACTAATCAAATTTCTTGACTTTATAAACTACCTTGTCTATCTAAGTTGTATCGATAAAAAAGTTACATAAATGCTGCAAGTTTTAGTTGAAGTTCTGTCAGTTAAAAAGGAATTCATAATATTCCTTTGAATGCCTACAGATTAGGGAAAGGCTATAATACAAGATTCAAGATGTCCTCTGGCTCTGCCAGAGAAGGTTGCCTATCTATTGCCTCAGGAAAATGTTCTCTTCTGCTAATTTCCTCCAATGAATTCCTGTCTGACAATAGGATCATGTTATCTCCCAGGAGGTATTGGCCTCCCAAATCTATCCCTTCATCGCTGAAATGACCTTATTTTTTCGCTCAGGCAGAATTACCCATTTGTCTCTCAGAAAAGAACCCTTCAGCTTGTATATAAATTTGGAGCCACCTCCAGGGACAGCACTTGACCAACTCATTTTGCTAGGAAGTTTGAGTAAAATCCAAATCTCATACCCAAATATTGTATTCTAAAAAAGTTGAAATTTCATCCCCATTGATCTGCATTTCATCCTGACTGCTATAAGCACATCATTTATAAATATATCATCAAAGAAGGATATGCTGACTTTATGAATTTGCCAGTAGGTAGGTATTGGATATAGGCATACCCTGATTTAGTCACAGCAGTATACAACCCAGAGATAAAGTCATTATTATTCTTTACCTTACCCCAATCTGCAATTAATCAAGGACAACTAAAATTTGAGGTTATAGCCATTTGCTTTTGGACACTTTCAACTATTCAATACAGTAATCAAGGCACTGTACTAAGCACTTGGGAGAGTTCAAAACAACACAGTCCCTGCACAGAGTGAGCTAACAATCTAGAGGGGGACCAGGAATTAATATAAATGAATTATAGATATGTACATAAATGCTGTAGGGATGGGAGCAGGGGTGATGAATAAAGGAAGCAAGTCAGGGTGACACAGAAGGGAAAAGAGGAAATGAGGGCTTAGGGAAGACCTTTTGTAGATGTGTCTTGACTAAGGATTTGAAAGTGGGGAGAGTAATTGTCAGATATGAAAAGGGAGGGTGGTCTAGGCTAGAGGCAAGACATGAGTAAGAGGATGGCAGCAAGATAGATGAGACTGAGGAACAGTGAGTAGGCTGGCTTTAGAGGAGTGAAGTGTGGGGCCTGGGTTGTAGTGGGCGAGTAGAGAGATGAGGTGGGAGGTGGCAAACCTATTGGCATTTCTGTTTGATGTGGAGGTGGATTGGAAACCACTGGAGATTTTTGAGAAGTGGGGAAACATGGCATGAGCAATTTGGAGAAAAGTGATCTGGGCATTCATTCAATCATATTTATTGAGCACTTACTCTGTGCAGAGCACTGTCCTACACTCTGGGCAGCAGAGTGAAGTATGGCCTAGAGAAGGGAGAGATAGGAGACAGGGAGGTCAACAAGTAGTCTGATACAGTAATCAAGGTGAGAGATAAGTGCTTGGATTAACGTGATAGCAGTTTGGATGGAAATGAAAGGATGGGTTTTAGCAATATTGTGGGATTGAGTGACAGATTGAATATGTGGGTTGAATGAGAAAGAGTCAAGGATAATGCCAAGGTTACAGTCTTGTGAGACAGGAAAGGTGATAGTGCAGTCTATAGTGTTGGGAAAGTCATGGATTGGGTGGGGAGATAAGGAGTTCTGTTTTGTACATGTCAAGTTTGAGGTGTCAGCAGAACATCAAAGTAGAGATATTTTGAAGGTAGGAGGAAATGTGAGACTGCAGAAAAGGAGAGATATGAGGACTGGAGATGTAGATTTGGGAATCATCTTTATAGAGATGGTAGTTGAAGCCGTAGGAGTGAATGAATTCTCCAAGGGAGTGTGTATAGATGGAGAATAGAAGGGGACCCAAACCTGAACCTTGAGGGAGGCAGAGGAGGAGCCAGTGAAAGAGACTGAGAATGAATGGCTAGAGAGATAAGAGGAGAATCAGGAGAGGACAGTGTCAGTGAAACCAAAGTTGGATAGTGTTTCCAGGAGAAGGGGATAGTCAACAGTGTCAAAGGCAGCTGAAAGGTTGAGGAGGATTTGGATGGAATAGTTGCCATTGGATTTGGCAGGAGGAGATCACCTGTGACCTTTGAGAGTACAGTTCCTGTGGAGAGAAGGGAATGGAAACCAGATTGGAAGGGGACAAGGAAAGAATTGGAGAGGAACTTGAGACAGTGGGTGTAGACAGCTCATTCAAGGAATTTGGAGAGGAATAGTAAGAGGGAGATGTGGTGATAACTGGAGGAATCTGTGGGGTCAAGGGAGGGGTTCTTTTAGGATAGGGGAGTATGGATATGTTTGAAAGCAATGGGGAGGAAGACGTTGAGCAAACATTTAAAGATAGTGGTCAGAGAGGGAAGTAGGGAGTGGGCAAGTGTTTTGATGGAGTCAGATATGCAGGTGGAGGTGGTGGATTTTGATAGATGGGTCAGGGAAGGATGGGTCAGTTGAAGAAAGGGGCAGAGGAAGAAGGAACTGGAGAAAAGCAGGAGATTTGGGGTAGATGAAACCTGATATTTTAAATTTTTTTCAATATAGTAGGTGGCCAGGTCATTAGCGGCAAGAGATGGGGGAAGCTGTGGGGTTTGAGGGGGAGTTTAAATGTCTGGGACAACTGGTGAGGGTAATGGGAATGGGTGTCAATAAGGATGGAGAAATATTTTCTTTTACTGGGCAGAGTTAAAGGATGCAGGGATGAACTTGAGGTGGATGAGGTTGCCCTGATACCTACATTTCCTCCAGCAGTGCTCAGGGGCTCATGCACAGCAATGAAAGAAACAGAACCTAGAGATGAACCAGGTCTGTGGGTTAGAGGTACAAGGTCAACGAAGGTTCATTAGAACAGGTTTGTTGAGTTCAGTAGAGATGGTGGTTTTGAGGATATCAATTTGGTCATTAAGATTTGCTGAAATAGATGAGGTTTTGGTACCTACCCCACCAAGTAAATTTGAGAATTGAAATATCTTGCAGCCATTTCAGAGAAAGCTGATCCACTTATGAAAATTACTGATGAAGACAGCATTGCATAATGGATAGAGAATGGACCTGGGAATCAGAATGACCTGAGTTGTAATCCCAGCTCCACCATTGTCTGTTGTGTGACCTTGGGCAAGTCACTTAATTTATCTGTGCCTCAGTTAACTCATCTGTAAAATGGGCACTACGACTGTGAATCCCATGTGGGATATGTACTGTGTCCAGTCTGATTAGCTTGTCACTAGACTATAAACTCGTTGTGCACAGGGATTGTGTCCATTTATTGTCATCCTTTCCCAAGCACTTAGTACAGTGCTCTGCACATAGTAAGCACTTAATAAATATGAATGACTGAATCTGCAGAAGTGTTTAATACAGTGCCTGCCACATAATGAGCACTTAACAGATACCATTAAAAAAAGACCCTGATGGAGAAATGAGTTCAAGGGAGTTCAGGAGTGAGCCTGCTATGGGGTTCCTTAAGATAAGAATAAAGTTGTTCCATTTAAATTGGACATATTCTGTACTAAAGCTGAAAAATATACTTCCACAAACAGCAGATGTATGCTTTGGCGTCTGATGTTTTGCTTTGACTTTAAAAGGTTTTGTTTTGCTCAATATAACATATATAGTGAAAAAATATTTTTATAGGTTTTCAAACATCCTAATTTATAACGTTAGCATCTGTGAAAAACTTTCCCTTTAATACAGCCACATTAATACAGGGAAATGTAACCCATAGTACTGTCATTCTAGAAACAGCTATGTTTTCTAGGCAGTCCTCATGTATCATGTATCATGGGGTCCCCTGTGTGGATAAATGGGTGTGGAGAACCTTAAAAGACATATGACATTTTTTATCAATTTAACCTGATCTTTGTAACCTGAATGAATTATGAGTGCTGTTAATCATATACAGAAAATTTTTCCCAAATGGCAGCATCAATGCTTGAGGCAAGGGTAAAATCTGCACTGATGGGAACTGTGCCTTCAGGCATCCTTGCTTCTGAGTCAGAGGATATGGCTGTTAAAGCCACAAAATAAAAATAAAAATTGTGATTGCTGAAAAGTCCCCTTTGACAAAATAATTGTACAACAGTGATGCCATCCGTTTCACCTTGGGGACTTGGACAGACTATGTACTTGTTTAGTCTATTCCGAAGACAGAACCACCTGAGCTCTTTACAGTCTGATAGTGATGCTATCATTTCTAGGGAACCAGATTTTGGACTCCTGTGACTCAATACTTGAACCACAAAGAGAGACATTACTTGGGCACTTAGTGAGTTTTGCTGGCAAGGCAATGTTTTCTCCGCATTCTTCCTCTCATCCTTACCTGTGAATAAATTTTACAAAATTTTAAGGGAAGAGTATAGCATACTCAGCAAAATAATCTTTTTATTTTCTGCACTTATTTGTAAATTTGGGCCGGTGTGACACTCTAGTTCCATTTTACAGTATTTGTCATATTTGATGATAAAGTTTTCCATGAGGAGAAATAATCTAGGGATTGTGATATAATTTTTGGGTCAGTTGAGATACTTTTTCTATACAGTATCTAGGATTATTTTTACTGCAACTTCTCACTGTTGAAATCACCCATTCAAAATAATGGATGTCGCTACGTCACAACACTAGAGCAGATCAGACTGATGGTGATTTATGCAGGGTCACCTACATGTTTTCATTTTTGCCAGTATTTCATAAATCTTAAGATCTTTTGACAACTTTTTGTCCATAGGCACCATATTATACTATATAAGAATATATGAATTATATTATGCCATTTTTTTAAGACTTTTTGTTTCTTGTTTCTGTCATCCGTTGTTTTTGGCACTGATTAAGTTAGAGGGCTCAAACTCAAATGGAGAAAGAAATCTGTTAAAATATATGGAAACTAATGTCCTCTGACCATTTTACTGTGGGGAGAATCTTCAAAACTAATTTTAAATAATTTATTCTCAATTTGGAAGTATGTCATATTGTAAGTTTAGTAATGAAATTTGAAGGAAAATACTCTGTTTACATGCTTATTGCCTATTTTCCTCAGTCAAAATTTTTATGCTTGATTTGCAACAGTATTTTGAAAAATAGTATTGGCTTTTTAAAGATCAGGTCATTTGAGAAGCTACTGTCATGTACTGTCAGTCATATATTTCCTGTTACTGTTAAATTTCTGAGACTGAGGCCTTTTTGCTGACTTACCCTGAAAAAGGAGCAGAATTACCAGCACTCTTCTGTCTAAAGCTCTCAGGGGAAAAAAAAACGAGATAATTCTGAGCAGAGTTTGAACAGGAACTGTGTCTTAAATAATATTTCCCCAAATGAAGTGAGACCCAAACATGCATGCCTCTCCCTTCCCTCAGTCAGATAGTGTGAAGGACCGGTGCTGATGAGAGCTAGGGAGTACCTGCATAACAGCTCAGGTTTGGGGTTTGACATTTGGCAGCAACTAAGGCCATACCCTCTCATCCTCCCTTCTTCAGCACTCTACTCAAAGATGAGCAAATGACTGCATTGGCAAATGAAGTGACAGTAGGACATTTGTTTAGAAAGTACACTTGTGGTGCTAGGATACAAGGAACAAGGTTTCTGCCCAGTATCTTCCCTGCTTGGCATCTCTGTGGGTCTTTCCTTTGCTCCTTGTAGGTGGGTGTTTTTTCCCTTTTTGATTTTTTTACTCTCCCTACTCCCAGACTATCTTTGCTTCCACTTGCTATCCTGTTTATTCTCAAGAAAATGTCACTAGCCCTGATCATAACTAGGTATTGCTCTATAAGTCAGACATAACACTACTACATTAAGGGCAATTTATGTAGGAAATCTATTATCCTAAGAGAAAAAAACATAAAGACAAGACAAGGAAAATGAAACTTGAGCTTTTCATTTAATCTGCTGTATTACTTGAATTTTGCTTTCTTTATTAAAAAAAGTCAAACACATGTGTGCATCTCTTCTACCAACCAAATTGTTATGAAATGATTCACTTCAAAGGAAAAACATCATCAATATTTTTTCTATCCACTACCTCTATCCATTAGATATTTCTACATATCATGATCACAGGATACTTGAGATTTTCAAGTGGGTTATTTTCTCTCAAAAATTTGTATCCTTTGCTTATATAAATTGGTTCCAAACCTATTTTTTTAATCCTCAGCTTCATTTTTACTTCTCATTCAATAGTATTTATTGAGCGCATACTATGTGCAGTACTAAGCGCTTGAAATGTACAAATCGGTAACAGATAGAGACAGTCCCTGCCCTTTGATGGGCTTACAGTCTAATCAGCCACATAGCAGTAGAACATAAGTCCTATGAAATAAAATAAACACTTATTACAATAAAGTTATAGAAGAAAATTCCATATAATTTAAATGTAAAGCAGCATTGCATTGAGGGAAGATCTAAGAACACTTTAATGGCCATAATGCTTTTAAAATATGAACAAAAAACATGAGACATATGCGTGTGTGTATATGCACCTATATATTTTTTAATTTCCCTTGAAAGCTCAGAAATATATTCTTAGATTTATTTATATATAGAAAAATTTACCTGAGCAAGCAGGTTCAAACTTCCAAAAACTTGCTGAGGTTTCAAGATAATTAAAAATTTCAGAAAAAATAACTATTTTTCATTGAAGTCCATTAACCAATGCTCTGTCTATACCTGTTAATATGAGCCTTTCTTTTGGATACATTTCCCCAGTCTACTGAATTACAATGAAAGCTTTCTGAGTTGCACAACTGGTTTGTGGTTTTCTAATCTAGAGCTCCCTTGATAGTCTGTAAACCCATTGTGGGCATGACTACCAACTCTGGAATACTGTACTCTCCTAAATGCTTAGTACAGTTCTCTGCCCATAGTAAGCACTCAGTAAATATGATTGAATTCATTGACAACCTCTACAAATGAAAGTCATTGTACATACATACAAAGGTTTATGATTTGCCTCTGTCCCCTCTTCCTCTGGTTCCCCAGACAGGATCTGATTGGTGGAAGATTCTATCCATTTGAATCCCCCACACCATTGATTCATTCCCCTCTGGTTCTTAATGCAGAAGGGTAGGTACAGTGGACCCTCAGACCCCATGGTTTCTTGCTTCTCATGGCAGCAGGTTTCTCAGACCTCCCTGACTACCAGTCCTGTGTGTTTCAGTATAAAACCAAAAAGTCTAGAAAAAGACATATCAGAAATGATGGCGGTGGGATGAGGCAGTCTTGATGTGATCACTGTAATTTGTGGTGAAAGGGAGAGAAACCGGAGAGGCTCAATACTTTCTGAAGTCCGGTGATAAACTGCAATCAGGAGGGAGGGGAAAATGGAAAGTATTCTCCAGCTCCTGCACAAGTATTGGAGCTGGCCAGCTGACCCCTGAGAAAACTCAAGGTACTTTTCTGTATGGGAGTAGAGAAGAATACTAACTTAATTTCTTAGGTTGTTTATTTTTAGAACCACAACTTGTAAATGGCCTCTTAATGTACCAGGAAATGGCCATGTTGCTTTGATTATATACATGCTACACCTCATCCTGAGTAAATGCCAGGACTGTATATTTTAGACTATTTATATTTTATTTTCAGTCTTAAAAGAAATGTTTGGAGTTTACCAAGATTATCGTCTTCCTGTTCTCCCTCCCCCTTAGATTTTGAACCACCTGTGGGGCATGAACTATGTCCTGATTATCTGGTATAATAATAATAATGGTATTTGTTAATTACTTACTATGTGCCAGGCACCATATTAAGCACAGGGTGTACATGAGTTAATCAGGTTGGACACACAATGTCCCACAATGAGGCCCACAGTCTTAATTCTCATTATACAGATAAGGTAACTGAAGCCCAGGGAAGTTAAGTGACTTACCCAAGGTCACACAACAGGCAAGTGTCAGAGCACGTAATAGAATCAAAGTCCTTCTGATTCCCAGACCCATACTCAATCTACGAGGTCATGGTCCTTCACTGATATCTACCCGAGTGTTTAATATAGAACTTGATTTAAAATAGGCACTTAAATACTATTATTTTTATTATTATTCCATTTCTGTCAGGGAGTTCTTGTTGTTTTTTTTAGGACTTTTACTACCTCAAAAAGTTGTAGGCAGTTCATCTATACCTCTGGGCTTTATTTCTGATCTGAAAAAAATATATTGAGAAAGGAGTGGCCTGGTATTTTCACCTTCTGTCTATACTAAGACATCCCTATTGCTACATTGTGCCAAAAAAAACCCAAAAAACTGGGACAAAACCACTAACCTTAAATCCCATGATAAAGACTCAAAAAACCAGCTATTAATGTCCTCATAGCCATGCAAGGTGAGGAATTACTTTTTGGTCCTTTCTCCAAACCCCCACCCCACCCCCAACCCCCAGCCTCCCCATTAATCACGTCCCAAAAGCATTCCCATGTGGCATAGATTTAAATTGAGTGATTCAACATCCTCATATTCCCATACTCAGTACTCACTCCCTCTAATGCCAAACCACTTGAATATTAAATATGAACCATTTGGATTTAAATGGTAATCCTGAACAAGGCACAGGCATATATCATTAACTTGGATGTAGAAAAATAAAACAACCAGAAAACATGCATAGTTAGGATATTTTTATCTTCCCAAATAATTTCAGTCCTTTACAGTATGCAAATTGCAATTCTAGATTTAATAAGCTTCCAGTAAGGCTATGCTTAAAAGCAGCAAGTTCTATAATGCTATAACTCAAGTTGTCATATATTATTTGCCTCTCTATCAAGCTCAGTGCAATATTTGCATTTCTTAAATGCATTTTTACCTTGTCATTTTTAGTTATGACCTTCTGCAAGTAGTTCTGATGCTAATATTAAGGGATCTAGTGGTAGTTTTTGTTGCTTTCGACTTTCAAAAAGTCCAGCAAATGGGACAACAGGGACCATCTAACTACTACACAACTTGAAGTAAAAATGCAGCCCTTTGTCAAATGAAATTGAGTCCTGGTTTTCTTTACTAATTTCTCTTTTCCTCTCTAAGGACACATTTACTTGTGATGCTACCTTTTGCAAGAATCCATTTCAAGCTCCAGTAATCCTGCCAGACACAATACTGAACTATAGTGACCTCCAAGCTATTTTTTTTTTTACTTTGTATTCATCCCTCTCCTCCCTTCCCCTCCTACTTCTTTCCTATCCCAGGTGAATAGAATAGAACAAGGTTTGAAAGACTTGGCACTGATAGTTTCAGATCTTTTTGTTTTTATATTTTTTTTGTAGAAATGTTTTCTGTGAATGTTGGGGTAAATTATAGAAAACAAAGAGGCAATTTCTAATTTGATTATACCCACTCTCAGCATACCCGGTACTGTTAAAAACGTAAGATAATTTGGGGCAAAAATTGCAATGTGACAATAATTCATGCAAATGTAAACTGGGTCATTTCAAAGGTGTTGCAGATGCAGGGCTCGGTGCCCATCATGAGGCCCCATTGGTCATGTGTGTTTGGGGGTGATGGGGCATGAAGCAGTGGAAGTGATATCCTTAACGTTCTGTCCTCTTACTGCCACCTCTCTGCCTTTCTTGGCAAAACTCCCATAGTCTTGACCCTTGTGCCCCTGGTAGCCCCACTCCTCCTTCAGTGAGTATGGTATAGAGTTGCTGGTGTGCTAGCAGTAGACCAGATGTGCAGGGGGTTCTAGAATTCACAACAGGTACTGTGCCTTCCACCCCTTTTCTCTGCATGGAGAAACCCATTTGGAAGAGATGAGTTGATCTAGAGGGAAGGGCACAGGTTGTTGCCCCGATTGGTCTTGATTGACTGTAAGAATGTCCCAGGGTAAAAAAGTAATTGGCTTTGGGCCACTTGAAATGGAAATTTGATTAATCATTTATTAATTTGTTACATCAATAAATCAAATTTGATTTTAATTTATTATTTAAATCAACAAAATCCTCTCACCCTTGCCTGCTTCACCAGTCCTTGGGAAAGTGTAAAGAGAAGGAATAGAATGTGACTCTTTCAAGAAAGCTAAGGAAGTTGGAAGCAGAGAAGATGGAACCCTCAAGGATTCTTGGAAAAGAAAGGAACATCTTTAGGGCTTTGGAACAAGGAAAAAGAAAGAAAATAGAATTTCTATTGGAAGGCAAATTCATAAATCAGCAGAAACCTCTTTGGAGTTGGCTACAGTAAACAGACAATTTAGGAATTTGCCCTGGAGATTTGTTTTCTTCATGAGAATGTATTCAATATTTTTTGGCCTTTATGCTCTAAAATAGTCTAATGGTCAAAGCAACTAGGCTTCATCCAAAGAAAAAGTCATTTAATAATTGTTGTGTGAACCCGTAGGCTGCACTGTAGAAGCAAATGCCCACAAATCACACAGATGATTGTAAGTTGCTTCCCTGAATCAATCAGACAGTATGGGCTGGTGATATACCTAAGGAAAATTTAGGAAGTGTATTATCTACATCAGGGAAGTAATGATAATAGTAACTTGTAAAGATATTTTTTGGTTGTCCAATGGGTATAACGGTGAGAAAGTACAGTAGAAAGCATCAAACATGTTTGTGTCCTCAAGACATTCACACTTTAATGGGGGGAGATAGACTTGAAAATATTGACAAAATAAGGGAATCAGAATAATAAGATGATGGTATAATACAACACATATGTATAAATACTAGGGAAGGCTGGAAATGATTGAGAAGTTGATGTGATCAAGGTTTTGGCGAAGTAATTGTGGAATAAATCAATTAATCATATTTGCTGAGTACTTACATTGTTCATAACACTGTCCTAAAAGCTTGGGAGAATAAAATATAGCAGGCACATTCCCTGTCCAAAACAACTTTACAGAAGTAGACTTGGTGGAGGAGGGGGGATATTAGTAGGGTTCCCTGCTCATTGTGGGCAGGGAACTTATCTACAGACTCTTATAGTACTCTCCCAAGCAGTTAGTACAGTGCTATGCACACACTAAGTGCTCAATGAATGTGATTGATTGATTGATTTGCTTTTAAGAGGGATAGAGTTGTGATCTGGTGATTTAATGCTGTAGTCAGGGAGTAGAGGGGAGATCCAGATTGGTGTAGCAGTTTAAGGTAAGGATTGGAGGTGGTGCAGTCGAGAAAAGTAGTAATAGTATATATTAAGCACATACTGTACTAAACACTGGGATAAGTATTTAGTATAGTGCTCTGCACATCATAAGCACTCAATACTATTAACCGAATCTATCTTGCCGAATTGTACATTCCAAGCGCTTAGTACAGTGCTCTGCACAGAGTAAGCGCTCAATAAATACGATTGAATGAATGAATGAACTGAACAAAATACACAGGTGAGAATTAGATATAGTACCTAGCCCCTGATCTAAGAATAAAGAGAAAGAGTTGGTGATGGACATAAGGGAAAATGAAAGGAGAAAATCATAAAAACAAGGCAAGGAAAATAATAATTAGTAGAGGAATAGGGTTCTGAGCCAAGGGGAACTGAGTTTTGGGATCCTGGGTTCTGTTTAGTGGAAAGAGCCAGGGCTTGGGTGTCAGAGGTCATGGGTTCTAATCCCACCTCTGCCACTTGTCAGCTGTGTGACTTTGGGTAAGTCACTTCACTTCTCTGTGTCTTAGTTCCCTCATCTGTAAAATGGGGATAAAGACTGTGAATCCCATGTAGGACAACCTGATTACCTTTTATCTTCCCCAGCGTTTAGAACAGTTGTTGGCACAGAGTAAGCACTTTACAAATGCCATCATTATTATCATTATTATTATCTGCCAATTGCTAAATGTGTGACCTCAGAAAAGCCACTTTACTTCTCTGGGCCTCAGTTTCCTCAACTGTAAAATGGGGATTAGATACATGCTTTTCCTCCTTCTTAGATTGCGAGTCCTACGTGGGACAGTGACTATGTCCAACTTGCTTATATTGAATCCACCCCAGTGCTTGGAACAGTGCTGGCACAGTGTAAGAACTTAACAAATACCATTAAAAAAAAAGAAATCAGTTGCAGCACAGTTACACAACAACTCTAAATCGAGCTCACCTCCTCCAAGAGGTCTTCCCAGCCTGTTTCCTCTTTTTCCTCTGCTCCCTTTCTGCTCCCCCTCTGCCCTCTGCTCCCTCTCCCCTTCCCCAGTTCACCTCCCCTCAGCTAAGCCCCCTTTCCCCCCTTTCCCTCTGTTCCTCCCCCTCTCCCTCCCCCTCCCCCTCCCCTCAGCACTATGCTCATTTGCATGTATTTTTATTATTGTATTTATTTTGTTAATGAGGTGTACATCCCCTTGATTCTATTTATCATGATTAAGTTGTCTTGTTTTTGTCTGTCTGTCTCCCCCAATTACATTGTAAGCCTGTCAATGGGCAGGGATTGCCTCTGTTGCCAAATTGTACATTCCATGTGGTTAGGACAGTGCTCTGCACATAGTAAGTGCTCAATAAATGCTATTGAATGAATGAATGAATCAATTGTGCTAATTGAGTGCTCTCTTTTATAAAGAACACTGTACTAAGTGCTTGAGGAAGTATAATAAAGAAAATAAGTACAATCCTTGCCCTTAAAGGATCTAGCAAATGCTGATGAACAGCAGGTTGGCAGCACAGCCCAATTTATCATAGTGGGGAATCCCAATGGTGTTACCTGACAGTTCAGAGAGGTGGAAAACTGAAGAAGATCACAGGCTTTCCACTAACATTTGGATAAGCAGGAACCTTGCTTTGTTCCTTTGGAAAAGGAGCTAGTGAAAGGCCAGGTGGTGTGAGGTGGTTTCAGTACAGCATGATGGACTCATAAAATAATATAAAATATTATAAAATGATCTCTCTCCCTCTCTCCAGGCTTGCATCTCCTCCTGCCTTCAAGACTTCTTGGATGTCTTCCTGTCACCTCAAATTTAACATGTACAAAACAGAGCTCCTTATCTTCTCAACCAAACCCTGTCCTCTTCCAGACTTTCCCATCACTGTAGATGGCACCACCCTCTTTCCCATATCACAAGTCTGTAATCTTGGTGTTATCCTTGATTCAGCTCTCTTATTCAACCCACATATCCAATCCGTTACCAAATACTGTTGGTCTCACCTTCGCAACATCGCTAAAATCTATCTTTTCCTCTCCATACAAACATTTAACACGTCAATACAATCACTCATCCTATCCTGGCTAGATACTACATCAGTCTCCTTTCCGACCTCGCAACCTCCTGCCTCTCCCCACTCCAGTCCATATTTCACTCCACTACCTAGATTGTCTACCCTCCTCACCACTGCCTTTAAAGCACTCCATCACCTCGCCCCCATACCTCACCTCCCTTCTCTTCTTCTATAACCCAGACTGCAAACTTTGCTTCTCTGATGCTAACCTTCTCAATGTGCCTCGATCTCTCCTGTCTCACTGCTGACCCCTGGCCCAAATCCTACCTCTGGTCTGGAACACCCTCCCTCCTCAAATCTGCCAGACAATCACTCTCGCCCTCTTCAAAGTCTCATTACAAAGAGTCCGGGCTTGGGAGTCAGAGGTCATAGGTTCAAATCCCGTCTCTGCCACTTGTCAGCTGTGTGACTGTGGGCAAGTCACTTCACTTCTCTGTGTCTCAGTTACCTCATCTGTAAAATGGGGATTAACTGTGAGCCTCACGTGGGACAGCCTGATTACCCTGTATCTACCCCAGCACTTAGAACAGTGCTCTGCACATAGTAAGAGCAAAAAAATACCAACACTATTATTATTATCATTATTATTACTGAAAGCACATCTCCAAGAGGCCTTCCCAGATTAAGCCTCACTATTCCTCATCTCCCACTCCCTTCTGCGTCAACCTGACTTGCTCCTTTTGCTCTCCTCCCCACACCCCACAACACTTATGTATATATTTGTAATTTCATTTATTTATATTGATGTCTG
This sequence comes from Ornithorhynchus anatinus, assembly GCF_004115215.2. Lineage (NCBI taxonomy): Eukaryota > Metazoa > Chordata > Mammalia > Monotremata > Ornithorhynchidae > Ornithorhynchus > Ornithorhynchus anatinus. The sequence continues at coordinate 106,236,184 of NC_041730.1, forward strand.
ATTGTATTGATGTCTGTCTCCAGACTGTGAGCTTGTTGTGGGCAGGGATTGTCTCTCTTTATTGCTGTATTGCACTTTCCCAAGTGCTTAGTACAGTGTTCTCCATAGAGTTAGTGCTCAATAAATATGATTGAATTGAGAATTTCTATAATAATTTGCATGTGTATTCTGTTTACAGTAATTATTTTTTGATGTATATGATGGGTCTGGGGTTGTGAGTCCCACATTTTCAATGACACAAGTGCTTACAGGTGAACTTCACTGTGAGAGGCAGAGTCTTTAAATAAGAAGGACAACTGTGCACACCTTTTTCAACACCTGGTGATTGGTCAGTATTTTCTCTATGTTTTTCAGATGGGTGCACTGTCTCACAGAGATAGAAAAGACTTGCTCAGAAGCAGGCTGAAAGTCAGTAGTATAGCCAGGATTAGAGACCATATGGGCCTCTGTTTCTGTCTGTGGTCTATGGTTTCATATCAAAATTGACAAAAGAAACTGCAAAAATAAAAGGTTGAAAATCAATGATCCTGCTAGAGATGATGTTAAATCAACCAGCTTAAGGTTTCCTACATAGATCCTTTATTAGAGTTCTATTAAACTAGATGTCATTTTGGTCATACCAGTTTTCTCTAGAGGTAATGATTATTTTTATAGCCCAGTGACCCTAAGGACTAAGCGTATGCTGCTTTTCCAGATATTGGATGGTAGAATTTGCAATAGCTCTCTGGGACATTTAGGAAATAGAGTCCTTTTTTAACATTCCATACCCATATATAGCAAGTGTGAGTCCATCATTGGGAAGGGATTGTCTCTATCTGTTGCTGAATTGTACATTTCAAGCGCTTAGTACAGTGCTCTGCACATAGTAAGCGCTCAATAAATACTATTGAATGACACAGAATGAAGCAAAGAGGAAGGTTAAAAAAACCAAAAAAACAAAAAACAAGAACAAAAAAGTAAGCAGAGGAAACTGAGCTCAGTTGCAGGCAATTCTCTTTCAAGAACGTTATTGGAGCAGAAAATCATTGCCTTCAAATGCTTCTCAGAGAGGTTTATGTGCACAACTCTATTGAGAAGCAGCATGGCCTAGTGGAAAGAGCACAACCTTAGAAGTCAGAAGACCTGATTTCTAATCCTATCTCTGCCACACATCTGAGGTGTGAAACTGGGCAAGTCATTTAACTTCTCTGTAATTAAATTCCCTATATGTAAAAATTAAGACCATGAGATTAAGACTGTGAGTCACACATGGGACATGGACTGTGAACAACCAGAATATCTTATATCTAGGGTGGGAGATAGACACTAAAATTAACTGCAGGTAAAGGGAAGAAATAGCATTATGGATCTAAGTGCATTTGGGCATGGTTGTTGGTTGAATATAATAATAATAATTTTGGTATTTGTTAAGGGCTTTCTATGTGCCAAGCACTGTTCTAAGCACTGGGTAGATACAGGGTAATTAGGTTGTCCCACGTGGGGCTCACACTCTTAATCCCCATTTTCCAGATGAGGTAATTGAAGCACAGAGAAGTTAAGTGACTTGCCCAAAGTCACACAGCTGATAAATGGCAGAGCCGGGATTAGAACCCATGACCTCTGACTCCCAGGCCCATGCTCTTTCCACTGAGCCATGCTGCTTCTCATTATCTAAGTATATCTATGTACTTAATAAATCAATGGTATTTGTTGAGCATTTGCCTTCAAGGAACTTACAGTCTGGAGGGGAGACAGACATTCCAATAAATTACAGATCTGTATATAAGTGCTGTGGGGCTGAGGGAAGCTTAGGTATCAAGTGCCCAAAGGGCAGAGATCCAATTGCATATGTAATGCATAAGGGGGTAGAGGAAATAAGATGTTAATTGGAGTAGGGCTCTTGAAGGAGCTATGATGTCACTAAGGCTTTGAATGTGGGAAGAGTAGAAGCCCAAACCTTGGCATTATCATTGACTCATGTCTCATCAATTCAGTGAATTAATCAATGCTATTTATTGAGCACTTAAATGTGTAGAATGCTATTCTACGTGTTTGGGAGAGTACAATGCAACAGAGTTGGTAGACATGTTTCCTGCCAACAGGGAGCTTGCAGTCTAGAGGGAGAGTCAGGCATTAAAATTACAGGTATGTATGCAATTTAGGCACAGAGAAGTTGTGACCTGACAAGGTCACAAAGCAGATAAGTGCATGATCTTGGATTAGAACCCAGATCCTTATGATTCCCAAGCCCATGCAATATGCACTCGGCCATCCTGCTTCAGTAAAGTCTGTCTTAAGTTAAGGAGGAGGGAGTTCCAGGCCAAGGGGAGGATGTGAGAAGCAGTTTCCTGTAAAATAGATGAGATTGTAATTTTAATACAGTGAGTAGGTTGGCATAAGAGAAGTGAAGTGTGACGGCTGGTTTGTAGTAGGAAATCAGTGAGGCAAAGTGCAACAAGGTTGAGAGATGATTGAGTGCTTTAATGCCATTGGTAAGAAGTTTTTATCTGATGTGTAGATGAAATGTGCAAACACTGGAGCTTCTTTAGGGAGTAGGTTGATGTGTACCAAATGGTTTTTCAGAAAACTCAACTGTGCAATGTGGTGTGAAATAGGGTCTGGATTTGGGAGTCATGAGGCAGGGAGGTCAGTGAGGAGGTTGATGCAGTAGTAAAAGTGGGACATAAGTACTTGGATCAGCATAGTAGCAGTTCGGGAAGAGAGAAAATGTCATATTTTAGCAATGTTGGGATGGTAGAACTGACAGAATTTGGGGAAAGATTGAATACATGAGTTAAATAAAAGATGAGTTTGATAATCCCAAAGTTACAGACTTGTAGTATAAGGGGGATAGTGTCATGCTCTACAGTAATGGGTAAACCAGGGAGAACAGGGGTTGGGTATGTAGATGATGCGTTATGTTTTGGACATGTTTAGTTTGAGGTATTGGTTGGAAATCCAAGCAGAGAGATTCTGAAGGCAGGAGAAAGTCTGAGATTACAGAGAAGGAGAGATGTCAGGACTGGTGAGAGAGATTTGGCAATCATCTGTGTAAGAGTAGTTGAAGCCATGGGAGCTAATGAGGTCTGTGAGGTGTCAAATGAAGCTACAAGGTGATGCTGAAGTAGCAGTAGTGGGAAAAATAGAATGGGACAGGAGAGATTAGTTAAATCCCTGGAAAAGATATAATTTTAGAAGTGTTTGGGGTTGGAGAGAGAATAATTGTCTGCTAGGTAAAAACAAAGAATTCCAGGAAGAATGGTGGGCATCTCAAAACTACTTTTTATACCATGTAGATTTTCATTTTTGTCCAAATTAGGATTCAAGTGATCAGTTTGAATTTAGATGAAAAAAGGAAGAGTCTGCTTTTAAAAAGTTAGCATTGGGGCATTTTCCTGATTGATACTTTGGTTCTTTGAACTCTTCTGAAATATGGCAAGCCAAACTAGAGCTTACATATAGCCCTTCTGCTCCTTCCTCATCGTGGATCCAGGCTTTTTAAAATCTTTAAAATCACATTGAAACTGTTACTGAGGACATTTTCACAAATTGCTTTATTTGCATTATCTAAATATCTGTATCCCTCATAAATATCAATATCAACTAATTGGAGATATAATTTGCATGTGAACTATCTGGTTGCATCAACATTCAAAACCATCTGGATCTTTCATGTGGGACAGCATCTGCTGGCAAATTTTCCAGTTGCATCCAGTCCAAATGTGATAACACCCAATCTGCATCTGGATTGGTTGCCCTACTGTATATTTCTGTATCTTTTCTTCTTCCTTTTAGTTAATTCTCCTCTTCCCATCACTCTGTACCTTTCTTGTATTTTACATTTGTCCCCAGTCATCTTCCACGTTCACTAAAGTATGTATGATTCACAGCCCCTCTTCTCGTTTGTACTCTTCCTTCTCCAACTTCCATGTGTGTCTTTTATTATACTATGAATATCCTTTAAGCACTCTGTTCAATGGAAGATCAGATTGAAACATGCCTCTTTCCTCTTAAAATGATCACAGGCTGTGGGTGCTGACAAAACTCCTACTGGGAGCTCACCTCCTCCAAGAGGCCTTCCCAGACTGAGCTCCCCCTTTTCCCTCTGCTCCTCCCCCTTCCCCCTTCACCTCCCCTCAGCACTGTGCTCATTTGTATATATTTTATTACCCTATTTATTTTGTTAATGAGGTCTACATTCCCTTGATTCTCTTTATTGTGATAATGTTGTTTTGGGGGTCTTTTTTGGTCTGCTGTCTGTCTCCCCTGATTAGAATGTGAGCCCGTCATTGGGCAGGGATTGTCTCTATCTGTGGCCAAATTGTACACTCCAAGCGCTTAGTACAGTGCTCTGCACATAGTAAGCGCTCAATAAATACTATTGAATGAATGAATGACAAAATATATAACAAATCAATCAGTGGTACTTATTGAGTGTTTAGTGGGTGCAGACCATAGTTCTAAGCATTCAGGAAGGTACAATATAATAGAATTGGTAGATGTGTTCATAACCCACAAGGAAATTGCAATCTACAGGGAGATAGTCATTAGAATAAATAGCAGATGGGGGAAATAATAGAGTATTCAGATATTACATACGTGTGGTGGGACTGGGGTATCAAAGTGCTTAAAGTAAACAGTTCTTGATTTAAAAACTGCCAGTTATTCTTATCACTTAAGTTGCAGACAGTGTACTAAAACCACAGACCTCAAATGTATTGTAAAGTCCATATCCATCAACCCACTTCTCAAATTGGTTCAACAACTTTATGCAACAAAAGCCTGGCTCATCTTGAGACAAAACTGGGTACCTTCTGATTTTCTGCTGAAACCTGTTAAAATGAGAAATTTGAATGTTAAGTATGTTTTGTTCTTTACTGGATTTTAGCCTGAGGGTCTAGAGATTGCAAAGTTGGTAGTGGAAGTTTCTAAACCCTATATAATAATAAGAATGAAGTAATGAGCCAAACTTTCAGTAAGTGGAAAATCAGTAAATTAAAGATGTTTTATATACATTTTTATGGTGATTTGTAGTGTTCCAGTAAGAAATCTCATTTCCTTTGGAAGGTGCTATAATTTTCTCATTGAATGAGTAATACTATGTATTTGGTCTCTTTTTAGACAAGTTCTATTATGTTAGTAGTTCCTTTCAATTGGCTAAACATTATGAATAAAATTGGTCTGGCTTTGAGACAGGTATATTAGGTACCTTAGCATAAAATCTTAAATCCTAACTGTGTACTTATATACTCCAGTCTGTAAGTATTATTCATTCCTTCAGTCATCCTAATTTCTCTGATTTCCATGAACTGTCTTTGACCAAACTTGAAAATAGCTTTTTGGTTTACCAACCCAGTGCTGCAGAATTTTTTTTTTTATGTTGTTCAAAGAAAATGCCTGTAACAGAAATGGGAAGATTCATGATTCGATGTGGTCAATTTCTAGGAACAAAATAATAGCGCAGAATAATGATTTCAGAACAATGGCAAATAAGATTGTTTTCATTTTGAAGACTGTTAAATAGGAAAAATGGCATTGACTTAGAAATGAAAGAAAATAACATGACTTGTGACACCATAACCCACCAATTTGAGCAGGTGAAGCCAATAAATTTGTCTGGACTAAAATGTCATTGTCCTTTTGTCCTTCCTAAAGATAATAGTACATCAAGGTTCCCTTTTCAGAATCATTCTGCTTTGCCCTCTCAGTGCCTCATTTTTGATAGTACCTGATTTGTAATCATGTAAGTGCCTAATCTACAGCCCTAGCAACATCTTTTGTTGTGCCATTTTGGGCATAAGGATGGAATGAGGAAAATTTGTGCTGCATTCAGTTGAATTTTTTTTTTCCTGTTATTCAGAAGTTCACTCTTCCCTTGGCTATGGCATTTCATGTCCGCTCCCAGACTTCTCCATCACCGTGGATGGCACGACCATCCTTCCCGTCCCGCAGGCCCGCAATCTCGGTGTCATCCTTGACTCGTCCCTCTTGTTCACCCCACACATCCTATCCGTTACCAAGACCTGCCGGTTTCACCTCTACAATATCGCCAAGATCCGCCCTTTCCTCTCCACCCAAACGGCTACCTTACTATTACGGGCTCTCGTTATATCCCGGCTAGACTACTGTGTCAGCCTTCTCTCTGACCTCCCTTCCTCCTCTCTCGCCCCGCTCCGGTCTATTCTTCACTCCGCTGCCCGGCTCATCTTCCTGCAGAAACGATCTGGGCATGTCACTCCCCTTCTTAAACAACTCCAGTGGTTGCCTATCGACCTCCGCTCCAAACAAAAACTCCTCACTCTAGGCTTCAAGGCTCTCCATCACCTTGCCCCTTCCTACCTCTCCTCCCTTCTCTCTTTCTACCGCCCACCCCGCACGCTCCGCTCCTCTGCCGCCCACCTCCTCGCCGTCCCTCGGTCTCGCCTATCCCGCCGTCGACCCCTGGGTCACGTCCTCCCGCGGTCCTGGAACGCCCTCCCTCCTCACCTCCGCCAAACTGATTCTCTTTCCCTCTTCAAAACATTACTTAAAAATCACCTCCTCCAAGAGGCCTTCCCAGACTGAGCTCCTCTTCCCCCTCTACTCCCTCTGCCATCCCCCCTTTACCTCTCTGCAGCTAAAGCCTCATTTTCCCCTTTTCCCTCTGCTCCTCCACCTCTCCCTTCCCATCCCCACAGCACTGTACTCGTCCGCTCAACTGTATATATTTTCGTTACCCTATTTATTTTGTTAATGAATTGTACATCGCCTTGATTCTATTTAGTTGCCATTGTTTTTACGAGATGTTCTTCCCCTTGACGCTGTTTAGTGCCATTGTTCTTGTCTGTCCGTCTCCCCCGATTAGACTGTAAGCCCGTCAAACGGCAGGGACTGTCTCTATCTGTTGCCGACTTGTTCATCCCAAGCGCTTAGTACAGTGCTCTGCACATAGTAAGCGCTCAATAAATACTATTGAATGAATGAATGAATGAATCCTCTTCTGATTCTTATGCTGCTTTTACAAGGACCAGAGTGGAGTCATGAGCAGAGAGGGTATTGTCAGTGATCCCCGGTAGCAGTGAGGACTCAGAAGGGGTGAAATATTACCACTAGAAACAGGGTAAAACTTCAGTGCAGTAGAGTAGAATAGAACACACTTGCGCTAGAGGCAGGTATGCCAAATAGACTGACTTCGCCCAGTGGAATGAGATTTGCCAGTGCCTGGCCTCGTGAACGTAGTACTGGATATGGACTCACAGTATCTTTGGATAAGTCCCAATTCTGCTAAATATTTCCATGGTTCCCACAGTCTTATGGACAGGACAACAGACGTCTCTACCTGGATGTCTGCCCGCCACCTAAAACTCAACATGACCAAAACTGAGCTCCTCATCTTCCCTCCCAAGCCTTGTCCTCTTCCTGATTTCCCTATCACTGTGGATGGTACGAACATCCTTCCCATCTCAGGCCCGCAACCTCGGTATCATCTTTGACTCGACTCTCTCATTCACCCCACACATACAACCCATCACCAAAACCTGCTGGTCTCACCTTTATAATATCGCCAAGATCTGCCCTTTCCTCTCCACCCAATTGGCTATCTTACTGTTACAGGCTCTCGTAATATCCCGGCTAGATTACTGTATCAGCCTGCTCTCTGATCTCCCTTCCTCCTCTCTCTCCTTCACTCCAGGCTATTCTTCACTCCGCTGCCCGGCTCATCTTCCTGCAGAAATGCTCTGGGCATGTCACTCCCCTTCTTAAAAACCTCCAGTGGTTGCCTACCAATCTCCACACAAAACAAAAACTTCTCACTCTAGGCTTCAAGGCTTTTCATCTCCTTGCCCCCTCCTACCTCTCATCCCTTCTCTCTTTCCACTGCCCACCCCGCACGCTCCGGTCCTCTGCCGCCCACCTCCTCACCGTCCCCCGTTTTCGCCTATCCTGCCGTTGACCCCTGGACCACGTCCTCCCGCGTTCCTGGAACGCCCTCCCTCCTCACCTCTGCCAAAATAATTCTCTTCCCCCCTTCAAAACGCTACTTAAAGCTCACCTCCTCCAAGAGGCCTTCCCAGACTGAGCTCCCCTTTTCCCTTTGCTCCCTCTACCCCCCCCTTCACCTCTCCTCAGCTAAGCCCTCTTTTCCCCCCTTTCCCTCTGCTCCTCCCCCTCTCCTTTCCCATCCCCTCAGCACTGTACTCGTCCACTCAACTGCATATTTTTTCATTACCCTATTTATTTTGTTAATGAAATGTGCATCACCTTGATTCTCTTTATTTACTGTTGTTTTAATGAGATGCTCATCCCCTTGATCCTATTTATTGCTATTGTTCTTGTCTGTCTGCCTCCCCGATTAGACTGTAAGCCCGTCAAAGGGCAGGGACTGTCTCTATGTGTTACCAATTTGTACATTCCAAACGCTTAGTACAGTACTCTGCACATAGTAAGCGCTCAGTAAATACTATTGAATGAATGAATGAGTGAATGAACAGGCTGTATCCCAGTCAACTCCTTGGAAAAGAAAAAGTAGCAGAAGGTGATCCAGGTTGTCAGCTATATTTCTTGGACCTAATATGACCCAGCCTAGCCCAGGCACTGCCAACTTTCTATCAGTGCTTAGAACAGTGCTTGGCACATAGTAAGTGCTTAACAAATACCATCATCATTATCATGAAGAAGCAGTGTTGCCTAGTGGAAAGAGTACAGTTCCTGCTCTGTTTCTGGTCGGGTCACTTAACTTCTCTCTTCTCCCTCTTTCTTTAGACTGAGAGCCCCAGGTAGGATGGAAACTGTGTCTGGTCTACCTTGTATCCACCCCAGTGCTTAGCCAAATGCTTGACAGGAAGTACTTATCAAATGCTGGATAGAGCACTAGCCTGGGCATCAGAGGGACATGGGTTCTAATCCTAACTTCACCACTTGTCTGCTGTTGTTATCTTGGGCAAGTCACTCTACTTCTGTGGGCCCCCGTTATCTCAAAAATGAGGATTAAGTTGGTGAGCTCCATATGGGACATGGACTGTGTCCAATTGGATTATTTTGTATCTATGTCAGTGCTTAGTACAGTGCCTAGAAAATAGTAAGTGCTTAAATATTGATAATAATTATTGTTGTTGTTATTATTCCTACTAGGTCTCAGAACCCAGTGGAGATGAGTGACTCCTGTCTCACTGCAACCTTACCCAGATTGCCAGGGGGATGCTTAAAATAAACCAAGTGCCAGTGGTCCAGTTCCACTACAGTAGCTAGGTTCATCCCAGTAGATGGGTTTGCACAGCTGCCATACTGTTTTTGCCACTTGTCGTGTTTATCGCTGTTTACAAACTTGCCAACTCTTGACAGCTCAATCTTCCTGCAGCTTTAGTTCCTACAGGACATCCTGATTGCCCTTCTGCAGTCTGGTATACATGCTGCAGTGATCTCCCAACAATACAATGATAGAGACTGTGCTTTCCTGGGTCCCTGCTCATTCATTCAATAGTATTTACTGAGCTCTTACTATGTGCAGAGCACTGTACTAAGCGCTTGTAATGTGCAATTCAGCAACAAATAGAGACAATCCCTGCCCAGTAACAGGCTCACAATCTACCTTCTCTGTTTCTTAATTTGTTGATTTACAAACTAGGCAAAAGAAAATCTGTCCTTTATATGCTATAATGATATAGACAAAAGACAGTATGAGTGATACCTCAAACCCTTGTGAAAGAAAAGTTCAATATCAATGAGAAGCATCATGGCAAGAACGTGTATTTGGGAGTCATAGGACATGAGTTCTAATCTACATCTGCTAAGTGACTTTGGGCAAGTCACTTCACTTTTCTGGGCCTCACTTACAGCATCTGTAAAATGGAGATTAAGACTGTGAGCCCCATGTGGGACAGGTACTGTATCCAACCTGATTATCTTATATTACCCCAACACTTAGGGATAGTGCATGGCACATAGTAAGCACGTAACAAATAGCATAATTGTTATTTAAAGGTTTGGAGTGTGCTGTCTTTCATATTAGGTCCCTTGCATTGTTCTGGGAAAGCAAAGTATTTACAAATGGCATTCTTTTAGTGTTTAAAAAATGCATTTATGTCATCTTAAACAATGGGTTGCTTTGAAATGATCTCCAAATTTGTAGTTCAATCTGAAGTTTTTAATTCAGATAGTATTTTCTACCAAAATAATTTCAGTAATTTGAATTGATCAGCATTTGTTTTACTAAAATTTTCCATTCAAGAGACTACATGTAAATCTGTCAACTTGTTGACTGTTTGAGTCAATTTACTAAGGCTAGAGGGAGGATTTTCCTAGAGAGTCTTCTCAGTACATTCTGACTAATAAAAGTATGAAAATTAAACAGCAAACTTCTTCAATAGAATGCACTGTGAGCCCATTTGGGGGCAGGAATTGTCTCTATCTGTTGCCAAATTGTACATTCCAAGGGCTTAGTACAGTGCTCTGCACATACTAAGCGCTCAAAAAAGACTACTGAATGAATGAATAAATGCATGGTGGAAATGACTAGCTGTAAAGTTATTAAGAACCAGTGTCTGCTGATAGTTGTGTTTATCTGTAACTGACTAATGAATGTGGAAAACCTTTCTTTGTTCCTCTTGTAATCTTAGGTCTGCCTTGACTGGAATTTGACAGAAGATGTTACAGCAGCTTTACCGGTCGAAATGGCTAGCTGTAGGGATTGTTTTTGGCGCTGTCTTCTCAATTTGCTTGGGCCAAAACGATGATGGTAAGCCTGCCTTTAGTTTGACCTTTATATTTAACCAGAATCCATGCTGTTCAACTAAAATAAAGGACATAGAAATAACTTCTTCTGATTTTGTACTTCACCTAAAAATTCAGTGGCTCTGTGCCATGTTGTCTCTTTAATGAAGTGATCCTTGCAGAAAGAACATTAGAAGGACTGGGTGTCTTAATAAAGACAGGGAAAGCATCCAGCATAGCCAAAGTATTTGGAAATGTGTGGTTTCTCATAAGACAGTGCAATAAATGTACAATTTCAGAAAAATATGCAAATGAAGTTCAGTTAGAGAGCTGAGAGACTGTGGACAAAGAATAAGCTAAATGTTCCCTGAAGTGTCTGGAGGAGTTGGTGAAGTGACTCAAGTACTGGGGAAAGAGTTGGGTTCTGGGTTGGATACACCCCTAAGACCTCATTCATTAATCTGACTATTGAAGTTTATATTCAGTGTTCAAATAAGAAATATTGATTATAATACCATATTGTTCCAATTTGCTGATATAACCCTCTTCATGCTTTCTAATTTCAATTTTTCTATTCCCTTGAACTATCTTTCTTGTCATTTCTCCACATGAAGTGATTGAAATATGAGAGAATTTTTTCCTCCCCTTGAACTGTAAGCCCCATCTGGGACAGGAATGGTTTCTGACCTGATTGTCTTTTATCTACCTCAGTGCTTATTACAGTGCTTGTCACATAATGAGCACTAAGCAAATTCTGTTGTTGTTACTATAATAATAATAATACTAATTATGGTATTTAGGCACTCAGTATGTGTCAAGCACCGTTCTAAGTGCTGGGGTAGATACAAGGTAATCAAGTTGGCCCTCATGGGGCTCACAGTCTTAATTCCCATTTGACAGATGAAGTAACAGAGGCACAGAGAAGTTGTGACTTGCCCAAGGTCACACAGCAGACAAGTGGCGGAGACAGGATTAGACCCCACTACCTCTGACTCCAAAGCCCATGCTGCTTTGAAGGTTTAATAAACAAATTTGTTGAGTTCAGTAAAGATGGTGATAATAATAATAATGTTGGTATTTGTTAAGCGCTTACTATGTGCAGAGCACTGTTCTAAGCGCTGGCGTAGACACAGGGGAATCAGGTTGTCCCACGTGGGGCTCACAGTCTTAATCCCCATTTTACAGATGAGGGAACTGAGGCACAGAGAAGTTAAGTGACTTGCCCATAGTCACACAGAAGTTAAGTGACTTGCCCATAGTCACACAGCTGACAAGTGGCAGAGCTGGGATTCGAACTCATGAGCCCTGACTCCAAAGCCCGTGCTCTTTCCAGTGTGCCACGCTGCTTCTCTAAGTGCTCATGGTTCTCTAAGTTCTCTAAGTGCTCTAAGTGCTCAATGGTGGATTTGAGTATATCAATTTAGTCATTGAGATTTGCTCAAATAGATGAGGTTTTGGTACCTACCCCACCAAGTGAATATGAGAATTGAGTTATCTTGCAACCATTTTAGAGAAAGCTGTTACACTTAAGGAAATTATTGATGAAGACAGTGTAGCCTAATGGATAGAGAATGGGCCTAGGAATCCGAATGACCTGGGTTGTAATCCCAGCTCTGCTACTTATCTGTTGTGTGACCTTAGGAAAGTCACTGAATTTATCTGTGTCTCAGTTACCTCATCTGTAAAATGGGCATTAAGATGGTGAATCCCATGTGGGACATGTACTGTGTTCAGTCTGATTAGCTTGTCTCTAGACTGTAAACTCAGTGTGCACAGGGATTGTGTCCATTCATTATGTCATACTTTCCCAAGCACTTAGTACAGTGCTCTGCACATAGTAAGCACTCAATAAATATGATTGAATGAATCTACCTCAGTGTTCAATACAGTTCCTGGCACATAATGAGCACTTGACAAATACCATTAAAAAAAGACCCTGATGGAGAAATGAGTTCAAGGGAGTTCAGGAGTGAGTCTGCTATAGGGTACATTAACAAGATAAGAACAAAGTTGTTCCATTTAAATTGGACATATTCTTTACTAAAGCTGGAAAATATACTTCCACAATCAGCAGAAAGAACAACAGATGTATGCTTTTGCAACTGATGTTTTCCTTTGACTTTAAACAGTTTTGTTTTGCTTAATATAACATACATAGTAAAAAAAAGAATATTTTTATAGGTTTTCAAACTTATCCTAATTCATAACGTTAGCATCTATAAAATACTTTCCCCTTAATGCAGCCATATTAATACAGGGAAATGTAAGCCCATAATACCTTCATTCTAGAGAGAGTTAGTTTTCTAGGTAGTCCTCAAGTCTGTATCATGGGGTCCCCTATGTTGATAAATGGGTGTGGAGAGCCTTAAAAGACACAAAACTTCATTTTCATCAGTTTAACCTGATTTTGTAACCTGAATGAATTATGAGTGCTGTTAATCATATACAGAAAAAATTTCCCAAATGGCAGCATCAACGCTTGAGGAAAGGGTAAAATCTGCACTGATGGGAACTGTGCCTTCAGGCATTCTTTGCTTCAGTCAGAGGGTATGGCTATTAAAACCTCACCGCCGACAAGTTGCAGGGCTGGCATTAGAACCCATGTCCTTTAAGTCCCAAGTCTGTGCTCTTGCCACCAAGCCATGCTGTTACTCTATTATTATCATTATTATTACTATCATCTTTAGCCCTGAAAGCTAAATCTCTGCTCACTAACTTCTGAAAAAGTATAGTTAGGGTATAACTTGGGGCTTGTGGGTGCCGGTGCAGTGGAAAGAAGCAGAATGGCCTAGTGGATAGAGTCTGGGCCAGGGAGTCAGAGGGCCTGTGTTCTAATGCCGGCTATGCTACTTGTCTGCTGTGTGACCTTGGGCAAGTCACTTCACTTCTCTGGGCCTCATTTACATCATCTGTAAAATGGGGATGAAGAGTGTGAGCCCCATGTGGGACAGGGCCTGTGTCCAACCTGATTACCTTATAACCACCCCAGTACTTACAACAGTCCTTGGCACATAGTAAGTGCTTACTTAGCAAGAGCCATAATTATTATTATTATTATTATTATTACAACTTGTTCACCAAGGAAAATCTGACCTTGAATCCAAAATAAGGGACAGTTAAATGATTGGTCCTAGAAACAGGGTCTTTGTCTCTGGAAACAATTCCAATCCATTTCATCATCATTGATTTAGAGAAAAATTTTATTACTGACCTCTCAGCAGTCAGCATTCTGAATTTATTCAGGTACTAAAATACACACCCTCTTGAAGTAGTGGGCAGAGGGCTTTAGAGTCCTGGAGCTGGTAGTTAGAACAGAATGACTTAGTGGGTAGAGTGTTGGCCTGGGAGTCAGAAGGACCTGGGTTCTAAAGAGCATGGGCTTGGGAGTCAGACTTCATGGGTTCTAATTCTGTCTCTGCCTCTAATCAGCTGTGTGACTTTGGGTAAGTCACTTGACTTCTCTGTGCCTCGGTTACCTCATCTGTAAAATGGAGGTGAAAACTGTGAGCCCCACTTGGGATGACCTGATTACCTTGTATCTACCCAAGTACTTAGAACAGTGCTTGGGATATAGTAAACACTTAGCAAATGCCATCATTATTATTACTAATCTCAACTCTGCCACTTGTCTATTGTATGACCTTGGGAAAGTCACTTAACTTTTCTGTGCCTCAGTAACTTCTATAAAATGGGAATTAAGACCATGAGCCTCATGTGGTACATGGAGAGTGTCCAACCTGATTAGCTTGTTATCTATCCCAGTGTTTAGAAGAGTATCTGGCACATAGTAAGCAATTAATAAATATTGAAAAATAAGGCAGTCAGAAGAGCTTGGACATTAGAGGCAAAGAGACTCATGAAAAACCTGGCCATTGCCAGAATGTTTCTGCTAGTCCCTTCCTGCCTCTCTTACCCTTAACTTTCATGGACAGTCTTTGCTTCTGGCTCTTTTGACTTTCCACTGAGAGCATTAGTACAACTCTTCACTGGTCAAGAACTCCTCAGGGATATATAAAACAGGAATTCTAATGAACTCACATTCTTGCTGTATTTTTTAGCAAATCATGTTAGGTATCATGATATCTAAACCCTCTAAACCTTTAACCTTCATATCAAGGATATAATTCCACTAAATACTTCAGTTGTAATATTCCTTTTTCAATTAACCTCTTTAAAAGGGGAAAAAAATCAAACATTTCAAAAAGATTTTCCCAGAAAGACTGTCCCTTAAGTAATCAGAACTTTCTGTTGTTTCTTTCTTTCTCTCTAGATATATTTGATATTCATGGTACGTAAGCAAATGAGTAGCTTCCCTCTTTTTCTGTGTAACATTGTTGTGACTTTCACCCTGCTATGTTATCTAGTTGCTGTCAAGAACAGTTAAGAATGTGAATTGCTGTTGCGCTTTATGTGGCTGAGTGGACTGACCTGCACATAGATGAGATGATTTGACTTTATCCAAAACGGTTTTCAAAAGAGCAGCACTTAGCCGGTTTCCTGGTCTTCAATAGGCCAGACTCTTCAGGGACCACTTCATGCGCCATGATAGTAACTAATATAAAATCCACCAAGTGATCCCTAACAGAGACATGCTAATTTGTTAAATGTTTACTTCCAGTAGAGCTAGCTGAAAGCAGTCTGCATCCTAAGAACTGTTTTGGTTAATGTCGAAATGCCTTTCTCATAGAAAAAACTGTGGTTCTTGTATATTTGTTTACAGAAGTGACTCCAGGGAGTAATTTCAAATATCTGTTAAGTACCTGTTAAAATGATGCTGGTCTCCATTGCTTTCAAAACAATGGAGATGAGCATCATTTTCGTATTTCGACATTTCAAATCTAACAGAAAATTCCAAACCCTGTAATCTAAATGATTTCATGCCACAATCAGGACACCTACATTTATGGACTAAGTGTTTATTTACAAAGTATGTAGTGTGATTTTCCAGAGATTTCCCATTTCTTTCTAGCACTTGGTGTGTAACTGGTTTAAACTCTTAGATTATGAGCATTATATGGGAAGGGAGTATATCTGATTATCTTGTCTATACTCAGTGCTTAGGACCCTGCTTGATGCACTGTTACCACTTTATAAATATGATTACTACTTTTTTATTATCAGTATCCAAAACAATGACCCAGACTTTGCTGATGTGGGTCTCAAATTGCTATTGGCTAGTGCTTTAAAAATATCTTTTCAGGAATGTTTCAGTGATTTAAAGGGCTCAAAATAGGTACCCGGCATCACCTTAGACAGATGGTCTAGGATAGATAATAGAGTAGATTTAAGCTCCTGTGACAGCACTAAGTAGTAAATTTCGGCCACTTGTCTTTTATGTGACCTGGGGCAAGTCACTTAATTTACTTGGGCCTCAATGTCCTCATATGCAAAGTGGGGATTAAGATTATGAGCCCCATGTGGGACATGGACTATGTCCAACCTGATTACTTTGTGTCTACCCCAGTGCTTAGAACAGTGCCTGATCCATAACAGTAAACGCTTAACAGATACCATAAATAAAAGTCTGCCTATTCAAAAAAAAAAAAAATCTAGACCTACACTTTAGGCTATTAGCCCCTTGTGGTCGGGGACTGTGTCTGTTATATTGTGCATGGCATAGTGGATAGAGCAAGGGCCTGGAGGTCAGAAGGTCATGAGTTTTAATCCTGACCACCGTTTGTTTGCTGGGTGACCTTAGGCAAGTCACTTCACTTCTCTGAGCCTGTTACCTCATCTGTAAAATGGGAACTGAGACTGTGAGCCCCATGTGTCCAACCCAATTTGCTTATATCCACCCTGGTGTTTAGTACAGTGCCTGGCACATATTAAGCACTTAACGAATACCACAATTATTATTAATAATATTATTATTACTCTCTCAAGCACTTAGTACAGTGCTGTGCACACAGTAAGCACTGAATAAATATGATGGATTGAGTTTGTCCACCAGAAAACCCTGTGAGGTATTCACCAGGCACTAGCATTGAAAACAAAGGATTCCCTGGCTTGTCTCTTCTGAATGGGTAGAGTGCATCAAGATGAGTAGTTCTTTCTACATTGCATACAGAAGTAACATGGCCTAGTGGAAAGAGTAAGGGCTGGGATCAGAGGACCTAAGTTCTAATTCCATTACTTGCCTGCTGCTGAGTGATGATGGGAAAGTTCCTTAACTCCTCTGGGATTGTTTCCTCATCTGTATCCTTCCCTCTTCAGCAGTGAGCCTCATATAGGAAAGCATGGTGTTCCACCAGATTATGTTGCATCTATCTCAGGGTTTGGTGAAGTGTTTGGCACATAGGCAGCATATAACAAATAACCGAAGCACTAATTATGATTAGTACTACGCTGCCACTTCAAACATTGACAGGAACTCAAGCCCTGTCCCTTTTCCATGTGGCCCTACAGATGAGAGATTATAGTGCTATCTCCTCCCACTACTTGCAAATTTTTGTCTCCATCCTTCATTAGACTGTAAACTCTTTGTGGTCAGGGAACATGTGTCTTGCTTTTGTTGTATTTTTCCAGTGCTTTAGTAATTCAGTGCTTTTCAGTAAGTATTAAATGTTTACCACTTATTGTGATGCTAAGGGAATGCAGATCAAGTTAAAGAATGGGGTGACCAGTGGTGGGATATACTGGCCAAGGATATACTGATGGCCAACAAATTATGGACATTTTCCCTATATTTATTTTGCCCTAAATTGACAACCACTGCACTTCTGAAGAGTGTTAAATCTCATGATGAGTGAGACTGGGATTTCTTTACTGACATATATTGGATAAAGGGTAGCATTATTAACCCTCATGTATCAGGGGCACTTAAAAGCAATAATAAATTTAAAAAGCCAGCCAGGATCCAGGTTCTATTTATAGCACAATCCTGGTAACCATGGCTGAAATAGTTCCCAGACAGAATCAATTACCAGCCATTGGTTGTGGTATTCCTTAAGTACTTACTAAGTGATAAGTACTGTAATAATTGGAACAGATGCTAGATAACCAGATCATAGTTCCCTGCTCCACATGGAGCTCACAGGGTAAGTTAGATGGAGAGGCAGTGTAGCCTAGTGGATAGATAAATCACAGGAATTATAAGCCTTAGAGTCAAAAGGACCTGTGTTCTAGTCCTTGTTTTGCCACAGTCTGCTGTGTGACCTGTTATGGATTTTTATCAGAGAATCGACTCTGATCTCGCAATCGCATGAGAGGGTTTCGTGACCTTGGTGTAGAAATGAACAGACTCAAGAGAGCGAGCCGAGAGAGCAAGAAAGGGCAGTAAGTGGCTGCCACCCATTCACCCCACGGGGTACAAGTGACCAACAGCCCTGAGCCATACCGAACCTGGTACCTTTATTTGCAAGAATTTCTGCGTTCCACTTGACGGCAACTCTTCCCCGCACACCCAAAATCCCACCGAGCCCCCTTGTGTTGGCCGGAACTCCACCTTCCATTCAGAACCAGTTCTTAGGAGTGGTAATGTAATTGACACATCGTTACCCAAATTTAACTGATTGATCTACCACAAGATGGAGAATAAATGGAGACAGGATGTCTAGCCGAGTATTGGAAGGAGATAGAATGGAGACAGGATGGTCAATTGCCTAATACAATATGCGAAGGAGACACAATAGAGACAGGATGGTAAATCGTCCAGTACAGACCTTAGGCAAGTCACTTAACTCCTCTGTGCCTCAGTTACCTCATTTGCAAAATGGGGATTAACACTGTGAGTCCCATGTGGGACAGGGACTGTATCCAATCTGAATGCCTTGTATTTACCCCAGCGCTTAGAACAGTGTCTGGCACATAAGAGCATTAACAAATGACGTTTTAAAAAATGCACTGAACCTCCATATTACTTATGAGGAAACTGAAGCGTAAGTGACTTGCCCAAGGTCAAAAAGCAGGAAAGTGGCAAAACTGGGATTAGAATCCAGATTCTCTAATTCTCAGGCCTCTGGTCTTTACACTAGACTACATACTATTCCAATGTCAAATCAATATCACAATTGAAAAGAATGTAGGAGGATATTCCAATGGAGATTTATCAATTGATAGTAAAGTTTTGCATATATACAGACTGATGCAGAAACCCTTCACCATATTCTCAGGCCAGGCTCCAAAGCATATGTGCATTTCTTCTCTGACACTTTTTTTTGCTTGTTAAAGGTATGGAATCATAAATCCTCAAATAAGACCCCAAAGAACCTGGCCTATTTTCCACATATATTGCTTAAAGATCAACATTTGTGTCCCTAAAACAGACTGGGGACAAAGCCAGGAGAGATTTTTTCCATCAGCATCCAGAGCAGGCAGCAGCAGATAGAAAAAGATATGGTGTCTATGAAGTCATTAATGAAGACTTTAGCTCTACTTCAAAGTACAGTCCTCCCAGAAAGCCGCTATAGCCTCTGGGAAATGTAGGGAAACAGGTCCTTTGTGTCCTGGGAAATGTATTATTTTCTCTCTTCTTGCAATGTATTTCCCAGCCAAATTGCAACCACTCCCTTGGAGAGTTGAAAAATCACATGATTCTTATCCGAAGTCTGCAAGTGACCCATCTGTCTGGCAAAGAATACAATTGAATCATTCTTATTCCCGTACAAGGGAATATTTCATTAATGACAGGAATACCATAATAACCCTTTGAAAATAGCTTCTCACACTGAGGAAGAGGAGTCCCTTTGAAAATCAGCCAAACTGTACAGACAGTGCCTTAGCTATAATTTTTGAACAAGTAATAGCCACTGTCAAATATATGAAAAGTGATAAAACACCTGGATCTAATAGCATTCCTGCCAAACTCTGTTAAGAAAGAGGGTACCTACAATCTTCAGACATATTGAAAAGGTCTTCCTTAAGAAATGAAACACTGAAGAAGTGCCCACAGGCCCTCAATTTTTTTACTATCATTGCCACCGTCAAGAAGAAGAGTGAGGAAATTGACTATGCAGATTCTTTAGGTATCATATTGTTTCCCATTGCTGGCGATATTCTAGTCAGAATTCCTCTGGATGAGCTACTTTCCAAGTGCTTAGTACAGTTCTCTGTACACAGAAATCGCTCAATAAATACAATTGAATGAATGAATGAATGAATGAATATAGTTAACCATGAAGTGAGTTGCAGGGCAGCTTCAGACCTAAACCCAGCTCAGTGAAAGTTTTCTTTTCAGCACACAAGGTAAAGGAACCATTTGACACATTCCCTGGACCTACCTTTTGTAACTGCAAAGCAAATTTGCCTAGCTTGAGATTTCAACTATATTCTCAAGCTACTCCATGAAATACGATCAGATGTCAGAATTGAAGTTGCCCAATCTAACCCTTGACCCTTCACTCTCAGAATAAAACAACGATTGGCTAGTGGTCCATCCTGCCATAATTGATGATATGACAAGAGATGTGGAAGCTGTCATCAGGATATGTTTCTGATATGCTGATGACTACAGTTTTGTTGCATATAAGCAGGCATTATGGATATATTTCATATGATCACAAACATTATTTTTCTCTGAAGTACGCAGAATCCCCTGAAAGTTAAGAATAAATAACATTGAATATTAACTTTCATTTCTCCCATGAACATTGTGAGGTAGATGAAATGAGAAAGATTTTACATAATTATATTAGCAGTCCTCTTTACATGGTTCCAGTAAGACCTTATTTAGAATAAGACTATTAAGGTAAAATCCCGGCTCGGCCACTTGTCAGCTGTGTGACTTTGGGCAAGTGACTTCACTTCTCAGTGCCTCAGTTACCTCATCTGTAAAATGGGGATGAAGACTGTGAGCCCCACGTGGGACAATCTGATTCCCCTGTGTCTACCCCAGCGCTTAGAACAGTGCTCGGCACATAGTAAGCGCTTAACAAATACCAACATAACTCAATAGAATTAGCGATGTACGCTGCTGCGGAGAGCAGGGCTGACTGCAGAGGGTGAACCTAATATGTCAGTTGTGATTGTGGGGGATACAAGGGTTACACACTTACTGACTGCTAGAATCAGGGGAAAAGGAGGTAGTTTAAGGGTGAATGGAAGCCAGTCCCATTAGAATCTGCTAATCCTGGGGTTTGTTATGTGCATAAATAATAACGATGCACATAGACATTTTTTATCACAAATATGTCTTCATATTCCTTCAGTATTCTAAACAATTTCCCTCTCAAAGTAATGCTTACTGTACAAGAATTTTAATTCTGACTTACCTTTCAATTGATTGGGCATTGATATGAGGTAATTAGTACCGAAGACAGGTGGATTTTAAACAGGCTTTTAGCCCGACAATATTAATATTCATAGATCTAGGTGTTCTTTGAAGCCTTGCCTGTATTTTGTGTTCATTGCTTTCCGAGCATTCTGTTTTCTATCACACCAAATTCTACAACAGAAAGGAAGAGCATTACATTTAATGCGGTTAATATTTGATCAAAGCAAAGAAACCCCTCCAACACACCCCAACCCTGACATTTCAGTGGAAAGAGCACAGACTGGGGAGTCAGAGGTCATGGGTTCAAATCCCGGCCCTGCCGCTTTTACAATGCTCTGCACACAGTTTTCAATAAACAAGATTGAATGAATAAGTGACTCCTGAAAGAAGTGTGATTTTAGTGACTTTGGGCAAATCACTTAAATTCTCTGTGCCTCAGTTACCTCATCTGTAAAATGGGCATTAAGACTCCGAGCCCCATGTGGGACCACCTGATCACCTTGTATCCTCCCCAGCGCTTAGAACAGTGCTTTGAACATAGTAAGCACTTAAATGCCATCATTTTTTTTCTGTGAGCCTCTTATCTGACCTGTTCCTGCTGTACCAACCACCAAAAAGTCAGAGCTTTGAGGTTAACACTACAGTAGCTTCTCTAATTCCTGCTTATGTGACTAGAAGAATCAATGAACTGCATTTATTGAGTGTTTACTTGGGAGAGTACAGTATAGCAGAGTTGGTAGAGATGTTCCCTGCCCATAATGTGCTTAATAGTCTAACGGGGGAGAATTTCAATATCCAGCAACATTTTACGATCAATAAATCAACCAGATCATTTAAAAACTATTAATGTATTCCAGAATGCCAGTGTAAAACAAGTAGGTGAAAAAGGGCTTTAGAAAAAGAAAGGCTTTGGATAGCTATGGTGCTTGAAAGATTATCATTTAATTTGCTTCCGATTGGCATTTTTGGTGATGCTGATACTTACCCCTGAACTTGTGGTGGAGGAGGGTGAGAGGAAAAAAAAAAAGTCTAATGAAATGTTAAAAACGGTGTTGTCTGACTTAATTTTGGCATAATGTTTTCAGTTAGGAAAAATCATGCTATGGATTTTTTTATTCACCAATGAGACTGTCCTCCCAAAATGACACTTGAATATACAGTGCACATATATAGAGCCAGCATGGTCGAATAGAAAAAGCACAGGGCCATGAGTCAAGAGAACTGGATTCAAGTTCTGGCTTTTCCACTTGCCTGATATGTAACCTTGGCAAGTTCAAATTTCTCTGTCCCTCACTTTGATTATCAGTAAAATGGCAGACAGCAACCATGTCCGATGTGATAACAGTGTTTTTACCCCAGGGCTTAGCAGAGTGTGTGGTACCTTTTTATTATTAGAGTACTTTGAAGTTTTTTCACCATATTCGAAAGAAAAAGTCTAAATTGCAAGCTCTTCTGAAATTTCCTGGGCTAGTGAAATGACCTTTTTTCTTTTACAACAGTTTTGTTTTTCCCTTTAACATTTATAACTTGACAGTGGGATACGGCTGGTATTGAAACTGAAACCTTCAAATTATCCATCAGCCACAAAATGCCCCAAGGGTACCCTTTATGACCTGAAAAATCACTTCTGGGATAAAAACAAAGGAAAATTTCAAAGCATCTTTATTCGTTTCTAGTAATCTTGGCTGAGGGACACTCCAGCTCACAAGCAGGGCTCCTCTCAAGTCACCCTACTCACATTGCCTTACTCTTGTCTTTCTCAACACTGACATCTTTGCTCATGTCTTTCCTTCTGCCTGGAAGTCCTTTCCCTTCATATCCAGCAGACTACTACTCTCCCAATCTCCCAGGCTATGCTAAAATCACTTCTTTCAGGAGTCACTCATTCATTCAATCTTGTTTATTGAAAACTAACAATGTGCAGATCGTTGTACTAAATGCTTGGGAGAGTCTTGTCTTACGCTGTCAAGTCATTTCCGATGCACAGAGACTCCATGGACACATCTGACCCAGAAAACCCCACTTTCCATCTGCAGTCGTCGTGGTAGTGTATCTATAGAGTTTTCTTGGTAAAAATACAGAAGTGGTTTACCACTGCCTCCTTCCACGCAGTAAACCTGAATCTCCATCCTCGAGTCTCTCCCATGTTGCTGCTGCCCACTACAGGTGAGTTTTGACTTGTAGCAGATTGCCTTCCACTCACTAGCCACTGCCCAAGCTAGGAATGGAATGGTTATGCCTCCTTTTGACTCTCCCTCCTGTAGCTGAGACTAGTAGAGTACTAGAAATTCTCTAGGTGCTCTCCTGAGATGGGGTTTGGGAGAGTACAATACAAAAATAAACACACACAGTCCTTGCCAACAACAAGCTTACAGTCTAGAGGGAAGGAGACAGCAATACAAATGAATAAATTGTAGATATGTACATAAATACTTGCCTCTGGGAGCGGGGAAGAACAAAGGGAGTAAATTAGGGCAATGCAGAAGGGAGTGACAGAAGAGGAACTTAGGGGTTTAGTCTGGGAAGGCCTCTGGAGGGGATGTGCCTTCAGTAAGGCTTTGAAGGGGGAAGAGAGTGATTGTCAGATTTGAGGGAGGAGGGCATTCCAGGCTAGAGGCAGGATGTCAGCTAGGGGTTGGTGCTAAGGTCAAGATACAGTGACAAGGTTAGCTTTAGAGGAGTGAAGTGTGTGGGCTGTGTTATAGAAGAGTAGTGAGGTGAGGTAGAATGGAGTAAGGTGGTGGAGTGCTTTAAAGCCAGTGGTGAGGAATTATTTTTGATGTAGAAGTGGATGGGAAACCACTGGAGTTTTTTGAGGAGCAGGGTGACATGTCCTGAACGTTTTTGTAGAAAAATGATCTGGGTAGCTGAGTGAAGTGTGGCCTAGAGTGGGAAGAGATAGGAGGCTGGGAGGTCAGCAAGGAGGCTGATCCAAAAATATACGTGAGTTAGGATGACTCATTCTAATAATGTCATAGCAGTTTGGATGGAGAGGAATGGGTGGATTTTAATGATGGTGTGAAGGTGGGACCGACAGGACTTAAGTGACGGATTGAATATTTGGGTCAAATGAGAGAGAGGAGTCAAGATAATAACCAAGGTTATGGGTTTGTGAGACAGGAAGGATGGTAATGCCATCTACAGTGATGGGAAAGTCAGATGGAGGTCAGGGTTTGAATGGGAAGAGGAGGTCTTTTTTGGACATGTTAAGTTTGAGGTGACAGGAGGACATCCAAATACAGATGTCTTGGAGGCAAGAGGAAATGCAAGACTACAGAGAGGGAGAAAGATCAGGGCTGGAGATGTAGGTTTGCATATCATTCATATAGAGGTGGTAGTTGAAGTCATGGGAGTGAATGAGTTCTCCAAGGGAGTGGTTGTAAATGGAGAATAGAAGGGGACCCAGACCTGAATCTTGAGAGGACACCCCCCCCCCCTCAAGTTAGGGGGTGGGAGGAAGAGGAGGAGCCTGTGAAGGAGATAGGAGGAGAACTACGAGAGGGAAGAATCAGCAGAGACATGGTTGGATAATGTTTCCAGGAGAAGGGGGTGGTCCACAGTGTTGAAGCACCTGAGAGGTTGAGGAGGATTAGGATCCCTGACTAATTGTTCATGTGCCCACTTGATTTCCCCCCATACAGTTTACCAGGAATGTATCTTAACATTCATGTCCCCATTAGATTGTAAGCTTCTTGAAGGTAGGGATTATGTCTACTAACTCTACTGAAATTTCCTGAATATTTAGAACAGTACTCTGCTCATGGAAAGAGCTGAATAAACACTATTGCTTTATTAGTGACAAACACTTCTATTAGGTAATAGTGCTTGGCACATAGCAAGTGCTTAACAAATACCATTATTATTATTATTATATGTGTAAACTGCAACTATTTTCTGGATTTATCCTTGACTGCCTAGTCTGCTTGTGTGCATGTATCTATGTATACTACTTATATATACATATGTATATATATATACATGCATATACTTATATTTCTATCTATATATTTGTATGTGCCAGACTACTTGCTCAGTCATTGAGCTGGTACTGGTAATTCCAGCCAATAGCTAAGGATTTGTTATATTTTCCCAGAAGGATTTGAATGGGTTCAATTTGGGGAACTTCCTGAAAGATTGGGTAGCAAAAGACCCTAACTGAAATTCCTTTCTAATCTACTCCCAAACTGAGCTTTATTTGATTCTCCCATTGCTTGTGACCTGGAGCATATCCCACCTGTTGGCAGGGCTAGGATACCTCCAGAAAATATGGAGTTCAGAGTGCTTGCCAATTGTGCTGTGAAAGATCAACATTTCATTGCATATCCAGTGTAATGAATTAAACTGTGCTAACTTTAGTTTTCAGGTATTTAACTCTTCAGAGCATCACTGATGGAAAATGTGGGACCACTTGGTGAGGGTGTGGAGCAAACATGAGTTCCGACAGGGGGAGCATCAAGTATACTGGGCTAGTGAATAGAAAATGAGCCTGGAAATCAGAAGTACCTGGTTTCTAATCCTGACTTTGCCACGTGCCTGCTGTGTGACCTTTGACAAGACTCCTTAACTTCTCTGTGCTTCAGTTACCTCATTTGTAAAATGGGAGATTAATGCTGTGAGTCCCTTATGGGAAATGGACTAGGTCCTACCTGATTAGCTTGAATCTCCCTCAGTGAGTACAGTGCCTGGCACATAGTAAGGGTTTAATAAATACCATTAAAAAACAAAACAAAAAAACAAGTATTCAGGAAAGACAGGTTTCTTGGAATGTAATCAAGCTTAGTAAATGACTTAGGGGTGACTTGAATGGTAATTTAAGTACATAATATAAAGGCCAATTCAAGTTCTCTAGGAACTATATTTGCTTGCTGATACAATTCCTTTTAGATAATGGGTTGTTCGTCCTTGAAATAATGTCTCCCTTGCACATTTCCTCCTCCTCCTACCCCTTCTGACACACTTAATTGGTAGAAGCCATTTTTTAGCTATTGCTCTGGTGGTTCAGTTATGCTGCTGGCTACTAATAGTGGAATTGCTGCTGTCTCCAAGGTTATCACCCATCTAATGATTTTGCTGTAATGCTCAGTTTAAAGTAACCTCCGCTGCCCCAAAGGACTCCACTTTACTGGAGTCTGACCTATGTCTGCTCAGTGAACAGTCTTTATTAAGCATCTTTAGTGAATAGCAGAAGGAAAGGAATGTGTAGAGGTTGGACAAAGGATAATTTTTTAACAAATCCAATTGTAAACATAAACAAGGAATATCCCAGCTGGAGAGGAGGGAATTATAAGACTGAAGCACTTTTACCCACATGATCATTTCCATGTCTAAAATTGCTCCAAAATAGCTTTTGTGAGTTTATCTTGCATACAGCCAAGTCTTTTCCCACCCTCACATCCCATAACCTCACCTCTAAATGACTAGAATATATGAGTTTGCTTGTGTGTTCATTCAGTTGTAAGCTCCTGAGGAAAGGGACCATGCCTTCTGATTTTATTGTGTACTCTCAACTGTCTTGATCTCTGAATTCTGGTGGTAAAGATGACAGTGAAGGAGACCTGGCTCTCACTGTCACTTAAAGAAGACAGAGATTTACTTTGTCTACAGATTCTTATAGCTACTCACAACCTCCCCATTCTATTTGTGAAAACTCATATTAATCTCTATAATTAGGATGTGACACAGTTTTTAGCTAAAAGTGATTCAATTATTGAATACTGCAGAAGATGATATGTTTGATGAGGATGTAAATTGAACATATTTTTGTTGGTGCTTGCTACTTATCTGATCAAGTGCAGCTTGAAAGCCCAAATCTGTTAGGAAGAAATGTGTTGCCATTGATCACAGTACCTCCTATCTGAAAGATGCAATAATATTAGATTCCCAAATTACTTGAAAAATGATAATCAGTTAATTATTTAATCAAAAGTGGAAAGAGTGTGACTAATGAAAAGAACAGGAAATTGGGAGTCAGAGGATTGGGACTCTCATTTAAGTTATACCACTTGCCTGCTGTGTGACCTTGGGCAAATCACTTAACTTCTCTGTGCCTTGATTTTCCTCATCTGTAAAATGGGGATTAAATCCTACTCCCTTCTCCTTAGATTATGTGGGATCCAATTATCTCTTATCTACTCCACTGCTTAGTCCAGTTCTGGGGAAATACTAAGTGCACAGTGAACATTATTATTATTATTATTATGTAAGTAATCATAATAAAGTCAAATTCAGGGAATATTTAGAAGAACCGGATGCCAATAAGTAGTTGAATCTCAACACCAGGTGATATAGGCCATTCCTTCCAAACACAAATAAAACGCAATCTCTGCACTGAAAGCTTTTTAGATTTGGATAAAAAATAGTAAATCAAAAAATATTTTATGCAACATATTTTATCTGTGGTTTTTAGTGTCATTTGCACACTAATAATAGAGTCAGTTTGGAAATTAAAAGCCAGAGATTCATAATCTCTGCACCCTATTGCTAAGGAAACCATTTGCAAACCACTTTTCTTGTGCATTGGTTTCATCATTTTTAAAAAGGTAAGCAATAATTCTGACTGCTTTCATGGGACTCCTGTGAAGAATAACTGATAACTGATGAGGAAGTACTTTGCAAATACAAAATGATACATGACTTAGCATAAGACCCCTCAGAGACAGGACACTGCCAAACACCATCATTTCAACATTTCAGCACCATCATCAGTTGCTTTAGAACCAGGGATGCACAGGAGACCATTGCCATTATGAGAAAGCAGGCATGATTTGCTGCTGATGGAGTTCATTTGGAATACCAGAAAAGGAAGGCTGCTCACAAGGCAACTGTCCATTATCAGCTGATGTGCCTCAAAATGATGAATATTAATGGAGAGAGAAAAGACAAGGAAGCATGAATGTCCTTTGGGAGATTGACAAGAGTTAATGACAAAAGGGCATGATTACATACCAAAGCTATGAAGTCTAGTTCATCCTGCCTTTAGAGCTGCTTTATTAATGTCAACTGCAGTCTATCCTTAATATCAACTGGCAAGACAGGATCAACAGTACAGAGAGCAACTTACTTTCACCAGGCAGGACAGTAGGGTGCATAAGAAGCATATGTAAGGTATCCATATTTTCCTATTGGAAAAAAGTGAATGAACATATCAGAGTATATGGTATTTATCTCAGGGAATATGCATTTGGCCTTGTATCGACTCTAGTGCTTAGTATGGAGCTTTGCCCAGAGTAAATGTTCTACAAATACCACAATTATTAAGGAATAATTATTGAAGTAGTGGAGAAGCTTTGAGTTGGGGAAGAGGAGGGAGAAGAAGAGGGTTCTGTGTCAGTGGAGCTGAAATTATTTCTGCTCAAATTTCTCCTCAAATTTAGTGAATTTGGCTGGGAAGTAGTCTTGCCTCATCTTTCCTAGTGCACCTCTCCAGTTTTCTGCCTGCAGTGTATCCCTGCATCCTGATCATGTTCCTCTGAATATCTGTACTGGAAATATGGCTTTTAAAAATATTTCTGAAAGGAAATTTTCAAAAGAATTCTGGATTTTGATATCCTTCCTGAATTGAGCTACAAATAATGTCTGAGGTGTAATTGTATGGGATATTTGAATATATGAACAGATTGTTTACAGATGGATTGATTTATATTGAGATGCTACATTAGTTCAGCAGGTGGAATGAAAAAAATTTCCATTAAATCACTAAAATGTCAATTAAATATTTGATGAGCTATCCATTGAGCTATTTCAAAGGTTTTACATCAACTTAATGAGTTTATTTGGGCACATGAATTTGAAATGAGCAAGAGAATAAATTATTATATCCATATGTCAGAAGTATTTAACAAAAATGCCTCAACATTTCTCTTTGCTTCTTCCCTTTATTTTCCTTCATAGTTAAACTCCAAAGTATTTTGCAGCTTTAAAAAACAAAAAATTAAAAAAAAACCCTTAAATCTTGATATTCCTTATGATCTCTTCACCTGCAATTTCACTTTGTTCCATTTATATAGCAGTGGAACCCTGGTGTAAGTGAGGTAAATATCTATTGGCAACAATATGACAATCATCTCAGTAATGTGAGTTAGCCTCTTAGGGACATCCTGAGCACTGGTTTCTTTCCTTTCCCTAGTAATGGCATTTTTAGTGGGTTTTTTTTTTCTCCTTAATTATTCATAGATCAGGACCAATAAAGAACACAGATTTGACTACTGCATGATATGTAGTGACTAGATCAATCAGTCATATTTAAGTACCTGCTGTGTACAGAGTACTTTACTAAGCACTTGGGAGAGTACAACACAGCTATATAATAGGCACATTATGTCCTGCCCACAATGAGCTAGGGTAGAGAAATCAGGTCATGTGATAAAAATGAATCATACTTTAGAATTTCATTTACATAACATTCAAATGGAGATTAGTTGACAGGGATTTACCTTTAAGTAGTTGGAATTGATGAAATAATTTACAAGATTCAGCCGTCTATCACATCTAAGCAGTCTTTAACAGATGGCCCTGACATTTTTTGTGAGAAAGCAGACGAGTGGCCTGATGGAAAAAGAACAGGCTTGGGAGTTAGAGGTCCTAGGTTATTATCCTGATCCACCACTTGCTTGTTGTGTGGTCTTGGACAAATGGATTAATTTATCTCAGTTTCCTTATCTGTAAAATTGGAATTAAACACCTGTTCTCTCTTCCATTAGGCTTTGAGCATCATATGTGACAGGAACTGTGTCCTATCTGACTATCTTGAATCTATTCCAGGGATTTAAACAGTGCTTGACACATTAAGTGCTTAACAAAAACCACAAAATTAAGGAAGCACTATTGAAGGAGTGAAGAAGCATCAACTTGGACAGGAGAAGTGAGGGTCCCATGACTGTAGAACCAAGACTGCAGGAACAAACTCCTAATCAAATTTATTGAATTTGTCTGAAGCCCCATCCCATCTTTTCTAGCCTAGTTCCCCTGTTTCCACAGGAGTACTTCCTCGCTTTCCCTGCACTCCCCTCTCAATAAGAGATATTTTTGTAATATTATTTATTTGGAGAACTCAAACATAGTGGACCTCACTACTAGTAAGTTGTTTTTTTTCCCTTAGTTTTACCAACGTGCAAGGGAGTGATGCATACACACACTCACTCTCTCTACCAAGGGTCCAATACCAGTCTATGGTCAAAGAAGCCCATTCTGCCAGTGCTTCTTCTTTCTGCTTCCAAGTGCTGTTCTCCTGCTGCAGGTAAGTCCCTCTGTGCCTCCTGTGAGAAACTGTGGCTTCCTTTAGGTGCCCCTTTGCAATTCAAAGGGACCACCATTTATATGCCTTCGGTGTGGCAGCTGGGGCTTTAAATGGCAGTCATTGACTGGTCCAAGTCTGTTAGCTGGTAGAACAGGGAAAGAAAGCCCTGTGTTTCTCCATGATCTGCCCCCCACAGGCCCACAATCACTGCCTCGACTAAAGCCTATCAGTGCCTTAGCAAATTCTCTTCCTTGTTGTTGTTCACAGGATCACAGTCCATCACTAAAAAGGCAGGTTGTCGTGGACTCACCACATTCCATCTTTGATCCTGTCGATCAGCAACACTCTCATTTATACTCATCCAAGGTACAGTTGAGGGGGAGAATTTACATTGATCACCACTCATGAGTACCTTAATGTCACCATCAATCCCTTCTTTAGGGATGGCTCTAAACTGGTAATATAATAATCCAGCAACTATATGAACTATCACACGTGAGTGGTGATCAATCTCACCCTCAATCCCTTCAACAGGGGTTTTATTACACCGGTAAACCCAACAACTATAAAACAGTCTTCAAACAAGAGGGAAAAATGTTATCACATATTCAGTAATCAATATCACTGTCAATCCCTTTAATAGGGATATTTCTACATTAGTAGTATAACACTGGGATGTAGGGTTTTCTCCATTTCCTCCTTATGCTTTGGCTCTCCCATTTAGCTGAGCAACAGCAAGAACAATAGGAGGGATCTGAGGAGAGTCCTTGCATCCCCACAAAACAACAAACTGTGGGATTCTATTTGAATTCACAAATTATTTCTATTACCCGTGGTTGTAAATAGACAAAATCAATTTTAGAACACTCTTTCCACCCACACACTCTTATAGTTCATGGCTCATTGCCACCCCAACACTGATGCCCAAATCCTTTCGAGATTAGGTCTTCTGGTGGGAATGTGTCTTTTTCTTTCATGGCTTGAACTCCAGACACGTGCTCTGTGAAACAACTGAGCAGTGTGGTCTGTGTTCGAGCCAGTGTGTCCTGCTGGGCTAAAATCTAGGAAGTTACAATCTTAATCATCGAGGTCCTACGTCCTAACCCTGACCTGGAATGCCCTCCCTCTTCACATCCGCCAAACTGACTCTCTTCCCCTCTTCAAAGCCATACTGAGAGCTCACCTCCTCCAGGAGGCCTTCCTAGACTAGGCCCTCCCTTTCCCTCTGCCCCTCCTCTCCTCTCCCCTACTCCCTCCCTCTGCTCTACCCCCCTTCCCCTCCCCAGCGCACTTGTGTATATTTGTATATATTATTTTACTCTATTTTATTTACCTATGATTTTATTTATTTTGATGGTATTTATGCCTGACTACTTGTTTTGTTTTGCTGTCTCCCCCTTTAAGACTGTGATCCCATTTGGCAGCGATTGTCTCTATCTGTTGCAGAATTGTACATTCCAAGCGCTTAGTACAGTGCTCTGCACAAAATTAGCACTCAATAAATACGATTGAATGAATTGAGAACCTAGCACCATCATTCAGTAAGACCATATTTTAGTACAATTAACTACTTTTGTATTAGCATAAAGGGAAATTATTTTCTTCACCATAGATTGCTAACTCCATTGTGAATCTCTCAAAGCAGGCTTTATTTTTTTCTTATTCTTCTTACTGCCACGTTTACCCTGCGAGAAGTAAAGGTGACAGCTTCTAACCTGCTTACAGACCTTTTTGTTAGATTTGTACTAGTTGCCACCCCTGCAGGCATCCTCGGGTGGGGGGGACGGATAGGCATTTCAGCAACTTGTCTAATGCTTCCAATCAGGAGATTCACATTTCACAATAAGGGGAGTTTATTTGCTTGAGGGAGGTGCTTTCCCCAAACAAATTCCCTTTTTCCCTTGTGAAGCTACCCAACTTTTCCTTTAGGAATTTCACCTGCACAATAAACTTTTTAAAACCACTCCACCACCCTGGCCAGTTCATTCATTCTATGTTGCTATTGTTCTTGTCTGTCTGTCTCCCCCGATTAGACTGTAAGCCCGTCAAAGGGCAGGGACTGTCTCTATCTGTTACCGATTTGTACATTCCAAGCGCTTAGTACAGTGTTCTGCACACAATAAGTGCTCAATAAATACTATTGAATGAATGAATGAATGAATTCAAGTGTATTTATTGAGCACTTATTGTGTGCAGAACACTGTACAAAGCACTTGGGAAATAATTCGGCAACAGAGACAATCCCTACCCAACAACGGGCTCACAGTCTAGATGGGGGAGACAGACAACAAAACAATACAAGTAGAGAGGCATCAATAGCATCCAAATAAATAGAATTATAGATAAACACACATCATTAATAAAATAAATAGAAGTTAACCATACGTTCTACATGCCCTCTTACATAGACAAGTTAACACATTCACACAGTTCTTTCAGTACTTAAAACCGAACGGAGTTGGCTTCAGGTCATTAGGTCTCAGGAGACATTTCTTCATCAGGGGTGGTAGCAAGTTTCAGTGCAAGAGATCTGGTTCGTACAGGCCGATTGGGTGCCTGCAACTCAAACTCAGTCATTAGTACAGATATAAGCCAATACATTTCATGTCTGGAATCTCAGGAAAAACTATTCTCAGGGTTTGATTTCTGACCAACTGTCTTAGCTTGAGCACTCCCAGGTGTCTGGAAGTCCTCCCCGTGGTCTCCCTAATCCACTGTTTTTGTCTTCCAGGCTAGGGCAGGAGGGATCAGAAGGAGAGGGTGTCCTTGCTCCTGGCTGCTTGTTAGCTGCTTTTTTTTTTTCTTTTCTGCCTCTTCCCCTGTGTTAGGGTCCAGAGGATTCCCTCTAATAGTGAGGTTGGGACCCCCTCAATCTCTATCCCCAATATTCCCAATTCCAGGATTTGGCACCAAATCTTGTTGCTATGCTATGTGGCTCAGAGCCTGCACTTGGCTGGCATCCAGTCAGCCAGCCAGAAAGTGCCCGGCCCTGTCTGCCTCACTTCTCTATGGCTATTGTTTAGACCTGTGTGGGAGAATAATAATAATGTTGGTATTTGTTAAGCATTTACTATGTGCAGAGCACTGTTCTAAGCACTGGGGTAGATACAGGGTAATCAGGTTGTCCCATGTGAGGCTCACAATTAATCCCCATTTTACAGATGAGGTAACTGAGGCACAGAGAAGTGAAGTGACTTGCCCACAGTCAAGTCCTTCCCCGCCACTCTGAGCCAGAGCTGCATTTCATCCATCTCAGCTAGACAGTCTAATGCAATGGCAACCATGGCCTCCTTCCCGAGTCCCATTAAGCTGTTTGCCAGGGTACTACGAGAGGAGCCAGGAGCGAATTGAATTTCTGTTCTCAGCCTTGTCTTCTTAAAGAAGGCTTTTTCAGGCTCTATATCAAACTCCTCCCCAGATGTAAATGGGCTCTAGATAGCCCACACTAAACCCAGGGTGCACAGTCCTCATCTAAGTCCCTCCGCGATCTACGTATGTAAGGGACCTCCCCAGGGCCCTCATAGATTTCCTTTAGTGCTACCATTATCCTATTCCATTGAGTTCCTTGCCTAGCATGAAAGGCCCTCAGGGTTTTACCCCCCTAATCTGTCCCAAGCATCACACCCTTGGCTTCCTTTTCAGTAAGAGTAAATAAAGCTGCTCTAGGATCATAAATGCGGAGAAGTCACTCTGGTATGGGCACTCCAAAGCCTCTGCAGAATCGCTGACCTAAATCAGCTAATTCTGCCAAGTATTATCCCTCGAGGTGTGAATGGGAGGCCCTCTCCCCGTGGTCTTCGTAACCATAACTGGGGTTTTCCTTAAAGTGGGATCAGCTTCAGCCGGCTCCTCATCAAACCATATGTCTCCTTTGAAGCAGTCAGGGTCACACCCACCTTTAACAATGGCATCCAACTGGACCTGGCTAATTTTCCCCAATTTAGCCTTCAGGATAATCTCACTTATCCTTAAACAGCTTGTGTGGCTTCTTTAACAATTGCTATACTATCAGAAATAGCTGCTTGAGCCATTAGTAGTTTTCTCCTCTCATAGAAGGAGAACCCTATGCACAATATTGCCAGCAGACCCATGCCCAAAGTTAAGGGTTCCAGGTAGATAACAGAATTCCAGCACTGAGTCACCCTAACCCTGAACTCCATGAGGGAGGTAAAAAAAAAGAGAGGGAAGAATTGACCAAGAGAGCTGGTAAGCCATGACACCATAAACATCAAACAATAGTGACCAAGGACCACAAATCCCATCCTCATCACCATTTGGGTGTCACCAGCCGCCTGTTCATACCAACCAGGACCTTCCTGGATCAGGAAGCCTTGGTGACATTAAGGAAAAGTCAAACCATATCTCTGATCCCCAAGGTTAATGTGTAAAGCTTTTTACTTAGTTTCAGCAGCATACAAGGTGACACATATGCACACACTCACTCACTCAACCAATAGTCCAATACCAGTCTGGGGTCAAAGGAGCCTGTTCTGCCAGTGCTTCTTCTTTCTGCTTCCAAATAATGCTCTCCTGCTGCAGGTGCTTCCCTCTGTGCCTCCTTTGAGAGACTGCCTTTTGGTGACTGACCGACTGACTGACTGATCCCGTGAACAACAAAGAAGACACTTTGTAAAATCACTGATGGGCTTTACCCATCAGACTGTGGGTATGTTGGGATGGAGCATGAAGGGAGGTGTGGTTTTTCTCTCCTTGCTCTACCCAGTAACAGGCCTGGACCAATCATTGACTGCTATGTAGAGCCAGCTGCCATGCCTAAGGCAGATAAAAGGTGGTAGCTTTGACTTGCAAAAGGGCATTTAGAGGAAGTATGTAGTAGGCACTGTATTAAATACTCAGTAAATATGATTGATTCTACATGATGCTCACAGAGCAAGTAGGAAGGAAAACAGGTATTGAATCTCCATTTTCCAGGTAAAGAAGCTGAAGCATGGAAAAGTGACTTGTTCAAGGTTACAAAACAGGCAAGTGGCAGATCCACGATGAGAACCAATGTCCTCTTACTGACTTTAAGTATGCTGTTGTTGCAGTGGGAGGCGGTGTTGCCTAAGGAAAGAGCATATTACGAGGGACTCAGGAATCCCTGGTGTTAGTCCCATCTCTGTCCTGCTGTGTGATGTTGGCCAAGTTTAATTTCCCTGTGTATCAACTTCCTTATCCTTGAGAAAGGAATAAAATAGTTTATTAGACTCCTTAGACTTTGAGCCCCATATGGGACAGGGACTGTAACTGATTTGACTCTTTTATTTTCACCAGTGTTTTATCCCAGTACTTAATAAGTAACATCATTAAAGAGGAACTTTATTTTCAGTTATGCTCTTCAATAAATGAATGTTCATTTACATAAGTGCTTAGTACAGTGTTCTTCACACAACCACTTGGTAAACACAGCATCTTGATGATTGGGTTCATCATCCTTGGTAGCTTCAGTGATCAATCTGGTTCTGGGTTAGGGTGACTTAGTGTTGGAATTCTCTTACCCACCTGGAACCCTTAACTTTGGGCATGGGTCTGGTGGCATTTATTGAATACTTACTGTGTGCAGAACACTGTATTTAAGGCTTGGAGAAGTACAGTGCAATTGAGTTGGTAGACCATAATCCCTGCCCATAAGCACCTTACAGTCTAGAGGGGGAAACAGACACTTTAATTACTGAGAGCAGAATTGGCCGAGTGTAAGGATATGTATATAAGTGCTGTGGGGCTGAGGGTAGGCTGCATATCAAGTGATTAAGGGATACAAATCCAAGTGCATAGGTGAGGGAGGGTCGGGGAAATGAGTGCTTAATCAGAGAATTCCTCTGGGAGGAGATGTGATTTTAGGAGGGATTTGAAAGTGGGGATAATGGTGGCCTGTTGAATATGAAGGTGGAGGGAGTTAGAGACACAAGGGTTATTATGATTAAGGGTTTGGCTGTGGGATAGACAAAATCCAAGTAAAGATATTAAGTTGGCCCTAGAAAACCAATATTGGCAGACTGGTTGGTGGTAGGAGATTAGCGAAGTAAGGTAGGTACTCGAGTTTATTGAGTGCCTTAAGTCAATGATAAGTGATTTCTGGTTGACGTGGAAGTGTATGAGCATCCACTGGGAGTTTTTAAGGAGTGAGGAGACATAAACCGAATGTGTTTTTAGAAAACTGACATAGTCAACAGAATGAAGTATGTACTGTAGAGGAGAGGAACAAGAGGGAGAAAGGTCAGCAAGGAGGCTGGTGCAAGTCAAGGCAGGAAATAAGTGCTTGGATAATAGAGGTGACAGTTGAGATAGAGAGGAAAGGGTAGGTTTAAGAGTTGTGAAAGTAGAACTGATGGACATGGCTACAGTATGAATGAGAGAGATGATGATACCAAGGCTCCAGGTTTGTAGGAAGGATGGTGATGATGTCTAAATTGATAGAAAAATCATGGGGAAGACAAGATTTGAGTGGGAATATGAGGAGTGCTGTTTGGGATGTGTTAAGTTTGAGGTGTTGGTAGGACATTCAGACATAGGTGTCCTGAAGGCAGGAGGAATGCAAGAACTCAGAACAATAGGGCTTTGAGCTGGAGGCGGAGAAGCTTCCTCCCCAAATGATGGAGAAGACCCTTGCTTTCACACTCCTCTATAAGTGCTGATGACCACTCCAGCTCACCTCCGATGTGCATCATTTCCAGAAGAGGGAGTAGCATCTTAGCAGGTGAATAGCAGCACATCCAGCCCCCTTAGCCAACATGGCAGGAACTGAGGCCTGCCATGCTCCTTAATAATAATAATAATAATAATAATGATGGCATTTACTAAGAGCTTACTATGTGCAAACCACTGTTCTAAGCACTGCAGAGGAGACAAAGTGATCAAGTTGGCCCACATGGGGCTCACAGTTTTAATCCCCATTTCACGGATCAGGTAATTGAGGCACAGAGAAGTTAAGTGACTTTCCCAAAGTCACACAGCTGACAAGCGGCTTGTCCAGGATTTGAACCCATGACCTCTGACTCGCAAGCCTGTGCTCTTTCCACTGAGCCATGCTCCTTACAGGTTCCTCCCAGACTTCTCTCCAAGCACTGCTTCACACCATCACTCCTTGGTATCAGAACAAGACCTCTGTTTCCTTATAGTCCTGCGTATGATCCTCATCCCACTCAATAGTGCTAAAATAAGGTGATTCTTTTATATTTTCTAATTTTTAGAGTATGTGAAATTGCAGAAATGTTTGCCCTTTGGTACCTTTCAACAATGGCAAAAAGCATTACTGCTAATTATATTTCATTCTAGATACAAGAATGATAATTTGTGTTTTTTTTATTTTTTCTATTTGTGAGACTAAATTAGGCAGCTCTGCTCTGGCCAAATAAATCATTTATAGAAAAATTTCTACAAATTTCCCTAGATGTATTCTAGAAGAATTTATGATAACTAATTGCATGATGACTGATAGGCAGGCAATTAATAGATATTGCTCAATGCTTCCTCTTAAGGAATATCACACCAAACTTTAAATCCATTACTGAAGTTAGGGAAACAAGTATTGACTGGTATTTGTAACTTACAAATATTGTGTGGTATATGTAACTCAAAAAAAGTTCTGTACTATTTCCTGGGACACAAAGGAATCAAGAAATGATTAATGTGTGGAAAATATCATTTCAAATCATACAAGAATACACATGCATTTGTTATGTATGTAATGCATTTAGAATGTTTCTCCTTCCACATAAACGTGCATGAAGTCATTTGAACCACCATTGATTTTTCACTATACATGAGAGTACAGGCTGTTCTTTGGGTTCAAAGAAGAACTGCTAATGGTGCGAGTTGTATTTGTATATGCAGGTGTGGCTGATAGAATTAATGTTTGCTGGATGACTGCTTCCAAATGATGCACATGAAAAAAATCCCTTTAAGCACTTGATATCTATCACTTCCTCAGCCCCATAGTACTTATGTATATATCCATATTTTTTTTAATGCCCACTGGCTCCTCTAACTTTAAGCTCCTCGTAGGCAGGAAACATGCCTACCATCTATGTTGTATTGCACTCTCCCAAGAGCATAGTACTGTGATCTGCGCACAGTAAAGATCTCAGTAAATACCATTTATTGATAATTCCTTGCTGCTGTATCTTTTAAAGTTCATAAGAATGGATTGCTGGTAAACCCACATAGTTGGAATTTATCCAGAAGCAGATGTATTCACACAAGTCAGTAGTGATAGTCAATATTAAAAGAAAAATCCTCCTTTCTTCAATGTTCTTGAAATGGGCTACTAGATAAACTTATTATAAAGCTTTCATGTTGCATATTATAGCTTTGCAGCAATTATTTGGGGTCATTCATTTTGAAAGAACAAGAAATTGAGACTAATTGTTCAGACAGTCTCCACAAAATAAATTTAGTTGTGACAATTACTGAGGTAGGTAAGGACAAAGCCCTAACTAAATTGAGAAATATTTTTCTTGAATTATCTGTATGATACATCATTCAAATTAAGCACTTTATTTTGACTAGATAGACCTGAATTCATCAGTGAATTTAGTCTGTCAGTGACAGTATGAGTGGACTGCTTGCTAATTTGGCTGTCACTCTGCTATTCTTTGAAAAGGCTATCACCATTTAAAAAATGTACATGTTTCAGAGCTTATTATTCTATAAATCAGATTTTACTACAAAATGCTAGCAAAAGCATAAGGACAAATCCTAAACACTGAATGGCTGGCTATCAGCAAGTCTTATAATTTTTACCATTTGTCAAACTCCAATGATTTGCTTCAGAACCATTAATAGATCAAAGTGATCAGAAAGAAGAAAAAAACAGTGTTTCATGTTTATTTTCCAATGACAGAAACATAAAACTGAAAAAAAGTTTTTGCATTCTTAACCTCCTCTTATTTTTATTTAATATATCTTTGCCCTTAAAAAAAATCTATAGCCTGGCACACCATGCATGATATGAATCCCCTTTCAAATAAAATAACACCCATCATCATTAAAGGAATAAATCTATGGTAAAAACATGATTGGCAAGATTTTTGAAACCTGAGAAAATTGTGTATTTAATTTCCACCTTCAGTACTACCAATGGCAAAAAGATGAATATGACTTCCACCTGCCAGATAATTTTTATATTCACATAAACCCTCTTAATGACAGGGGTAGGGTCTGAGTGTAGCATTATGGACTTTGGGAATATTTATTATAAACAGGATTGGGGAAAGTGAGATTACTTGTATTCACCAACTGAATAGATGTCTTCCTAGTACACAGTTATAATCATGTGGTTTATACTGAGATGGATAATTGAACCTGGAAAGACAGGAAGCTACCTATGTACAATAAAAGAAAAAAAATTGACCTTCATGTTCAAACCAGTTATCCATCTTATTTAATTATTCTACTTTTTTAACACACATCATTTTCATTGAGTTTGAAGCTCTTCCTTCCCTAGTACCATTTTGAAAGGAGGCGCCTACACAAATTTAAAGCCGTTACTTTTATAACTTTGAAATACAAGCCATGGCCTCTAAAGAATCACTCCTTAAATATGTTATCAATCAGTGGTGTTACTGAGTGCTTATTTTGTGCAGAACACTTTACTAAGTGTTTGGGAGAGTACCCTTTGAAGTGTACAGTACAGCAGAGTTGGTAGGTGTGATCCCTATTCTCGAGGAATTTGCCATCTAGTAACCTTCATTTTAGGCAAAGTTTAAAATATAGCCTTTTGTAAATTCGTTGTGGGCAGGGAACATGTTACCGATTTTATTCTCTTGTACTCTCCCAGGCACTTAATACAGTCCCGGTACTGAGTACACAATAAGTGCTCAATAAATACAATTAATTGGTTGATTACCTATGACTTCAACTGCTATAATCTTCCAACTAGTTTTATACTTTAGTCATATTTGAATACTTATTAGGCCAGGGACAGTATAAAGCATAAGCAAAAAAGTGGTAGGAAACTGGAGAAGCTTCTTTGAGATTAGCCTGAAGGATTTAGACCTTGTCAGAGAAGAATGGCACAGACTGAAAGGTGTTAACACCCATTAATTTGGAAAAGCAGAAGCTCTGAGAACGCATATTTCAAGTGTACAAAATTAGAACAGGTACAGCAGAGCAAAACACATTGTTGCCCACCACAACCTGTAACTTGAGTTTAGTACAGCAATAATGTTGGTTTTTGTTAAGCACTTACTATGTGCAGAGCACTGTTCTAAGCACTGCGGGAGATACAGGGTAATCAGGTTGTCCCACGTGAGGCTCACAGTTAATCCCCATTTTACAGATGAGGTAACTGAGGCACAGATAAGTGAAGTGACTTAACCACAGTCACACAGCTGACAAGTGGCAGAGTCAGGAGTTGAACTCATGACCTCTGACTCCAAAGCCCAGGCTCTTTTCCACTGAGCCACGCTGCTTCTTGTATCTACCCCAGCACTTAGTACAGTGTCTGGCACACAGTAAGTGCTTAACAAATACCACAGTTATTATTATTATTATTTATTTTAATGTCTATTTCCCTCTCTAGATTGTAAACTTCTTGTGAACAGGAAATGCATGTAACAACTCTATTTTATTGTATTCTCCCAAGTGTATGGTATAGTGCTCTGAATTCAGTAAATGATCCAAATATCTGATTGATTGATTGATTCAAGTGTATTTATTGAGCACTTACTGTGTGCAGATTTTAGTATAAATGTGACTAATAACTAAGGATCCTTGTTTTTCCCCTGGAAGTCCCAAAAGGCTGATTATTTGCCCCTTGTTCTGTTGAAGGGAGGAAAGGACTATTTACCTCTCTTTTTTTGCTGACTTGAATGTAGTCTCAGCAGCAGCAACATTATCATCTTGAACTGAAATGAAGCTCTGCCTCAGCTCAAATTGGCCTTATTCCTGCTAGTAGTCTCGGGGTAACAGTGATGATTTATTTTACTCTCAGCCTTTAAGAGCTTAGTACAGTGCTCTTCACACAATAAGCACTCAATAAACATGATTGAATGATTCCCCTTTAATTCTGAGGTGCATATGGGCAGGATTTGGGGAAAACATGTCAGTAGCTGTTGGACTTCTGGCAGAATTACTGAGTGGATGTTTCTTGTCATCCTGAATGGTATGTAGCTTGGCCACACACCCCTGGCCTATACTCTGTCCTCATACTATATTTGCACTCTAAACAGGGAAAATAAACTCTTCTGCAGTTTAAGTTTACAGCAGCTGTATCTCTCCTTCCATAAGGTGGAGCACTGGGCTATTTGGTACACCTTCAACAGAGCTCACCTAAAATGGCAATAAATGTGTAAAAATGAGAGCACAGGATGAAATCAGGAAAGCATCTTTCAAAGCCTGCCTATATTAGCTAGCTTAATATTCTCTAAATAAAGATCAGAGTTTTGTGTTGTTTTTAATAAGATTTGAATCAGCCATTTTCTGTTCATAAGTAGTTGATGAAAGTGGTATATACTTAGGCAAGGGAAAAAAAGAATTAGTCATGTATCATTAAGTTTCAGTTCAGGTTAAGCTAACCATGTACCATAATGATAGCATTTGACTTCAGGAAGCAATGAAGTTAATCTTTGTTACTTTTGCAAATACAGCACTATATTTTCCACTATACTGCCATTCCTACAAGCTATGCTTGAGATGACATGTACTGATAGAGAGACATTGGGCTCTTACAAGGAAAGTCATTTTACCTTAATTACAGTAATTATACTTTAGTAAGTGCAGCTTCCTTCCTATTTTCTTGATGATCATAAAGACCAAATAAGATACCTACTTGGTGTGAAAAAGAAGGCAGATATTCAGGGATTCCCAATCTGCTGATTTATTTTTCTTTCTGATGATTCCCCAGCGTAATACTTGAATATTTTATCCCCTAAACATAGTAAGAGTATAGAAGCAATTGAAAAATCATTCTTATTTGGGAGAATATAGTACTTAACTTTTTATCAATGTTCCATAGAATGTTATAGGTCCCCATAAATTAAGATCAGGTATATCTTGTAGAGTCACCTTATGAGGTGCAAGAGGAAAACCTACGCATATAAGACCAATTTCAGCATAGAATAATTTCTCCAGAGTGTTGAAATGTTGGGTTGTGTTGAGAATTTAGATAGATATTTACCCAATAGAGGAAATTGTTGCTAGGATCTGCCAGTTGGTAACAGATTCCAAAAAGCCTTAAACTGACCTGAATCTCTCTTTTTGTAACAGAGATCTTCTATGGTGCTTTAAGATTCATGGCAACAATTGTGGAATACAACAAAATACAAACATCCTAAGGATGTTAAATGAAATCTGGATTAAGCATGAATAAAGTAGCTCAACTCAGTGACACCATTTTTGTCACTTATTGAACCTGTGAAGTCACTACATATTCATAGCTATATCAGTGAGGACATGTTCTACAAAAATGAGTAGGTAATAATAATAATTGTAGTTTAAGTGCTTACTACGTGGAG
Organism: Ornithorhynchus anatinus; assembly: GCF_004115215.2. Taxonomy (NCBI): domain Eukaryota; kingdom Metazoa; phylum Chordata; class Mammalia; order Monotremata; family Ornithorhynchidae; genus Ornithorhynchus; species Ornithorhynchus anatinus. Next base: position 106,278,752 of record NC_041730.1, read on the forward strand.
GCACTGTACTAAGTACTAAGGTGGATGCAAGTAAAGTAAGGTGGACACAGTCCCTGCTTCATGTGGGGTTTACAATCTTAATCCTATTTTACAGATGAGGTCACTGAGGCGTAGAAAGGTAAAGTGACTTGCCCAAGGTCACACAGCAGACAAGTGGAAGTACTGGGATTAGTAATTGTGCATTCAGTCCTTTTAGTTGTAGAATTAGTGGATGCTTTTTGTAAACATATACATATATGAGAGGGCGTGGCTGTGGTATTGTTATACTATCTGAAAATGAATATCAGTATTCCTACCCACCGGACATACACCCAGATAAACTGAAGTAACAAATAATGTAAATATTTAGGGAATTGATCTACAGGTGCATTTAATATGCCAATATGTATCTGTATTCATTGATAAATAATATTTGAAAGCCTATCAAGTTCAGGGCCCTGTACTAAGTACAATAGAATTAGTCTACATGATCCCTCTATGCTAGAGGTTTACAGTCTAGTCAGGAATGCAACCACTGTCATTCATTCAGTAGTGAGTAGGTTGGCAGACCTTTAATCAATCGCTTTACCAGATAAAGCTTTGGGTGGAAAGGAGAGTCCAGTGCCAGCTATCCTGAGGAAACCTTCATGGGGAACAAGCTACTGTTGGGCTTTTTGCCCCTAAACCAACAAGAGGTTTGAATAGGCATCTTGGCACACACTGAGTAAATGTTGGTTATGAACCAAGGCTTCATGATTATTCATTATTTTTTAAGATTTTTCTGCAACTATTTTAAAATGCATAATTTGTCCTGAAAGGAGCTCAAGCAAAAGAGTGCAGGCCTGGGAATCAGAGAACCTGTGTTCTAATCCCTCTCTACCACTTGTCTGCTGTGTGTCCTTGGGCAAATCACTTTACTTCTCTGTGCTTCAGATACCCTGACAGAAAAATGGGGATTAAATCCTACTCCCTTCTTAGTACTACTTAATAATAATAAAAATGTTGGTATTTGTTAAGTGCTTACTATGTGCAGAGCACTGTTCTAAGTGCTGGGGTAGATAAAGGTAATCAGCTTGTTCCACGTGAGGCTCACAGTTAATCCCCATTTTACAGATGAGGTAACTGAGGCACAGAGAAGTGAAGTGACTTGCCCACAGTCACAAAGCTGACAAGTGGCATATCTGGGATTAGAACACATGACCTCTGACTCCCAAGCCCAGGTTCTTTCCACTGAGCCCCGCTGGTCACAGTCCTACTTAGAATGTGACCCCAGGTAGGACAGGGACTATGTCGAACCTGTTTATTGCATATCTACCCCAGCTTTTAGAAAGGTGCTGGACATATATTAAATGCTTAACAAGTACCATTTTACTCTGTGCAGTTTCATTCCTGGAAGCAAGCCTAATAGTTTTAAAACTGTTCACACTAAGGCTATCGTTACAGCCCCTAAAAAACATTTATGAAGGATGTTTATTTTCATTCTGCTGCAGCATGGGGCTTTATTAGTAACTGTTGCTGAAGCTAAGCGTAAGCTCAGGGTTTTATGGTTTCATGGGGATGAGCATCTGTCAACCACAAATTCTTTGCAATTTCCATTGCAGTAACCAGAGAACCTAAGTCACTCCCAACAGAAGTGCTGTCTATCCTTAAATTCTGCTGCAATGCAAGAATGTTTTTCAAACTATTTTGCAGCTTTTAAGAGTTCTTTTCACAGCCTGGCCTAAAAAATATATATTATAATCAGTGTAAGTGGTAATCAGCATCATAAACACTTATTTAACTCTGATAATGTCTTACACTCTAGTAGATACTTGGGATTTCACTTATTGATAGTGCCTTCCCACAAGGAGCTCACAATCTAGGAGGAGGTGGAATGGGGCTGGAGGGAGGAGTGAGGGGTAGCCAAAAGTGGAAAGAACAGATGTCAAATTTGGAACAAATACTGTTGGTCCAAGTTACTGAGAACAAGCCGATGAACCTCTTCCTTAATCCCTGGTCCAGTAAACAGAAAAATCTGTGAAGACATTAATTTGCCTTACTCAATTTTGAATTAGTGTGGTGTTTCTTCCTTACCCAATTCCCAAGAACGATGAACATCCTTTCCTGTCCTTTGTTGGTTTTCTTTCAGGAATCAATTAATGGTACTTGTTGAGTGCTTACTCTGTGTAGAGCCCTGCATTAAGTACTTTGGAGAGTACAATATAACAGAGTTGATAGACACATTCCCTGACCACAGTGAGCTTACAGCTATGTTAGGGAGATGTAATTTCTGATTTTGCTTTTTAATACAATTTTCCTTTCCTCATCCAGGAGTCCCATTCAATGGTACTTATACAATGAATTGGATGGAAGCATCATAATGTCTATTTTTTCACCTAGTGCATATACACATTATTTGAATGATGGATGTAATTAAGACCACTGTTCAGGAGGAGACTGCCAAGGTTTAGGATGCTTCTTAGCACAGCGTCAAATACAGAGTTGGAAAAATAATCAAACTTAATAATAATAATGTGGGTATTTAAGCCCTTACTAGGTGCAGAGCACTGTTCTAAGCACTGGGGTAGATACAGGGTGATCAGGTTGTCCCACGTGAGACTCAGTCTTAATCCCCATTTTACAGATGAGGTAACTGAGGCACAGAGAAGTGAAGTGACTTGCCCACAGTCACACAGTTGACAAGTGGCAGAGCCGGGATTTGAATCCATAACCTCTGACTCCCAAGCCCATGCTCTTTCCACTGAGCCACACTGCTTCCCAACTTAGATTTCTGCCTTGGAGCCAATTAGGAATTTATCATGATTCCTGGCCACTGAATGGGATTTTGAGGTGCTACGTAGACTGTGAGCCTGTTTCTAGACTGGGAGCCCATTGTTGGGTAGAGATTGTCTCTATTTGTTGCCAAATTGTACTGTCCAAGCACTTAGTACAGTGCTCTGCACACAGTAATAGCTCAATAAATGCTATTGAATGAATGAATGATTGAATAAACATATTGTAAGGTTTGGCTCCTTGAGTCATTAATTTCATGTGCAAACCTAAGGCAATGGGACACCTCACTAGCATTACATTTGAATAAACCTGCATTTGATTTAACAATTTCAAGTAATACTTATAACCAAGAAAATCCCTGTAGAAAAATATGTATCTGGTAGTCCCTGTACAAGTTTCTTTTGTTGTTTTTTTTTAATGGTACTGGTTAAGTGTTTACTATATGCCAGGCACTGTATCCACTGCTGGGATAGATGCAAGATTATAAAGTTAGACACAGTCCCTGTCTCACGTGGAGCTCACAGTCTTAGTTAGAGGAAGGTGTAATTTGATTCCCATTTTAAAGATGAGGTAACTGAGGCACGTGAAGTTATGCAACTTGCCCAAGGACACATAACAGACCAGTGGTGGAGTGGGATTTAGAATCTAGGCCTTCTGACTTTCAGGCTCATGCTTTTTATATTGAGCCATGCTGCTTCTCTGGTTAATTAATCATTCAGTCAATCCATCATTCATATTTTTGAGTGCTTACTGTGTGTAGAGGACTGTACTAAGTGCTTAGGAAAGTACAGCGAGTTCACAGTCTAGAGGGGGAGACAGACATGAATATAAATAATTGCAGATATGTGCATAAGTGCTGAGGGGGGCGTGATGAATAAAGGGAGCAAGTGAGGGTGATGCAGGAGGGAGTGGAAAAGAGGAAATGAGGGTTTATTCAGGGAAGCCCTCTTCAGTAAGGCTTTGAAGGTGGGGAGGGTAATTGTCTATGATATGAAGAGGAAGGGCGTTCCAGGCTAGAGCCAAAATGTGGGCAAAAGGTCAGCAGTAAGATAGATGAAACTGAGGTACATTGAGTAGGTTGACATTAGAGGAGTGAAGAGGATAGGCAATGAGACTAGAGGCAGGGAGGAGAGCAGTGAGATGAGGTAGGAAGGGGCAAGGTGATTGACTGTTTTAAGGCTGATAGATGATGTTTTTAAAACTGATGAGAAGCAGCAAGGTCTATGGATAGAGCATGGGCCAAGGAATCAGAGGAAACTAGACTTTAATCCCTGCTATTCCAGTTGTCTGCTGTGCCACCATAGGGAAGTCACTTTAACTTCTCTGTGCCTGTTGCCTCATCTGTAAAATGGTAATTAATAGTATGAGTCCTATGTGATACAGGGACTGTGTCCAACTGGATTATCTTGTATCTCCCCCCTCATTGCTTACTACAGTGCCTGATACATACAAAGAGCTAAACAAATCTCATAAATAAACAAAAAGATGGTAAGGAGTTTCTGTTTGATGTGGAGGTGGATGGGCACTGGCGTTTCTGGAGGAGTGGGGATACACAAACTGAACATTTCTGTAGAAAATGATCTGGGCAGCAGAGTGAAGTATGGACCAGAGAGGGGAGAGACAAGAAGCAAGGAGGTCAGCAAGGATCAAGGCAAGATAAATGCTTAGATTAATGAGGTAGTAGTTTGAATGTTAGATTTACTCATTAAAGTTTCTTCATGTTGTTTTACTGATGTTCTCTCTCCTCAATTTTCTTATTTAATTTTCATTTCTAAATTCATATCCATTGATATTGTCTATGCTGCCTCTAACAGAAGCAAATACATTGTGTTTTAGGAAGGACTTTGTAGCTGACTGAAAGAGGCAAAGTCTTCTGTAAATTCATAGTGTGGGAATTTTTTTGTCCGATTGGCTATTGTCAAATGTTAATTTACCATAGACACTTTTCAATTCACATATAATCCCTAGTTTTATCTTCACCATCAAGTTTAGAAATGTTATTTCAAAATGATCTAGAAAAACATGACAGGAGCACACATGACTTTGCTCATGTGTTATAAAAAGTCCAAATGATCCAGCAGATGGTGAAACTTTTAATAAATGTTCTCTACTATGGCCTTATGGCCCTTCTGGACTGATGAGAATGCTCAACTTTATGGCCACATTTCAGAGAATTCACTTTGTATATGATGATGCTCTTGTGCAAATGTGCTTTCCGTGGTATTTGGCCTAGGACTTAGGACCAAACAATTATATTTCATTTAGGATGATTACAACACTATCTAACTCTATAGATCTATTTCCTTTTGAGACTGTTCCTACCCAGCTGTGCCACCTTTTTACCACCTGTTAATATAATTTGTTTTGGAAATAACTGCTATCATTGCCAACCTGTGTCCCAAAATTCTAGAGTGATTGTATGTTAAAGCATTCTAAATGTTTTAACACACCACCACAGAGGAAGAATTCTGTTTTCTTCCCATCATTAGCTGCAGCAAAAGTTGAATTAGCTGAAGATTTTGGTATTAAATCAAGACAATGCAGGAGAAATGTGGTAAAGGACTATTCATTTGCATTCAGACAACTTTCCAGATGCCACCTTTTCTAAAAGAAATCCTTTTGTGATGTACAAGTGATAGCTCCCATCAATATGTTGAGTAGCATAATGCCTTCCTCTTTTGTACTCACATGTACATTCTTTATGCCTTCATTTAATTCATGCATTCCTTTTGAAATAGACCTGCTGGAATGCCTATCTTGTAGCAGCATTATCCATTATAATATGTTATGCTTCTATAATGTGCAAAAAAGTGAGTAGTATGTGCAAGTATATATAACTTTGTTCAACTGCATAACCGAGAGGAACTCTGCTACAGTACAGTCCATAGGACCAATGTATTAAAATACAGTGCTCAAACACTTAGTACAGTGCTCTGCACACAATAATTGCTCAGTAAATACGATTGAATTTATTCAACAGCAGGGATACTCTATCTTCTGTGCTATTCAGCTCAGTGCGCCCAAGGTGTTGGGATTAGTGGATAGTGGAATCTATTTTTCCAGAACTCATGGTCATAAAACATTATTTTCTTTAGAAATAATATGGCCTGGGACCAAAGGACCTGGGTTGCAAACCAGGTTGTACCAAATGGCTGATATTTCACTTTGAGCAGGTCACTTTATTTCTCTGTGCCTCAGTTTCCTTGGTTGTAAAATGAGGATTCAATTCCTGTGATCCCTGCTATTTAAATAATGAGGTCCATGTATGGCAGGAATTCTCTAATCTGATTATCTTGTATCCAACCCATCACTTCGTGCAGTGCTTACTGCTTAAGCACTTAAGAAATACCACAAATCCTGTAGACTGTAAGCTCCTTCTGGGCAGGAATAGTATCTATCAACTCTGTTATATTGTACTTTTCCAAGTGCTTACTATAGTGCTCTGCACACAGTAGCACTCAAGGGAAACCATTGATTGATCATTATTGCTATTATTATTATTATTATTATTACTGTTATTTTCTGAAAAAAATATAGTCCAAGTGATATTAATACTAAACCAGGTTCTGAGCAAAGCAAGTTAAAATGGAGTCTCACTCTATATTGTCTGGTAGTGTTGGGACTGTTGTTAAAAACAGAAATGGAAACTTTTATTCTCTTCACTTGAATTTTATTATAAGAGATCTGCTTTCATGATAAAGAGTAGACACTGACACTTTAAATTGCATCCGAAGTATCTTTTACCACAGCTTTCCCTTTCTTCAAAGCCCTTCTCAAATACCACCTTCTCTAGGAGGATTTCCCTGATTACACCGATATTATCCCAACTACCAACCTCAGTACTTTTGCACCACTTAAGCACTTAGGCATTCACAACCACCTGTAATATTTTGTACATATTGCTTTACTTTCCCTACTAATGAAACTATTTTTCCTCCCTGCTGTCAATTATTTTGATCTTCTGCCAGTTAGATTGTAAATACCTTTAGGGCAGGGATTGCGTTTTTTGTCCTCTGTTGTAATTAATCAGTCTGCACCTACTGTGTGCAGACCACTGTACTTAGCACTTGGGAGAATACAATGTAACAGAATTGGTAGACCTGGTCCCTTCCTGATCTTACAGCCTCTGAGGGCTTCTTCATTCATTCATTCAATAGTATTTATTGAGCGCTTACTATGTGCAGAGCACTGTACTAAGCGCTTGGGATGAACAAGTCGGCAACAGATAGAGACAGTCCCTGCCGTTTGACGGGCTTACAGTCTAATCGGGGGAGACGGACAGACAAGAACAATGGCACTAAACAGCGTCAAGGGGAAGAACATCTCGTAAAAACAATGGCAACTAAATAGAATCAAGGCGATGTACAATTCATTAACAAAATAAATAGGGTAACGAAAATATATACAGTTGAGCGGACGGGTACAGTGCTGTGGGGATGGGAAGGGAGAGGTGGAGGAGCAGAGGGAAAAGGGGAAAATGAGGCTTTGAGGAAGCTAGTAGGGAGATAGGAATGGGGAGGATAGATTAGAGGCTGTAGGAAAACAAGATGGAAAAGAAATTTTAAAGGGTATAGAGAAAGTTGGGGAAAGATGTGGACTTACCTGATTGTCTCCTAAGGTGCCAGTATGTGTCAGGACTAACATTTTGCTTTCTACGGATGTAAAAATTAGTCACGCTGTGCCATGGAACCTACTCCTTTGTTGTCCAGTAGAAAACTAGGTCAGAGATAATCATATGTCATAGAATCAGTTCTAAGACAGAAAGCAGAAAATAAGCACCCAAAGGACAAAAAGTCCTCAAAGCTAGAGTAGATATGTTCTTTAAATATATTTTCAAAAGCAGTGACTTATTTTAACAAATTTTATACGCTTTCCACACCAGCAGAAAAGGTTGTTCGTGCATGATATTAAATTAAAACATTTTTTATCAAGATCAGTTATCCTTCTTCCCAAGTAATTAAGACAAAGGCAGTATCTTCTTTTCATGGTTTAGAATCATCATCAGTGGCATTTAATTGAGGGTTTACTCTGTGAACAGCACTGTACTAAGTATTTCAGAGAGTATACTATAACAGGATTAGCAAACATGTCCCCTGCCTGTAACGAGTTTACAGTCTAGAGGTGGAGACAGACAATTTATTTTGCATATATTTGTAATTTAAATTATTGCCTCTCTCCTCCCCCTCTACACTCTAAGATCATTGTGGGAAGGGAATGTGTCTGTTTATTGTTGTATTGTGCTCTGCACATAGTAAGCACTTAAATACCAACATCATCATCTCCAAATTGCTCATTACAGTGCTCTGCACACAGTAGATGCTCAATAAATATGATTGACTGACTGACATAAATTAAGAATTTATAACATATGTATAGCTAGGTACATTCATTCATTCATTCAATAGTATTTATAGAGCGCTTACTATGTGCAGAGCACTGTACTAAGTGCTTGGGATGAACAAGTCGGCAACAGATAGAGACAGTCCCTGCCGTTTGATGGGCTTACAGTCTAATCGGGGGAGACAGACAGACAAGAACAATGGCAATAAATAGAGTGAAGGGGAAGAACATCTCGTAAAAACAGTGGCAACTAAATAGAATCAAGGCGATGTACAATTCATTAACAAAATAAATAGGGAAACAAAAAATGTATACAGTTGAGCGGACGAGTACAGTGCTGTGGGGATGAGAAGGGAGAGGTGGAGGAGCAGAGGGAAAAGGGGAAAAGAGGGTTAAGCTGCGGAGAGGTAAAGGGGGGATGGCAGAGGGAGTAGAGGGAGAAGAGGAGCTCAGTCTGGGAACGCCTCTTGGAGGAGGTGAGTTGTAAGTAAGGTTTTGAAGAGGGAAAGAGAATCAGTTTGGCGGAGGTGAGGAGGGAGGGTGTTCCAGGTCCGCGGGAGGACGTGACCCAGGGGTCGACGGCGGGATAGGCGAGACCGAGGGACGGTGAGGAGGTGGGCGGCAGAGGAGCAGAGCGTGCGGGGTGGGCGGTAGAAAGAGAGAAGGGAGGAGAGGTAGGAAGGGGCAAGGTGATGGAGAGCCTTGAAGCCTAGAGTGAGGAGTTTTTGTTTGGAGCGGAGGTTGATAGGCAACCACTGGAGTTGTTTAAGAAGGGGAGTGACATGCCCAGATAGTTTCTGCAGGAAAATGAGCCGGGCAGCGCAGTGAAGAATAGACTGGAGCGGGGCGAGAGAGGAGGAAGGGAGGTCAGAGAGAAGGCTGACACAGTAGTCTAGCCGGGATATAACGAGAGCCCGTAACAGTAAGGTAGCCGTCTGGGTGGAGAGGAAAGGGCGGATCTTGGCGATATTGTAGAGGTGAAACCGGCAGGTCTTGGTAACGGATAGGATGTGTGGGGTGAACGAGAGAGACGAGTCAAGGATGACACCGAGATTGCGGGCCTGAGAGACGGGAAGGATGGTCGTGCCATCCACGGTGATAGAGAAGTCTGGGAGAGGACTGGGTTTGGGAGGGAAGATGAGGAGCTCAGTCTTACTCATGTTGAGTTTTAGGTGGCGGGCCGACATCCAGGTGGAGACGTCCCGGAGGCAGGAGGAGATGCGAGCCTGAAGGGAGGGGGAGAGGACAGGGGTGGAGATGTATATCTGCGTGTCATCTGCGTAGAGATGGTAGTCAAAGCCGTGAGAGCGAATGAGTTCACCGAGGGAGTGAGTGTAAATGGAGAACAGAAGAGGGCCAAGAACTGACCCTTGAGGAACTCCAACAGTTAAAGGATGGGAGGGGGAGGAGGCTCCAGCGAAGGAGACCGAGAATGACCGGCCAGAGAGGTAAGAGGAGAACCGGGAGAGGACAGAGTCCGTGAAGCCAAGGTGAGATAAGGTATGGAGGAGGAGGGGATGGTCGACAGTGTCAAAGGCAGCAGAGAGGTCAAGGAGGATTAGAATGGAGTAGGAGCCATTGGATTTGGCAAGAAGGAGGTCATGGGTGACCTTAGAGAGAGCAGTCTCGGTAGAGTGGAGGGGACGGAAGCCAGATTGGAGCGGGTCTAGGAGAGAATGGGAGTTAAGGAATTCTAAGCATCGATTGTAGACGATTCATTCTAGGATTTTGGAAAGGAAGGGTAATAGAGAGATAGGGCGATAACTGGAGGGGGAAGTGGGGTCGAGAGTGGGTTTTTTTAGGATGGGGGAGACGTGGGCATGTTTGAAGGCAGAGGGGAAGGAGCCCTTGGAGATTGAGTGGTTAAAAATAGAAGTTAAGGAAGGTAGGAGGGCAGGGGCGATGGTTTTAAAAAGGTGAGAGGGAATGGGGTCCGAGGCGCAGGTGGAGGGGGTGGCACTTGCGAGGAGGGAGGAGATCTCCTCTGAGGATACTGCAGGAAAGGATGGGAAAGTAGGGGAGGGGGTTGGTGGTGGGGAGGGGAGAGGTGGAGGGGTGACTTTGGGGAGCTCAGACCTGATCGTGTTGATTTTCGTGAGGAAATAGGTGGCCCGATCATTGGGGGTGAGAAATGGGGGAGGGGGAGGCACAGGGGGCCTAAGGAGAGAGTTAAAGGTCCGGAACAATCGGCGGGGGTGACGGGCATGGGTGTCGATGAGGGAGGAGAAGAAGCTTTGCCTGGCGGAGGAGAGGGCAGAGTTAAGGCAGGAAAGGATAAATTTGAAGTGTGTGAGGTCGGCTTGGTGCTTGGACTTTCGCCAGCAGCGCTCAGCAGCTCGAGCATAGGAGCGGAGGAGGCGGACAGAGGAGGTGATCCAGGGCTGTGGGTTAGTGGAGCGAGAGCAGCGGAGGGAAAAGGGGGCGAGAGAGTGGAGATGAGTAGAGAGGGTGGAGTTAAGAGCGGAGACCTGATCGTCGAGAGTGGGAAGAGAGGACAGGGCGGCAAGGTGAGGAGAGATGCTATTGGAAAGACGGATGGGATCGAGAGAGCGGAGGTCTCTGTGGGGCAGTAGCGAAGATTTGCAAGGGGAGGGAGTGTGAGAGATGAGGCAGGTGAGAAGGTTATGGTCAGAGAGAGGGATTTCAGAGTTGGTGAGGGAGGAGATAGTGCAGCGGTAGGAGATGACGAGATCGAGGGTGTGACCGAGTCGGTGAGTGGGCGCGGTATGGTGGAGGAGGAGGTCGGCAGAGTCGAGGAGGGATAGCAGGCGGGCGGCAGAGGAGTCGTCGGGTACATCCATATGGATGTTGAAGTCTCCAAGGATCAGAGTGGGCAGAGAGAAGGAGAGAAGGAAGGTTCAAGCCACTAAATAAAGCTCTTTTTATCAGCTGATTCCCATCTACCCAATTGAACTTAATTGCCTTTTTTTTTTTTTTGGTATTTGTTAAACTCTTACTGTGTTCCTGACAATTTTCTAAACACTGGGGTAGATATATGGTAATCAGGTTGGACGCAGTTCCTATCCCACATGGGGTTCACGTATCACGACTTATGAATTACCTATTTACGTCATATCTGTTACTGATTATTCATGGGTTGTTGGGTTTTTATTTTAATTCTACATTTTCTCTGTGTAAGTGTTTCTTATTGTCAGTTTCACTAGTTTCGAACACAGTTTCTCTTGCGAAAAAAATGAATTACTTCTCTGGGTAGATTGTTGTACTGTGTGTTCTTTTGTCATTGCTTTTCTAAGACACTTGCTTTCAAATATCGTATTCATTTTCAAAGGGTAACCAAAAACACACTGCTTCTCACTACCTTATTTAGGAAGATTATATATCCAAGTGATTTATACAATAAATACAACCATGGCAGCATATTCTCTACATGTTATTAGCTTTAAATTTCTTTCTGTAGCAGGCATTAATCAGTCAGGGATGGGTTATTTTATGGTTTTTAATGGCCTTTGTTGATAGATGGAGATTTTGTTTACAGATTATTCTTCATTGAACTGCCATATACTGGAAGCTATGATTCTTAAAAGATGCTCTCAAAATACAAATTATGCCTCTCTGAAATATGTTAACTGTTAAATTAAATTAGATAGATGCATTCTCTAAGTCTAGGTAATAGAACAAAATGTGGAAAATGACATTTTGTGAGATATCAGTGGTGAATGTGGTACAGTGTTTCTCCTTACAAATATTTTGTTATGTATGTAAGTTTTATTATCTAGCATTTCAGTCTAATAGCTTATAATGCAAAGAGTTCTAATATATAATATCTGAATATTATAATTACCTGCTTTCATGTACCAGATACAGCTACCTATTTTCAGGAAAAGAACAAAAACAATTATAAATAACATTGGTTAATAGACATACTGAGTGCTTTACCAATGTTGAATATCTTGATTTGAATATGTGAAATTTAATAATTACCATTACCACTGCTTTGTTTCTCAGATAATTTTATTGCTCCTTTGAGGGTTATATTAGTCACAGGCTTGCAAAACAGCACTATCATTCATCTTGTTTTTAATGATGCCTAGGTGATGTAAGTCTTGTGGAATTACTATTCAGTACAGTGACTGGGATAAGTTTATTACCTCTGAATTTTTGCCTTTGTAGACCAAACATTAGTGACTTTTTAATAGGAATCTCTCCTTGAAGAATTTTAGTATGCTATTCACCAAAAATCGTGAACATCTTCTTCATCACCAATAACATGTTTTGGTTTCCACTGTGTGCAGAGCGCTGTACTAAGAACTTGGGAAGGCAAAAAAGGTTTAGAAGATATGATCCCTTCACTTAATCCTATTACTTATTGACCTCTATTCAGCCTTGAACATTGCAGATGACCCTCTTTCTGTGAAACACCACCAGGCATGGTTTTGCTAACATGATAGCAATTAATTTTCCAAGTGCTTAGTAGAGTGCTCTGCACAGAGGAAGCAGTCAATAAATACCATGATTGGTTACTTCTCTATTCCTTCTCAATTTCATTTGCTGGGTCCTCTTCTGCTCCTCATAATGAAACTGTATGTCTTGGCAGGCTCTGTTCATATTCCGCTCTCTTTTTATCTTGAGTCCCTCAAGGCTCAGTTCTGGGTCCCCCTCTATTCTCCATCTATGCCCACTCCACTGGAAAACATTCATTCGCATGGCTTCATCTACCATCTGTTCAAGGGTGATTCCCAAATCTACATCTCCAGCCTTGATCTCTCTCTTCCTCTGCAGTCTCACATTTTCTCCTGCAGATGTTTCTCCTACTTGGATATTCCACTGACACCTCAAACTGAGGCACAGAAAAGTGAAAGGATTTGCCCAAGATCATATAACAGACAACTGGTGGAGCTGGGATTAGAACCCAGGTCCTTCTGACTCCCAGATCTGTACTCTATCTACTAGATCACACTCTCAATGCCACTTTAGCACTTTTTATGGTATTTGTTAACCATTTGCTACTTGTCAAACACTGTTATAGGCACAGGGATAGATACAAGTGAATTAAGGTGGATAATGGGGCTCACAGTCACTTTTCCATCACCTAAACGTTTAGATACAAACAGCGCTATGGCTTTTCTCCCAGAAAACTTAGGTACATATCTTTTTACTTTATTTCCTACCTGTATTTCCTTTTTTTCTTTAGTATTTGACTCCATTTGTTAGACAGTAACCTCCTTGAGGGAAGGATCATGCCCATTAGCTCTGTTGAATTCCACCAAGCACTCGGTATGGTTCTCTGAACTGAATAAGCACTGATTAATATATGTTGATTTTTCAATAGCTTTTTTAAATAACAGATTTAAAGTGTTAATTCATGTTTAGCTTCTGTTCAATGGTTACATCAGGTTTTTTGTAGCTGCATGTGTCACTGGAAGTTTTTCCTCTGTAGTATCCAAATTTGTTTTTCATCTATACATCAGTTGCTCTGCATTTGTCCCAAATGCATTTCATCCTGCTTTCTAATTTATCAAGGTCAATTGCAATTCTATTCTTGTCTTCCAAGGTGTTAAAAGCACTACCAAATTTTATTGTCATTTCAGATTTGAAAATCACACAAACATTCACACAAAGAGACTAACACGTACTCAAGAAGGGCACAGCACTTACCCCAGATGAGCACAAGTAAAAATTTCAAGCTTCGTTTGCCTTGAGTTTAGTGGATTGACACAAACACAGAGTTACTTTAAACCTCCATAGAAAGATAGTTAGTTTATGTCCAAGGACAATCTTGCTGTTCTTCTTTAGACAGTTCCTATCTGGTTCGGGGGGAGAGGTCTTTTTTCCTTAGGATTATGCTGAGGATTTTGAAGTTATTTCCTTTGGTGCCAATCATACTGCCAGGAATTCATGTGTCTCTGTAGAAGCCCTGTCCCTTAGTTGATAGGATTGACAAGAATACCACCTGAGCCACTGCAATTCTGAAGACAAATTGCTATTCTTCCCCACTCTCCTATCCAACTAGCAAATGGAGTGGTTATTTCGGCCAACCTATTTTCCTGTGAAGTGAGAGGGGGATGAGAGAAGAGGAGACCAGTGGGATATCTCAGGAGATACTGGCCTTCAAGCTACCCAATCCGTAGTATGACTATCTTGTGTCTACACTAACACTTAAGACTTAGTAAACCCATTAACTCCTTTCCAATTTATTTATAATTTCATTTTGAAGGAAAGAAGCAGCGTGGCATAGTGGATAGAACAGAGGCTTGGGAGTCAGAAGACCATAGGTTCTAATCCTAGCTCCATTACTTAATGTTGGTATTTGTTAAGCGCTTACTATGTGCAGAGCACTGTTCTAAGCGCTGGGGGAGATACAGGGTAATCAGGTTGTCCCACGTGAGGCTCATAGTTAATCCCCATTTTACAGATGAGGGAACTGAGGAACAGAGAAGTGAAGTGACTTGCCCACAGTCACACAGCTGACAAGTGGCAGAGCCGGGATACGAACCCATGACCTCTGACTCCGAAGCCCAGGCTCTTTCCACTGAGCCACCACTTGTCTGCTGTGTGGCCTTGGGCAAGTCATTTCACTTCTTTGTGCCTCAGTTACCTCAACTGTAAAATGGGGATTAAGACTGTGAGCCCCATGCAGTACAGGGACTCTGTCCAACCCAATTTGCTTGTATTTCCCCCAGCGCTTAGTACAATGCCTGGCACATAGTGAACACTTAACAAATACCATTGATATAAAGAGAACTGGGGCGGGAGGATGGCTGAAGTTTCTGTCAGCTAAGACTTTATCCCTCATCTAATCCCTTGGTATAATTCTGCCTGAATTGGGAGAAGTTAGAAACTACAATTTCTCCATTTGCAATCCTTCTTTAATGGCAAACTATCCCTCCTTTCCTCAAGAAGGTTATTGGAGATAAAGAGTGCACAGTCCTTGGTGGGGGATTCCTTAAGCACATCTCAGTGATTCTCAGAGCACCCAACCTCAACTGACTTAGATGGCAGGTCTCGATTAGACTGTAAGCCCGTCAAACGGCAGGGACTGTCTCTATCTGTTGCCGACTTGTTCATCCCAAGCGCTTAGTACAGTGCTCTGCACATAGTAAGCACTCAATAGATACTATTGAATGAAAATACTATTGAATGAATTCTATCAGTCATTCAATCCATCATGTTTTTTAAGCACTTACTGTGTGCCAAGCACTGTTCCAGGCACTTAGGAAAGTACAATAGAATAGAGTTGGTGGTCACAATCCCTGCTTTACTAGAGCGTGAAAGGTGGGAAGAGAGGTGGTTTGCTGGATGGCCTCTCCACCCTCTTTTCTTATCTCCCTCTTTCTTCACTTGAAAAACAATTGGTTAACCTATGCTCTTTTGTTTGCACAGTTGATTTCGAAGGAGGGGAGCCACAGTTAGGAAAGCACTTTGGGCTTAGACCAGGGGGTCAGGTTTTTGGCTATACTGGATTTGGTTGTTGTGAGTTTTCAACAAGCAAATCTTCAACAGTCAGTTTTCCAATCCTCAGAAACACAATATTTAAGAAATTAAGTAAACTGTAGACTTAACATGTCCTCACTGATAGATCCCTGTAGCCTCTCAAGATATAGTGAGAAAAAATTATCTTATCAGGAACAACAAATGAGCCTTCAGGACCTAGAGCCTTTAATAAGAGGTATCTGTAATAGTCCTTCTAGCATATACAGTGACACTTGTGCACTCTTATCCAGCCACTCTTGTTTTAATAATAATGTTGGTATTTGTTAAGCGCTTACTATGTGCAGAGCACTGTTCTAAGCACTAGGGTAGATACAGGGTAATCAGGTTGTCCCACATGAGGCTCACAGTCTTAACCCCCATTTTACAGATGAGGTAACTGAGCCTGGGGGTCAGAAGGACATGGGTTCTAATCCCAGCACCCCCATATACTTGCTGAGTGACTTTGGATGAGTCACTTCACTTCTCTGGGCCTCAGTTACCATATCCATAAAATGGGGAATAAGAGTGTGAACCCCGTGTGGGGCAGGAACTGAATCCAACCTGATTGACTTGCATCTACCCCAGCACTTAAAACAGTACTTGGCACATAGTAAGCACTTAAGTACCATAATTAGTAGTAAAATCCAACTCTTCTGATGTCCTGAGCTGTGCTGTATCACCTGGAGTAGAAGTAAGATACTCTTGAAAGGTAAGAGGAATGGACAAGGTCAAGGAGAGAATTGGACGAGAAACAGTAAACAACTCACTCAAAGAGTTTGGAGAGGAATGGTAGGAGGGATATGGGGAGATAACTGGAAGGAGCTATGGTCAAGGAATGGATTTAGGATGAGGAGACATGAGCATGTTTGAAAGCACTAGAGAAGAAGTCAATGAAAGCATTAGAGAAGAAGTCACTGGGGAGTGAACAGTTGAAGATGGGGGGAGAAGAGAGGTGGAACAAGAACTTTGATAAGGTACAAAGGAGTGGGGTCAGAGACACAGGTGGAGGGGGTGGATTTTGAGAGGAAGAAGGTGATCTCTTTTTGAGACACTGCTTGGGAAGATAGAAGAGTTGAAGAAAGGGCAGCAGGTTGGAGAAAATGGAGAGAAGCAGGGGAAATTTTATTTATGGAAAGCATGCCTGATGATTTCAATTTTCAGGTTACTAGGGGCAAGAGCTGGCGGGGACAGAGGATTTGAGGATGGAATTAAACATCAGAAAGAACTGGCAAGGGCACTGGGCATGGAGAAAAAATGTTGCTGGGCAAAAGGAAGAGCAGAGTTAAAACAGGCAAGGATGAACTTCAGGTGGGTGAGGTCAGCCTGATATCTGGATTTTCACCAGCAGTTGTCTGTGGCTCGTATACAGGAGTGAAGGAAGCAAGCAAGGTATCAATCAGTCATTCATTCATTCAATCAGATTTATTGAGCACTTACTGTGTGCAGAGCACTATACTAAGCGCTTGGAAAGTACAATTCGGCAACAGAGACAATCCCTCCCCCAAAACAGGCTCACAGTCTAGAAGCGGGGGGAGACAGATAACAAAACAAGTAATAATAATAACGATGGCATTTGTTAAGTGCCTAATATGTGCCAAGCACTGTTATAAGCACTGGAAAGGATACAAGTTGATCAGGTTGTCCAATGTGGGGCTCACAGACTCAATTCCCATTTTACAGATGAGGGAACTGAGGCCCAGAGAAGTGAAGTGACTTGTCCAAGGTCACACAGCTGATAAGTGGCAGAGCCAGGAGTAGAACCCATGACCTCTGACTCCCAAGCCCTTGCTCTTTCCACTAAGCCATGCTGCTTCTCGCATCAATAGCATCAATATAAATAAATACAATTATAGATATATACACATTACAAAAATAGAATAATATGTACAAGTGCTGTGGGGTGGGGAGAGGAGTAGAGCAGAGGGAGGAAGATGTGGCGATGGGGAGATAGGAGAAGCAGAGGAAAAGGAAGCATCAGTCTGGGAAGGTCTCCTGGAGGAGGTGAGCTCTCAGTAGGGCCTTGAAAGGGGAAGTGTGCAAGTTTAGTGGATGTGAGGAGGAAGAGCATTCCAGGCCAGAGGAAGGATGTGGGCCAGTCGTCGACGGCGGGACAGGGAAGAAGGAGGCAGAGTGAGGGGGTTAGCAGCAGAGGATCGGAGTGTGCAGGGTGGGCTGTAGAAAGAGAGAAGGGAGGCGAGGTAGGAGGAGGCCAGGTGATAGAGAGCTTTGAAGGCAAAAGTGAGGAGTTTTTGTTTCATGTGAAGGTTGATAGGCAACCACTGGTGATTTCTGAGGAGGGGGTTGACATGCCCAGAGAGTTTCTGCAGAAAGTTAATCTGGGCAGCAGAATGAAGTATAGACTGAAGTGGGAGAGACAGGAGGTTGGGAGATGAGAAAGGATGCTGATGAAGAAATCCAGTTGGAATATAAGTGATTGTACTATCAAGGTAGTGGTTAGGATGGAGAGGAGAGGGCTGATTTTGGCGATTTGAACATAAGACCGGCATGGTTTGGTGATGGATTGGATAAGTGGGGTGAATGAGAGAGCGAAGTTAAGGGTGACACCAAGGTTGCGGGCTGGTGAAACAAGAAGGATGGTAATGCCATCCATAGTGACGGGAAAGTCAGGGAGAGAACAGGCTTTGCTCAGTCTTGGTCATATTGCGTTTTAGATGGTGGGCGGACATCCAGGTGAAGATGTCCTGAAGGAAGAGATGTGAGCCTGGAGGGAGGGAGAGAGAACAGGGGAGGACATGTAGATTTGGGTATCATCCATTCAGAGCACTGAACTAGGCACTTAGGAGATTACCAAATAACACAGAGTTGGTAGACAAGTTCCCTGCCCCCAAGGAGGTTACAGTCCAGTGGAGTTTACATTACTACAGCAAGTCTGAGTGTTCATAGTTGGATAACTTTGTAGTAAATTTTCAACACAGTTTTCTTTATAAACAGCAATAGGCTTTTGTTTTTATGACAATTCCTCATTTGACATATTTAAATAAATGACGTGCTTCAAATTAGAGAAGCAGCGTGGCTTAGTGGAAAGAGCATGGGCTTGGGAGTCAGAGGTCATGAGTTCGAATTCCAGCTCTGCCACTTGTCAGCTGTGTGACTATGGGCAAGTCTCGTAACTTCTCTGTGCCTCAGTTACCTCATCTGTCAAATGGGGATTAACTGTGAGCCTCACATGGGACAACCTGATTACCCTGAATCTACCCGAGCGCTTAGAACAGTGATCTGCACATAGTAAGCGCTTAACAAATACCAAAATTATTATTATTATATGAAAAGCCCCATGATGCAAAAGTGAAAATTTCATAGAAAAGAAAACCTTGGTCATAACCTGTTTTAACATTTGATTCAGTAATCAGGTTATGAATCACTTTTCCATGGTTGCGACCTCATCTTTTCATGATTTCAGAGGGCTTGCCCAAGATACGGTCAGCTGGATGTGGCAATACCTTAGAGGCATAGAGATATTGCCCATTTGTCAAATCTCAAGTGTTTAACCTGCAGGAAGGCAATATTATTTTTCATTTAATGAGTTCAGGACCATGAACAATTAAGAAGACATAATTGAATGAAGCTAATCAGCCAAAAACAGGAGTTTGCCCCTGGGAGACTGCTGCAGTCAATTGCCGATCTTATCTGCAATTGTATCTGTTAAACTAATAGTACCAACCGGGGTGAGGGAACAGACTAGTAATTATACAGCCCCATGGAGCCTGGGTTTAAAAATTGAGTGTTCAAAGTTTAAACAAAGGAACTCTTTTTGATATTGCTAGAACAGGTCATTCCTGAGTGACAGAAAAGGAGACTGGTGATAGACTTATCTACACCTGTCAGGAAACCTTTATAAAAGGAAAACATAAAAGGGAGAAAATCAAGAGGGAATGGTTGAAGTTACTGTGGAAACAGAAATGCATCTTATTAGGTAGGGAGGTGCTGCCTGAATGAAGTCTGGATGGACTTGGACTTGTGTTAAAGTTTTTAAAAGTTCTTTTATATTTTGTTCTTTCTCTTGGATCAAAAATTTCTGTGTAGCCTGGTTTTGCTGGGAAATAGAAATTCATTGAGAATAGCTATTCTGAGGGTACCAAATCAAGTACTGGAAAACCTCATGAGAGATTGATTTCTCAATGAAAGTAGTTCAGTTCTCAGCTGGGATAGACACTTAAATCTCTCATTGCTTATTTCTACTGAATCTGTAAGGCTGTCTACTACTCTTTGGGCACTTCAGCCCTAGAAAGACAGAGTTAAGTATGTGCTTATGTACCTCCTACGTCTTCAAAGACCGACATTCTTGAACATAATAATTTTCAGAAGAAAGTCTTCACATTTCAGTTGCTTAGAGAATTTAAACTCCTCACATATTTCTTCAACTACAAAGATTTTGATAAAGCTGGACTACCTTTGTTCAATTTTTTAACAAGTATATGAAGAGTAACATGGGTTCACTAAAAATAAAGTCCTCTTGAAACCTCACTTTAGTAAGTCAACCCAAATAATCCACAACACCCTAGTTACACCAACCCAACAAGCATTCTTTGTTTATTTGTATTTTTTATTCCTATACTCAGCATATGTATTATAGATGTGTATATTATATGTACTATAGCTATATGCATGCATGTGCAAAGAGTGTACCTCTATCTCTATGTGTGTGTGTGTGTGTGTATATACAGCTTTGATGGTGAAGTTCATTTTAGAGTATGTGTGTGGATGAAAAGTCTAATGCAAGATCCACCAGTATGCCATAATGGGCACACAAAAAGGCTGTCCCTAGTTGCATTGTGTTTAATATTTGTAGCAACTGGTGTTGTTTTCTCTTTTGCCTCCTTGAAGCATTTTCTTGAAGGTAGCCACTTCAATCCATCATATATATTAAGCACTTACTGTGTGCAGAGCACTGTACTAATGGCCTGAGAAAGTACAGTATAATAGAGTTGGTAGACATGTTCCCTGTCCACAAGAAGCTTGCAGTCTAGAGGAAGTATGCCATGCATATCCATCCTCAATAATTTTGTCCCAGTTTTCTTCTGGGAGGTAGCATTGTGTGAGGTTTTGCTTTAAGGTGTTCTTAGAACTCTTTCTCTGCCCTTCTTGCATTCAGTTTCCTAATATGAATTCTCTCATGCCCCTTCCTACCTCTCCTCCCTTCTCTCTTTCTACCACCCACCCCGCACGCTCCGCTCCTCTGCCGCCCACCTCCTCGCCGTCCCTCGGTCTCGCCTATCCCGCCGTCGACCCCTGGGTCACGTCCTCCCGCGGTCCTGGAACGCCCTCCCTCCTCACCTCCGCCAAACTGATTCTCTTTCCCTCTTCAAAACCTTACTTAAAAATCACCTCCTCCAAGAGGCCTTCCCAGACTGAGCTCCTCTTCCCCCTCTACTCCCTCTGCCATCCCCCCTTTACCTCTCCGCAGCTAAAGCCTCATTTTCCCCATTTCCCTCTGCTCCTCCACCTCTCCCTTCCCATCCCCACAGCACTGTACTCGTCCGCTCAACTGTATATATTTTCGTTACCCTATTTATTTTGTTAATGAATTGTACATCGCCTTGATTCTATTTAGTTGCCATTGTTTTTACGAGATGTTCTTCCCCTTGACGCTGTTTAGTGCCATTGTTCTTGTCTGTCTGTCTCCCCCGATTAGACCGGAAGCCCGTCAAACGGCAGGGACTGTCTCTATCTGTTGCCGACTTGTTCATCCCAAGCGCTTAGTACAGTGCTCTGCACATAGTAAGCGCTCAATAAATACTATTGTATGAATGAATGAATCTGTTGGGTATCCAAGACTTACCTTCAGCACTTATGTACAGATGTACATTATTTGAATTTTCATTTGAAAATTCTCATATTTCATCTTGATGTTGACTTATTTCCTAGTCTATCCTCAAACTCTCTGTTTTTGTCTGTTTTCTTTTTTAGATTGACATTCTTGAGAGTACTGAACACGTCTCTTGCTTCTGTTGTACTTTTCCTGTCGCTTAGTATAGTGATTCACTCTGAGGCAGTCAGTAGATGTCAGTCATTATTAATAGTATCTGTTTTCTGGATCAGAACATATATATATATATATAGTGGTATTTGTTAAGCGCTTACTATGTGCAAAGCACTGTTCTAAGAGGTGGAGGGTTACGAGATGATGAGGTTCTCCCAAGTGGGGCTCACAGTTTTAACCCCCATTTTACAGACAAGGTAACTGAGGCACAGAGAAGTTAAGTGACTTGACATAGCTGACAAGTGGCGGAGTTGGGATTAGAACCCATGACCTCTGGCTCCCAAGCCCATGCTCTTTCCACTGAGCCACGCTGCTTCTCAAACATATGCTGTAGCTAAATTAGTCTAGCCTCCCTCGCCGAAAAGACTGATCCATGACTGACCCTTCATGTGATGTTATGTTCATGTGATCATAGTTGCTTATACTAGCGTTTGCCATTTGCAAAGCCTGAATGTTTTCGTCCTTGTCTCCTGGCATATCTAGCTTTGCTAAATTTCTACTTAAAAAAAGCTACCATTCTCCTTGCTGTCTGTCATCTTGTCTGACTGTATATAGTGGTCTTCTCAATCACAGTGTTTTGCAATATTTCATCCTTCTCTCCCTGATTGCTTGTGCCCCAGCTCAGTTCACTAGATAGTATCTGCTTGTCACTCTGCTGCCACTCCATTTTTCTCAGTACCATTTAGTCCCAGGTCCTCAAAAACCTCCAGTAGTTGGCCATCCACTTCTGCATCAAAAAATATGCTTTACCATCACCTTTATGTCACTAAATAATGATGATATAATAACAATAATGATAATTGTGGTGTTTAAATGTTTACTTTATGCCAAACACTGTACTAAGAACTGGGGTAGATGCAAGATAATTGGGTTGGACCCAGTACCTGTCCCAAAAGGGTTCACAGTCTTAATCCCCATTTTACAGATGAGGTAACAGGCACAGAGAAGTGAAGTGACTTGCCCAAAGTCACCCAGAAAGTTGGTGGAGCCAGGATTAAAATCCAGGTCCTACTGACTCCCGGGCCCATGCTCTTTCCACTACAACCCCCTCCTACCTAATCTCGCTGATATCCTACTACAACTTAACCTACACACCTCGCTCCTCTAACACCACCCTACTCTCTGTACCGTGATCTCATCCATCCTGCCACCAACCCCTTGCCCACATTCTCTTTCGGGTGTGGTACTCCCTTCCCCTCCTCCTTCCCCACTCTTGCCACCTTGCCCCCTTCAAAACCCTTCTAAAATTACATCTCCTTCTAGACTGTTAGCACCTTTTAGACAAGAAACATGTCACAAGGAAGTCACCGTGGTTTCCTCTTTAATGAAAATGAGGAGAAATAAAAATTGACTTTTTTTTCTATTATTAATGTGGTCTAAGGATTTTTATATGAATGTTTGCATAGACCTCATAATAAAGAAAAGTAATTATAGGCAGTTTTTCCACAGCTGTTATACCAGAATTGACTACATTATTATCAAATATACAATGAATATCAACATTCTTTTTAGAATTCTTTTTAGAATTTATGGATAGCTACCAAAAGAATTATTTCTGAATTAGAAGTATTTGGAAAGTATGCTAATTATAGTGCATTCTCTCTATTGTTGATATTGTTTCCCTCCTGTATTCTTTCATTTGAAGCTTGCAGAAAAATTAAGTGGTTTATATTTTCAGAAACCAGATAGTGGTATGAGAGAATAATTTCTGCAATGATATGGAAAAGACAGTATACCTGGTTTCAAGTTACAAACAGACTTATAGTTAATTAGATGAGGAATGTAAGAAACAGCATGGCTTGGTGGAAAAAGCCTGAGCTTGGGAGTTAGACGATGTGGGTTCTCATCATGGTCCCGCCACTTGTCTGCTGTGTGACGTTGGGCAAGCCACTTAATTTCACTGGGCCTCAGTTACCTCATCTGTAAAATTGGAATTAAGACTGTGAGCCCCACGAAGGGCAACCTGATTACATTGTATCTACCCCAGTGCTTAGAACAGTAATAATAATAATAATTATTATTAATAATAATATCTATAGAACAGTGTATGAAGGAAAGGGCAGGAGAGGCTTTAAAAAGATCTGGTTGTATTCCCTAGGCATCCTGTTTGGGTAAAAAAAGATCTAACCACTCCATAACCCCAAACTGCCTGTCTGCAACATCCTTCATTTCAGTACTATCTTAGGCCACTGTGCCTTCATGCAGGTAAAGCTAGAAGACTGTGTTCTGCATCTATTAAAGGAGAAAAACATTTCTCCTTTAATAGTGTATATGGAGGCTACCAGAGGTTGGGAAGCATAAAACAGCTTAAACATTGTTAAAATCCTCCCTTTTCTCTCCATCCAACCTGCTACCATACTGATCCCAGCACTTATCCTATCCCACATCTGCCTCTTCACTCTGCTATCCACACCACTCTGCTGCATGAATCATTTATTGACAAAAACATTCAATTCATGTCTCCCCACTCCTTAAGAACTAATAGCTCCACCAAAGCAACAAACAGAAAATGCTTTAAACACTCAATCAGCTCGCCCCACCCTACCTCACCTCACTAATCTCCTACTACAGCCCAGGCCGCACACGCAGCTCCCCAGCACCAGTTTGCCTACTGTGCCCCAATCTCACCTATTTTGCCAAAGACCCATTTGCTATATCATCCCCTCTTGTTGGGTAGGGATTGTCTCTGTTGCCAAATTGTACTTTTCAAGCGCTTAGTACAGTGCTATGCACACAGTAAGCACTCAATAAATACGACTGAATGAATCCCGAAAGCCTGGACTCCCTCCCTCTCCGTATATGCCAAACCTCCACTCTCTCCACTTTCAAAGCATTAATCAGGTCATATCTCTCTTTCAAGAGGCCTTCCAGATTAAAGCTCCTTTTTCCCCTGCTTGCTCGCTCTCACTTCTTCATCATCTGTGCACTTCAGTATGTGACCTACAGACACTTGATATTTGCCCCACCCTCAACCCCAGAGCACTTATGTATATATATTTAAATGATATATTGTAAAGTACTAATTTACTCATACTGATGTCTATCTTCCCCTCTAGACTGTAAACTCATTATGGGCAAGGGAATGTATCTGCTAATTCAGTTGTATTGTACTCACACAAGCGCATGGTATACATAGTAAATGCTCAATAAATATTATTGATTAATTGATCCTGCTAAAAAAAGGCCATTGCAATAAATATATCAATTTATATAAAGATGCATAAGTGAATGGAGGTTTTGGATACTGTTCTGCATTCCATCCAGGCAGATTCACAGTGTCAGAAAATAATCTCCTAATTTTACTATGGTTTTCCATCCAAAATGTACTATGGCAGAACTGAAAATGGTGCTACTAAAATTGCCATGTATGTGAGTGTAGCTATTGGATCTACACTCTCCCCATTTACAAAGCCCTACTAAAATCATATCTCCTCCAAGAGGCCTTCCCTGACTAAAGCCTGTTTTGCCCTATTCGACACCCTTTCTGCATTGCCTTTGCATATGATGGCAGAGCAGGAGAGGGGGACAGCCCTCTCTAGCCAGGGTGGCACCAAGCCGACCATTCCCGCATGGCACAACTGTGGAGGCTGTGGTGTGCCAGGGGTCATGGCTAGTTGCAGTGGCTGCTAGCTCAGAGCTGGGCTGGACCTGGGCACACTTACCCACCCCCGGCGGAAGGCTTCATCATGCAGACCCTGCAGGGTTTCCAGTTCCCGGGGTCTCAGCCCTGCTGCCCCATAGAGCCCCTCGGGGGTGGGGACACCTTCATTCCCCAAACAGCCCTAGCTGGCCACAAGCTGGAGCCTCCAGAGATGTCTAAGTTTTTCCAGATCCGTGGGTTCGTTGGGATGAAGTAACTGAAGCACAGAGAAGTTAAGGACTTGCCCAAAGTCACACAGCTGACAAGTGGAGAGCCAGAATTAGAACCCAAGACTTCTGACTCCCAAGCCCTTGCTCTTTCCACTAAGCCATAAGTCTGATATAGAGGGAAAATGGGTTCCTGTAGGCATTCAAGGAAGAAACTGAAGTGATTCAATGGGCTTTGCAGAAAGATTATTCTTATTATTATGGGTAGGCTATTATCAGTATTACTAATATTAAGGTTATTATTATTATATGTCAGAGAGCAAGTGTATAACTAATATCCCCACATACTCTATATGTAAGGATTCCCTTCTGCTGTACTGTTAACTTTGTTAACCACCCAGCAGAGTGCTGTTTGCAATCTTTCTTTGGGGATCCCTGTCTTTTCAAAGTCCCTGTGTCTGGCAGCAGTGGGCATTCAATAAATACTGATGATGATCGTGATGAAAGGTGGGGTTAAGAGAGTTTCCCCTTCCTTTTTGTCACCCCAAGTTCCAAGATATTCTGTTCCCTGGAACTTCAAGGAGAGGATCGAATGTGGTCTATTTTATAATCCCTCATTTTAAAGTCCATATTCCTGAGGAATAAAAAGTTGGAGATGTGCCTTTCACTTACTCCCACATAGCACACAATGTTATTTGTTGCATAGTAGTTTGGCCTTAGCCTGTCAGAGTAATTTTGGTGAGTGCATCAGAAACATCTAACAGCCTTTTGAAGTGCCACTTAGTGATGTTTGACCTCGGCAAAAGTTCATTTTTGTTTACCTGTGTAGTTCTTCACTTCTTAAAACTGACAACTTTTATACAGTTTATTGGAGACAATCAAGCTGTTCCTACACCACTAAAATGGCTTGAGATGTAGGAGAGTGGGTTCTTGGGGAAACCTCTCTCAAAAAAAACATTTTCTGTAGGAATTTGCCTTTTTGACTATTATCATACTAAAATCATCAGAACACACCTCTCATTTTATTTGTGTAATTCTAGTGGCTAAGCTCACATGTGTATACTGCTTTTAAAAATCAATAACAAGGTGGAAAATTAATAGATACATTTTTATAGCACCTTTGATACCTAATCAAAGGTAATCCTCACATTGACATACAACCCATCTTCTCCTCCCCCTCCCCCTTTTTCTTCCTCTTCTGGGTTGCAGCAGAGGAATAGTAGCATCTGCATCACTTCATAATGCTTTTGAAGAGGACAATTCAATTCAAGCAAGCCCCTTAAATTGAATAGTATTGTCATTACTCAGTGGAAAGTGATCATCCCGCTTGTAATTTGACCATTTGGTAAGGACACTGAATTCACATTATGATTCTAGGAGCAGATGTCTTCAGTCACTTCAACACAATAGAATAAGGTAGTTTACGTAACATTTCTACCAAAATAATGTGATCGGTTAAATATGATATCAAAGCACATCTCATTGCTTCAGTTGGAATCTGTTGTTCAAAATAAATGCTTAGTACAGTGCTCTGCACACAGTAAATGCTCAAAAATTACAACTGAATGAAATGAGGGAGTCTCATGTGAAAGGAGCAGAACTATAGGGCTGCCTTTAGGAGGTGGTCATCTCTTTCTTCTCTTTACTTAAAGTCCTGTTTTTGGCTCTAATTTCTGACCCTGTTTAATCAGTCAGAATTAAGATTCTCCATCTTGCACACATGGCAATAAGGGCTCAGGCCTCTGGCCTAGATCTGAATAGGCTTTAAAACCAGGACTGCCTTAGTTTTCACATTGGTCTATTTTTCTTTATTGTTTGTCTCCTTCTGTAAATTGTCTAGCCCTGTCCTTGTTGAAAGCACTGTACTAAACACTGGGAAGAGGTATGAGGCTTTTAACTGAGGATAGTCCATGGTGTCCAGGGAAGTCCTGTCTCAAATTTTGCAAGGAGAGATACCCAAGGTATAAAAATTGGGATAAATTCAGTAAGAGCCACAATTTAATAATAGTAATAGGAAGATAAACAGCAGTACATAACTCCTAGAGGTAATAGTCAGTCTTGGGTCCCCTCGGTGCCCCAGGCAACCAGTCCTAGGTCCAAATCACTGAAACTTGCCCAACTTTCTGTGTGTTAGAAACTCAATCTACTACATATCTGTTGATAGTAACTTCTCTCTGGCAATGGTAGATGGGAAATATAGTGGTTGGGAGAGTTACTCAGGTAGTACATCTGCAGAATCTGGAGTCCTAGGGGGAGGAAAATAACAGATCAGTAATTATAAGATTCTGTTCATTTCTATAGGTTCAAACTCTCCCTTTGGTAACAGTGACAGGTTCCATCCATCAATCAACATATTTATTGAGCACTTTCTGTGTACAGAACATTGTACTAAGTGCTTGGGAGAGTACAGTATAACAGACACATTCTCTGCCCACAACAAATTTATAGCCTAGACAGAATGTGTAGGGAGAAGTGCCTCAAGGCTCAAACTCTTTTCTGTGGACTCCTGAGCTCAAATAAGTGGAGAAGATCAGATTGTTGTTGCCAGTTTTTTCTGTTCTGCACTGCCCTGCCCATGTTTTCCCTTTTTAAGACAGGTGTGAGGAAGGGGCAATGTGCCCTGGAGACAAATCACAAGTGCTTGCTTCTTGTTCTTGATTAGTGGACTGTAACATTATGACAAAGATTTCTTTGGATAAGTATCCTCATTTGTCTTCAGAAATCTCTGCTTCCCGTATCTATTGAGAATATATATAGTGGATAAACAAAATAAAATCTGAAGTATTTTATCAATATCAACCACCTGAAGTCAAATAGGAAAAAATAAAGCTGTAATTAGCTTACAGAGGGAAGTCCTGGTAATGTTTTTTGAATACCATTGGATTGACTAGGAATGTGGTTTGCATACAAACATTTGTTTGGATTATGAATATGTCAGGACATTCTAACAATTCTGCCAATTCCTAAGTGAAGGGGTTATTCTACAGCAAGCATGATGCCACATTTCTTATGATTGACATTTGTCAAACATGTCTCCACTGGACAGTCTACTCCCCAGCTGCATCAGAAACTCCATGCCCTCCGCTCGGCTGCAGCATCCTCTCTGTCCCCTGAAAGAGTGATGGTCCCCAGGACTGGAAATGTGGAGGAAATGATCCAGGTGGGTACGATCCCTCCTGATGAACAGGGAGAGAGCTGCTTTAGTTTGTCCAGGTCTGGGGGAGGAAACTACACCTGTTCCCTTTGGAAAATCTCAGATATGGATCACCCCGGATCAGTTCTTTGCTTCACAGCCCTTCTGGTCTGTATGTATTCCTGCAGTGGGCAGTCTACTCCCCACTTGCATAGCCCCTTCTGTATACCTAGTGGCCCCCGCTCGTCCACTTGGTAGAAACCATACATGTTTTTCAGTGGACAGACCAAGATCCCCCGACCTGGATCTCTTCCCATGTGCCAGAGATTCCATCCCCCTTCCCCGACAGAGGTAAAGCTCCAGAGAAAGGGAGCCGGCAGAGAGATGAAAGGTGAATTCAAAAGAGGGGTGACTTCCCATTAATTCCTAAATAATTGAAAATGGATGATCATACTGTAAGTATTCTTAAATTGTCTTCCCCTTCTTTCCCCACCCTTCACTCAACCCACCTTCAATTCAAGGTGAAGCGGCCCCTTATCTACACACGTGACACTATCAGCCAGGACCCCTTCCTCTGGAGCTTCATGGAAAGTCCCAGATCCCTCTTTCCAGGAAGACCAGATGATTTTGTGATTTAAACTATAAAGACAATTGATCAGTAGAGTACATTAATCACTTATCGGATCACCTTGAAGGATTTTGCCTGTTAAATTTATCATAATGTAAATTGTACCAATCCACTGTAGAATGGACTCACCATAATCATTTGCCCCACTGCTCTACAGAGCAAGCATTTCAAAGAAGTGGAAAAATGACTGAAAATTATTTATCTTGTTAAGTTTGGGATTAGGGCATAGACAGTTGTGTTTTGGGATGCTTAGCATGCAAGTGAATTAAAGTTAACTTCTGGTGATGGTTGGAGCAGTTATGTCTCTTCAAAAAGAAAGCTCGTGAGAACATCATTAAAGCAATTCAGCCTTGAAAACATTTCCCTTGGTGAGTCCATTTCCAATTTACATATGAAGAGTCTAAAACACAGATATGCTAAATGGCATCTCCAAGGTTACATAATTGGCACAATTTCTTTGGTTGTGAGGCAATTAGAACTCCCAGGAATTAAATCTTTTTTTTTCAATCCATCCACTGTTATTATTATTATCTAGAAAAGTCATTAATTTAATGCTCACATATACAGGCTATCCAGGCCATCCACTTAAGAAAGGTAAAAAGATTCAAGCCCTAATTTCTATAGACTTATTCTTAAAAGGGAAGTTCTTTCTTGTGTGAGCAATCTTCCCCAAATGGTAAGTCTACAGCTGTTAGCTTATGTTTTTAATCTTTTGAAATAAACTTAGAAATGTGAGGAATTAAAATGCAAAGGAAATACTCTGGGACATGATCAAAGCATGAGATGCAGAACTAAACTGATTGAAAGTCCATTTTTACTTAGTGCGGCTTTTAATTTTCTGTTCATTATTTGCCCAGCAAAACATGGTCTGTTGTAATCCTGCGTTGATCTCGGATGGTAGAAGTAGTGTCTTGTGGCAAGGATATAGGCAGGAACGGCAGCAGCAGCAACACCCCAGAATGTTAGTACATAAGGGAGGAGCACAAGCGATAGGTAAAGAGAATCCACAGTGATATTGTGGAGGCTTCTGAAACCACAGTGACATGGTTGAGGTTTCCCCTCTCCCGTTTGGCTCCCTACCATCACTCCTACCTTTTCCACTTCATTTTGTAGTTTTGGAAGAAATGGCAGAAGAAATACCTCAGGGAGAATGGCAGCAGTAGTTGGGGAAAAGCCAGTCAGGGAAAAACAGGCTACATTACATCACCCCAGCTTGGATTTTCCTGCTGTTGTTCCTCATTGACTGGAAAATGGGACAAAATCCATTGCTTTAGTATCAGTCAATCGGTGCTATTTGACTGCTCACTGTGTGCAGAGTGAGTACAGTGCAACAGAGTTAGACACATTCCCTGCTACAAGGAGCTTATAGTCTAGAGAAGGAGACAGACATAAATATAAATAATACATTATGGACATGTATATAAGTGCCATGGGGCTGAAGGTGGGGTGAATATCGAGTGCTCCAAGTGTACAGATCCAAGTGCATAGGAAACACAAATGGGAGAAGGAGTTGAGGAAAAGAGAAAGTAATCTGGGAAGGCCTCTTGGAGGGAATGTGACCTTTAGTACTCTGGGATCCAAAGTTCTGGTCAGGATAAGGGCTCCTCTAAGGGAGCTGCAGGAGTCAAATCAACAGATCAGTAATATCTATTAAACACCTGCCAAGCACAAAGCTCTGTTCAAGGGGAGGTAGAGTAAAATCAAATTAGTACACATGATCCCTGCCTTCCAGGAATTCACAATCCAAAGGGGAATTTTCTAGAACAAATTAGAGGTAGATGGAAAAGGAAAGGGGTGTATTCATAAGTTAATGCTTAAGTAATTAAGCTGGAAGATAAAATGCAGCAGGAGGTTGTGAGTTCTTAAATGTTTAGGTGGTGAAGAAGTTCTGAAGAGACAGTAGGGGGGAATTTAATTAATTGGGGAAAGCCTCCTGGATGTGAATTCAGAAATGATTTGAAAACAAAGGGAGCTGTGGTTTGCATTTTGAAGGTAGGAATTTCAAGTAGGGGAGATAATGGGAGCAAGAGGTCAGAAACGGGAGAGATGGAATAAGACAAAAAGAATAGTGACTTTAAAGAGAATGAGGACTGTGACTATGTAGTGAAAGAGAAGGGTCCGAGTTCTCATAATATCCCGGCTGGATTATTGTGTCAGCCTTCGCTCTGACCTCCCTTCCTCCTGTCTCTCCCCACGCCAGTCTATTCTTCATTCCACTGCCCGGATTATCTTCCTGCAGAAACGCTCTGGGCATGTCATTCCCCTCCTTAAAAACCTCCAGTGGTTGCCTATCAACCTTCATTCATTCATTCAATAGTATTTATTGAGCGCTTACTATGTGCAGAGCACTGTACTAAGCGCTTGGGATGAACAAGTTGGCAACAGATAGAGACAGTCCCTGCCGTTTGACGGGCTTACAGTCTAATCGGGGGAGACGGACAGACAAGAACAATGGCACTAAACAGCGTCAAGGGGAAGAACATCTCGTAAAAACAATGGCAACTAAATAGAATCAAGGCGATGTACAATTCATTAACAAAATAAATAGGGTAACGAAAATATATACAGTTGAGCGGACGAGTACAGTGCTGTGGGGATGGGAAGGGAGAGGTGGAGGAGCAGAGGGAAAAGGGGGAAAATGAGGCTTTAGCTGCGGAGAGGTAAAGGGGGGATGGCAGAGGGAGTAGAGGGGGAAGAGGAGCTCAGTCTGGGAAGGCCTCTTGGAGGAGGTGATTTTTAAGTAAGGTTTTGAAGAGGGAAAGAGAATCAGTTTGGCGGAGGTGAGGAGGGAGGGCGTTCCAGGACCGCGGGAGGAGGTGACCCAGGGGTCGACGGCAGGATAGGCGAGACCGAGGGACGGCGAGGAGGTGGGCGGCAGAGGAGCGGAGCGTGCGGGGTGGGCGGTAGAAAGAGAAAAGGGAGGAGAGGTAGGAAGGGGCAAGGTGATGGAGAGCCTTGAAGCCTAGAGTGAGGAGTTTTTGTTTGGAGCGGAGGTCGATAGGCAACCACTGGAGTTGTTTAAGAAGGGGAGTGACATGCCCAGATCGTTTCTGCAGGAAGATGAGCCGGGCAGCGGAGTGAAGAATAGACCGGAGCGGGGCGAGAGAGGAGGAAGGGAGGTCAGAGAGAAGGCTGACACAGTAGTCTAGCCGGGATATAACGAGAGCCCGTAATAGTAAGGTAGCCGTTTGGGTGGAGAGGAAAGGGCGGATCTTGGCGGTATTGTAGAGGTGAAACCGGCAGGTCTTGGTAACGGATAGGATGTGTGGGGTGAACGAGAGGGACGAGTCAAGGATGACACCGAGATTGCGGGCCTGCGGGACGGGAAGGATGGTCGTGCCATCCACGGTGATGGAGAAGTCTGGGAGCGGACCGGGCTTGGGAGGGAAGATGAGGAGCTCAGTCTTACTCATGTTGAGTTTTAGGTGGCGGGCCGACATCCAGGTGGAGACGTCCCGGAGGCAGGAGGAGATGCGAGCCTGAAGGGAGGGGGAGAGGACAGGGGCGGAGATGTAGATCTGCGTGTCATCTGCGTAGAGATGGTAGTCAAAGCCGTGAGAGCGGATGAGTTCACCGAGGGAGTGAGTGTAAATGGAGAACAGAAGAGGGCCAAGAACTGACCCTTGAGGAACTCCAACAGTTAAAGGATGGGAGGGGGAGGAGGCTCCAGCGTAGGAGACCGAGAATGATCGGCCAGAGAGGTAAGAGGAGAACCAGGAGAGGACAGAGTCCGTGAAGCCAAGGTGAGATAAGGTATGGAGGAGGAGGGGATGGTCGACAGTGTCAAAGGCAGAAGAGAGGTCAAGGAGGATCAGAATGGAGTAGGAGCCATTGGATTTGGCAAGAAGGAGGTCATGGGTGACCTTAGAGAGAGCAGTCTCGGTAGAGTGGAGGGGACGGAAGCCAGATTGGAGGGGGTCTAGGAGAGAATGGGAGTTAAGGAATTCTAGGCATCAATTGTAGACGACTCGTTCTAAGATTTTGGAAAGGAAGGGTAGTAGGGAGATAGGACGATAACTGGAGGGGGAAGTGGGGTCAAGAGCGGGTTTTTTTAGGATGGGGGAGACGTGGGCATGTTTGAAGGCAGAGGGGAAGGAGCCCTTGGAGATTGAGTGGTTAAAAATAGAAGTTAAGGAAGGGAGGAGGGCAGGGGCGATGGTTTTAAGAAGGTGAGAGGGAATGGGGTCCGAGGCGCAGGTGGAGGGGGTGGCACTTGCGAGGAGGGAGGAGATCTCCTCTGAGGATACTGCAGGGAAGGATGGGAAAGTAGGGGAGGGGGTTGTTTGGGGGGAGGGGAGAGGCGGAGGGGTGACTTTGGGGAGCTCAGACCTGATCGTGTTGATTTTCGTGAGGAAATAGGTGGCCAGATCATTAGGGGTGAGAGATGGGGGAGGGGGAGGAACAGGGGGCCTAAGGAGAGAGTTAAAGGTCCGGAACAATCGGCGGGGGTGACGGGCATGGGTGTCGATGAGGGAGGAGAAGAAGCTTTGCCTGGCGGAGGAGAGGGCAGAGTTAAGGCAGGAAAGGATAAATTTGAAGTGTGTGAGGTCGGCTCGGTGCTTGGACTTTCGCCAGCAGCGCTCAGCAGCTCGAGCATAGGAGCGTAGGAGGCGGACAGAGGAGGTGATCCAGGGCTGTGGGTTAGTGGAGCGAGAGCGGCGGAGGGAAAGGGGGGCGAGAGAGTCGAGATGAGTAGAGAGGGTGGAGTTGAGAGCGGAGACCTGATCGTCGAGAGTGGGAAGAGAGGACAGGGCGGCAAGGTGAGGAGAGATGCTATTGGAAAGACGGATGGGATCGAGAGAGCGGAGGTCTCTGTGGGGCAGTAGCGAAGATTTGCAGGGGGAGGGAGTGTGAGAGATGAGGCAGGTGAGAAGGTTATGGTCAGAGAGAGGAATTTCAGAGTTGGTGAGTGAGGAGATAGTGCAGCGGTAGGAGATGACGAGATCGAGGGTGTGACCGAGTCGGTGAGTGGGCGCGGTATGGTGGAGGAGGAGGTCGGCAGAGTCGAGGAGGGATAGCAGGTGGGCGGCAGAGGAGTCGTCGGGTACATCCGTATGGATGTTGAAGTCTCCAAGGATCAGAGTGGGCAGAGAGAAGGAGAGGAGGAAGGTGAGAAAGGGGTCAAGGTGGTTGAAGAAGTCGGAGGTGGGACCGGGAGGGCGGTAGATGACGGCGACAAGTAACTGGAGTGGGTGGTAGAGGCGAATGATATGGGCTTCGAAGGAGGGGAAGGAGAGGGAGGGGGGAGGAGGGATAGTGCGGAAGCGGCATCGGGGCGAGAGGAGGAAGCCGACGCCTCCTCCCTTACCGGTGAGTCTGGGGGAGTGGGAGAAGGAGAGGCCTCCGCTGGAGAGAGCAGCGGCGGAGACCGTGTCTTCGGGAGAGAGCCACGTTTCCGAAAGGGTGAGGAGGAGGAGAGAGTGGGAGAGGAAAAGGTCATGGATGAAAGGTAGCTTGCCTGTAATAGAGCGGGGGTTCCAGAGGCCACACTTGAAAGTAGCTGTGGGTGCAAGGGGAGGAGGGGGGAGGGGCGGGGGGAGGGGAGGGTTTGGATGGGAAGGAGGTGGCGGGGCCCTGGACGAGGAGAGGGGGATGAGGGGTGGCGGTGGGACAAGAGGACTGGGATGGGGCATGGGTGGGGAAGAGAGAAGGGGGGAGGGGGTGAAGAGGGGGTTTGGTGGGGGGAAGAGTAGGGGGAGGGGGAAGAGGGGTAGCGCTGGTAAAGTGGGGTTCTAGGGCGGGAGAGAGGAGGGGGGGAGGAGACAGAGGAGAGAGCGGGAAAGAGCTGAGCGAGAGAGGGGAAGGGGAAGGGGAAGGGGAGGATAGGAAGGGGCGGGGGGGGGGGGGGGGAGGAGGGACATGGCGAGGCCAGAGAGGTGGGTGGCAGCACTGACAACAATAAACAGTAATAAACGAAATCGGTAATATAGCAACATGATACAATATGATACAATACAGTGGTGCTAATATAGCAACATGATACAGTATGATACAATATAGTCGTGTTAATAAAAGGGGTGATGACCAGGGTCGGGGGTAGACTCGATTAAGGGGCGACCTGATCAAATTCAAAATCTGACGACAATAAACAATAAAAAGCGAGATCGCAAATATAGCAACATGCTACAGTAAGGCACACTACAATAGTGTTAATAAGCAGGCGATGACCAGGGTCGGGGGACGAGCCGACCCTACCCGATCAGACTCAAAGTCAAGCGGCCAGCGGCCGAGAGAGTCCCAGAGCTCATGACCAAATAACCCTGTGGCGGCGGGGGGGGCCCTGAGGTTGTCCGGGGTGGGTGGCGGCCGTAGGCGGCGGCTAAGGTAAGGTAACATGGTGAGAACAAGGACGTCGTCGCCCGGGGCGGGGGCGGGAGGGATGAATCACCTCCGCATGAAACAAAAACTTCTCACTCTCGGCTTCAAGGCTCTCCATCACCTTGCCCCCTCCTACCTCACCTCCCTTCTCTCTTTCTACTGCCCACCCCACACTCTCCACTCCTCTGCCACTCACCTCCTCACCACCCCCGTTCACACCTCTCCTGCCGTCGACCTCTGGCCCATGTCCTCTGCTGTCCTGGAATGGCCTCCCTCCTCATGTCCACCAAACTATCTCTCTTCCCCTCTTCAAAGCCCTATTGAGAGCTCACTTCCTCCAAGAGGCCTTCTCAGATTGAGCTCCCCTTTTTTCCTCTGCTCTGTCTGCTCCCTCTCTGTTCTCCCTCCACCTCTGCCACCTCCCCCTTCCCCCTTTCACCTCCCCTCAGCTAAGCCCCCGTTCCCTCTGCTCCTACCCTTCTTCCTTCCCCTTCTCTCAGCACTGTGCTCATTTGTATATATTTTTATGACCCTATTTATTTCATTAATGAGATGTACCTCCCCTTGATTCTATTTATGTGATTATGTTGTCTTGTTTTTGTCCATCTATCTCCCCCGATTAGACTAAGCCTGTCATTGGGCAGGGATTGTCTCTATTTGTTGCCAAATTGTATATTCCAAGTGCTTAGTACAGTGCTGTGCACATAGTAAGCACTCAATAAATACTATTGAATGAATGACTGAATGAGTAAAGACAGAATTGATTGCATCCCTTTTAAAGCCAAAAGTCATGAGTTGTTTTAGAGTCAAGTGTGGAGAAGAATGCGTAACCTGTGAATGAGCATATAATGAAAGAAGAAAGTGGATGAATAGGAAGAAAGATAATTTATTGCGTCCCTGAAAGTCTATAGTGATGTGGAGAGAACTGGGTACCACTGAAGGTTTTTGAGGAATGGAGAAGTCACATGGTTGGCCAGACCCATGCACACATCTGTGGCAGGGGCGGCAAGCCCTGGCCCCATCCCCAGGCCCTGCTATCTACTGTCATAATTTAGCATATATTTCTACCACTATTTATTGTTTCCTGGAAAAACCATTTTTAAAACTTTGTTTTAGTGGTATTTGTAAGCGCTTACTGTGTGTCAGCTTTTTCCCCATTATTTTAAAATATAGCAAGAAACAAGTATTTGGTCTTTAATTTATATGAGGGGACATTCTCATAGATCGGTCCCTTGGGATGATTTCTTGATATGAATCCTAAACTTTTCTTCATTGCATTCCACCAATATTCCCCCAGGATATAGAGATAGTAAATTGCCAGTTTGTGCTTATTTCAATAGGGTGATTTTTAAAA
The DNA here is from genome assembly GCF_004115215.2 of Ornithorhynchus anatinus. Classification (NCBI taxonomy): domain Eukaryota; kingdom Metazoa; phylum Chordata; class Mammalia; order Monotremata; family Ornithorhynchidae; genus Ornithorhynchus; species Ornithorhynchus anatinus. The sequence continues at coordinate 106,315,515 of NC_041730.1, forward strand.
AAATCCTTCCTGGAATGCTAATAGAGCCATATTTTCCCTTAGATCATCCAGGAAGTAAAATTTTGTAATTCAACATTGATAATTTTTTTATTTGTTTTATGTGGTATATTATTAAATGTGCCATTGGGGCTATATTCCTTTTTTGGAAAAATAAAAACTGAGCAGTGGATATAATAATGATACGACTAATTGGTTTGGCTAGATGGCCAAGCTACCAGTAGCTGCCACTCTGAAAGAATGTTTTGATGCTGAGCAGTGCCCTTGCAGTATCCCTGATTATTGGATTGGTCTGGGGGAACCCTAGTATTGCCCTCTATTCTGGCACCGCTTGCTAGACTTAGGAAATATAGTCTGGATCAGAATTACCTGAGAAACTTCTGCTCCGGCACTTCCTCTTGTTTGGGGTGCTCCTCCATAATCCTTTTCCCATCTCCTAGGTAGTCAGCAGTGGTTTCAGAAATCTCTGGAAGTTCCAAGAAACATTACCAAATTTGGGGGAAGGGAAGTTGGAGATTTCAGGGTGCTGGTCAGATAGAACTGCTCTGTCCATTACGTAGTCTGAAAATGTAGGGTCAGTCACTGCATAGTATGGAGGAAGAAAAGTTCCTGGTGTCATGGAAATCTATAAAATTAAACATTTTCTTCCATGTAACTAGTGTTTGGAATTTTTCAGTTCACTCTAGAGGGTCTTCCTGCTACTTTGATATGGCTTGCTGTGTTGGAGCATCTGGAATTCTGAGCTTGAGCTAGAGTTTGTCTTGAAATTAGGAAATGTCCTTTAAAGTTGGTTTGATTTGGGCTATTATACATCAGGGGTCTAAGAGCCTAATTTATGTCAGGTCAAAACAATGTGAATGCCAGTCTGTAGTGCACTTTAAAAGAAGATTTTTTTTTAAATTTAACTTAAGGTTCTCTGAAAGAGTACTAAAACACAACGAATGCTTCTATTACACTAAAGGATTCTTTAAGAATTCAACTGCTTGTTTCTGTGCACTTGTTTGATACAAACTTTTGAGTAGATAAATGAATTGAGATCATTTCAACTCATCATAAAGGCATTCAGGGTATGACTATTTACGGGACTAACATCAACTCCAATCAATGACCCATTCAATCAGTGCTATTTGTAGAGCACTTACTATGTACAGAGCACTGTACTAAGCCTTTGGAAGACCCATTCTCTGCCCACAAGAACCCTACCGTCTAATAGTGCAGGAATAAATCACTTTACAACATTGCACTGTTACTTCTTCACCTGCTGTCAATTGATACTTGACACAATCATTAAAATTACTGATCTTGATACATCTTTACTTTTTTTCCACTAGAAAAGTAATTATAGAGACAATATATCACCATAAAATATAAGTCAATCACAAAATAGCCCAGTCCCGTTTCTGTAAAAGAAACCACTGGTTATTGTAGATACTCTTTTTGTACATAAGACAAGACATGGCTATTCAATCAATCAATAGTTTTATTGAGCTCTTACTTTGTGCAGAGCACTGTGCTAAGGAGTTGGGAGAGTACATTGTAATAATTAGTAGACATGTTCCCTACCCATTACAAGCTTACAACATTCAAGGTTCCCAGGTGCCTCTTTTTGTCCCAGAAGCAACAGATGCGCATATGGAGTTTACATCCGATAACATTGCAACAACATGCAAAATTATTTTTTTACATAAAAAAATTGTAAGTTTCATCAGTTGGTAAATCATAATTCCTCTTTTTGGTACTCTCCCAGAATGTAATATGAATAAACAAGCCATGATTTTGGCTGATAGTTTACAGCTATCAGATCACTGTGAAAGAGGTTTTAATTCTTTCATTGGCATTGGCTTTCTGAACTAGAAATGTTGACATATGCCCTAATTGGCTAATTTTCAGGCTGAATCATATTATGGAAATCCTAGCATAGATGTAGCTCTTCTAAGTATGGTAGACTAAATTCATGACCATTCCTTCTTTTTTTTAATTGCCTGTCTTCTTTCCATTACAGAAAGGAGCTGGAAATAGTCTGCAAATGCTTTTTTATGCTATTTTCAACACGGAGTAGTTATTGTACAATTCTGCTAGTGTAAAGGTTATGCCAAACTTACCCTAATTGCAGAGCTGTAACTCAGAAACTTCTTGCACAGGAAATGGGAATCTGAATTTTTACCATAAATTTAATAGCCTAGTTACTAGAAACTTAAAGGTATGGTTTTATTTGACATTTTAACAATCCTTTGTGAAATCGGCCTCATTTGGAAAAAGTATTTAAATTTGCCATGCTTTGTACCCTGAAACATTTTAATTGACACTGGTGTTAGGCAGGAAAAATGAAAAACATTTACTAGTGGGTGTTTTCATTCTGTGAATGAATCCAATTCCTCATGAAATTTAAATATCTTCTTTTGCACTTTACTTAGAGGCTTAACAGTTACTGCTATGAGGATATAGTTTTGGGCTTTTAACTACTGTAAGTTGGTATTGGTGAGCATATATTTGTAGTTTTCAATTTTACCATGAGAGGAAAATTTTATACAAAAAAATGCAAGTATGTCATACTGTCATAAACAAGCAGCACAAGATTACAAATAATGAGGTACTTGGATTCAATCCACCAACACTGAAGCAATGGGTAGCTCTCATCCAGCAGAGACTTTGAAAAGAATGTGATGCCAAGCTGTAGAAATGAGAACAGCACCTTTCAGCATATACAACCATTCAACATCAAGAGACATACATACATACCCATAGTGTAGAAGGGATTGTTGTTTTGATCAGATTTTTCCCTTTATTGGGCAGGGATCATCTCTGTTGTCAAATTGTACATTCCAAGCATTTAGTACAGTTCTCTGCACATAGTAAGCGCTCAATAAATACTATTGAATGAATGAATGAACTTTTCAGTCACACTAGCATATAAGATCAAATGACAACATTAGTATCTTATCTTTATCTAAAGGATAGCTACCTGTCTTTCTTGTCTACCATTTTTGAAGATGATGATGCTTTTGCTGAGGTTACATTTATGTGTGTGAATGAGGCTGAAAGTCCTAAGTGCAATCAAAACTCATTGCTTGTACAACCGGACACCTGAACCTTGATCTCCTGATCTTCTTGCAGTGCTCTCATCAGACCACAAACCCACTTACCCTGGCATCATCTTTAATTTTTAACCTTCATATTCAGTCAGCTACCAAACCCTGCCAATATTATTTTCACAACATCTCTAGAATCTACTTCTTCCTCTCCATCCAAATTGCTACCATGCAGGTCCGAACATTTGTCATATCCTGTCTCTACTACTGCATCAGCCTCCTCTCTGATATCTCTGCCTGCAATTTCTCCCTTCTCCTCTCCATCCTTCACTCTGCTGCTCAGATGATTTTTCTAAAAGAATGGTCTGTGCATTTCTTCCCACTCATTTACATACAGCTCCTCATCAAGCAGTAACTTTTTTCTTTCTCTCTCCTTTCTCTCTGCTCTCTCTCTCTGCTCTCTCTCTCTCCTCTCTCTCTCCTCTCTCTCCTCTCTCTCTCCTCTCTCTATCTCCTCTTTCTCCTCTCTCTCTCTCCTCTCTCCTCTCTCTCTCTCTCTTTCCTCCTCTCCCAAACACAATCCAGCCTGCAGACTTTGCTCTTCTAATATCAATCTTTTTATGGTATCTTACTCTCATCTCTTTAGCCATCAAACCCATCAATTCCCTTTTGCCTTGAATTTTTTCCCTGTTCATTTCCAACAGGTCACCATTCTCCCATCTTCAAAGATCTACTAAAATCATCCCTCTTCCAGTGGGTTTTTTCTGACTAATCTCTCATCTCCCTAACCTATTTTCCCTCCCTTCTGTATCATCTCTGCACTTACTCTGCACTCCCTAAGCATTTAACAGCACTAATATAGCTATCCTTACACTCATTGGCCTCCCATACCTGTAATTTATTTTAATGTCTTTTTACCCAGCTAAATTTTAAGCTTCTTGAGTACAGTGGTCATGTCTCCTTACTCTCTTGTATGTACTCAGACCAAGCGCATAATGCAGTGCTTTGCATGTAGAACATATTCAGTATACACTATTGATGGATTGAATCCTTTACTCTAGAACAGTAGCACTTGCTGGTATTCTTCATCAGATGTTCACTGGTGTTTATTGAGAGCTTACCATGTACAAAGTAATGGACAAAGCTTATCAACTAGAAGTTAAAAAGGAGAGTATAGAGGTGTGCAGATAAGTGCTGTGAGCTCAGAGTAAGGTGAATGGCAAGTGCTTAAGCGATTTATCATTAACCTCTTGTCTATATTCTGTCTGTCCATTCTCTACATCATTTCCTTTACTCTTACAACCTTTACTCCCAGGTGTACTGTTATAAAAGGTGCCTTAGGGGTAATTACATTTATTGAGTTTCTGCTTGTCGCAGTGCACTGTACTTTGTGCTTGAGAAAATAAAACTGAATGATCAGAAATGATACCTACCCATAGGGAGCTCCATTGTCATCCTCACTACATGTTTTTAGAAAAACATGTTATTTTTTTCAAACATTGAAGAAGCATTTTCAAATCTTCACTGCTTCCCTATTGCTTCATGTATAAAGAAAAGCAGTGTGGCCTAGTGGAGAGAGGATGGGGCTGGGAGTTAGAAGGAGCTAAATTTTAATCCTGGCTCTACCAACTGTCTGCTCTGTGACCTTGGACAAGTTACTCAATTTCTCTTTGCCTCAATTCCATCATCTGTAAAATAGGGATTAAGACTGTAAGGCCTTTGTGTGACATGGACTGTGTCCAGCCTAATTAACTTGTCCAGTGCCTGGCACATACCATAAAAAAAATCTACCTATTACAGGAAAATAATCTGGTTTTCCATTGCTTTTGGTATAAAACAAAAACTGAATTTCCACCCCTTTGGCTATTGCAGTAAGACTTACTGTATGCTCATGCTTTTTCTAGACTGAGAGAGAGCGACACCCACAAAATGTTCTCTTCTTTCAAAATTCTCCTAAAAATCATCTCCTCTGATTGAATTTCCTGAACAACATTCCATTTTCCATCCTACTATTCTAGCAGAAAACTAACCATTTATTTATCTGTTCAATTGTTGATGTATGTCTACTTACTTCTCCATTTTTATCTAGAGTATATTTTATAAAGTATGCCTTCTCCCTCCACTTTTAAATTGTTAGCTCCTGGAGGGACAGGAATTGTATTCTTAAATTTTGTAGAGAGTGGCCAAGTGCTTTGTACAGTGATCTGGTTTTGCTGTCTGTCTCCCCCTTTTAGACTGTAAGCCCTCTGTTGGGCAGGGATTGTCTCTATCTGTTGCCGAATTGTACATTCCAAGCGCTTAGTACAGTGCTCTGAACACAGTAAGAGCTCAATAAATATGATTGAATGAATGAATGAAAAAACATCAGTGAGCTTATATTTTCTCTTAATTATCATATGCCAGACTGCCTGCCTCTATGCCTCTCTCTCAACAATATGTTTTTATATTGATTGCTTGGCTCAATATTGTTTTTGTTTCTGCCTTTCTTGTTTGTGAATTCTCTCATTAGAGAACTAAGTAACACTAGTTTTGAATATCTACAATTTGATGGAACCTGGGGCTCACAATCTTAATCTCCATTTTACAGATAAGGAACTGAGACACAGAAAAGTTAAGTGACATGCCCAAGGCTATACAGCAGACAAGTGGTGGAGGGAGGGTTAGAACCCATGACCTTCTGACATTATGCTATGTTCTGTCTCTGACTCATTTCCACAGTGTTAAAATCAGACATGCAGGGTGTCAATGTATCACTTTGAAGCGGTGCTGAAATATAAGCATCAATTGTACTCACTGAGGACTTACTGTGTGCAGAGCACTATATTAAATGAGATCATTTCTGATCTCCCATCCTCATATCTCTCCCCACTTCAGTCTATACTTCACTTCACTGCCCTGATTACCTTCCTGCAGAAACGCTCTGGGCATGTCACTCCCCTCTTCAAAAATCTCCAGTGGTTCATTCATTCATTCATTCATTCAATAGTATTTATTGAGCGCTTACTATGTGCAGAGCACTGTACTAAGCGCTTGGGATGAACAAGTCGGCAACAGATAGAGACAGTCCCTGCCGTTTGACGGGCTTCCGGTCTAATCGGGGGAGACGGACAGACAAGAACAATGGCACTAAACAGCGTCAAGGGGAAGAACATCTCGTAAAAGTGGTTGCCTATCAACCTTTGCATGAAACAAAAACTCCTCACTCTTGGCTTCAAAGCTCTCCATCACCTTGGCCCCTCCTATCTCACCTCCCTTCTCTCCTTCTATGGCCTAGCCCTTGTACTCCACTCCTCTGCTGCCGCTAACCTCCTCAATGTGCCTTGTTCCTGCCTGTCCTTCCGTTGACCCCTGGCCTATGTACTACCTCTGACCTGGAGTGCCCTCCCCCCTCACATCCACCAAACTAACTCTCTTCCCTTCTTCAAAGCCCTACTGAAAGCTCACCTCCTCCTGTAGTCCTTCCCAGACAGGAGCCCTCCCTTTCCCTCTGCTCCTCCTCCCCTCCCCACTGCCTCTGCTCCCTCCCTCTGCTATACCCCCTTCTCCTCCCCACTGCACTTGTATATATTTGTACATATTTTTTGCTCTATTTATCTTATTAATGATGTGCATTTATCTATGGTTCTATTTATCTATTTTGATGATAGTGATGCCTGTCTACTTGTTTTGTTTTGTTGTCTGTCTCCTCCGTCTAGACTGTGAGCCCGTTTTTGGGTAGGGATTGTCTCTATCTGTTGCCAAATTGTACTTCCTAAGCCCTTAGTATAGTGCTGTGCACACAATAAGTGCTCCATAAATACAACTGAATGAATGAATGAGATCACAATCTAGAGGGGAAGGGGGAAAAAAGAAAAAAAAAGGAACTTCCTGGATGCAATATATAAGTGGAATTTGAACTTCACTGGACTCTACTATACTCTTGAATTTGAGGGTGTTTCAAGCTTATTTTAATTGTGAAGTAATGTAAAAGGATTTCATATTGAGTCTTCAGTAGGGAAATAGTGAGTCTTCAATAGGGAAATAGCATGTATTAATATATATCATTTCATTCATTCATTCAATAGTATTTATTGAGCGCTTACTATGTGCAGAGCACTGTACTAAGCACTTGGAATGAACAAGTTGGCAACAGATAGAGACAGTCCCTGCTGTTTGACGCGATGTGATTTTTTGAAAATGTGCTTAATGATCTAAGTGGCAAGCATATTTGGTAGTGATATTAAAGTTATTTTATATACTTATTTCTGATTCACTCTCTTTGAAGATTGAGTATGAGCCAAAAGAAGTTCTTGGGACAAGCATAATTGAATTATTGGCTTAGCACTAAATGGATTTAGAGATAAGAAATTTGAAAAACAGAGAGTAAATCAGTAGAATGTGTTTTAGATTATAAAGGGAAGGAATAGATTGGTGGATATGTCCTAATAGTCATTCATTAAGTTGCATTTATTGAGTGCTTACTATGTGCATTCCAAGCGCTTAGTACAGTGCTCTGCATATAGTAAGCGCTCAATAAATACTATTGAATGAATGAATGTGTAGAGCACTGTAACTAAGAGATTCGAAAGTACAATTCAGCAATAGAGAGAGACAATCCCTGCCCACACCAGGCTTACAGTCTAGAAGGGGGAAGACAGACATAAAAACAAGTAAGCAGGCATCAGTATAACTGGAATTCTAGATATGCACACAAGACAAGTGGCATCAATATAAAAAAATTGAATTATAGATATGTACACATATATACATAAATGCTGGGGGGCAGAGAGTGGGGGGGAAGAGCAAAGGAAGCAAGTGGAGTTGATGCAAAAGGGAGGAGGAGATGAAGAAAAGAGGGGCTTAGTCTGGGAAGGCCTCTTGGAGGAGATGAGCCTTCAGTAGGTCTTTGAAGGAGGGGGAAACAGTGATTGTTTGGGGGATTTGAGGAGGGAGTGCCTTTCTAGAGGTAGAACATGGGACAGGGGTCGATGGCGGGACAGGAAAGATTGAGGCACAATGAGAAGGTTAGAACCAGAGGAGTGGAGTGTGCAGGCTGGGATGTAGAAGGAGAGAAGGGAGGTGAGGTAGCAGAAGGGGCAAGGAGATGGAGAGCTTTGAAGCCAAGATTGAGGAGTTTTTGTTTGATACAGGGGTTGATAGGCAACCACTGGAGATTTTGGGGGAAAGGGGAGTGACATGCCCTCAATGTTTCTGTAGTAAGATAATCCAGGCAGCAGGGTGAAGTATGGACTGAAGTGGGGAGAGGCAGGAGGTTGGGAGGTCAGAAAGGAGGCTGATGCAGTAATCCAGTTGGGTAAGAATGAGTGATATTGCTGTTACTTTCAGAACCAAATCTATCAAGTGATTTATCATGCTGTTCAAGGGTTGTGTGTTCTTAAATCTTAACTGGACCTGCTAGTGTGATAATAAATGGTATTTATGTATTTATTTAGCACTTACTTTCTGCAGAGCCCTATACTAAGTTCTCAGAAAGTTACAATATGATAGTCAGTAGACAAGATCTCTGCCCACGAAATCCTGTCAGTTCTACAACATGAACAAAATCTGCCCTTTCCTCTCCATCCAAACTGCTACCACATTAATACAAGTACTTATCCTGTCCCACCTTGATTATTGTATCAGCTTCCTTGCTGATTGCCCTGCCTCCTGAATCTCCCCACTCCAGCCAATGCTCCATTCTGCTGCCCAAATCATCTTCCTCCAAAAATGTGAACATTTTTCCATTTTTCCAACAGACCATGTTTCCCCATTCCTCAAGAAACTCCAGTGGTTTCCCATCCACCTCTGCATCAAACAAAAACTCCTCCCCACTGACTTTAAAACACTTAATATCCTTGTCCCCCCCACCTCACCTTGGTACACTTCTACTATAACCCAGCCTGAACACTTCATTCCTCTGGTGCTAACCTTCTCAATGTAACTCAGTCTCCTCTATCTCACTGCTGACATCTCTCCCACATCCTCCCTCTGGCCTGGAACTTATTGAAGGCACATCTCCTCCAAGAAGCCTTCCCTGACTAAGCCCTCCTCTCCTTTCTCCCAATCCCTCTGTGCCACTCTTAATTGCTTCTTAAGGAATCGTCCCTCTCATCCCCAAAACACATATGTATATATCTGTAATTTATTTATTTACCTATTTATTTATATTAATGTCTGTCTCCCCCTCTGGACTGTAAACTCATTACGCTCAATAAATATGATAGAATGAATGCTTTATCTTCTCCATCTGACTTTCCCATCATTGCATCCTTTCTATCCAACCTTTCTATCTCACAAGCCCATAATCTTGGCGTTATCCTTGAATCCTCTTTCTCATTCAATCCACATATTCAATCCATCACTAAATCCTGTTGGTCCCATCTTCATAACATTGCTAAAATCTATCCTTTCCTCTCCATCCAAATTGCTACCACATTAATCCAAGCACTTATCCTATCCCACCTTGGTAACTGAATCAAATCTTTAACTGAATAATAATAGTGCTGGTATTTGTTAAGCGCTTACTATGTGCCAAGCACTGTTCCAAGCACTGAGGTAGATACAAGGTACTCAGGTTGTCCCACGTGGAGCTCCCAATCAATCCCCATTTTGCGGAAGAGGGAACTGAGGCCCAGAGAAGTTAAATGACTTGCCCAAAGTCACAGAGCTGATAAGTGGTGTAGCTGGGATTAGAATCCGCAACTTCTGACTCCCAAGCCAAGGATCTTGGCACAAAGCCACGCTGCTTCTCTAGCTAGCCTGAATCAAGTCTTCTTGCTGACTTCCCATCCTCCTGTCTCTCCCCATTTCATTTCATATTTCACTCTGCTGCCTGGATCACTTTTCTATGAAAAACATTTATTCCATATTTCCCCACTCCTCAAGAATTTCAAGTGGTTGCCAATCTACCTCTGAATCAAGCAGGACCTTCTTACTATCAGGTTTAAAGCACTCAATTATCTTGCCCCTGCCTACTTCACCACTCTGCTCTCCTTCTTCTTCTTCTTATTATGCTGGTATTTAAGTGCTTACTATGTGCAAAGCACTGTTCTGAGCACTGGGGGATACAAGGTGATCAGCTTGTCCCACATAGGGTTCACAGTCTTCATCCTCATTTTACAAATGAGGTCACTCTGAGGCACAGAGAAGTTAAGTGACTTGCCCAAAGTCACACAGCCAAAAAGTGGTGGAGCGGGGATTAGAACCCATGACCTCTGACTCCCAAGCCCGGGCTCTTTCCACTGGGCCACGATTACAACCCAGCCCACACACTTAATTCCTCTAATGCCAACCTACTCACTGCACCTCGATCCCATCTATCTTGCCACAGAGCACTTGCCCATGTTCTGCCTCTGGCTGGAACCTCCTCCCATTTTATATCCAACACACTCTCCCTGCCTTCAAATCATTATTGAAGACAGATCTCCTCCAAGAGGCCTTCCCTGACTAAGCCCTCATTTCCTCTTTTCCCACTCCCTTCTGTGTCTCCCAGCCTCACAACACTTAGGTGTGTATCCATAATTTATTTAAATTAATATCTGCCTCCCCCTCTAGACTGTAAGGTCACTGTGGCAGGAAATGTGTCTATTATATTCTTGTGTTGCACTCTAAGTGCTCATTACAGTGGCCTACACACAGTAAGCACTCAATAAATTTGATTGATTGATTGGCTAGTTAAGGTTTCCAAGAAACTTGGAAGAAAAGGGAAGCAAACTAAGGATTTTTGCTTTGAGTGGATTATGTCTGTTGTTTGAGGAATGTTTTCATATGAAACCATTTCTCTTTCTCCTTTCTATGTCATTAAAGCCCATGGCTGTGGAAGTTGTTCAACTTTCAGTTTTGCTGATATCCCAGTAGGTCTTTGTGCTCACTACCCATCACAGTTGCTTGTAAACCCTTCCTTTTTTTTTAATGATATTAAGTGCTTTACTGTGTGCCAGACACCGTAGCAAGTATAGATACATTCTAATCAAGTTGGACACAGTTCGTGTATCACATGAGGCTCACAATCTTAAACCCCATTTTACAGATGTGGTAAATGAGGCACAGAGAAGTTAAGTGACTTGCCCAAGGTCACACAGCATTCAAGTAGCATAAGGGGATTAGAACTCATATCATCTGAGTTCCAGACCTGTGCTCTATTCTCTAGGCCAAACTGCTTCAATACTATGGTACTGAGGAATGACAGAATTGCCCCTTTCTTATTAAACTCTGATTTGTTCAGTGGGTAGATGCCAATACACATTTTTTTTCTTGTATCTCTCTTCCCATAAATCTTGGTTTCCAAGCTAAATCAGAGCTTTCAAAGAGATATTCACAGTTTGATAATCTCAAAGGATAAAGTTCTTCTTTCTTCAGCTCTGGCAGGTTAAAATCAAGGTCAGTCCATTTCTGAGTGAAGTAGAGATTGTCTCTATTTGTTGCCAAATTGGACTTTCCAAGCACTTAGTACAGTGCTCTGCACACAGTAAGCACAGTAAGCAAAGTAAATACAATTGAATGAATTAATGTCCTTGATTACCAGTTGTTTTTTACAAGATAGATTTGTTGCTATTTAAAACAGTAGTAATGCTTTCTGACATCTGATATTTTTGGTTTCCTTGTTTTTATTATTTTGCTTTTGTTTTGTGTGTGCTTGTGCACACATTGGGGTTTTTCACTGACATGGCTTTTTGCCAGTTAATCCTACCCTTCTAGTTTTTGGTTTTAAAAATAAAAATGTGTCTTAAACATTGAAAATATTCAACTGGTAACTTATTTGATTTTAAAATGTTTCATGGAAGATTTATTTTAGGTGTTTGAAAATGCAAGCTGCCTAGTGAAATAAAGTATGCTTGTTATGAGATAACACAATTGATTACTTATCAGCACAGTTGCAGCAATGACACAAGCACATGGCTACAGACTGGTCTTTTTTTTTTTAATTAAGCCTTTTTCCGATCCCTTCATTTAAAAGTTGGCTCACTAAATCTAATGTAGAGATTTCTTTTGCATGCTGAGCCATTTATTTTAACTTTTCTACCTTCAACCATTTCTTCAAAGTGATTTAATGTGTTTGCGTTAGCAGGATTCCTTTGTGATGAGAACATATAATTTAAGTTCATAATATGACTTACTGAAAAGAACTCTTATTCTAATGAGATATTCACTTTATAGTTTTTTAATTTTGTTAAATCGAATAACAATAATTATGGTATTTGTTAAGTGCTTTCTATGTGCCAGGCACTATACTAAGCGCTGAGGTGGATACAAGCAAAAGGGTTGGACACAGTACCTGTCCCATGTAGGGCTCACAGTCTCAATCCCCCCGACAGCTGAGGTAACTGAGGCATAGAGAAGTAAAGTGGCTTGCCTGAGGATCCCCGCAGACAAGTGGCAGAGCCAGAATTAGAACCCATGACCTTCTGATTCCCAGGCGCATGCTCTATCTACTATGCTATGCTACTTTCCTGAACACAATCCTGTAAGTTTAAGATTTAATGAGGTAATGAAAAATATAGGATACCACATTTTTGGAGCTCCACTTGTGCCTTTGGGAGGTTGGGGGCAGTGACGAATTTTCAGTGAATGGCCTAACATGCAAAACAAAAACATTTCCATGTATGAATGTATTGGTTCTTCCCTATACATTTCCTGTCAATTTACCTTAAAAGAATGAAGACTGGGAAATATGCATCATTGTGAGCCAGAATACGAATAGACATTTAATATTTTAAATCCTAAGGCCAGTACTCTAAAAAACCACCAGGGGTTCCGAACAAGGCCTTCTTTACCCTTCTTAGAAAAACCAAAAGCTAAACTGAAAATAATGATTATTTTGATCATTTTCATTTTGCCATAACAGCTTTCTCCTACCAATCAATCCACATTGCAGAATTGTACATTCCAAGTGCTTAGTACAGTGCTCTGCACATAGTAAGCGCTTGAACAATACTATTGAATGAGTGAGATCAGAGCACTGTACTAAGCGCTTGGGAGCATATAGATACATGATTTCAGTCCTTAAGGATATTACAATCACAGAGACCAGTTCTGGTAAAAACCTAAAATCACATGTAATACAAGGAACTGAAAGTTAATATAACCGTATCACAATTTTATACAGATGTGTTATAGTATATACACTCAGTCATATGGTTTAATCCATAGTGGGACTAAGATTCCTGGCTAACTCATTTCTACAGATAATTTATCCCCCCAGATTGTCCTAGAATTAGGTGAAAAATATATTTCTGCTACACTCATCTCTTCTTATCATGTAATAAGTGAGTCAGGGAAGTTCAAATTTTGATATAGGGTTTTGTGAAATAGTTCATGAAATATTACTTGCGAATTTAAAATGCCTTCACTGTGAGTAGAGAAGGGAATAGGATTCAGATTAATATATGAAAGTGAAGAACATTTTTTACTGTAAAAACTATGATCACAGTGAATAACCTTAAGCTATCATTTTGGTAAAGGTATAACATTCTGATTAAGGTTAATCGTCTCTGAAGTTAGAAATAAATTATTCCATCTTTTCCTGGCTAAAGTGTGTTTTTCATGTGGAGAAAAAATCATAACTAGCACATTCACAGATTAGGTCACTGATTTTCATGTTATTTGTGTTCTTAGGAGGGAAGAAGTTATACAGTATAAGCTCTTGAAGGGGAAAAAAAGGAAACAGTTTAAACCTCATGGTTGTGAAAAATAATACCATTCCAGTTGTAGTAATTCTCATTTCCAGCACCCTCACACAGTTCGTACTAGTAATAGTAAAATGTATTGAGTACCCACTCAATACAGGGCACTGAAGTAAGGGCTTTGGAAAGGCACAGCAAGCAGGTCACCCTCCCTGCCCAGAAAGTGCTTAAACAGAGTTATCAGTATCATTGAATGTACATATAAATAAATGTCAAAAATGTTCCTGGGAATTAATAGCTAAGCATTAGAATGGGGTTGCAGACTAAATCAAAGGCTGATTTTGGTCATCATATAAAACCATGATATGTCTGTGACTGAATGCAGTTCTAAACAGTGCAGTGCAGCTGCAGTGCATCTGAGGAATAACAAATTAGAGTTAGAGAAGAACATCCAAGTTGGTTAGAAAAATTGTAGTTGCCAAGGTTCTGGGATTTTCTAGGTCGCAAACCAGCATCACTGACACCAGCTGAAATGATTGGAGGAAAGCCCCTGAAAGTACTTGAACTGAGTTCTGATAGAATTTTTCTGAAAACATATAGATTGTTAGGAATATTTAATAAGGTTGGAGATTTAACGTTACTTGAGTAGCCTGGAGATAGAGGACTAACACTCAGCAGTAATGAACCATTACTTTTCTTGTTGCTTTTGGATCAATTTAAGTATGGTAATATTTTGTGTGCCTTCTGCCCCTATAAGTCCATGTCCATGTAGTCTTCCCAGAGATTCATACACATAAGGTTGTGTTTACTTAACAAATGTTTTGAAGATGATTGATGATGGACCTGTTTCCATAAGACAATATACTTAAGGAGCAGTACCCTCTGATATCAAAAGAAGGCAGAGTGAAAGCTTTTTGTGGGCAGGGAATTTGTTTTGTTGTTCTCTCTTATGCACTTATAAGAGTGCTCTGCACACGGTAAGCACTCAATAAATAGTATCAATTGATTGAAGGCACATGATTGAAAGCAACAAAATCAAGAAAAGGGTGGACAGTGTGCCAGATTTCTGTCACTTCAATTCTCGGTGCCTGAGTGACCTCATCTGTAAATAAAAATTTGAGACTGTGAGCACCGTGTGGGACAGCAACTGTGTCTAACGTGATTTTCTTGTATCTATCCCAGTGCTTAAAACAGTGCCTGGCACTGGACATCTCACTTCCCTTCTTAAAAACCTCCAGTGGTTGCCTATCAACCTCTGCAGGAATCAGAAACTTCTCACTCTAGGCTTCAAGGCTCTCCATCACCTTGGCCCCTCCTACCTCTCTTTCTTTCTATTTCTATTTCTCTCTTTCTATTGCCCACCCTGTAGGCTCTGCTCCTCTGCCGCCCATCTCCTCACCGTCCCCCGTTCTCACCTATCACGCCGTCAACCCCAGCCCACGTCCTCCTACTGTCCTGGAATGCCCTCCCTCCTCACCTCCTCCAAGCTAACTCTCTTCCCCTCTTCAAAGCCCTACTTCTCAGCTCACCTCTTCCAAGAGGCCTTCCCAGACTGAGCTTCCTCTTTTCCCTCTGCTCCCTCTCTGCCCCCCCTTCACCTCCCCTCAGCTAAGCCCCCTTTCCCCCCCTTTCCCTCTGCTCCTCCCCCTCTCCCTTCCCCTCCCCTCAGCACTGTTGTCATCTGCTCATTTGTATATATTCTTATTACCGCATTTATTTTGTTAATGAGATGTACATCCCTTGATTCTATTTATTGCTATTGTTTTTGTCTGTTTTTCTCCCCCGATTAGACTGTAAGCCCAACAGTGGGCAGGGATTGTCTCTATCTGTTGCCGAATTGTACATTCCAAGCGTTTAGTACAGTGCTCTGCACATAGTAAGTGCTCAATAAATACTATTAAATGAATGAATAATTAATACCACAATTATTGTTATTATTGTTCACCAAATACCACATACTCTGACACCATAACCAGGATTTAATTTTGAATCTTAAATATGGTAGGTTCTAAACAAACAAAAGAAAACATTTTTCACATAGTGGGGGTTGGACAAGTATATGAAACTTATAGTCACGATATTTGATGTCTGCAGAAAATTCCAATATGTTCAAAAGGGCTAGAAAGTTTCATGAAGGAAGGGTCTAAAATGGCATGTCCCTAACCAAGGAGTGATGTCTAGGAAACTGTCATCAGAGGGCATCTTCATGCTTTTGGTTGCCACAGTTGGAGACAAAATACTGCATTGGTTCACTGTGCTGAGCTTACTTAGATGTAACAATAGAAGCTAAATATGAGTTTCCTGCCCTCAAGGATATTGCAATCTAATTGGAGAAGACAAGCAGACAGAAACTACCAATATGAAATAGACTCTAGACTGAAGTCCCCTGTAAACTGTAAACTCCCTCTAGACTTTAGCTTGTTGTGGGCAGGGAATGTATCTACCAACTCTGTATTGTATCCTTCCAATCATTTGGTACAGTGCCCTTATGCAGTAAATTCTCAATAAATGCCATTGATTAACAAGTAAGAGTATAAATACAAACTTTGAAAAGATAAGCAAGTGAATAATCAGAAAAATAAAATCAACATATATGCATATGACATCCATGGTGGCAGATGAGATGAATTGACTATGAGGGTCTGGAAATGTTTGCTTGAGAAGGTTGCATTTTATGAGGATGTGAAATGATTTGGTGGATGAGAAGAAAAGGGAATTGTATGCTAGGGGTATATCACGAACTATGGTCTACATGTAGAAAAGAAATCAAAATTAGAGAACATGGTATAGTCTTTGGTATTACAGCACTGTATGGGCACTAAATTGCCATTATTTTTACATCAGATGAGTCCTGCAAGTCAGTGTAACACTAGACTAGCCCTTTATAAAGAGCTGAATTCCTGCTGACTTGCATATCCAACTGGGAAACAGTTCTCAGGGATGAGAGGATGGAAATGGTGTGGTGAATACCATTACTCTAATTAGTTCCATCACATACATTCCTGGTTCTCAAGACTTAGTGATAGGATTAAAGCTCATCTATCAAACATGGGATACACTATCACTATACACAGGCAGCATGGCAAGAGGTAATCAAGAGACAGTTTTTTTCCTTAAGCAAGAACTTTGGGAAAATAGTGAGACCGGAGGCAAATTAGTGAACAGTGACAAGAACTACAATGGGTAAAGTCATTATCATGGCAAAGAACTATCTTATTTGCAAATAGTATAGATTTCCTCCTGCCTTTGGGATATTTCTACTCTGTCTCTCCCCTTTCCTCCCACACCCACCCCTCCATGCACAACCTCAAGCTTAACATGTCCAAAACAGAACTCCTCATTTTCTCAAACAAGCTCTCCTCTCCCTCTGACTCTCCCATCACTTTAGACACCATCACCATACCCCCTGTCTTCCAAACCTGTAATCTTGGGCATTATCTTCAACTCATCTCTTTCATTCAATCCTGATATTCATTGTCACCAAATGTTGTCAATTTAACCTTTACAAGATCACTAAAACTCCTACCATTTTAATTCAAGCACTTATCCTATCCCACCTTGATTACAGCGTCAGTCTCCTTGCTGACCTCCCTGCCACCTGTCTTTGCCTGTGTCTGTCCATATTTCACTTTACTGCCTGGATCATTTTTTCTCCAAAGTAATTCAGGCCATTTTCCCCCACTCCAGTAGTTGCCCATCCATCATTGGCTTTGAAGCACTCAATCATCTTACCCTGCCTTTCTTACCTCTATGGTTTCATATTATGACCCAGCCCACACTCTTCACTCCTCTAATGCCAACCTACTTACTGTACCCCTATCTTGTCTATTTCACAGATGACCTTTTGCCCTCATCCTGCCTCTGAGCTGGAACTCACTCTTCGAACATGATGGAGTGGGGATCATTCTCCCCACCTTCAAAGTCTTATTAAAAGCTCATCTCCTCCGAGAATTTTTCCCCAAGTCCTAATTCCTCTTCTCCCACTGTCTTCTATATCACTGTTAAACTCGGATATGCGCCATTTATTTTGACCACCCTTAGTCCCAGAGCAATTTATATTCATATCCATTATTTATTTAAATTAATATCTGCCCCTATAGATTGTAAGTTCTCTATTAAATTGTTACTGTTATACTGTACTCTCCCAAGCATTACCGTGCTCTGAACACAGTTATTGCACACTAAATATGATTGATTGATAGAAGAGATATCACACAAGTAGTTACTACCACAAAGCTGGATAGTTTCTCATATTTCAATAGCTTCATCTACAAGTAGATAAGACTCCATCCACTTTGTAAACTCTCGTGCTTTCTTGCATTCTGTCATATGCACTTAACCTCTCGCCACCTAAAATAATCACAGAAAATCATAAAATCAAAGAAATATTTTCTAAAATAAAGAAATGTGATTTAGATGTGTTTAGTGAAAATCAAGATGGAAATTAAGATAATATAGATGGCGTTAAAAAATTTCCATTGAATCTTTAAGCAATATACAACTACCATTTCAACAACAAATTCATGGAGATTGGTGTCATTTATCTTAGTTCTGGTTAGGTAATCTAAGGAAACTTCCATGTAATTGGAAATATGACTATAACTATAGTTTGTGCAGCCCAGGCTATTTCATGTCATAATGATTATAGAGAGTAATGGCAATGGCACAACTCTTTGAACAATATAAAATAAAGAAATATATGTTTTCACTAAAGGTAAGGGATGTAATTCTGTTAAAAGCCTGCTCTGAACCACATATGTCCTCAAACAGTTTTTAATTGTATCCCTTTTCCTTAAATTATTCTAGATGAAACCTCAATATAATGAGTGGGACCTTTCACAAGAATCTCATTATGGAGTGAGAAATACCTGGCCAAACTGATTAAGCTACATAAAGGATGTTTGATATAGTAGAAGTTGTTTTCATTACAATCTTAATTATTGATGAAAAGAAAATAGATCTACTGGTCTTTCTTTTACATTTTTTAATTTCCAGTTGATTTCTTTACTTTTGGAAACCTCCAGTCTCACTGACTTACAGCAGATTATCCTATTCTGTGTCTCTGTTCCTTGAATGGAAGGAGGACATGGGGATGAAAGTTCTTAGGTAAAAGATGAAATGGAACCCAATGGGGAAATATGAATATCCAAGTAATGAATAGGCTGGGAACTACTCACAATCTCAAAGCTGATGATAGCTTGATGATTAAAGAATGAAAGTTCTATTTCTTGATAAAATGAGAATCCACAATTACTTATCATTATGGGCATAATGAAACATTGGATTCAAGCTGCAGAAGAAAGTTCTGATCATTGAGTAAAGAATAGCAATACCAATATGTCCTGGATGGTTTAGTCATTCACCTCCTTGGAGAATGGCGATTTCTCACTGTCCCTTCCAGATATATATTTTAATATACCTTCAGAGATCCTTAGGAAAAGCTTCTGTCACATTACCTGAGACCATTTCCAAACAGTCAGTATTCTATTCCCAGTGTGGCATGGCAGTATCCAGGTCATATTCATTCAAAGAGCTGAGAGATAGGTCAAACCATCTCATCGGTGTAGGAGAAAAGGGGATTGATTATAGGGAGGAAGATGCATTTAGCAGAGATCCTGAGTTCAATAAAATAAACGTTTTAGGTACCATGTACACAATGAGGCCCTGGTCATAAGATAACCACCATTTCTGTGTGATTTGATTGCATGACTTTGACATTGCTTTCATCTTCACTGTGATTACTCTGAGTAACAGCAGCATATCAAGACCATTTTTCATGATGCTGCACTAGAAATCACAGAGTGATTTAGACACGATTCCTCTGTTTAAGAGCTTCACCTTATCATTTCTATCATTCATATTTTCAGTGCTTCCTGAAATCTTAATTGAGGACCAGTTTCCAATAGTCACATGCATATTTGATAATAATGTTGGTATTTGTTAAGCACTTACTATGTGCAGAGCACCATTCTAAGTGCTGGGGGAGATACAGGGTAATCAGGTTGTCCCACGTGAGGCTCACAGTTAATCCCCATTTTACAGATGAGGGAACTGAGGCACAGAAAAGTTAAGTGACTTGCCCACAGTCACACAGCTGACAAGTGGCAGAGCCGGGAGTCGAACCCATGACCTCTGACTCCGAAGCCCAGGCTCTTTCCACTGATCCACGCTGCTTCCCCAGACATAGCCTAGATTCTTCACACTAAAAAACAAATGGTACTTGTTAAGCACTTACTATTTGCCAAGCACTGTTGTAAGCACTGGGATAATGCAAGTTAATTACAGTCCCTGTCCCACATGGAGCTCACACTCTTAACCGTTTTATAGATGAGGGAACTGATATTCAGAGAAGTTAAGTGATTTGCCCAAGGTCACCCAACAGATATGTGGCAGAGTCAGGATTAGAACCCATAACCTTCTGACTCCCAGGCCTGTGCTCTATCCACTGCCAATCCAATACAACAATAAATAGACACATTCCCTGCCCACAATGAGCTTTTTATTTAACATTTATGTTTAATGCTGGAAGTTGGAACCAACCTGAACTTGGAGCAGTCCCAGGGCAGTAGGGATGCCCTGATTTACTCCCTTCATTCATCCCCCCTCCCAACCTCATAGCATTTATGTACATATCTGTAATTTCTTTATTTCTGTTAATGTCTGTTTCCCCCTTTAGAGTGTAAGCCCATGTGGTAAGGGAATAGGACTGTTTATTGTTATTTTGTACTCTCCCAAACATTTAGTGTAGTACTCTGCACACAGTAGATGCTCAATAAATACAATTGAATGAATAAATGAACTTACACTCAAGACAGGGAGGGGAGACAACATCAATAAAAAAAAAATAACAGATATATGCATAAGTACTTTGTGGCTGGGCGTGGGGAAGAACCAAGGGAGCAAGTCAGGATTGATAAGGGGAGAAGGAAAAGGATCAAGGATAAAAAGGTATGAGAGAAAGTATCTCGGGATGATTGATCTGAAAGATATTTTAAAATCATGATGTATTTTTCACCCTTGGGAAATATCACCTAAATAGACATAGGTAAGTTTAATTTTCAAGAAGCAGCATGGTCAAGTGCTTAGTACAGTGCTGTGCACATAGTAAGTGCTCAATAAATGCTATTGAATGAATGAACATGGACTTAAGTGCCAGAGTAACTGTGGGCAAGTCACTTCACTTCTCTGTGCCTCAGTTACCTCATCTGTAAAATGGGGATTAAGACTGTGAGCCCCATGTGGCAAACCTGATTCCCCTGTGTCTACCCCAGCGCTTAGAACAGTGCTCTGCACATAGTAAGCACTTAATAAATACCAACACTATCTGTAAAATGATGATTAAGACTGTGAGCCCCACGTGGAACAACCTGATTACCTTGTATCTACCTCAGCGCTTAGAACAGTGCTTGGCACGTAGTAAGCGCTGAACAAATACCATAATTTTTTTAAACATGTTTTACAACTTATCCTATGAAATATTAATTCCTTATGCAGGAAAATGTTCCGATGTGAAGTAATAATAATTGTGGGAACAAAGTGCTTACTATGTTCCAAGAACTGTACAAATCCTGGGTTAGATACAAGATAATCAGTTCATTCGTGCAACTCACAGTCTAGTAGGGAAAACAGATATTGAATCCCCATTTTGTTGATGAGAGAACTGAGTCACAGAGAAGTTAAGTGACTTGCCCAAGGTCACAGAGTAGATGAGTGGCGGAGCCGGAATTAGAATACAGGTCCTCTAACTCCCAGGCCTATGCCCTTTCCACAAGGCCATGCTGCTTCCCTCAGTGAAGGGTAGCAGAATCAAGCAATAAAGAGTTAATGAAGTGTTGAAGGATTTCTAATTCTGTAACCCCCATATCAGATCTCAGACTGAAAATTGCTGCAAATCTTTAGGTTGGAAGACCCAAGTGCACGTGTCAGTATTGGGTGAATTCCCCTTTCTGAGTCGATGCAGGGTACAGAGGCAAATCCCTAAGATCTGCTCTATCACGCTTCTATTAACATTTATTCTAGTTGGCTCGATGAGAGCAAAGCAGATACCAAGATGCTACTGGCAGGATGAAAAAATAAATAGCTGCTTTTTATCCTTTTCAACTCTTCATGCAGGAGACGAAAATGAAGCTTTTGAAAGCTTGAATGTTGAGATAAGAAGCTTTGTGAAATGGGAAGCAGGACTCAAATCCCACCAAACCTAATACTGTCTTTGTAATCCATGACCAAACTGAAGTTACATTCTTGCCCTGAAGAATGTTCAAAGGACCAAAAGTGTGGCTGTTATATTTCTAGACCAAAGATCATTTCACTCTCATCATGAACAATACAGTGAATTTAATGACTATCAACTGATGATAATGACAGACAAGTCAATGGTCCTCCAACCTACACTATATCCAGCTGCAGGATCGTTTTTCTGAAGCATCCTTTGGTCCACATCTCTCCTCTCATCAAAAACTCTACTGGCTTTCTAAGTCTCCCCACATCAAGCAGAGATGCACAGTCAGATTCCAGGCTCTCCACTATCTGGTGCTCCCTTATTCTATCCTCTCTCTTTTTACACTCTCTATTCCCCAACCAGCTATCTCCACTCCTCCCAACTAACCTTCTAGTCATACTTTCCTCTCCACTCTTTCCTCCAAGTCTTCACTCACCCAGTTTTCTTGAGAGATAGATTCTTTCCCACATCGGACAAACCATACCTCTCACCATTAGAAGCAACATGGCTCAGTGGAAAGAGCACAGGCTTGGGAGTCAGAAATCATGGGTTCTAATCTCTGCTGTGCCACTTATCAGTTGTGTGACTTGGGGCAAGTCACTTAACTTCTCTGTGACTCAGTTACCTCATCTGTAAAATGGGGATTAAGACTGTGAGCCCCATATGGGACAGCCTGATTACCTTGTATCCCCCCAGTGCTTAGAACAGTGCTTGGCACATAGTAAGCGCTTAACAAATACCATCATTATTATTATCAAATTCTTTCCAAAATCCTACCTTTTCCTTCAAGTTTTTCCAATTGAGTTTGCAGTGCTCTGAGTCATATCATCCCTTGAGCCACTTCTAGCACTTACAAACTTATTAATGGAACTCACTGGTACTCATGGTCCCTAAATTTATTTAATTTGACTATGTTGTAAATATATTCATGTTCTCCTCTCCCACTAGAATGTAAGCTATGTAGCTTAAGAAACATCACCTCATTTTTCTCTACTTCCTAAGCATTTAATACAGTACACTACACCAAGTGGGTACTCAATAAGTGCAGCTGTTGCAGCTACTAGGAGCAGCATGGTACAATGGTTAGAGCACAGGCCTGGGAGTCAGAAAGTCATGGGTTTTAATCTTGGCTCCAACACTTATCTGCTGTGTCACCTTGAACAAGTCACTTCGCTTCTCTGTGCCTCAGTTCCCTCATCTGTAAAATGGGACTGGGAGCCCCACATGAGACAGGAACTGTGTCCAACCCATTTTGCTTGTATCCATCCCAGCGCTTAGTACAATGTCTGGCACATAGTAAGTGCTTAATAAATATAATTATTATCATTACCACTAGTCATTTAATCGATGCTATCTTCTGAGTGCACACATAGGCAGAGCACTGTGCTAAGTACTTGGGCAAGAACAATAGAGGTGGTAGATAGAGTCCCTATCCACAAGGAGCTTCTTTGCAGGAATAACATCACACTACCACTGGGAAAGCATATTGGAGTGATAATTAAAGATTTACTGAAATGCCATAACTTGGAAATTCCCCTGACACTGAGCAACCTACACAGCTTATCTTCCCACCCAAACTCTGTTCTCCCCGTGACTTTCCTGTAGACAGCACCAACATCCTCTCTGTCTTATAAGCCTGTAACCTTGATGTTATGCTTGATACATCTTTCTCATTCAATCGACATATTTAATCTGTCACCAAGTCCTGCCAGTTCAACCTTCACGATATTGCTAAAAATTTGTGCTATCCAAACTGCTTCCACATTAATCCAGGCATTTATTCTGTTGATTACTTGATTACTTCATCAACCTCCTTGTTGACTTCCCTAATTGACTTCTCCTAATTCCAGTCCATACTTTGCTCAGCTGACTGGATCATTTTTCTACAGAATCATTCAGTCCATGTTTTCTCACTCCTTAAGAACCTCCAGTGTCTGCCCATGTACCTCTACATCAAACAGAAATTCTTCACAATTGGCTTGAGAACACTTAATCACCTTGCCCTCTCCTACCTTACCTACTCAATATTGTACTAAACCCAGCCCTCACACTTCACCTCTCTAATGCCAGCCTGCACTGTCCCCCAGTCTTGTCTCACCACTGATCTCTCAACCACATCCCGCTTCTGACCTGGAGCGCCCTACCTCTTCATATCTGACAGACTATCACTCTCCTCACCTTCAAAGCCTTATTGAAGTTACATTTTCACCAGGCGATCCCTGATTACATCCTCATTTCCTCTTCTCCCACTCTCTTCTGCATCACCCTTGCACTTAGATTTGTACCCTTTATTCACCCATCCCTCAGCTCAGTAGCACTTATGTACATGTCCATAATTTGTTTATATTAATGTCTGTCTTCCTCTCTAGGCTGTGGCAGAAACTTTGTCTACCAACTCTGTTATATTTTACTCAAGCACTTAATACAGTGCTCTGCACACAGCCCTCAGTAAATATAATTGGTTGATTGATTGATCTTTCAGCTCAGATTTTCCATGCTGTCAGCTGTAGTTGGCCTTGGAATATATTCACAAAGTTTGCCAGCTCAGGAAAGTTAACAAAAGATTTTAAGCTATATGGAGAAACTGGAAAGGTTTATGAGCCCAACAACAAAGGTGATTAGCTGGTTGGGAAATAGGACCTATACAAGAAGGTTAAAAGAACTCAAATTATTTAGCCTGATTATCCCATCTGTAATTAAAAAAAAAAAACAACCCCTCAACTATTTGAAGGGTTTATTATGGAGAGGTTAGTGACTAGCTGTATATTTTACTGGGGACCAAGAACAACTGTGAGATTGAGCATTTGAAAAGAACACTCACTTAATGGGTTTAGATTAGAGATAAGCAATAGCCTCTGACAGGAGAGTTGTTAAACATTGAAATGACTTACTGGAGGAGAATTTTGAAATCTCCATTTCAGGAAGTGATTCAATTTAAGATCAAATTAGTTAAAACCAAAGATACTCTCTTCTCTCTTCCTGCTCATTTGTACCTCTTACTTTTCTGTGTCTGTTGAAGTTTTCATCTGAGTGACTTCTGGTCCCTTGGGTGGGTGGGAAGGAAGAGGACCATCAGGTTAGGGTCAACTTCTCTGTCTCAGTTACCTCATCTGTAAAATGGGGAATAAGAACTGTAAGCCCCATGTGGGACAACCTGATTATCTTGTATCTACCCCATTGCTTAGAACAGTGCATGGCACATAGTAAGCACTTAAATACCATCATTATTATTATTATTCAACATTTAATTTTTTTCTCTTCAGGTTACTTCCTAACTACCATCTCAGTACTTGTGAAGTCAGCCTCTCGTATTTTTGTATACTATTGATTTACATAGTCTCCTACTTAAGCACTGTTCCCCCTACCTGTAAATAATAATAATAAACATTATAAGTCAAACATTGTACTAGACATTGGACAGATAATAATTGTGGTATGTGAGTTACACAGCAGTTATGTGGTGGAGTGGGGATAAGAATCCAGGTCTTCTGACTCCCATCCTCATGTGCCATACTGCTTTCCTAGATACAATGCAGTCAGCTCAGGCACAGTCCCTGGCTGAAACAGGGCTCACAGTCTAAAGAGGAAAGACCCATGTATTCAATCCCTATTCTACATTTGGGGAAACTGAGGCACAAATAAGTTAAATGACTTGTCCAAGGTCACACAGTAGGTAAGTGGTGCAACTGGGATGAAAGCCCAGTCCTCTGTCTCCGAGGTCTCTGCTCTTTTCATGAGGCCACTGTGCATCTGACTACCCCATCAAATTGTAGGCTCCTAGTAGGCAGGTGTCATATTTCCTAAATAATAATGGTATTTGTTAAGTGCTTACTATTCATTCGATAGTATTGATTGAGCACTTACTATGTACAGAGCATTATACTAAGCACTTGGAATGTACAATTTGGCAACAGAGAGAGACCATTCCTGCTCATTGACAGGCTTACAGTCTAATCGGGAGAGACAGGCAGACAAAAACAATAACAATAAATAGAATCAAGGGGATGTACATCTCATTAACAAAATAAATAGGGTAATAAAATATATACAAATGAGCAGATGAGCACAGTGCTGAGGGGAGGGGAAGGGATAAGAGGAGAAGCAGAGGGAAGCCGGGGGGGAAGGGGCTTAGCTGAAGGGAGGTGGGGGGGTGCAGAGAGGCAGCAGAGGGGGCAGAGGGAAAAGGGGAAGCTTATGTGCCAAGCACTGTTCTAAGCACTGAGCACTGTTCACATGTCTACTACACATTTGGGAAAACTGAAGCACAGAAAAGTTAAATGACTTGTCCAGAGTCGCACAGAAGGCAAGTAGTGGAACCAGGTTGAAAGTCCAGTCCTCTGTCCTCTTGGTCTGTGTTCTTTTCATGAGGCTGACTACCCCATCAGATTGTAGGATTCTAGTGGGTAGGGATCATATCTCCTACACATGTCTCCCCAGTGTAAAGTGCAGTGTTCCACATTTGGTAGGTGCTCAATAAATACTAATCATTCTATTTGATTGAATCCAGCTCTGGAGGCCCATTTTTTCATTTTCCTGTCCCTTCACCCATCTCAACTCCCTCCTTTACATGGAATCTCGATTCTCTGTCAATCAATCACTCAGTGGTATTTATTGTTCTCATACTGTTTGCAGTGCACTGTACTGAGCACTTGGGAGAGTAAAATCGACTTGGTATATATGATCTCTGCCTTTAAAGTGCATACAACTGGAATGCAAAGGGCCCTCCATTATAATGATAATAATGAGCAATAGTAATATTAATTTTGTTAGTTAAGTGCTTTCTGTGCACCAGGCACTGTACTAAACACTGGAGTAAATACAAAATAATCAGAATGGAAACAGTTCCTCTTTCGCATGGGGCTCACAATGTAAGAGGGAGGGAGAACAGGTATTTCATCTCCATTTTACGGATGAAGAAACTGAGGTCCAGAGAAGTTCATTCATTCATTCTTTCATTCATTGCTATTTATTAAGTGCTTACTGTGTGCAGAGCACTGTATTAAGTGCTTGGGAAAGAACAATACAACAATGAACAGAGACGATCCCTGCCCACAACGAGCTCAGTCTAGAGCAGGAGAGACAGACATCAATGTGAAAAAATAAAATTACAGATATATACATAAGTGTTGTGGGGCTGGGGGGAAGAGCAAGGAGAGCAAGTTAGGGCAATGCAGAAGGGAGTGGGAGATAAAGAAAAGTGGGGCTTAGTTGAGACTTGACTTGCCTGTGGGAAATTGAGACTTGCCTATGGTAACACAGGATTAGATTAGAACAGAGGTCATCTGACTCCCAGGCTCTTACTGTTTCCAATAGGTAATGCTGCTGCTCACTAATCCCACTGCCCTTCTAGTTACACCTACCTCAATGTCCTTCTTCTCACCCACTCTGAAATCCTATTGGTAGCTTTCTTAGTTCTTGAGATTTGGTCTGAACATTTTGCCCTAATCCTTTTTAATATCAAATCAATGATTCTCCTTAGGAATTATCATTCAATCTATGGTATTTATTGGGCAATTACTGTATGCACAACACTATACTAAACAGTTGGGAGAATACAATATAAATTGAGAGATACCTTCTCTGCCCACCAGGAAGTTACGGCCTAGAGGGGTACGCAACTGTTAAGATGGACTGTGGATGTGAATATAAGTGCTGTGGGGCTGAGGGTGGGGTGAATATTAAGGCACTTAAAGGGTACAGAAAAAAGTGCACAGGTAGCTCAGAATGGAGAGAGATTAGGGGGAATAAGGGCTTAATCAGCGAAGGCCTCTTGGAGGAGATTTTATTTTGCACTCAGATCTGAGACCTCTGTGCATCTGATATTTTTCCAACACTCAACCCCACAGCACTTATGTACATATCTTTAAAGTATTCATTTATATTAATATTCATTTATTCTAAATTATTCATTTATATTAATATTTGTCTCCCTCTCTAGACTGTAAGCTTGTGGGAGGGAACATACTCTCCCAAGTGCTGTGCTTTACACAAAATAATAATAATAATGGTATTTGTTAAGCGCTTACTATGTGCTAAACACTGTATGTATTCAGTAAACACATTTGATTAATTGATCAATTAATAAGGATTTGAGGTGGGAAGAATCATGATCTGTTGTATGTGAATGGGGAGGGAGTTCCAGGCCAGAGGAAGGATGTGGACAAGCAGCATGGTCTAGTGGTAAGAGCGTGGGCTTGAGAGTCAATGGTTGTGGGTTCTAATTCTGGCTATGCCACTTGTCTACTGTGTGACCTTGGGCAAGTCACTTAACTTCTCTGTGACTCAGTTCCCTCAACTGTAAAATGGAGATTAAGACTGTGAGCCCGACATGGAACAACCTGATTACTTTGTATCCACTCCAGCGCTTAGAACAGTACTTGACACATAGCAAGTGCTTAAAAAAATCATAATTATCATTATCATTATTAAGAGAGATGAGATTAAGGTACAATGAGTAGGTTGGTGTTGGAAAGGTGAAGCACATGGGCTGGGTTGTAGTAAGAAATCAGTGAGGTAAGATAAGCAAATGAGTTTTCCAAGTGAGTGAGTGTAGAGAAGAGAAAGGGACCCAGATTACTGAGTGTTGAGGGACTTCCACAATTAGAGGGTGGGAGACAGAGGAAGAGCCTGAGGAGGAGTGGTCAGAAATATAAGAGGAAAATCAGGAGGGAAGAGTGTCAG
Organism: Ornithorhynchus anatinus; assembly: GCF_004115215.2. Taxonomy (NCBI): domain Eukaryota; kingdom Metazoa; phylum Chordata; class Mammalia; order Monotremata; family Ornithorhynchidae; genus Ornithorhynchus; species Ornithorhynchus anatinus. Next base: position 106,344,041 of record NC_041730.1, read on the forward strand.
TGAAGCCAAGGTTAGGTAATATTTCCTGGAAAAGAAGGTGCTCCATGGTAATAAAGACAGCTGGGAGGGTGACGAAGAGTAGGATGGACACGGATTGGGGGAAATAAGAACTTGATCAGTGAAGGCCTCTTGGAGGTCCAGGGGACCATTAAATTTGTCTAGAAAAAAGTCACTGGTGACCTTTAGAGAGGACAGTTTCTGTGGAGTGAAGAGGGCAGAACCAGATTGGAGGGGGCCAAGGAAAGAGTTGGAGGAAAAGAAGTAAAGGCAGTGGGTGTAGACACACACTCATGGACTGTGGATAGGAATGGTAGCAGAGAGATGGTGCAGTAACTGGAGGAAGCTGTGGGATGAAGGGAGGTTTTTTTTTAGGATTGGGGAAGCCATCAACATGTGAAGCAGCATGGTGTAGTATATAGAGCATGGGCCTGGGAGTCAGAAGGTCATGGCTCCAAACCCCAGCTCTGCCACTTGCCAGCTGCATGAACTTGCACAAGTCACCTCACGTCTCTGTGCCTCAGTTACCTCATTGTAAAATGGGGATTAAGACTGTAAGCCCCACAGGGGACAGGAACTGTGTCCAACTTGATTTGCTTATACACCCCTGCGGTTAGGACATTGCCTAGCACATAGTAAGTGCTTAACAATTACCACAATTATTGTTAGAGAAGCAGCTTGGGTAGTGGATACAGCATGGGCCTGGGAGTCAGAAGATCATGAGTTCTAATCCCAGCTCCTCCACTTGTCTACTCTGTGACATTGGGTGTCACTTCACTTCTCAGGGCCTCTGATCCTCAACTGTAAAATGGGGATTGAGACTGTGAGGCCTTCCTTGGACAAGGAGCTGTGTCCAACCTGATTTGCTTGTACCTACCCCAGTGCTTAGTTCAGTGCCTGGCACATAGTGAGCCCTTAACAAATATTATTATTATTGTTATTATTATAATAAATCAACTGGAATGGCCTGAAGAAAAGTGAGTAGTTGAAGACTGTGATCATGGAGGGAAGAAGGGAGGGGGCAAATGTTTTGATAAGATGAGAAAGGCTAGGGTCTGAGGCCAGATGAAAAGGGTAGAATTTGAGTGCAATTGGGAGATCTTCTCTTGAGAAATTCCTGTGAAGGATGGGAGAGTCGAAGTAAGGGCAATAGGAGGGAGGGACTGGAGAGGAGCAAGGGACATTTCAGGGAAATCACGCATGATGGTTTCAGTTATGTCAGTAAATTTTGTGGCCAGGTCGCTAGGGTCAGGAATGGAGTGAAGGAGGAACAGGGCATTCTGATAAGGGAGTTAAGTGTCTGCAAAAACTGGTGTGGGATATGGGCATGGGAATCAATAAAGATAGAGAAATGTTGCTGATCAGAGGAGAGGATAGAGTTAAAGCAGGTGAATGTGAATTTGAAATTGGATGAAGTCAGCCTATTGTCTGGATTTCCACCAACCTCACACCACAGCTCATGCACAAGAGCAGAGGAAACATATTGTGGTGGTGATCCAGCGCTGTGGTAAGAGGTTGGTGGAGTGACAGGGGAATTAGGGAGTTGAGGTCAATGGAGAGGACAGTGTCGAGGTGATCAATTTATGTGTCAGGAGAAGCAACATAGCCTAGTGGAAAGAGCTCGGGCCTGGGAGTCAGAGGACCTGAGATCTAAAACCAGGTCTGCCATTTGCTTGCTATGTGACCTTGGGCAAGGCACTTAAATTCTCTATATCTAAGTTCACCTGTTCTCTCTCCTACTTAGACTATTAGCTGTATGTAGGACAGGGACTGTGTCCAACTTTATTAACTTATATCCACCCTAGTGCTTAGAATAGTGTTTGACACATAGTAAGTGCTAAATGAATACCATGAAAAAAGAGAGAAACAAAATGGGGCATGATGACTTCAGAAAATTAGAGGTAGTCAAAAGATCGGAGGTCTCGGTCAGGGAACAGGACTGATTTGTGAAGAGTGGATATGTGTGAGATAAGGTAGGTGAAGCTGTTGTGTTCTAATAGAGGAATTTCAGAAGTTATGACAGAAATTGTACATGTGACTTTGTGTTTCTTGCAGATTAGAGGGTGGTCAAAAAGAGAATTGGTGGAGAAGAAGGAGAGGTAGTGGGTGTAGATGAGATGAGTTGTGGTATGAGGTAAAAACTCTACAGTTTTGTGATATAGAAAGGATAGTGGTTGTCGACAGTGACAAGAAAGATGGATTTGGGTGGGAAGATGAGGAGTTCTGTTTTGGACATTTTTAGCTTAAGGTGAATGTGGGACATCCAGATCTCTTCCAAAATGAGAAGGAAATGAGCGACTGTTGAGAGGGAGAGAAATCAGGAATGGAGAAGTAGATTTGTAAATCATTCATGGAGAGATGGTAGTTGAAGCCATGGAGGAGAATGAGTTCGCCAAGTGAGTAGGTGTAGTAGATAGAGAATGGAAGGGGACAGAGAAATGAGCCTTGAGAACTCCCACAGGTAGAGGGAGGCAAACAGAAGAGTAATTTGGCCTAGTGGAAAGAGCTGGGGCCTGAATGTCAGAGGGCCTGGGTTTTAATCCTGCCCCTGCTCCTGCCCCGAGCCAGCTTTTGATCTTGGACAAATCCCTTAATTTTTCCATACCCTAGTTTCCTCAACTGAAAAATTAGGAAGCAGCATGGCTCAGTGGAAAGAGCTCGGGCTTGGGAGTCAAAGGTCACGGGTTCGAATCCTGGATCTGCCACTTGTCAGATGTGTGACTGTGGGCAAGTCACTTCACTTCTCTGTGCCTCAGTTACCTCATCTGTAAAATGGGGATTAAATGTGAGCCTCACGTGGGGCAACCTGATTACCTTAGAACAGTGCTCTGCACATAGTAAGCGCTTAACAAATACCAACATTATTAAAAATGGGGATTAAATACCTGTTCTTCTTTGGACTATGAGCCCATGTGGGACACAAACTGTGTCTGATTATCTCATATGTGCTTGGCACATAGTAGTCATTTAACAAATAGCACAGTTATTTGCCTGCAAGAAAGACTAAGGAGGAGCAGTTAGAGAGATAGGAGAATTAGGAAAGGAATGAAGCCAAGGTTAGATATGTTTAAGAAGAAAGGAGTTGTCTAGAGGGCATAAGGCTGCTGAGAGGTGGAGAAATATTAGGATGGAGTAAAGGCCATGGATTTTGCAAGAAGGAGGTTACTGGCGACCTCAGAGAGGGCAGTGTCTGTGGCGTGAAAGGGATGGAAGCCCGGTTAGAGGGAAGTCAAAAAGAGAGTTGGAGGAGAAGAAGTAGAGGTAATAGGTGTAGACAACTTGTTCAAGGAGTGGAAGAGAAATGGTAGAAGGGAAATAATGCCATAACTGGAAGGGAGATATGTACTTAAGGGAAGAGGTTTTTTTTTTAGGATAGGGAATGCATGTTTGAAAGCAGTAGGGAAGAAAACACTGGAGAATGAAGAGTTGAAAATAGAAAGGGGGCAAGTATTTTGATAAGATCTAAAGGGATGGACTTTGATTCTTCCCTCACTCTCTCTACTGTCTGTCAGATGTGTACAGTGAGATCTGAGAGTGACAGTCATTATTAGGAAGTAGGATAGAGTCTTATGACAGCTCATTTTAAAATGAGCCTATTGATGAAGATTTTAATTTATATATGTGAAAAGACCAATGTCTGACTAGAAGCACTTTCCACATGGCTTACTCCCAAAATGTCAGGAAAGGAGTGGCTCTCTTTGAGCCAAAGTTTCATAAGGAATAAGAGCCAAGGATGCAAAAAAGACAATAAAGCCAAACTGTGCAAATCTTAACAATGACCACACAAAGGACATCATGTTGCCAGGACTTTGTTCTATATATGCACCCATATGTGAGTTTCACCATCAGTGGTGTCTTCATTGAATAACTCTATTTTTAAAGGCAGCTCTTAGTTCCAACTCACCTATATGCAGTGCCAGCTAGCTGAAACCCTGTTTTTTTAGCCTCACACTCTCCCCAAACATCTTTATCCAGAAAAGATCACAAAATTCCTGATTGTTGCATACAAGATGGTTGTCCTTCATCTGTATTCACATGATGATTAGCAAAAAACACTGACCAAGCATTTAAAAGCTATGTAGCAGTACCCTAGATATTGGAATATTTTGTGGTGCTTGTTCAGCACTTACTTTGTGCCAAGCACACACTGTATGAGAAACAGTGTGGCTTAGTGGATAGAACACGGGCCTGGGAGTTAGAAGGACCTGGGTTCTAATTCTGGTTCAGCTATATGTCTCCTGTGTGACTTTTGGCAAATCACTTCACTTCTCTGAGCATCAGGTACTGCATCTATAAAATGAAGATTAAGAGTATGAGCCCCATATAGGACAGGGACTGTGTCCAATCTGATTAATTTGTATTAACCCCAGCACCTAGAACAGTGCTTGACACATGTAAGCACTTAATAAGTAATAATAATAATAATGTTGGTATTTGTTAAGTGCTTACTATGTGCAGAGCACTGTTCTAAACGCTGGGGTAGATACAGGGTAATCAGGTTGTCCCACATGAGGCTCACAGACTTAATCCCCATTTTACAGATGAGGGAACTGAGGCCCAGAGAAGTTAAGTGACTTGCCCACAGTCATACAGCTGACAAGTGGCAGAGCTGGGATTCAAACCCATGACCTCTGGCTCCCAAGACCATGCTCTTTCCACTGAGCCATTACTATTATTTTAGTTATTATAATTGTATTTATTATTATTAACCACTGTACTAAGCACTGAGATAGATGCAAGATAATCAGGTTAGACCCATTCTCTATCCCCCATGGGGTTGATAGTCTGAATTGGAAGGAGGAGGATTTAATCCCTATTTTACAGACGAAGTAATTGAGGGATTTTCATTTCCCAGGAGGTCTAATGATAAGAGCACACAGATAAATATTTTTTTTCCATGGCCATGGTCATATTTGGTATCCCAGTGAAGTTACAACAACAATGCCCTGGGTAAAGGCAAAACAGGTATTCTATTAAAAGGGTGCAGAGAAATTCTTTTTTCATTTGTAACTTCACCTTGCAAGATATTTCTCAAAGGTTTTAAAATGTGCTTTCAGTGAAAAAGAAGAGTCTTAAAATGAGATCTCATCTTATTGTTTTAAAGTTTTAGATTGTGGTGTATTGTGTTTTATTCTATAAGAGAATTTCAGATTGACAACTCTGTTCTTTAACTGGCTGTTTAGGACAATATAATTGCTTTGAGGATAGGAAATGAATTTGAAGTACAAGGGCAGAATGAAGCAAAGGCTTATTAAGCATCTGGTCGTTTGCAGAATACTGTATTAGTTAAACAGTTATGCTTTTATATTCCAGCTTTTATAATTTGACCTTGTTGAGTGTCTAAGACAGAATCATATTGTAGGCTAGTTTAGAAAATACAATAGCATAAATTATCATGTATATACAAAATAGTTATTAAGTATTTTCACAAAGTTATTTTTTAAATAAACTTTATTCTTTAAGTTCACCTTTGCCTTTTAGATGTAAAGTACAAACTAAAAAGTGAACAAAGTGCTGGTTAGAACTGAATGAGATAAAGTGAGTTGGTGAGGTTTTTATAAAAAATATTTAAGCGCTTTGTTAATGTAAAGCCTTTCTTTGTGTCAAAACAATAAATTCTTCTCATTTTATGTCATCGAGCATTTACTGCCAAAATCAATATTCTTTAGAAGTAAGAGAATACATGGAAAGGTCCACAAACTTTTTATGGCCAAGGAGTTTCAGATATTAATTTATTGTTCCGGTATACTAAATGAATTCTCGAAAGCAGTGTGGCCTAACAGAAAGATGTGGGTCTGGGAGCCAGAAGATCTGAGTACTAAACCAGGATCTGTCACTTTTGTGCTGTGTGATCTTGGCAAGTCATTTAGCTTCTCTGTGTCTCAGTTCCCTTATCTATTCATGGGAATTCAAAGGCTGCTAGCCCTCTTCCTTAGACTTTGAACCTGTATAGAAAGGGGCTCTGTCCAACCTGATTATATCTACCCCAGGACTTAATATAGTGCTTGACATATAATAAGTGCTTAACACATATAATGAATGTAATAATAATGTCCTTCACTTTCAAGAACTGATTGTTTCATAGGATATGATCTTATCAACACACAGTAGTATAGTATTTTTAACATTAAATATAGAACAGCCTGTGGTTATAGACCATAATTGCTAATAACAAAAATGTGAAGATATTTTAATCATAATACATAAAGAAGATAAGTTTTAAAAATGGTAAGAAACAAACCCCTATAGGTTCTAGTAAAGTTGGGCTCTCATTTAAAAATCTAAAAATAAATGCTAGCCATATGTCAAGTAAATTAATTGATCTCTTCCTTTTACAAGTTCTATCCAAATATATAATTAGTATCTTTGACTAGTGATTATGGTAAAAAGACCTGATGTGCTATTATTTCCTGTTTTCCTCATTTATTCTTTTCACAACTAGAGAGAAGGGACAAGAGAGAAAATGTATGCATTATTTATGTTGATAGTGTAGCTATATTATATCTTCTATCTCTAAACTGTAAGTTCCCTGGGCAGGGTTTATTTTAACCCATCTATTTAGTTGTATTCTCCCAAGTGCTTAGTACAGTTCTCTACACATTAGTAAGTGCCCAATAAATAACATTGGTTGATTGATTGATTAGTATGACTTATTTTCCACTTGACCATTTATAAGCATTCTTCTCTCACTGTTATACTACTGGGGAGAAAAGTGATTACATCAGAGCTTTGCTGTATTGTAGGTAACTTGAGATAAGGTATTATTCTTTCTATGAAGTTATATGAACATGAATTGCATTATGTCTTCTCCATTTAACTTCAAATATGTAAATCAAATATGTAACATGTAAATGAGCAGTAACAAACCCTGAAAATCTTTTTTTGTTAAAAAATATCAGAATAGAATAAATATGCTTCCATTAGAAAATAACCTTCATAAAGCAGGAAGTTGGTATCATCATGCAGAAGTTATGTTGCAGAATATCACAGGATATTCTGGTAATATAAATTTACTTATTTTTCAGAGAAGTATTGGAGAAAAATACAATAGTTTGCATCAGTCGTGGGCATCACAGATGCAAAGTTCAGGCAAACTAATATCCATGGAAAGTGTACAAATCTCAACAACAAATCCTTAAGTAAGGAGCAGTGGTGTGAAGAAGTAACCATTAATGCTTTTGGAGAGTAGTACTACACTATCTTGTGGGAAAAGTCCTAATCAAATTATGTAATCCAATTAACTGTGACACTAAGCCTTCTTAAAATATATGGTGCTTGTTCAGTAGTAAAATGTGATGTGACAAATGCTGTTGGCAGACTGTGGATCTATAAATAGCATACTCCCTTGATGAATTGGAAAACATAATTTACTAAGCTCTAGTTTTTTCAGTTCATTTCTTTTCTGTTCCGTCAGGCACCTCCTCCACTTATTTGTTCTGAATAGTTTTGCATGAGTTGACTTACATTACTGCTTCACTGCACTTCTGGATTCAAGGTCAATTTATATTTTCTTAGAGAGATGTCAGCCAAAATATAAAACAAGCTTTAGAACTTCATTCCCTTGTTGTGGTTCATCAAAATGTGTATGCCCAAAGTCTATGAGAAAACTAGAACAGACTGGGCACTTCTGAATGACAAGTAGTCTAATGTGACGTTTGTGTAGTCTGCAATTTGAATGAATCAGAAAGCCTGCTCTATAGGGAGACAAAATGAATGAACTAGAAAACTCATTCATTTCTTTAGTGAATGTACAGCAGACAGATGGTGAAGCTGGGATTAGAACTAAGGTCCTCTGACTCCCAGAACCATGCTCTTTCCACTAGGCCATGATGCTTAAAGTTGCTTAGAATTAGTAGTAAGGACCTGTCAGCTCTGTGACTTTGGACAAGTCACTTAACTTCTCAGTGCCACAGTTACCTCATCTGTAAAATGGGGATTAAGACTGTGAGCCTCGCATGGGACAGCCTAATTACCATGTATCTACCCCCACACTTAGTACTTGGCACATAGTAAGCGCTTAACAAATACCAACATTATTATTATTCCCCCCTCCCCACCCCACCCTCTGCTCCTCCCCCCTCCCTTCCCCTCCCCTCATCACTGTCCTCATTTGTATATATTATTTATTACCCTATTTATTTTGTTAATGAGTACATCCCCTGATTCTATTTATCATGATAATGTCTTGTTTTTGTTTTGTTCTGTTTTGCTTTGCTGTCTTTCTCCCCTGATTAGACTGTGAGCCCATCATTGGGCAGGGATTGTCTCCATCTGTTGCTGAATTGTACATTCCAAGCACTTAGTACAGTGCTTTGCACATAGTAAGTGCTCAATAAATACTATTGAATGAATGAATGAATCATGCTCTGTAAGGTAAGATTTTTTTTCCTAGTGTCTTTTTTAAAACTTGAAGAACTGTGATGCATACTTCCATTTATATGGGCTGATTTCAAAATGAAAATGTCTCATTGTCCATTGGTGAAGAGTGGTGTTTAGACTAATATAATATAATATAATATAGGTCTTTGCAGGAATTACAAACCTGAGGTAGAGTACATTGTGAGACATATATGTGCAAAATGAGCTGAAGGACGTTTCATTCTCCTCTTTCCCCAGAAGTCAAGCTGCTTCTAGGACCATCTAAAGTCGTCTTGAAGAGATTAGATTCATTTGATCATATTTATTTAACCCCTGCTGAGTTCAGAGCACTGTACTAAGCACTTGGGAGAGTACAGTATAACAATAAACAGACACATTCCCTGCCCACAATGAACTCACAGTCTATTCCAGACCCACTTAGTCTGAAGGATCCAAGAGGACATGTCTCTTCTGGGAAGACCCCAACATTTGAATTCTGACAGGATCCTGAAGGAGACCCCAGTCAGAACCTTTAGGGAACACAGAAGGATTTGACTTTTGAGAGCTTGGTAGAACTAGGGTGGGTGTGCAGTTCCCAGGAATACTGTCTCTTAGACTAATAATGATTATAATGATAGTAATAATGGCATTTGTCATTCATTCATTCATTCATTCATTCATTCATATTTTTGAGTGCTAACTGCATGTAGAGCACAGTACTTAATACTTGGGAAAGTACCATACAGCAATAAAGAGAGACAGTCCCTGTCCATTTATCAAGTGTTTACTATGTGTCAAGCACTGTTCTAAGCACCTGGGTAGAGACAAGTTAATAAGATTAGACACAGTCCCTCTCTCTCAGTGGGCTCACAGCCTTAGTATGAAGGAGAGGGTACTGGATCCCCATTTTACATATTAGGAAACTGACACACAGACGTTAAGGGATTTTGCCTAAATTGCATAGCCCGGATTGACTACAGGTCCCAGTTACCTCATCTGTAAAATGGAGATTAAGACTGTGAGCCTCACGTGGGACAACCTGATTACCCTGTATCTCCCCCAGTGCTTAGAACAGTGGTCTGCACATAGTAAGCACTTAACAAATACCAACATTATTATTATTATCTTTAAAGCAACTTCAGAACTGACTGGCCTCTAGCAGTAGAATTGTGGAGTGTCCTTCAAATCAGACTGACCTGCTCAGTTGCCAGGACATTACACTTTATCCAGACCTGACAATAGTAATAGTCAGGCAACTACATAACATTTAAAGACTGCCCTTTAACCTAATCTATAAATGCTTAGCACAGTGCTTTAGAGACAGTAAGTGCTCAATACATACCATTGATTGATATGACAGAATCTTCATCTGAAGTGTCTTTAAATCCCATGGGTATTTGGAAAGGCTTCATTTCTTGGGTTTGATTAAAAATGCAGCTTCAAAAAAATGCCATTGTTGGGTTGGAGAGCTTGGAGTATATTTATGAATGGAGAGTTTTCTTCTGAATATGACAAAAACCTAATTTCTAAGATAATACATCAAATTGCCCATAAAATATGTCTCTTTATGGAGAGATACTGGGCCTTATTTGTTGAGAGTAAGTTAGTTGCACAATAACAACTAATATAATAATAATAATAATAATGTTGGTATTTGTTAAGCGCTTACTATGTGCCGAGCACTGTTCTAAGCCCTGGGGTAGACATAGGGGAATCAGGTTGTCCCACGTGGGGCTCACAGTCTTAATCCCCATTTTACAGATGAGGGAACTGAGGCACGGAGAAGTTAAGTGACTTGCCCACAGTCACACAGCCGACAAGTGGCAGAGCTGGGATTCGAACTTATGAGCCCTGACTCCAAAGCCCATGCTCTTTCCACTGAGCCATGCTGCTTCTCACATCTAGTCTAATATCTAGTCTGAGAACACAATTTATGATGCAAATTACTGCACAAGATCAGTTGTATAAACCATAAATTCAGAATATTTTACAGCAAGGAGATTCCTCCAGGAAGAATTGAATTAAAATTTGTAAGCACAAAAAATAATAATGTGAACTCAATTTCCTAAAGTAGCAATTTCATAAAGGAATGCCAACAACATCACTAAGATCAGGTCAGGCACACCCATATTTTTTCAGATGCAAACAGAGTTGATGTTATCTGGTTCAGCAAGCTGGAACCTCTCAGAATAGGGAATAGTGGGATGAACATCCTAATCTGTGTACTGTCACTTTGGCCATCACTGTCAATTTGCAAGGTTTCTTTTGAGAATATCTTTCCACCGAGTAAACATTTGGTATTCTACTGTGTAAACTTTAAAATTCTAATAACCATGCATATTGTGCTTTTCACAAGTATTTTGTTTTAATAGACCCTAGTTTTATGGACTTTCTGACTTTTTCTGAAACTTTTTTCATGCTGGTATTAAATGTGCACAAACAGGATTTTGTTTTGGTTTTTTTTCATTCTTACACTCAAGACAACTCTGAATGTGTCTGTGGTTTTTACAGCTTTCTAGAGACTAATCTGACAGGTTTTAATAGTCAACTGTTATTTATGAAAACATGATCATAGAATATGCAAAAAAACTTATATTGTAAATGTTCACTAAGTAGATATTACATATGTGAATTTAGTAGGTCTATTACTGTGCACTACTAGATGTGTTTTGAAATATTCTCTCAATAAATTTGTATATTCTTATTTCTTTTCTTTCATTATTCTGCTCTGCTTCCATTGATGACTCTCTAAACTTTTGACTCCAGACTGGCAATATGAGGGTAAGATCACACACACATAAAAACAAAATAAAACAAATAAAAAATTACCTTCAGAACATTTCTTTTATGTCTTTTCATTTTATTCCCTTTAGGACATTATTAAAAGTTTATTTACTCTTTTCAATTAAATTATTTGTCACAATTAAGCTCCAGTTATGCTTGTGATTCTTTAATTACAATTTATCCCTGTTGATCATTTCTTTGCATTACTTCTTTGTGTCAAATTACCATCATATCATCACTGTCCTAAAGGACTTTGTTTCTACAGTGGTCTCTGCAGCAAGACCTGAATAGTTGGAGAGTGTATCAAGTGACTTAAATTGTAAAATAGTAATGAATCATTGTGACCTTTCCAGGAAAGGCAAATGAGTCTGAATGAATAAAGAATGATATAGTAAAATATTTAAAATAGCCTCTGTATTTTAACATAGTTTCTATATATGCAAGCATTTAATTTATTCTATTTCTGGATGAAATCTGCCAAGACATTCTACCATTTTCAGAATTAAGATATAACTTAATAATTTTCTTGTCTTTAGATTGCAAGCTATCTAGAACTGGGCCACCAGCTACAATAGTTGCTATTGATGAAGAAAGTCGAAACGGTAAGTGCTATCATTATTTCATGAAAATCACAGGCAGCTCTTTTTCTTGATTATTTGGTGTTTTGTAAATAGTGAATGAAAATAGACTCGCTCAAAAGACATAGAGTGATCTCAAATTTCTTTTCTCTTTGTAATTTCAACTACTACAGTTCCTTGGAATTGCTTGAATTGAATCAGTAGTCCCTTTCAAAAATGTGAAACTCCTAGGTATTTGTGTGTGTGTGATAGAGAGAGAGAGAGAAAGAAAGAGAAAGAAAACATGGCCATTCCTTCTGGAGATGCTACAGGTAGAGAAGATATTGGCTACAAAATGTCTCCACCCAGTATCTCTAAGTTCTCTAATGCATAGTGTTCAAATCAGAATCTCTATTATGAAATCTATATTTAGGTGTGGTACTGTTTCAGGGTGTTGATCATGTATAGGCAGAGCCTGGGGAAAGAAGAATTTGACATTTAAAATTGAACTGGGCAGCAATTACACAAGGGCCCTCAGAATGTAGCCATTCTGAAAGCTGAAAAAGGAATGGAGCACATGTGTTTTATCACTGATGATATAGTATCTCTGTGCATTATCTTTGTAACATGGTGCTTTCGATGTTGCCCAGCAACAAATGTTTTCCTAGTACAGATGTGAGCATGCTCAGTTTTATGGACAGTTTCCTGTTATTTGCACTATTTGCTACTCCCTTTCAAGTAAATAGTTTGCCTGAGCTTCACATCCTCGTCATTATTATTGTAACAATGAGGTTGATTTGTGCCAATTTTGAAAGGTGTGTCAGAGGAATTAATGAGATCTCAAAGGACTTTTATATCAAAACCTAGAACATGATAGTGATCGGTTTATCAGCACCTTTAGCCCAAGGGGATTTATAGACCTTTCAAAATGGAGAAAACTAAGTTCATTGGGTTTCCCTGAAATTGGCCTTTCTGAGAGTGAGTTTAGATGTTTTAAACTGCATCAGTTAATCAATCACTCAGTCAATCATATTGATTCATGATGATGGTATTTGTTAAACGCTTATTATTTGCAAAGCACTTTTCTATCCCCTGGGGGATACAAGGTGATCAGATTGTCCCACAAGTGGGGCTCACAGTCATAGTCCCCATTTTACAGATGAGGTAATGGAGGCTCAGAGAAGTTAAGTGACTTGCCCAAAGTCGCACAGCTGACAGGTGGTGGATCTGGGATTAGAACCCATGTCCTCTGACTCCCAAGCCTGTGTTCTTTCCACTGAGCTCTTACTGTGTGCAGATTACTGTACTAAGCACTTAAAAAGAGTAAAACATAACAATAAAACAGAGTTGGCAGACACATTCACTGTCCACATGAGTTTACAGTCTACAAAGGGAGACAAGTATGAATATAAATAAATAAATAAATAAATAAATAAATAAATAAATAAATAAATAAATTACAGATATGTACAGAGAAGCAACATGACTCAGTGGAAAAAGCATGGGTTTAGGAGTCAGAGGTCATGGGTTCTAATCCCAGAGCCACCACCTGTCAGCTGTGTGACTTTAGGCAAGTCACTTTACTTCTCGGTGCCTCAGTTCCCTCATCTGTAAAATGGGGATTGAGACTGTGAGCCTCATGTGGGACAACCTGATTATCTTGTATCTACCCCAGCACTTAGAACAGTGCTCGGCACAAAATGAGCGCTTAACAAATACCAACATTATTATTCTTACATAAGTACTGTGGGATTGAGGGAAGGATGAATAAAGGGAGTACATCAGGATGACAGAAGCAGCATGCATAGTGGATAAAGCACGGGCCTGGGAGTCAGAAGGTCATGGGTTCTAATCCCAGCTCTGCCACTTGTCTGCTGTGTGATCTTGGGCAAGTCACTTATCTTCTTTGTGCCTTAGTTATCTCATTTGCAAAATGAAGATTAAGACCTTGAGCCCCACGTGGGATAGGAACTGCGCCCAATCCGATTTGCTTATATCCACCCCAGCACTTAGTACAGTGCCTGGCACACAGTAAGCACTTAACAAATGCCACAGTTATTATTATTATTAGAGGAAAGGAGGGTTTAGTCAGGCCTCTTGGAGGAGATGTGCCTTTTGAAGGTGGCAAGATTAAATCTGCTGGATATGAAGAGGGAGGAAGTTTCAGACCAGAGGGAGGATGCTGGCGAAAGGTCTGTAACAAGATAGTTGAGATGAAGATACAGAGAGTAGGTTAGCATTTAGATTGCAGGCTGGGTTGTAGTAGGAGAGCAGTAAATTGAGGTGGGAGGGAAAGTGTGATTGAGTGTTTTCCAGCAGGTGGTAAGCATCTAAATAAAATAGTGTATTCAGTTCCTTTGAAAAAGACAGAGGCATATTAGCAAATCATTGTGTCTTTCTTTAACCAAAACAATCTTGACAAGTTTTAAGTACTTCTGTGAATGCTAGAGAGAGATTACAGCCGTTCTGATGTCTACACATCTTGATAAGATTAGCACTGTCATCTGTGATGTGTTATTCCCCACACTCAGGGGAGCAATTTATCTACCCTATCAAAGTTGATTCCTGCCACTAGCATTAGATAACTGTTTACATGCACATCTTCACTTTATCATACTGCTTGCTGAATCTGTTGATGGACCCTCAATGTTCTTCATCTAAATGACTTTTTCCCAAATGGGTAAGTCAATATTAAAATATCATGCTGTATGTTTTGATCTCTTGATATTCTAAGATTAATTTCTCCCATTTATGATTCTTAAATACCAGAATACACACCTTAGAGAAATTTTCAGGTTTTCTCTAGCTAGCTAAAAGTCAGTTGTACTCATTTTTGGTTAAAAATTGGTCTCTATGTTTCATTTTACCTGAATTTGCCATTCATCTTTGGAAGGTTTCTATAGAGTGCTATTGGAATAACGCTCCTCTGCCGCCCACCTCCTCGCCGTCCCTCGGTCTCGCCTATCCCGCCGTCGACCCCTGGGTCACGTCCTCCCACGGTCCTGGAACACCCTCCCTCCTCACCTCCGCCAAACTGATTCTCTTTCCCTCTTCAAAACCTTACTTAAAAATCACCTCCTCCAAGAGGCCTTCCCAGACTGAGCTCCTCTTCCCCCTCTACTCCCTCTGCCATCCCCCCTTTACCTCTCCGCAGCTAAAGCCTCATTTTCCCCTTTTCCCTCTGCTCCTCCACCTCTCCCTTCCCATCCCCACAGCACTGTACTCGTCCGCTCAACTGTATATATTTTCGTTACCCTATTTATTTTGTTAATGAATTGTACATCGCCTCGATTCTATTTAGTTGCCATCGGTTTTTACGAGATGTTCTTCCCCTTGAAGCTGTTTAGTGCCATTGTTCTTGTCTGTCCGTCTCCCCCGATTAGACTGTAAGCCCGTCAAACGGCAGGGACTGTCTCTATCTGTTGCCGACTTGTTCATCCCAAGCGCTCAGTACAGTGCTCTGCACATAGTAAGCGCTCAATAAATACTATTGAATGAATGAATGAATGAATGAATGAATAACGTAATATGTTTGGTTAACCATCAGTGAGTTCCTTCTAGAATTAATCTATGACTTTATGAATACTGGCAATGATTTGGGTCCAATTAAGTATGATATATAAATGACAACCCTAATGAAAATGACTTTGTTTAATATATCAGAGGTTTTCAAAGACAATTACAGTAACTGGTGCTGACTTGGTGTTACTATTTCTTTTTCTGAGCCGTTTGTCACAAAATGAAGTAAATGCTCTTTTCTTTCCCTTTTATGAGTAAGAATTCCAGAAATCCACAAAGGTAGTTAGCTGCATTCAGCTTTGGTTGTCCATTGTGCTTTCCCCTTTACATTTCAAACTTCAAAGTATATAAACATGCATTTTGAATATATATGCATGTATAGGTGTGTATTTATATTATAACATACATTTTAATGCTTGACCTATTGTGTAGAAAAGAAGAACTAATCCATAAAAGTTGGCTTTGTATTTGTTAGGTCAGCTTCTGCTGTTGCAAAGGATATTATATTCTGATCATGCAGTTACTATGTTAGTATTAATTCATTTCATCTATTTATACCCACTTATAATTTGGAAGAAACAAACTCTGTTAGCTTATATCATACATAGTTGTATTATGTGAACATCACACAAGTCTGACTTTCCTGAATTATTTTGTCAGTGATAATGTCACCCATGATTCCACACTGCACAAACTGTACATTTTGTGGCTAATGAAGACTCTTGGCAGCTTTGCATCATCTAGACACACTGACTGTGAGTGAAGCAGTGTGGCCTAGGGGAAAAGATTATGGGCTTGGGAGTCAGAAGACTTGGGTTCTAATCCCAGCACCATTATGTACCTGCTGTGTGACCTTAGGCACGTCATTTAACTTCTTTCTCTGTACCTCAGTTCCCCTATCAACAAATGGGAATTCAATACATGTTCTTCTTTATCCCTTTGTTGTTGATGAGACTGTAAGCCCGTCAATGGTCAGGGACTTTATCTGTTGCCGATTTGTACATTCCAAGTGCTTAGTACAGTGCCCTGCACATATTAAGCGCTCAATAAATACTATTGAATGAATGAATTATATTTGTTAAGCACTCACTATGTGTCAAACACTCTTTTAAGTGCTGAGGTAGATACAAAGTTTTATCAGGTAGGACACAATCTCTGTCCCACATGGGGTTCACAGTCTAAGTAGGAGGTAGTAGGGAAGCAGCATGGCATAGTAGTGGATAGAGCACAGGCCTGGGAGTCAGAGGGACATGGGTCCTAATACTGATTCCCGCCACTTGTCTGCTGTGTGACCTTGGGCAAGTCACTTTGCTTCTCTAGGTCTCAGTTACCTCATCTGCAAAATTGTCATTGAGACTGTGAGCCCCACGTTTGACAGGGACTCTGTCCAACCTGATTTGCTTGTATTCACCCCAGCACTAGTAAGGTGCCTAGCACATAGTAAAAACTTAACAAATACCATAATAATAGTAAGTATGTTTTACTCCCCATTTTACAGTTGAGGAAACTGAGGCACATGGAAGTTAAGTGAATTACCCAAGGTCACACAGTACATAATTGGCAGAGCTAGGATTAGAACACAGATCTTCTGACTCCCAGCTCCTTTCTCTTTCCATAGGCCATGCTCCTTCTTTTCACACTTAGACTATGAGTCCCATATGTGATCTTATTATCTTGTATATACCCAAATAGTATAATGCTTAGTTCATAGTAAGGACTTAACAAATAATAACAGTAACCAATAACTCTGCCTGGGAATTATCACTTCAGCTTGGCCCGCTAGAAAGAGAGACAGTTTTACATTTTGCCCCTCCCCTCACCCAAATTCAGGTCCCCAACCCCACTGCCGGGATGGATGGCCTCAGGCCAGCATACAGATTCTAGGCACACAAGTTGGAGGACTGGGCATGTACAGACAGGGGAGACAGGCTCTCACCTGTCACCTCACCTTTCATTCATGCAAAATTTTAGTAATAGGAGCTATAGCATTTTCTGAGCACCAACTTGGTGGACAGAAGTACCTCAACTCATCTCTCTTATTAAACCTACACATTGAGACACAAAATTATGTCATGTGTACCTTCACAACATCTTTAGAATCCACCCATTTCTCTCCATATTACTGCTACCACGCTGATGGAACCACTTATCATTTCCCACCTTGACCAATTCTATTGAGTGCTTACTTTAGGCAGAACATGATACTAAGCACTTGGGAGAGTGGAAATCTAGCACTTAGTACAGTGCCCAGCACATGATAAACACTCAACAAATACCATTTTATTTAACACAACAGAGTTGACTGACAGGTCCCTGATCTGTCATCGCCTCCTGACTTCCCTGCATGTTGTCTCGTCCCAGGGCATAGTTAACTCTGCTGCTCAGATCCTTCTGCAGAAATACTCAGTCCATATCCCTCCACTCCTTAAGAACCTCTGGTGGTTATATAACAGTATTTGTTAAGCATACACGATGTATCAAGAACTCTTCTAAGCCCTGGGGTAGATACAAGTTTTATCAGGTAGGACACAGTCCCTGTCCCACATGGAGTTCACAGTCTAAGTAGGAGGAAGTAGGATTTATTCCGCATTTTACAGTTGAGGAAACTGAGGTATGGATAAATTGCTGTTTGCTCAATCAGACAAGTGGCAGAGCTGGGATTATAACCCAGTTCCTCTAACTACCAGGTCCTTGCTCTTTCCATTAGGCAACACTGCTTCTCTAAACCTGTCTGTATCAAACAAAAACTCCTTACCATCAGCTCTCTATCAACTCAATCTTACTTTTATCTTGATGATTTCATGCTACAACCCAACCCTCACACTCTGCTTCTCTAACACCAACCTACTCTCTAAACTTCAGTCTCATCTATCCTGCCACTGACTCTTTGCTTACATTCTCCCTTATGCCTGGAACTCCTTCCTCATTCATATCCAACAGTCCACCACTCTTCCCACCTTCAAATCCTCCTAAAATCACATTCCTTCCAAGAAGCCTTCTGGACTAAGCCCTTTATTTCCACTATCTATTCTTGCCTCTCTGTCAACTTACCTCTTAAATACATTGATATTCAAACATCATACTTGTGTAAATAGTCTCAAACTCCACTATATCCCCTATCTGTCACTAAGCTAAAATGACACATTGCTCTGTGAAGTATCTTCCTCAATAATGTCACACCAAAATGGCAGGTGAAACTATTTCCCGTGCTATCTCAAGAGAAGCCTGCACATAACAAATGTACTTGTTTATCTCCTCTTAGCCACAGTTGGAAATTCTGGTTGTCAAGTATTTTTAGAATATTGAATATTACGTGCTACCTAATCCATGACATGTATAAGAGGAATAAAATGGACATATCACTTGGAGAGACAGCTTTACCAAAATCATCATAAATATGCCAAAGGGAAATATGTGTTTTGTATTAAATTTGGAGAAATGCATTTTATGGAAAATATAATTTTGGGTCTTAAGTTTTGTTTTATTTTGGAAAAACTGTTTCACAAAGGTCTTGGCCAGACTAGATCAGTAAATCACAGTTCTGGTTTATGAGACTTTTTTTATCCTGTGTACATCATTCATTCAGTCAGTCATATTTATTAAGTTCTTACTATGTGCAGAGCACTCTACTAAGTACTTGGGAAAGTACATTGCAACAATAAAAAGTGATAATCCCTGCCACAGCAAGCTCATAGTCTAGAGGAGGGAAAACAGGCATCAATATAAATAAATAAAATTGCAATTATATACTTTAGTGCTTTCACAGTCTAGCCCGGGTGGTTTTCGGATGAAATGAGAGTTGTTCTTTACATTCAAAGATGGTAGTTCTGTGAGTGAGATTTCATCTTGGGTGTTTCAGTGAGGCTGAAGTGACAATATCTATATAGTAGAATATTTCTATTTTCTTAACTTGAGGTGAAAAGTTCATCCGCATATCACGCCACCAGAATTGTTTCTGCTTCCCATGACCTGATAAATCACTGTGACGGTACCTACTTAGTGCCTTAGCAGTAGTAATAACAATAATTCTGGTATTTGTTAAGTGCTTACTTTTTGTCAAGCACTGTACTGATGGGTAGAACACGGGCCTGAGGAGTCAGAAGGACTTGTGGTCTAATTCTTGCTCCACCACTTACCTGCTTAGTGACCCTGGGCAAGTCAATGGTTCAGTTACCTCATTTATAAAATGGGGATTAAGATGTGAGCCCCCATGTGGGACAGGGACTGTGTCCAAACTAATTAGCTTTTATCTGCTTTAGCCCTCAGAAGAGTGCTTGATACATAAGCACTTCACAAATACCATCATCATCATCACCATTATCATCATCATCATCAGTAAAGCTGCTTTGAACATTACCTTTACATTTGTGAACAATGTTTTTATTAATAGTATTTGTTAAGCACTTTTTGTTTGTAAATCACTACAATAGGCACATTCAGATGGGAATGGGACCTGGACCCTGTCTCTTGAGAGGCTTCCAATTTATGAGCAGACATGTGATGCAGGGGACCACTAAATACAGACACATATCTGCATTCACAGCAGGGAGGCAGCGATGTTTAGTGGAAAGAGCTCAAGACTAGAAGTCAGGAGAAACCAGATTCTAGACCCACCTGTTGGCTGTGTGTCCTTAGTTATTTCATGGAATTCTGTGCCTCCAATACCCAAAAAAAGGAAATTAAAAAAAAAATTAGAAAAATGGAAAAAAGGAAAAAGTGAGAAAAATGGAAAAAAATGGAAAAAAATGGAAATAGTCTATAAAATGAAGTTGTGATAACTATTCTTCCTCCCTACAGCTATGAGCATCCTGTGGGGGCGGGGCGGGGGGGGGAGGTGACTGTGTCTGACTAGCTATAATATATTTACCTCAATGCTCAGCACAGAGTGTTTGACATTTATTATTGCTTAATAAATACCATCATTAAAGGATAAGCACACCCACTAGTTGGGCCCATCTGGATCTCCAGTAGCAAGTTACTGAGTAAACAGTGAAAAACAAATCCCATTTACTTACCTTCCTTTTACACTAGGGAATGGTACTGGAGTGACAGAGAGTTCTTGCCTCATTTCACTGTAAGGGTCTGGAGATTGTAAAGTCTCCCTCTGCTTCCTCAGACCGTGATGAATCTCTAGTCTGACAAATCAGTTTCTTATCAAGTTGTTTTACTCTCCATGCCTACAGGGTACTCCTTTGAGTTTCACAAAATGAGTGAAAATATTGCATTGTGGATCTGCAATACAGTGCTGTGGATGCATTTTATTATGCACATGAACTTCCTGTTGAAGCATTCAGTTGCATTACATTATTGCTTTCGACACCTCCTGCAGTTCCTTAGAATGGTTACAGATGAGTCAAAGTTCTGTGCATATTGCTGAGTGAAGCCAATGCCATATATACATGTAAAGCTGTATGTCACATCTCCAGTCATTATTATCATTATTATTATTGTATTTGTGAAGCGCTTACTATCTAGACTGTAAGGTCATATTGGGAATTTGTCTCCTATATTGTTATATTGTATTCTCCCAAGCATTTAGTACAGTGCTCTGCACTCAGTAAATATAATTGATCGCTTGATTGAAGCACTGTTCCAACCTCTGGGTAGATACAAATTAATCAGGTCAACCACAGCACAAGTCCTCATGGAGCTTGGAATCTAAGGACAACAGGTATTGAATCCCCATTTTACAAATGAGTAAACAGACACAGAGAAATTAAGTGACTTGCCCAAAGTCACACAACAGAGAAGTACAAGCATTGGAAAATCTTCCAGCTGTGAGGTGTTCTCTACAATTCAAACCCTTTCATAATTATTAGAATGTCTTTCATTGTAGATTACTATGAACAGGTTAGTTAAAGGTTTCCTATTTTCTTTAAAGATCTTTTTTATGTCTATTCAAAACAAGATAGAGATATTTGATGGTTCTGAGAAATAAATAAAATGCTTATAACTAACTATAAATTTGTTTTAAAACAGTAAGAAGATTCTAGTAAATAACTTTTGATTTTGTGATACAAAGCAGTAAATTGACTGTAGTGGGGTAATAATGATTTAAAATAGCAGGTGGCAGAAATGTTTCCCCGCCATTCACGGGAAGAACAAAAATGTCATCTGCTGAAATTTGTTTTGTCTTGCCTTATGCTGTCGAATCATTTCCGACCCACAGACTCCACATTTCAGACTCCACAGACACATCTCTTTCAGAACGCTCCACCTCCATGTACAATTGTTCTGGTAGTGTATCCATAGAGTTTCCTTGGTAAAAATATGGAACTGGCTTACCATTACCTTCTTCCACACAGTAAACTTGAGTCTCCACCCTTAACACTCTCCCACGCCACTGCTGCCCAAGCACAGGTGAGTTTTGACTTGTAGCATTTTGGAGAAGCAGCGTGGCTCAGTGGAAAGAGCACGGGCTTTGGAGTCAGGGCTCATAAGTTCGAATCCCAGCTCTGCCACTTGTCGGCTGTGTGACTGTGGGCAAGTCACTTAACTTCTCCGTGCCTCAGTTCCCTCATCTGTAAAATGGGGATTAAGACTGTGAGCCCCACGTGGGACAACCTGATTCCCCTATGTCTACCCCAGCGCTTAGAACAGTGCTCGGCACATAGTAAGCGCTTAACAAATACCAACATTATTATTATTATTATCTGCCACCTTCTAGAACACTGCCCAAGCTAGGAATGGAATGGAAATGCCTCTGCTTGACTCTTCCTCCCATAGCCAAGACTGGTAGACTACTGGAAACTCTCCAGGTGCCATCCTGAGAGGATCTGAAGTATGCACTTGGTTTTAAAATTAATGATAATAATGATTATTGTGATATTAATTAAGCCTTAATATGGACCAGCACTGTACTAAATACTGGAGAAGATAAACCTTAAACAAATGAGAAGCAATGTAGCATAGAAGATAGAGTGTGTCAATTGTATTTATTGAAAGTTTACTATGTATAAAGCAATGTACTAAGCTCTTGGGAGAGTACAAAATAACAATGTAACAGGCACATTCCCTACCCACAATAAGCTTTCAGTTTAGAGGCCAAAGAGCCAGAAGGAACTGGGTTTTCATTCATTCAATCATATTTATTGAGTGCTTACTGTGTGCAGAGCACTGTACCAAGTGCTTGGGAGAGTACAATACAGCAATAAACAAACACAACAAGCTTACAGTCGGCGGGGATCAGTGGGTGAGGGAGAAACAGACATTAATATAAAAATAAATCACAGATATGTACATTATTGTGGGGCTGGGAAGGAGTAAGAACAAAGGAAGCAAGTCAGGAAGATGTAGAAGGGAGTATGAGAAGAGGAAAGCAGGGGCTTATTCAGGGCTTCTGGAAGATGTGTCTTCAATAAGGCTTTTAAGTGGGGGAGAGTAATTGTCTGTGGGATTTGAGGAAGGAGGGCGTTCCAGGCCAGAAGCAGAGGACGTGGGCTAGGGATTGGCAATGATAAAGGTCAGATCACAGCACAGTGAGAAGGTTAGCACTAGAGGAGCAAAGTATGCAGGCTGGGTTGTTGTAGAAGAGTAGCCACTTGAGGTAGGAGGGGACAAGGTGATTGAGTGCTTTAAAGCCAATGGTGAGGAGTTTTAATTGGATGTGGAGGTGGATGGGCAACCATTGGAGTTTGTGAGGAGTGGGATGATGTGTCCTGAATGTTTTTTTTGAAAAATGATCCGCGTAGCTGAGTGAAGTATGAACTGGAGTGGGGAAAGACAGGAGGCTGGGAGGATGTCAAGGAAGCTGATGCAGTAATCCAGGCAGGATAGGATGAGTGATTGTATTAACATGATAGCAGTTTGGATAGAGAGGAAAGGACAGATTTTAGTGATGCTGTGAAGGTAGGACTGACAGGATTTAGTAATGGGTTGAATGAGAGAGAAGAGTCAAGAATAACACCATGGTTATGGGCTTGTGAGACAGGAAGGATGGTGGTGCCGACTACAGTGATGAGAAAGTTGGGGTAGGACAGGGTTTGGTTGGGAAGATAAGGAGTTCTGTTTTGGACATGTTAAGCTTGAGGTCATGGGAGGACTTCCAAGTAGAGATGTCTTGAAGGCAAGAGGAAATGTGAGAAGGTAGAGAAGGAGAGAGATCGGGGCTGGAGATGTAGATTTGAGTTTTAATCCTGGCTCCCTCACTTTTCTGCTGTGTGACCTAGAGCAAATTACTAACTTCTCCATGCCTCAGTTAGCTCATATGTAAGCTTGTATCTACCCCAGAACTTAGTATAGTGCCTGGCACATAATAAGCGTTTAACAAATGCCACTAAAAAAAAAAAGGAACACAGTCCTCCACAGGAGATTTCTGCTACTGCTAAGAAACTGACCATTTTTCTCTGGGCTCCTGGTTTCATTTTTCTGCTGAAACTTGAAGGAATGGAAGCTTTGCCTCAACTACATGTTATTCTCCTCACGTCACAGGAAAAATAACAATTTCAGACATTTACCATGACTGCTAGTATTCCACACCTTCCCGATCTCTGCTGTAGGTGATCAAAGTGGCCAGGACCAATTGATATAAGTTAAAGTCCTCATTTATAAGTACCCAAGTGTTTTTAGGAACGTTTATCCCTAATCATGGTCTTAAAAGGAGAGTAAGAAGCTGTTTTCAGGATTTTTTGTTTTGCCACATTTTTGCCATCAGTTTTGTCACTTAACACAATTCAGATAACCTTGTTTGGGTTTCTTGCTTATCACAGTGGGTGCAAAACTAATGTGTTGAGTACATTTTATATTTTCACAAACTAGATCAGACACATCAAATATTAATATTAATTAAATCCCTGTGAAATACCCAAGACACACACCTTTATGCTTCCTATTTTCAGATGATGACTCTGAGGGCCAGAGACGTTAAGTAACTTCCTTATGATTACCCCATAGTCCAGAGCCTGAGCTAGGACTAATACCCAAGTTTTCACATTCCTAACCCAAAGTAATTTCCAGTAAAACATGCTGCTTTTGCAGATGAGATTTAATGAGTTTATTGCTTCTCTAGTAGGTCATCTCTAATATTGAGCTCTATCAACATTTGTTTTAATGGTATTTGTTAAGCACTTACTATGTGCCAGGCACTCTTCTAAGCACTGGGGTAGATTCAAATTAATCAGGTTGGACACAGTCCATGTGCCACGTGGAGTTTTAATCCCCATTTTACAGATGCACTAACTGAGGCCCAGAGCAATGAGGTGCCTTCCCCAAAATCACACAGCAGACAAGTGACAGAGCCAGGATTAGAACCTGGTCCTTCTGACTGCCAGCCTATGGTCTATCCACTAGGGCATGCTTCTTCCATTTCCCTGATTTGCTCCCTTTATTCACCCCTTCCTCAGACCCATAACACTTATGTACATATTCCAGCTCCGCCACTTGTCTGCTGTGTGACTTTGGGCAAGTCAGTTCACTTCTCTGTGCCTGTTACCTCATCTGTAAAATGGGGATTGAGACTGTGAGTCTCACGTGGGGCAGGGACTGCATCCAACCGAATTTGCTTGTATCCACCCCAGTACTTAGTACAGTGCCTGGCACATAGTAAGCACTTAACAAATACCATTATTATTTTTATTCATATTAATGTCTGTCTCTGCCTTGAGACTATAAGTTCACTGTGGACAGGGAATGTGTCTGCCAACTCTGTTATACTGTCATATTGTATTCTCCGGAGCACTTAGTACTGTTCTTAGTACAAGACAAAGTGGGAGGAAAGTTGGACAGTCACCTCACCAGCAAGGAAAGGATATGTGAGAAGACCAGAATGGAATTAGGCAGTTCCATGTTGTCATCTCCAGTATCTGAGGATGATCACCCCCTCCCTACCCCCCAACACCATTTTGGGTGTGAGATTCAGGAGTAATTAAAAATAAACTGGAAAAATCCCCACTATAACCTGAAAAAAATTAGACTAGGCTAAGCATAAATTGAACAGACAAACGCTAGACTTGATTGTAGAGCATCAAATCTGATCCCCTGATTACCGCTTTGCAGACATCTTAGGTAGGGACCAGTGGAATCTGAAGATTAAACAAAAGGATGAAAGAGGTTCCAAGACAGGTGGCATATTATTCAGGCAAAATCCTTCAAGATGATATATCAGAGGGAGTTTTAAATGTCTGTTGGGCTCTCTGTCTCATAGTTTGCATTCCTAGATTTACAGACCTGGTGGACAGGGGAAGAGGGAGGAAGGATTTTCCTTGAAGCTGGGAAGGAAGGAACCCAGGATGAGAGGAGAAGCACATGTTATTTCCTCCAAAACTTGTGTGGGGTGAACCTGGAACTGACCACTGAAGTAGGGTAGACCTCTACTGCCCCTCTTGTGGAAAGTGAGGAGAAGGTGCCGGCGAGCTGCCATTACTGCTGTCCTAATTCCCCAGTCTCCAGCTATATCACTGGCTGGGGAGGTAGCTGTAGACATTCTTATTTGCTGTCCTCCCTCCACTGCTCTGCACCCTGCGGAGTCTGAGAAGCCCCTGACTCCAAACGGTCCTGGATCTAGGGCAATGGAGCTGGGGATGGGGAAGGACACCAATTTTGATTCTTCAGTAACATTCCCTCCATCTTTAATAAAGTTTTAATGAAGTTTCAGATCCTGTCAGCAGAAACCAATAAGAAGTCAAGGCTTATGTTGGCAGGATCCAATCAGAAGACATAGCTCATAACCTTTCCATAGATTAACCCCAACAAGTGAGTGAAGGAAGATCAGATAGGGACCCCTGGGGTAGCAGTACTCCAACAGAGGTAGTCAGGCACCTGTGTCATGTATCTATGAGAAAAGCATAGAGAATCAATAGGAGAAATAGCAACCTTCTCCCCCCAGTCACTCAAGAAAAAATCATGAGGTTTCCTGGGCTGAAGATGCAGAGCTTAAAATTTGAAGGATGGAATAGATCAGTTACAGCCTCTCCCTCTGGTCTGACTACGGGAAAGTTATCCCACCAGGTCCAAGAAAAATACTTATGCACTTGAAGTAGAGGCAAGAATTCAAAGCTTGCTAAACTTGGAAGAACACTTCCTGTCACTGCCAAAGTCCCCAACCGAGCTGGAAACACATACGATGGGCAAAAGGGAATTAGTATAAAGTGGTGAAGAACAATATAACAGGAGGACATGAAAATAGCATATTTGTGTTACATTTTAAGGTTTCATCACTCCTGATTTCCATCTCCAATGCCCGTTCCCTACTTATAGGTTAATTTGTGAGCCCTATGAAAGACAGAGACCAAATTTAATTCCCATGTGTGTATTCTCATCCAGGATTTACTGCAATGACTGCACAGAGTAAGACTTAATACTACTGCTCCTACTGATGCCAGTGAAACAAAGCCTAATTGCTGAAGACAGTAGAAGGCCCCATATCAAGATGACAAAGTTCTTCAACCCTTTGGGGCCTTAGTTTCTTCAGTTTCATAGAATATCCATTAAATATCCCAGAATGTAGTGAAAAATGGGGATTTATTTTCAGCAGTGACAGAAAATAAACTGCTAGATTTACATTTGTTCCTGATTATATTTTCCTATAAAAAGTATCACCATCATCTTGTACTCAGAGCTGAATGGAAGTTTGTGTTTTTTTCATTATTGTAATCTATTTCAAAAGGAAAAATTGATTTCCCATCTTCTACAATTATTTTAATTCAATGTAGAAAGTGAATTTGTTCCTGCAAAAAGAGAATAGGAAATTTATAAATTTTGTAGCATCCTTTTCAATTTTGACATATTTATATCAAATGAAATCAAAATGTTTTTTGTTAGACTTTCGAATGTTTTATTGATTGGTGAAATATTCATTATAAGGAAAGCTCAATAGAAAACAAGGCTAATAACATAAGAAATAAATGAAAGTGGTGCCGAGGGGTTTTTTTTACCCTGATTTTTCCAGTTTAGTGTTGTGACAACTCTCTATTGTTTATAAAATTAAGGATAAGGAGATGAGATCCTTCAGAATTAAACCCGTTTTACACTTTGCTTAGATGACAGAAGGAAAAAAACTCAACAAAGTCATTTCAAAAACTGGGCCTTTAGAAAATTACTCTGGGACTTATTCCCAATGCCAGGAAAACTTTCTTTTGTACACATATAATGCTAAAGCACGCCGGGAGTCTCAGTGCAGTTCCTCAGAGGTAATCGAAGTGCGCTTGGTTAACACTGACTGAAGGATTTTAGGAATAGAAGCAATTATTTAAGCCACTTCATCTCTTAGGAAAGCAAAAGGACTTTAAATGGATGAGTAGACCAGTCTCTCAATATATATATACTTCAATTTAGCAGTCTAGAGTTTCTGGTTATCGACAACCTAAAAATAAAAGAATTCTGGGTAAACAAAATTGACTCTAGCTAAAATCTACTAAACAGAAGGTTTGAAGTGAATAATAAAATACTCAAAGACCTTCATGCTTCAACAAGAATGCAATATTACCATATTATATTTACTCTAGGGGGAATGTGACAGTGACTGCATATTGAGTCTGGGGCGGGGTTGTGATGTGCATAATAGACATTTGGCTTGCAAATCGGTCTGTCTGTCCTATCGGTTCTACCAATTCTGAGGCCAAGCAGCTGAACTATGACCCAACATGGTACCACCTCTCCCTGCCATTCACATGATGCAATTTGACTCGATGGAGGTAGCCTGGGCAACACTTCTCAGCCCAGGCAGTGCTTCTTGGGGTCTGGTGAAGAGCTGTAGACACCTTCCGGAGTTCCCCACTCCGGTGTTCCCCAAACTACCCTGGAGGAGTTTTTGCTTGATACGAAGGTTGATAGACAACCACTGGAGATTTTTGAGGAGGGAGGTGACATGCCCAGAGCATTTCTGTAGAAAGAATTGAATAAGAGAGAGGAGTCAAGGATAATGCCAAGGTTATGGACTTGTGAAACAGAAAGGATGGTGGTGCCATCTACAATGATGGG
Organism: Ornithorhynchus anatinus; assembly: GCF_004115215.2. NCBI lineage: Eukaryota > Metazoa > Chordata > Mammalia > Monotremata > Ornithorhynchidae > Ornithorhynchus > Ornithorhynchus anatinus. The sequence continues at coordinate 106,372,171 of NC_041730.1, forward strand.
GAGGACAGGGTTTGAGTCGGGAGATGAGAAGCTCTGTTTTGGACATGTTAAGTGTGAAGTGTAAGGTGATGGGAGGACATCCATGTAGAGATGTCTTGAAGGCAGGGGGAAATGTGAGACTGGAGAGAGGGAGAGAGATCAGGGCTAGAGATGTATATTTGGGTACTCTCAACATAGAAGTGGTAGTTGAATCCGTGGGAGTAAATAAATTCTCCAGGAGACTGGGTGTAGATGGAGAATAGAAAGGGACCTGGAACTGAATCTTGAGGGACCACCACAGTTAGAGGACAGAGTCAGTGAAGCCACAGTAAGCACTCAATAAGTATGAATGAATGAATGAATGAAAGGTTGAATAACGTTTTCGGAAGAAGGGAAATCAAAGTGTCGAAGGCAGTGAGAGGTTCAGGATTAGGATGGAGTAGAGGCCATTGCATTTGTCAAGAAGGAGATCATTGGTGACTTTTGAGAAGGTGGTTTCTGTGAAATGAAGGGGAGAGAGGTCAGATTGGAAGGGGTCAAGGAGAGAATTGGAGGAGAGGATTTTGAGACAGCGGGTGTAGACGACTTGCTCAAGGAGTTGGAGAGGAATGGGTAGGAAGAAGATGGGGCTATAACTGAAGGGAACCATGGGATCAAGGGAGGGTTTTTTTTTTCTTTTAGGATGGGGAGACATGGTCATGTTTGAAAGCAGTGGGGAAAAAGCCACAGGTGAGTGAACAGTTGAAGATAGCTGTTAGGGAAGGAAGAAGGGAAGGGGCAAAAGTTTTAATTAGATGGGAAGAAATGGGGTTGGATGCGCAGGTGGAGGAGATGGCTTTTGAGGGGAGGCAGGAGATCTCTTCTAGGGATACTCCTGGGAAGGATGGGTGAGTTGTAGAAGAGGCCAGAAAGGAAAGGGACTGAGGGGGGGCAGGGGGTGATTTTAGGGAGCTCACCCCTGATAGTGTCAATTTTCTTAAGTAGGTAGCCAGGTCATTAGGGGCAAGGGATGGGCGAGGCCAGTGGAAAGGAGTCCTGAAGAGGGACTTAAATATCTGGAACAAGGTCAGTCAGTCAATTGTATTTATTGAGTGCTTACTGTGTGCAGAGGACTGTACTAAGCTCTTGGAAGAGTACAATTTAACAATGTAACAGACACATTCCCTGCCCACTATGAGTTTACAGTGTAGCAGGATAAATGAGAGACATGAAAATGAGCCATAGTGAGTAGATTCATATTATAAGGGAAGTTTTCAGGCTGGTTTGCAGTGGGAGAGGAGTGAGGATCAGTAGTGAGGAGAGTGCTGATTGAATGAATGCCTCAAAGGTGATAGTGAAGAAATTCTGCTTGATCATGGGCAACCATGGCCCCCAGGCCCCAATTCCACCTTCCTGAACTATTTTTCACTTTTCTTCTTTCCTTCTCCATCCGTACAGATTCCTGGGGACTTCAACATCCATGTGAATGTAATGATGATAATAATAGTAATAATAATGATGGTATTTGTTAAGTGCTTGCTTTGTGCCAAGCACTGTTCTAAACAGTAGATACAAGGTAATCAGGTTGTCCCATGTGGGGTCACAGTCTTAATCCCCATTTACAGATGAAGTAACTGAGGCACAGAGAAGTTAAGTGAGTTGCCCAAAGTCACACAGCTGATGAGTGGCTGGAGCTGGGATTAGAACCCATGACCTCTGACTCCCAAGCCCTTGCTCTTTCCACGAAGCCATTTCTACAGATAATGATGATGATAATAGTATCTGTTAAGTGCTTACTATGTGTCAAGCATTGTAACTAAGCTCTGGGGTAGGTACAAGATAATTAGGTCCCACATGGGGCTATTTTTTTTTTTTTTTTTTAGAAAAATGGACACTGCACACCAACTCAGCTGTTAAAGACTTGTTAACCTCACTCTAACTAGCCATTAATACTTGTTAGTAAGTGCCCATTCACTCAGGAGATCCCTCTAGCTGGGAGATGCTGGAAGCCTTTGTTTCTGAATGCTCCAGACTGGCTGCTGCAGCTCCGAGTTTCTTTCTTGATTGCCGTAGCCTCCCCACCTCAGTGTTCTCTCAGTCATCTCCCTCTGGTCACCATTATTTCTGCACCTCTCTCCCAGAATCCTCCTAACTCACATAGCCCCACTCGGGTTGCTCCCAATGCAGTCCCTTGCCATCACTCTCATCATTTCTCCCCATCCCATCCCTGTCCTCCTCTCCCCTCATCTCCCTCACATTACACTGGACCCCACCAGCTCACTCCCATCCAACCTCTTCTTCCTCTCATACCATTCCTTCCCCCAGGTTCTTCCCCTACCACAGTTTTACCCAAGTGTGGCCCATGGCACCCCCATTCCATCATGAATCCTGACTGTCCCCTATAAGGCCCTACGTGACCTTATCTTCTATCACTCACTGGGAAGGGAGAGGAGTTGGCCTCCTTCTTGCTTCCCAATGCCACTTTTATACAATCCCACTGCCCCACCTCTCTCATTCCCTTCATTTGAAACCCACACCATCCCCCTCTACCACTCACTCCAATTATTCATCACCATTATTTATCACACTCTCTGGGCCCCTACCCCAACTTTCTGAACTATTTCTCACTTTCCTTCTCTCCTTCGCTACCCCTACACATTCCGGGGGACTTCAACATCCATGTAAATGAAGTGATGATGATAATGTTGATAATGGTATTTGTGAAGCAGCGTGGCTCAGTGGAAAGAGCACGGGCTTGGAAGTCAGAGGTCATGGGTTCGAATCCCTGCTCTGCCACTTTTCAGCTGTGTGACTGTGAGCAAGTCACTTAACTTCTCTGTGCCTCAGTTACCTCATCTGTAAAATGGGGATGAAGACTGTGAGCCTCACGTAGGACAACCTGATGACCCTCTATCTCCCCCAGTGCTTAGAACAGTGCTCTGCACATAGTAAGCACTTAACAAATACAAACATTATTATTGTTATTATTATTAAGTGCTTACTATCTGTCTAATCTCTGGGGTAGGTACAAGATAATTAGGTCCCACATGGTGCTCTCAGTCTAAATAGGAAGGAGAAAAGGTATTGAATCCCCATTTAGCAGATGAGGGAACTGAGGCACAGAGAAGTAAAACAACTTGCCCAAGGTCACACAATTTACAAGTGGTGGAGCAGGGATTCTCAGGCTCATGTTCTTACCAGTAGGCCACACAGCTTCTCAATGTTCCCCCAAACCTCTCCCCTGCCCTGTTCCTCTCATTTATCAACTTCATCAAACTCCTGCTCCATTCCAGCTAACCCATCCACCAAAATGGCCACACACTTGATCTCATCAACTCTAATCACTATAAAATTTGTAACCTCATTATCACTGAAATTCCACTTTCCAACTACAACTTCCTTACCTGATTTCCACCTCATATGATCCCTCACCACATTTCTGTCCTATTTCCCCCATCAAGACCTCTGATATTTTGACCCCATACAATTTTCTGAACTCATCATTCTCCATTGCTGTGGGCAGGGAATATACCCGTTATATTGTACTTTCCCAAGCACTTAGTACGGTGCTCTACACTATACTCAGTAAATACTCAATAAACACTCAATAAATATGATTGACTGATTTTCATAGCCAATCTAATAATGATAATAATAGATAATGGTATTTGTTAAGCTAATCAGGTTGGATGCAGTCCATGTCCCTTATGGGGTTTACAGTCTTAATCCCTACTTGACAGATGAGGGAACTGAGGCACAGAGAAGTGAAGTGACTGGCCCAAGGTCACACAGCAGACAAGTGGTGGAGCTAGTATTAGAGCCCAGGTCCTTCTGACTCAGAGGCCCATACTCTATCCACTAGGCCATGCTGCATCCCAATAAATTCTCTGAAAATAACGCCCCCCCCCCTACTTTTTTACTTTCCAAGTGCTTAGTAAAGTGCTCTGCATGCAGTAAATGCTCAGTCAATATGATTAAATGATAATCTATTCCCCGGTCCCTACGCAGATCTCAGATCACCCCTATAGAATGTTTTTTTCACTCCTGTGCACAAGCTGTGTAGCACTGTTGGCAGAAATCTTGACACCAGAGCAACTTTTTCTTTCTCAGCTTCATCTTCACCCACATTAATTCTGCCCTCTCATCTGCCAGGCAACAATCTTTCTCCATCCCTATTGACTTCAGTAGTCACTGACCATTGATAGTCATTTCAGACTTTTAACTCCCTCTTCAAAACCACTGTTCCTCCTGCCCCATCCTTTCTTTCCCTTTATGGCCTGGCCACGTACATCATCAATAAAATTTAAGTCATTATGGGTGGTCTCGCTAAACTCTCCTCTACCCCTCTACCATTCCTTCCTTCTCCAGCCCCCCTTCAACACTCCTATTCTTGCCACAGTCCACCCTGACTCAAAATCCTGAAGCTCTGGCTTTATCCTTGAATCATCTATCTCATTCAATCTATATATTCAATCGGTCTCCAAAACCTGAAGGTTCTACCTCCCCACCATCTATAATGTTGATCCAAATACTTATCATATCCCACCTTGATTATTGCATCATTAAGAGACCCAGCATGGCCTAGTGGATAGAGCACAGGCTTGGGATTCATAAGGTCCCAGGTTCTAATCCTGTCTCTGCAACTTATCTGCTGTGAGACCTTGGGCAAGTCACTTAACTTATCTGTTCCTTAATTCCCTCAGCTATAAATGAGGATTAAGAGTGTGAGGCCTTTGTGGGGCAGGGACTGTGTCTAACCTTATTACCTTGTTCTACCCCTGTGTCTAACCCAATTACCTTGTTCTAACCAATGCTTAGTACAGTGCCTGGCAAATAGTAAATACTTAAACCCACAATTATCATTACTATCAGCCTCTTTCCTGACCATCCTGCTTCCAAAATGAGTGATTATAAAGGTAGCAGTGAGTAAGGGAAGAAGGGTTGAATCAAGTTCATATTTCAATCTGCTGCCCAGATCATTTTTATAAAAAAATGTTCAGTCCTTGTTTCCCCACCCCTCAGAAACCTCCTGTGATTGACCATTCACCTCCTCATTCACAGAAACTCCTTACCATTGGTTTTACAACACTCAATTGACTTGTCCCCTCCTATCTTACCTTATTCTACAAGTCAGCATGCTCACTTCCCTCCTCTAATACCAACCTACTCATTGTACCTCAGTCTCCTCTAGGTCTCTGCCAACCCCTTGTTCAAGTTGTCCTTCTGGCCTGGAACTCTTTCCCTTCACATCCAACAGTCCACCTTAAAAGCCTTCCCAAAATTACATTTCCAACACGATAACATCCTTGAAGAATCCTTTTATTTCCCCTGTCAGCTCTCCATTCTATGTCTACTATGCACTTATCTATGTACCCCTTGAAGACCTTGATACTCAGCCCAGCCGCCCCAGTACTTATGCCAGTATCTTCATACCCTATTATTTCCCCTACCTATATTCTAATATTTGTCTCTCCTTTAGGGGTAGTAAAAGAACCAAGAGAGAATTGTGTCAGAGAAACCACAGTTAATGTTATGGAATAGGGTGTTAGCTGGAAGGGGCAGTGGGGTCAAGGGATGGTTTCTTTAGGATAGAGTATTTGGGCATGTTTAAAAGTGGAGGAGAATGAGCCACTGGAGAATGAGTGATTAAAATTAGCAGTGAGGGAGAGAAAAAAATGTTGAAGACAGGGTTTTAATAAGGTGTGATGGGGTAGGGTTGAAGTCGAAGGTAGAAGGGATATATTTCAAAAGGAGGCAGACAGTCCTCTCTTAGCTGGAAAGGATTAGCACAGTGCTCTACACACAGTAAGTGCTCAATAAATATGATTGAATGAATGAGTGAATGGATTTGGGAGTTTGAGGGGTAACCCTATCTAGTCTAGAGAGGTAAAGGAGAGGTTTGGGAGAGTCCATGCCTCATGATTTCATTTTTTTGTGTGTGCATGAAGTAGATAGATACCAAGGACATTAGGGGTTAGAGTTGGGGAATGGGTACACTGGGAATTTAAAGAGGTAGATAAAAGTATGGATTAATTGGTGTGGTCAGTGGTCATGGGAGGCAATAAAAAGAAGTAGTAACTCTAGGGCAGAGGATAGGACAGTGGTAGGGTATCTGAGGATGAACTTGAGGCAGATGAGGTGGGCCCGATGCTGTGTTTTTTCCCACAGTGCTCTGTGGAGTGAGGCCATTAACAGAGGAAGCATACTTTTGAGGTGATCTAGGGATGAGCCTTAGGGAATTTTGTGTACTTGATTGCAACAGCAATAGCTGAAAAAAATAGGAATAACAGAACTAGTTATAAAAGAAGAAAAAAATTGCCAAGCATATTATGTATGGGTGAATTTCCCTGGATAGAGACTGGAATTATCATCCGTCCCTATAGCAGGCATAGTTCCATTATCATATTGCAGCTGTTCTCAGTGCTGAGGCTGCCCTTCACTCATCTCTCTGACTGCAAATTCAAGTCTAGAGCACTGAGGCAACACATCCAACTCTGTTCATAGAAACTCACCTTATTTATCCAATTAAGTGTGTCAGCAGTTCAATTACCTCTACTTTGTTTTTGGTTTGAATACAAGATGCATGACACTTATAACTAGAAAGAAGGAAAAGCTTTAGGGTAATTGTACAGAGAGCTAGTCAGCTAGGCTCCATAATATCTCTTTCATTGGGAGTATAGCTGAACGATTAGTGGAAATACCTAAAGACAATCAGTTCTATAACCTTGGACAGGAGGCATGAGATGTTGGGCAAGGGTACTTATAAAAATCACATTTATCGGTTAACATTAATTGGTTAAATGAGTAGCTTGACTGGGCAATAAATCAGTAAACTGAACATATTTGAAACATAGGAGCACTACCCGTTAACCAACAGGTTTGGGTGGTGGGATTTTTGTTCTTTTAAAAATTATGTAATACATGGGAAAAGAACATAGATTTATACATTTCAGTATCAGGGTGTGTTTACCATATTGCTTTGCTAAATGCTTACAGTGATGATTGAAAACTTCAACTAACAGTCTCTGAAATGTGGTCTCTGAAATAAGATATTTCAGTGCTCATAAATGGTGACATTACCAGCTAAATGTTATTTGTGATGCTTAGTTTGCAGTATATTTATTTTTACCTGTTGGAACCATTACTTAGCTTACAAAAGCCAAATAAGAACACATCCTTAGAAGTTGCTCAATTTTGTGTATTTCGTGTGCTATAGCTTCTCCACAGTTTTCATTGACTGGTGGGGTGTATAAAATAATCATCACTGAAGGATTAATATTTTCCCTTAGCTGAACTCATCAAAGATATGTTTAATATCTGTTCTGTATGCTAAAGATGGATTTTTTGTGGCTCTTATTTTGGGGAAAAATTTTTGATCAGCACTACTATCAAATTATCACTATTAGGGTGTTGTTAGTGATTGCTAAGTGCCAAAAACTAGTTCCAACTGCTGGGATATATGAAACTTAATCAGGTGGGACAAAGTCCTTGTTCTATGTGGGACTTATAGTCTAAGCAGGAGGGAGAACAGACATTCTATCCACATTTTGCAGATGAGGGAACTGAGGAACAGAGAAGTTAAGTGACTTGTCCAAGGTCACACAGCAGGCAACTGACAAAATCAATATTAAAACCCAGCTATTCAATCAAATGACAGGATTACCTATTTAAAGCATTTGCTTTAGCCTTAAAAGTGGCTTGACAAGTCTTAAAAAAAAACCCTCCTGGAATCTTCCAGAGTTCTTTCATTGCAAATTATATTTCCGAAAAAATAATAAACCTAAATCATCAAGTTCCTGTTGGTAAATCATAAAAAAAAAAACGAATGAGATCAAAAAGTCTAACAACAAGCTTTCTATTTAAAATGCACCTCTAGGGAGGCCTGTAGGAAATTCTAGATGCTGTCAGTTTTAGATTTCAAATTAGTGAATGGGCTTTTATAATTCTATCATGAGCTACATTTGGTCCTGTCATTTGTGTTATTGATGGGAATAATAGCATTCATGAAAATTCCTAATTTTGATAGTAATGCAATGAGTATTAAGTAGGAAACTCCTTTTGTTTAGTTGGTTTGATATTTACAAATGTGTTGACATGTTGAATATTGATCTGTGCATATTTATTTGTATTTGTTTGTGTGATATTTTGAACATGTATTTATAGACATTGTATAATTTCACTTGACATTACTTTTTAAATAATTTTAAATCACAGAGGATAGACAAGTATTTCTTGAGTCTTTACATTTAGCCTTTCAACTTCTTTAGAATTGTCAGCAAAATCTGTACTAAGTTACCATTCTTAGCCATACTGGTTGAGTAGAGTAAAACACAAAATCATCTTTCATCAAAGCTTTTCAATCTTTGTAACAAATGTACTCCAACTTCTTTTTAAAAATACTCCCTGTGACCTTCTTTTATGTTTTTTTTCTTGAATTGAAGTAAATGTTAGGTTCCAACCTGACTCATGCTAGGGCTTTAAAGAAAGTAAGATGCATTCTTGTTGAATGTTTAAAAAGTAAAGGGTTTTTTTTCCCCTGAATTCAGATTCAAAAAGAAAAGTACAGTTTACTGAAACTCTTTTGTTTAAGAGTATTTCAATAATATGAAAATGAAGCGTTGGGAAAGTTGCATTTATTGTGATGGGAAGGCTTATGTTTTTCTTGGTTCTATATTTTCTTCTTGAAAATCTGATTATCCTTATTTCCATGTGAGTTGCAAATTATTTTCAAATGGACATCTGACTCAGATTTACAGTTTTTGCACTGATTTGCTCTGGGCTTTTGGACAATCCCTTTTGCATACTTATTCCCATGTTGTCTAATAATAGCACATATGCTGATTGGAGAATTTGAGAATTAATACATTTCAAATATAAGGGATTGTATAAATGATTAGCACTATCTACAGTGTTCTTCATTCGCATAAACCTTGGAGAAAAAAATGTGGTAATGAATCTACTCTGCAAATTTATATAATAAATCAAATGGACAAGAATCTTAAAGTATGAGATTAATTCAACCACTACAAGGTTTTGACTAACAAATGAGTAATTTCTTCTGGTAAGAACTGTTCACTTTCACATTTATAATGATTAGTAAAGCTTCGTAAATGAAAGATCTAGAGTTATAGACACAAGATCAATTTTACTTGAAGGTTAATTTGAATAATTTATTGTTTAATTTTATTTTGGGATAATGAGATTGACATTTATATACTGAGTGATTCAATTGAAGAAAACATGATTTTGCAGTTCAAAAAGTAGTTCCCACTTAAGGATAAACTCTAATACATTATATTTTTTTTGAAGGGGGGCAGGGTAGAAATGAGGAGGGAGGGAGTGACTTGGTTTTTCATTCCCAAAGAAGCAGTTGGATCCCTATGCTCTATCACAGCATTTCTAGACAGAGTAAAGCACCAGCAAGTACAGTGTAATGTAGCAGTAGAATGTTCATTTATTGAAACATATTTTAATGTCTGCTGTATGCAAAGCACTGTACTAAGTGCTAGGGAAGCATCCTTGATGACAATTTTCTTGCTGGGAGACTCCTAAGCAGTCAGGCAATTATTATGGGCTGTAGTATGGAGATAGGTATTGTCCTTAATCAAACACTTCTCAAAAATTGGCAAGATGCAGGCTTAAAGACACAGACAGCTCCTTTAAAAGACAAACTCAGTAACTCAGCCAGGATCTATTTGTATATATTCATTCATTCATTCAGTAGAATTTATTGAGTGCTTACTATGTGCAAAGCACTGTACTAAGCGCTTGGAATGTACGATTCGGCAACAGAGACAATCCCTGCCCTATGACAGGCTCACAGTCTAAAAGGGAGAAACATAGACACACTTACCCACCTGGGGATGTAATTTTTTAATAACATCATCTTTTAAAACAAAGAGTAGATGCACTTTTCCACATGTATGTATGTATGTGTAAATGTATGTGAATGACTATATTGTAGGCCTTTTTTTAAAACAAAATGAAGTTTTGATTTTTTTAGGAAAATTATGCCATGTTTCCAATGTAAAGCTGTTTAAAGATCACAAAGATGAAAAATCTTTTGCTAGACAAGAGCTGTGCACTTTTCAAAGACGCACTTGTGATTAAAATAATTAATTCAGGAAACAGGGAATATTTGAATCAATTTTATTTAAAAGACCCAGTCTGTTTAAAACACTTGGAATATGCCTCTTCAACAGTACAACTGAGAAGAATGATTTTACATTTCCAATTTGGAATTCCTAATTTTATTTTTAATTTGACAGAATGCATTTTCAATTAAGATTCTAAGAGTTATTGATGGATGTTTCATTGCTACAGCCGATCTGAAAACTTTTTTATCATTTGATTTCTATAGAAATATGAATCTTTGAAAAAGTGGAACTCATAAGAAAATAAAGTCGACTCTGTATGAAAATTAATTTACCATTAATGTTACTAATGCTTTGGAAAATCAAAGTTGCCTTTGTTTCATTTTTAATTGGAAGCAGAATTGAAAGGTGTTTTCTTTACCAAAGATAGACTGAATTATTGAATATGAATATGCAGCAAAGGAGAAAGGAGGAAAATATTACCTCTACCAATAATAAAGTATTCATTTTCCTAGACTTAACTATGTTCTAAGCAATAGGAAAGATAAAAGTATCATATTTTGGGGGGTACAGGAGGTACAGAGCTGTCATGAAGTACACAATCTTATTCCCTATATTATAAATTAGGAAAGTGAGTCCCCAAGGAAGTTAAATGATTTGTACAAGGTCATGCAACAAGTTTGTGACTGAGGTGGAGTGAGAACTTGAGTCTCTTGATTTACAGTACTGTGCTCTTTCCAATAAACCAAGCTCACTCCCATGCCTCTCTCTATAGGCGATGAAAGGGACCACTCAATCAGTCATTTGTATTTACTGAGCACTTACTGTGTGCAGAACACTATACCAAGTGCTGGGGACAGTACAATATAACAATAAACAGACACATTCCCTGACCATAATGAGTTTACTACCTTAGGGGCCCCCTTAGTTGATGACTGGCTGTTCATGATGGAAAGAACCAGAACCACAATGGAGAACCCCAGTGAAGGAGCATGGCTTAGTAGATAGAAAATGGGCCTGAGAGTCAGAAGGACCTATTCTGTTTTATTTATTTATATTGATGCTATTCATGCCTGTCTGCTTGTTTTGTTTTGTTGTCTGTCTCCCCCCGCTCCACATGAGAAGCAGCATGGCTCAGTGGAAAGAGCATGGACTTGGGAGGAGGAGGTCATGGGTTCTAATCCTGGCTCCACCAGTTGTCAGCTCTGTGAATTTGGGCAAGTCACTTAACTTCTCTGTGCCTCAGTTACCTCATCTGTATAATGGGAATTAAGACTGTGAGCCCCACATGGGACAACCTGATCACCTTGTAGCCCTCCTAGTGCTTAGAACAGTGCTTTGCACATAGTAAGCACTTAATAAATGCTGTCATGATTATTATCATTCTAAACTGTGAGACTGTTGTTGGGAGGGATTGTCTCTGTTGCCGAATTGTACTTTCCAAGTGCTTAATACAGTGCTTTGCACACAGTAAGCGCTCAATAGATACAATTGAATGAATGAATGACCTGGGTTCTAATCCTAGGTACACCACATCTCTGCTGTGTGACCTTGGGCAAGTCAGTAACTTCTCTGTGCCTCGGTTACCTCATCTATAAAAAATTGGGGATTACAAGTATGAGCCACAGGGATTAGCATGAATCTACCCCAGCACTTAGAAGAGTACATGGCACATTGCAAGTGCTTAACAAGTATCATCATCATCATTATTATTAGGGTGTCTCTATATTAGCTATCTGCTACAGAGGGTGATTAATAAGAATAATAATAATAATGTTCGTGTTTGTTAACCACTTACTATGTGCAGAGCACTGTTCTAAGCCCTGGGGTAGATACAGGCTAATCAGGTTGTCTCACATGAGGCTCACAGTTAATCTCCATTTTACAGATGAGGTACCTGAGGCACAGAGAAGTTAAGTTGTTTGCCCATAGTCACACAGCTGACAAGGGACAGAGGTGGGATTTGAACCCATGACGTCTGACTCCCAAGCCCGTGCTCTTTCCACTGAGCCACGCTGCTTCTGTAGCTTCTCTAGCCAGATTAACTCTGGCTTGGGAGACATCCCATGAGGACCTCATTTGGCCCATTTCCAGCTTCTTGATATAGTATGCCCTCTGGCCACTGAAGCTGCGGCTGGTTAAATATAAAGCTGGAGTCAAGACCATTTCCATTATGACCCCATTAGAGACAGTGTGGGGATGGTCTCCAGTTCGCTACGAGACCAGGAATTCTCATGCTCAGGAGAGCTTGCAGGCCTCAAAGCACTACCTTCCCGTAAATCGTGCCACTGTAATTTTACTGCCCCTGTGGAATGGAACCTCAGACACCCCTGAATGCCTCTTTTCCATGCCAGACTAACCTGACATCATGCCACAAAGCTCCAACATGGCAGGAAACAAGATTAACAGTAGTATCCTGTCCCAGAGTAGGTGTCTGTGTATGTTTTCCATGTGAGTGCATCCAGGCTTCCGGAGAACACATATACCCCATTGCTTCCTTCCCAACTTCATGCAAGAAAATGGAGGATTTTCCTTTTTCATTTAGTTCCTCAGCCCTAGTAGGTAACCAAGTGCAGTTCAATCCAATGGCTGCATATTCTCCATATTCTCCAGTTCATTTACAGTGATTCATTCTGTCTTCCCAGACTGATCCCCCCCCTTTTCCTCTGCTCCTACTCCCCTCTTTATTCCACCTTCTCCTGTCCTTTGCTCTTCCCCCTTCCCCTCCCCTCAGCACTGTGCATATGTGTATAAATTATTTATTACTCTATTTATTTTGTTAATAATATGTATATATCTATGATTCTATTTACCTTGCTATCTATGCCAGACTACTTATTTTGTTTTCTTCTGTTTTGCTTTGCTGTCTGCCTCCCCCGTTTAGACTGTGAGTCCGTTATTGGGCAGGGATTGTCTCTATCTGTTGCCGAATTGTACATTCCAAGTGCTTAGTACAGTGCTCTGTACATACAAATAGTCAGCGCTCAATAAATACTGAATGAATGAATGAATTAATTAATTAATTTAAGTCTTATTTTGCGTGGAAGCTTCACCTTCACCATCTAATATAAATGCCATCTTTTTTCCAGCTCTGTAGTCCTTCCTAAAAGGAGGACGCCAGAATTTGGTGTCACATTCTAGTGGCAAATGGTTCATGGTTTCCTACGATTGGAGAATTAGGCTATTTATTTAATTTCTAATGCTCTTTCTAATGGTGTCAGATTTTTACCTATTGATTCCCTTGTCCTTACTTTATACTGACCCTTCAGAGAACTCCAGCAGATAAGTGAAGCACCATTTAACTCTTCAAAAACCGAGAGACCCTTTTACCCCAAAGGATGTGTTCATATAAGCACTCGCTGATCCCAAACTTAATTATCAGTTTATCGAATATCAGTTTGACAGTTATTGTAGTAAGACTCAAAGGTCTGTGATTTAAAGTTACCTATAAACCCCTTTATAGATAAAAGAGACAGGGATGGATGTTGATGGGAGGATAAAATGAGGTAATTGATGTAAAAGTGCTTTGGAAAAATGTAAATCACTATATACACACATGAAGTATATATATTTTTTTTTGGTGATAGGCCTCTGAATGGTGGAATATTTATAACAGTGGATAAAATAGACTTTCCACTTTTCCTGATCACTAGTTCTTTCAGACATAAGTGGTTACCATTCAGTCTCATTAATTTGTTTTCATTTGATTAATTGGTAAGCAAACATTCTGGGTGTTTGATTGCTTCATCTCCATGTGCCACAGAAAAAACAAATGGTGTTTAGGAATTTCCTATCTCTTGTCCATTAAATGACCAAGCTAAACAATGTATCTTCAGTATTTCCTTTATTCTTAAAACACCATCAGCTGAACCATTGATTCCCCCCTTAGTTGGTTTCCTTCTTATGGTACATATGAAAAAATGTACTATTGTTTTAAGATTCCTTTCAAGATTCCCTTCCTCTATATTTTTGTTGTGCCTAATGTCCTATTGGAACCCATTTGGCTAAATTATATGACCTTTCCTATTTCTCTCTGCCTACTGAACTTTTCTTTTGGTAAAGATTGGCATTTGTCCTTACATGAACTCTTTACTAATTATCCTGATGATTTATCTTTGGTTTATTGAGAGTGTGTGTGTGTGTGTTTTGTGTATGAGTGTGTATGTAGGTATATGCTGTGTGTGTGCATTTTCTATGACACACACTTTCCCTGAGTTCTACTCTTGTGTTTGATCAGTCTACTCAATCAATTTACTGAGTATTTACTGTATGCAGAGTACTGTACTGAGTGCTTGTTGTGTGCAGACCATGGTACTCAGCATTATAAAAGTACAAAACAATAGAAATTGGTACATATGATCCCTACCATTGTTGCATCAGCTGCCTCTTTCAGCTTTTTCTTTTATCCTTTCACTACATCATGGTGGTCCCTAAGGATTAAATTAGATCATATGAAAGAGCTTTGGAAAACCTAAGGTGGTATACATGCAAAAAGCAAGGTATTGTGTCTCTTAATATTTTGTGATCCAAGCAACTAATGCAGGGTTTTCTGCATTCATTAAAATTGATGATGGTTTTGATGATGATGATAAACTCAGTTCTATCTGTTCTATTTTCTATAGGATTGAGGTCCTTTGGTGTACATAGTCACACATAATAGATTGTTAGGCAGTTATGGAAAGAATACACTTAAATTTGGTTAATTTGTAAATGACAGATCCTTACAGGATTATTAATTCTTTACAACACTATTATTAAGCCTTGAATTACAGGACAATTGAACTAAAGAATGGTGAAAGAATGTTGGAGCAGGGTCCAATAACGCAAGGCCGTAACTGATATTTGATTAATTGGGCCATACAGTGCCTTTGGTAACCTGCAATATGGCTAAGATGTTGAGAACAGTCTTAAGATAAAATAAAATAAGCAACATCCTTCTTTCTGATGAGGACAGATCAGATCCTTTTGTTCTTAGGTTAAAGATGATAATTGAATTGTTAGTTTTCTTTTTTTAAAACTAGTTAACCAGAAATCCTCAGTAGTTCTCTATTTTTCATTGCCAATTGAATTGCATCGTAACTACTTTTAAGAACAGAAATTTAATACTATTTCAGGAAGGGTTTTGGTTTTTTTTTTGGTTTTAATAACTTTTTTGACCCAATTAGTTGATTAATGATATGAGCTCATAAATATTAGATGCTCTTGTGCAGTATTTATTCTTAAATATAAGAACCACTACTCCAAAATGAAGCAGCCTCCAAAATATGTGTGATCATTAGGCCGAGGTTAGAAATCCATCCTTCTAGATTGTAAGCCTGATCTGGGCAGGGATTGTCTCTCTTTATGACTGAATTGTACTTTCCAAGTGCTTAGTACAGTGCTCTGCACAAAGTAAGTGCTCAATAACTAAGATTGAATGAATGAAAGAATGTTATTGTTTTGTTTCACTATAGAGCTATGCTTAGCCTACATTGTAACACTGTGGACAGTTCTTGTTGATGTGGATTAAGCAAAGAACAGATGAAAGTATATGAAAAGACAACCAAGTGTGGATTAGTCTGATTAAAACTATACCGTACACTAATGCTTTCTTTCATGGGAAAAGGAGCCTAGTGGTTTTTAATGGTATGTTTCTTGTTAAATTACTTAGTTTATGGCATCAATTAATAGCATTTATTGGGCATTTATGGTGTCCAGAGCAGTGTAGTAATTCTTGGATGCTTGCCTTTAATGCATATAATAAAGAAATCCTACAAAACAGACATCAGAAATCTATATTTGTTATTTGATATTCAAAATAAATATCCTTTACCATTTTTCTCACTAAGTTAATGAACATTATGGCTTTTGCTACCTTTTTTTCTATTCACTCATCTGCCTTATATTTTGTATATGGTATTTGTTAAGAACTTGCTATATGTCCAGTACTGTTCTAAGTGCTGGGATAGATACTAGTTAATCAGGTCAGACATAGTCCCTGTCCCACTTGGGGCTTCCAGTCTAAATAGGAAGGAGTAGGATTTAATCCCCATTTTACAGATGAATACAACAGTAATTGTGATCCCTGGTAGTGGGAAGAGCTAGGAGAGTTTGGGCTCTTAAAAAAGATTAATTAGACAATGAGGTTGAGTTTTGGTGGTTGTGCTCAAAAAAGTGACAATCCTATCTAGACCCTATAAGAGAGGCAACAGAGGTGTCTGTTGCTAAGGAAGGCATATAGAGACAACACTCTTATTTAAGGCTGAAGGCTCTCAGTGTATTCTGTGGGCCCATGGGGGATAAATGAAAGCATGTAAACTACTCAATACAATCTGTGAGCAGTGGAAAAATAAAGTCTGTGATCTGTAGATCATCTTCTGGGGTGCTTTTTTTGGATCAAAGTTACTTTAATCTGAACTTAGTTATTGCACTTTAGTTTCTTAATCACAGGGATAATGAGGGGGATACTTTAGCATGAAATATCCAGTGTTCTCTAAATGGTTAAATAATGCTCTTAAATATAGGAACTGAATTTGGATGCTTGCCTTTAATGTGTATAATAAAAAGGTCCTATAAAACAGACATCAGAAGTATATATTTGTTAAGAATAAAGCTTCAAGGTATTCAAAATAAATATCCGTTACCATTTTTCTCACTCAGTTAATGAACATAATGGCTTTTGCTATCCTATTTCTATTCACGTATCTGCCTTATATTTTGTATATGGTATTTGTTAAGTACTTACTATGTGTCAAGCACTTTTCTAAGCACTGGGGTAGATACTAGTTAATTAGATCAGACATACTCCCTGTCCCACGTGGGGCTCATAGTCTAAAAGGCAGGGAGAACAGGTATTTCAGCCCCCTTTTACAGTTGAGAAACCTGAGGCACAGAGATATTGTGACTTGTTTCATGATGACAAAGCAGACAAATGGTAGTCAGAATTAGAATCCAGGTCTTCTGACTCCCAGGCCATGTGCTCGTTCCACTAGACAAAACTGCTTCCCAATCTCCATATTTTGTGCCTCCATATTTTATGTGTTTCCAATGCTAGGCATGAGAAAAATGGTTAGACTAAAAGCAGGAGCATTTATCTCTTTTTTCTTGTCTTTTCTTTCCCCTAAGGCACCCCCATATTGAATGATAATGCATTAATAATTGGCCTTATTCACACATCCACCACTACTACATTCTTCACAACACAGCCGTCCCTGGTATTTTAATGTCGGAGCTTAGCTTAACAAATTTTAAAATAGAAAGAGAAGTCTTCTCTGAAAGTGGCTTTGACACTGTTTCCTTTAAAAATTTCAAGCACTCCAGGAGAAAAAATAACTTATCTCCTCCATTCTTACTAAGATCGGTTGTGGGGAATTTTAAACTTTAGCGAAAAGAAATATAACTTTACAATGAATAGCTGGATTAAAAAAGGTGCCATTACTTAGTATTTTCTCATGTTTCCTATTTTAAAAGGAGTCAAGACTACAGATGTGTTTTCTATTAATGACCCCAAACCACTCATCCCAAGACTTCAAATTTACTTCTGATTTAGTTTTTTTTTCCCTTTACAATCTCCAGGATTTTCTTTTTTGTATTAGAATATAACTTTAATAGAAAATAACCTTGTTATGTAATTGTGTAACTTCAACTTCCTGATTTAGATTTTTTTAAATGGTATTGTTATTCTTCTTAGTGTTATTATTATTATTTTAATTTAATGTTTCCTGTGCTAAATCCTAGAAGGAAGAGGAACGGTAAACTGATTTGTCAAATATTTTTCCTCCTTGAACTCAAAGAATTTTATGCTCTGTTCTCATATTTTTGCATTTGACAAAAATTACCGTGATTTCTATAATTTTGATAGATGGTAATCACATGGAAAATGTATATAGTGAAGTTCAATGTACTTCTGAAAATAGCATCAGAAATTTTCTCCTAGATGGTAATCAGTTTTTTTAAGTGACTGACTATCTCTGTGCGAAGGTCATATTAAATTATGGTGGATAAGGACCATCTCAAATGAACTGTTATAATTGTGGTGTTTACTAGCCTAGTAAAAAGTTAAAATGTATACAATGAGAGAGAGAGAGAGCCAGAGACCAAGAGAGAAAAAGTGTTATCTAGATTAATTTGCCCTCTCACCTATGATGAATGCTTAGGGAGGAAGTGAGCTCAGTTTGAAGCCACACTAGTTTCTTCATTGACACGATGAAGTTAGGAAAAGCTGCTAGCTTTTCCATGGCTCCCACGTGCCTCCTTGCCAACACTTACATTTGTAACCATCTTCTCTTTTGAATCAGGAATCGTCAGGCAGGGTAAATCAGTCTTGGTTAAGGCATATTTTTACCTGCAACCTCAGGCTACATTTTGCTTATTGGGGAAATTAATATTTGAAAAGCAATATCATTTTATCAAAGGTAAAAGTCAACTGAGTGGTGAGTAGAGAGAAGGGGAGAAACCCACAACTCTCACCTTTTGAAAGCCCCTCCATTTTATAAAAACCACTAAATTATTATCCACAATTAATATTTGTCTCATCAATTCTGAAAGTAAAATGCCAGGTAACATCAAAATAATTAACCATTCAGAGATACAATTCTTAGTGTCTTCTCCTACTTGCGTGGCTCAGTGGAAAGAGCCTGGGCTTCAGAGTCAAAGGTCATGCGTTCAACTCTCGTCTCTGCCACTTGTCAGCTCTGTGACTGTGGGCAAGTCATTTCACTTCTCTGTGCCTCAGTGACCTCATCTGTAAAATGGGGATTAACTGTGAGCCTCACGTGGGACAACCTGATTACCCTGTATCTACCCCAGCGCTTAGAACAGTGCTCTGCACATAGTAAGTGCTTAACAAATAACAACATTATTATTATTACTTTTGGTAGACCCTAGAGGTTAAAATTGCATCATGGCATAGACTTTAGCATTTTATCTAATGGCCTGAGGCATAGACTATATGATATTTCAGTTCCCCATCTGTAAAACAATAGGTGAGGAATTTGGTTTTTGTTAGGTAAGACTTTAGCATCTCAAAGAAAGCAGCTCATAGCAATCATAGCTTCCTCAAGGGTAGAGAGGAGCAGAAACAAAATCAAGATGAAAATTCCATGGGTGGAGATGAGTGAAAAAAATATTTAATTTTCTCTGAAATCAGGCAATGTGACAAAATTCTACTATTTTTTTCCTTGCTTGCTTTTTGAAGTTCACCCTAGGGAAAAAGCTGAAAGGATAAACACTCTGTATAATTTTTATTCAGCCAATTTACAAATACATTGTTTTAACCCAGCATGTCAACATAAAACAATTTCCCTGTCTCATTAAAATTGGTTTCCTAAGGGGGAAAAAAATACAAATGATTTAGAAAGTCTAAAGAAAGCGACCCTTTAGGCTGGAACAAATGTGGCAATAAATAACTTGATTAAAAGTGAATGCTGCACCAAATCTTGGTTTCAAAGGTACTAAAATATCTTAAAAATGTAAGCACTTATTATGGTGCCAATAGACAGTGGAGATAAATGTGATCAATATCTATTCAGTGATTTCTTTTTTTCAAAAGTACAAATGGTTTTCTTCATTTTTAAGGTATGTTTGCCTTACCACTACTCTTTTGGTTTCCCGATTTCATTCATTCTTCTTATGGGTTGCGTTCAGCAGAGCTTAGTTACGATTGATGTTGTCTTTGTGGTTCCCCCAGCTTCGACCAGTAATTAAATGTTTTCCTTGTAGCCTCAGCAACCTGAAAGCAAGTCATAGGTCAGGCAAGAGAGCCAGATTTCCCACTCCCTGGGTCATTTGGAATGCTGGAAGGGGGCTGGTTTCTTGGCCAGTTGGAAATAAGTGCTCAATTAATACATTAATTAATCAATTAATGATTGATTGAATGATTGAGGAAAAACACCAATCACCTTTTGGGGAGGGAGAGCCAAACTCTCCTGAGAGAGGACAAAGGAAGTGAAGGAGTTGAAACTGACTGTTGGATGTGAAGGTTTGTCTCCCTGCTTCCCTAAGACCCAACTAGATATGATCTTCATGTTGGGAATTTATTTCCCTAAACTATATCTGAGGTGAAAAGGAAGCTGCAGAGGCTTAATTTTGTCATTATCTTAATTTGGGAGTTATTTTAGACTAAAATTATTTCCCAAATTTTCCCCAAGCAAAACTCTGTGGGGACGCATGGCCTAACTTCACTGACTTGTTAATCAGATCCTCATCTTGTCCCTGACTGCCTCAAACCTCAGTGGCTGTAAATATAACTTGGCAGGCTTTATCCTTGGTATTCTCTGTTGCAATCTTTCCCATTTGCATGACTTATTAAATACTAGTTTTCATCTTGTCTGGGAGTTTAGTTCAGTCATGGTCACTGGTACCTTTACCGGGCTTTATAAAAATTATTATTACTGTTATTAATAATTATTAGTATTATCCTGGATGAAGTTCTTAATTCCATATATTCTCTTATATGCAAGATGGCTAATTTTGCTCCTCCTTTATAGGTATATAGCAAAGTGAACCATATTTTATTCCAACAAGAAATCATTGACACTGAATGCATTATCGCTTTGAGTCCAGTCATGTCACTTGGGAGCCGACACCTTTTTCTCTTTTATGTGTTCTGCTTTTGGTCTAGTGGAAAGATCACCATTCTGGAACTCAGAAGACCTAAGTTCCAGTTTTGTTTTTTCCACTCGTAATAGAGATATCTTATTGAATGACCAGTTTTGTTTTTTCCACTCGTAATAGAGATATCTTATTGAATGACCACATAGGATGTTAGGTGAGGTAGACCACCAGGTCAGCAAGAAATCAGGAAATAAAAACTGGCATACATGGTGTACATGGATAGTGATGAACACGGTGGCTACTGAGGCAGTCATGGTGCTACAAACACAGTATCAGGACTCTGCTGCAACTATTCCTTCCCAGGACCCTACTTAATTGTGGTCCTGGATAAAAAACTGTCCTCTTGAGCACTTTGCAATCAGTCAGTGGTATTTATTGAGCACTTTTGGTGTGCAGAGCACTCTACAGAGTGCTAAGGAGAGGACAATGAATCAAAAGTGGTAGACATGTTGCCTGCACAAAATGAATTTACAGTCTATAGGGGAAGACAGACATAACCATAAATGAGTAATTTGTAACTATGCACAGAAGAGCTGTGGGGCTAAGGGCAGGGTGAAAGCCAAGTGTCCAAATCGTACAGATCCAAGTGCATTGATGGCGCAGAAGGAACACACTGTGCTGTACCCATATCTGCTGACTAGCTCATTACACTCCATGGCTCAGTAGAATGTGACTGTCACAGATGTGATACTGCCAGTGGCAAGCAATTCACCATCACTATTATGATTTTGTATGTTTCCTGTCCTGAAGCATTCAGGACCAACGTTTATCTGATGCTCCCAGTAGGAAACTTCTTTATTCATGATTAATTTTATCTTTGGTTATTAATTGTGTTTCAAAACTAGCACTTTTTAAATTTGGTGAATGAGTCACTAGACAAGGGCTGTTCCTATGTAATTGTCTTTAATATAGCAAGAAGCAGTGTGGCATAGTGGATAGAGTACAGGCCTGGGAATCAGAAGGACCTGGGTTCTAATCTCAGTCCCAGCTCCACCACTTGTCTGTGGTGTGACCTTGGACAAGTCACTTCACTTCTCTGTGCCTCAGTTACTTCATCTGCAAAATAGGAATTAATGCTATTAGCTCCATGAAGCATATGGATTGTGTCTACCTGATTAGCTGATTAACTTGTATTTACTTCAGCACTTAGTACAGTGCCTATTACCACAGTAAGTGTTTAACAAATACCATTAAAATAATATGTCGAGCATTTAGTAATGACTTCTAGGAAACAGGTGTATTATCTCTAGAGATATGCCATATGAGACAGAATTTTCTGATTTCCACTGCCATGCTAACTTCCCTAGAATGTGGATCCATGTTTGTGGTGTCTTATAACTCATACCTTGCACAGGTTGTGCCATGGAGAGGTGTAGTATGCTTGATCCTCCTTACTGTGATCAAAAATGCTTTAAAGTTAGAAATTTTAGTGTTAGAAAAGGAAATAGATTCAGGAATCAGTACAGGTATAGTCCTCAGAAACTTTTCTGTAAAATGGGGATTAAGACTGTGAGCCTCACGTGGGACAACCTGACTACCCTGTATCTACCCCAGTGCTTAGAACAGTGCTCTGCACATAGTAAGTGCTTAACAAATACCGACATTATTATCATTATTATTTTTTCACTACATTCTTAGAGGAAAATAATTAGTTTCTCATTTTGAACATCTAATTCAAGTTCTTCATGTATCATTTTCCTGTAGAAAAAATATATATTTTGGGAAATAGGAATGTTTTGTAAGATGTTCCTGAAGTTTCTGATGTAAACCAGAATGCTGTACTGATTTTTCCTGAAAATATAATACAAACTGGACTCTTACAGACTCTAGTCCTAATTCTTGACCACTCAGCTGCCTTTGACACTGTGGACCACATTCTTTGGTTTCTCTGATGCAAACTTCTCTCGGTTCCCTTCCTACCTCCTTGGCCACTTCTTTTCAGCTCCTGCCTCTGTATTCTGCCTCACCAGACCGTATATCTCTTTTCTGCACAAGTCATTCTTTTAAAATATTGTCTTTCATGCTTCTGGACATATTTCAAACACCACTATTGGTCACCCATTTTCTGGACATGAAGTAGAAACTGTTGGCTTTCAGGCACTCAATCAGCTCTCTGTTAATTATCCTGCCTCTCTCTCACTTCATCTAACTCCATTATAGCTAAGCTATTCATTTTGCCTCATTCAAGTACCCAATTCCTCTCTGACCGCAAAGATCTGAATGACCAAAGAAATGATCGGCCTCTAGAGGTTCTTTGAATTCTATCAAGTTTTTGTTTTGTTTTGTTTTTAAATGGTATTTGTTAAGTCCTTACATGTGTCAGCATGGTACTAAGTGCTGGGGTAGAGGCAAGCAAATCTGGTAAAATACAGTCCATGTCCCACATGGGGCTCACAGTCTTAATCCCACTTTACAGACGAGGTAACTGAGGAACAGAGAGGCCAAATAACTTGCCCAAGGCCACGGAGCATAAAGTGACAGAGCTGGAATAAGAACCCAGGTCCTCCCACTCCCAGATCTGTGCTCTTTACACTAGGCCACACTGCTGCTCATTTGAAAGGATTACTTGATAGGCCACTAATGAGCAACATTTTCTTGTTCAGTTCCCACAGATAAGATCTTATTAATGGAAACATCTGTGAGTCTCCTGTTGAAATAGGTTCACCCAGAAAATATCTGGTTGATCTGGGACAGTGTTGTGGGTAAAGGGAGAGAAAATGGTGACAGTAGTATTTGTGTATGGGCCAGGTGGGTAGGAATAATGGCAGCCACCTCTTAAGGTTCTTGCAGCAGGTAGTGGCCTTCCAGGGATTTCCAGGTCTTGTATCGGGATGATAGTGTCCCTGCTCAAGGCTGAAGGTTGCAGATGATCTCACCTGGCAGCAGGGCTCAAAACATTGGTCCTTCACAGAAAGCAGTCCTTTGTGGGTTCAGATCTACTCAAGGAAGTTGAGCCAGAGTTCAGTGAATTTGGATTAGCTTCAGGTTGGTGCTGTGGAGGGCTTTCAGGCCTTCTTTAACACATACCACCAGCTGACAACAGCCATCCATCCATTACACATATGTAAATATCTTTATATTCCATTCTTGCCTCCTTCCTCTAATGTAAATATTTTTAGTGTTTCTCTCTCTCCCTCATTAGACTGTAAACTTAGTGAGGTATGGGATCATATCTACTAACTCTATTTTACTCTCTTTAAGAGCTAAATAAAGTGGTCTCCCTAGAGTAAGCATTCAAAAAATGCTACTGATTTGTGAATTGATTGACCAGTGTTGGTTTATTTGGATGAAAGCTGTATTTAGTGTCTTTGTCCTATTGCAATCTGCCTTTCTCATTTTATTTTTCTTCAGTTAAGTGATTTAGTTTCATAAGAAAGGAGATACATTATTTTTAGTTTCACAAAACTATATATTAGGTAAAAGCAAAAATCACAAAATCTGCCTTCAAATAATAGCAAAAATTAAATATTCAGTTGATATTATGAATTAGATCATAAAAAATATTTATTTTTAATGAAACCATTATCCATATCCTTTTCTTTTTTTCTTCTACTTATAATAATGTTGTATCTTTTCATTACCCGGTCTTTAACAGTTAAAGACAACTACACCACTAATGTGAGAAGATCAAAGAGATCTTTCCCTCTAGAAATTCTATACTATTCTGTATTCTATAGTTGGTTTGTCAAAAAATTGTCATGATACTAGAATAGACAAAAAGTTGTCACGATACTTGTGGGCAATATTGACTTAAGCTTATCTTGTCTTTTCTCAAAAGGAGATCTCCTTTCTCCTCACAAAATCTACCCCATCCGCCTGCTTCTCTGACTTCATCCTTTCACACCTTATCAAAATACTTGTCCCTCCCTTTTTACCATACTATCCACCACCTATAACTGTTCACTTTACAATGGTTTCTTCCCCACTGAGTTCAAACATGATCATGTATTCCCAATCCTAAAATAACCCTCCCTTGACCCCAAGCATCCCTCCAGATATCACCCCATTTCCCTCTTACGAATAGTAATTCCTCTCCAGATTCCTCTCCAAATACCTGAGTAAATTGTCTACACCACTTCCTCTCTTCCACTTCTCTTCTTGACACTTTCCAGTCTGGTTTCTGACCCTTCACTCCTTGGAAATTGTCTTATCTAAGGTCACTTCTGATGTCCTTTTTGCCAAATCCAATGGCCTTAACTCCAGCCTAATCCCCCTCAATCTCTCAACTTCTTTCCACACTGTTGAACACCCACTTCTCCTTGAAACATTATCTAACCTTGGATTCACTGACACTATCATCTCTGAATCTGGGATTAGAACCCATGACCTCTGACTCCAAACCCATGCTCTTACCACTAAGCCACATTGCTTCTATCCTATTTGAGGCTCACAGACTTAATTCCCATTTAACAGATGAGGTAACTGAGGCACAGTGAAGGTAAGTGACTTACCCAATGTCACACAATAGGCAGGTGACAGACCTGGGGCTAGAAGCTAGGTTCTTCTAACCTCCAGGCCTGTGCTCTATCCACTAGGCAACACTGCTTCTCAATGCATTTGTTCTCAGAATTTCAACTATCATTTCTATGGAGATAGTGCCCAAATCTACCTCTCTCAGTTTGTCTCTGCAGTCTCACATGTCCTTCTGCTTTCAGGGCATCTGTATTTAGATGTCTCCCTGACACATTAAATTTAATGTGTTCAAAACATAACTCCTCATCCTTCCACCCAAACCCTATCTTCCCCCATCTCAACTATCTCTATAGGTAGCACCACTATCCTCCCTGTGTCATAAACCCATAAACTTAGCATTACCCTCCACTCATTTCTCTCATTCAATCCACATAATCAGTGTCACTGAATTCTGTTCTACCCTCACAGCATCTCTGGAAGCTGCCATTTCCTCTCCATCATTCAATCAGTCCTATTTATTGAGCACTAACTATGTGCAGAGATGTGCACTAAGAGTTTGGGAGAGAGAGTAAAATATGAGTTGGTTGACATATTACTTGCCCACAAGGAACTTAGGGTCTAGAGGGAAAGACAGACATTAATGTAAATAAAAGTATTAAAAGATTTGGATATTAATATGAGTGCTGTGGGGCTGAAAGTGGGTGAGGGTATATATCCAAGTGTTAGGACGATACAGAAGGGAGTGGGAGAACAGAAAATGAAGACTTAGTCTATAAACTGTAAATTCACTGTGGGCAGGGAATGTGTCTATTTTACTGTTATATTGTACTCTCCTAAGTGCTTAGTACAGTGTTTTTTACTCTCCCAAGTGCTTAGTACAGTGTTCTTACAGTAAGCACACAATACAAAAGGCTGATTGATTAATAGATTGTTTGGAAGGCCTCATGGTGATGTACTTCAAACAAGGCTTTGAAGATGAGGTGAGTCTCACGGAAGTGAAGGGAGTGAGTATTCCAGGCCAGAAGCAGGAAGAGTATGCAGGGTCAGCAGTGAGGTAGACTAGATCAAGGTAAAGTGAGTAGGTTGGCATCAGAGGAGCAGTGTACATAGGCTGAACTTTAGTAGGAAATCAGAGAGGTCAGGTGGGAGGGGGCAAGGTGATCAAGTGTTTTACAGTCAATGATAAGGAATTTCTGTTTGATCAGGAGGTGGATGACAGCAAGGAGGTCAGAAGAGAGGTCAGCAAGGAGGCTGAAGTGGTATCAAGGCAGGCTAGAATAAATACTTGGATTAGCTTGATAGCTGTTTGGATGGAGAGGAGAGGGAAGATTTTAGAGATGTTGTGAAGGTTAAAACTGACAGGATTTGGTGATATAGTGATTTGAATATGTAGGTTGAATGAGAGAAATGAGTCAAGGATGTCATGTATAATGCCAAGCCAAGGATAATGTCATCCAAATTGCTACCACTGTGATTCAAGCACATACCCTATCTCACTTTGACTGCTGCATAAGCCTCCTCTCTGACCTCCCTAGTATCCCATCTCTCCCCTCTGCAGTCTGAACTTGGTTTCACTGCTTGGATTTTTTTTTCTTAAAAAAAAAAAATCAGTCCTCATCTCACCACTTCTCAAAGATCCCCTGAGGTTTACCCATCCACTTGCCCATCAAACAGAACCTTCTTACCATCAGCTTTAGAGCACTCAGTCAGATCTCCCCCATCTTACCTACTTGGCTGATTTCCTACTCTAACCCAGTCCATCCATTTTGATCTTTTAATGTACCTCAATCTCATTTATCTCACCACTGACCCCTTACCCATGTCCTCCTTTGGCCTGAACCTCCCTCCCCCTTCATAGCTAGAAGAGCACCACTCTTCTCTCATTCTAAGCCTTATTAAAATTATATTTCCTCAAAAGAATCTTTCCCGAGGAAGCTCTCACTTTCCCTACTCCCTCTCCCTTCTGTGTTGCTTATAGACTTGGCTACTTTTCCTCATAAGCACTGAATAGTCACCTCATCCTCAGCCCCAAAGTACTTATGAATCATTAGAGGAAAAAGTATGTCTGATCGATGGATTAAAGGACTAAATATATTCAGTGTTAAATCAATCAATGGTATTTGAGTGCTTACTAAGTGTAGAGCACTGTACTAAGCATTGAGGAGTGAATACTACAATGGGCTCCTTGGTAGACCCAATTCTTCCCTCAAGAAGCTTACAATTTAATGGGAGAAATAGATATTAAAATGAATTACAGATAGGGGAATGATGAAATATCCTTATATGTACCTAAATGCTGTGCAGCTGAGAATGTAGAATGTATCAGATGGTCAAGGGGTTCTAATCCAAGTGTGTAGGCAATGCATAATGGTAAATGAGAGGTAGGTTTGGTAAGGCCTCTTGGTAGGAGTAATAATAATAATAATGTTGGTATTTGTTAAGCGCTTACTATGTGCAGAGCACTGTTCTAAGTGCTGGGGTAGATACAGGGTAATCAGGTTGTCCCACGTGAGGCTCACAGTCTTCCTCCATTACAGATGACAGAAATGAGGCCCAGAAAAGTTAAGTGACTTGCCCACAGTCACACAGCTGACAAGTGGTGGAGCCAGGATTCAAACCCATGACCTCTGACTCCAAAGCCCAGGCTCTTTCCACTGAGCCACGCTGCTTCCCGTAATGATTTTAGAAAGGCTTTGAAGAGGAAAAAATGGCATTTTATCAAATATGGAGTCCCAAGTTAGAGGGATCAAGGGGTCATGGTGGGGCAGATAAATTGAGGTTAGAAAGTAGGTTGGCATTAGAGGAGTGATGTATGCAGGCTGGGTTGTAGATGGAGATGAGTGAGGTAAGATACAGGGGAGCCAGAAGTTTCTGTTTGACATGGAGGTAGATGGACAACCACTGGAGGTTCTTGGGCAGTGGGGAGTCATGAACTGAAATTGCTTTACAAAAATAACCAGGGCAGGAGACTGAACTGTGGACTGGAATATGAACTGTTTATTCATATTCAAGGTTCTGTTTATATCACTATTATAGATATAGTACAAGAAGCTAGATGGGTTTACTTATTATGGACAGTGATAAGAGTGGTAATTTGTTAAGCACTTATTATGTACCAAGCACTGTTCTAATTGCTGGGACAGATAGAAGTTAACGAAGCCAGATATAGTTCCTGTCCCACTTGGGCCTCCCAGGCTAAATAGGAGGGGTAACAGATAACGTATTTCAAACTATAGTCTAGATTACATATATAAATTAAATAATCCTTAAAATATTGCTCTTAAAAGACATTGACTCTTCATCTTTCTTAGACTCTCTTCGCAATAGCCTATTCTCCCAAAAGCAGAGGTAGTAGTGAGGGTTGAGTAATAATCCTACCTGGTTTTTGGTATTGCGTTTAATACAAAGCTTGTGATCCTAAAGAGAACTCTAGGAAATTGATAAAAACCTACATGTGACTTATAAAGGTAACTTAGAAGAGTTCCGTGATTTTACTTGGGAGATAGAAATCGAAGGGTAACATCTGACTTCAAGCACATGGGAGTCTAGAGCATAGTTTTCTTGACTGTAAACACCTCCTCTAGACTGTAAGCTCCTTGTGGACATGGAATATGCCTTTTGTATTGTACTGTTTTACTCTTTCCCAAGTGCTTAGACGAGTGCTTTGCATATAGTAAGTGCTCAATAAATACCATTGATTGATGAAGAATTAATAAAAGTAGATGGCTCACCAGTTATTTCCCATGTGCAAAATTCCACAAGACAGAAATAACCAAAAAGCAAGAGTATAAAGCAATATATGAGAAATAATGGGGTAATGGAATATTAGAATTGGCTACCAAAAGGATTTTTGGAATTTTTTGAAGAATTAAAGGTAAATTGCAAACTAATTTTTGTCTTTAACTGTTTACATGAATACATAAACTTCATTGTAAGCAAGAATCTGCACAGGGTGATGTTTTTGAATTCCTGCTAGTTCTTTGAGTTTTTTGGTAATTGTCAATTTCTCCAATATTACAAAATTTATAAAGGTGTAATACAGGTGTAATACAAACCTAAACATATTTATTTATGCACATGACTTGTTTAATCTCTCAAATGAACGATAGCATTTTTTCCCAAACCATATTTGAGGCGGTTCATCTGTACAATTTCTTTACAAAACTTTTTTTTTTTAGGTATATTGGTTTGAATAAAGTTTCCCCAAACATAGAGAACAAAGGAAAGGAATTCTGAGAAAAACGAGCAAAGATATTTTTAGCGAAACAGAGTTGTTTTTTTGCTGTGCTAGAGAGTGCTTGTGAAGTACCAGCATCAGTTATTAGGATCTCATGATACACAATTTATTTTTATACGGTATGGTTTTCATTCTTGTTATATTTTTGGAGGCATGGTGAGTATTAAATAACAGGCATAATCCAGTAGGAGACCAGTGGGGTGCATCTGAATAAATAAAACTCTGTGCTTATGTATTCCTAATAAGTTTAGGAAGCTTCTCTGCTTTTTATTGGGCTTTATGCTAATCTTCAGAGTAATCTTGTCACTTAATTGGGATATCAATCTCTGGAACCTGCTGTCATAATTTCTCTTGACTGTAACGCTTTCTATTCACATGACACTCATCACTCCCCCTCTTTTTTATTTAATAATAGAGAGAATTTCAAAATGGTTTTTGGCTTTGTGGGAAAGTCTTGGTTTTTTTTTTTTAAGAATACTAAAAGCGAATACACTTGAGCTTTATCCTACAGATCATTTTTTCAGTGCTTTTTTTTTTTTTTTGCCCAAGACACACCAGGAAAGTTATTTGATAGTTAAATATTTATCTCTTTAATTTTCAGGAAACAATATTGGTCTTGCTGACATGAATTAATTTTTATTCCTGACAAGTTTTCCTTTTCTGAAGCAGGCATCATGCTTTGCATTTTAAATGCTTGTATAGAAGAAGCACATTTGTAACAGCAGATTCTTTCAGAATAAGATAGACACATTCCCATATCCCACTGGGATAGTGATTCTTCAAGGCCTCGGTCTGTCCTTCACATCTAGATGTTTTGCCCTTTTGAATTCACATTGGAAAAAACAACGTTTATTCATTCTTCATGAGTTTAACCCTGAAATGCCATTGAGAACATTTTCATTAAATAATGTTATCCAGTTCTGTCTAGTTGCTGGTTAACTTTCTCCTCACAGCCCATATCAGGAATGTAATCAATTCATCTTTCTTCTTTTATGATGGTAGATCAGACATACAGCTTCACAATTTGGGTTAACCAGAGAACTCCTTTGTTACTCTTTGTTTACTTTGGTTCTGTCTACATTCAGTCAATCAGTGATATCTGTTGAGTGCTTACTGTGTGGAGAGAACTCTATTAAGTGCTTGGGAGTGTACAATACAACAGAATTGATAGTTCTCTCCTCAGAAGGAGCTTATAGAGCTTATATTTCAGACATTAATGAAAATAAGTAAATAACTGCTAAAGACATAAGGGCTATGCTATCTACAGTCCATAGCAACTTTGGATTCATCTTTGTAAATAGTACCAGTGGGATGAAATTGACAAGACAGATATTTGTAGAAGAGCTTAATAAGAAAGAATGTGCAGGCATACACTAAGACACAACTGGTTCCTTAAAGATGTATTGTGAATGGTGTTACAAGAGTGCATTTTCCTATAGATCAACATTTTATAAATTTGGATTTATTCCATAACTCTTGAAAAATGATATGGAAAATATGGAATAATTTTATATATAAGGTGTATATTATATATATATAAAATATACATATGTTTATATAAGAGAAACAGCGTGGCTTAGTGGAAGGAGCACTGGCTTGGGAGTCAGAAAATATGGGTTCTAATCCAAGCTGCACACTTGTCTGCTGTGTGACCTTGGGCAAGCCACTTAACTTCTCTGTTCCTCAGTTACCTTGTCTGTAAAATGGGAATTTAAACTATGAGCCCCATGTGGGACAATCGGCTTACCATGTACCTCCCCCCAACACTTAGAACGGTGCTTATCACATAGTAAACACTAAACAAATACCATTATTATATTTATACACACACACACACATATGTCCTATCCATGGGTGCAAGCATGGTTGAAAACACTTGTGTGAAATTAATGGACCCTCTTTTATCGTTTAGAACAACAGAAAGATCCTTGTCATGCTAGTGTGTTATTTTGCAACTCACCTGTCTCAGGTTTTGATTCTGCTTCCTTGCATTCCATTCACCTTGAGATTTGTGCTCTAGAAAAGCAATCCCTCTCCTCATTTCTGCTTGACAGAGTTGTCTGTCTGATGCAGGGGTCTCTTAAGAGCTTGTTGCTCTGTCAAATTGTTTGAGATTTTGCTTCTTCACATCTTCATCAGAAGATGTTTTTCTGCCTTTTGAGGTTGTCTGTACCCTCTTTCAGTTTCTCATAAAGCAGCTGTTTGGATATTCTGATGCTGCCTGTTCTTTTCATGTGTTCGACCTGGCGGAGTTGTATGCTGTGAGCACTGATTCAATGCTGGTGAGATAATGGTATTCTAGGACTTTGTGTGTAGGTCCAAAATGTCTGGGCAATCTGCTTGCCCGTGAGTCACCAGAGGGGAGTCAGTCTCCCGCAGACACCTCTCAAACTGTGGTTCAGCCCACAACATTTAATGTTGAATTTAATGGGGAAGCAGTCTGGCTCAATGGAAAGAGCCCAGGCTTGGGAATCAGAGGTAATGGGTTCTAATCCTGGCTCCACCACCTGTCAGCTGTGTGACTTAGGACAAGTCGCTTAACTTATCATTGCCTCAGTTACCTCATCTGTAAAATAGGGGTTAAGGCTGTGAGCCCCAGCTGGGACAACCTGATAACCTTGTATCTCCCCCAGTGCTTAGAACAGTTCTCGGCACATAGTAAAGGGCTTAACAAATACCAACATTATTATTAGTATTATTCATATTGGGGTGGCTATTCTCAAGGACACTAAATTGAACTTGAGCAGGTTGCCTTTTTTATGTAGATCCCTTTTTCCGCCTCTTCTTTAGTTGTCATCTTTACTTGCTCTGGATGTTCATACATTTCTCCTTTTATGTTTTGAATATATCTCGTTTTTTCTGGGTGAGATGGGGCTTCCCTTAGGAAAAGTGGAACTGAGCAAGCTTAAAGCCACTTTTGTGGAGCTTGCATTTGTGTAGGTTGTACACTGGTTTGTTTCCCTTAGTCCTAACCATACACTGTTGTGGCTAACCTTTCCCTTCCATATAATGTTAAGTATGATGTGTAGATGATGCTAATGGAACTGAATGTGTTTCCTGCTGACGGTCCAAGTCTCATAGCACATAAAAGCCTAGACTAATTGACAACCTCAGACTGTAGTGATAAACATCACTCTTCTATTTTTAACCTTTATTATAGTCTTTCGAAGGATAACATTACAGGATTACATGAGGAGTTGTGTATGATGAGCCTTACAGAAGTCTGGAGAGGTAAAAGCTTGATCTGCTGATTGGGGTAGTGACTTTTCCACTTCATTGAGGAATTAGGTGTAATAACAGCTTTCTTCTTTTCTCCTGAGTACAGCTGTTAGCAGCTAACTTCTTCTAAACATCTCTCTAGGCACCTTTGAATGCCTTGCTTCATTAGGGCTCCTTTAATCATTTCATGGTCTTAGAGAGTATGGAAAGAAAATACAACACATTAGCTGAAGTTGAGGATTTGCCCATAAGGTGATTGCTTCTTAACACAAAGACTTTCGATTTACATACTCGAAGGACTGAAAATAAGAAGCCCCCATACTAATGGCTTCTGAAAAAAAAAAAGGTCACCACTAGCTGAATGAATTTCCTAAAGTCAGATGAAAATATGATGAGCATATCACCAAAGTGAGATTTCTGCCTAAATATTTTCCCTAAATATAACTTAAAAACACTTTGTCTTTCAAGAAAGCTATTAAATCAAAATAGAACAGTTCCCTTGAAAACAATTATTTGTATGTCATAGTCTTTCTTTGATTCCACTTTTTGCTAAGGTGGAACATATTGTGTAATCTTTCTTGTTTCCAACATGACACAAAAATGCATACTGCATTTGTTATTTCTATTTTGCCTCCAGACTTTAATTACTTTTATTCTAAGCAACAAATATGCTACAATTTAAATTTATAATGTGTCACAAACCCAACTTTCTTCTAATAGTTTGTGGATATGTGTGAATAAGCAGTTGGAAAAGCAAGAAAGAATGAAGATGAGGAGAGGCAGATAGAACAGAGCCTTTCGGTGAAGATAAGGGAGAAAAGTCTAATGTTTGTGAGAGAAACCAAATCTTTGTAATTTCACTGGTAAAATCAATAAAAAACCCAGTGCTCAACAAATGATATTTAAGCACAAATGCCAGTGTCAGATGTGTAGACATTGGCTTTAGTCACCTTTAATATCACTGTTTGATTTGTTACTAATCCTTCTTTGCCTCCTACTACTGTTTGCTATTCATTATGAAGTCACACAGTGTCAAGAGAAATATCAAGCATTGTGAATCAGAGGAAAATAAAAGTGTCAAAGAAGCTCAGTTTGTCCCTTCCTAAGCTTCTTCCCATGCACCATTTCTCCTCAAACAATGAATGAATCAATCAATCATATTTATCGAGTGCTTACTGGGTGCAGAACACTATGCTAAATGCTTGGGAGAGTACATTATAACTGAGTTGGTAGACACATTCCCTATCCGCAAGCAGTTTATAATCTAGACGGGGAGACAGACATTGATATAAATAAATTAAGTTACAGATAGATGCATAATAATCACAATAATAATGGTATTTGTTAAGTGCTTACTTTGTGCCAGGCACTGCAATGGAAGTGCTGGGTTGGATACAAGAAAATCAATTTGGACACAGTCCCTGTCCCACATGGAGCTCCCAGTCTCAATCCCCATTTTACAGATGAGGTAACTGAGACACAGAGAAGTGAAGTGACTTGCCAACAGTCACACAGCAGACAAATGGCAGAGCTGGGATTAGAACCCATGACCTTCTGTCTCCCAGGCCCATGTTCTATCCATTACACTATGCTGCTACTCACTGTGCCATAACCTGCTTCTCGTGGTTGTCATTCTTCTCATTAGTCCTGGGAAGTTAATGAGGGGTAAATAAAGAGTAAAAATCCTAGCTCAAGGATGCCACAGAATGGATTGGGAGAAGAGGAAATTCAGCCGTAGTTCCAGAAGACTTCTTGAAAGAGATGTGTTTTCAGTAGACTTAGAAGGTGGGGAGAGTGAACAGTTGTTGGAGATGAAGAGGCAGGGAGTTCCAGGCCAGAGGCAGGATGTGGGTGAGCAGTCAGTGGCAAAATAGACAAGAGAGAGGCAGAGTGAGTAGGATGGCATTAGAGTGAAGTGGTTGGGCTGGGTTACACTTTGAAAATCATGGAGATAACAGGAGGGGCCAAGGTGACTGAGTGCCTTAAAGGTAATGGTAAGGAATTTCTGTTTGATCAAGAAATGGATGGGCTGAAGGCCCTGGAGGAGTAGGAAAACATGGACTGAATGGATCTGTAGAAAAATGAGCCAGGCAGCAGAGTGGCATATGGACTGGTATAGAGAGAGAGAAGATGCAGGGAAGCTGATTCAGTAATAAAGTCAGGATAAGTGCTTACATTAATGTGGGAGCAGTTTGGAGAGGAAAGGGTGGATTTTAGTGAGGTTGCGAGGCTCAACCAACAAGATTTGGTGACAGATTAAATATGTGGTTGAATGAGAGAGATTAGTCAAGTATAATGCTGAATTTATGGGCTTGTGAGATAGAATAGTAATGCTATTTATAGTGAAGGGAAAGTCGGTGATGGCAGAGTGTGGATGGGAATATGAGGAGCTCTGTTTTGAACATGTTAAATTTGAGGTGTCAGTGAGACATTCAAGTAGAGATGTGCTGAAGGCAGGGTAACTGCAGAGAAGGAAAGAGTTCAGGACTGGAGATGTAAAACCCCACTTTACCCCTACTTGCCTTGTGTGATTTTTGGACAAGTCATTTAACTTGGGTTTTGCAACAGTTAAAGCTAGAACGTACAACACTTCTTTGAAATTATAGCTATCCCCATGGAGTATTTGGAGGTGTTCAAAGGTATAGGAGAGTTTAGGGGAATGAGCATGAACTCAGAAGCAATGAAATTGGATATGGCTAATTACAAGGTTTCCCCTGTGCACCTCTCAATAGCGTAAACATTACACTCCTTCCTTCTTACTTCATGTTCTCTTCAATCTGTGGCATCAAGAGACCTTGTATCTTGTTTCTGCTCTACTCTCTGAAATGTTTTGCATAATCCTTTGCATTTAGGAAGTATCCAATAAATACTGTTGACTGTCTTATTCACTGCCAGTCCCTTCTTATTTTTATACATCTGTCTATATAACCTGTTTCCTCCTTGCCCTCCCACATTAAAGCCTCATTCTGACCTGGTCCTGGGTATCTCACCCCAAAACCTAGGAAATCAGTCAGGCCTAGTGGCAAGAGCACAGGTCAGGGGGTCTGAGTGGTTCTGCCACTTGTCTGCTGTGTAACGCTGCAGAAGCAGCGTGGCTCAGTGGAAAGATCATGGGCTTCGGAGTCAGAGGTCATGGGTTCCGACTCCCAGCTCTGCCACTTGTAAGCTGCGTGACTGTGGGCAAGTCACTTCACTTCTCTGTGCCTCAGTTACATCATCTGTAAAATGGGGATTAACTGTGAGCCTCACGTGGGACAACCTGATTACCCTGTATCTACCCCAGTGCTTAGAACGGTGCTCTGCACATAGTAGGCGCTTAACAAATACCAACATTATTATTATTAACTTTGGTCGTCACTTCATTTCTCTGTGCCTCAGTTTCCTCAACGGTAAAATGGAGTTTCAATACTTAGAATGTGAGCTTCATTTGGAACAGGGACTGTGTTTGACCTGATTAACTTTATCCCAGTGCTTACAACAGTGTTAGACAGTAAATTAATCAATTGTATTTACTGAGTGCTTACTGTGTACAGAGCACTGCAATAAGCACTTGGGAGAGTACAATATAACATAGTTGTTAGACAGTTTCCCTGGCCATAACAATCTTACAACCTAGAGTGGGAGACAGACATTGATATAAATAAACTAAATTATGGATGTATACAGAAGACCACAGTCAAGAGGGGAAGACAGGCATTAATATAGAGAAATAAATTATGTGTATGTAAATAAGTGCTGTGTGGCTGAAGGTTGGGTGAATATGGGGAACAAATCGGGGTGATGCAAAAGGTAATGGGGAAAAAGGAAATGAAGCTCATTGTGGGCAGGGAATGTGTCTGTTCATTCATTCATTGAGTTGTATTTATTGAGCACTTACTGTGTGCAAAGCTTTGTACCATGTGCTTGGGAGAGTACAATATAACAACAAGCACTTACATTCCTGCCCACAATGAGCTCACAGTCTAGAGACTGTTATATTGTACTCTCCCAAGTATGTAGTACAGTGCCCTGAACACAGTAAGGACTCAATAAATATGATTGAGAAGAGAAGAAGGAAGGCTTCTTGAAGGATAGGTGCCATCAATAAGGCTTTGAAGGTGGGGAGAGTAATTGTCTGTTGGATCCGAAGAGGGAGGGTGTTCCAGACCAGAGATGGGACATGGGCAAGAGGTCTGCAGAGAGATAGATGAGATCAAGTTAAAGTGAGTAGGTTGGCATTAGAGGAGTGAAGTGTGAGGGCTAGATTACAGTACGAGAGCAGGAAAGTGAGGTAGGAGGGGACAAGGTGATTAAATGCTTTAAAGTTGATAATAAGGAATTTCTGTTAGATGATCAACCACTGGAGGTTCTTGAGAAATGGAAAAGTGTGAACTGGATGTTTTTGTAGAAGAATGATCCAGGCAGCAGAGTGAATTAAGGACTGGAGAGGGGTGATACAGGAGGCATGGAGGTCAGCAAGCAGGCTGATAGAGTAATTAAGGAGGGATAGGATCAGTATTGGATTAACATTGTAACAGTTTGGATTTAGAGGAATGGGCGTATTTTAGTAATGCTGTGAAGGTTTAACTGAGAGGATTTAGTGATTGAGTATGCAGGTTGTATAAGAGAGATGAGTGAAGGATAATGCCAAGGTTAAAGGCTTGTGAGACAGGAAAGATGGTGGTGCCGCCTACAATGACACAAAGTGCTAAAATTTATCCATTATTCATTCATTTATTCATTCAGTTGTATTTCTTGAATGCTTACTATGTGCAGAGCCCTCTACTAAGCACTTGGGAAATGGACACATTCCCTGCCCACTAAAAACAAACAAAAAAACCCCAAAAAACCCCCAAAACCACCTTTAATCAGTAGACACTCAGCAATTTATGAAACAATCTTATTATTTCTGAAATGAGTGGGGAAAAGGGAAAAGATTCATATCACTGGCTCAAGGATTTTTTTTTGTTTTTTTTTTTTTTGGTTCCTGTGAACCAATTACATAGATCTCAGATTCTAAATCAAGATATTAGGCACTAATTTCCAAGTGGAGCTGAATTTCCTCCCATATACATAGTAAAAAGTTCAAGAATTTAAACTTTGTGCTATGAATGATTCATTAGTATTTCTCTAGCCTCATAAGCAACTATAAAAAATTTACCAGACTACAAACTTTGGTTGGAGTAACACTGACCCCTTGGCATTTCATCCCTTCCCACCTCCTGTCTCCAGCCAATACAGAATTATTAAAATATCTCAAGTTGATTTTTTTTTTTGTTTAGCCTGAACAAATGAACTGTACTGAACTATGTAACTCCCTTGAGGGTAGGTCTGCACTAGATAAAAACAAAAATATTTCTCAATTTTCAGGTGCCTACATAATCACTAAGTAAACAGCAATTCAAGTACCTTTCTACTTTTTAGTTGTTCCTTGGAAGGTATTTACATATTCTAAAAGAAAATCAAGATTATTGGTTATTATGACTAAAGTACAGGCCAATGAAGGTTTCTTGACACTGATCACTGTTTTTTCACAAGATACTATCTATATCTGAGCACAGTCAATGCTGTGGAAGTAATGTTAATTTGATTAATGAATTACCCACCAGTGCTTCGAAATGAGAACTTGAAATGTTTTCCTTGTGGTTCAGCATTTTATTTTTCAGGGAAGAAATGTTTCTAAAATTATTTGGCTTTCAAAGCTTAATTTTGTCCGGCCTTCTGAAATGTTACTGTGATATTCTTAAGCAACATTTTTAGATATTTAAAACTGTGTTCAAGAAAGGTTAGGTTCATTTTTGTGGATTTCACTGGACCCCTTCACTTCACTGAGACTACACTCTCGAAAGTCACCCAAGAGTTCCTTACAGCTGAGTCTCTTGAGCTTCCTTATTTTAATTCTTTTTGACTCCATTGCATTTCCCACTTGATTACTACCTTCAACTTGAAATACTGTCAGGCCTCAGTATTACTGATATAGTATTCATTTGGTTTTCCTGTCTTCCCTGAGCAATACTTCTCTGGTTAGCCTGCTCCTTGTCCACCTTGTCCCGTAGTTTTGGGCAATTTGCATGACTTTTTCTGAGTCCTCTCCTTTTTTCACTCTATACTCACCTCAGCTGTTCATCCATTCACTTGAACTATTACCTCTATGCAGATGTCTCACTAATGTGCTTCATGTCACCAACCTCTCTTCTAACCTCCAATCCCATATCTCCTCATCTCCATGACACCTCCACCTGGTTATCCCACTAGCACCTCAAACTTAAATCCATCTTTCCTCTTCAGTCTACTCTAACTCCCAACTTTCCTATCTTTGCTGATGACTTCACTCTCCGACTTGGTCCCAAAATCCTGCAATCTTAGTGACATGGAAGCAGGTACTGAGCAACGTGGCTTAGTGGAAAAACAGAAGGTTGAGAGTCAGAGAATGTGGGTTCTAATCCTGCATCCACCACTTGTCAGCTGCATGACCTTGGGCAAGTCACTTAACTTCTCTGTGCCTTGGTAATGTCATCTGTAAAATGTAATACTGTGAGCCCCACGAGAGACAACCTGATTACCTTGTGCCTATCCCAGCACTTAGAACAGTGCTTGGCACATACTAAACACTTAACAAATAATGTAATTATTATTTATTATTATCCTCAACTCTTCACTATCCATCAGTTTTCATGTTCAAGCTATTTCTAAATCTTATAAGTTTTTCCCACACAACAGTCTAACACATCTGTTCATTCCTCTCCATCCAAGCTACTGTCACACTGGTCCAAGATTCCGTCCTGTTGTGGCAAGACTATGGTACCACTTTTCTTGCCTCCAGCCTTCCAACCTCTGGTATATACTGTTTGCAAGGAGCATATTCTTGAAACCTCTCTCTTCTCGCATTTCCCTTCTCACATCTCCCTCTCACTAAAATCATCAGTAGATTCCTATTTTCCTCCAACTTCACTATTGGATTCCAGGTTGTCTACCAACTTTCCCCATTCAATATAACCAATCTATTTCACATGCTATTCTTCAGTTCATTCTCTTCCTTGTCCTGAAGGCAAACGTTTAGTGATACCTCACTCAGCCCATCTGTCACCATCCCCTCGCTCATGCTGTTTATCACCCTGGAACTCCTCTCTGCTGCTGCTGGCATGAAATAAATATCTTCACCATTGAGTCATAAGTGGAGTGCACAGTGGGATCCAAGGAAACCATTATTAGAATGAATGGTGTGAGTAATGTGGCAGGCAAAAAGTAAGGAGCCATAAGAGAATGAGTGGTTGAATACTGCTGATAGAGAGGGAGAAAGCCCGAGGGCAAGTACTTTTAGAAAGTGAAACTTCCATTGGTTTCTCATTTTCTTCCACATCAAGGAAAACGAGTCACAGTCAGCTGCAACACTGTCTGCCAACTCTTCCCATTTTACCTATCTTCTCTCTTCACATCCTATCCTTCAGCTCACTCTCGTGATTCTGCTGAAGTAAACCTTATTCTACCTCAATCTCAACTCTTCCATCTTCCTTCCCTTATTCATGCTGTTCCCATGATCCTAACTAAGCTCCCTCTATTGCACCAAGTCTGTCAGCCATGGTTTTCCCCTTGTTCCATCTCCTCCAACAAGCTTTTCCTGATTAATTTCCAATACACCATAGCCCTTCGGTATGTATGTTTATTTAATTGAACATTTGGTTATTTACCCTGGTTATCCTTTTTCAAATGTAAACTCCACTTACAGGGAACATGTCTTTTCTTTCTGTTGTAGATTCCCAGTCGGTTCTCAGTAAATACTATTAGGACTGCTTCTTTTGCTACTACAGATATGTGTCCTGCTCCTATTATCTTTGAAATATTGATTTAGAAGGCTGAGTGGATGGTTGTGCTTGTTACTTGACTGAACGTGAGATGCTTCATGTCGAAACTTCAGCTTTGCTATCAATGGGAAGCAGCATGGCATAGGGGGAGTCAGAAGCATGGGCCTGGGAGTCAGAAGATCATGAGTTCTAAACTTCGCTCCATCACTTGTCTGCTGTGTGACCTTGGGCAAGTCACTTCACTTCTCTGTGCCTCATTTGCTTTATCTTTAAATGGGGATTGAGACTGTGAGCCCCATGTGGGACAGGGACTGTGTCTAACCTGATCTGTTGTATCTACCCCAATACAGTTCATACTGTACAGTTCATTCATTCAATTATATTTATTGAGTGCTTACTGTGTGTAGAGCATTGTACTGAGTGCTTGGAAATTACAGTTCAGCAATAAAGAGAGACAGTCCCTGCCCACAATGGGCTTACCATCTAGAAGAGGGGAGATAGACATCAAAATAAGTAAACAGGCCTGGAACATGGAAAGCATTTAACAATTATTATTATTATTAATTGCATTGTGAATGGGATAATTACGTGGTTTTCTGAGCTGGGTTTTGTTCCACAAGGACTAAAGCACTAGCATTATGATTTAAGAAATATTTGACAATGAATATTTTTGATTCTTCTGTCAGATAATGTGTGTATTCTTTTACCAATTGTCCGCTTATTTTTGTTGGAATCATCTACACTCTCGGTAAAGTAAAATAACAGTATTCTATCTTTATTGGTACTGTTTATAGTAAATTGGAATTATGTTGACAAGAACAGCTCTTCAACTAAAAGCTTTAAATGGTATGAGTGCTTATTTAATTAAGGAGACATATTTTCTTGACAAATTGCAAGTGATGATGATTACCGGTGTGATTAATTTGATTAAACTAATTTTACAATTATGTTTATAGGGACTTTGTGAAAAGTAAATGATTATCTCT
This sequence comes from Ornithorhynchus anatinus, assembly GCF_004115215.2. Classification (NCBI taxonomy): domain Eukaryota; kingdom Metazoa; phylum Chordata; class Mammalia; order Monotremata; family Ornithorhynchidae; genus Ornithorhynchus; species Ornithorhynchus anatinus. The sequence goes on from NC_041730.1 coordinate 106,413,452, forward strand.
ATGAAAAATCCAAAGAATTTGAAAATCAGCTCTTAGTCTGAATGTTATATGATAAAATGTTGTTATTTTGATAATATTCATTCCTTTTTTAGGTAGCTGTTCAGGTTTCACTTTTTTTAAGATACAATTTCTGAGCTTTCAAAGACACTGTGTTTGCCTGTCTTTGAACTATTAATAATCAAATGCATCAAATGTATCAAATATATCAAATAATCACATATATTTAAATGTCTTTTTTAGAGGAGTGGTTCTTCATTTTACCCTTCATACTCTGTCCCTCAGCATACAAGAGCAAAGAATGACACTTGACCCAGTAATGACAGCACTAGGTATCAATACTTTTTTTATCTTTAGTGGCTATTGGTCAATCTCAGTAGTTATAATTTTTATTTAATTTCTTTCTGGGTTTTATTTGCATTGACGATAGAGAAAGATATATTTCTGAATATTCCTCTTATCTGAATCTCATAGAACTAGAAAAGCAACATGACTTGGAAAGAGCACATGCTGGATGTGGCACTCACCTAGTGTACGACCTTGGCCAAATCACTTCACATTCCTGCTCTGCCACTTGTCAGCTGTGTGACTGTGGGCAAGTCACTTAACTTCTCTGTGCCTCAGTTCTCTCATCTGTAAAATGGGGATGAAGACTGTGAGCCCCACGTAGGGCAACCTGATTACCCTGTATCTACCCCAGTGCTTGGAACAGTGCTCTGCACATAGTAAGCACTTAACAAATACCAACATTATTATTATTATTATCTCTGTGGCACAGTTTTCTCACCTGCAAAAAGGGAGTAGATAATTCTCCCTCTTACTTAGCCCATGACCCCAGTGTGGAAAAGGACTTTCAATCAGATTTTCAATCATATTTATCCTGTATCTAGCCCATTGCTTAGTACAGTGCTGGAGAGTAAGCATTTAACAAATACCAAAATAATAATAATAATTATTGTTATCCTCACTTCCTGAAAATGTCTTCCAAATGACTGTATTTTCATTAAACTTTCAAAGTGTTTAAAATGTTTTTGAAATTAAATTGAAAGCCTTGTCCTCTGATGTTATATTCAAAAACTAAGGAAGGAACCTGTCAGTTAATAATGCCAGTTATTGAAGAGTAAGTTCAACAGCAGGTCAAGGCTGGAGATGTAGAGTTGGGAATCATCCACAAAGTGGTGAAACTAGGGAGAGTCTGTCAGATATGTAGGGGAAGGGAGTCCCAGGAAGGAGAGTGGATGTGAGCAAGAGGTTTGATGGTAAGCGTGGTGAGAGTGAGGGACAGTAAGTAAATTGGTATTAGAGAAGTTAGAGTTAGAGAATCCTGGACTGGAGTTTGCAGTGGGAAACTGGACAGACGGCCACACACACACACACACGACACACACACATCCTTGCGATTTTGCAGTGTTCATATCCAAAAGAAAATCACGTTTCAAACTTGAAATGACAGATTTCTGATTTTCTGCTCCCTGGAATGTATTCTCCAGGCTGACTCAATCATTATCATTGTTATTATAATTATTAATAGTAACAATAATAGTAATGGTAGTTCCCCTCTCAGTATCACACCTGGAGAGTTCCCAGTACTCTACCAGTCTCAAGTATGAGAGGGAGAGTCAAGAAGAGGCATATCCATTCCTTTCCTAGCTTGGGCAGTGGCTTACTAGTGGACGGCAATCAGCTACAAGTCAAAACTTACCTGTGCTGGGCAGCAGAGGCATGGGAGAGAGTTGAGGGCAGAGACTCGCGGAAGGATGCTACTGCGTGGAAGGAGGCAGTAGCAAACCACTTCCATATTTTTAGCAAGAAAACTCTCCGAATATGCTAACGGAACAATTGCACATGAAGGTGGGATGTTCTGGGAGAGATATGTCCATGGTGTTGCTTTAAGTCGGATAGAACTCGCAGCATAAGACAAGTAGTATTATTACTAGGTTATTTCCAAGCATGGCAACAGGAGGGGAAAAAAAAGGGCTACTTTTAACTTTACTTGAACATGTTCACTTTTTGCATGTATTTATGTGAGTCTAAAAATCTCATTTAATCATGTCTCTATTATACGTTCCATTTATGGACCAAGTCATTATTAACTTCATGTTGGCCATTGGACATGCATCCAATCTTGCTTTCCCTCATCTCATTTAAACTTTGTCTGCTTCTCTAGCCAATGTTTTAAACACAGAGTTCTTTCATGATTTAAGATATTTGGTCACTTCATAGATATATTCAGAATTTGTTATGGAGCTTCGATTTGCCCTGTGCTTTATCTTTATTTGATCCCTTTCTTCTGCATACAGGTAGTGCCCATCAGTAGCCTTAGGCGTTCTGTTGTTGCACATCAACTGCCTTCTCAAGTAAGGTCAGGTCTCTTGTCATAGAAATATTATTACACTTGCTACGTATATTCTTCTGGGTGCCTTAAGCGCCAAAAATAATACACAGGCATATACTATGGTTAAGAAGTGAGCAATAAAGAAAATTCTCTTCTCCCATTCTCTGTAATTGGAGAAAGGATTGTCTACGTATTTGAAACACATCTAAAAAAATACTTTCTACAGCTTCAGAGAATAGGGAATTAGTACTTTATTTAATTGCCTAGTTCTTGTTACATTCATCATCAATGGTATTGAGTACTTACTGTGTGCAGAGCACTATACTAAGTGTTTGGGAGAATACCTATCTAACACATATACATGGTCCATATAGGTATTAATAATATGTGTTTTAAGAAATTTAAATATCATCCATTATGACAGTAATGAATAATTTTACTTTTTCTACATGCTGGGGTAGATATAAAATAATCAGGTTGGATGCAGTTTCCATCCCACACATGGGGTTTACAGTCTAAATTGGAGATTTAATCTCCATTTTACAGATGAGGTAACTGAGGCCCAGATAAATTAAATCTCCTGCCTTAGGTCATACAGCAGACAAGTGGTAGAGCAGGAATTAGAACCAGATCTTCTCATTCCCAGACCCGTGTTTGTTCCACTAGGCCTTGCTGGTTTTTAAAGTGAGGAGAACTGAAAAAACAGAGGATACTTCCCAACTAACAACTGAGTCTGTTGCTGAAGATAGACCAGAATGGCTCAAGAAAGGCGTGGATTTTTTCAAGGAAAAACTTTGTAAAAAGAATGAGAGGCAAGGAAGCCAAAGAGAAAACAACACTGCAAACATTAAGCATATGAAAAGTGCAGCATTTTTGGTATGCACCCTGTGTACCACATTGATTTTATAGATATACATCCATTCAAGGGTGAATTTCACCGTAAGTGTTGTCTTCTTTAAATTCAAAGGACAACTATGTATTTCATCACATCATTGAATTCCAAAAATATTTATCATCACTGTCATCATAATTATTACTGTCAAAACCATATTATGTGACAAGCAACATATTAAATACTGAACACTGCACTAGTAACACATTTTAAATTTGTCTAGTTGATTTTTTCTTTCTGTTCTCAGCACCTTCAGATGGTTTATGTAACGTGGCCGATGTTAACAGTGGCATGGTTTCCCCTAATAGTATTCCGAATATGTCCTTTTGATATTTCTTGTTGGGAAGAAGATATATAATTAAGCCACCTGTGATAAATAGCTGTCATCAGAAGCAGCTGAACCTTCCCTGTAGTACAGCCCAGGTGGGAGAAGCATGCTGTTGGGTTATTGTTTAAGCAGTCCACAGTTGGTAGTGTAGATACTCTTCAAGTGAGCCATTCTGTCAATCAGTGATGTTTACTGAGTGCTTATTCTGTCCAGAGCACTGAACTAAGCAATTGGGAAAATCCAATAGTGTTAAAAGCTTAAGCTCCTGCCCATACGAAGTTTAAAGATTAGTTGGGAGACAGATATAAAATCAGTTTCCGTTAGGGAAAATAGTAGAATATAAGGATACAATTTAACTGGTTCTATCTTCTTCAGCATCCACTAGTTCTTTTTGGATTTCTCATAAAGCTTTTAATGAAACTGGTCTGAATACTTATAAAGAGTGAGAATTCACTGTCTCTCCCCTCCCTTCTTGACCCAAAACAATCTGGTTTCTTCTTCTTTCACTCCACTGAAACCATATTCCCTTCTCTACCAACTGCAGGTGTCCCCCAAAATGCTTCTAACTTTCTACTCACCTGTTCAGGGACCTTATGTACTCCAAAGCTCATATACGTGCTTTGGTTATGACATCCATGTGGATGATTCCCAATTCCCACATGTATCTCACTAGCCCCATATCTGCCTGGTTGTTATCTGGAAATGAGTGAGCCCCTTGTGGGCAGGGAATGTGTCTGAGCACTTAGAACAGCTTAGAACAGTGGTTGGCACATAGTACATACCTAACAAATACCATCACTTTCAGCGTGGCTCAGTGGAAAGAGCCCAGGCTTGGGAGTCAGAGGTCATGGGTTCAAATCCCCGCTCTGCCACTTGTCAGCTGTGTGACTGTGGGCAAGTCACTTAACTTCTCTGTGCCTCAGTTACCTCATCTGAAAAATGGGAATGAAGACTGTGAGCCTCATGAGGGACAACTTGATTACCCTGTATCTCCCCCAGCGCTTAGAACAGTGCTCGGCACACAGTAAGCGCTTAACAAATACCAACATTATTACTCTCCCAAGCACTTAGTTCATCACTTTGTACACAGCAAGTCCTCAATAAATGCAATACGATAAAAAAGGGGTTGGAAGATCTTATTGTAAAAATTCTCTTTTTATCCTATCCATACTTTTACCTTTAACATTTAGGGATTTTTTTTAGATCAAATTGCTTTTGATGCAAGAAATGTAGCAGCTTGAAGGAATTACAACTTGTGTCTGATTTTAAGTTCTCCATTGCACACCAACCATAAGCCAAATCTTTTTTTTTTTTTACTGATGCCCTTCACTTGAAATGAAACCCAAACCAAGGTGGTTATACAAAATGGAAACCAGGGATTTCTAAGTAATATGAATTGCTGCAAACAATCATTTATGCCATTGCATTAATTTTATAACACAGTGTTCTCTCAATCATAACCTGCTAAATTGTTTCTCTTTTTTCTTCGTGGTATTGGAGTTGATCAGTAAATACTCAGTTGAGAGTTCACATTTTCTCCTGAGTTGTGTTTCTATCACCAACCATGATGACCTATATATAGCATTCTTTTTTCACTGCATTTCAAGAACATTAATAAGAAAACCATTCTGCAAGCATCTACATGTTTCTGATTTTTGAAACCAGTGAACAACTTTAAATAAAAGTTCTTATTGAAATCAAGGTGCTCTTTGATATTCCTTTATAACGCTATTTTTCACCTGCTATCATATGAAATAAAAATAATAATTATGGTATTTGTTAAGCACTAACTATGTGCCAGGCACTGTACTAAGCCCTGGGGTGGATACAAGCAAATTGGATTGGGCACACGTAGGGTTCACAGTCTTAATCCCCATTTTACAGATGAGGTCACTAAGGCACAGAGAAATCTAGTGACTTGCCCAAGATCACACAGGATACAAGTGGCAGATCCGGAATTAAAGACCATGACCTTCTGACTCCCAGGCCCGTGCTCTACCCTGCTTCTCCTATTGAACCTTCAATTTAGCATTTCTAAGTCATGTTCAACAAAGTTACTTTCCATGTTCAACAAGGAACTGGTCCCTTCTCAATCCATTTCCCCTTATTTCCTCATGTACGGCTCTGTACCTAATCCTACTGAAGCATTATTTAGGAAACAAAAACCATTAGAAATGACCATACTCCGACCTTGAGCTTCTCTGTTTTACTGTTATCAGTGTATGCCCACACTCTAATTTGACTTCTAATCTGTACCCTTCATTATCCAAAATTTATTGGATAAACCATCTTCTAGCTGCCATTTATTGTCAATAGCAAAAGTGTGTGTGTGCGAAAAAGTTTCTTTTTGTATTTGAAGATATAACTACTGAAAGTGGGATTTTCTATCAATGTATGTGAATGTGATTGATAAACCACATTGTGTGCATGGAACAATTACCCCTTGCTTTGTTGCTCTGACCCAGAGCATTACATGATTTCCATTTCCCTATTTTGGTGTCCTGGTCTGTTGCAATCTTGTTCTTAAACAGTTACTCACTTTCTAAATCTTGCATGCCAGAATGACTGGTGCCTTTTGCTTTGGTTTTCCAACTCTTCTTTTTTTGTTTTTTTATTAATAGCCTTTAAGCACTTACTATGTGTCAAGCACTGTTCTAAGCTTTAAGTTTCCACATGGGCCCAGTCTAAGAAGAAGGGAGAATGGGTATTGAATGCCCATTTTGAAGTTGAGGTGACAGAGGCACAGAGAAGTTGTGACTTGCCCAAGGTAACACAGCATGCAAGTGGTGGAGCTGGGATTAAAACACAAACCCTCTGGTTCCCAGTACTGTGCTTTATCTATTAGGTCATGCTGCTTCCCTTCACTACTATGTCACTGTGGTATATGGTGTTTTCAGAAGCTATACTATTCTTGAAGTTTCTAGACACTATGTCTTTAAAGGACATCTGTTGGTTTTTTAAAAAAAAATTCCTCTTTTTCATTCATTCATTCATTCAATAGTATTTATTGAGCGCTTACTATGTTCAGAGCACTGTACTAAGTGCTTGGAATGTACACATCGGCAACAAATAGACAGTCCCTGCCCATTGATGGGCTTACAGTCTAATCGGGGGAAACAGACAGACAAAAACAATAGCAATAAATAGAATCAAGGGGATGTACATCTCATTGAAACAATAACAATAAATAGAATCAAGGGGATGTGCATCTCATTAACAAAATAAATAGGGTAATAAAAAATATGTACAAATGAGCGGACGAGCACAGTGCTGAGAGGAGGGGAAGGGAGAGGGGGAGGAGCAGAGGGAAAGGGGGGAAAGAGGGGCTTAGCTGAGGGGAGGTGAAAGGGGGTCAGAGAGGGAGCAGAGGGAAAAGAGGAAGCTCAGTCTGGGAAGGCCTTTTGGAGGAGGTGAGCTCTCAGGGCTTTGAAGAGGAGAAGAGAGTTAGTTTGGCAGAGGTGAGGAGAGAGGGCATTCCAGGACAGTGGGAAGACGTGGCCCAGGGGTCGACGGCGGGATAGGTGAGAACGGGTGACAGTGAGGAGGTGGGCAGCAGAGGAGCAGAGCCTATGGGGTGGGCAGTGGAAAGAGAGAAGGGAGGAGAGGTAGGAGGGGGCAAGGTGATGGAGAGCCTGTAGCCTAGAGTGAGAAGTTTTTGTTTCGTGCGGATGTTGATAGGCAACCACGGGAGATTTTTGAGAAGGGGAGTGACATGCCCAGAGCGGTGCTGCAGGAAGATGAGCTGGGCAGCAAAGTGAAGAATAGACTGGAGCGGGGAGAGACAGGAGGAAGGGAGATCGGAGAGAACGCTGACAATATAATCCAGCCAGGATATTATGAGAGCCTGTACCAGTAAGATAGCCGTTTGGCTGGAGAGGAAAGGGCAGATCTTGGCAATATTATAAAGGTGAGACCGGCAGGTCTTGGTGACGGATTGGATATGTGGGGTGAATGAGAGAGCTGAGTCAAAGATGACACCGAGGTTGCGGGCCTGAGAGACGGGAAGGATGGTCGTACCATCCACAGTGATAAGGAAGACAGGAAGAGGACAGGGCTTGGGAGAGAAGATGAGGAGCTCAGTTTTGGTCATGTTGAGTTTTAGGTGGCGGGCAGACATCCAGGTAGAGATGTCCTGAAGGCAGGAGGAGATACGAGCCTGAAGGGAAGGGGAGAGGACAGGGGCAGAGATGTAGATTTGTGTGTCATCTGCATAGAGATGATAGTTGAAGCCGTGGAGAGTGAATGAGTTCACCAAGGGAGTGAGTGTAGATGGAGAACAGAAGAGGGCCAAAAACTGACCCTTGAGGAACCCCAACAGAGGATGGGAGGTGAAGGAGGAACCTTTGGCTTTTGTGGCCAGTCTAGAGCAGTTGTTGTATGTCTCCATGTCATCCATTCTCCTCATATAAACACCTGATGTATGAGTTTTGATTGAATTCTGGTGTTCCGACTGCATTTTGGGACCTCATAGCTTGTTATATGTTGCTGCTTCATATTCAGTATCGAGACATATGGTCTTCAATTGATCTTAGTCTCTTCCTTTTACTTCACTAAAATCATGTTCCTTCAGGTCTTCTCATTTCTGCTCAATTCCCATTTGAAAGTTTTCCTAAATCAGGTCCCTTCAATCAATAATATTTATTGAACACTTACTAAATGCAGAACACTGTACTAAGCACTTGGAGAATACAACAAAATAGAGTTTTTTGATACATTCCCTAACCTAATCTTATTTACATTATTGCTAATGGCTTTTCAGACTTCTTCCCTATATAAGCTTTCACATAATTGTGAATTAGTAGGGAGAGTGTAATTCTGAGAAACCTATTCCTATTCGGATGTTTGTAAATTACTCCTGCTAGGTAGGAATCCACAACGAAGAAATCGGTCAAGGCTGTTCTTGTAGTAGGGATAGCAGAAATACTCATTCTTAATAGCTATGAAGGGAAGCAGTCTATGTTTGAATTCTTTCAGATGAAGATAGTGGAGCCACAGTTTGGGAAATTTTGAGGGACACACAATAGTTCCTCTTTCATTATTTAATTGGAATTTATTGTTCAAGAAGAAATACACAGTTTGCTCATCTCGGGACCTGAAAAAATATTTTAAAAAGTGTTCTGACAAATATCCTAGCCAGAGGAAAATCCCTCACAGGTAGAAGCTTCAGGTCATGAATGGTGTATTTTCCGTCTAGTACCTACTGTTTAAGTGAGCATTTATTAAATGTCAACTGACTGTGACTGTGCCAGTGAAGTAGCTACCTAAAAGTCACCTCTAAAAGCTGCAGCAACATTTTAGCTGCCCATCTATGCTCACCTGATGAGCCAGATGGTAATGCATTTTAGAGCTAGCAAAGGTCTGATTCAACTCCTTGACTGCTCATTCACCTTCCTGGTGAAACTTACTTTAGCTCTACAGCTAGGCAGAGCGAGGTCACAGGCAGTGGTAAAGTAATGGCACTGCTATCACTTGGCTCCCACGCAATACATGGCACTAGTCAGGATTCCTCCCGAAATGACTTCTTGTTCAGTTGTTACTGTTCTGTTCAGTGTTGTAGTGTCTACATTTGTAAGGGAGGATGACTTTGATAGGGTGAAGTCCTGTCATTTTGACAGTTTGACTTCAAATGAATCATCTCCAGTAGACCATTTTTGCACCATACATGATGTCTAAAGTAGCAGTGGGATTCATGAATTATATGACTTCCTGAAGTTTTGATTTGTATTTTATTATTCTTTACTTGTCTTGAATCACATTACTGGCAAGTAGCCGAAAAGATGAGATAAATATTTTCTAATAGCTAGAAAATCTTTGAAAGCTAATGAAATGACAGCTGTAGATAGCCTCAGAACATCGATCAGGCTATCAGTGGTATTTATTTAGCTCTTACTCTGTGCAGAGCACTGTACTGCTTTGCAGCATGAAAATAGAATTGGTTAGAATTAGTCTAGGGAGACTAAATTCAATTCCTCTTGAACTTCAGATTTCTTCCTAATTTAAATAGAAATTCTCCCTTCATCACTCCTCTGGCTCTAGGGAATCTCACTGTGTAGCATAATTTTGGAGGGTCAATTTGACAAAGGATCTAGTCTCTGGGATGACTGGTAAATTCCAAAGTGGATGGAGCATCTAATTGCCCTCCAATACTCTTTCTCAACAGAAATGTCTATGTGACTGGTTTAAAACATCATCTTGCCTTACATTTAACTGAAAGCCCTTGTCCTGCTTTTATTTTTGAGTAAAGCCTAAGAGCTCATAGGTTTCTTTCTAACAATATATTAAATGTCTGAGGCATGAGGAGTGGAATAGTGTAATGAATGTCTTTGGTCCAAATTGATTTTGCTGTCTGGATAGAATTCCTCAGCAACAGTAAGCCACTGACCTTTTGACCTCTGTAAAAAAGTGAGGTCCTTTTGTGGCCACTCAGTGTTCTCAAACTAACCATGTCCTTTAGGGGCTAGAAAAGTGCACCTTGGAAACATCATTTGTACCCAGGCTGTAGGCACTCCTGGGCATCCTTGATTCTGAGCAGAGCATTGTGTATCGTTAAAGAATACTAAAGAAATATATAGGAATAAATAGTATGCACATTCAAAATATGTATATTTACTTGTATATGTTATATTTTAAGTTTATAGGGAATAGATACTAATGTAAGCTAATAGGACTTCTCTCTTTCTGCTTCACATTTATTTCTAGATCTTATCAACACTCTCTCATATCCACATTCTACCAATTAAAATTACTACAGATTATCTAGACTTTCAAAATGAAGGGTTGTATAAATCTCCTACAACAGTTTACAAAAATATATTCTGGCAGCCTGTGCCCTATTCTATTCTGTGCACTGTGCTATCAAGAGCAGGGAGGCAGTTTTGAGTAAGCTTCCTAAACAACAAGAGGCAGAGTCAAAATAAAAAATAGCCTTAGCCACTGCAAACATTAAACGTAATACAACAGGCTGTGTTCCCATTGTGAGTGGGACTGTGGGTCCAGGATTAGCCTTTTCAGCCATGTAGTCATAGATGAATTTCACTCCCAGTAGTGTTTCCTTGAAATTCCAAGGACAGCTACCCATATAGTATATAATATGTTCCATATAGGGTACATACAGTGTATATAGTATATAGTGCATGCATACATTATTTGCCCTGATGGGATTGTAAAAGATCAATTAGTTATAGAAATACACAACCTGGCATTTCCTGAAAACCTTCGAAATGATTTCCAACATTGTATATTTACTTATGACCATAATTCTCAGCTGCCGAGTGTGGATGAAAGAGGGAGATGCAAATCAATACTTTGATCTTGTCTATCTCACCACAGATCCCTTTCCCACACATCCCTCTAGTCTAGAACTAGACTAGACTAGTTCCCCATCAGACCACATCTCCCCATCTTCAAAGGCTTATTAAAATCACATCTCCTCCAAGAGGCATTACCAGACTAAGGCCTCATTTCCCCTACTACCACTTCCTTCTGCTATGCTTATGCACTTGGATCTTAACCCTTTAAGCACTTAATATTCACCGCACCTTCAGCCTCACACTATATATACACATCAATAATCTATTTTAATGTCTATCTCCCCATCTATCCTGTAAGCTCCTTGTAGGCAGGGGTTGTGTCTACCAAATATGTTTTATTGTCCTCTCCCAAGTGCTTAATACAATGCTCTGAACACGGTAAGCATGCAATAAATACTAATGGTTGATTGTTTAATAAATAAATAAAGGGCAAATCATAGACCACTGAATTTGCCGGCAACAGATAGGAGTGACACCCAGCTGACATGACATTCTATTGTTGCATTGGGAGTGGCGGGGGTGGCTGGGGGGAAGCAGTCAGGAGGCCAACCCCCACAAACCCCTTCCAAACCGGAGACAACATAAAGAAGGCCCGCTCCCTGAAAGGGCTGGAGCCTTCCAAGAGGCCCATGATCATTCCAGCCCTCCTCTTGCCTCCCAGGATTGAAGCAGTCTCAACATCCTGCTTGCTGACAGGCACGGAACAATCTAACATCCAGGCCATTTGACCCCATTTGACCTTCCTTAAAGTTTGGCCACTGAAATAGTAGTGGGGCATGAGAAGAATGGTAAAAGAGGAGTGTGGAAAGAGGCATGAAGGAGTGTGCCAAGAAGACTGTTATAAGCAGAGGAAATGAAGGGGTGGTGAGGAATGAGAAAGAATTAATTCATGAATACCTCTTAGTAGACATAGACCGGAAAATGATTGTAAGCTTGTTGGGGATAGGGAATGTGCCTACTAACTCCATTATATTGTACTCTCCCAAGCACTTAGTAGAGTACTCTGCACAAAGTAAGTACTCAAATACAATTGATTGAAATATCATTGAAAGAGATGTATTAGGAAGGAAAATCAGTCAATCCCTTTCTTTCTGTGCTATCCAGGCTCTTTCTAGCCCTTCCCTGGGGCTCAAAGTTAGGGTAAGGAAGGTATCTTACCTCCCCCTGTGGACTGTAAGGTGCTTGTGTATAGGCATCATCTACCAACTCCCAAGTGTTTAGTATATTGTTCTGCACAGAGAACCACTCAGTAAATACCACTAATTGATTGAGTTCCTCTCTAAGCAATGATCAGTGTAGAGAGGCTCAATATGGGGAAGTCATATTGGAAGATTACTGTCCTTACAGCTGTGTGGGAAAGAAGACATGCAGGTTTCAAAGTCTCCAGAATGTTAATGCAGTAAATAAAAACCTACTGGAATCCTTTTGATTAGACTTCTGAAAACTGAAACATCTGTTCTTCAGATGCATCCAAGCTATACCTTATTCTGCATGCATTGTCCTTTATGAGCGACAAGTGGTTATCACTTGTAATTGAAGACTATAGGCTCTCATGCATTATTTATAAAACAGTCAGTAAAGATTTCACTATTTACATGATAATTGATGTAAACAGTAAGAGTGTACTGTTATAAATAATTCCCAACTACCAATAAATGCCAATGAGTAAGATGCAGATGGTTTTATTATGCCCAATTCATGATTGGGTAATTTTTTTATATTTTTATTATCCAAAAGAGGGGCAGGAAAAAAACAAGCAGTAATAACTGTGAAATAATATTTAGACTTAGTATTTGTACTGTGGACAATAAAGACATGATTTCTAAGTTTTTTGAAATAATTGTAGAATATAAGTTAACTTTTTAAAAGCCCTTATTGAAAAGATTTTAGCTGATGTATTTCTATGAAGGCTCCAGATTTTGTGCATCATCTTTTCTCTCTCATTTTATGTGAGTGCTGATCACTTTGCATATTGCTAGTCATATATTTTTCACTGATTGTTTTGTTGTTCATTTTTTAGTTATTGGATAAAAACCAGAAGCTGGTCATAATGAAGAATGGTTAAAATAAAGCCTCATTATTTAATTATTTCATTTATTAGATTTTATTGCTCTTTGCAATTGGCCTTTTCCAATAATTACCGAGTCTCTAAAACAATCAGTCAATGCTATTTATTGAGTGCTTATGTGTGCAAAGCACTGTACTAAGCTCTTGGGAGAGTACATTAAAATAAAGTTGGTAGATGTATCCCCTACCCACAACAAGCTTACAGTCTAGAGAGCCATAACAAAGGATTTACAGAATTTAATTGCATTTTGTCATGAAATATAATAGCTGTTTTTGAATAACTGTTAGCCATTTTCATATTCTTTCTAGGTAACAACCTGGAGTAATGTAACAGTTAGAAAGTTGAACTTGTAAGTACAAAGGAAACTTTACAAATCAGATCGGTAACAACAAAAACAACTGTAACAAAAAAAAAATACACAGATGAATAATCTATAAACTATTATGAAAGCTCTCTTGCAGTAAATTATATATAGCTTTTTAAAAATAGTTTTTAACTTTCACTATTGTATATAGAGGATGCTTCTGATCCACAGAAAAAGTGCACTCTGTTAGCTTTCATCTCTCCTGGTGACTTTTCCCTAGGTCCTGTACTTTCTAAGGAGATTTTCCTCAAATTCTGTTTTCATGTTGTAGAATTTACCATAAAACCCTTGATCACTAAATGTAGGTTTGCACACTCTTTACCCTACTAAATAGGGAAAACAGTTGTGTCTTAGTTATATGTCCACTTGGCATGTCTATAATATCAGCTTCAGAAGGTCCCTGACTGTTGTGCCAAGTTGTAGACCTCCTGTAGGTACCCCAGCCCCCCCACCAAAAAAAAAAGAACACAACAAAACCTCACATTCAATTACTCCTTGACTGGGTAACCAACACTTGGATTAGTTGGAGCTCTTTTCTAACATCCTTCCTAATTTTGGAGTGTTCCATATGTTCCCTTTGCTTGAACCAAATTTACCACTTCTAATTACCTCTGGGTAAATCCGAATGATTAAAATGATTGGCTAACATGTTTTAGGATTAGGTTGTTTGTAGATTTGCTATTTTTGCTCTCTCTACCTCCATTATAGCCAATTATAAGATTTTGACTGAAATAATTTTATATTAAGGGAAAAGGAGAGGGATATTAATATGATTATCTAGAATAATGATCACAGTTAGTTGGTTAGAACACATGTTTTCTATACAAAATTTGAATACAATATGGTAGAAGAATTAGGGAACATTCTTCTCACATTGGGAGCCTGTTCAATTTGGATGGATTGGAGTAAGTAGATTGGGTAAAAGGAGAAATGGTTATGCACATTTGTAGGGCAGGACATCAAAGTATGATGTTGCTGAGGTTCCAAGGATGTGCTTCAGCTGTAACGGACTGTCCTTTCATTTTCTTTGCCTTTTGAAACTACACAGTATTTAATGTAGTACAGGAATAATGACTAGTGAGTACGAAAAGTATTCTGTTAGGGGTGGACCTACTATTAGTATAAGACATGATAATATCATTAATATGAGACACAGTTTTATTGTAGGACATGCCATCTATTAGGAATTTGAATTTAAAAAAATGTCAGTGATGGTGATATCTAGACAGTAATCTCCTCATGGGTAGGCATCCTGTCTACCAATACCACTGTACTCTCCTAAATGCTTAGGATCACTTCTCAGAGTCACACCTGGTGAGATTCCAGTACTCTACCAGTCTCGACTATGGGAGGGAGAGTCAAGCAGAGGCCTACCCATTCCATTCCTAGCTTGGCCAGTGTCTAGTGAGTGGAAAGTAATCTGCTACAAGTCAAAACTAACCTGTGCTGGGCAGCAGTGGCATGGGAGAGGGTCAAGGGTGGAAACTTGTTTACTGCACGGAAGGAGGCAATGGTAAACCACTTCTGTATTTATACCACAAACCCTCTGTGGATACACTACCAGAACGATTGCAGATGGAGGTGGACAATTCTGGGAGAGATGTTCCATAGTGTCATTATGGGTTGGATACAACTTGACAGCATAAGACAACAAAACCAACTGCTTACTATAGTGTCCTGCACAGAGTAAGCCCTCAAATATGCCATTGGTTGACTGATTGCTCTTTAAACCGTTTGCCACTTAACCTATTAGTTTCTATTGCATCATTGTTTCTGGTTACTGTAACAGTTTCCACTGACATGAGATTCATCAAGATCAAAACTCCTGTGCAATTAAAAAACAAACAAAAACTCCCTGTTGTCTACCAAGCCTAGGGATTGTTTTCTCAGCCAAGATGAGTTTTGAAAACATTTGATCTTCTTTTAGTGACTGTGAGTTCTATGATTAAACATCTGTGCCATCTAGATTTAGTGTAAACAAATGAAAATAACTGTATTTTGAAGGAAGACTTTATTATGCAAAATAATACAATTATTTGTCATGAATAGTCTGGATGAGGACTAAGTGTTAAACAATGTCTATTTAAATACTTTCCTTCTGGGTAATGAATAATCTCTATGGCAAATGACAGAATCATGTGCATGAGGTTGAAAAATATTCTTGTGCAGACAATGTTTCTTCAGCCCCAGATTGTTGTGGATTTCCAGTCCAGGGAGGGACAAGGACCATTCACACTCAGCAGCTGTAAAAATAGCTATCCATCACTGGAGTCTAATCCTGACTCTGCTACTTGCCTGCTGCAGGACCTAGGACAAGTTCCTTAACTTCTCTAGCCCTCAGTTTCCACATATGTTAAATAAGGATTCAGTAACTGTTCTCCCCCTACTCAACATTCTGAGCCTCTTGTAGGACAGGGACTTAATGAATACCATTATTATCATTATTATTATTATTAGTTCTGCATTGAGCTTGTTTTTCTATTATCCAGTATGACTATGGCACTTTATTTTAAATACCTGCCACCACCTAGCTGTAGGAGTGACTCTCTCAAGGTTCAGTTCTCAGTCCCCTTCTATTCTCCATCTACACCCACTCCCTTGGAAAGCTTATTCACTTCCATAGCTTCAATTACTACATCTACATGTATGATTCTCAAATCTACATGTGCTGACCCCTCTCCTTCCCTCAGACTCACATTTCCTCCTGCCTTCAGGATATCTCTACTTGGATGTCCCACTGACATCTCAAACATAATATTTTCAAAACAGCACTCCTTTTCTTCCCACCCAAATCCTATTCTCTCCTCGACTTTCCCATCACCGTATACAGTACTACCATCCTCCCTGCTCACAGGCCTATAACCTTGGTGTTATTCTTTACTCCTCTCTCATTAAACCCACATACACAATCTGTCACCAAATCAGAACATCACAAAAATCCATCCATCCAAACTACTACCAAGTGAATCCAAGCACTTATCCTATCCAGTCTTGCATATTGCATCATCTCCTTTCTGCCCTCCCTGACTCCTATCTTTCCCCACTCCAATACATATCTCATTCTGCTGACCAGATCATTTTTCTACAAAACCATTCAGTCCACATTTCCTCATTCCTCAGCCTATCCAGTAGTTTCCCATCCACCTCCGCATCAAGCAGAAGTTCCTTACCATCAGCTTTAAAGCACTCAGTAACCTCACTCCTCTCCTATTTTCCCTCACTGCTTTCCTACTACAAAAGACCCTCTCCTCTCATGGACTTATCCATTACTGTAGATGGCACCACCATTCTCCGTTTCTCACAAGTCCATAAACTTGGCATTATTCTTGACTCATCTCTCTCATTCAACCCACACATTCACTATGTCACAAAATCCTGTCAGCTATCCTGCCCCAACATCTGTGGAATCTGCTTTTTCCTCTCCATCCAGACTGCTATAAACTGATCCAATTAATAATATTTCTGAAGTTCTTACTGTGTGCCAAGCACTGTACCAAGTGCTGGGGTAGATACTAGGTAATCTACTTGGTACATTGCTTGGCACGTATAGGTACTTAATATATATCATTATCATTATTAGTAGTAGGAGTAGACTCCAAAAGCCCTAATAAGTCTTCTTTTCTCCAATTCTCTCTCCCTTCTGCATCACCTATGCACTTGGGATCTGTACTCTCTGAGCCCCTGATATTCAACCCAACCTCAGCCCCACAGAACTTATGGTGAGGGAACCTGTCTACCAATTCTGTGGAATTGCACTCTATCAAGTGCTTATGAACTAAGAAAAATGTCATTGATTGAAAGTGTTCAGGCAATTTTTTTCACTAGAGCTTTCTGGAATTGGAGGCCTCACTAATAGGGTCCTGTCAAGAGGGAGAGCAATAGGTCCTGATGGGAAGCCAAGAGCCCCAAACAGTGAACTGCAGGATAATTCTATCCATCTTGTCCTTTTATAAGGATGGCTCTGTTGCAAGCGCAAGTTCCTGGAGTGAAATTCATTTTTTCCCATATTTGATGCGTTGTGAAGTTCATGTCTCTTGTGCTATATTGCCACATTTTAACAGTATTCCTCAGTAATTGGGCCAGGGGGACCCTGGATACAATCCTTGCCCCCAATAAACAGGTGTGAGATGCTGTAATAGTAGATACTGGTAGTGATTTTGATATATATTTAAGATTCAGTGGCATCACTTTTTTGTTCTTGTGTTGAGGAGATACTGGCAAAGGGGCTTAAGCAGAACATTCATTCATTCAATCGTATTTATTGAGCACTTACTATGTGCAGAGCACTGTACTAAGCATTTGGAGTGTACAGTTCAGCAGCAGATAGAGACAATCCCTGCCCAACAATGGGCTCGCAGTCTAAATGGGGGAGACAGACAACAAAACAAAACAGAACAAAACAAATAGTCTGGCATCAATATCAAGATAGATAGAATCATAGATATATACATATCATTAGCAAAATAAGTAGAGTAATAAATATATACAAATATGCACAAGTGCTGTGGGGAGGGGAAGGGGGAAGAGCAGAAGGTAGGAGAAACGGTGAATGGGGCGGGGAGGAGGGGGAGAGGGAGGGCTCAGTCTGGGAAGGCCTTCTGGAGGAAATTAGTTCTCAGTAGGGCTTTGAAGAGGGGAAGACAGTTTGGTGGATGTGGGGAGGGAGGGCATTCCAGGTAAGCAGGAGGATGTGGGACAGGAGTCAACAGTGGGACAGTCATGAATGAGGGACCATGAGGAAGTGAGCATCAGAGGAGCGGAGTGTACGGGGTGGGCTGTAGAAGGAGAGAGGGAGGTGAGGTAGGAGGGGGCCAGGTGATGGAGAGCTTTGAAGCCAAGAGTGAGGAATTTTTGTTTCATGAGAAGATTGATAGGTCTGTGCTTATAGATTTCTGCAGATATAACATCAGAACTAGAATGTTTATAGTTTTGTCTGATTCATAATGTGGTTTTGACTTAAAATTTCCATTGTGCATTCACAAATTGGAAAATTATCTATTTTGTAGAATTCCATCTTTAATAGAAAAGCTATTTTGGACTCTTAAAGAGTTATCTCAGCAGCATTCTTCCTTGTCAAGAATGCTCCCAGGGTAGAGAAGCTGCATGGTGTAGTGGATAGAGCATGGGCCTGGAGTCAGACGGTCATGGGTTCTAATCTTGGCTCTGCCACTTGTCTGCTGTGTGACCTTGGACAAGTCACTTCACTTCTCTGTGCCTCAATTACTGCATCTCTAAATTGGAGATTGAGACTGTGAGCCCCATGTGGGACACTGTGTCCAAGCTGTCTTGCTTGTATCCACCTCAGAGCTTAGTACAGTATCTGACACATAGTAACCATTTAACAAGCTCCACAATTATTATTATCATCATTATTTATCCCTAAAACCGATATGAATGGCCATGTTTTTGTTCTCCCAGAATCCTTGGGAGGAAAGAAAGTTTAAGCCTTATTTCAAACTAATAATAAAACAACAACAATAATAATTATGGTATTTGTTAAGTGCTTACTATGTGCTAAGTACTGTACTAAGCACTGGAGTAGCTAAAAGATAATCAGGTTCTACATGGGGCTCATAGTCCAAGAAAGAGGGATAACAGGTATTGAATTCCCATGCTACAGATGAGGAAACTGAAGCACAGAGAAGTGAAGTGACTTCACCAAGGTTACATAGCAGACAAATGGCAGAGCCTGGGTTTGAACCCAGGTCTTCTGACTCCCATACCCATGCTGTTTTCACTTAGGCTATACTGTTTTTCAGAACGGAGTTATCTTCAATCAATCACTCAGTGTTATTTATTGAGCACTTACTGGTGCAGAGTACTGAGCTAAGCACATGGGAGGGTACAATAGAACAGAATCAGTTGACGTTCCCTGCCCACAAGGAGTTTACAATCTAAAGGGGGAGGCAGACAATGAAATAAGTTACAGATATAATATTAATAATAATGGTATTGTTTAAGCCCTTACTCTGTGCCAAGCACTGTTCTAAGCACTGGGGGCACTGTTCTAAGTGTGGGTGTCGTGTGGTGCGAATACCAAATGTTTAAAGGGTGTACACATACAGATTCAAGTGCATGGGTGATGCAACAATGAATAGGAAAAAAAAGAGGGGTTTAGTCAGGGAAGGCCCCTTGGAGGACGTATGCTTTTAGTAAGGTTTGAAGGTGGGGGTGGTGGTGGCTGGCCTGTTGTATATGAAAGAGGAAGGAGCTCCAGGCCAGAGTAAAGACATAGGCAAGAGGTTGATAGTGAGATGGATGAAATCTAAGATAAGTGTGTAGATTGGCAATATCAATTTAAAATATTCCAGAAATGTATTTTTAATAAAACTTCATAATAAATTTTCCCTTCAGTCAAGATAAAAATTAAACCACATCATTGAAGAACTTGACAACTACAATTTCCCTGTTTAAGCAGAATGATAACTCGATGAAATATCTCCTTACAGATATATTTAAATAACTAAACTCTCAATTTTCTCCAGTGAATAATATCCACTTGCAATGTACAAAATAAAGAACAGAAGCAGGGTAAAATTATCGAATGTAATTGAAAGTTAGGTTATGATTTTAACAGAGCATACTACAAGATAAATTAAACTTTTTATGCCAAAAGTGTTTTTTGACGTTTCTCCATTTGAGTATTATTGGCATTACGAAAAATGGTCATGTTTATTATTCCATTCAAACTTGAAATTTATGATGCTACAATTTTTTTTAAATATACCCCTGATATTGTGTAAGGGTGTTCTGAATTTCAGATCACCTAAAAGAGGAACAAGGGCAGAAAATAATTAGCAATATTTGTTGAAAAAACATTTTATTGCTGTTCAAGAAAAATAAGTATGGATGTCTAATTCATTTACCTAAATCACTACATCTGCAGCAAAACATCTCCACCCTTCCAGTCATAATGTAAGGATGATAGTCTGAATACTGAACAGCACCAAGATCCGCCCTTTCCTCTCCACCCAAATGGCTACCTTACTGCTACAGGCTCTCGTTATATCCCGGCTAGACTACTGTGTCAGCCTTCTCTCTGACCTCCCTTCCTCCTCTCTCGCCCCGCTCCAGTCTATTCTTCACTCCGCTGCCCGGCTCATCTTCCTGCAGAAACGATCTGGGCATGTCACTCCCCTTCTTAAACAACTCCAGTGGTTGCCTATCAACCTCCGCTCCAAACAAAAACTCCTCACTCTAGGCTTCAAGGCTCTCCATCACCTTGCCCCTTCCTACCTCTCCTCCCTTCTCTCTTTCTACCACGCACCCCGCACGCTCCGCTCCTCTGCCGCCCACCTCCTCACTGTCCCTCGGTCTCGCCTATCCCACCGTCGACCCCTGGGCCACGTCCTCCCGGTCCTGGAATGCCCTCCCTCCTCACCTCCGCCAAACTGATTCTCTTCCCCTCTTCAAAACCCTACTTAAAACTCACCTCCTCCAAGAGGCGTTCCCAGACTGAGCTCCTCTTCTCCCTCTACTCCCTCTGCCAGCCCCCCTTTACCTCTCCGCAGCTAAACCCTCTTTTTCCCCTTTTCCCCCTGCTCCTCCACCTCTCCCTTCCCATCCCCACAGCACTATACTCGTCTATTCAACTATATATATTTCCAGTACCCTATTTATTTTGTTAATGAAGTGTACATCGCCTTGATTCTATTTAGTTGCCATTGTTTTTACGAGATGTTCTTCCCCTTGACTCTATTTATTGCCATTGTTCTTGTCTGTCCGTCTCCCCCGATTAGACAGTAAGCCCATCAAACGGCAGGGACTGTCTCTATCTGTTGCCGACTAGTTCATCCCAAGCGCTTAGTACAGTGCTCTGCACATAGTAAGCGATCAATAAATACTATTGAATGAATGAATGAGTACCATCTTTCCCGTCTCACCGGCCCGCAACCTTGGTGTAATTCTTGACTCTGCTCTCTCATTCACCCCACACATCCAGTCCATCACCAAAACCTGCCAGTCTCACCTTCACACCACCACTAAGATCTGCCTTTCCTCTCCATCCAAACTGCTACCTTGCTGGTACAAGCTCTCATAATATCCCAACTGGATTATTGCATCAGCCTCCTCTCTGATCTCCCATCTTCCCATCTCTCCCCATTCCAATCTAGTCTTCATTCCGCTGCCCAGATTATCTTTCTACAGAAATGCTCTGGGCATATCACAACCCTTCTCAAAAACCTTCAGTAGTTGTCTATCAAGCTTTGCATGAAACAAAAACTCCTCACTCTTGGCTTCAAAGGTCTCCATCACCATGCCCCCTCCTACCTCACCTCCCTTCTGTCCTTCCACAGCCCACCCCACACACTCCACTCCTATGCTGCTAACCTCCTCACAGTCCTTCATTCTCTCCTGTCCCACCATCGACCCCAGCCCACATCCTACTGCTGACCTGGAATGCCCTCCCTTCTCACATCTGCCAAACTAACTCTCTTCCCCACTTCAAAGCCCTACTGAGAGCTCACCTCCTCCAGGCGGCCTTTCCAGACTGAGCCTTCCCTTTCCCTCTACCCCTCCTTCCCTCACCATTTCCCCTTCTTCCTCCATCTGCTCTTCCCTCTTTCCTGTGGGGAGCCACAGCATTTGTGTTTATTTGTATATATCACTTATTACTCTATTTTATTAATGATGTATATATGTCTATGATTCTATTTATCTTGATGGTATTGATGCCTGACTAAGAGTTTTGTTTTGTTGTCTGTCTCTTCCTTTTAGACTGTGAGCCCGTTGTTGAGCAGGGTTTTCTTTATCTGTTGCCGAATTGTACATTCCAAGCACTTAGTACAGTGCTCTGCATATAGTAAGCACTCAATGAATATGATTGAATGAATGAATGAGAGAGAGGATTCAAGAGTAATGCCAAGGTTATGGGCTTGTGAGAGGGAAGGATGGTGATGCAGTCTACAGTGATGGGAAAGTCAGGTAGAGAACGGGCTTTGGGAGGGAACATAAGAAGCTCTGTTTTGGGCATGTTAAATTTGAGGTGATGGGAGGCTATCCAAGTAGAGATATCTTGAAGGTAGGAGGAGATGCGAGCCTGGAGAGAGGGAGAAAGATCAGGGGAGATGTAGATCTGGGTATCATCTGCATATAGATGGTAGTTGAAGCCTTGGGATCAAATGAGTTCTTCAAGAGACATTCAAGGGAATAGAGAATAGAAGGGGACTGAGAACTGAACCTTGAAGGACCCCCACAATTAAGGGGTGGGAAGCAGAGGAGGAGCATGTGAAGGAGACTGAGAATGAATTGCCAGATAGATGAGGAGAACCAGGAGAGGACAGAGTCAGTGAAGTTCAGGTTGGATAATGTTTCCAGGAGAAGGGGGTGGTCCACCATGTCAAAGGCGGCTGAGAGGTTGAGGAGGATTAGGATGGAGTAGAAGCCATTGGATTTGGCAAGAAGGAATAGTTCAACTAGAATACAGCATTGATTTTCCCTATTAGTAATTTTAGTATTGAGCACTTCCTCTTTGAGAGAGAGAAAAAACTTAGTACACAGATTAGTGCAAGCAGTGTACTGAGTGCTGGTGTAGATACAAGATAATGAGGCATAGTACCTATCCCATAGGTGCTAAAAGTCTAGGGCGGTAGGAGAACAAGCATTTAACAGATGAGAAAATGGAGGGAAAGAGAGTGAAGTGACTTACCCAAGAGAATCCTGAGGGATTTTCAGGGAAGCTGCAGTGGGGAGAGGGTTTCTTCTTGGTGTCTGAGTGGTGCATGAGGTGTGTACCCTGGGGAAAATAAGTGTGTGTTTCATTCTCAAATGAGCTGTGTCTCTGCTGACTAAGAAATAGATTGCTAGCCATTGAGTGAGTGGGGACTCATCTCTTTAAACATTGGGTTGGATGGCAAAAACTTATATTACAAGAAAAAAGTAAGGGAAAAGATTTTCAGATACACTGAGTAAAAGGAGAGTCAATTGGAAGATGTTACAAAGTTTTAAAAAGTGGAGTGATGTTGATAAAGGAGAAAGTTCTGCTGTGATATGGTAAAAAATGAGACAAATGAGTTTGCATCCGACTTCGTTTGGAAAATAATAATGAATCAGAATTATGTTTCTAATAAGAAGTGATCCATATAGTTAATCCAAACAAGAACATAACCACCGCAACTCATCAGTGTTATTTCAACTTAGTCCAAGAACCACCTGCAAGTGGATTATTCACATGAGAATAAAAAACACATTCTTGGGCAATCTCATTTGATTCCTTATACTTAATGAACAAACCCTTGTTGATGAAGGACAACATCTCTTTTATCTCTAAATAAAGAGTTGGCTGACTCTCTGAGTCATCTGGCCACTACCCCTCAAACCTTGAATGTACAGTGGCTAAGGGACTGCCAGCATCTATTTAACATGGCTTCAGAGCACACTTCCTCCTGCAGTATTTGTATTTCATCCTCTGAAACAAGCACGACTTTATAGTTTAGGGTGGCAAACATTCAGTAAGCAATTCAAGGGCAAATCAGCTAGCAGTTCATTTTCCAAATCTTTTCACAGTGTCCAATAGTCCAATAAAAGTTAGAATGATTGCTACCGGCGGCATATTCCCAAAGTAATACAAGTAAGCATTCTGAATTGAAAACCCTGTTATTTAATACATCTCTGCCCTAACCCTGGAACACTATTCTTTTCAAAGAATCTGAAATAAACCTGGAAGATTGAATTATAATGGTTTTCTGTTGGGAAAAGAGACCAGTGGACAGTTTAAAAAGTTGAGTTAAAAGCTTTTAATATTTGATTGGAAATTAAACATCAGATACTGCCTAAATCACTGCTTTTAATAAAATCCCAAGGTAATAGTTATTATTCCCCTCTTACTGTTTCTCAATGGACTCTACCCATTGTGAATCAACACAAAGTAGAGCCATGTTCTGTAACCTGTGAAAGGATTGTAAATGTATTCATTAGTAAATAAAACTTTTGAATCTCTCCCTCTGTCCTCTGCAGCTGTAGGGACATTCACTGAAGCTTATGTTCATCTATAGACCTTGGTTGTATCTTTGTCCTTACTCTATGCTCTGGCAAGCATGTTGAATAGGATGTGGTTTGGGAAATGAAATCATTGCTTATAGGAGAGATAGGAATATATATTTCTTCTGGCATATATAAGGACATATTTGCTGTTAGTTTGGAATTTTAAACTTATGTCATTCGTGGCCCTAGATAGTTCTAGATTTTTTGGTTTTCTCTTATCTGAGTCACTCTGAAACAGTAATTTTAAACAGAAACTCTACCAATCAATCATTGATATCAACTAAAGTGCTTACTGTGTGCAGAACATTGCACTTAATACTTGGGAAGCTGCAGTAGAGAGACTTTTGTAACCTGCCTTTAAGGAAATTACAATCTCGTTGGAGAGTTGTTAAAATAAATTATAGTTGGGGGAAAGCAACAGAATATAAGGATATTTACATAAGTGCTGTTGTGGTGGATGGTTGTATGCTAAATATGATAGGAGAATGAGTTTCAGGGACCTGACAAAGGGTGTGAGCACGGGGTCAGCAGACAGACAGATTAAAGTGAGGCACAGTAAGTATATTGGTGACAAAGTGAAGTGTGCAAACTAGGTTATAATGGGAGAGGATGAGGCTAGATAGGAGGAAAAAGCTAGTCAAGTGCCTTAAAGCCAATTATACTGAGCCAGAGAAGCAGCGTGGTTCAGTGGAAAGAACACGGGCTTTGGAGTCAGCGGTCATGAGTTCGAATCCCAGATCTGCCACTAGTCAGCAGTGTGACTGTGGGCAAGTCACGTAACTTATCTATGCCTCAGTTACCTCATCTGTAAAATGGGGATTAAGACTGTGAGCCCCACGTGGGACAACCTGATTCCCCTGTGTCTACCCCAGCGCTTAGAACAGTGCTCGGTACATAGAAAGCACTTAACAAATACCAACATTAATTGTAAGGAGCTTCCACTGGGCGTAGTTATGAGTGGGGAGATATGAGCAGAATTTATTTATTTATTTTTAGAGAAAATATATGAGTATAGGATGGAGAAGGAAGGAGGAGAACAAGGAAGCTGATCCAGTAGACATGACGAGTGCTTAGATCAGCACAGAAACAATTTGAATGGAGAGGAAGGAGCAAGTTTTAAAGATGAATGACAGATAGATGATGATAGAGAAGATAGAACAGATAGAATATGTAGGTTAAGGACAGAGGTGAGTTGAGAGTAATGTCAGGGTTGTGGGTTTGTGGGAAAGTGAACATATTGGTGTTTATAGTTATGAGAAAATTGAGGGGAGAGAGGGTTTGGGTGGGAATCAATCAATCAGTGGTATTTATTGAATGCTTCTTGGGTGAAGAGTAATCAGTTTTGGACATGTCAAGTTTTAGGTATCGGTAGGACATCCAGGTAGAAATATACAGACGCTGGAAAAAATGCCAGTCTCAGTGAAAGAGAGAGGTCAGGGCTGGAGAGAGGTAGATTTAGGAATTGTCCACCTAGAGCTGTTGTTGAAGCTTTGGAAGGAGATGAGTTCTCCAAAGGGGTGGGTGTAAATGGAGAATGGAGAGTGTGAGTGAAACTAAGGGTAGACAGTGGTTCCAGGGGTGTGGTTCCAGGGGTGCACTAATGGGCCCCTGTAATGCTTCTGTGACAAGTATCACTTTCCCATAAAAAAAAATAGCATATTTCTTCTATTGCTGGGTTATGGGTGAAAGCAGGATGAAATAGGAAGGAGGGAAGTATGTCCTTGATACTTGACCAGATCTATCTTGGGGCCCTATGAGGAAAGTCGGAATCAAATTAGGTGACTGAAGGAGAGAGAGTTTTGGGCCAAGTGTTTGATGAGAATGTTCTACTGGAAGAGGACAATAGTTCTAGAATTCTCTTTCCAATAGAAGCTCAGCTCAGGGGGATTGGAAATAGAAGTAGTGGGGAGGAGCATTTCTATCCAACCAAGACATAGCGTTCACCTTGTGCTTACTATCTGATTTGGTGGCTGAACTTATGTGCAGGTGTTGTATGAAGGAGGCAGCAGTCACTCCACTTAGCCACCTGCCTTTCCATCCCTGCTCATCCCATTCACCAACGAAACTAGGCTGATATGCACAAACATAGGGCCCCAGGTCACTATGTGCTTCAACAAATCAATCAGTAATATTTATTGAGCACTCTACTGAGGAAAAAGCACTGTACTAAACACTTGGAAAAGAACAATGGAGTCAATAGTCATCCTTCCTGCCCTCAAGAACTCTGTGTTGTGTTTAAGAGAGTATGTCAGAGACAAATTTATTTATACTACTGCTGCTACTAGTGATAGTAGGGAGTGTTTATTGATGAGTGATGATTGATTGATTTCCTCTAATAGTTAAGGCCAGCTCAACTCTATGCAATGCAGAACTTCCATAAATACAGTTGGCACAACATCCACAAATAATCAAAGAGCACAATACATGATGCATACTTGAAGACAGGCAGCAATGATTTCCTACTTGGGCAATTTCCTAGCCCTGCTTTGTTCTGCAGGTGATCAAATGCTACTGATAAGACAGATAGGGGTCCTGCCTTTGCTAAGGGAAGAAGACTTCATTCTGTCTTGAGTTGATATTCTAATCTCCATGATAAGACAAGCAAAATGAATCCAGGGGAAGAGGATATGTGATGTGCTTACCTCGGGTAACCTGCTATAAGATAATTAAGAGACCCTAGAAGCAAAACAGCTCAGAGGGGATGGATAGTTCACACAACCTAGGAGGGTAGATGTTCATAAAAATATTTATTGAGGAAGAAAAAAAGTGAATATTTAAGTGTATGAGTGCCTTAAGTGCTTGGGTAAGTACAAAAATGCTACGGGTGTGTTATGTGTAGTTAACACAAAGTACTGAAATGGAAATTGGGAAGATGAAACTGGGGTAGGGGAAAAAATAATCTACAAAGAAAACTGCCACACCTAAAGGGTCAGGGTCTGCATCTAATATCCACTTGTTCATTCTTATCTAGCATTTCATACAGTGCTCTCCCCACATTTTAGGATAATGGCCTGTGCAGCAAAATATGGACTGGAGAAAGGAGAGCCTGGAGGCAAGTAGATCAGTGAGAAAACTGATGCAGTAGTCAATCCAGGAAATAGCAAGTACCTGGTGAACTGCCTGGTGGCCACTAAGAGAAGAAGGCTAATATCCTGAAAACGGAGAGGATGAACAGTTAGGATTTAGTGACATACTAAATGTTGAGAGTTAAAAGAGATTGAAGAATAGAGGATAAAGCCAGGTTTCTAGACATCAGATGTGGGAAGGATGATGGTGGTAATGAGGATGGTAAAGCTAGTAGGAGAAGATAATTTTGGAGTTATAATGAGTTCAGTTTTGTTAGTGTTAGGCTTGAGTAGCCATTGGGACATTCAGTAGGGAATTCCTGGAGGCGGATGGAAATGTGGGATTTCAGAGAAGGAGAGGAGTAAGGGTATCAATCTGGCATCTATGCTTGGAGCAGTGTGTGGACCTTGTGCTTAGTGAATAACATTATATTTTTGTTATTATTATTGTCATCATCATTACTACTGAAATTCTCATCATTGAGAAGCAGCATGGACAAGTGGAAAGATCACAGGCCTGGAAGTCATAAAATCTGGATTGTAGTCCCAGTTTTGCCACTTGTTTGCTGTTTGGCCTTGGACAAGTCACTTAACTTCTCTGTGCCTCAGTTACCTCATTTGTAGAATGGGGATTAAGATTGAGAGCTCCGAGTGGGATTTGGATTGTATCCAACCTGATTAGACTGTACGTAACCCAGTGCTTAGTACAGTGTCTGGCACTTAGTAAGTGCTTAACAAATACCATTTATAAACAAAACTAAAAAAAAACCTCAAGGATATGCAAAGAGGGAGAGAAGAAGAAAAGGGAGAAAGGTGTCAGTTATGCAGAAAGTGGAGATGGAGCTTGTGGAGGTGAAAGGTGACTGGAAGAATTAGCTGTCGTGGATGATAGAGGCAGAAACAAAGAGGGGGTGATATGAAATCAGCATTGTGGGGTTGAGTTGGGGAAGTGGGAAAAGGTAAAACTAATTTGGGGGAATTCAGCAGGGAGCACAGTGCCATTTGGAATAAGCCAGGTCTTGGTAACACTGAAGTGAAGGAAGAAGGAGAAACAGCAGGGATTAGTGGATAGGCCTTCCCAGACTGAGCTCCCCTTCTCCCTCTACTCCCTCTACCATGCCCCCCTTCACCTCTCCGCAGCTTAACCCTCTTTTCCCCCCATTTCCCTCTGCTCCTCCCCCTCTCCCTTCCCATCCTCTCAGCACTGTACTCGTCTGCTCAACTGTATATATTTTCATTACCCTATTTATTTTGTTAATAAAATGTACATCGCCTTGATTCTATTTAGTTGCCATTGTTTTTACAAGATGTTCTTCCCCTTGACTCTATGTATTGCCATTGTTCTTGCCTGTCTGTCTCCCCCGATTAGACTGTAAGCCCGTCAAACGGCAGGGACTGTCTCTATCTGTTGCCGACTTGTTCATTCCAAGCGCTTAGTACAGTGCTCTGCACATAGTAAGCGCTCAATAAATACTATTGAATGAATGAATGATAGGGCATAGGCCTGATAAAAGGACTTTAGTTCTAATCCTGACTCTTCCATTTGCCTATGTGTGATCTTGAGTAAATCACTTCACTTCTCTATGGCTCAGTTATATCATCTGTAAAATGGGGATTAAGATTGTGAGCCCTATGTGGGACATAGACTGTGTCCAATCTTATTACCTTGCATTTACCCCAGCTCTTAGAACAGTGCCTTAACAAATACCACATTAAGGAAAAATGAGTGGATCATGAACATATATCTCTTTCTGCCAAGCTGCCTCAGCTGGTCCAGGACTAACTAAGATCAGAACCACTGGAACCACTGCTGATATCTCTCTGGTACACAAAGAACTTGCTGCTGAACTGCTGTAGCTGAGAAGCAGGCATTCTGTCATTTTACACAGTGTCAAACACAGAGCAGGTATGACTGCCTGATACCATGGGGACAAATACCTTCCTTTTAATATATCAGCAGCTGCCTGCCTTCACATACACTCAGCAGCCTGTTTACTCCTAAATAATAGACTCTCTACTCTCCAGGACCCAAGGTCCTGCATTCAATTCACCAGCTAATCAACAGAAGCACCAGATTAAGCAGTTATTGGTCCTGACAATCTCTCCTTTAACCTTTAAACTTTTCTGATTTTACCATGGCCTCTCAAGATCTAATCAAATGATCCCTGTCTTTCCTTCCCAGCATCCCATTTGCTGCTTCTTCCAAGTGTCTGTTGTGTAACCTTGGGCAAGTCACTTCTATTCCCAGTGCCTGTTAGTTCATGTGTGAAATGGGGATTAAGACTATGACCCCCTTGAGCCCTGAATATCTGGTACTTACCCCATCTCTTAGAACAGTGCTTGGCACGAAGTAAGTGCTTAACAGATACCATTACTCTTCCCAGCACTTTCTTTCAGCTCATTTCTCTCCATCTCCTCCCCCTAGTTCTTCCCAAACAGCCTGAGCAAAGTATGGCCTGTGAATCCCCCCTTCATCATGGGTAAGCTTCCCTTCATTCTTGACCTATTCCTGACCCAGTTACTGCTCTCTCTCATCATTACTGAAACCAGGCTGTCCCCAGATGACATTGTGTCCCTGCTACCCTCTCCAGAGAGAGCTTCATCTTCTCACTCACCCCAAGACTTACTGGAAAAGGGGAAGGAGTCAGCTTCCTTCTACCTCCCTAATACCTCTTTTGTACCATCCCACCTCCCCATCCCTGTCTTTCCCTTCTTTTGAAACTCATATCATCTGCTTCTACTGCCCACCCCAGGAACTAGTCATGTTCACCTTCCCCTCTCCCCAGCCATTCCTGCACCTTCTTGAATGACTTTGATCCCTTTCTCACATTCCTTCTCTCTTTCTCCATCCCTACACTGATTCTTGGGGACTTTAATATCCTTGTGGCCGTATCTGAAGAACTTTCTGCTGCCTGCTTCCTGCTTCCTCTCACCCCTCAACTCCAGTGATCTGTTCTATCCCACCTCACCCACTCAGCAACTTGTAAACACACTCAATCTCATCATCTCTAGCCACTGTACCATCTCTATCCACCCTGACTCTAAGATTTCTCTACTGGACTACAACCTCCTCACCTGTCTTCTCTCCTATTCAGCCATTCCCAAGGAAAAAAAAAAACTATTTAAAGTACTTGATTTGAAGCTTCCAATCGACTAAAATTTCTAGTGGTAATAGTAGTACTGGTACTATAAGGCACTCAATCAATTCTCTCCCTCATACCTTACTTTACTGCTTCCCTATTAAAATCCAAAGCACACTCCATTCCTCTAACACCAATCTACGCTCTGTACCTTAATTTCACCTATCCCACTGCCAACTTCTTTCCCATGTCCACCATCTCTCCTGAAACTCTCTCCCCATTTGTGAGAGTACACTAATCTCCCCTCCTTCAAGACCCTCCTAAAATCACATCTCCTGTAGGAAACCTTCCCTGACTAAGCCCTCTTTCCTACTACCGGCCTTCCCCCCATCAATGCCTTTGCACTTGATCTGTGTGCTTTGGGCACTTGATATTCATATCACCCTCAGCCCTACAGCAATAAAGTCAATATCATTATTGACATTATTGAGATTAGTCTACTCTACTATTTCCCCTGTCTGTTATATTTATTGGGTGTCTGCCTCCCCCCCATACATTGTGTGTTCCCTGTGGGAAGAGATCACTTCTAAAACTCTATTGTGTTATACTTTTCCAAGCGCTTAGTACAGTGTTCTATACACAGTAATCACTCAATAAATACCTATTGATTTATTGGTAGTAGTAGTAATCCAGTGCTTAGAACAGTGCTTGGTAAATAGTAAGTGCTTAACAAATACTATCATTGTTATTAGTTATAGTTGAAATAGAAGTAATAGTAATAACATTTTTTGAGCACGTACATGGTGAAGTGCAACGTACTAGATGTTTGTGAAGAATATCATTATATGAATCGAAAGCACACATTTCTCACCCAAGCCAGACTATGTATGTGCAGTCTCTTTATAGGGCAATTTGTGAGTTAGGTATGGCAAGAATCCTGAAAATAACTGGGTAATGTGGACAGCAAAGACATCAGTTGCTATCAAGGCAACTACCTTCTTGGTTATGTTGATCAGTCATAATCCAAGGTCACTATAGATATAAGTGGATAATGTTTTCCACCCTTGTCCACCTACTTGCTTGTTGTATTCTATGATCCACCAAGACCATGATGCAAAAAGTAAAAAAAATAGTGTCAATGGCTCTTCACAATCCATGAGCACTGCAACCATTTCCTTCTTACAGGCTCTCAGTCCTGAAGTGGCAGGACCAACACTTAAAAGATTTGATTCTCGGATTTCATTCTCAACATTAGACTCCATCATCACTTCCTCTGGAAATAATATAATAAACAGACCTTTAATAGATGACTTCCTAACAAACCAGACCAAATCTAAATCAAAATGATCAATGGAATTGTATTTGAAACCATAGAATCCCATCTCCTGCCTTTCTAATCCTGCCTCTGCCACTTGTGTGCTGTGTGACCTTGGGCAAGTCACTTAACTTCTCTGTGCCTCAGTTAACTCATCTGTAAAATAGGGATTGAGACTGTGAGCCCCATATGGGACAACCTGATCACCTTGTATCTACCCCAGCTCTTAGAGTAGGGCTTGGCACATAGTAAGTGCTTAACAAATACCATAATTGTTATTATTATTATTATAGAAATAGTCATCTGGAAATCAGCATGTGAAAAGTAATGGTAATATCAAAAGCTTAGGTCAGTCAGACTTCCTTCTTGACCTAGTTGGTTCTTCAATCTGAAATGCGCAAGCCACTGGTGATGTGACTTCAGCAAACATTCATTTTACTTTAGTAGCCAGCACTAGAATGCAGCATATAGAGTAAAAAGGGGACAGTTGCTAAGGAGCATTCAATTCAATGGTTAGCAGTTTTTGTTTAATGCAGAGAGATCATCTCCATGCTTGTTTAGTTGGTCACATTTTACAACAAAGTTTCTGACTTTGTTTCTTCACAACAGTCATTTTATTTCAGCAATGAATTAGTTTCTTTTTTCTGTTATTTTTTCTACTATGTATCTGTGTTTTCTGGCTTAGCATTTTTCATTTTTGTGCCTCTCTCTTTACTCCTGGTTTGACAAGTACTACACAATTCCCTACTTACCCATTCCTCTCCTTCACAACCAGAGACAACAACTGCAATGTAGATAGCAATTGCAACTTGCCAAAAAAACTAAAATCATACTGCATTTGGAGCTGGAACAGGGCTGCTACTCAGAAACACAGATCTTCCTGACAGTCTCCTGTAACCCTACCCAATTTAAAACACAAAATAGAGGGGTACGACAATAATGCTGTCATAGCTACTGTCATCTGGGCCACATTTTTCTTTTCTGATTACTGAAATGTATTGCCATGTCAATGTATAGTTAACATACCTACATTATAAATGTGTTCTTTTAGATGAAATATGTTCTGTTAATCAAAATGGAAAACTAGTGTGAACCTAAATGTGAATCATCCTGTTTCTCTCTTTCAATGGCAGTCCTAGGTAAGTAAAAAAGAACTCAGAGCAAGTAGAACATTTTAGGACAACCTTTTTGAATCCTAAGTCTTAATGGTAACCTGTAACCAAGAAAATAAAAATTTGTTTTTAAAGCCCACATGTTTCTCACTCCTCCCACTTAAAATACATTGGGGATACAATAGAGAAAATCAGCATGTGCTACTGGAAGGAAACAAAGCATGGGAGCTAAAGCACTTGAGCTCTAATACTAGCTCTGCTTTATGCCTTGAATGTTAACTTGTCTTATTTAGGACAAGTAACTCCTCTGTGCCTCAGTATCCCCACCTGTTCTTCTCCCACTTAGAGTGTGAGCTCCTTGGGAGACAGAAACTGTTTGATCTGATTATTTTGTCCCTATCCCCATGTTTTAGTACAGTTTTTGACATATGGTGAGAGTTTAACAAATGTCACAGTCATTAATAGATAAAAATCAATATCCTGTTCTGTTTGCTCAACATAAATGATTATTTGGTGAGAAAAAGGTCTCCTGCAAAAAAAGTGGCATATTTTCATGCAGAAAGTTAAGGGCTTACCCCTAATTTACACATCCTCCCCAAGCCTGTAAGACAAATGTTCTTAGACACAGTATAAGTAATGAGTAGTAATGTACTTGATTTGACTTGCCATATTTTCCAAATCAAAATATTTTAAGTGGTATTTTGGGTTCAGCAGAATTTTTTGGCATATTCTAGGGCAAGCATTCTGTCCATATACCTAGTTCAGTGTTTTGCATAGCAAATGTACTAGGACCAACAAAACCATGAGGATGGACAGGATCAGCTTGAACTGAATCAGTTTATGGGAAGGGCAGTGGTCATCTCCTCCTGGCTCTCCTCTCTCCTCTTGGTTCCATCCTAATCCTGCGATTCTGATGTCCAAGAAGGTGCATACTGTAAACCAGGGAAGAGGTTGGCATTGGTGACAGTGAAGCTTTTTTTTTTTTTAAATCCTCTCCCTTTTTTTTTTTTTAAATCACACTAGGACTGAGTGCAGATGCACTGCCAGGCTGATCTAGTCTGTAAATTCGTTGTGGGCAGGGAAAGTGTCTGTTTATTGTTGTATGGTACTCTTCCAAGTGCTTAATATAATGCTTTGTACACAGTGCTCAATAAATATGATTGAATGAATGGAAACCTAAGAGGAAGGGTATACTTTTAGAGTAGGAGGGAGGGTTTAAAAGAGGTTCCAGGAACAATTAGCACCTTTTTGAAATAATCCCTTTTTATCAGAAGTGTTCCTTCAAGATGACCTTTAAGTGGCTGTTTATCTTGGTGCACCATAGATCATCTAAGTGGTTTAAACCAAGTAGTCGACCCAGCAACAGGGGTTGTAGAGTCAGGGAAGAGGGTGTGTGGGACATTCTGGGATATCCACTCCTAGGGCTCCCACAGCAATTTGGTTGCCTTCCCCTGCCATTTCCTTTCTGTCTTCCAGAGGTGGTGCACTGGTGGTAACCAGGTGACCCTAGAGACTCCTGCACATCTTACATAATAATAATAATTATGGTATTTGTTAAGCACTTTCTGTACAGGCACTGTACTAAGCACTGGGGTAAATATAAGCAAATCGGTTTGAACACACTCCCTAGCCCATGCAGGGCTCACAATCTCAATCTCCGTTTTACAGATGATGTAACTGAGGCACAGAGAAGTGAAGTGTCTTCCCAAGGTCACAGAGCAGACAAGTGGATGAGCCGGGATTAGAACCATAACCTTCTGAAGAACATGGGCTTGGGAGTCAGCAGTCATGGGTTCGAATTACGGCTCTGCCACTTGTCTGTTTCATTTGCAACATCTGTCAAACATCTGTCAAACTGTAGGCAAGTCACTTAACTTCTCTGTGTCTCAGTTATCTCATCTGTAAAATGGGGATTAAGACTGTGAGCCTCACGTGGGACAGCCTGATTATCATGTATCTACCCCAGTGCTTAGAACAGTACTCTGCACATAGTAAGCGCTTAACAAATACCAACATTACTGTGATTATTCTGACTCCCAGGCCTGTATACTCCAAGTCCTCGAGATGGGTTATAATGACAGACCTGACACCACCTCGAGGATCTGGAAGACAGTGTTGTGAGCTAAGGGGACAAACCCCCTGCTCCCCCCAACCCAGGAGCCAGGAGGTAGCATTGTGAGACTCAGGGGGGTGTGTAAGGCATGCAAGTAAATGACCATTTCCCCCCTCTATCCCATGTTCATAAAATTGATTCATATGTTTGACAGATTTTACATATGAAACAGGTTTTGTATATAGGAGCCAGTTGGAACATACGGCTCATTAGCGGGTCATAAATCCAGCCTTTAAAGGGGTGGAAGATGCTCATAAATAGATATCCAGGCACTCCCCATAATCCAGTCAAAAATATTTTAGGCTCTGGCACACCTTTCGTCTACTTTCAGAAAATAAGGAAGAGTAGTGAGGGATTACAAACAAATTCAAGAGCAAACAGGATGGACAGTAAGAGGGAGGGGAAGGAGTTTTGGGTTTATCTGATTTCCAGCAGAGGTAATAGGTGTATGTCAGCATGGGACAACATGATGTTTGACATTCTTGGAATGTTGCCTAGTCCATCAGATATCTCGCTGGAGGTGGCAAAGGAACTGCAGGGAAGGAAAGTAAAAAATCCATTTTGCAATTAACCAAGAGTCTGACAGCACATTTACCAGAAGCCAAATCAGCTATTCTGGGCAGAACCGAGTTCCTAAAATTATCTTGGAGAACGCCAGTGGAAGAGATACAGTGAGGCCTAGTGGAGAAATCACCATCCTGTGAGTCATGAGACCTAGATTCTAGTCTCGGCTTTACCACAGGCCTGCTGTGTGACTCTTAGAAAGTCACTAACCTGTCTGGGCCTCAGTTTTCTTGTTTGCAAATTGGGGATTAGATATTTCTTCCAATCAGATTCTGTTGTACCTTGTCCTGTGCCTAGCACAGTGCTTGGCATCAAGTAAATGCTTAACAAGTGTCGTTACGATAATTGTCTGCATTCCTTTTTCTCTCTTGCCCATGCTGCTGATGACTGTGGCCTGTGTGGATTCAAACCTAGTCCTGGGGAGATGGGGACATAGGAGCAGCATGGTGTAGTGGATAAAGCATGGGCCTGGGAGTTAGAAGGTCATGGGTTCTAATCCTGACTCTGCCACTTGTCTTCTGTGTGACCTTGAGCAAGTCACTTCACTTCTCTATGCCTCAGTTACCTCATCTCTACAATGGCGATTGAGACTATGAGCCCCACATGGGACAGGGGCTGTGTCCATCTCGATTTTCTTGTATCCGCCCCAGCATTTAGTATAGTGCCTGACACATAGTAAGCACTTAAATATAATCATGTTTATTATGATTTTTGGGTAAGTCTCCCTCTAACATGTAGTGAATTGGATTCCTAAGTTTTGTTATTTAAAATTATTTCACTTTCCCTTTGAATTGCAATTATTCTTTGAATAAATTATTTTAGATTGTGCTCCCTCTAGACTGTGAGCCTCATGAGGGTCAGGAACTGTATCCCACCTGACTAAATTGTATCTCAGCACTTAATACTGTGCCTTTGCACATGGTTTGTGCTTAACAAATGCCATAAAAATAGAAGTATTGTATGGAAATTATTTCAAGATGTTTACTGATTACTTTGTAGCTTCCCGAAAGGCCTGCACAGACTTCCACTTTAAATGCTTATCCAGATTTCTAAACACCCTTATTTACTTGAATACTTTGAATAGAGTGGGGTTAATTTATTATTCAAAAAAACCCACAAAATCAAAAAATCCTGAACAAGATGGTCCAAATCTCACCTAAGCCTATTTGGCTTCTCCCTCACGTCAATTTTGCCAGGCTCTCAGACAACCAGACAGGGGCCAACATCATACTTTTTTGAGATCCGAGGTTTCCTTTTCAAGCCCAGTCCAGAAGCTTTAAGCAGTATGATGATTGTTCAGCAGTCAGTAAAGGAAGGACAAGAAAAAGAGCAAGTCTGTAGCAATTTTGAGTAGGAACAAAGCTTTTAACCAAAGTGGTGCCAAGTCATAGACTTTAGTATTCTTTTTCTATTGTAAAACATTTAGAACGTGTTTTTAGTTCAAATAAGGACCGGGGGTAGGGAGGAGCATGCTCTATGAGACAATGTGAAATTTACTGAAAGTAAGCACCAAAAATTATCTAACGATCATATTAGGACAGTGGTCATTAAGGCCCTGGCTTTTCCCTTTAGCTTCTGATCAAAAAAGTCATGTGAGTACCCACATTGAAGCAAACAAATGATTTGCTTCCTAAGGTTGGCTTAGCTTGCTTGGTTGATGTGCCGTTAACCTCCATTACATTTGAAATTTAATAACAGACTTCATTTTCTTTTGTATCACATGACTAGTGACTAAAAATGCTGGCAGAGGGCAGAATAAGAGCATTAATAATAATAATAGTGTTGGTATTTGTTAAGCACTTACTATGTGCAGACCACTGTTCTAAGTGCTGGGGTAGATTTACAGAGTAATCAGGTTGTCCCACGTGAGGTGCACAGTCTTAATCTCCATTTTGCAGATGAGGTAACTGAAGCACAGAGAAGTTAAGTGACTTGCCCACAGTCACACAGCTGACAAGTGGCAGAGTCGGGATTTGAACCCATGCTCTTTCCACTGAGTCATGCTGCTTCTCTATTGCCACACAACATTTTTGACATAATCAAGATTCTCTAGATATGGTATAACTTGTTTTGTGTTATTACTATTAAATGGATGCTACAAATGCCACAATTATTAGTAGTATTGGAAGCAGAAAAGAGAGAGAATCTATCACAGGGATGAGCCTCCCTGTAATACATCAGATGCAGTTACCCTGAGTGCTTGGTTGACAACAGAGTCTTTGTGATTTAATTTCTGAACACTGAACATGCAGATTAAGCAAGGTCAGAAATGGAATAAAAATAGAAGACATCAATAAAAATCAATTAAGCAAACCATTTTGAGCACCTGGAATCTTAATGAATCATTGTCAGACTGGCAAATCTACAAAGACTCTAGGAGAGGAATCGCTTAGATCACTAATGGTTGGTCCATGTGACTTAGCTTTATTAATATTTTAAGGAGTACCTGCTGTTAGGCTCTTGGTTCCTCCATATGCTCCTTTTATTAGGGTTTTGATTTTTTTTTCTTCATTATGAAAATGTTTTATCTGACTCTGACTAAAGCATATTAGAAATGAAGGTCACCGACTAGGGCTTATTAGGAGATCGGGTCCTTGGAGAACAAGGGCAAATCAACTTTCCTTTGGGCATACTGTAAAGAACAGAATGAAAGGAGGGAACCCCTATGAACTTCTATCAGACTTAATCATCATTCCCAATTCACGGAAAGAGAACCGGGAGGAATTTATTCTTCTCATATAGGTGAGCCCTGAGCTGACCTTGGATTACCATAGAATCAGATGTAAACTGAAAGGAGAGGAGTGAGTTTCATCAAGGCAGGCATTTTTTTTCAAAGCCAAGGGAAGGAAAAGAAGTGTGATTGCAGGAAAAGGAAAGGGGCTTTCTTGTCAATCATTTTTCAATTAGTGTATATATTCTGCATTGAAAACAAAGGAAAACAAAAATTCTAAGGTCTCCTACTATTTTCAAGCAATGAGGTTATATGTAACCACTGTATAGTTCATTCTCATACAATCATTTTTACCAACAAGAATGAAAAGCGGGGTGGTAGGCTTTACAGAGTTTGGGTCATTGAAATTCCAATCTACAGATTGTATTATGTACATTGTAAGCATTGATCTATGTCATCAAAAATTCTCCAGGAATTTAAAGGACCAGAAATCAAATATGTGTTTCTAAC
The DNA here is from genome assembly GCF_004115215.2 of Ornithorhynchus anatinus. Lineage (NCBI taxonomy): Eukaryota > Metazoa > Chordata > Mammalia > Monotremata > Ornithorhynchidae > Ornithorhynchus > Ornithorhynchus anatinus. The sequence goes on from NC_041730.1 coordinate 106,452,159, forward strand.
AGAATGGATTAGGAACTTCAGGAAGTTTTATATCTTAGTTGAGTCTCAACACCCAATGAGAGCCCAGTGCTTATTGGGATTTGGTAGTGATCTTTTGCTTTTAGAGAATATTCCTTGACTGTTGGGGCATTCAGAGTGCTGACAATTTCATGTGTAATCAGTCTGATTTGTATTGAACCAAATACTCCATGATATAGGTCCAGGTTTTTCTTAGCCGCTTGGGAATTTTTAAAATTCAAAGTATAATAGTGACATATAATTGAATTTTATATTAACTCTTAAGGTGATTGAATGCAGTACAGAGGCATGTTGAAAAAGCAAATATAATCTGTTTTAAAGGGTGGTTCATTACTTAAACTTCTTTACTTCATAAATTAAATTTTTAACCTGATGAGTTCATTCACTCATTCATTCATATTTATTGAACACTTACAGTGTGTGCTTTGAAGAGTCCAGTCTAACAATAAACAGACACATTCCCTGCCCACTAACGAGCTTACAGTCTAGAGGGGAAAATACTTTTAGGTAGGCCCCAGTGAGATCCAAACTCACCACCCCTGGTTTATGAGACCAGTATTCTCACCCCAGAGCTACAGAGCCACTTATGTAGTATAGAGAGTGACATCCACAAATTCATATTTATGAATACCATATATATATTTTATTCTGGAGATTTGAGTTTATATTTTACAGTGTTAAATTCATTTCCTAGTTAAGAATTTAAAACATATATCTTTTATATTGATGCTTACACTTTCCATCTGTTCTAGAACTCTAGATGATCAAATGAATTTTAGAGTCTTTAGATTCCCAGTGGCAATCCAAATGTTCAGTCTCCCCTCAGAAGCATCACAAGACTCCAAAGACAAAATAGAGTACATTTTTAAACACAATTCTGGCCTCTCCTGGTTATGTTGATTACTCTTTCAGCAGCCAAAGATTATAATTGTAACTCAAAAAGTCAACCGTAGACATCTGTTGTCTCACAACGTTTTCACATCCTTCACCCACACTCTTCTTTGTTTTGGGATAAACAGAGTCTATCCTGACCAATCTTTTCATCCCTTTGTGACAATCAACTCAGTTTTCAGAAAGAATGAACAAAACTTTGGTTTCTTTTATATGTCTGGCATTTTTGTGCAGAATCTAAAGTAGTTGACTATTCAGAAATCCCACTGTTAGTTGAACATAAAGGCTATCAGGCTGGTAAAACAGTTTGAACATACCCCCATGGCAGGTGGCAAAGTGACAGCCCTGAAAAATTTCCATAAGCTTTTAGGCATTTATCAGTTTTTAAATGTTACCTAGGCATTTGATTGGAGGCAGAGGTGTAAACCAGATGACCCCTAGATGCCCTTTAAAGGATTTTGGTAAGACACCCTCCATTTTGGAGTCATTCTGGTAGAGATATATAATGTTCTTGATCCTAGATCAGTTGTGCTCTTAACTCCCTGAAAAAGACTTACGTATAGCCTGAATGACAATCTAGAATTCTTCCAGATTGGAGTCAGCTAAGGACTCATTAGTATCATTCCAGCTTCATTTTGCTATCATTCAATGGTTTTTATTGAGTGCTTACTGTGTATAGAGCACTGTATGAAATCCGTGGGAAAGTAGAATAATATAAATTGACATAATCTCTACAGTTGACAATCTAATGGGGGAAACAGTTATTAAAAATACATTTAATTAGGAGAAGCAACAGAGTGTAAAGATAATCATTATTATTTGCAGCCCCTGTGCTCAAGTACTCAGCAGAATAATCAATCAGTCAATCAATGAAATTTATTGAGAACTTACTGTGTGTAAGAGCACTGTACTAAGCAGTTGGGAGAGCATAATACAAGAGAGTTGATACCATGATCCCTGCACTTACAGTCTTCTGGAGAAGTTCACAGTCTAAGCAGTTCAAAGACACAGTTGGAGAAATGAGTAAGTAATTTCCAGATTGGGGCTAGAAAATTCCAGTATTATTTTATTCAGTACTTGAAGGTGTCACAGCATTCAGTTCTCATAATTTGGTTGCTGCTTCAGGCTTGATTATGCAATGATAGTGACTATTACTACTACTACTACTAATAATAATAATTGTGTCTTACACATGGTTCTTGACATTGATCTGTGATTCACAATGTCATTTTACCATTTTTTAAGCTTGGAGACCCTAGAACTCACAAAGGGTGCTCCTATTAGCACAATAAATCTTAACATATTTGGTGGGGGAAAATAATGAAAATAAGTTTGTGTACAAATACGTGTATTCCAAATTTTGTAATTTTATCTGAAGCAGTCTAATTTAGTCAGTGTAGATAAATGTGTGTGAGATGCCAAGGTTGGTAGAGTCAGTAAATCTAATCGACGGTCTTTATTAATGAATACAAAGCACTAAACTATGTGCTTGAGAGAGTATAATGGACGCAAGACACTAAACTTCTTTGTGGCAAAGTGAAATGTACCTCAGTTTCTGCATCCACAAAATGGGGATTTAATACCTGTTCTCCCTCCTATTTAGACTGTGAACCCCAAAAGGAAGCCAATTATCTTGTATTTAATCCAGCACTTACTACAGTGCTTGACACATAGGTGCTTAACAAATATCACAATTATTATTAAGACATATATTCCTTTACCTCAAGAAGGTCACCATTGAATGGGAGAGGTATAGACACAAATTTTGTGAATAGGAGCAGTGGTTCCAACAACCTCTGGCTAAAATGGCAGAAAAAGTGACTGAATAAACCAATGAAAATCCAAATAAAACATTCAGTTACATAAGTTAATATCCACACACTCCTCAGAAATCTTCAGGGGCTGCCCATCCATCTCAGAAACTCCTTATGAGTAAATTTAAAAAATAAAATCAGCCCACCCCTCCTCTCTTACTTCAGTGATTTCCTACTACATTCCAGTCAGTACATTTCTCTAACTGTATCTTGATCCCATATATATTGCTGCTGACACCTTTCCCACATCCTCACTTGGTCCAGGAACTCCCTCCCTCTTCATACACTATAGACCACCACTCTCCACATCTGCAAATTCTTCTTATAATCACACCTCCTTCAAAAGGCCAACCCTGACTAAGCCTTCATTTTCCTTACACCCCCTCCATTCTGCATCACCAGTACAATCAATGAATCAATCAGTGATACTTATTGAGTGCTTACTGTGTGTACAAGCTTGGGAGAGTACAATACAACAGAATTAGCAGACATGTTCCCTGCCCATAACAAGCTTACAATCTAGAGTGGAAGACAGATATTAATAAAAAAAAATTTACAGTATATGATTTAACAGTATATCCACAAATACTATGAGGTTGGAGGTGGAGAGAACATCAAATGTCCACAGGTGACATATCCAAGTGCATAGATGACTCAGAAGGGAGAGCGAACCAGGGAAGAGAGGCTTAATCGAGGAAGACCTCTTGGAGGAGATGTGATTGGTAAGTCTTGGAGACTGGAATAAAGTAAATCAGTGTTAATGATGGCTTTGAACTGGTACAGATAGGTTGTTATGAATTATTAGGGAAGGTTTCCAGCAGGTGGTATTTCTGGAAACTTTTGAAGATGGGGAGAGATGTGATTTGGTGGATTTGGGTGGGAGGATGGAGATTCAGTTCAGGGGAACAGCCTGAATGATGAGAAGGAAGTGGCATGGCCTAGAGAGAGTAGAAACATCAATATACATTTCAGGGAAGTGACATAAATTATTTGCTCCGTTGCTTTGATTATTGTTGTATCTTCAAACAGTGTGCATGCCATAAAATCAGACTTGCAAGCAAGTTGAAGAAAACACTACCCCACAATATTTAGTATACGTGCATCTGAAAAGATGTAAAATTGTATTCATAATCAGTATTCTTTACCACTTATCTGACATGAATTATTGCTCCTCTGAGTGAAAGCTATGCACAAGTATACTAGCTACTAGATTATTTGAATCAATCACTTGCACTAATCACTAATCACAATATTTAGTATACGTGCATCTGAAAAGATGTAAAATTGTATTCATAATCAGTATTCTTTACCACTTATCTGACATGAATTATTGCTCCTCTGAGTGAAAGCTATGCACAAGTATACTAGCTACTAGATTATTTGAATCAATCACTTGCACTAATCATTTGGGAGAATGGTGGACATGTCCATTCCTTCAATGAGTTTACAGCTTAGAGAAGGAAAAATACAGTAATATATATAAATATATCAAATTATGGATATGGACTTAAGTGCTATGGAGATGAGTGAAGGGTGATTACCGGGTGTGAATCCAAGTACAAGGATGACACAGAAGAGAGTGGGAGAAGAGTAAATGAAGGTTTAGTCAGGGAAGGCCTTTTGTAAGACACATGTTTTAATAAGGCTTTAAAGGTGGGGAAAGTGAATGTCTGTCAAATATGAAGAGGGAGGGAGTTCCAGGCCAGGGGCAGATATGGGTGAGATGTCAGCGGTGAGATAGAAAAGATCAAGGCAAAGTGAGTAGGTTGGCAGTGGAGGAGCAAGGTGTATTGACTGGAAATAGGTGTATTGTAGGAAAGAGGTGAGATAAGGTAGGAAGGGACAAGATGATTGAGTGCTTTAAAGCTGATGGTGAAAAGTTTCTCCTTGATTCACTTAATCATATTTCATTCAATCTTATTTATTGAGCAGTTACTGTGTACAGAGCACTGTACTAAGCTCTCGGGAAACTACAAAATAAGAATAAACAGACACATTCCCTGGCCACAATGAGCTTATAGTCGAGGAGGTAGATGGGCAACCACTGAAACTGTGGAGTGGGGAAACAGGGACTGCAGAGTTTTGTAGTAAATGATTCAGGCAAAAGAGTGAAGAGTGGACTGGGGTAGGGAGAGATAGGCGGCGGGAAGGTCAGTAAAGGAGGCTGATGCAGTAATCAAGGTGGAATAGATAAGTGCCTGGATTGATGTGGTAGCAGTTCAGTTGAAAAGGAAAGGCTGGATTTTAGTGATTGTGTGAAGGCTGAACTTATAGAATTTAGTGACAGATTGAATATATGTGTTGAACGAGAGAGATGCGTCTAGGATAATGCCAAGATTATAGTCTTGTGAGACAGGAAGAATAGTGGTTTTATCTACAGTGACGGGACCATCAGAGCGAAGACAGGATTGGGAGGAATTCTGTTTTGGACATGTTAAGTTTGGAGGGTGGGCGGGATGTCAAAGTAGAGATGTCCTGAAGGCAAGAAGAAATATAAGACTTCAGAGAAGTAAGAGATATGTGTTGGAGATGTAGATTTGGAAATCATCCACATAGAGATTGTAGTTTAAGCTACGGGAGTGGGTGTAGATAAAGAATAGAAGGGGACCCAGAACTGAGCCTTTATGGTCTTCCACAGTTAGTGAAGGCAGAGGAGAGCCCACAAAAATATTGAAAAGGGGAGGGCAGAAAGATAGCAGGAGAACTAAGACAGGATACTGTCAGTGACGAGGATTAAGATGGAGAAGAGGCTGTTGGATATTCATAGATCTGAGAGATCTCCAAACATTGGACCTGCCCATTCTTCTTTATATTTCCATAATTTCCTCTTAACAAGCATGAACTTTATTTAAACTGAACAGCACACATACACATACACATTCACAGGAACAGACTAGAGAAGATGTTATGAAACACTTTCATTATAGACTTTATATTATTGTTTTCGGAAACGGAAGTCATTTTAGTGATATTCCGATGTTACAATTTTAATTTTCAGATAGTAGGGTATGTAGAAGTTCATGTAACGTAATTTAGATATGTTAATCTTGAATTTTTGTCCATTTCCCTTGTCTTTACCATTATATAGAAAGTCTGACAAAACATTTCTGCTTCTGTTTTGGGGAGTCTAAGTAGTAATTGGGCACTACTACAAAATGACAGCAGTCATGTTTTGCTTGATGTTTCCAGAAGTCACACACTGAAACTGAGAACAAAAGTACCCTAAAATTTAGCCACATTTCCTTTGGAAATGTTAATTGTAGAATTGAAGCAGAGAGCAATCTGGGTTAGTCATAATATTCAAGGGTAAGGGATCCTGTCTGAATTAGAAAGGCAACCATTGCCAAATGCATAGAAATTCACAGAACCGTTTCTTGGATTAAAGTGTGTGATAGTTTCCATCACAGATTTTGCCAAGCTTTCTTTGACAACATTTCAGTTTTCGCCCTTTCAATCCACTACTGATTCTGAAGCAGGTCTAAAAGTCTCATCTCCTACAAAATAGCTCTAGTTCCTGGCTATGATTATTTACCATAAATGAAGTATCCTTCCTATTTCAGCATACTATTCCAAAGCATAATAGAGCTTTTGTAATCAATTTAATATTAGTAGAAATAGTAATAATAGTAATAATAATAATGTTGGTATTTGTTAAGTGCTTACTATGTGCCGAGCACTGTTCTAAGCGCTGGGGTAGACATAGGGGAATCAGGTTGTCCCACGTGGGGCTCACAGTCTTAATCCCCATTTTACAGATGAGGGAACTGAGGCACGGAGAAGTTAAGTGACTTGCCCACAGTCACACAGCCGACAAGTGGCAGAGCTGGGATTCGAACTCATGAGCCCTGACTCCAAAGCCCGTGCTCTTTCCACTGAGCCACGTAGTAATAATGGTAGCATTTGTTAAGTGCTTACTATGTGTCAAACACAGTTCTAAGTGCTGGGGTTGATACAAGGTAATCAGGTTGTCCCCCATGGGGCTCACAGTCTTAATTCCCAATTTACAGATGATGGAACTGAGGCACAGATAAGTGATTTGCCCAATATCACACAGCATACAAGTGGCCGAGCCAGGATTAGAACCTATGACCTCTGACTCCCAAGCCCATGCTCTTTCCACTGAGCCAGCATGGCCTAGTGGAAAGAGCACAGTCTTGGGAGTCAGAAGTACCTGGGTTCTAATGCTGACTCCACCACTTGTCTGCTGTGTGACCTTGGGCAAGGCAGTTAACTTCCCTTTGCCTCAGTTCCCTCATCTGTAAATTGGGAATTAAGCATGTGAGCTCTATGTGGGACAGGGATTATGTCCAACCCTATTATCTTGTATCTACCCCAGCGCTTAGAACAGTACCTAGCACATAGTTAACATTTAACAAATACCACAATTTTTATTTCATAAGCACTTATTGTATGCAGAGAACTGTATTAAGCATTTCGAAAGAATGCACAGGAGGGAATTTAAGGAGGGTTCCTGCCCCTTGAAGGCCCACAGTTTATGAATATAAGTAGGGGAGAGGGGACTAGAGATCACGTCAGGTGTGATGAAATAATCAACAGTAAAGCAACACAAAAGACAAGGACAAGTACATAAAACAAAAAGCTGTGGTAAGAGAAGCAGGTTTGGCTCAGAATACAAGCCACGGAGACCACAAATCTGCCTTTTCCTCTCCTTAGAAATTGCTAACAATAATCCAAACACTTATCCTGTTCTGCCTTGACTATTGCAACAGTCTTCTCTCTGATCTCCCTTACTCTTTCCAGTCTTATTCAAACTTCACTCTGCTGCCCAGATGATTTTTCTAAAAGATTGTTCGGTCCATGTCTTTTCATTCCTCAAGAGCCTTCAGTGATTGCCTATCCACCTTTGCATCAAAGTACCTTAAGTCACTGATCGCCTACTACAACCCAGCCTGCATATTTTGCTCCTCAAAGCACCAGCTTACTCACTGTTCCCTGATCTCATTTATTGATCTTTTTATGGTATTTGTTAAGCACTTATTATGTGTCAGGCAATGTTCTGAGCACTGAGGTAGATACAAGGTAATCAGGTTGGACACAGTCCATATCCCACATGAGGCTCACAGTCTTAATCTGCATTTTATAAATGAGGCACAGAGAAGTTAAGTGACTTGCCCCAGGTCACACAGCAGAAAAATGACAGCGCTGGGATTAAGAACCCAGGTCCTTTTGTCTCCCAGGCCTATGCTCTATTACTAGGCAAATGCTCCCTCTGTTGCACCATTGACCCCTTCACAGCATCCTCCTTCTGGCCTGGAACTAGTATACTGCTCTGTACATAGTAAGCACTCAATGAATGCCATTGATTATGATGATGATGATGATGATACCAGCTTCTAGACTGTGTCCTTGAGCATGATTTCAATCAATCAATCATATTTACTGAGCATTTACTGTGTACAGAGCACTGTACTAAGCACTTGGGAGAGTACTACTATAACAAAATTGATAGGTACTCATCCCATAGTGATCTTATATACAGTAGCTTGAAAAATCAATCAGTGGAACTTACTGAACACTTACTATGATCAGAGCACTGTTCTGAGCACTTCCCTATTACAGTGGATAACATGATGTCTCTGAAGCCAGCCATTATTCTTAACTCCTCCATCTTTTTCTCTCAGTCCCCTTAACTAGTCTGGTGCTAAATCCTACTTTTTTTTCCCTTGATAACATTTAAAGGATCTACTCCTCCTTCATCAAAATGGCCACCATAGTATACCAAGCATTATTTTACATAGGTGGAACCTCTATCATCAAATGATTTGCAGTCTTACATACATGTATCTATACCCAAACATGAAATGCTTACAGACTGAATTTTATGTGTTTTGGTTGCCACATCATTATGCATGAGTGTCAATGAAAAGAACTATATCCATAGTCTGGCACTAAGTTCTAATGTTTTGTTTTGTTGTCTGTCTCCCCCTTCTAGACTGTGAGCCCGTTGTTGAATAGGGATTCTCTCTATCTGTTGCCGAATTGTAACTTCCAAGTGCTTAGTATAGTGGTCTGCACACAGTTAGCGCTCAATAAATACCATTAAATGAATGAATGAATCTCCTCTTGGTGTCCTTTCCTGCTGGTGTATTTGCCTTCTGTAGTAAATTTGTCAGCCTAGGAACCATGTCTTCTATATAATTTCCAGCATCATTAAGATTAGTATATCGTAGGTGAACTAGAGCACCTAAATAGTAGCAAAAGACATTTAACCATGCACGTATTTTACATATTGAGAAAGAATAAAAATTTTTATAATTAATTTTTGAAATACTAAGAAATGATTCATTCTCAAAAGGTCAAATTTCCAAAATATGCCTAAACTGTTAGAACCAATTTTACGAGATGTTTGACAAGTATTCCATTATTATGAAAAATAATATCCATTTTAATATGAACAAATATGCATGATTTCAAACAATATAAAGATCTCAGAATTTAAAATACGATGTATAGCAAATGATGGATGTAACAATTTAGGATGGTAGCATGTTCTGAATACAGGGCTATAAAAATGAAAGGTCTGACAAACTCTTAAATATTTTTATTTAGGCAGTGACAATAATTAAAGATTTGTTTTCAAAGGTCTGCCCAGGAAATCCAATTGGTATCCACCTTTACATGAGAAGCAGCATGCCTTAGTGAAAAAAGCCCCGACTTGGGAATCAGACATTGTGGGTTCTAATTCTGGCTCTGCCACTTATCAGCTGTGTGACTTTGGGCAAGTCACTTACCTTCTTGTGTCTCAGTTCCCTCATCTGTAAAATGGGATTAAGACTGTGAGCCCCACAAGGGCCAACCTTATTGCCTCGTATCTACCTGAGCGCTTAGAACAGTGCTTACTATATAGTAAGTGCTTAACAAGTACCATCATTATTATTATATATTGTTGTCCTTCATTTTCAAAGCTGACACTATTAATAGTATTAATAATAGTATTTGTTAAGTACTTACTATGTGTCAAGCACTGTTCTAAGCAGTGGGGCAGATACCAGGTAATCAGGTTTGATACAGTGCGTTTCCCGCATGGGGCTCACAGTCTCTTTACAGATGAGCTAACTGAGTAACAGAGAAGTGAAGTGATTTACCCAAGGCCACACAGCAAACAAGTGACAGATTCGGGACTCCCAGGCCCATGCTCTATCCACTAGGCCATGCTGCTTCAGTGAGCTCCAACAAAGCATGTAACACACCATTTCCTATTGTTTGAAATTAGATAGATCCTCCCTGCATTATAATAATGACAATAGTATTTAATAAGTGCTTACTGAGAAATTGTGACTTGACCAAGGTCACATAGCAACTTTGTTCTGTAGAGGGTCTATTCCTGTGTCTGAGCCATTTCTTAGTATTCAGATTCAATAGAGAAATCTTCTGCCATTTGCTGCCCATCAGCTAGCCTACTGGTTGGAATGACTGATTGATTGATTGAATACCTGTCCAACAGTCTTCCTTTGTGTCATGCTTTTTGAAGCTGTACTTCATTAATGTCTTCCTAGTTGTGTAATCTGTCCTCCTGACTTTCATTTTCTCCCTTAAATTCAATCTGCTACAGCAACTTGGTAAGCAGTTGTCATTCACTATATCCAGTAAAGTTGTGTTTCTGGGAATATGGCTTCCGCTTTCCAGAATCTTTCTCTGCTCTCTGATATTGAATATGATTGTAGGTGATCCAAGTTATAGTGTTCCAATAGCTGGATTCATCTTTTGTAGAAGGTCATGGTACCAGAATAATATAGGAGATTAGATAACAGAGCGGCCTATCATAATCAAGGAACATCCAGTGCTCCATTGCATAACTGTTATTTTCAGTCTCTTCTTTGGTTTTGTAATTATTGCACAAGTCAATTTAGATTCATCAAGGGCAATCCTCTTTTGCGACAGTTTTGAATTTTGTGAGAAAGATCATGTTTAATATTGTGGACTGGCTACTTGCACAGGACTTTAGGCTAGGGAAGAGTATATCCCACTGTTGGTTGGACATGCCTAAAAAGTGCTTTTCCAGCATTATAATGATGTGCATTGTACTCTGGATAGGTACCCTATGACTAGCCGCAAGACTTGCCAGATCTCTGATCAGGTTTAGGAGGGGTGCCTGTGGCTATTGTGCAAGTTATCTACTTCTGGGCCCTCACTCATTTTTCACTGCTGTTATCGAGAGTGATCCCACATACCCACAATTTATTTGGCCATGGGATGTTCACGAACGATTGGCTGGGTGTGTTTACTTAAGGCCAAAATGGATCTATCCAAGTTAGAGTGGGTAATTATAAATGGGGAAGAGGAAAGGGCAATGAGACATGTATGAAGACCTGGAAATCATATGTTCCATATGCATTAGCCCCCAGCAATTTTCCTGATTACAGGAAAGGGACATGGAAGGCATAGCCCCATCAAATAAAGGACATTTTTGCAGGAAACCCTGCAGGAGGTTTCATCCAGTGACCCCAAAATGGTTCCCAAATCCAGGTCTCAAAGTATATTGCAGAGGTGGCCCACAATAAGGTCTCTTGAGACACTCCTGATTGATCTTTGTTCTGTGACACAAATAGGCAACCATCTAAAAATACTCTCACTCTTTTTTTTCCATATTTTTTCCTTCTACCTCACTTTTCTATACTATTAATTTTGACTTTGGTATTGTTTCTTTGTCTCATTTTTCCCACAAGACTTTCACCTCTGTTGCTTTATGCTTTCGCTGTTCTTGGTGGTGTTTCCTTTCTGCCCTGCTCAAGCCCATTCTGCTGTGATGTGTCCTCCAGCCAATCCCTTGTAAGTAGTTGTGGATTTGGAGTAGGAGGCCCTGAAGTGTCTGCAAGAAAGAAAGTTGGCCTTAGGTGAGCAAAGGAACTGGTCCAGATAAAATTACAGTAAATCACTGCAGTATTTCACAGTAGAGGTATATATTCATATGTTTTTTGTCATTCACATGCTTAGGTCTTTCATACATAGTGATGTATTTCTTCATTATATAAACCTATTTTTGAGAGGCTTATTAATCTTAGAAGGCAAGAATATCTTGTTTTTAATTGTAGCAGCTCACAGTACTTAGGATAGTGAATAATAAATTCTATCAACTGATGAGCTGATAGATTGTTGCATAGACTGATGAGTCTGATAACTTATGCCTCTTCAGTTAAAGTGGAGTGAGACTAATAATAATAATAATATGGTATTTGTTAAGCTCTTACTATGTGCTGAGCACTATTCTAAGTGCTGGGGTAGATATAAGGTAATCAGGTTGGTCCATGTGAGGCTCACAGTATTATCCCCATTTTATAGATGAGGTAACTGAGGCACAGAGAAGTTCACACAGCAGAAAAGTGGCAGTTTCAGGATTAGAACCCACATCCTCTGACTCCCAGGCCTGTGCTCTTTCCACTGAGCCACACAGCTTCTTGAATGTCTTCCTCTGATTGCACAGGTATACAGTGTATGGTTTTTAGAACTTTAGAACTTCACACTCAGTGTTCTTGTACTTAATATTAACAAAATCTTTGTGTTTAGTTATTTTTCTCTAATCATAGATGTGACTGAACTGTAAAATATGAATATTGAGTTTCAGAATCATAAGATCTGATGTCAAAATGAAGGATAAATTTCTTCAATTTCTTTTATTTTAATGTTTTTTTAGTTTGTTATCCTGATGTTCTTCTCAGGAAAAAGCCCGGGTTTAGGAGTCAGAGGTTATGGGTTCTAATCCCCACTCCACCACTTATCAGCTGTGTGACTTTGGGCAAGTCACTTAACTTCTCGATGTCTCAGTTAACCTCATCTGTAAAATGGGGAGTAAGACTGTGAGCCTCACGTGGGACAATCTGATTACCATATATCTACTCCAGAATTTAGAACAGTGCTCAGAACAAAGTAAGCACTTAAAAAATATCAACATTATTAATTACACATCTGTTGCTATTAGCACTGCTCTCAGTATTCCTCCCAACGCTATGCATGAAACAAGTGTTTTAAGTTAGGGACACAATTCTGCTAGGGTATATACACATACAAATTTTTCTTTCTCTACATTTTCTCTTGAGAATAAATAAATATAGACATAGTGTGTGTGTGTGTGGGGGTGTATTATACACCCACATGTGCGCACGCACACACACACACACACATTATAAAATGTTTTTATAAAATCAACACTTATAAAAATGAGACTAATGTAAATTCAGTCACAGTGTATAGCAGTCCAACCGTAAGTCTTGCCAACAGTGGAAACCTGCAGAGTCAACTATTGTGCGGCCAATCATAGGGCTGGCTCAACAATACTAGCTTAGTCAGTTTCATTCTTTTCTCCTTTTTGTTCTCAGTTTGTCAGTCATTTTCAGAAGGGACTGCTACCTTTGCATTTCTAATAACCTGTCCACTAATATGTGGGTTTCAGACTTGATTTGCAGCACTCTAACTGCTGTCATGGACTGGAACACTGTACAAATTATACTGAATCTTCAGAGGCCTCCTGATTTCATTTACCTTTCCAGATCTTTCATGTTGAATTTTTCATAGGGAAAATCACAAACATTATTTTTGAAAATGTAAAAAGTGGAATCAAGCCAAGAGTGTATTTCTGACTGTTTTTCTGCATAGTGCCTATCATTCCAGGCTATTTCCAGTATATAGCAAAGTGAATCCCTAGGTACTTAGTGGATGGGCACTTTGAATTTTAGTTGGAATCTTATCCTTTGAGTGGGTCTGTCTGCTCTTTAAAAGAGTGTTGCTTTGAGACCAGCGCTGTTGGTCTTCACAGAGAATCTACAGCCAAGAGCAATCAGTGATCTCTCATGCTGAGGTTCTATAAGTCTCTGGAGTGTGCAGGTTGCTATGATGTCCCTTTAAGACATATAGAGTAAATAGCCTGGCATTAATAGAGGATCTTGGAGCCATTTACAGAAGCACTGATGAGGATTAGTAACTTGGCAAGTGCTCATTCATTCCTATGTGATGGTGAGCTCGAGGCCTGGGACCTCTCTTCTGTTGCATTGCTTCTTAGATATGTTCCCTTCATATTTTCCTCTAGGTCATGTTTCTGGGTGGAAAATCACCAAGAAAGCACTTTATCAGAGACCCATTCCTCTCTAAACTGTAAGCTTGTTACTGAAAAGGAAACATGTCTGCTAAGTCTGTTGTATTGTATTCAGTAAATTGTCTACTGAGCACATACTATTCATTCAATTCAATAGTATTTATTGAGCGCTTACTATGTGCAGAGCACTGTACTAAGCACTTGGAATATACAATTCGGCAACAGATAGAGACAATCCCTGCCCATTGACAGGCTTACAGTCTAATCGGGGGAGACAGATGGACAAAAACAATAGCAATAAATAAAATCAAGGGGATGTACATCTCATTAATGAAATAAATAGGGTAACAAAAATATATGCAAATGAGCAAATGAGCACAGTGCTAAGGGAAGGGGAAGGGAGAGGAGGAGGAGCTGAGGAGGAGCAGAAGGAAAGGGGTCTTAGCTGAGGGGAGGTGAAGGAGGGACAGAGAGGCAGCAGAGGGAGCAGAGGGAAAAGGGGAAGCTCAGCTGGGAAGGCCTCCTGGTGGAGGTGAGCTCTCAGTAGGGCTTTGAAGAGGGGAAGAGAGCTAGTTTGGCAGAGGTGAGGAGGGAGGGCATTCCAGGACAGCGGGAGGACGTGGGCTAGGGCTCGATGGCAGGATAGGGCAGAGTACTGTACTGGGGGCTTAGCACTGTACACTGTAATGGTACTCTCCTATGCACTTAGTACAGTGCTCTGCACTTAGTAAGCACTCAATAAATACTCATTCAATTTTATTTATTGAGTGCTTACTATGTGCAGAACACTGCACTAAGCACTTGGAAGAGTAAAATGTAACAGTAAACAGACGCATTCCCTACCCATAATGAGCTTACAGTATAGGGGTTGGGAGACAGACATCAGTGCAAATAAATAAATTACAGAAATGTGCATAAGTGCTTTGGGGCTGGGAGGGATGAAGAACCAAGGGAGCATATCATTTATTGATAGGTTGATTGGTGACATTTCTATTGAAATTAAGGAGAGAGAGAGAGAGAAAAAAAGAGAGGGAGACAGCATTTTGTTTTGATTGAAAATATGGATGACTAGTGGGACAATTCTCTATTAAATTACAAAATGTATCTGTTTTTATAACATGCTGGTTATTACTTTGTCCTCTTTCTCAGTGTGGAGTGGGGGCATAAGGAAAGGGAGTGGGAGAGAGAGAAGTGTGTGTGTGTGTGTGTGTGTGTGTGTGAGAGAGAGAGAGAGAGAGAGAGAGAGAATGTGTTTACAGAAATTATCAAATGAATGTCTGTTATTCCTGAGGGGCATCACAAGCCACCTTGCATTTCAACCTTATGCTCTTTTCCCTTGCCTCTTGGTGATTCTGCCGCAAAGTAGGTTGAGCAATTTTACCAGAATACTTGTATATTCTTCTAAAGTTGCCAAAAGTCTCGTAAGACTGGGATGAGCTCTCCATATTCCTTCCTAAACCCTGTCCTCTGCCTGATGTTCCTATCACTGTAGAAAGCACCACCATCCCTGTCTCACAAGCCTGTAACCTTGACATTATCCTTGACTCATCTCTGTCATTACCCACATATTAAATCTGTCACCAAATCCTGATGTTTAACCTTTTACAACATAACTGTAGCCATGATAATCCAAGTACTTATCCTATCCTGTAGTGATTACTGCATCTTGATTACTGCATCTGCCTCTTTGCTTACCTTACTGCCTCCTGTCTCTCCCTAACTCAATCCATACCTCACTCTGCTGACCAGACCATTTTTCTACAAAACCATTCAGTCCTTGTCTCCCTGTTACTCAAGTAGCAAAGAAGCAGTGTGGCATAGTGGAAAGAACATGGGACTGGTAGAGGATCTGGGTTCTAACTGTGGCTCTGCCATTAGTCTGCTGTGTGACCTTTGTAAAATGGGGATTAAGGCTGTGAGTCCTTTGTGGGAAGAGACTGTGTCCAACCAATTAACTTGCATTTACCCTAGTGGTTAGTACAGTGTGAGACACAGAATAAGCATTCTGTTAAATAACATTAAGGAAAAAAAGGACTGGTGTGGGGAGCAAGCCAACTTGGAGTGACAGTAGTCATCCTCAGCTCCAGAGCACTTAAATACATTCCTGTGATTTATATATTTGTATTAATGCCTGTCACCCCCTCTAGGCTATAAGCTCCTTGTGGACAGGGAATCTATCAAGTCCATTGCCTTGTACTCTCCCAAGCACGTAGTATAGAGGTCTGCAAAAAGTAAGCACTTAATAAATGTTATTGATTGATTATAGTGATTACTCTCAGTTTGTTTCCTTTATGTCATTTTCCCTCCTTTAAAACTCTTATTACTCCAATATAATTTTGTGCATCCTCTGGTAATACTGAATATTTTTAGTTTGTTCTCTGTGGTACTCTGACATTCAGCATAGCAAGTCTGGTGACAGAAGAAGCGAGAATGTCAGAGGCAGGGATAATTTTAGATGAGGTGTCTTGCACTAATTTGGAATTGAGCTGTTTAATATTACAAATACATAAAAGAAAGAGTACTATAATGGACCAGAGTGCAGATAACAAAACATCATATCTGGATTCATAAAGTGATCCCCAAAATAATAATCTTAATTTGGTTTAGTTAAGCCTATGTTGCTCCTGCAAAAAATAGAACAATTGAAAATAGAACAATAACTGAGTCTTGTCTGCCCTGCACCAACCTACAGCCAATTTGAAAATAGCAGACTCAACATTTCTTTATGGCTAATAATAATAATAATAATAATGTTGGTATTTGTTAAGCGCTTACTATGTGCCGAGCACTGTTCTAAGCGCTGGGGTAGACATAGGGGAATCAGGTTGTCCCACGTGGGGCTCACAGTCTTAATCCCCATTTTACAGATGAGGGAACTGAGGCACAGAGAAGTTAAATGACTTGCCCACAGTCACACAGCCGACAAGTGGCAGAGCTGGGATTCGAACTCATGAGCCCTGACTCCAAAGCCCGTGCTCTTTCCACTGAGCCACTAATATAGGACATGCCTTGTTATCCACCTAACACTATGAAGATTTGTTACTAGTATCTTGTAGCTGCAACTGAATAGGAAAGAAATGAACAGCATTACACTGAAGTTATGCAGGCAGGATTGTTTTTCAGTAAGATTTAAATCTCAGGTGCCTCCAAATTGGTTCAGCTGCCATTTGGAGGCATTCATTCATCCAATTGTATATACTGAGTATTTATTGTGTGCAGAGCACTGTATTAAGTCCTTGGAAAAGTACAGTATAACAATAAAGAGACACATTCCCTGCCCACAGTGATCTTACAGTTCAGAAGGGGAGAAGAACATTTATATAAATTACATACATGCACATATGTGCAGTGGGGCATGGGGAGTGGTGAATAAAGGGAGCAAGTCAGGGTAACACAGAAGGGAGTGTGAGAAGAGGAGTGGAGGACTTAGGGAAGGCCTCTTGGAGGAGATGTGCTTTAAAGAAGGCTTTAATGCTGGGAAGAGTAACTGTGTATCGGATTTGAGGAGAGAGGGTGTTCCAGGCCAGAGGGAAGATATTGGTGAGGAGTCAGTGGTGAGACAGACGAGATCAAGGTTCAGTGAGAAGGAAGTATTGTCACAGCTCTGTGCTGCTCTGTATCCTGTTGTCAGTCTTCCTAGATCTTAGAGACTGTATTGAGCCTCATCACCCAACACTCATTCCCCTTTCACTCTCCTACAGGAAGCTAACAGGGTGGTGAATTAGGACTCCAGCCTAGAAAATCCTGCCCGACAGACATATTTTAGAGTTCTTAAAGGAGACTCTAAGGCACTGAAAAGTGAAATATTGTTCTATACATATCTTATCTCTCTGGAACCATCCCTATCCATGTAGTCTTCGTGCTCAGTATTAAATCAAAGAGCTATACATGGCGCCATGGAGACAAAGCCATTATATTAAATGATTTGTATAAAGGAATTTTCTCTCCTCTATTCTAACTTTATAGCTGATGTATATCAATTTTAAGTTATTCTAGATAGCTTTTATTGTCCACAATGAAAATTTATGATTATTTTCAAAGATTAAATGTTTTTTGGAAGCAGCATGGCTTAGTGGATAAAATACAGGCCTGGGAGTCAGAAGGACCACTTGTCTGCTGTGTTACCTTGGGCAAGTCACTGAACCTCTCTGTGCTTCAGTTCCCTCATCTGTCAAATGGGGATTAAGACTGTGAGCCCCATGTGGGACAAGGACTGTGTACAACCTGATTACCTTGTATATACTCCAGTAGTTAGAACAGTGCTTGAAGTGCTAAACAAATACCATCATCATTATTATTATCATCACTATTGTTATTATTATTTTAATGGTAGATCACAGTGTGCTCACCTCTCAGGGTCGCATCTGGAGAGTTTTCTGTACTCTATCAGTCTCTACTATGGGAGGGGAGAGTCAAGCAGAGGCATATCCATTCCATTCCTAGCTTGGGCAGTGGCTAGCGAGTGGAAGGCAATCTGCTACAAGTCAAAACTCACGTGTGCTGGGCAGCAGCGACATGAGAGAGAGTTGAGGTCGGCGACTCAGGTTTACTGCGTATAAGGAGGCAATGGTAAACCACTTTGGTATTTTTACCAAGAAAATTCTCTTGATCCACTACCAGAATGATTGCAGATGGAGGAGGGGCATTCTGGGGGAGATGTGTCTGTGGCATCGCTATGGTTCGGACACAACTCGACAGCATAAGTCAACAACAACAGTGTGCTGCCTTGTTTTCTTTCTCAAAAATGAACACCAATATGTGGTTGATAAAATAAATGGAGGCATTTTTCAGGCTACTTTTCCCTATTTTTCCCCCCACCACTGAGATTTGTAGACTTTAAGGATGTAGGATGTAGCCACAAAAAGGGCTTCAAGATGAGCAACCTTAAATCTGATAGGGCAGAAAAACTGAAATAATAATGATAATAATAATAATAGTATCTGTTAAGCTTTTACCACATGACAAGCACTGTTCTAAGTGCTGGGTTAGTTACAAGGTAGTTAGTCCCACGTGGAGCTCACATTTTATTCCCCACAGATGAGGTAACTGAGGCACAGAGAAGTTAAGCAACTTGCCCAAAGTCATGCAGATGACAAGTGGCAGAGCTGGGATAGAACCCATGACTTCTGACTCCCAAACTTGTGTCTTTCCAGTAAGCCACACTGCTTCCCATATAACAGGAAAGGGAACATATCTTGAGATGTAAAGAGCTGGATTCCAAATTCAATCTCCAATTTTAAAATCCCATTTCAAAACCTATAAACTGCCTTAGCCTTCCTCTTCTCCAAGTCCCCCCATCAGTCTCCTGCCCAGGTAATCCCTCTGAAACATTGTTCAACACACATTGCTTCACCCCTCAAAACTCTCCAGTGTTACCTAAGTCCACACTGCATATCGAACAGAAACTCCTGAACATTGGTTTAACTCCTGAACACTGGCTTTACGCTCTCCATCTGCTCACTCCCATTTATCAGCTTTCTATTCTTTCTTCACTCCAGCTCACACACTGCATTCCACTGTGCTTCATTCACAACTTCCCGGCCTCTGAGACCTTATTTGTAGTCTTTCTTTCCCTTTCTATCTGCCAAATCACAGTTCTCCCAATCAATCAATCACTTAATAGTATTTAGTGAATGCTTACTGAAAGTATTCCTGAAATCCTGCCCCTTGAAGGAGGCATTCCCTGATTAATTTTTCCATTCCCCTTCATATACTTTAGACTAAAAGCTTTAGCACTTATATATTCATACTGTGAAAGTCAATCATGAATGACACTGTAGGGTTAAACAAGCAAACAAATCAACCATTTATTTATCAATGGTACTTATTAAGCACCTGCATTGTGCCAAGTGCTGGAGGAGAATATTCAGAATACACATGGTCCTGGTGTCATGGGGGTTCATGGAGTCAAGAGGAAAGGGTCATTTTCAGGAGATGCTACTGAAAGCATAGAGAGATGGGAGGGGAGAAGGAGTTTTTTCTTCCCTTACAGCCTGACAGAGTTTCATATCTTTTGTAGAAATGGATTAGAAAAAAGGCTGATGTAAATTGCAAATAAGTGGGAGAGAAAGCAGAAAACATTCTCCAGCTGCTCCCCAGGGTTGGAGCTTTTTGTTAGGTAAGGGTGATGGAAGGGTGATTTTTGGTCATGTCACCAGTTTAGGATTCAGAGCCCTGTCACATCCAGGCTACTCTCCCTTCCCACTGCCTCTTTGTTGAGAATGCTAAAATCAAAACTTTGGTGATGTGAGAAAGGGAATAATTGCTATGTAAAGCCATCTCTAGATTGATCCATCTTTGGGAATCTGCCAACCCTGAGAATCTCTGTGCCTAAAGCTGGATTAGTGTCTGCCTCTCAGCATGATCTCTGCCTAGATCTGAAAACAAGGATATAACCTTCCCATCCTTAGTAGTACTTTCTGACAAAAGGACCCTACTTCGTAGCTGTCCTTTGAAGACATATGCTTCAAACCAACTCCCTGGACTGACCCTGGTATTGACCCTGCCCATAGTCACATTAGCCAGTACTTCTTACTTCTCTCTAGGTGCCTTGTCCATTTACCTGTGCAGAAAATCTCCAACAATCAGATAAAAACTTAGAAGTTTTGAATAAATGACTCTTTCCCTGTAATGAACTGGTCCCAGTGTTCCATGACTATGTAAAAATTCAGTTCACATCTTCCAGCCCATAAGTTAAAGGAAAGTTACTGTGAAGAGAAACCGAATCTTAGCTCCAAAAGCTTGGTCTGTCGGCCATATGTCCTAGAAAATGTAATGCCAATGAATCACCTTTTTCTACCTCCTGGAGTGTCTGTCTTCCAGGAAAAGGCTTCTTTCAGATCCTTCTGGTTGCTTTTTAGCCCTTCAGGTACAGCACCGAAGATGAGAGGAAGGAAGGGAGAAAAGGTGCCATCTGGGTGAGATGGTGAGGACTCTTCTTAAGGACTTGAGAGCAGCCTGAGAAATTTTCCCATCTGTCCAGTGGTTTAAATAGCCCTACAGTTTGACCTTATTATTACTGATAGCAGCAATAATAACAATGAGTAATGATAATGGTGATAATGATAATTATGGTATTTAAGTGATTGCTATGTGCCAAATATTGTACTAAGCACTGAGGTAGGTACAAGAAGATCAGGTCCCACATTTTAAGTAGGAAGGAAAACAGATGTTGAATCCTCATTTTGCAGATGAGGGAATTGAGGCACAGAGAAGTTAAGTGACTTGCCCAAGGTCACAACACAAGTAAGCAGCAGAGATGGGATTATAAACTTACTCTTCTGACTCCCAGGCCAGTGCTCTTTCCACTACATTATGCTATTTATCTTTTTAAGTCTACAAATGGCTCAAGGCAAAATTAATTAATCTTATTTATTGAGTGATTACTGTGTGCAGAGCACTGTACTAAGCTCTTGGGGGAGTACAGTAAAATGATATAACAGATACATTCCCTGCTCACAATGAGTTTACGCTCTAAAGAGGGAGACAGATGTTAATATGAATAATGTGTCCTAGTGGAAAAAGCACGAGCTTGGGAGTTGGAAGGACTTGGGTTATAATGCCGACTCTGCCACATGTCTGCTGTGTGACCTTGGACAAGTCACTTCACTTCTCTGGGCCTTATTTACCTCATCTATAAAATGAGGATTAAGCCTGTGAACCCTATATGGGACAAGGACTGTGTCCAACCCCATTATCTTGTATCTACCCCGGTGCTTACTACAGTGCTTGGAATATAGTAAGTGCTTAACAAATACCACAATTATTATTATAAATAATAATAAGAATAAATTATTGATATGTACATAAGTGCTGTGGAGCTGAGGGTGGGGTGAATAAAGGAAGCAAATCAGGGCAATGCAGAAGGGAGTAGGAGAAGAGGAAATGAGGGCTTAGTCAGGGAAGGCCTCTTGGATGAGATGTACCATTCAAAAGCTTGACTAATTTGAGAATCCCAGCTTCTACGTATTTCCTTCCATGTCCAGCTTTCTGGGGAGAGGTTTCTGAGAAGCACTGTCTGCTAATAGAAAGGCAGCAGGAAAAGAATAATCAAGGCTTGGATTTGCTGTCCAGATTGAGAGAGAAACACATTATTTGGTAGAGTTTTGCTGTTGAAGGATCATTCTGTTAAACTTGTAGACCACTCTTCTGGTTTAGATTGATATGCCTATGTTTCATTTTCAAAAGTGATATTACTAATGATGAGAATCTTATTGATGTGATTAAGAGTCTAGCTAACAAGATAAATGTGTGACTAAAAATAATTCCTCAAACATGCATAAATATATTATTGGACAGCTTTGTTTTACTGAAGTCTCATTCCACCTGCTGTCACACCGTTTGACAGTGTCCCAGACAATTTTCTAGCCTTCTTGATTCCATTTTCCAGGTTTTCATTGTACTGATGGTCAGCTGCTGTCAGCCTTTTCTTTCCTCCCTCCTGCACACCCCCTGCAGTGACATGGTTTGGTTAAGAAGCCTAATTTATTTTTTACCATGTATTTGTATCTTAGTCTTAAAGAAATATGGACTACAAGTTGTCTTTTTTGCTTTAGGGTTTCCATGTACCACATGCCATTTTTAAAATGTATGTGACTATAGGCTTTATAACTTGCCTTGCATATTGGTTATCTTCCTTAATCAAATAATTAAATTGCTTTAGTCAGAATTAGTTTGTAATTCAGAGCTTTTCTATTTCTCCAGGAAGCTAGATGCCCCATTTGGTGACAGAGCCAAACAGTTCATTCAAAGTTAAGCTTTCCTTACTTTGTGTTGAAATAAATTGGAATTTACTATGGTAGTTCCCTGTAGTTGATGTGAAATCAATTCCTCTTCAAGACTGTAATCTTGTTATGGGCAGAGAATGTGTTAACTAATTCTGTGGTATTATACTCTCCCAAGTGCTTAGTACAGTGCTCTGCATGTAGTAAACACTCAACACCATTGATCAATCAATTGGCTAAATAAATTAAATATGGCTGTTGGCCATATTGCGTTTTCAAAAGAAAAAATGTTCTACTAACCTTTCCAGTTTTGTGAAAGAAGTTGCTGCATTAACTGTCCTGATTTTCTAGTATTTAAATGAACTCAGGCACCATTTCCCTTTAGAGTCAAAAGCTCAATAGGGATATTGTAGAGATTTTTCATGGACTTATTTTCTCTTTCAAAATCACATGTAATTTACTCACATTTTGAACTTCCAAATACTATTGTTAGGCTAGAATAAGGATTTCCTGAGGCTTAGATTTTATGAAGATATATATTTTATGAAGATGAAGATATGATATGAAACGATTTCAAGGTTTATTTCTCCAACTCTCAGTTATATATTAATTGAACCAACTTCTTGAAGTAGGTATATAGAAGGGCCTTCTCTCTCCCCAAATCCCATGTAAGCTGCTGAGGAGCATGGTGCTGTGGATAGAGCATGGGCCTGGGAGACAGAAGGTCATGGGTTCTAATCCCGACTCTACTACCTGTCTGCTCTGTGACCTTGGGCAAGTCACTTCAGTTATCTGGGCCTAAGTTATCTCATCTGTAAAATGGGGATTAAGCTTGTGAACCCTATGTGGGATGGGGACTGGGTCCAACCCAATTAGCTTGCATCTACCCCAACACATAGAACAGTGCTTGACACATAGCACTTAACAAATACCATTATTATTATTATAATTATTATTATTATTACTATTATTTTCTTGTATCTGTCTCAGTGCTTAGTACAGTGCCTGGCACATTAGAAGCCCTTAACAAATATCACTCACAATTATTGTTACTGATACTTTAGGGATCATGTTTAAATTTATGATTCCTCTGGGGTAAAATTGTGTGAAAGCTTGTAAAAATGATATGATTATTCTCATTTAAAAATAATTACAAAGGAAGTATTTTAGTTTAGTGTTCATTCTTCATATAGGTAGGTTAAAAAGCTTAGTAATGTCATTAGCTTTTGTTGAGAATAATCTTAACTTGAAAGATGAATAATATGAAAGGATCTTAGTTGATTTGGCATTGAGTAGTCTCAATTCTGTGATATTCCTTGGTTCCAGGAGCACATCTGTACATTAATAATAATAATAATAATAATGATGATGATGGTATTTGATGGAAGCACTCACTATGTGCAAAGCACTACTCTAAGCACTGGGGGAATACAACATGATCAGGTTGTCCCACATGGGGCTTACAGTCTTAATCCCCATTTTACAGATGTGGTAATTGAGGCCCAGAGAAGTTAAGTGACTTGTCCAAAGTCACAGACCCTGAAAAGTGGCAGAGCTGGGATTAGAACCCATGACCTCTGACTCCCAAGCCCTTGCTCTTTCCACTGAGCCATGCTGCTTCTTTGTAGTTACATTGCCAGTTACCTGTGCAACTTTTTGATCTGCATTTGTTTTCTCTTTTAAAGCTCTTTTCATCTAATCCCAAGGTATATTAACCCAAATTTGTTGTGTTGCTTTCTTGTTTTATATTTAAATTCTGCCTTCCCAAATATTTTGTCAGTGATTTCTGTATTCTCTTTTTAAACTACCATCTCTGTGGTGTCAATCAGCCAACAGTATTTACTTAGTTTTTACTATGTATAGAGCACTGTATTAGTAATAGTAATAATATTTATTGAGAGCCCACTAGGTAAAATTCTTAGTACTTAGAACTTGGGAACTTTATAATTAAAAAAATACTAATTATGATATTTTTGAAGCACTTACTATGTGTCAAGCACTGTACTAAGCACTTGGGTGGATATAAGCAAATAGGGTTGGAGCGCACAGTCTCAATTTCCATTTTACAGATGAGGGAACTGAGGCACAGAGAAGTGAAGTGACTTATCCAAGGTCACACAACAGACAAGTGGTAGAGCCATGATTAGAGCCCATAACCTCATGACTCCCATGCCTATCCACCACACCGTGCTGTTTTTCACTCTGCTATGTGCTGTTACACAATCCCTGTCCACAAGGAGTTTACACTCTCTTACAGATGATTCTCAAATTTTCCACTCCTGGCTTGACCACTCATCTAATCCACACTACTACCTTCTTTTCTGGCCCTCAGAGCATCTCTCCACTTGAATGCCTCTCTGGCCCTTCAAACTTAATGTGTCTAAAACTGAGCTTCTTATCCTTTAAATCCACTGTTCCTCTGAACTTCCCCATGTCAATACATGTACTAACCTCTTAGTTCTAGAAGCCCTCAACAATAATAATAATAATAATCATGTTATTTAAGTGCTTACTATGATACAGCTGGGGTAGATACAGGGTAATCAGGTTGTCCCACGTGAGGCTCACAGTTAATCCCCCTTTTTCAGATGAGGTAACTGGGACACAGAGAAGTTGAGTGACTTGCCCAAAGTCACACAGCTGACAAGTGGAAGAGCAGGGATTAGATCCCATGACCTCTGACTCTCAAACCCGGGCTCTTTCCACTGAGCCACGCACATGCCATCCTTGAATGCTCACTGTCCTTTGGCTTTCACATTCATTTAACTGTTAAATCCTGCCAGTTCTTCCTCCACAGAATTTCTTGGATTTATTCCTTCCTCTCCACTCAAATCGCTACCACTTGGTCCAGCCTCACGTCATGTGATGGTAGACTACCCTATCAAATCAGGCAATCAGTGATATGTATTGAGCACTTACTATGTGCTTGGGAGAGTGCAATGCAGTAGGGTAAGTAGATATGATCTCTGCACTCAAGGAGCTACAATGATTCTTCTCATTGGTCTTCTTGTCATTCATTCATTCATTCAATCATATTTATTGATTGCTTACTGAGTGCAGAGCACTGTACTAAGTGCTTGCAAAGTACAGTTCAGCAATAGATAGAGAAAACCCCTACCCAATAACGGGCTCACAGTCTAGAATGGGAAGACAGACAACAAAACAAAACAAGTAGACAGGCATCAATGTCTTGAGTCTCCCCCAGTTCATTCTGTTATCCACATGCAATCCAGGGCAGCTTGCAGCCTCACTCAGAACATATATCTGTACTCTTCAGAATCATCCAGTGGTTACCTGCCTCCCTACAAATTAAGCAGAAACTCCTCGCCATGTGTGTCAAGCCTCTCCATGAAATTTCTTCATTGTGGATATCAGTCTTTTAACTCACTACTCTCCAGTTTGCACTCTTTCCCCTTCCCTGGCTTACCTTCTAACTGTGCCTCATTGTCAACTGTCCTACCTCTGACCTGTCATACATGCTCTTCCCCAACTCTGGACTTCCTTCCCACAAAATACACCAGGCCATAACTTTCTCCATCTTCAAAATCTTCCTAAATTCCTACCTCAGCACCAACCACAGAATTCATATATGTCATTTGTTTCCTACGGATTTAAGTTTTAATGTACATTTTATTAGTAGAACATTTATTTATTTTGCTATGCATCCAGTTAATTTTGTAAAATTCCTGCTATGCTATCGTCCTTAGTCCTGCTACCACTATTTATAAATATTTTTTGTCTTTCTGCCCACCCTATTGGATTGTAAACTTCAGAAAGGCAGAGATTGTACATCTTCTGAAGTGTTTAGTACAGTGGTTTTCACTCAGTAGGTTTTCTGTAAGTACCTTTGACAATGGTGTCTTGCTCTTTCCCTCTAATTTTCTCCTGTCTTTAAGAATTTTCCTTGTATTCTCCTTGTTAAGGACTTTTCCTCCCTTTCCTACCTCGTGTTCTCTCTTTCCTTCTTCCTGACAATGCTACCCAGAGAAAATATCATTAGATGATAGTCATAATTTGGTTAGATGTGTGAGTAGTCTGCACCTTTGCTAAAGTACAAATGACTAAGAAATTTTAGGTCCTGAGTGGCCCTTTTGATCAATATCCATAACCTAAAGATTTTCTCTTTGGGCTTCTCACAGGCTTCTCACATCCACTGACTGGTCCCCCAACAAAGATTCTGGTTGATAGGCCCCCCTGCCAAAAAAGGGAGAAGCTGGGGTGCAGGGATAGGTGGCAGGACATAGTGGAACATGGGGAAGCAAGAGGAAGGTTCCACCTTGTTTTCTTCCCCAGTTTCATTAGTACCAGGGAAATCAATATTTAAAGGACTTGGGAAAGCACTGAATTGGCCCACTATACCAGTC
The DNA here is from genome assembly GCF_004115215.2 of Ornithorhynchus anatinus. NCBI lineage: Eukaryota > Metazoa > Chordata > Mammalia > Monotremata > Ornithorhynchidae > Ornithorhynchus > Ornithorhynchus anatinus. Next base: position 106,479,016 of record NC_041730.1, read on the forward strand.
TTATGGTCACTAATCTGTATGGATTTGCCAAATAGCAGCATTGCTGTCCATAAAAATGCATTCCCTTCATGTAACTGTCTGGTTTGACTTATTAGAAAAGCTATTACTAAAAGTTTATTCATATACCTGCAAATGGATTTGACTATGGCTATTTTTCATTTAGAATTTTATATATTTCCTCACATAATTTTTTAACTTAAGTGTTGTGGGAAGGAGCCAAACATTTGATATTATTAATTGAAATAACCATAGGGCTCCTCAGTGACATTAAGGAATTTCATTTATCATGTGGATTGTATTTAATAGTATTTTAACATGCCCCAGATGTTTAGAGAGCCTGTATTTTTGTTAAATAGGCACCTCAATATTCCTTTATAGGAATGAAAGAACAATAGGAATTGCCTGGGTTATGTGTCATGACATTTAATATTTAAAGTGTCTATTCTTCTTCATATAAACATAAAATGTAGTAGAACAATGTCATTTTGGGAGAAATTCATAAAGCATCATTAACAACAAAGAGCTCATGTCCTCTTTCATCACTGCCTTTTCTTTTGACCACAATGAAACAAAATTGCTGACTGTGCATAATATTAGAATTGCATAGTGGAATTATCTTATCAGAGCAAAGCCATCATTATATTGAAAGAGTGAAAACAGTGTTCATGCCTCCTGAAATCAATCACATTACTATTCTTGCTCATAGTCTTTAGCATGAAATAAATCAAGGGAAAGTGCTACATCTTCCAGCTTTTCTAAAGCTTGAATCCTAGGTGAATAGTTGTGATATGTTCAGACTAGTATTAAGATAAAAATGTAGGCATGGGTATCTTGGCACTGGAGAAACAATCCCTATTAGAATGCATACAAAGAGGAGATATGTGGCATTATAGTCCACTGGAATTCTAGGACTTCTCTACTGAAAGTTCCAAAATGTGGAAGGTAAGCTGTCCATTTACTAATCTTCTCAGCCTTGATATGGCACTCTGAGCAGGTGAAATGAGCAGAAGCAGTGTAGAGTCTGTATTAGGTTGATAAGTTTAGTCAGCAGTTTTGTAACTTTTGGGTATTTTTTTCTAAAATTTCCAAGGATCACCTACAAGAGTCCAGGACTCTCCGGCTTAAACTGAAACAAAGGTTCAGGCTAGACATATCATGACAATGTTTAAATAGCCCCCATTTTTCTTCATGGCTTGTCTAGAATTGAACTAATCTTTTCAGTTGAAGGTGTGGAAAGAAGCTAGGCAACAAGAATGTAACAAGAGAAAAATGGAAATCATTGCATTTTACCAGAATTAGTTCCTATACAGTACTCCCTAGTTGTGTCTTTGGGAGGGAAATAAAATCACTAAAAAATGATCTCTTCTCTTTATCTGACCTGATTATCTTATTTCCCAGCATTTAGTACAGTGTTTGGGACATAGTAAACAGATAGAACTATTACTAATACGATCATGTTACTAACATTATCATGATATTAGAATCAATATTTTCTTCATCTGCGCATGGGACTTCACATGATTAAAAGTAGAAAGGGCCAGAAATTTGAATTTTCAACAGGAAAATTAGTTCCTACCAGTCTTATAAGTGAGGAGAGTAAGCCTTAGATTATGCACTTGAAACATTGGTAGTTACTAATAATAATAATAATGTTGGTATTTGTTAAGCGCTTACTATGTGCCGAGCACTGTTCTAAGCGCTGGGGTAGACATAGGGGAATCAGGTTGTCCCACGTGGGGCTCACAGTCTTAATCCCCATTTTACAGATGAGGGAACTGAGGCACAGAGAAGTTAAGTGACTCGCCCACAGTCACACTAATGGACAGAAGAATTTTCCTATATGTCTGGGAATGAAGAGGAATGACCTTGTGGTTAGAGTGCTGACCTGGGAGTCAGAAGGACTTGGATTCTGAATCTGGCTCCACTACCTGTCTGCTGTTTAACCTTCAGCAAGTTATTTTACTTCTCTGTGCCTCAGTTACTTCATCTATAAAATGGGAGTTATGACTGTGAGCCCCATGTGGGACATGGACTGTGTCCATTAAGAGAGAATATCTTGCCTGCATATGATAATTTGCAGCGTGGCTCAGTGGAAAGAGCACGGGCTTTGAAGTCAGAGGTCATGGGTTCGAATCCTGGCTCGGCCACTTGCCAGCTGTGTGACTGTGGGCAAGTCACTTCACTTCTCGGTGCCTCATTTACCTCATCTGTAAAATGGGGATGAAGACTGTGAGCCCCACGTGGGACAACCTGATTCCCCTGTGTCTACCCCAGTGCTTAGAACAGTGCTCAGCACATAGTAAGCGCTTAACAAATACCAACATTATTATTATTAATTTTCTGTTGGGAAAGATTACATGATACTTTTTTCACAAAATATTTAGTCTGTTTGGGGCTATGAATAAATTATACCTTCAGAACTATGACTTTGGTTTTGCAGAAAAACAAAATATACATCTCTATGATCACTATTCATGGTCACATTTTTAAACATATTCCCAGCTTAGATCGGACTTTATTATCCAAAGTAGTTTTTGCTTGAGGAAAGCTGATTTAGGCCATATAGATTTGACAGTGGTTAAGTGGCAACATTTTTACTTCATGACTACGTGTAAGTAGCAGTAGACTATGAGATCCCACAAAGCATACAAAACCTTCCAACATTCAAATAATAATAATAATAATAATAATAATGGTATTTGTTAGTGCTTACTATGTGACAAGCACTGTTCTAAGCACTGGGGTAGTTACAAGGTTATTAGGTTGTCCCATGTGGGGCTTACAGTCTTAATCCCCATTTTACAGATGAGGTAACTGAGGCACAGGGAAGTTAAGTGACTTGCCCAAAGTCTCAGAGCTGAGAGGTGGCAGAGTAGGGATTCAAACCCATGACCTCTAACTCCCAAGCCCATACTCTTTCTACTAAGCCATGCTCCTTAGGCAAAGACATGGGAAACTCCTGGCAGCAGTCAGTGCCAAGGAAAATAGAAAAGCCTCTGAACCTGATATCTTACCTCTTGAGATATGTAAGCAATGAGGGGACATTCTTTTCCACTCTGTCACCATATTCAAGAAGGAAGGACAAAGATCATTTAGTGATAATTATTGAGGCATTCCGTAATTCTCTACTCCCAGCAAGCTGTTAATGAGCATAACTCCTAGAGGGGTCACTAAAATATATTGTCAATTGAATGCCTTCAGATCAAGTCAGTAGTAGTAGTAGTTTTTATGAAGAGGCAAGGGCAGATTTTAGTGATATTGTGACGATTGGTGGCAGATTGAACATGTGTGTTGAATGAGGAAATTAGTCAAGAATAATTCCAAGGTTGAGGTATTTTGAAATGGAGAATGGTGGTGCTGTCTACAGCTATGGCAAAGGCAGGGGGAAGAAATGGTTTGAGTAGGAAATGAAGAATTCTGTTTGGGACATGTTAAGTTTGTGGTTTGGGCAGGACATCCAAGTAGAGATGTCCTAAAGGCATTAGGGAATATAAGCCTCTTTGGCTCTCTGTCACTGGTTTCTGATCCCATCCTTGTCATCATTTTATATCACCTGTCACCTGGGGACGGGTTCGGTCAGGAATTAGCATGGTAGGAGAAAGAGACTGGAGTCGAGGTGTGAGCCATACAAAATTAATTATATGCAGTTGTCATGAGACTGTTACACACACAACCATCAGGCACTTACTCTTTAAGTCCATCCTTGGTCCTGTCAGGCATTTATCCTATAGGACCGTCCCCATCTAACACTATCAGGCACTTATTCTATGTCTGTCCCTGGTCCTGTCAGGCACCTATCCTAAAGGTCTGTCCCTGTCTCTCACTGTCAGGGACTCAATAACAAGTCCAACCACAGTGAAACCAAACCATTGCAGAAAGCTTTGTTCAATTCTTAGTCTAGTTGATTGAGGAAATGCATACCACACAAATACACCTACCAGTCTGACTCTTTTGCCCAGTTTCGTGCAGATGGCTCCACGTCGTAGAAGTTCAAAGAGTCTGGCTGCAACTGCATATCATCCTGGCTGTAGTCTTGGGTGGCTCCTGGTGGCTGTGCCATAGGGGTCTCGGCCTGGGTCTTAGGTGGCCTTCTGCCACTGCTATTGGGAATCCAGTCCTTAGCCATGTTCATTTGTTTGACCACAGTCTTAGATGGTACCACCCCCTGTTTTGGTTGTTCAGTCCCCCCTTTATGCACTCAGTTTTGGTTCAAGGGGTCACAGCGGGTTCTGATTTGCTGCTTCTGTCTCTAGCCCATTACTGGGTAAAGCTAGGAGGGACAGTTACTCCTCCTATTGTGCCCACTCCATGGGCTGTTTTTTTGCAGGATAGCTTACCTTGTGTACCTCTGACAGTATTTCTTCTGCCCGACTGCAAGATAGTTCAGTGCCTCCTCAAGGTCCTCCTTCTATGTTGTCAGTACTCCTCAAATTCCTCCTTCTGTGTTGTTGTTCATGGGGTCAAATAATGGTCACTCATACAATGGTTTCTGTGTTACAAAATGGAGTCACTCTTGCTCCCCACAGCAGTGAATTGAACATCCTTTTTGGGAAAAATATGTTTATTTGTTTAGACATGGCAAATTGAATTTCCCTTCTGGGAACAATTCACTTCATTCATTCATTCATTCATTCAATCATATTTATTGAGTGCTTACTGTGTTCAGAGCACTGTACTAATTCACTTATGTGTTACCCTCCCATTGTGAACACCTAGCTCCCTTCCATGAATAGTTCCTACTTGGGAGGAATTCGCTTTTACATTGCTCGTCCAAAGCAAAGCATCTAGGTGCTGCCCATGAATGCTTCCCACTAAGGAGGAATTCTCTTATGCGTTGTTCGCACATAATGAGGTACTTAGCTCCTGACCAAAAGCGCTCAGTGAGACACTCACCATCCTGTGGTCCCTCACTTTAGTATGCTGGTTACAGAGACAGATTGGGTGTCCATTGCTCTGGGTAGGATAGACACACAAGCAGCTGTTGCAAGTCTTGATCCCCCACTGCACAGAAGGTCAATGGTGGCAGGTACTTATCACTTGCACTCCCAGTTGGTTCCAGCTTCCTATTTTCCTTTTCCTAATCCCTGCCCATCTCTCCTCCTCCTCCTTACCTTGTTGGATGAATACAGAGGTGAGAGGCACCACCTGCCCTCCTGGCCTGGGGAGCATGGGCTTTGGAGTCAGAGGTCATGAGTTCAAATCCCAGCTCTGCCACTTGTCAGCTGTGTGACTGTGGGCAAGTCACTTAACTTCTCTGGGCCTCAGTTACCTCATCTGTAAAATGGGGATTAAGATTGTGAGCCCCATGTGGGACAACCTGATTCCCCCGTGTCTCCCCCAGCGCTTAGAACAGTGCTCTGCACATAGTAAGCGCTTAACAAATACCAACATTATTATTATTATTATGTCTAGCAGTCTCCACTGCATGGTCCCACCCATGCTTCCGAATCCTGCCTTGCTAGTTCAGGAAGTTATGAATAGCGTTTTGACCTTGAAATGGAGGATGCCCATGTTCACCTCAGCACAGAGCTCCCTTAGTTAAGGGGTGAGAGACAGAAGAAGAGCCTATGAAAGAAACCAAGAATGAGTGTCCAGCAGGATAGGAGGAGAACCGGGAATGGAGAGTGTCGATGAAGCCAAGGTTAGGTAATGTTTTCAGAAGAAGGTGATGGTCTACGTTGCCAAAGGGAGCTGAGAGTTTGAGGAGAATTAGGATGGAAGTGCATACTGTCCCTATAGTGCTAGAAAATGCTCTGTTAGACTTCTGTTCCCTAGGCAGCACTCAGGTGAGACATGAAAGTAGAAAACAGAATCAAGATGGGAGACTGCTAGAGTGTGGCTGAAACACTGGTTATTCGTTTCCAGACTACACTAAAGGTCAACAGAGCTTTGTGCTGTCCAAACTTCTTTACAGCTATGAAACCTGAATCTAACACTAATGCTACATACGACTGCTTGGGTAGTTCCTTAAGTGTTATGTACAAGCTATACTCAGCATAAAACGACAAAACAGGGTAACCAAAAATGAAATTCTGGAACAAGGTCAGTGACCTAACATTGAAGCTATGCTCACCTCAAAACAGCCATGTAAGGAAAATGAACGCCAGGGGAATGCTCAAACAGCCATTGAATGGTGAGTTGAATTTGGCAACTGAAAGCAAGAAGGAGAGTGGGACCATTTTAAATATACAATAAAGCAAAGTCACAGACAATGCTGAATTCCTGCTGAGAAATGGAAGAAAATTTCTCAGGATAGATCAGCACGGCATTCTGCTATCAAGAGAGGAGCAACAATTTTTGAGCAATTAATCAGTCCATCAACCTATCAGTATTATTTATAGAGCACATTTACAGTGCTTGGGAGAGTATAATTACAGCAGAGTTAGTAGAAATTTTTATGTCCTCAAGAGTTAGGTCTTTTCATTCCCAGGTCTGTGCTCTTTCCACAAGGCCACATGATGTATATGGCAGCAGTACATTTGAAGTAGGTGACTTCACATATGTTATTGTGCATGATCAATCACAGGGCCATGAACAGCCATCCTTTCTGGCTTAGCTAATAGAGAGAGCAGTGAAAAGAAAGAATGGGTGTCTATGGCATGGGTGTCCTTTGTAAGCTCATTATGGGCTTACTAATATGTCTGCTAATATATATTGTAATGTACTCTCCCAAATGCTTAGAACAGTGCTCTAAGTGATTCATGCATCCAATAGTATTGATTAAGCACTTGTGTGCAAAACACTGTACTAAGTGCTTGGAAGAGTACAATATACATCAAACACATTCCCTGCCCACAAGGAGCTCACAGTCTAGGGGTAGGGAGACAGACATCAATACAAATAAATAAATTGCAGATATGTACACTTGTCCTGTGGAGAAGGGAGAGAGGATGTGAAGGAGCAGAGGGGAGTGGGAGAAGAGGAGAGGAGGGCTCAGTCAAGGAAGGGTTCCCATCCACCATCCACATCAAACAGAAACTCCTTACACTTGATTTTAAAATGCTCCATTTCCTTGTCACCTTTCCTTGCTGTTTTCCTACTACAACCCAGCCCACATACCTTTGTTCCTCTAATGCCAACCTACCTACTGTACCTCAAGCTCATCTGTTTCAAGCTGAACTCTCACCCGTGTCCTGCCTCTAGGCTGGAATGACCTTCCTCTTTATATCTGTCAGATAATTATTCTCCTCTCCTTCAAAGCCTTACTGAAGGCATATCTCCTCCTAGAGACTTTTCCTGACTATCCCCTCATTTCCTCTTCTCTCACTCCCTTCTGTGTTTCCCTTGGACTTATAATTGCTCCCTTTATTCACCCCTTCCTCAGCACCACAGCACTTATGTACATATCTGTAATTAATTTATTTATATTAATGTCTGTCTCTGCCTCTAATCTGTAAGTAATTGCAAGCAAGGAATATGTCTATCAACAGCGTTATGTTGTACTCTTCCAATCTCTTAGCTCAGTGCTCAGCACACAGATTGCCCTCAATAAGTATAATTGATTTGATTGATTCAAATAACTCATTGGGAGAGTGTGGTACAGCAGACTTGGTAGACAAGTCCTCTAGCTACAAGGAGCATAGAGTCTAAAGTAGGAGACAGAAATTAAAATAAATTATAGAAAAGGGAAAAGGTAAAGTGTAAAGACATGTGCCTAAGTGCTTGGAACTGGTGTGAGGTAAATATCAAGTGCACAAGGCTACAAATCCAAGTTCATAGGAGGCTCCGAGGGCAGGGCAAAAAGAGGAAATAGGGGCTTAGGGAAGGCCTCTTGCAGGATATCTGATTCTAGAGGATTTTGAATATGGAAGAAGTAGTGGACTGTAGGCTATGAAGGTGGAGGGAGTTCCAGGTCAGGGCCTCCCCCTGACTTTGCAAACACTATGGATAGCATCACCACAGTGATGAATTAAGATGAATTACTGTGGTATCAGATGTTTTTAACGATTGTATAATTGTATTTTTTGACTCTCATTCAACCAAGAAGAATAGATTTTCTAGCAGTTCACATGCCCATAACTTTGGTCTCATCTCTGATTGATCTCTTTCATTCAAACCACGTAGTCAATCTGTCACCACATCCTGGAGGTTCCATCATAAAAATCTTCGCTTTTCTCTCCATCCAAACTGCTACTATGATGATCCGAACTTCCATACTGACCTCCCTGCCTCCTTTCTCTCCCATTCCAGTCCATACTTCATTCTGATACCCACATCATTTTTTTTCAAAAGCCGTTTGGTCCATGTTTACCCAGTCCTCATGGACTTCCAGGGATTTTCCATCTGCTTCCATGTCAAACAAAAACTTGATTGGCTTTAAAGCACTCAATCAATAAATATTATAACCCACCACAGTCACTTTACTCCTCTAACACCCACCAACCTACTTGTACCACAATTTCATCTTACTGCTGACCCCTTACCCACATCCTCCTCCTGGCCTAGAACTCCCTTCCCCTTTATATCCTATAGACCATTACTCTCCCCACCTTCAAAGTCTTAGTAAAATCACATTTCCTCCAAGAGGCCTTCCCCAAGTAAGGGCTCATTTTCCCTACACCTTTTCCTTTCTTAAACACCCTATTATTTGGATTGGTATCCTTTAAACACTTGATATTCACTTCACCCTCAGCCCCACAGTGCTTATGTTCACATCCATGATTTAATCTAATGTCTGACTCCCCCTTTAACTGTTAGCCCATGTGTACAGAGGACATCCTTCCAACTTTGTGTATTGTACTCTCCCATGCACTTAGTATAGTCCTCTGAATATTGTAAGTCCTAAAAAAATACCATTGATTGATTGATGTAAGCCAAGATAAGGGCAGAGAAATACAGAGAAAATATTGGCATTAAAAGATCAAAGTGTGCATGTGGGGTTTGTAGTAGATGAGCTAGTTAAGACAGGATGGAGAGAGCTGATTGAGCACTCTTAAGCACAATGGACCACAAAATGTAAACCATTGAGATGAATTACTGTGGTATCAGATGTTTTTAACGATTGTATAATTGTATTTTTTGACTCTCATTCAACCAAGAAGAATAGATTTTCTAGCAGTTCCAATATGATAATACCATTTGGGTAAAAAGGATTATACCAAGAATGATAGGATTGGAAAAATTTAGGATAAATTACCTAATCAGGGTCTGGCTCCTGAAAGCCCAATCCAGGCTGATAAATATGCATACTTTCTTTAACAAGTTTTCAAGGGAAATCTACCAACCTCCCCCAAAACTTTGTTCTAGTCAATGATTTTCAAATTTCAAAAAAATTAAAAAACAAAAGGGCTTTCAAAATAGTATAAACTGTTTCTCTTTTCCATGGTGAACCTGTGACTATGGTTTTCAAAGGCAGGGATTATATTTCTACTTCTGTTGTACTCTTTCAAGTGTTAAGCACACTGTTTTGCACATGGAGGGTTCTCAATGTGGCTGGTGAGTGGAAGACAATCTGCTAAAAGTCAAAACTCACCTGTGCTGGGCAGCAGTGGTAAGGGAGAAAGTCGAAGGCAGAGACTCAGTTTTAATTTGAGGAAGGAGGCAGTGGTAAACCACTTCTTTATTTTTACCAAGAAAACTCTTTGGATACACTACCAGAACGATTGCAGATGGAGGTGGGCATTCCAGGAGATACATGTCCATGGTGTCTCTATGGGTTGGAGACGACTCAACTGCATAAGACAAGGGTCTCAATGAATGATTTAGTGATTTAAGGTGATTTAATTTAATCTTTGACACTCAGAAATTTATCCAACTCTCAAATAGAGCATATATCTATTTTCTATGGTAGTGGGAACATCTTCTCCCTTTAATAGGACAGCCTCTTCAAGACTACAGTTTCATTTTCTAATATTATATTTTCCCAGTAATTAATAATAAAAAATGAATAGAGGCAAGTAGCAGTACTTTATGTGAGGGAAGTTGCTAGCTAAATATTAGAAGTACATAGTTTTCATTTGTGAAGTTTTATAAGTAATACACACTATAATGGCACATCTTGAGTCTGTGCTTATATGGACAGTGCTGGAGAAGGGCTGCATTGAGTAACTGAAAGCAATTCTTTCAACGTCTTTCTAGCCAAGGTAAATTACCAAATTATGGTGGAAAGCTTAAGTGTGATCAACCTCATCTTGTATTTTCTAGAAAGATATCCTTCTGTCCTTTGGAGCTCTTCAATTCCGGCTTCCACTTTTTATTAAAGAGGAGGAAGGGAGACAAAAAGGATGTACCCTAGGATTCCCAAAAACCACTTGAAAGGTTATTATATTCATTGAATTTATAAAGAAGGTAGGAATAGAAGAAAGATACTTTGATGTGCCTATCCAATTCACAAAAAGCTTCTCATGGTAGTTTTGTATCTTATTCTAGATCTGTGAATGCAAATAATCTCTTGAAACAATCTGTCTCTGAAGGAATCGAGTCTTGAATTTTCTCCTTCAGAACTTACAAAATCCTAGATTTAAAGACACAAGGTTAAATCCTCAAAGACCATAGCTTTTAAAATATATAAAATTCACAAAGCATTTAATTTTCTTTGCTTAGTTTTACTTCAAATAATATCTCCTAAGAACTGGGAAATTAAAAGAAAAGTGACTGTGGTTTTTCTACCATTCAAATAGTGGCAAGAGCATGGGTTTGGGAGCCAGAGGTCTTGGGTTCTAATTCCTATTCCGCCACTTATCAGTTGTGTGACTTTGGGCAAGTCACTTAACTTCTGTGTGCCTCAGTTACTCCATCTGTAAAATGGGGATTAAGACTGTGAGCCCCATGTGGGACAACTTGATTACCTTGTACCTACCCCAGTGCTTAGAACAGTGCTTGGCACATAGTAAGTGCTTAACAAATACCATTATTATTTTTATTATCATTATTATTACTATCCTAGCAGCTTATATTTACATCTGTTCATATTTTTGAGGGCTTCTGAATCACAGTATTTCTTATTCCTCTTTTAAATATTTTAAGTATTTGTCCTTCTATGTATTGATTTCCTGAAATACCTTGTCACAAAATAAATTGCTTTCTTTTTGACACAGAGAACTAAAACTCCTGAAAATGTGTTTGATTGGCTTAGCTGTAGGAGTAGTTACACTTTGACAATAATGTAACCAGACCATTTCCCACAGTATGGTGCATTTGGCTAAATAGAGTCATGAAAATACCAGTCATTTTGTCACTATTGTCAAAAAAATAGACCAGCATAAGATTTGGGTCTAAATCTTGGACAATTACAAATATGCCCACGAGTGACTCAAAACGGAATCTCAAATTTTAACTCTACATTAAAATGATGGACTCTTGGCTAGAAAATAAGCAGATATTCAGTGGATATAACTGTTTTTATTGAAAGATAGATGCAGTATAAAACTTATGTCCCTTGTATGGTGATTTTGTTTTTTGGGGTATTTGTTAAGTTCTTACCTTATGCCAAGTACTGTACTAGCACTGGAATAGATACAATATAATCACAGCCCACGTGGGGCTCACACTCTAAGTAGGAGTGATAAAAGTATTAAATCTCCATTTTGCAGATGAGGAAACTGAGGCACAGAGAAGTTAACTGATTTGCCCAAGGTGGATCCAGGATTAGAAGCCAGGACCCTGACCTTCTTTCATTTCTATTTGAACTAATTTTTAATGACTAGGCAGCTACTCTACAAGAACCTGAAGTTCTCCAATTCCTACTACAAAAATTGAGATTATTTTGAATATTTTATTGTCAGTCTATAGATTCCAGTGGATTAGAGAAGCAGTATGGTGTAGTGGAAAAGCACAGGCCTGGGATTGAGAGGACCTTGGTTCTAGTCCTAGGTCTGCCAATTGCTTGCTGTGTGACTTTGGGCAAGTCACTTAACTTCTTTCTGCCTCAGTTTCCTCAACTGTAAAATGGGTATTCAATACTTGTTCTCCCTCCTACTGAAGACTGTAAGCCCCAGTGCCGAACAGGAACTGGATCCCCACCTAATCAACATGTATCTACCCCAGTGCTTAAAAAAGTGTTTGACACATAGTAAGCACTTATCAAATACACAAAACAAACAATAATGATTAAGGTGCAGGGGCTCAGGGTAGAGAAGCAGCGTGGCTCAGTGGAAAGAGCACGGACTTTGGAGTCAGGGCTCATAAGTTCGAATCCCAGCTCTGCCACTTGTCGGCTGTGTGACTGTGGGCAAGTCACTTAACTTCTCTGTGCCTCAGTTCCCTCATCTGTAAAATGGGGATTAAGACTGTGAGCCCCACGTGGGACAACCTGATTCCCCTATGTCTACCCCAGCGCTTAGAACAGTGCTCGGCACATAGTAAGCGCTTAACAAATACCAACATTATTAAATAACATTCAACCATACAGAATTGACTCTTCAGAGCTGTTGTACCTGTGGACCTCAACACTTATTCTATCACAGTTCTTTCAAGCTCTCTTCTTCCCTATTTACTCCCCTTCTGCTGATAGCCAGTAGAAGTTGCCATTCCAACCCAATCACAATAATGGAAGATGCTATTCCAGAATAGTATGGCTTTTGTACAGCTATTGCACAAGAAACACCATGGCCTAGTGGAGAGACCATGAGCCTGGGAGTCAAAAGAACCTGGCTTTTAATCCCAACTCTACCACTTATCTGCTGGGTGACCTTGGGGAGGTCACTTCACTTCTCTGTGCCGCAGTTACCTCATCTGCAAAATGGGATTTAAGACTGTCAGCCCCATGTGGGACAGAGACTTTGTCCAAACTGATAACCTTGCATCTACCCCAGCACTTAGTACAGAGCCAGGCATATAGTAAGAAAATAAATACTATTTTTAAAAAAGCTGTATGTTTGGTCTAGACTTTGGAAGGCACTGGGTTGAAGGGATATATAACCCATTTTGCTGTGATATTTGTATCCCATATTCTTCTATCTTTTAACTCCATTTTAAAAGAAACTTCTGGTAAGTGCAATTATTATTCCCAAACTGGAAGTGCTAAATTAATAACCTCACTAGTGCTAATTTTTTTTGAAGATGTGATTGGTGATTGCAGCAAAACATCCAGAGAGTAAATATCCCATATTAAACCCATGAGTATGAGAGCAAGTACTCTACATTTGGCTTATTTCTGCATACTAGTTAGTATTCTGCCAAGTAGAAGAGCTTCCTGTTAAGCTTTAACCTCTTCAGGACTGGGCTCTAAAACCAGCAATACTCATTTTCCTCCAACAAAATCCTGCATTAGGGGTTGGTGATGATCTTATGAGAAGCAGAGTGGCATAGTGGATAAAGTAGGGGCCTGAGATTCAGAAGGTCATGGTTCTAATCCCAGCTCTGCCACTTATCTGTTGTGTGACCTTGGGCAAATCACTCAACTTCTCTGTGCCTCAGTGACCTCACCTGTAAAGTGGAAATCTGTGAGCCCCAGAAGGGAGAGGGGCTATGTCCAACCCGATTTGCTTATATCCACCCCCAGTGCTTACTACAATGCCTGGCAATGCTTAATACCATAATTATTATTAAGTGTTTACTAAGTGCTCAAATACAATTAAATGAATGAAATACCTTTATTATACTGTCCACTTCCATTCTAAGCCCCTTCAAGTGTCATTGAGCATTTTTATTCCTCTCTACTCCAAGTGTTTTTTGTAGTTAGTTCCCTTCTTATTCCAGACCCTGCTCTTGATCACTCAGTCAGTGGCATTTATTGAGCACTTTGTGTTCAGAAAACTGTACTAAGCATTTTGGAGAGTACAGTACAATAGAGTTGGTAGATGCAATCCCTGAATACTCTGAGTTCATGACTCTACTGGTAGTCACAGAAAAAAGGAATGGGGTACATTGATAGGTGATAGAAATTAGAGAAAAGAAAAGGATCCAAATGCCCCCTATCCCACTTCTACTTCACATTCCAGGACATGGATGTAGGAAATAGGGTGGGAAGTCCCTAATTCCCAGGCCCCAGTCCAATTCCCCAGAGTGGGAAGGTAGAGAAGTGGGATTTGGGTGCAGCTGGAGGCAGTTTTCCCTACAGTGAGGTTAACAAAAGCACTCTTTGAGCAACTTGAGGACCTAGTCGAGTTTACCGAATGGCTCCCTAGTACACTGCTAAATATGAATACCAGTGGACACAGCTGCTCCCTCTTCTGCATCTGACTCTCCAATACCTGGCAAATTGCTCCACTGCCCACACCCTTCTCACAGGATACCAAGTGGTTTGTCAAAGAAGTCTGCCACTGTAGCCCAGATCCTCTTTATACTTGGACCCCTTTCCTGTCACCCCTGATTGGGAACAGGTGTCAGAAATGCCATTATGACATGGTTTCATTCCATGCACCCAGGCATATAAGAGGCCTGAAAACATAGTCAGTGTGCTGTCACTGCATGGTGCTATGCCAAAATCTGAGGATGGAAATGAATTTAGGACCAGAGACAAATAGTTGTGGCTTCTTTATTGGTCTTAGGACAATAACATTTCTGAGTGAAGTAATTTATTTTTCTCTTTCATGTGGGAGAAAAATCTGGAAAAGAAGACTTCCTCTTTCTAAAGTTAACTTTGGGGAGTAAAGGTGGTTGAAGAGCTGCAGGGGGCCATTAATTGATGTCTATAGCTTGCCCTGGAAAGGCCAATTGCCATACAATATTTTACCTTAAATCAAACATCAGTGGTTAAACCTGCAAACATCTATTATAACTCTCACGAGCCCCCGGTCCATACCAACAGGACCTTCCTGGACCAGGGGAACCTCGGTGACACATAGTAGAAGTCAAACCACATCTCTGACCACCAAGGTTACTGTGAAAAGTTTTTTACTTAGTTACCAACGTTCAAGGGACTGACACATACACACCCTTACTCACTCCATTCCACCAAGAGTCCAATACCAGTCTGTAGTCAAAGGAGCCCCTTCTGCCAACGTTTCTTCTTTCTGCATGTCCACATGCCTTTGTGCTGCTTCAGTGTGCCTCAGTGTGCCCTCTTGTGATTCAAAGCCAGCATAACTGTGGCTCTACATGCAGTCATTGATTGATCCAGGCCCATTACTGGGTAGAACAGGGAGAGAAAGCCATGACTCCCTCCATGCTCCACCCCCACAAGCCAGGAGTCACCTGCCCTCAAGTAAAGCCCATGAGTGCCTTTGTCAGTTTATTCCTTCTTTTTCATGAATCACAAGTAGTCACTGAATAGGACAACTTGTTGTGGCCTCATACATTCCACCCCTTGATCCCATCGATCAACAACATTCACTCATTTATACTCATCCAGGGGTACAATGGGTGGGGGAGTGGGAGATTTTCATTAAGGTACACATATAAATGGTGATCAATATCATCAGCAATAATTCAGTAGGAATTGCTCCAGACCAGTAATACAATAACCCAGAAACTATATAAACCATTTCACATATGAATGGTGATCAATAACACCCTCAGTCCCTTCAATAGGAACTTTGCTACACCAGTAAACCCAATAACTACACAACACAATCTTCAAACAAGAGGGAAAAGTGTTGTCATGTGGCAAAAAATATCACTAATTCCTTCAATAGAGATGTTTATACACTAGTAGTATAATAACACTGAGATGTAGGGATCTTTTTCCCCGGCCCTCCCATTTGGCTGATCCATAGCAAAACCAATAGGAGAACAAAAGGAGGGATCTGAGGAGAGTCCTAGCATCCCCACTAAAGTACAGCATATAGGATTCTATTAGATTCACAAATTATTTCTATTACCCACAGGTGTCAATGAACCTAAACTCATCAATTTTAACACTTTCCACCCACACACGGCTCATTTCCACCCTGACACTGGTACCTAAATCCTCTCGGGAACAGGTCTTCTGGTGGGAATGTGTCTTTTCCTTTCATGACTTTGACTCATGACAGGTGCTCTGAGAAACAGCTGAGCAGTGGGCCCTGTCTTCAACCAACATCATTAAGACCATATTTTTGTACAATTAACTACTTTTTGTATTGACATATAGGCATACTCCTTTTTTCAATCACACATTGTTAACTCAATAGTGAATCTCTCGAACAAGGGTTCTTTGCTTGAACTCTCCTTTACCTGGCCAGCAGTAATGGTGACAGTTCCTAACCCACTTACAGACCTCTCTTAGTTTAGTACTTCAAGTCCCTACCTCTGCAGGCATTCCTGCCTGGGTGAGATACAATAGTTGCATTGTCTCCCAGTTACCTCTTTTAATAATAATAATAATGATAATGTTGGTATTTGTTAAGCGCTTACTATGTGCAGAGCACTGTTCTAAGCGCTGGGGTAGACACAGGGGAATCAGGTTGTCCCACGTGGGGCTCACAGTCTTAATCCCCATTTTACAGATGAGGGAACTGAGGCACAGAGAAGTTAAGTGACTTGCCCACAGTCACACAGCTGACAAGTGGCAGAGCTGGGATTCGAACTCATGAGCCCTGACTCCAAAGCCCGTCCTCTTTCCACTGCGCCTCTTTTGCATTTTCACACCTTAACTAATGGTTCCAATCAGGAGATCCACAATTCACAATAAGGGGAGTTTTCATTTGCTTGAGGGAGGGGCCTTCCCCCAAATCCCACCCCTTCCACACTTTCCACCTCCCTCTCCCCCGTAAAGTGATAACTCCTGAACTGTGGAGTTAACCTGAACTCAGCTTCCTCTTTAGGAATATCACCATGCACAATACAGTTTCTGAAGCCATTCCAACACCCTGCACAATACATCCAACCACACTTGTTCTATATACACTTACCTAGACAAGCAAGTGCAGCCAATCTCAATACATTAACTCAGTTCCTTCGAGACAAATCAAAGGGAGATGGCTTCAGGTCATCAGCAGGAGGCCTTTCTTCATCAGGGGTGGTAACAGGTTTCAGTGCAAGAGGTCTGGTTCTTACTGGATGAGTGGATGCCTGCAACACAAACTTTTTAGTCATTAATACAAATATAAGCCTATACATTTCATGTCTGGAAAATCAGGAAAACAATTTTCGGGCTTTGATTCATGACCAATGGTCTCATCTTGAGCACTCTCAGCTGTCTGTGAGCCCTCCCTGTGGCCTCCTTAATCCATTCTTTTTGTCTTCCAGGCTTGTAGGCTAGGACAGGGTGGAGCAGAAGGAGAGGGTGCCCTAGCTCCTGTCTGCTTGTTACCTGTTTTTTTTTTTCCTTTTCTGCCTCCTTTCCCCTGTGTTAGAATCTGGAGGATTCCTTCAAACTGAGGTGGAGAGCCCATCAATCTCTATCCTCCATATTCCCAATTCCAGGATCTCATGCCATACCGTGTTGCAGTGTGGCTCACAGCCTGCCAGAAAGTGCCCGGCACTGTCTGCTTCCCTTAATAATAATAACGTTAGTATTTTTTAAGCACTTACTATGTGCCGAGCACTGTTCTAAGCGCTGGGGTAGACACGGAAATCAGGTTGTCCCACATGGGGCTCACAGTCTTAATCCCCATTTTACAGATGAGGTAACTGAGGCACCGAGAAGTGAAGTGACTTGCCCAAAGTCATACAGCTGACAAGTGGCCGAGCCGGAATTTGAACCCATGACCTCTGACTCCAAAGCCCGAGCTCTTTCCACTGAGCCATGCTGCTTTTCAGCGTGGCTGAGAAGCATGCTTCTCTCTCCTTCTCTATAGCTACTGTTTGGACCTGAGTGGGAGAAGTCCTTCCCCCTGCTACGAGCCAGAGCATTTCAGGTAGATAGTCTAATGCAGTGGCAACTGCAGATTCCTTCCCGAGTCCTGTTAGGCTGTTTGTCCAGGTACTTAGTGAGGAGCCAGGAGCGAGTTGAACTACTGTCCTCAGAATTACCTTCTTAAGGGGTCTTCTTCAAGCTCTAGGTCAAAGTCCTCTCCGGATGCAAGTGGGTTCCAGGTAGCCCACACTAAACCCAGGACATACAATCCCTGTTGTGCCTCATCTGTGTCCTTTCATGGTCTCCATGGGTTAGGGACCTTCCCGTGGCCCTCATAGGTTCCCTTTAGTGCTACCATTATCCTGTTCCACAAGGAACCTCGGCTAGCTCGAAAGGTCCCCATGACCTTATCCCCGAATAATAATAACAATGATGATGATGATGATATTTGTTAAGTGCTTACTATGTGCAAAGCACTCTTCTAAGCGCTGGGGGGAGAGAGAAGGTGATCAAGTTGTACCATGTGGGCTAACAGTCTTAATCCTCATTTTACAAATGAGGTCCCTGAGGCACAGAGAAGTGAAGTAACTTGCCCAAAGTCACTCAGCTGACAAGTGGCAGAGTGGGATTAGAACCCATGACCTCTGACTCCCAAATCCAGGCTCCTTTCACTGAATGACACTGCTTCTTTTCCCCAGTCACCTACACCCTTGGCTTCCTCTTCAGTTAGGGTGAATAAAGCTGCACCATGGTCATAGATCCGGAGAAGCCACTCTGTTATGGGCTGTCCAGTGCCCCTGAGGAAATCGCTGACAATTCAGCTAATTCCACCCCAAGAAACAGTAGTGGAGGGCCTTCTCCCCAAGGTTTTGGTAACCACAACTGGGGCTACCCATAAAATGGGGTCAGCTTCATCTGGCTCCTCATCAGACCAGATGTACCTATTAACACAGTCAGGGTCACACCCAGTTTTAACAATGGGATTTAACTGAGCCTTGAAGATTTTCCCCAGCTACCTTAATAGCATCATTTACAGCTTCTCTGGCTTCTTTAGCAATCACCATACTATCAGAAGCAGCTGCTTTAGCCGATAGTAGGCTTCTTCTCATATAGAAGGAGAACCATATGTACAGTATTGCCAGCAGACCCAGGTTGCAGGTGGATAACTATCAACATTTAGTAACCCTAACCCAGAACTCATGAGTGAAGAAAGAGAGCAGGAGAGGAAAGAATTGATTAAGAGAGCTAGCAAGCCCCGACACCAGAAACACTAGACCATATTCTTTCATTCAAATTTATTGAGCACTTACTATGTGCAGTGTATTGTACTAATTGAAAATTCAGAGTACACAAGATCTGCAATTTGTGTGTTGTAAGCCCCCGGTTGGTACCAGCCAGGACCTTCCTGGACCAGGGGAGCCTCAGTGACACATATAGAAGTCAAACCACACATCTGATCACCAAGGTTACTGTGGAAAGATTTTTACTTAGTTCATTCATTCAATCATATTTATTGAGCAGTGACTATGTGCAAGGCACTGTACTAAGCAGTTAGAATGTACAGTTCAGCAACAGATAGAGACAATCCCTTCCCAATAACAAGCTTACCAATGTGCAAGGGAGTGACACACACACACACACACATACACTCTCACTCACTCCAGGCCTGATACCAGTCTGTGGTCAAAGGGGCCCATTTTGCCAACACTTCTTTCTGCATCTCAATGTGTCCTTTTGCCAATCAAAACAGCCACCTTTTTCTGGCTTAGGCATCTCAGCTGGGATTCTGTATGCAGTCATTGATTGGTCCTGGCCCGTTACTGGGTAGAACAGGGGGAGAAAAGCCATGCTTCCCTCCATACCCTGCAATCACCTGCCTTCAGTTTAAAACCATCAGTGCCTTCCCCACTCCTTTCCTTCTTGTTGTTCATGGGCTCACAAACTGTCACTTAATATGGCAGCTTGTTGTGCATTTACCATAACAACTTCTCTGGTTTTAATCTAGATTGATTTTAAAATGGAACAAAGATTTTACTGTTTAAAAGTTTGCTTATGGTATTTACTGTTCTCATAGAAATGCCTAATGTTCTTCTATCTTGGGTAAGGAATCACAGATTTAAACTCAGTGGGTAAATTAGGCCATATGTTGTATTTTTTTTCTTGTATACTTCAAGATTTATCAGTATTCCTAGTTAGCTACTTAAATCCAGGCATTAAATCTTACAAAGGTTGGTTGTATGAACTGCATGCTGGTGAGTACATTCTAGAGCCTTGTGGATTTTTCTGCGATTAGGCCATACATGCTATCAGAATATTATTTGTACTTTCAGATATATTGTCAGTAGGTAATCCTCTTGCCATTTTGGATTAAGGACAAAATAAAACTGTGAGAATAAGAAAAAAAATATTTAGAAAGAGAAAAAAAACAATCTTAGAGATAAAGATAAACAGTTCCCTACCAACTCTGTTATACTCTATTCTCCCAAGCATTTGGTACAGTGTTCTGCACACATTAAGCACCCAGCACTTAGAGCAGTGCTTGGCACACTGTAAGTGCTTAACAAATGTTATCATTTATATATATATATGTCTATGCTTGATTGAAATACCCTATCTGTGGAGATATTCAGTATAACCTATTTGAAATGTTTAGAACTGGGCATCAAAGAAACCTAGTTTCTAATCTCTGCTACACCACTTGCCTGCTGTGTGACCTTAGGCAAGTAGTTTACCTACTCTACCTTAGTTTTCTCACCTATACAATGGGGGTAAAATATCTGTTCTGTCTCCTCTTTGATGAGAAGCCCTGTGTGGGTCAGTTATTTGTCCAATCTGTTTATTTTGAATTTACTCCAGCACTAAACACTGTGATTGTCTCCTGGTGAACACTAAATCAACAATATCACAATGATTATTTGAGCATAGGGATTATTTCAGTGTTCCACACTTGTCACTGCTTCTATTCCTCTTCCTCATTCCTGTCTCTAATCTTATTCCTCCCCGTCTCATTTACTGTTGGTGATCTTACCACAGAACCTTTTGTCTCTGCTTCTACTTCCTTTCTTGCCAGACTCTCTCCCAAGAGTGCACTTCTGCTACTCTATCATCCCAACTGCTATTTTATATTTCACTTGTATTAACACAAACTAATGTGAGTACAAATGCTAGTCTTTTATAGTACACATAAATAATTATTTGGCATAGCCTACATCTGTTGAAGTTTAAATAGGTATTTTAAAGTGAGTTATAGTTTCATTTAATTTTTGTTATAACTGAATAAGATTGCCTTTTAAGAAGTTCATTCAGGAATATTAGCTCTGAGATGCTGTGGGATATACATATATTCTTCTGTAATCCATTTTAATGTCTTTCTCCCCCTATAGGCTATAAACTACTTGTGGGCAGGTATCACATCTACCAATTTTTTTTTCTTTTTTTTTCAGTATTTGTTAAGCTCTTACTATGTGCCAGACACTGTACTAAGCACTGGAGTAGGTACTAGCTAATCAGGTTGGACACAGTCCAGGTCCCACATGTGGCTCTCAGTCTGAATCCCATTTTACAGAAAAGATAGTTGAGGCATAGAGAAGTTCAGTGACTTGCCCAAGGTCACACAGCAGACAAGTGTCAGAGCTGGGATTAGAACCCAGGTCCTCTAACTCCCAGGCCCATGGTCTTTCCACTAGGCACAATGTTTCCAAGCAATTCCTAAGTACTCAGTACAGTGTTCTACACACAGTAAACAATGAATAGCATGAGTTTATTAATATATAATAAAATATATTAAGAAAATATATTTGCATCAAAAACAAAAAAAATATATTATATACACTTAGTTTGTGCCCCTTTTCAAATTGTTGATTGATGTTTGAGTTTAGCATGGGGAGTGCAGTTGTTCTTTTCCTGGGAAGCCACACATAAAGCACCACATGGAACTGGGGCCTGGAGAAAACTATTTTAGCACTGCTCAAGAGCCAGAGTTCTTCCTTCTTAGACTGTGAGCCCCATGTAGGACAGGAACTGTGTCTGACCTAATTAACTTGTTCCTACCCCAGCATTTAGAACAGTGTTTGACAATAATAAGCAGTTAACAAATACCACAAAATAAACAGACCTGTCTGAACTCTCTACTACAGGTGTTTAGTATTTCAACTGATGTGCCACATGGTCTCGTAATAATAATAATTATCATTATGGTATTAAGTGCTTATTATGTGCCAGGTACTGTACTAAACACTGGGGTGGATACAAACAAATCGGTTTCACACAGTCCCTGTCCCATGTGGGGCTCATAGTTTCAATCCTCATTCTACAGGTGAGGAAACTGAGGCACAGAGGAAGTGAAGTGACTTGCCCAAGGTCACATAGCAAGCAAGTGGCAGAGTCAGAATTAGAACCTATGACCTTCTGACTTCCTGGCCCATGCTGTATCCATTGCACCATGCTGCTTCTTACAATGGCCATGACCATTCGGGGACTGACATTTAGTTTTCTATGAAACAGCTATTAAAAAAAAAAAGGGAAACAGTTTGAGCTAGGTGGAATGTATTATCACTGTAATTTTTATTTTAATTTATCTCTCATTCACAATTTGTTTATCTTTTTATATATGCATGACCACATTCCAGGAATTTAAATATTATCATATAGTGGTAGTCCTTAATAGCAGCCACAATGATATTAGGTGATCAGTAACTGTTTAAAACAACAGTAAAAAGTCATTACCCAATGAAAAGAATGTAATTGTGTTGAATATTCAAAATATTCACTGTAAATGCTGTTATATTTAAGAAATGCTTCCACACATATTTATTTTTATTTTTGTAACTAGTATATCTGTCCATGTCATTGTACATGCAACATGACCTATCTAGTTATTTATATGAAGAAAATGTACTTTTTTGTACAAAAGGAAGACATTTACAAATGTACTTTTAAAACATGATAGCCTGCTACCCTTGTATGAAGCATGTTTTTTAATCTGTATGCTTTGTTGGCAGGTACAATCCTTGTGGATAATATGTTGATCAAGGGGACAGCAGGAGGACCCAATCCTACAATTGAGCTCTCCTTAAAGGACAATGTGGATTATTGGGTGTTATTGGATCCCATCAAGCAGATGCTTTTCCTGAATAGCACCGGCCGGATTCTGGACAGAGATGTTAGTTTGTGGTGATGTTTTGGGCTTTTATTTATTTATTTTTAAAAATTTACTTACACAGTAAGTCTGAACCAGTAAAAATAAGAAACTTTTGCTAAGCATAAGGTCCAAAAACCAAATAAGCAAGTTTAAGGGTCTCAAAGGAAGTAAACGATAGCAACATTTCAATGAATGCAATTAATTTGGTAATGTACTTATCTACAAGTTGAGAAAAGTATGTCTCCAAAAAGTAAATGTGAAGTATAGGTTCAGTGCACCTTACTCTGGTAGTGCTCAAATTGGTGTGGGTAGATACTAAATGAATCTCACTTTCAGAATAAAAGCCAGGTAGAACCCAGTAATCCAAGTATGCTGATATTTCTCTCTCACTCCCCTTAATCCCTCCTCCTGTCATTCCTTTGAGCAACTTCTTTCTGTTGCATAAGGATAAAGTTGGGGCCTTATTGACAGAGAATGAGCTCATCATTTCAGTTCTTGTCTTCCTGCTTTGTAGTAGTCTTGATGCTGTTAGTTTTTTCTATTTCATTTTATTTTTGTTAAAACTAAAAATGGGGGGAAAATGAAGTTCATTTTCTACATTTATATTGTATATCATCCAACTCTAGAGAAACCTCCCAGATGGTTTACTTTGATTATTAAAATCTCTTTTGAACTGTGCCCCACACAGATTCTTCTGAGTGATTTACATCTACTTTGGAAAACCCCATAATCTCAACTAAGTGTAGTTCTCTTTGCATAGTATTAATTTAGGTTTTAGTGATTTATGACCCTTAGGTGCTACAAGAACCTGGAGAAGCAGCGTGGCTCAGTGGAAAGAGCATGGGCTTTGGAGTCAGGGCTCATGAGTTCGAATCCCAGCTCTGCCACTTGTCGGCTGTGTGACTGTGGGCAAGTCACTTAACTTCTCTGTGCCTCAGTTCTCTCATCTGTAAAATGGGGATTAAGACTGTGAGCCCCACGAGGGACAACCTGATTCCCCTATGTCTACCCCAGCGCTTAGAACAGTGCTCGGCACATAGTAAGCGCTTAACAAATACCAACATTATTACAAAAGAACTTGTAGAATCATCATTATCAATGGTATTTATTGAGCACTTACTATGTGAAGAGCCCTGTACTAAGTGCTGGGCACTGTCACTAAAATTGTCAAGACTTTATTCCTATTTTAATTTTATCCTTAGTGAACTGAATGTGAACGTTATCAGACACAATTTTTTTTTCAGACATATAGGTTAGTAAACATGTCTTTAGAAATGAAGTGAAAAGAATATCTGAAGTACAAGTACTCGTTGGAAAATGTATTATTATCATCATCTGTGCTTCACTGTTATGGTTAAAATAAGTTAATAGTGATAGTGAATATGCTTGTTAGTGTTTCAAGTTGCAAGCCTTTCCAGGAAGAAATAAGAATAGTTGTATAGAAATTTAAGATCAGAGTAAGTATTTTTCCAGATGTTCCATTTGTTGTACAATGAGAAGGCATTTGCTATATGAAATTTTGCCTACACCTTTATCAAAATACATATCTAGATGTATTTCATTCATTTCTATTCATGTGTTCTTCCCTCCAAATTTTTTACTATTATAAAAATGCATACTTTAATTATCTTGATTTCAAAACGTGACCATTTGCCCAAGATATTGAATGAGAATCTTCTTAAACATCTTTTCTGAATTAGAAGGAGAAAATAGCAATGCTATATTGTGAAAGGGAAAGTAAGTCCAAAAGCTGATTATTTAACTTAAAAGGTTAGAATGAAAAGATTAAGATTCTTCCATCTGGAAAGATGCTGAATGAGATATGATTGAAGTCTCTAAAATCATGGAACATTTTGCAAAAGTTCCCACAGAATTGGTGTTCACCAAATCCCGTAAGAGCAGAATAAGGAAGAACCAAATGGAGCTTTAAGGTAAAATAGTCAAAATATAAGCAAAAGAAAGCACTTCTTCATGTAGAGTGTGGTAAGCATATGGAATTAGTTACATAGGAAATTGCATATGCAGACAACATCAGCATGTTCAAGAGGGATCTGAAAAATCTATGGATAAATGATCTGTAATAGGTAATTAGAGAAATCATAAGTGATGTAGACAGAAAAGTTAGGGACAGATAAATCTGGATGGATCATTGGTCTGATCAGTTAATATATTTATTAAACACTTTCTGTGTGAACTGTACTCTAGTTAGCACTTGGATAGTACAATAGATGCAATTTAATAATGGTATTTGGTGTTTTCTGAGTGCCAAGCACTATACCCTGTTCTAGGGTAGGTACAAGGGCATCAAAGCAGACAAAGTCTCTATCCCACAAGGGCCTCACAGTCTAGACGAGAAGGAAAACAGACTTTGAATCTCCATTTTACAGATGAGGCGAAAAAGGCACAGCACTCAAGCAATCAATCAATTGTTTTTATTAAGTGTTTTCTGTGTGCAGAGCACTGTACACCAGAATTGGTAAAGTTCCCTGCTCACACTGAGTTTACAAGTCTAGAGGGGGAAACAGACAATATAAATAAATGGACATATGTAAGGGCTGAGGGCTGAGAGAGGGGTGAATATAGGGAGCAGGTCCAGTTGCAAGGGTGATGCAGAAGAGAGTGGGAAAGGGGAAATGAGGGCTTAGTCAGGGAAGACCGCTTGGAAGACATATGCTTTCTCTGAGGCTTTAAAGGTGGAGAGAGTGATTGCCCATCAAATATGATGATGGAGGGCATTCCAGTCCAGAGGCAGGATGTGGGAGAGAGGTTGATGGAGAGATGGACCAGATCAAAGTACAGTGAGTACATTGGCATTAGAGGAGTTTGGACTGTTTGGACTTTGTTGCAATAGGAGAGTAATGAGGTAAAGTAGGAGGGACCAAGGTGCTGAAGTGTATTAAAGTTGATGGTAAAGAGTTACTATTTGATGGGGAGGTGGATGGGTATACACTGGAGGTTCTTGAGGAGTAGAGAAACATGGACTGAACATTTTGTAAGAAAATGATCCTGGCAGCAGAGTGAAGTATGGACTGGAGTGGGAGAGACAGGAGGCAGGGAGATAAGCAAGGAGGCTGATAGAGTAATCGAGACAGAATAGAATAAGTGCTTCTGATTAATGTGGTAACAATTTGGGTGGAAAGGAAAAAGGTGATTTTAGCAATGTTGTGAAGGTTGAGCTGACAGGATTTAGTGACAGATTGAATACGTGGGTTGAATGAAAGAAATGAGTCAAGGAAAATGTCAAGGTTAGGGGTTTGTGAGACAGGAAAAATGTTGATGCTACCTACAGCAATGGGAAAATCAGAAGGATGACAGGGTTTGGATAGGAAGATAAAGAGTTCTGTTGGAGGTTTTGGTGGGAAATCCAAGTAGAAGATATCCTGAAGGCAGGATGAAATGTGACACTGCAGAGAAGGAGAGAAATCAGGGCTGGAGCTGTAGATTTAGGAATCACCCCCATAGAGATGGTAATTGAAGCCATACCTGCAAATGAGTTCTCCAAGGGAATGGGTGTAGATGGAGAATAGAAGGGGACCAAAATTGAACCTTGAAGGACCCCGTGGTTACGGTGTGGGAGGCAGTGCCCACAAAAGTGATTGAGAATGTGTGCCCAGAGAGATAGGAGGAGAACCAGGAGGGGACATTGTCAGTGAAGTAGAGGTTGGATAATATTTTCAGGAGAAGGTGGTGGTCTACAGTGTTGATGGCAGCTGACTGATTAAGGAGGATTAGGATGGAGTAGAGGCCATTGGATTTGGCAAGAAGGAGATAATAATAATAATAATGATGGTATTTGTTAAGCGTGTACTATGTGACAAGCACTATTCTAAGCACTGAGGTAGATAAAAAGTAATCAGGTTGTCCCATGTGTAGCTCACAACCTTAATCCCCATTTTTCAGATGAGGTAACTGAGGCACAGAGAAGTTAAGTCACACAGCTGATGTGTCTGGATGTGGGATTCGAACCCATGGCCTCCGACTCCCAAGCCCGTGCTCTTTCCACTAAGCCACGCTGCTTAGAGGGCAGTTTCTGGGAAGTGAAGGGAGAAGAAGCTAGTTTGGAGGGGATCCAGGAGAGAATTAGAGGAGAAGAACTGGAGACTGCAAGTATAGACAACTCACTCAGGGAGTTCAGAGAGAAATGTTTGGAGAGAGATTAGATAAAAAAGAGGGGTCTGGGGGCTCAAGGGAATGATTTTTAGGATAGTGGAGACATAAGCATGTTTGAAAGCAGTGGGGAAAAACTCAATGGAGAGTTATCATTTGAAGATGGTGATCAGGGAAAGAAGAGAGAGAGCAAGTGTTCTGATAAATTGTAGAGGGATGGGGTCATATGTACAGGTGGAGATGGTAGAATTTTGAGAGAAGTCAGGACATCTCTTGAGACTTGCTGGCAGAGTTGGGAAAGTCAAAGATAGCAAAGTTGAATGACTTTTCCATGGTATCACAGTGGACAAATAGCATTGTACTTAGAGCCCAAGTCTTTCAGGCCTCTACTATTTCCACCAAGCCAAGCTAACTTAGATAATATAAGGAGACATGATACTTGCCCTCAACTTTACAAACACTTTTTTTAGGTATATTGAAGAAGCTGTAAAAGCTATGTATGCTTGACCAGTGTTGAGCTAGAATTCAAAGCCTAATTCCTTTCTTAATGGTAATTTTAACTAGGTTGTATCATAGAGCAGACTACAGGCACATATTTCAAAGACACCTCTCACAGAAGGGGGTGACTGATTAGATAAATCTCGAGTTGCTTCAAAGATATAGCTATTTAACATTTACAATGCATGTTTGGGTGTCTAAAACTCTGGCAGGAACTCTAAATAATTAAAAATATATAACACAAGTAACATTCTTCATTAAGATTCTCTTGGGTGGAATGAGAGAGATGAGTCTACGGATAATGCCAAGCTTTGCTGGAAATACTATCCTCAGCAACTCAGTATCCTAGTGCAGGAGTTGCTGCTCAGGGAGAATCTTACTGATCCAGTTCGCAAAATAATTGCAGTTCTCCTACCCTGTGAGCCCCCGAGGGACAAATTCCATGTCCATTTCCCATCTGTGTATTCTCTCCCAGTGTTTAGTACACTTAGTACACTTTAGTACTGTCTGCTCACAGTAAGCATCAAATAAATGCTATTACTACTACTCAGGAAGGGGAATTGAGACTCTCCAGAAGAGTTTACACCAAAGTTTCAAACTTCGCATAGGTTAAATTGATCATACTTCCCACCACCATTAGAGTTTTACACATATCCTAAGCATTGCAATCTCTGCATCCTGGTGGATCTCATCTCTACAATGGATCAATCCACCAAGATTATAATCCTAGTTACTAGGATTTTATAATTGGTAAAGTGCTGGATCACTGAGCTCTTACACTATGTTCTAAATATTTTAGAGTAATTGTTGTTTGAAAACAATTGATTTTATAAATAGGTATATCAGTTCTCTGCAGCTTTATGAGTAATAGTTTGGAATTTAACTTCTACAAAATTAGTATTTTTTATGGTTACAGAAAGAACCACTTAAAGAAAATTAAAGAAAATTAAATTGCCATGACTTACTTTTGCTCCTATTTATGACAGGCAAACTACAGTTTTTGCAGTATACTCCTAAGCATTTTGGATTCTCTCACCTCTCACTAATCTACTTAGTAGAACTGCATTGACATATTTATGATCTACCTATACAGCAGAAAAAAATCCATTCTCATGCAATGTGTATGTTATATATTAACCACAGGGAATTTTTACCTTCAGTTCTGATCCATTATGTCTGTAATTTATTGCTGGCCAAGTTTTAACTGTGCTACTTACAGCTGCAAAGAGAGCTGAGCTCTGGAATGACAACCCTTTCAGACGACCTGGTTAGTTCTAATTTATGAATTCTTGGCAGCTTTAAGTAGGAAGGCTCAATGGGCTAGTGAATTTTATTCTCTAAGTATGTGACCTTTAGTTTCCAATACCAGCATTTCAAGTTGGGATGAAAATTTCTGACAGAATGTTTTTTTTTTTTAAATCCCATGCAATATTTAGAAGATAAATACTCTTACAAAGGAATGATTCACCTTATTGTATTCTAGGAGAGTGGATCAAAGGCTAATGGAGGGTGTTTTTTAAGTTTAAATGTTTTTCCCATTTTATTGTTGTCATATACTGCAGTTTGCCACAAATCTGTCATGGCTATGGTATAAAAACTATCAAAGAAAGAAATCATAATTGTGCCCTTTGACATTGGAGCTGGTACAAAAGCTAATCTAGGCTTTAGGTTGTCATTTGCCCTCGATGTTTTTGCAAGTATTGGCATTTCACTCGGTATGATAGATAATGCTTGAATTCACTCAGTACTGCAATTCCATCTTCTTTTAAACAACCTGTTTCCTTTGTTGCAGCCTCCAATGTCCATTCAATCCATTGTGGTCCAAGTCCAGTGCATAAACAAAAAGGTTGGCACTGTTATCTACCATGAAGTGCGGATTGTGGTGAGAGACAGAAATGACAACTCACCCCGTTTCAAGCATGAGGAATATCACGCCACAGTGAATGAGGTTAGCTGTATGTGTTATCTTCCCCCCATTTCTTTGTGAGGTTAGCATTCAGATGATGTTAGACATATCAATATTTTAATTGTGTCTATAGATTGTGAAGATTATCAAAAAATAACTTTTTTTAGAAAGTAGAAATCTAGCATTCAGAAGTTTGTTTTTTTTTTAAATGATGGCATTTACATGAATTAGAGTTGACAGAAAAATGTAATGCCCTTGTGTTCTCAAGGCACTGCCTCAGTCAGCAAGTATTAAAGCCAGTTTATTGGCCATCCTTCAGAAACCTGTCACTAGTTGGCCAAAATGTAAAATGAAAATCAAATCACCAAGGTTTGTCAGACATTCATTGGATGAAATGCCATTTTTCAGAAATTATTTTTCTTCACCATCAGTTGTATTTGTGAGCATTTTAGTGAATGTGAGAAGTTGAAGTAGAAGTAGTATCTATTGAGTGCCCAGCTGGCAAAGTGTTCGCTACTACGCACTGGGCAGACCAGAGTGAGCTAATTTCATGTTCCCTCTCTACTGTTAGCTCCTTGTGGTCAGGAGAATATGCCTAAAAAATCTGTTGAATATACTCTCCCAAGAACTTAGTATAGTGCTTCCATCTGCTACTACGTTGATCCAAGCACTTGTCCTATCCCATCTTGACTACTGCATTTGGCTCCTTGCTGACCTCCACATGCCTCCTGTCTCTCCCCACTCCAGTCCATACTTCACTGCTGAAAGGATCATTTCCTAAAAAAAGTTTAGTCCCTGTCTCCCCAATCCTCACAAACCTCCAATGGTTGCCCATATACCTCCACGTCAAACAGAAACTCCTCACCATCAGTTTTAAAGCACTCAATCAGAGAGCCCCCACATACCTTAACTTCACTAATCTTCAAGCCCGCAAACCACTGTGCCTGATCCCGTCTATTTCGCCAATCACCCCTTTCTCAGGACATCTCCCTAGCCTGGAACTCCCTCCCTGTCCATATATACCAGTCCACCAGTCTCCCCACCTTCAAATAATTACTAAGGTCACATCTCCTCCAAGAGGTCTTCCTCGATTAAGCCCTCTTTTCTTTGGTTCTTTCCGCCTTATGTGTTGTTTATACATTTGGATATGTGAACTTTGTACATTTGTTATTCACCCCATCCTCTACCCCACAGCACTTATGTTCATATATTTTGGTTATACTGCCTCACCCTTTAGACCTTAAGCTCACTGTGGGCAGAGAATGGTTCTGTCAACTCTATTATACTGTATTCTCCCAAGTGCTTAATACAATTCTCTGTACATGGAAACTGTTCAATTAATACCATTGACGAAAATAATGCTCTGAACACAGTAAGTGCTCAATAAATACCATACCAAGGGCTGATTTTATACACACAATAGAGGACAATAGAAGTAAAACATGTGATTACTGCCCTCAAGGAATTTACAGTCTAGGGAATAGTTACACATAGTTGAAGGTGGAGGAAGAAATGAAGGAGGAAGAAATGAGTACATATATCAGGATGATTGCAACAAACACTCTGACCAATAATGAAATTATTTGCTCTCCCATTTACCTGCCCAATGCCTTCTAATATTTCCCAGTTAGTACACTATATTCCTCCCTAGCCCACTTGATCACCCTGCCTTGTTCTGGCCTCTTCCATCTCTGACCCCTTGCTCATACCCTTACTTCCGCATACAACCACTCATCCACCTTCAAATCTCTCAGGCCTCAACTCTACCCTTCTTTAAAGCACTTATGAAATCCAACAGGTTAATGAAGAAAGCTTTACCCAAGTAATTTTTCTCATCTGCAGATTACATCTTCCCAACTATCATCTCAATACGTTGCATTCATGACCGCCTATTGCACTGTTGTGCATATCAATTTACGTATTCTAATATTTAAGCAGTTCTATAGAGGAAGGATATATTGATGGAAAGGAGGACTGGAGGAAAATGAGGCCAAGATAAATGTGGGCCAGGAGATGTTGTTGGATGGAAATAAGAGAGGAGGGGAGAGTAGAACTGAGATTACAACTCAGGTCCCCTGAGTCAAAACCAAGGATTCTTATCACTAGGCTGGAGATGAAGGATAGGGCAGATAAGGTCATGCCAACAGAGCAAGACTACGAGTGTATTATAGTACAATTTTTGCTAAAGGTGGAGTTTGTAAGAATGCAATCCCCATATTTTAGGAGAACTAGGTCTAATCAGAATGTATGGGTATGTGTGTATATATGTGTGCACAAATAGTAGTTCTTCAATAATGCTCATTTTATGTAAATGGGGAAGCAGTATAGCTTAGTGGAAAGAGCCAGGGCTTGGGAGTCTGAGGTTGTGGGTTCTAATCCCAGCTCCACCACTAATCAGTTGTGTGACTTTGGGCAAGTCACTTAATTTCTCTGTGCCTCAGTTAACTCATCTGTAAAATGGGGATTAAGATTGTGAGGCCCACATGGGTCGACCTGATTACCTCGTATTTACCCCAGAGCTTAGAACAGTGTTTGGCACATAGTAAGTGCTTAACAAATACCTTTTTTTTGTATATATTTTTAAATGTATGTGTCTGTGCACATGCTTGTGTGGAAATGCTGAGGGTTGTAGTAATTAGACATACTCTCCATGGATTTAATATATTTGTAAATAAAAATAAAGTTAGAGATAAAAGGAGAGAATAACGTGGATGGAGAGAAGAATGTGCAAAGTCAAGGGGTGCATTGAGCCGATCAGCCTGGAAAGAAGAAAATAGGCCAGGAAAATAGCTACAGGTAAGACAATACTTGCACATTTATAGGTTTTTGAAGTTGGATTGGACCTGAGTAATTTAGAATCACTTCCTGTTGCTTAGAAAGAGATAAGATTATAATGTTCAAGAGAGATGATTCCCACTGCTAAATGGAAAATGGATTGGATTAGGAAGTAGGAAACTGAAGACATGGTGACAAGGAAGCTGTCTTGTATCTATCAGATGTTTGATTGTCCCCAATGCTTAATAAAGGGTTGGCACAGAGTAAACAATGACCAATATCACAGTTATTTATTATCATTATTATTAGTAATAATAATAATAATGTTGGTATTTGTTAAGCGCTTACTATGTGCCAAGCACTGTTCTAAGTGCTGGGGTAGACATAGGGGAATCAGGTTGTCCCACGTGGGGCTCACAGTCTTAATCCCCATTTTACAGATGAGGGAACTGAGGCACAGAGAAGTTAAGTGACTTGCCCACAGTCACACAGCCGACAAGTGGCAGAGCTGGGATTCGAACTCATGAGCCCTGACTCCAAAGCCCATGCTCTTTCCACTGAGCCATGGTAGTATCATAATCATTATCTAGATTTTACTGGGTTTTTTGGTATTTCACTGTTTTTTTTTTTCTCACCTCCCTTAAAGAACTAGTGAAAAGGAGGGGAGAGAAAACAAGGTAATCAGTTTCATGATTCATGAGCCTTACATAATAGACTGCTTTTCTCTTTTGTCCTATTGGACCATTTATTTTCAACTACATTGAATAATAAAAAAAGTTTCCTTTGGTTGTTTGGTGTGTTTCTTCAGTAACTGCAATGTCCTATCCTGGGTTAGTTAGCCTAGAAATCACTGTACAAGAATATAAGCTCATTTAGGAATTTAAATGGAAATTTTAATGAATGCTATGAATCGGTTCCAAATTTATGTGTTCTATAGATCTGAATATCCACTGTAAAGTTTTCCCCCATTAGCCTTAATAACAAGAGTTAGGTTTTAATGCTATTTTTATCCTAAAATGAATAAAGTTAGTATCTCGGGTTCTTTTTTTTTTTTTACTCTTATTTGCTTTTGTCATTCAGCTAAAACAAGTCATTACATTTGTTTACATATACAAATCTATATATTTTAATTAGATTCTTTGTGCAAGTCCCAGAGTATTCTCCCATGGATTTACTGAAATACGACAAGCTGACTAAATTTAAAGAGGAATTTGATAAATCAACCTAAATAATTGTATTGAGTCCAGTTTTTCAGTGGAATCTGACTAATCTTAGTCTAATTTAAAATGAATTGGTCTATGCTTGGAAAAAAACAAACTGTGCCAGAATCTGCCCTGTAAGAGGCAGGCAAATCACAATTACTTGTGGGTTGATTTAGATTGGGAAGAAATTGTTCACTCTCCTAGGCAATTATTTCTTAATGGGCCATCTGAGTCTACAAAGAAAATAACTTACCTTAAATAGGCAAGAAGAATATTCTGAAAGGGGAGTTTTTGTGTGTTTCATTATATGCTTTGACCCAAAAGTAATATTATCTTAAATGCATTTTTTTTTGTTGTTGAGGAGACTCACAGAATGCCACACAATCACTAAATTAGTAATATTCCTGCCATAAAGGGACAAGTCAGTGTGTGTCATTTTCCTCATTTACAAATAATTCTCTAGATGTCGCCTTTTCCTATTGTTTTAATATCACCGATTCCATTATCATCCTAGGCAGTGCCATTATTCGCTTGCAAAGCTTTAAACAACCGGGCAAATGTTTTCTATAGAAATAGACTTGTCATATTTATTACAGGAGTAATTCAAGCTGGAAATCTAACTAATTTGCAACTTAGTATTGTTCCTTTGGTGGTGGAGAATGTGTTAAATGCATTTATAGAGTTTTGATGCTTTCATTCACCCAATATGGAGTTCAGCTAATTAATGAATTATTTGGGCTTATAAACATGCTAATAGTTTTCCAACTGACCGTATTCCCGAGGTTAGATACCATGGGCCTGAGAATCAAGGGACCAGGATTCTAATGCCAGTTCCACCACTTTCCTGCTGTGTAACCCTGAGACTTTCTCAATTTATCAGTTCCTCAGTTTTCTCACATCTAAAATGGGGTTTGAATACCTGTTTACACTCGTCTTAGAGTGTAAGTCCCAAATAAGTCTAAAGACTGATTGTCTTGTAGATACAATGCTTAATAAAGTGTTTGGCACATTGTAAGCACTTACCAAATATCACAGTTATTATTATTATCATAATTATTAGTTGTAGTAGTAGTATCATTATTAGTAGTAGTTCTGAGCAGAGGATGTGGGTGGTTGGCCAGGTTTGAAAAAGTTTTCCTAGGAATGCTCTTTCATGAATTGTCATTCTGAAAGGTACAGATTTCTGAGATCTTAACAAGTGGCTCTGCATAGGTTCAGGTTGTTCACTGGGGACAAGGATGCCTCTAGGATTCCTGGACTAAAGCATAACATAACATAACTTTTCCCCTTGCCAATGTCCTCCCCTTTTCCTATAAATCACACCCCATTCATATCTGAAAGACCATCACTTTCCCCCCTTCAAAACCCTATAAAAATCCTATCTATTCCAATATGGCTTCCCTGATTAACCTCTCCTTTCCCCACCCTACTGCCCTCCCTTCAAGCTTCAGTGTGCCCTTTCCTCTCCCCACCCCCATCCCCACAACATTTATGTAGACATCAGTGATTTATTGTAATGTTTGTCTCTCCCTCTAGTCTGTAAGATCCTTAATAATAATAGCATCATTTGTTAAGCACTTAGGGCTATTCAGTGCACTGAGGTAGATACAAGACAAAAAGGTCAAACACAGTTCCCATCCTACATTGGGCTCACAATTTAAGAAGGATGGAGAGCAGGTATTGAATCCCATTTTTCAGTTAAGGAAACTGAGGCACAAAGAAGTCAAGTGACTTGCCCATGTTCACACATTTGACAAATGTCAGATCTAGGATTAGAACCTGAGTATCCTGACTCTCAGGCACATGCCCTTTCTACTAGGCCATGCTACTTTTGTCGACAGAAGTACTTTGTGCCCCACCCATTCTCTTGAAGGTCTACTCAGTTTAATTCCAAAATACCTTAGGCATGTACAGTGCATATGCTATCCAGAAGACTGTGCCAATTATTAGTCTTGTGAAGCCTGAATTTTGAACAGAACAAGTAATAAATCTCTCTATCTCATTCCTTATGAGGAGCTACTTCATGGCCTGGACTACTTTAAAATCAGACAATTTAGAATGAAGACAGTCAAACTTTACAGTACTTTAATAATTTTCCAGATGTGAATTTGTGTCAAATAAATAGCTGTCTGACTTTGAACCTTGGTTTATTCTAAATTTATACATCTTACAATACTGCTACAAAAATCTGAATTTTGTTCTGCTTTAAAGGACATGGCATGGACTTGAAAATCCTTCATAAGACCATTATAGATTTAGAGCCTGCCTTGTGAGAACCTCTGCCCATTTTAAAAATTAATAGCATGGAAGATGAAATATTATTTATATCTGTGGCTGAGCATACTGATGAGCACCTGTTAATCTATTTCTCAATGTGTGCACGTGAAGCTAGATTCTTGCTGAGCTGAACATATTGACCATTTGAGTGTAGTTGACCATTTTTTCCATATAGGACTTAGTTGTAGTCTCCCAAAAGCTCAGTATAGTAAAGTGCGCATAGTGTGCACTTGATAAATAACATTGGTTGATTGGTTGTGAAGTACTTCTTGGTGCGGCTATCTTTGTGAGACCTCCACTTAAGAAGTCAGATCATCTCTCTCCCAGTATCTGTCCTCCTGCAGGATATTCTGTGCAGTAGTGACCACTGTTTATTTGATGTTACGTTATTTTGAAAGTGGGTTTTATGAACTTTAATTTTTTTTTGTTATTGTTTATGGTTTTCCTACATATGTGCTCCTTTTCAGGTTCATCCCTGATAAATTGTGGGAAATCCCATTATAATTCATTCTTCTGTCATATCCTTCTCAATGAATCTGTTTTGCAATGAGTCATCTCAATTCCAGTGAACTGACTGTGTCTTTGACTTCATTAATAATAATCTTTTCCTACCATTTGATATGGAGTAGACCCTGTATATGATACTGGTGAAGTACTAATGAAGCTAAATGTGTTTCCAGGGTTAGAAAGTGGAGATTACAGTAGAGCTGGTAGACACAATCCCTGCCCAAATCAATCAGTCAATGGTATTTATGGAGTACTTAATTTGTGCAGAGCTCTATACCAAGTGCTTGGTAGAGTACAGAACAACAGTGTCATTAGAAATGTTCCCTGCCCACAAACAGTTTACAGTCAAGAGGGGAAGACATACGTTAAAAATAAACTGTGGATATGTGTTGTGGGGCTGAGGGAAGGGTGAATATGAAGCACCTAATGGATATAGAACCAAATACCAAGCTGACATAGAAGGGAGAGCAAGTAGGCAAAATGAGGGCATAGTCAGGAAGAGATATGATTTTAATAAGGCTTTGACATGGAGAGGATGGACAGATGTGAAGGAGGAAAGTTACAGGCTAGGGTGTTGGACATGGGCAAGGGGTTGGTGTCAAGATAGAAAAGATTGAGGAACAGAAGTAGGTAAGAGTTAGATGAGCAAAATGGGCAGTCCAGGTAGTGGGAAATCAGAAAGGTAAAGCAGGAGGGGCCAGGCTGACTGAGTGCTTTTAAAACAATGGTAAGGTGCTTCTGATTGATATTCATTGATTCAATAGTATTTTTTGAGCGCTTACTATGTGCAGAGCACTGTACTAAGCGCTTGGAATGTACAAATCGGTAACAGTCAGAGACAGTTCCTGTCCCTTGATGGGCTTACAGTCTAATCGGGGTAGACAGTCTAATCGGGGGATTATACTCCACTGCCCGGATCATCTTTCTACAGAAACATTTGGGACATAATAATAATAATAATGTTGGTATTTGCTAAGCGCTTACTATGTGCAGAGCACTGTTCTAAGCGCTGGGGTAGACACAGGATAATCAGGTTGTCCCACGTGAGGTTCACAGTTAATCCCCATTTTACAGATGAGGGAACTGATATGGAGATGGATAGGTTGGAAGTCCCTGAAAATCAATGTAGGGTTTTGGAAAGAATATTGAGAAAGAGATAAAAATGGTTCAGAATATTCAAGGCGGGGCCTAGTGTGTTTTAGAGAACAATGAATAGTAACTGGAATAAATAATAGAGGCAGATAATATGGGCTTGAAAGAGGCAAAGGGGTGGATGGGGGATGTTGCAAAAGTGGCATTTGGGAGCAAGAAGGAGGGCAGCTCCTCCTTTCCTGGTGAATATTGTGGTTAGGGAGAAGAGGAGGCCTCCTAAGGAAATAATGATAGAGGAAACAGAGTCATCTGAGGATAGCCAGGTTTCAGTGGTTAAGGTTTCAATGTCGGAGTCAGGAATAAATCAAGGATGAAGGATGGAGCAGAGATTCGTTAGGTTGCCCTTGACTAGACTATTGTGTTGGATCGGGGGAGGGGTCAGCATGAAGGGTTGGGCTGGTTGGATAGAAGTGAACTGATGGGGAAACCTAGAAAAAAAATACAAGAATGGACTAATTAGAAAGAGGTGATTGAGGAGACATGTTGAGATCAGAGAAGTATGTGCCTCTAGAATCTTACAATCTTGGTGTACTAGAGCTTTAGGTACCTTTAGTTTGGTCCCAAGTTTAATGTCCCACCATCAGTGAGTCTATTTCTCAAAAGTCATACTGACCTTTTTTCTCATGGTATTTATGTACCATTGGATAGGGAAGTAGGCTGTCTCAATGCTTTCCCAAGTCCTTTATGTACCACTTTCTCCAGTACTAGTGAAGCAGGGAAAAAGTAGGAGAAATCTTCCACATGCTTCTTTCCTCCGTGCCATCAATCAATCAATTGTATTTATTAAGAGCTTACTGTGTGCAGGGCACTGTACTAGGCTCTTGTGAGAGTACAATATAACAGAGTTGGTAGACACATTCCCTGCCCACAGTGAGCCTACAGTCTATATGCCACCATCTCCTTTCACACCCATCCCACTGCATCTTGCTGTGCCCTCCTCCTGTCACTGCATCCTTCCAGCTCTCTCCATATTCATTCATATTCATATTCCCCCATCTCTTTCTTAGTTTTCCCATGTCCCCCCATTTTGTGATGCATCTTTCCATCTCCCCTCTTCTCCCCCATCTCCCGCCACATCTCATATCCCCCCATATGCCATATGCCATTCCTCCTCCACATCTCTTAGCCCGGACCCAGTTGGACTGCAGATCTCTCACTTATGCCCTACCCATGCCATTAATTTCTTAGGAAAGCCAGAGGGTAAACAGGTAAGGAGTGGGTGGACTGCCTGGTGGTCTGTTGGTATGCTCTATATGATATATGATACGAAAGAAAAGTGACTTTATGGACTCATTCTTCCCTAGCCACTGGGCACAGGCTCTGACTCAGCACAAACAGTTCCAAATCTGTATTCCTTGCTTTCACTTGCCCTCAAGAACCCAGGATGAAGCCACCTCCATTTTCCCTCCCTCTCCTCATCCCTGACACCCTCCAGGGCAGGAGCCAGGAGCTCTCCTGGCTTCAGGGCCATCCACTCTCATCACCTGGCTAGCAGGGGAAGCATAAAGCTTGGAATATCTTGGTAAGAGGGAATGAGTGTGGTAGGGACATGGGTCTGGGAACCAGAATGGAAAAGGATCCTGTTCCTGAACCAAATAGATGTGAAAGCAATGAAGGTGAAGCAATCAACATGAAACTTGCAGCAAATGCTGGGCTACAGGTGGTGATATCGGTGCTATTCCCCACTCTCATATTTCATGCTGAGTGCAAGGTTTTGTTGTGTTTTTTTAAAATATAATTGCTTTTTGTACCCTCATATTGAGAAATTGAGCTTAAATTTAAACTCAGCATGTTAAGCTTTATAAGATCTTATTTTCAAATAAAGCAGCGTATGCATCAGCAAATCTGACAGCTCTTTCCATTTGAACCATAGTTCTTGTCCACTGTCCAAAAGCCTACATGATTGTCCAAAAGCTTACTTTTCATCCTGAAGAGGCCATTTTATACCTTGCAGATATAAGGTTGAGGCAACAGGAAGGAATATATGACCTTTCAGCAATCTGAGAAATTTTTCAATGTTCTTTTTCCCCACCGATCAATCAGTGGTATTTATTGACTTCTTATATAGTCAGAGCACTACTAAGCACTTGTGAGAGCACAATACAACAGAGTTGGTAGCCATGATCCTTGCCTTCAAAAACCTTACATTTAATAGGGGACGCAGACATGAAAATAAGTTAATTATATGTGGCAGAGTACAAAGATTTGTACATATGTGCTGGGGGACAATATTGTCATGTTCAAAAATGGACAGCTACATGTAACCCAGAGCTGTCACAGTATTTCAAACTGCTTTACTCTATCTGTAAAATATTTCTGCTCTCTTTGTGTAGTCCTTTCTTACAATTCAAAAGATATTTGGCAGTCTTGGTGACATATTGTTTCCTCAGCTGTCCTGCATAAGAAAAGCTGTGATTAGCAAAGTACTGCTTCACTTCATGCAAATTAACTGCCTTCCAGCGTTATTGTCTTTGTGAGATTCTCTGGGATGTAAATTAAGGTAATTTTCAACGTGGCCTAGTGGACTGATCATGAGTTGGGGAGTCAGAAGAACCTGGGTTCTAAATCCTAGCTCCACCACTTGGCCATTTGACCTTGGCCAAATCACTTCTCTGTGCCTCAGTTTCCTCATGTGTAAAATGGGGACAAATACTGTGAGCCCCATGTGGGACAGGGAAATGTCCAACTTCATTAGCTTGTATCTACCTCAGTGCTTAGTACAGTGCCGGGCTCATTGCAAATGCTTCACAAATACCATGAAAAAGGTAATGGGTCTGCTGAAGAAATCATCTGTCATCTTTGTGGTAGACCCAGGTCTTGCACCTACCCAGAATCCTGTCTATAACAAATGCTATAAAGGCTCTGTAGACTAGTCTGAAGTTTGATGCCACAGTGTCCCAACATATTGGCCTTTTGATTTAGTTTTGTCTTTGTACACTAATCATTGAATAATAAACTGCTTAGATATCAGAATTCAATGGCTGTATTCAACTCAATCCCCTATGAATTTTTTGCCTAGGGTTTCCTAGGTGCAGACTGGAACTTAACTTCAGTAGCAGTCATAGTATTGACATTTACTGAGTACTTACTGTATGCAGTACACTGTATTTAGCCCTGGGAAAGTACAAAAACAAGAAGTTACACATTTCCTGCGCAAAAGAAGCTTTCAGTTTAGGCTTATCGACTTCACTCATTTACTTCACTTACATCTTCAGACTATTCAAGCTCATTGATGTTTGAATCCTGTTGAATTTGAAGAGCTTCCTGTATTCTAACATTGAATTCTGGATTCTCTTTTGCATCTTTAAACATGGCCATGTAGAATAAGTCGACTAAGACTGTACTTATTACGCAGACCTATTGAACTCCAGGTGCTATTTGATGTGGGTTGAATGAGAAATGGCTGACTATATCAAAGTAGACTTTCATGAAGTTCTCAGGGCAGCTAGCTTATTTGTTTGGCTAAAGAATAGAAGAAATAGGCCTTAAAACTTTTCTCTATCTGACATGCTATGGTTAAAGCCAACACTGTCATCCTGGGAGAATTTCAGTCAATCAGAATATGATTAATGATGTTCTGTAGTAGCCAGTTCAGAAGTATTCTGCCTCAGTTATTGGTAGCAAAGAATTGCAGTTCAGTGTCCCAATGTCCCTGCTATTTCAATCAACCAATCAATGGTATTTATTGAGCACTTTTTGTGTGCATAGCACTATACTAAGTCCTTGGGAGAGTATAATATAATGAGTTGGTAGAATGATCCCTGCCCAAAAAGAACTTGCAACCCAGAGTGGGAGACAGACATTCAAACACTGCACATAGGTGAAAGGGTAGTCAGGAGGAAGCTATCAAAATGAGTTATGCAAGGGCAAGGAAATAGCCACTAAAGTAGGACTTGCTTCTTCCCAGTTAAGTCAATATTCCTTACCCAGTCTATTCATAAGATTTTTGAGCTGCACTGGTCAATATGTCCTTGGACACACTGATGCAGGTGCATATAGTACTAATGTGTTTCATGGGACAAAATCACTGGTCCTTTTTTAAAGCCTATAGAAAACTTTCATCCATTCATGAAGTGATTCCCTAACTAAAATATGTTATGACATATATGGCTACATTGACCTTGGAATGCAACAATCAGTAGTATTTACTGAGCATGAATTATGTGCCAATCACTGTACTCAGCACTTGGTAAACTATAATTTAGTTAGTAGGCTTGATTCCCTGTCCTCAAGGACAGTAGAATTTGTATTCATTAACGTTGAATTTGTTGATGGAATCACCATATGCCCATTACAGATAAGGCTTTCCAGAATGGACAGAATTTACAGTTAAAAGAAAAAATAAATGTTAAAGTGTGCACTTTAATATTTTGTTTATGATTTTAAAATGACAAATCCATAGTAGTTTTTAGTGAAGATACATTAAAGCATAAATACATTCATCAAAGGAGTTTATTAATTATAATTATATTACATGGGCAATAATAATCCCTTTAACCATTTTTAAGCCTTTCAAAAATGGGTTAATAAATAAATTGCAATAGGCCAAATTAGAGATTCCAGAAATTCTTAGTAAGTACTTAATATATAACCATGATTGCTATGCCAGAGTAGATATATTCAGGGCTCATGATCTATTTTTATCCACATTTAATAGATGAGGAAACTGAGGCTCAGGGATGTTGTGATTTATCCAAGGTCACAAGAAAAATGATTTGCAAGCTCTTTCCATTAGGCCTCACTGTCTCCAAAATTATTAAAAAATTAAAATAATAATAATAATTGTGGCATTTGTTAAGTGCTTACTTTATTCCAGAGCTGTTCTAAGTGCTGGAGTAGATACAAGATAATCAGGGAGGACTGGACACAGTTCCTGTTCCACATAGGGCTCCCAGTCTTAATCCCCATTTTAAAGATGAGGGAACTCAGGCAAAGAGAAGTCAAGTGTATTTGTCCAAAGTAACACAGTAGGTAAGTGACAGAATCAGAATTGAACCTATGGCCTTCTGTGGCTCTCAGGCATGTACTCTATCCACCTGGCCACATTACTTCTTATTTGAAGGATTATTTGTATGCAGGATCAAATGCTCAATCTAGAAAACTCTATTAACAATTTTGAGGTGATTTGTTTCAGTTCCCACATAGTGGATTAGTATCATTGATGATAGCATCCTTGTTAACAGTAAAATGAGAAAAAATAATCTGATTACCTACACATGAAACCCCATAAGCACATAAACCCCATACATCAACCTCAAGATTCATTTTTATGCTTCAGTAAAGGGTCATTAGAAAGTCTCTCTTGTTACAATGAATTCAAGATAAATGGAACACTTTATGATCAAAATAAATGTTAGAGTTATGTTTTAAGCTGAAATGAGTTTCTAAAAAGGGCAATAAACATTTTTCTTAAATGAAATGTGTCACTAGGTAGTAGAAGCAATTCATTGTCACCTTCTTATGCAGTGGTTGGTTTACGATCCAGTTTTGGAAACTGGAATCATCATATTTAATGAGGTTTTTTTTTTATTTCACTTTGTGTTACTGTTTTGCTTCTGACATCTGACATCTTCTGACAAGACACCACTGTGTCCTTCAACAGTACCTGTTAGATTAATGTCATCATTAATTTAAAAAATAGGTTCAAGGGTTTAACATTTTCTTGAAGATTTCGGAGAGTGATTAAGAAAAAAATAATGATCCTATCAATCAGCAGCATAACTTTTTCCCAACAAATTTGAACTATAAAATTAATAAAGTATACTAATTTTCCTTTTTGTTTGTTTACAACTATGTGTCAATCCAAACTTCATCTTGTCTACAAATTTTTTTTAAAAAATATACAATTCAGTTCATAGTGGAGATGAGTTAAATTCACTTACTGTTTGTCAATCCTGTTCTAATCATTTGAATAGATATCTTAATCAGTTGGACACAGTTCCTGTCCCACATGGCACTCACAGAGTTAAGTAGGAGGGAGAATAGGCATTGAAACCCCATTTTACAGATGAGAAAATAGTCACAGAGTATTTAAGTAACTTGCCCAAGTTCACACTACAGACAAGTGGTAGAGCTGGGATTAGAAGCTAGGTCCTTTGAATTGAAGTCCAGTGCTCTTTCTACTGGGGCACGCAGCTCCTCAAATCATTCAGTCAATCATTAGTATTCATTTCACCTACTGTGTACATTGCACTGTACTAAATGCTTGGAAGAGTATAGTAAAGTTAGATGACATATCCTTGCTCTAAAGGAGTTTACAATATTTTGGGGAAAGCAAACACTAATATGAATTATAGATAGCTGGAAGTAATAGAGCATAACAGAAAATACATAAGTAATAGGCAGTGTATAGGAATAAGGTCAGTACCCAATTGCTCAAACAACACAAAAGCGCTGAAGTGTAAATTGTGAATTTATAAGAAAAATAGATAAATTAATTAGGAAAAGCCTCCAAAAGGAGATGTGATTTCAGAAGAGCTTTGAAGTTTGGGAGAAAAGAGGTTTTCTGAATGTGAAGGAGGAGGACATTCCAATCAAATGGAAGCTCCTTTAAAGCACTCAATCACTTTGCCCATCCTATTCATTCAATAGTATTTATTGAGCGCTTACTATGTGCAGAGCACTGTACTAAGCGTTTGGAATGAACAAGTCGGCAACAGATAGAGACAGTCCCTGCCGTTTGACGGGCTTACAGTCTAATCAGGAGACAGACAGACAAGAACAATGGCAATAAATAATGGCAATAAATAAATAATGGCAATAAATCCTACCCTATCTGGTTGCTCTCCTACTACAACCCAGACTGAACAAGTCACTCTTCTAATGCCAACCCAGTCACTGTACCTTGATTTCATCTCTCTTAACTCCAAACTCTCGCCCACATCCCGCCTCTGTCCTGGAACACCCTCTCTCCTCATATCCAACAGGCAATTACTGTCCCCACTTTCAAAGCCTTATTGAAAGCACATTTCCTCCAAGAGGTCTTCTCCGACTAAGCCCTCATTTCCAACTTCTTCCACTTCCTTCTGTATCTCCCTTACACTTGGATTTCCTCCCTTTATTCACCCCTCCCTCAGCCCCACACACGTACGTACATATCCTTAATTTATTCTACCAATCCTGTGTTATATTGTACTTCCCCCAAGCACTTAGTACAGTGCATAGGCACGCAGTAAGCACTTAATAAATATGACTGATTGATAGATGAAGCATGAACAAGAGTTCTGGGGGAAG
Organism: Ornithorhynchus anatinus; assembly: GCF_004115215.2. Classification (NCBI taxonomy): domain Eukaryota; kingdom Metazoa; phylum Chordata; class Mammalia; order Monotremata; family Ornithorhynchidae; genus Ornithorhynchus; species Ornithorhynchus anatinus. Next base: position 106,523,412 of record NC_041730.1, read on the forward strand.
GAGAGACAGAAAAAAGACACAGTAAGTAAGTTGGCTTAAAGAAATGAAGCTATGTGGTAGTTGGAGAATAGAGTAGGTGAGTAGAAGAAAGATTGCTTATTTATTCATTCATTCAATTGTATTTATTGAGCACTTACTATGTGCAGAGCACTGAAGTGGGCAACCATTTGAGGTTTTTGAGTCACCGGGCAACTTGTGCAGAATGATGTTTCAGAATCCAGGTTGGAGAGTAATAATGAATGGAGAGAGGAGAAACTGGAGACTTGGAAACCATCAAGGAGGCTGATGGCAGCAGTAGTCAAGCTGCATTATGAGAAGTGCCTGGATGAGCATGATGATTGTTTGGGAGGCGAGGAAGGGACAGATTTTGAAAATGTGGAAATTCCACTAAGAGGTTGTAGTTGAAGCCATGGGAGCAGAGCTGCTCCCCAAGGAAGTAAGTGCAGATCAGGAGAAGGGGAAAATAATAATGATTGAGGAATTAGTTAAGCACTTATTGTATGTCAAGCACTGTTCGCAGCATTGGGGAAGCTACAAGATAATCAGGTCAGACACTGTTCCTGTTCCCTCCACTCAGGGCTCAGAGTCTAAGTAGGAGGGAGAACAGGTATTGAATCCTCATTTTATAGTTGAGGGAACTGAAGCACAGAAAAGTTAAGTGACTTGCCCAAGATCACACAGCAGGCATTTGGTGGAATGGAGATTAGAATGTAGGTCTGCTGACTCCCAGGCCCACAGTCTTTCCACAGTACCATACTGCTTAAAACTGTGCATGTCAGCATAGATAGTGCATGGAAAGTAGAAGTCAGAAAATAAAATTGAGAAGGATTGGCCAGAGATATAAGGAGAGAACCAAAAGAAGACTATGTCTAAAATGCCTAGTGTTTCCTGAGTTAGAGAGAGGTGCACAGTGTTGAAAGCAGCAAAGAGGTTAAGGAGGATTATGATGGAGTAAAATCTTTAAGATTTGGTGACCTTAGAGAGAGAAGTCTCATCTGAATGGAATGACAACTCTGGTCACATCATTATGAGCTACAAAATATGGATGGGGGAAAGAAACCATCACCACAATGAATAAATTAAATATATGTATACAGAAAGCTTAATTCCAAATAAAAACCTGTTTGGAATAACTATACATGGAAGAAGAGGAGGAGAAAAAGCATGAACACTAGATTCTATATTGGCTTAGCAGAAATCAGTGAATCCCTTCATTCTCTGCAGTGTATTATCAGTCAGTAGTACAGCTCTTTCTCTGTGCAGAGCACTATACTAAACACTTGGGAAAGTACACTACAATAGAGTTGAGTTCCTTCCTTCAAGGACCTTAATGCCAACTTCATGGTGGTAATCAAGGCTATCGTTTTTACCTCTAAGAATTTTGGCTAAGACCACCAGCGTGAAAAGGAACTGCACAGAGCTAAATACTGAACCCATTAATTGACTGAACCAATACCACTTCAACAAAGACTGTCACCAAAAATCTAATCCTGCTTGCTTTCTTCAAAAACTTTGCTTCCTCTCTGTCTTCCCACCCATCTCTGTGCAGAATGAAGTGCATGCACTTCACGTGATATATATGTAGTTTGTTTATTCATGTGTATTAATATCTGTCTCCTCTTGTAGACTGTGAACTCATTGTGGGAAGGGAATGTGTCTATTTATTGTGATATTGTACTCTCCCAGCTCTTAGTATGGTGCTTTGCACATAGTAAACACTCGATAAATATGATTGAATGTATTAATGAAAGAAGGATAAGCACCTCTGTTGCAGCTTGATCAATGATGCAGTTTCACATTATGGTAGGGCTTGGGGTATTTCTTACATGAATGAAAGCTTGGACTTTTTGAAAAAACACCTAATAAAATGAGGGATTAGTTCTGGAAAGGATCCAATCTGTCCTTCACTATGCTTGAAAGGTTCAAAAGATGTCATCCTCCGCCTAGTAAACCAAAGAAACATGGAACACCAAAGTTTAGGACCAAAGCAAGGCTGATGATAGTTATGTTAGGAATTATAGTTTTCCATGAGGAGAATGTTGCTTTGTTTCAACACAAAATTCCAAAGAAAAAGTCATTTCTTGATTTGAACAGTTTCTTGCTTAAAATAGATGTTTTTGTGCTACTTTATTACTAGGAGACATTCCAATGATTTTTGAGATAATACTGATTTTAAAGAAAGACACTAAATGTGAGTTATAGAAGCACATTTTTCTCCTGCTGTTCTCTAATTAGAAATTCACACTGCATTGGGAACAGCACATACCATTGAAACCTTCGGGAGATAAGGAAACCCTCTATTAGTAGTAATAATCCTTGAACATTAATTGTCTAAAATATTGGCACCGTAGTTGCTCATAGTTACAGTCTAATCCAAATTCCCTTTACTTTCAATGTAATTATTTAAGACCTTTTCCTTTTGGTACAAAGAAAATTAATCTCTGTTGGTATACATCATCCAAATACTATTAACTCACAATGATTACCTGTAAATCCTATTTTGTTCTGCTATGTGGGGCCACTCTCCAAAGTACCCGGGTTTTTTTTAGTTAATGAGTAGTAATTGGTTAATTTATTTTCAGTGTGTCGTAAGGGTGATGAATAAGTGCATACGCAATTTATTTGCAAATAGAATAAAAATTTTAAGCACGAAAGTCCCATATTTATTCCTCCTGTAAGAAAATATGAGGAGTGATTGGAAAAAAAGCAAATCATTCCCCCAGATATTTTTAGGAATTTTAAATTCTCCTTTGCTATTTATTTCCCCTAGCACAGTATTTTCTAGTACTTACTTCCTAGTGTTTAGATTGGGATAAAACTTTCAAAACTCCTTGAGAGAGTTTACTACACCGGCTGCTTCCACTTCCTCTCCTCCAATCTCTCCTTGTCTCCCCTCCAATCTGGCTTCCTCCCTTTTCTCTACACCAAAGCCGCCCTCTTAAAGGTCACAAATGACCTCCTTCTTTCCAAATACAGTGGCTTTTATTACCTATTCCTCCTCGACCTCTTAACCGTCTTTGACCTCTGGACCACTCCCTATTCCTAGGAACATTAACTAATCTTAGCATAACTGACATTGTCTTCCGGTTCTTCTCTCTCTCTGGTCACTCACTGCCATTCTCTTTAGGAGGTTTCTCTTCTGCTTCCCACCCTCTAAATGTTGGAGTCCCTTACGGCTGAGTTTTGGGTCCCTTTTTATTCGCCATCTAAACCCACTCCCTTGGAGGACTCATTCACTCTCATAGCTTCAACTACTGCGGATGATTCCCAAATCTAAATCTCCAGCCCTTATCTCTCTCCTCTGCAGTCTTGTATTTCCTCCTGCCCTCAGGACATGTCTATTTGGATGACCCCTTAAACTAAACATATCCAAAACAGAACTCCTAAATCTTCCCACTCAAACCCAGTCCTTCCCTTCTCTTACCCATCACTGTAGAGGATACCACCGTTCTCCCTGTCTCACAAGCTTGAAACCTTGGCATTTCCTCAACTTATCTCTCTCATTCAACCCATATATTTAATCTGTCACCAAATCCTATCAGTTCTACCTTTACAACATTGCTAAAAGCCACTCTTTCCTCTCCAGCCAAACTACTACCTCATTGATCCAAGCACTTATCCTATCCTGCCTTGACTACTTAATCAGCCCCCTTACTGACCTCCGTCTCCTGTTTCTCCCCACCCCAGTCTATACCTTACACTGCTTCCTGGATCGTTTTTTCTAAAAAAAAAAAAAAGTCCTGTGTATGGTCCCCCATTTCTCAAGAACCTCCAGTGGCTGTCCACCCACCTCCACGTCAAACAGAAAATTATTAACATAGACTTTAAAACACTCAATCACCTTGATCGCTATTATCTTACTTTGCTGATTTCGGGTAACTCAGCACATTCATTTCACTCCTCTAACACCAATCTACTCACTCTACCTTGATCTCAACTATTTAACCACTGAACCCTTGTGCATCCTTGACTCTGGCCTGGATGGGAACTTCCTCCCTGTTCATATCTGGCAGATGATCACTCCCCCAACCTTCAAAACCTCTTTAAAATCATATCTCCTCCAAAAGCCCTTCTCTGACTAAGGTCTCATTTCCTCTACTCCCTCTTCCTAATGTGTCATTCTGGTACAAGGATCTGTTAACCTTATTCAACCCAATCTCAGCCCCACAGCACTTTTGTATTTATCAGTCACTTATGTTGTCTGTCTCCTCCTATAGACTCAGCTCTTTGAAGACAGGTAATGTGTCTGCTCACTCTGTTATATTGTGCCCTTCCAACCCCTAAGAACAGTGCTCTGAAGACATTAAATGCTCAATCAATATGATTTATTGATAGATTGTGAGAATAGCTTTGCTTGATCAAAGTCCAATGAATATTATAAGTGATTTAATACCCTTAGTTTAAAATGGACTTGCCCAATTTAATAAGCATTATATAATTCCATCAATACACTCACAAAAATAAGGCAAAAAAATGAGATAAGGTGCTTCCTTTATGTAATAGAGACAAATATTAGTTGGGCCTAGTTACATTGGCTCTCATTTACCTGTGTGATTGTAGCTAAAAACTAGTATAGGTAATTCAAAAGAAAAACAGTGAAGGGAGGACATGTTATACCTCATGTGACCAATCGGGAGAGTTTGTTTGGGAGAGTGAAGTTTACAGAGAAACATTTTGAAGGAATAAGAAAGGCTCATAATTTTGCTTTTTTTGTTTTTTGTTTTAATCAGTTGCACAGTTTAAAAATCTGTCCTGGATAATTGACTTTTCATTTTACTTCATGCAGAACATCATTGATACTCTGATGTAATCTGCTAGATTGTAAACCTCGTGAGGACAGGGAATGTGTTTCCTAACACTCTTATACTTCCCCAAGTGCTTAGACCAGTGCTCTGTACAAACTAAGTGTTTAAATGTTATGAATCAGTATGGCCTAGTGAATAGAGCATGGTCTTGGAAGTCAGAGGATCTGGTTCTAACTCTGATTTACTATACTCTCCCAGGAAATTATAGTATGGTGCTCTGCACACAGGAAGGGCTCAAGAAATACCAGTGATTGATTGAATACTATTCCAAACACTGAATATAGTTCATTACACAATAAGTTCTAAATAAATTCCATTGATTGATTGAAAAGTATAACAAAAAAGAGTTTTCACCTAGAGAAAACAAAGAATAAAGGACAACTTCAAGTAGAGTAACTTTATTTTAACATATGAACGGTAACATTTTGGAGGGCTAGGCCGGGTGTTCATTTCCACCAGGGATAGGAGGTAAAAAAGAAAATGTTACAGCAGATTGGGAGAGGACTGAAGTTTGATACAAGAAAGATCTATTTATAAAGTACAGCTGCTTTCATCCTTCTTCTTGTGGATGAGGAAAATGAGGCATAGAGAAGTAAATGACTTTCCCAAGGTCACACAGCAGACAAGTAGTGGAGCCTCATTAGAACTCATGTCTCCTGACTCCCAGGCCCAGGCTCTTTCCAAAGGTCCATGCTGCTTTATTGTTATAATTATAATAATTGTTATAATTATTAAGAGACAATGGGAGTAAATTTCCTAGATTTCAAGCCCTCTTCTATTTTTGCAGATCCTACGCATTGCTCATTAATTGTAATTATGGCCCATCTTTCTAGTTTTTTTTTTTTTTGGTATTGGTTAAATGCTTACTCTGTATCAGACACTGTACTAAGCACTGGGATAAATACAAGCTAATTAGGTTGGACACAGTCCCTGTCCTACATAGGACTCACAGTCTTAAATTTCATTTTACACAAGAGGCAACTGAAGCACACAGTAGTGAAGTGACTTGCCCAAGGTCACACTGTAGAAAAGTGGCAGTGCCAGGATTTTCTGACACTCAGGCCCATGCTCTATAATAATAATGGTGGTATTTGTTAAGCGCTTACTATGTGCAGATCACTGTTCTAACTACTGGGGGAGATACAGGGTAATCAGGTTGTCCCACGTGAGGCTCACAGTCTGAATCCCCATTTTACAGTTGAGGGAACTGAGGCACAGTGAAGTGAAGTGACTTGCCCACAGTCACACAGCTGACAAGTGGCAAAGCTGGGATTCGAACCCATGACCTCTGACTCCCAAGCCTGTGCTCTTTCCACTGAGCATGCTGCTTCTCATAGAGCCATACTGCTTTCTTTTTATTTTACTTTTTGAGCCCTGTCCTCCCACTTAAAGCAGCTGAAATCCTTTCTTTTTCACCTTCAGTACTGTGTCTCAGTTGGAAATATGCATGCATAGCTGATGGTGGTAACCGTTGGTGATACTAGGAACAGTTTAGAAGAGAGAGGTCAACTCCCTTAGCTACAGCAACATTAAAGTCCTATCTTCTCTTCAGAAACTATCAAATTCCTACAACACACCTGCTTTGGCTGTTTGTTTTGCTGTCATCACGTTTTCCTTCAGAATGATAAGGAGTTTTCAGTTTTTAGAAATACCATTACAAAATGTTTTTCACTGAATAGAAGGGAAAAAATGTTCAGGGTCAGTCATGTAATTTATAGTCAGTGTAAAAAGAATATGAGGCCATATAAAACCATGCCAATTTTTGGTTGCCAATGAAAAAGTGTATGATGAGACCTTGAATAATTGATGAAAACATTTCAATTAACCAAAACTAAACTGCAAGCACCTTGTGTTTTGATTTTGTTTCTTTGTTCTTAAAGATGGTAAAGTTTACCTGTAGCTGTGTGTATGGGTGAAAGGACCGATGCAGGATCCCTGCCATGACTAGATTTTAAGAAACAGCATGGTATACTGGATAGAGCACAGGCCTGGGAGTTAGAAGGTCATGGGTTCTAATCCTGACTCTCCCACTTGTCTGCTGTCTGACCTTGAGTAAGGCACTTCACTTCCCTGTGCCTCATTTACTTCATCTAAAAAATAATAATGTTGGTATTTGTTAAATGCTTACTATGTTCTCAGCGCTGGGGATCGAGACTGAGAGTCCATATGCGACAGAGACTGTGTCCAACCTTATTTGCTGCATCCACTCCAGAGCCTAGTACAGTGCCTGGCACTTAGTAAGCCCTTAACAAATGCCATTATCATCATTATTATTATTAATATTATCTTGGACTCACAGATTGTCTTTCATGTGCTGTCACATAAATTCTTGAGAAGCAGCATGGCTCAGTGGAAAGATCCCAGTCTTGGGAGTCAGAGGTCATGGGTTCGAATCCCGGATCTGCCACTTGTCAGCTCTATGCTCTTGGGCAAGTCACTTCACTTCTCTGGGCCTCAGTGACCTCATCTGTAAAATGGGGATGAAGACTGTGAGCCCCACGTGGGACAACCTCATTACCCTGTATCTACCCCAGCGCTTAGAACAGTGCTTGGCACATAGTAAGCGTTTAACAAATACATACACTATTATTATTATTATATTAATGTAGTGATTTAGCTATCCCCTGTTGCTCCAATGTGATGTAACTCATGGTGAAATTTGATCCCTATGTGTGAGAGTGTCCAGGAGATCAATATTAAACAATGTGCTTCTGCATTTATTTGTTCTTCACAGTGCCTGACTAATTTTCAATTCTCCCTCTTAGTGTCTTGAAAGTCCTCTAAGAATTTTCCTATTTGTAATTGCTACTTGCCAGGCTTTTCTCCTAACATTCTATGACTAGTCTACATCATCTGAGGTTTTGCTTCTTAAAATGACTCCTTATTTATAGTTCTGTCACTTCAGTTCAGTGCACGTCAGGCATTTAAGTATCCTACTCTCTTTCATTCTTCTCACGTTTCCCCATTTTAGATAAAATGGAACAATCATCGCTTTGATTTGATTGGGATGCATTTCAGGAACACATTGTTAATAATCCCAGATTGACACTTGATGTACAGTTACCAACCGTAGGTTAAGTAGATAATTGCTCAGTGAGGTAGAGGAGGCTTCTGTGATAAACCCAAGTCACATAACTTTCACAGAGGTTGGCAGTTCAATTGACTTATAGACCTTGGTTTGTTTCAAAACTTGATGTCCTCTTGCTGGTGCAGTCTGCTTGTTAGTCTATGAACGGATAAACCACTGCTCTCTTTACATCAGTGGACATCTTCCTAACTAGACAAGCTGGTCTATCTGCAGTTACTCTTACTGTATTCCTCTCAGTTGGTTACTAAAGATGTGGTTGTCAAATATAAAAATGCATACATGATAAGAGATTTTGGTGAGAGTATTTTATATCACAAAACCAAATCCTAAGAAAGATTACTTATATGTGAGTTACTATCAAAAAAGGTTTTTTTTTTCTTTTTTCTCTACTAGTTGCTACAATACAAGTTCAGGATATGTTCAAAAGAGAGCTGTCTTCCATATAAGCCACCTACTGTTACATCAAATTGCTATTTCACTTATTTTTACTGAAAAATCCTCCTTCCAGAATTGTTTTTCTCTATTTCATTGCTTGTATTGTGAAATATATTTTTAGTAAGAAGATAATGTAGATTTGGTTACCTGCCTTTTGCATTTATTTTGCAGTGTGAGGGCAATAGAATGTTAGGGAATATTTTATCAAGATGATGGATAGTCTAATTGCTTTATAAAGTGGTATTTAAGGATTTCTATTTCCTTAATGAAGTGTACAAGTCATTCTATATTCTGAAACCTATAATTTTGACTATTGTTTCTTTTTTGGCTAATAGTGGGGGCAATAATGCATTAGATATAGCAAGACATAAGAATTTTGAATAGTATCTTAAGGCAAAATTTTATCCTGAAAATGAGTATTTTACCTGGCCTTTATTTGAAACTGCAAATGACATGATTTGGTGGGAAAAAGATCTCTTTGGGCCTGTTTGCTTGCAAGAACAAAGAGAAATTGCAGTGACTGGGTTCTATAAACTCTCTTCTAGCTTCCTAATCCCCATTCTGTGATGAGAAATTATCGTTGTATTCTTGAAACCCTTCTGAAATCAAGTTTCATGTCTCTGAGATTTATTTTTCTCTCAAAGGAGAGAATAGTTTGTCTGTATGAAAGATGCTCTTAGAAAATTCTTTATTGCTGATGCTGATAACTCCATTGTATTGCATTTTTCCAAGAGCTTAGGACACTGCTGTATACACAGTGAGTGTTCGATAAATACCACTAATGGATTGACTTTATTTTCTGGAAGAGTTCTGATATTTTAAAATCCTTAATTGAGTGTAGTTTTGAAATATCTAATCATTCATGTATTTTTCTTAAATCATCCCTATCTGCCCTGGTATAGTTTCTCCCCTGCATACCCAAACTACTGCTCCAGACTCTTGTGTCCTGTAGTGTTTTCTTGGCCATCATCAGGCTATTCACAGACTATCATTTATGTGCACGTTACATAGTCTTATCAGTGGTACAAGTGGGAAGAGTATATTTGAAGAGAAAATGAGAAAATCACCTATCCTAGCCTCTGATGAGTAGTAAAAAACAAGCTGAAAAGTAGTTAAGAAAAAATGGGTTTACAGATTTATCTGATAAACTAGAATCTGCTTACCAGGGCAAAGCCAGTAAAAGAAAGAGGTTTTTCAAGGGTCCCTTAAAGCTAGTAAACTGAGGCTTTGTCAGTTTTACAGTTGAGTCTACCTTGTATTACATTGTAGGATACAACTCTCAGGTCATATTTCAGGTCTGCTAACAAGAAAACTCTGAAACATTGCATGTGACAGAGCTTTTCTCCTTTCCTCCTCCTCTTCCCCCTTCTTTTCCTGACTAGCTTCACTTCATCATCCTCCAGATTTGCCTCCTTGCCCCTAGATTTCCCCTCCTCCTACTATTTATCTTATAATCAGCAGCTCAGATTGTCTTCCTAAAAGACCATGCAGAACATTATATGCTGCTCCTCTGATACATCCAATTATTATTTGTGATTCTTTTCAATGATTACTTTGCAACCTGGGTATAGGACACAGGCCTGGGAGCCAGAAGAACCTGGGTTCTAATACCAGCTCCTCCACTTGTCTGCTGTGTGTCCTTGGGGCAAGCCTATTCACTTCTCTGTGGCTTGGTAAAATGAGGGATTAATGTGTAAAATGGGGATTAATACTGTGAGTCACATGTGAGTCAGGGACTATATCCAACCTGATTAGCTTGTATCTTCCCTATGCTTAGAAAAGTGCTTGATGTAGTAAGAACTTAACAAATGCCATCATTATTATCCTCAACTCCAAATCCAGGCAAAAGTGTCTCCAAGGTTATTTTAGAAGTGACCAGACCATCTCTGCTGTGTCCTACAGCTTGGCAGCTATCCCATTCTTCTGACGAAGGATTTGAGCCATCCTACTCCCTTCTGCACAAGTCTCTGTACACAAATTGATGTCACCTCTATAGCTAAAGCCTGGATATCTCCCTGAAGACTTAGAGGTCCTAAGGGACTAGACTGCTACTCACCCCTACCTCCTCAGAATGGCTGAAGATTAAGTACTCCCTCCTAGGGTTCCCCAGTTGACCTATCTCCCCCAGAATATCTCCTGGATAATACTTGGAATATCTCCCCCAGACCCTACTGCACACAGGAAGTAAAATCTGAGATCTCTACAATACTTCATTCATTCAGTCGTATTTATTGAGTGCATACTGTGTGCAGAGCACAGTACTAAGCACTTGGGAAAGTACAGTACAGCAATAAACAGTGATATGCCTATAATAATAATGATGGTATTTGTTAAGCGCTTACTATGTGCAAAGCACTGTTCTAAGCGCTGGAGGGCATACAAGGTGATCAAATTGTCCCACGTGGAGCTCACATTCTTAATCCCCCTTTTACAGATAAGGTAACTGAGGCCCTGAGAAGATAAGTGACTTGGCCAAAGTCACACAGCTGACAAGTGGCAGAGCTGGGATTAGAACCCATGACCTCTAACTCCCAAGCCCATGCTCTTTCCACTGAGCCACACTGCTTCTCATATGCCTAAACCTAAAACGAGCTCACAGTCTAGAATGGAATAGCTCACAGACATTGATACAAATAAACTTAATTGCAGATATGTACATAAGTGCTCTGGGGCTGGGAAGGGGGAAGAGCAAAGGGACCAAATGAAGGAGATGTAGAAGGGAGTGGGAGATGAGGAAAAATGGGGCTTAGTCTGGGAAGACCTCTTGGAGGAGATGTGCCTTCAATAAGACTTTGAAGCAGGGCAGAGTAATCTAATCCCTTCTCAGATTAGAAGAGGGAGGGCATTCCAGACCAGAGGCAGGACATGGGCTAGGTGCCGGTGGTGAGATGGGCGAGATTGGCGAGATTGAGGCATACTGAGAAGTTTAGCAATAGAGAAGCAAAACATGTGGCCTGGGTTGTAGAAGGAGAGAAGAGAGGTGAGGTAGGAGGGAGATAAGGTGATGAAGTGCATTTAAAGCCAGTGGACAGGAGTTTTTGTTTAATATCAATTAAATCAGTTGCATTATTGAGCACTTATTCTCTTCAGAGCACTGTACTGTGCACTTGAGAAAGTACTGGTAAACATGTACCCTGCCCAAAAGGAACTTACTTACAGTCTCTAAGAGAAGATTGCTGTTTAGAGGAGGTTGAAGTTCTTAACAAGGTAACATCCAATACAAATCCAGTTCCAATCACTTTTCCCTAAATCCATTACTTCCCCCTCTGGTACCCTATGTACTAAGAATATGTCTCAGGGATCACATTATTCTCCCCTTCAGGGGCAGGATATCACCTTCTCCAGATTCCTGGCTGCTGGACTCTGAACCTCCAGGGATTCTTGCTGATCTTCTATGCCCCGTTTCTTTCCTGGGTCAGAGCACAAGCTCTTCCTGTGTCCTGCTCACTTCACCTCCCCTATAGATGAGCTAAAGGTATTGTCTTCCCCCCAGTCTTGCCCCTCCAGTTCTTCCCCAATCCTTCCCTCTGATTGGTTTGGCTTATACTTCCAGGAGGGCTACTCCTGTCTTCCTCCCCCCCCGTCCTGAGTGTGGGGGTGAGTGGACCTGATCTTTCATTCATTCAATCGTATTTATTGAGCACTTACTGAGTGAAGAGCACTGTACTAAGTGTTTGGGAGAGTACAGTACAACAATAAACAGTCATATTCCCTGCCACAATGGGCTTACAGTCTAGACTGGGGGAGACAGACATCAATAAAAATAAATAAAATTACAAATATGTACATAATTGATGTTGGTCTAGGAGGGGGGAAGAGAAAAGAGAGCAAGTCAGGACAACACAGAAGGGAGTGGGAGATGAGGAAAAATGGGGCTTAGTCTGGGAAGGGCTCTAAGAGGAGATTTGCCTTCAGTAAGCCTTGGAAGAAGGGAAGAGTCATTATCTGTCAGATTAGAGGAGGGCAGGCATTCCAGGCCAGAAGCAGGACGTGGGGCTAGAGGTCGGCGGAGAGACAGTGGAGATCAAGGCACAATGACATCCATCCCCTTCACTCCACAGAAATTACCTCTCAAAGGTCACACTGACCTCCTTCTTGCCAAATCCAAATCCAATTCTACTCCACCCAGATCCTCTTCAACCTCTTAAATGCCTTCAACACTGTGGATCACCCACTTCTCCTGGAAAAATTATTCGACCTTGGCTTCACCGACTCTATCCTCTTCTGGTTCTTATCTCTCTGGTCTTCCATTTTTGGTCTCCTTCAAGGGCTCCTTTGCCTCCCACCCTCTAACTTTGCAGTTCCCCCATGTTCAGTTCTGGGCCCCCTTTTATTGTCCATCTACACCCACTTCTTTGGAGAACTCATTCGCTTCCATGGCTTCAACTACCACCTCTATGCGGATGATACCCAAATCTATATCTCCAGCCCCAATCTCTCTCTCTTTTCAGTCTCACATGTCCTCCTGCCTCCAAGATATCTCTAGATGTTGTTCTGTCACCTCAAACTTAACATGTCCAAATAGAGCTTCCTATCTTCCCACCCAAATTCTGTCCTCCCCTTGTCTTTCCCATCAGTGTAGATGACACCACCATTCTTCTTGTCTCACAAGTCCATAACCTTGGGGTTATTCTTGACTCCTCTCTCTCATTCAACCCACATATTCAATCCATTACTAAATCCTGTAGGTCCTGTCTTCACAACATAGCTAAAATCTGCCCTTTCCTCTCCATACAAACTGCTACCACATTAATACAGTCACTCATCCTATCCCACCTAGATTACTGTATCAGTCTCCTTGCTGACCTCCCAGCTTCCTGTCTCTACCCAGTCCATATTTCACTCTGCTACCAAGATCATTTTTCTACAAAAATGTTCAAGACTCCTAAAAAGCTCCAGTGGTTGTCCATCCACCTCCACATCAAAGCAAAACTCACGATTGGCTTTAAAACACTCCACCATCTTGCCCCCACATACCTCACCTCACTTTCTCCTACAACCCAGCCCACACACTTCACCCCTCTAGTGCTAACCCCTACGTGGGCCTGGGAGTCAGAAGGGAATGGTTCTAATCCCGGCTCAGCCACTTGCCTGCTGTGTGACCTTGGGCAAGTCACTTCACTTCTGTGTGCCTCAGTTACCTCATCTGTAAAATGGGGATTAAGACTGTGAGCCTGATATGAGACAGGGACTGTGTCCAACCCCATTTGCTTGTATTCCCCCCGGCACTTAGTACAGTCCCTGGTATATAGTAAGCACTTAAAATAAATACCATTATTAGTAGTAGTAGTAGTAGTAGTATTTTCTCCTGACCTTAAGATCCCAGGTTATCCACCCCAGCTCTCTTCTGAAATTTCTGCAACTAGACCTCAGTTGACACTTTTTCTTCTCCCAAGATCACACTTGAACTGTACCTTTCTCTTGACCACCCTGTTTATTCTATATTTCATTTATAGTATTTTGCTTATTTTTGCTGTTAGCTTAGGTCTTATATCCTCCTGTTCCCAGTTTGATATATATCAAATTTGTGTTTACTTGTTACCCTGAATAGTTTGTAAGTTTCTTGAAGATGAGAATAGATCTTTTGCTGTTATCATAAGCCTCTATATGCCTAGTGTAGTTCTGTATTTTGGTGTTCAATAAATTATAATAAATGACTGAAGTTTCAAAAAAATTTACAGATAATATGTTCATGAGGGGTTATTAGGGCTAAAGCTTGGAGAAAATAGTTGGTGTATCCCTAATGACAAAAATTGGTCATTTCATGAAGTAGAACTATCTGTTCCTTTCCTCCATGTCATTTGCTATGTTTATATTTTTATTTTTACAAATGTATGCTTAAAACAAAATAGCATGTTTAGTAGAAGGGTTTCAAAGTTCCATAAGAAATCTCTACTTCATGCAATCAAAGATGCAAGCTTAAAATCCCCCAGTTTTATTGTTTTATATGAAAACCTTTGTTTCTCTCATGCGAAAGTTTTCCATGAGATGCTATGAATTTAGCAGTTGAGCTTTTCACTTTTCAAGCTCCTAGCACAGTGCTTGCACACAGTAGACACTCAAAAAAGATCTTATAAGAATGATTACAAATTCTACCCTAATAATGAGAATTGAAGAATTGAAGCTTTTTTTTTTTCCTTCATCCAGTTAACTCCAGTTGGGACCACCATTTTCACAGGATTTTCAGGAGACAATGGAGCTACCGACATAGATGATGGTCCTAATGGCCAGATAGAATATGTTATTCAGTACAATCCTGATGATTCGGTAAGTGTATAGCTCCTTTTTAATGAACATTCAATGTAGAAATTCCAGGAAAGGCTTATACCTAATTTGTTTTAATGGTACTATTTCTCCATAGAATTACTTCACCAATAATATTCTTATCACTAAGTACGTTTAAAGCATTTCTTTTCTTGTGTGTGTGTGTTATAACAACCATGCACTGTTTCTGATTGTTTTCTATCTTTAATTTAGGCTCTGCTATTTTTAGATCAAAGCTATCAAGTTCTTTAGAGAAAAACACGAACACTACTTTATTGTTGAAAGTCTACAGATGCTGTTTCAATCTTTTGAGGAAAAATTATTTTTAGTACCATCCACACTGATTGATAGTCAATACTGGCAGACTTATTCTCTCACTGGGGTTTACTTGGCCAAATATACTTTGCCGAATTTTTCCAATTCATTCTCACAAATTTCCTGTGAAAACACACACACAAACACACACACCTATTATATATTTGACAAAAAGGCAAAGACAGAGCTTTGTAGAAACCCTTCTCCCCACAGCACCATATCATGCCTTTTAACCAATGATTATGATTTAACAAATCCTTGTATTGTGTGTGCACTAAGATGATTGAACTCAGTACACTTTAGGATTTTAGCTCAAGTTTTACCATATTAAATAAAGCACATTAATGCAAAAGTCAGACTACTGTCTATACTAGAAAGACTCCAGTCCCAACTCCTCGAGGACCTGCTCCTCCATCCCTTTCTGGAGGACTGCTGGTGGCCCTAGACTGGAGGGGGTGGCTGATCCTGCTGCTAGGTAGTTGCTTTCACATGTCTTCTTTATCCCAGGGAGCCACGATGTAATAGTTTCCCCTGCCAGAGAAGAATTCCTGGAACAGCACCAGCAACACCCTCATCTTCTAGAGTGTAGGCTCCTTGTATGCAGGGAATTGTGTCTACCAACTCCACAGTATTGAACTCTCCCAAGCTGTTATACAGTGTACTGCAGATAGTAGTGTTCAATAAATATCATTCATTGATTGATTCAAGATCAACTAGCAGCCAAAGCAAGGAAGTGGTTGATGAGTATTTTCTGCTCATTTTAGATACACCAGGGTCTTCTTGGAGAAGATCAATATGGTGAAAGTGTGTATCCAGAAACAGCATGGATTAGTGGATAGAACACGGGTCTAGGAGTCAGAAGGACCTGGGTTCCATTCCCGGTTCCACCACTTGTCTGCTGTGTGACCTTGGGAAAGTCACCTCACTTCTCTATGCCTCAGATACCTCACTTGTAAAATGGGATTAAGAGTGTGAGCCCCATCTGAGACAGGGACTGTGTCAAACCTGATTAACTTGTATCTCCCCAATGCTTAAAACAGTGTTTGGCACATAGTAAACATTTAACAAATACCATAATTATTATTATCATTATCTCTTCTCTCTGTTTCTCTGCTTTCTGGAGATAAATTTGAATCATTGCTTCGCCATTGGGTATAAAAAAGGATGGAGATATATTTCATCCTCTTTATGTTATTTCATAATAACGTGCTTGATAATTATTTACAATAGTTTTTGTTAAAAATTTGCAGTTTGGTAAAAGTGTAACCCACCCATAAGTGTTGCCACAGAATCTACTCTTCCATGGGTATGAATTTGAAGTGGTTACTAAGCTAGTAGAGGTATTGATTGACCTGTGAAAGTTTTTCCATCCATAAGATTAGAGTTAATTGTAGAATAACTATGCTCCATTTTCCGCACTGAGATAATGGACTCTACTTATTAGCTCTCTCTGGTTTGCACTAGGGTGATGATATGGGAGTTTTCAGACCTAAATTCTGGCTAAATTGCCCTCAAAGTCACTTTAGTTGCTCTCAGAATGCTGCTAGTTTCTGCTGGACTCAAAAGGTTGCCATTGTTTCCCTTCCTGGAGTCATAAGGAGGGAGAACAGTTAATGCATGTAAGAGAAGTGAGGCTAAGGGAAATTAAGCAACTGGCCTACAGTCACACATCTGGTATGTGGTGGAACTGTGATTAGATTCCAGGTCTTCTGACTCCTAGGGCTGTGTTTGTTAATGTATCTTGTCTTATGCTGATGAGTCATCTCCGACCCATAGCAACCCCATGGACACATCTCTCCCAGAACGCCCCACCTCCATCTATCATCTTTCTGATAGTGCATCCACAGAGTTTGCTTGGTAAAAATATGGAAATGGTTTACCAGTGCCTACTTCCGCACAGTAAACTTGAGTCTCCACCCTCGACTCTCTCCCATGCCGCTGCTGCCCAGCGCAGGTGAGTTTTGACTTATAGGATATAGCCTTCCACTTGCTAGCCACTGACCAAGTTAGGAATGGAATGGATGTGTCTCTGCATGACTCTCCCTTCCATAGTAGAAACTGGTAGGGTATCGGAAAATCTCCAGGTGAGACCCTGAGAGGGTAAGCTTGCATAAATAGATGATAATACAGGGGAAAATCAGGGTCCCCAGTGATATGATTCGGAGAGTTCAATGTTATCCTAGGGTTTAACAGGGGAATGAAATATGCCCTTTTGATATACATTTTAGAATTGTGCTAGTGATTGGTTTAAAATCATATATAGACAAAAAGGATACTAATAGAGTAATCTAGAGGCTTTGTACTCCAAATCTCTTCTCTCATCTCCCCACATTTAGTGTATGTAAGAGGCTATTGGTAGGAGTCAAGTTTTTCTGGTGTTCTCACTCACTGTTGGTCAGTTCAAAAGACAACCAATTACATGTTCAGCCAGATAGTCCAGGAGAAACCAGTAAGCATGTATGAATCTTTTTGTGGAGGGCAGCTGTTTGACATTTAGTCTCCAAGATTGGGGTGAAGTTTGTTGACAGGAAGTAAGAAAGCCAGTAAAGGAGTGTGTGAAGATAGGAAGCAGCTATTAAGTTCCTTTAGATTTTGCCCTTCAAATGTTGATCTTAAATAGCCTCAAGATATTAGACCTTTTCCTCTGAGACACCTAAAGCCCTCATAAAATATTGTCTCATCTGTCTTCCTAACACCCTGAGAGGCCTAGAGGACTCATTCATCTGGGAGATATTGAAGCATGGTGAAAGAGAATAATTGATTCAGTGCCCTACAGAAAGTGGTGAATCGGGCACAAACAGCTTTTCTGTGGTTCCTCTAGACTGTAAGCTCATTATGGGCAGGGGAAGTTTCTGATATATTGTTATAGTGTACTCTCCCAAGAACTTAATACAGTGTTCTGCACACAGTAAGCACTCAATAAATACAATTGATTGATTGATTGATCCTGACCTGTTTTGGTCTCTGAGACTTGCTGAGACAAGAAGACCTACACATACGTATAAAATTTTGTTCTTCTTGATTGGGGAATGATTGCTATGTCTGTGATTGTTATCCAAAATGGGCTTACAATGTGAAAAAAGATGATACGTCATCACACTGCTCAAAGCCCTTTGTTTTCTTAACAATATGCATATTTCTTGAAAAATTAAAAGCACATTAGAGCTTCTATGTCAATTTCTAATTCATAATGGTGATATTTACACTTTGTCTAGTTATTTTCCTTCTGATGCTTGTCTGAAAGCTGAAGAACATACCTGTGCTGTTCTTTTTCTGACATTTATGTTTGTCTCATTGACACTGTCTCTACTTAACCAGAGTGGACAATTCTTCCTTCTGAGAAACCTTGTTTTTGGTTTCAGGGATCTGTGTCTTTAGTTCAAATGAAATATGTTTCTTCATAACCAACTGAACTGAAGGGACAATCAGCCACATGCAGTTTTTAAATTGCAGGAAAGAAAAATGTACTTTAGCAAGCCAGCCAGGCATCTGAGTAAATAGAAGAATGCTCTAAGCATTTTCCTGATTCACCATAACAAAAGATAAGCTATCATATAATTTTTGCACTATTATGGTACAGAGACCTTAAACAGTTTCATCTTTAGGTGAGAGAATATACCTTTAAGAACTGCACAGTTCAGCTTGAAGAATTAGGCAAAGTATAAAGCATTAGACAAAGTAGTATTTTGAAAAGGCTATGTGAAATAGAGTGTAAAGCACATTTTTTAGATTGTATTAAGCCATTTTCACACAGTGTCACCACGGACACATCTCTCCTAGAATGCCCCTCTCTCCATCTGTAATTTTTTTGGTAATGTTTCTATGGATACCAGTTTTCTTGGTAAAAATATGGAAATTATTTACAATTGCCACCTTCCATGCAGTAAAGTCGAGTCTCTGCCTCTCAACTCTCTTGTTGCTATGGGTCAGAAATGACTTAGCATAAGACAAGACTAGATCCTTACTGATCTCCAGATTCTCTTTAACAGCAAATTATTTCTGCCTGTTCATTATTAAATCCATCATACCAAATGATGGATTTTGAATAAAATCTTATGCCTTTCTTCATAAAATATAACCATCAAAAACATTTCTTTTCTTTTAAACTGAAAATTCCATAAAATCTGAAAGGTGCCTTGTCTGTTGATAAACATGTAAAATAAATCCTAGGTATTTTTATTTTTGCCCCAGTGGGGGCTTGCCAAAAAATCCAGGAAGCCTCAGTGACCACAACCCCATCTGTTACTTCATTACCAAAATAAATTTTAAAAAACCCTCCATAGGTACTTTGGCTTTCCCTTGATTTGGCAATGATGGTACCTTTAATTGTACCTTAAATTTAATTTTCTGTTTTACAAAAAAAAAAAAAGTTAAATGCTGGTTCCGCCCCCCTGTAGATTACTGAGCCAGGATAATCACAATACTGCCACTTGGGAATACCAGATGTACCTCTACTGACCTTGAAGTAACAGATGTAAGTTACTTCTCCATTTTACTTATCCATCACCTTCTTATCTTTACCCTGCTCTTGTCTTGCCCATCTCTGATCTCTTGCTCCCGTTTTCCCTAAGGCAAGAAGCTAACTAACTAAACTAAATCTCTTCCCCTCTTCAAAGTCCTACTGAGAGCTCTCCTACTCCAAGAGGCCTTCCCAGACTAAGCTCCCCCCTTCTCCTTCTGCTCCTCCTGCACGCTCTGCTCTTCCCCCTTCCCCCTTCACCTCCCCTCAGCTGAGCTCCCTTCCCCTCTGCTCCCCCTCCCCTTCCCAGCCCACCCTCTGCTCCTCCTCCTCCTCCTTCCCCTCCCCTCAGCACTGACCTCATTTGTATATATTATTTATTACCCCAAATAATGTTAATGAGATGTACATCCCCTTGATTCTATTTATCGTGATAATGTTGTCTTATTTTTGTTTTGTTCTGTTTTGCTTTGCTGTCTGTCTCCCCCAATTTAGACTGTGAGCCTATCATTGGGCAGGGATTGTCTCTCTCTGTTGCCTAATTGTACATTCCAAGCACTTAGTACAGTGTTCTGCACATGGTAAGCACTCAATAAATACTAATGAATGAATGAATGAATGAACTTCCTTTCCCACTGAATCAGCCACCCCTTAACCTTCCTTACTTCCAAAGTTCTACAATCTCACCTCCTCCAGCAAGACTTCCCTAACTAACTTTCATTGCCCTAATTTGGTGTCACTATGGGTTGAAGATGACTCTGCAGCATAAGATGAGACAAGACAATTCTTATTAACCTTTAGCATCTTCTTGCATCTATGTATTCATTTATACTCAGCACTTGTTTATTTGTCTGCAGTTGATAATTTCTCTGTCTCCCCTGATGGAGTGACAGAGTTTACTTCCTGTACTTGTTTTATACTTCCCAAGCACTTGGTACATTATACCTCACACACTAGACCCTCAGTGAACATTGTTATAATGACAACTACTACATCACATGTTGTATAGTCTTTTACTGTCAGATGACATATTTAATGGAAATCTGCAGTAATGTTGGTATTTGTTAAGTGCTTACTATGTGCCGAGCACTGTTCTAAGCGCTGGGGTAGACACAGGGGAATCAGGTTGTCCCACGTGGGGTTCACAGTCTTAATCCCCATTTTACAGATGAGGGAACTGAGGCACAGAGAAGTTAAGTGACTTGCCCACAGTCACACAGCCGACAAGTGGCAGAGCTGGGATTCGAACTCATGAGCCCTGACTCCAAAGCCCGTGCTCTTTCCACTGAGCCACGCTGCTGCAGTACCCAAAGTGTGGTCCCGGAGTAACTCCTCATATTCCCTTTTGCTCCAGCATCAGTGCTTTGCTTTCTGGGTCTAATTTACCACTTCTGAGCCACAGGTACTGAAGAAACAGAAGAAAGCTGAACCTTTAAAATGAAAATGCTGGACATAAGGCATCCCATGCTTTAGTTGGACAGTCAGAAGAAAGACCAGATCAAAACTGGACTGTCCAGTATAAAACCAGATGAATAGCCACCCTTCAATCTCCTTACACTGTGCTGTGAGATTTACTGTAATCCCCACAATTTAGACTGATTCACCCTAGAACTTCCTTCAGAGGTGACACTGAAGGAAAGATTGAGTTTACTAGTGGGTTGGGGAAAGGGCAATTAATGGAAACAGTTCTTAAGGAACTGGGAGATTTGAAAGCCCAAGGGAACAGAACAAAGAAAATAAAATCTCCTTATGAAACAGTTATAGCCTATTTAAGAGACAGAAGAAAAATCCGGAGTTATGGTAGAGTTCTTCCTGATAGACTAACTTTTAAAATTAATTATATTTTATCACACTTTGAACTTATTAGGCTTTAGATGTTACATAAAAACCACTTTTGTAGTGCTACTATTACATGTCTCCTTTATTCGAGACTCTTTCAGAAGGGTAGCATAAGATAATGTCCAGTGTTCATAGTTGCCAGTTTTGAATTTTTCTTCAGGAGAGCAATTTATTTTCATATGACCTGATGATACAGGTAGCTGATTGAGGAAAGATAATTTTTACAGGGATGTTCTGACAACAAAAAAGACCAAAAGATGATTGGTATTTTCTTAGGTTAAAAAGGAAATTAGCATTGTAATATAAGTCTATTTATTACTTTATTCAACATCTAATAGAGCATCTATAGTGTTTAGATATTACAATAATCTTCTAAATGCCACTAATTCTCAGGTATTGCTTGGGACAGTTTCAGAGACAGTCAGGGTCTTTTGCCTATCCTAACACAAGAATAGGTGTTAATGAACTATGAAAGGCCACAAGACAGCTTTGGGTAGAAAAACAGTTGAGTAAATGGTCTGGTTCATCATTATACTGGATAGCCAGGGCTTGAATAGAGTGCTGTTGCATTCTTCAGGCAAGACAAAGAATTTGGCTACTTTGGAGCCTACCTATTAAAACTCCCAGGCTCCTCTTTCTGATTCCAGAGTGAAGAATATTGATGTTTAATGCCCAGTAATATTGTCTTCAAACTGAAAAAGTAACTTTTTATTACTTCTATTCTGCGAATCATCAGAGAAGGAAAAATAAGTTTCCATGTTGTAATTAGCTGATAAAAAATATTAGGTTCAGCGAGTAAGGAGAATCAGCCAAGAATCTCCCTATAGCAAGAGACTAAAGCTGATGTGTGCAGAAGAAACTAAGTGGGTATTCAGTCCCTATCCTGAGGTGTGAGTTGAAGCTTTCTCATAGGTTCTCTCATTTGGTCTGGCCACGTTCCAGAACTCAAAGAAAATAAGCAATTTGAAACAACTACCTGGAGATCTACCTGGAGGTCTTTACAATCACAGTTATTTTATTTTATGAGGGAGAGATTATGTCAGGGAAAATAAAGATAAAAATCATTCATTCAGTCATATTTATTGAGCACTTATTGTGTACAGAACACTATACTAAGTGCTTGCAAAGTATAATTCAGAAATAAGGAGAGACAATCCTTGCCTATAATGGGCTCACAGTTTGGAAGAGGAGAGACAGACATCAAAACAAGTAAACAGACATCAGTAGCATCAATATAAATAAATATAATTATCAAAACAAGTAAACAGGCATTTATAAAAATACATTGAATTATAGGAATTTGCATATATACACAAGTGCTGTGGGGTGGGGAGGGGTGTTAGAGCAAAGGGAGTGAGTCAGGGAGACACGGGGGGGAGCTAAGGAAAAGGGAGGCTTAGTCTAGGAAGGCCTAATGGAGGAGATGACCAGTAGGACTTTGAAGGGAGGACATATGATTGGTGGAATTGAGGAGGGAGGGCATTCCAGGCCAGAGGTAGGACATGGGCTAGGGGTTGATGGCAGGATAAATGAGAATGAGGCACAATGAGAAGGTTAGTACCAGAAGAGTGGAATGTACAGTCTGGGATGTAGCAGGAGAGAAGAGAGGTGAGGTAGGAGAGGGCAAGGTGATGGAGAACTTTGAAGCCAATAGTGAGGAATTTTTACTTGACATAGAGGTTGATAGGCAACTACTGAAGATTTTTGAGGAAGAGGGTGACATACCCAGAATGTTTCTGTAGAAAGATAATCAGGACAGCAGATTGAAGTATAGACTGAAAGGGGGGAGAGACAGGAGGTTGGGAGGTCAGAAAGGATGCTGATGCAGTAATCAGTTGGGATAAGATGAGTGATTGTGCTAACAGGGTTTCGGTTTGGATAGAGAAGAAAGGACAGATCTTGGTGCAGTTGTGAAGGTGAGACTGACAGGTTTTGGTGATGGATTGGATATGTGAGGTGAATGAGAGAGAGGAGTCAAGGATTCATTCATTCATTCATTCATTCATTCATTCATTCAATAGTATTTATTGAGTGCTTACTATGTGCACAGCACTGTACTAAGCGCTTGGAATGTACAATTTGGCAACAGATAGAGACAATCCCTGCCCATCGACGGGCTTACAATCTAATCGGGGGAGACAGATGGACAAAAACAAGACAACTTAATCATGATAAATAGAATCAAGGGGATGTACACCTCATTAACAAAATAAATAGCGTAATAAAAATATATACAAATGAGCACAGTGCTGAGGGGAGGGGAAGGGAGAGGGGAGAAGCAGGGGGAAAGGGGGCTTAGCTGAAGGGAGGTGAAGGAGGGGCAGAGAGGGAGCAGAGGGAGCACCATGGTGGTAGTCTTGTGAAATGGGAAGGATGGGAGTGCTGTCCACAGCAATGGGAAAGTCAGGGAGAGGACAGGGTTTGGCCGGGAAGATAAGGAGCTCAGTCTTGGACATGTTGAGCTTTAGGTTGTGGGAGGACATCCAAGTAGAGATGGCCTGAAGGCAGGTGGAGATGAGAGCCTGAAGGGAGAAATAGAGAATGGGGGAGAGATATAGATTTAGGTATCATCCACGTAGAGATGATAGTTGAAACCATAGGAGTGAATAAGGTAATCAAGAGAATCAGTGCAGATGGAGAATAAACCAAGAACTGACTGAACCTTGAAGAACCCCCACAGTTAGGGGATGGGACAGGGAGGAGGACCCTGCGAAGGAGACTTAGAATGAATGGCTAGAGAGATAAGAAGAGAACCAGAAGAGAATCTAGTCAGTGAGATTAAGGTTGGATAACATGTTGAGGAGAAGGGGATGGTTGATAGTGTCAAAGGCAACTGAAAGTTTGAGGAGGATTAGGATGGAATAGGAGCAGTTGGATTTGGTAAGAAGGAAGTCAATGGTGACCTTCGAGAGGAGGTTTCAGAGAAGTGATGTGGCTCAGTGGAAAAGAGCCTGGGCTTTGGAGTCAGAGGTCATGAGTTCGACTCCCGGCTCTGCCACTTGTCAGCTGTGTGACTGTGGGCAAGTCACTTAACTTCTCTGTGCCTCAGTTCCCTCATCTGTAAAATGGGGATTAACTGTGAGCCTCACGTGGGACAACCTGATTACTCTGTATCTCCCCCAGCGCTTAGAACAGTGCTTGGCACATAGCAAGCGCTTAACAAATACCAACATTATTATTATTATTATTAAGTGGAGGGGACAGAAGCCAGATTGGAGGGGATCCAGGAGAGAGCTGGAGGAGAGGAACTCGAGGCAGAGAGTGTAAATGACTCCTTCCAAGAATTTGGAAAGGAAGGGTAGAAGGGAGATGGGGAAATAACAGGAAGGGACTGTGGGGTCAAACATGGGTTTTTTTTAGGGTGGGGAAGACATGGGCATGTTTGAAGGCAGAGGGGAAGAAATCTTTGGAAAGTGAGCAGTTGAAGATGGAAGTTAAGGAGGAGGGAAGGGGCAAGAGTTTTTATAGGGTGGGAAGAATGGGGGAATGAGGGAAATAGTATGCACTTTAGATTGCTACATTAAGAACATTGAGATTCATACAGAATATCAATCCATCATTATTTGTATTTAAGAGCACTTACTGTATGCAGTGCCCTGTGCCAAGCACTGGGGACCAGAGTTGGTAGACCCATTCCCTGTCTACAAGGTGTTTACAGTCTGGAAGGGGAGACAGACAAATAAATAAATAAATTATGGATAATAATAGTAATAATTATAATATTTAAGTACTTACTATATGCCAGTCACTGCACTAAGCATTGGATCAGATACAAGATAATTGGGTTGGATAGAGTCCCTGTCCCACATAGAGCTCCTAGTCTCAATCCCCATTTTACAGATAAAGTAACTGAGCACGGAGAAGTTGTGACTCTTCCAAAGTCATAAAGCAGACACATACTGAGAGGGGATTAGAACCCAGACTTTCCTGACTCCCCAGTCTCGTACTCCATCAATAAGGCCCCATTGCTTTTCATATGTACGTAAGTGCTACATGGATGAGGGAGGAATCAGTAAATGTGCAGGTCCAAGTACAAGGGCTACTCAGAAGGGAGTAGGAGAAGAGGAAGTAATGGCTTAATTGGGGAAGTCCTCTTGGAAGAGATGTGCTTTTAATAAGGTTTTGAAGGTGGGGAGAGGAATCACCTGTCAGATATGAAGAGGAAGGGCACTCCCAGCCAGAAGCAGGATATGAACAAGAGTTGGCAGTAATATAAACAAGATCAAGTGGAGACTGTGAATCAATTAATGAATCAATCAGTGGTATTCATTGAGAAATAACTGTGTGCAGAGCACTGTACTAAGTGCTTGGGAGAGTATAATACAACAAAGGCACACAGTGAGCTCTCAGAATACAGTGGGAAAAAATGCTGATCTCTTGACCCTTGCATAGGCCCCAGCACAGTTAAGTGCTATTTTTCTGGGGCCTCTTCAGATTTTTCACATTAGTGTACTAACACAAATTTTTCACATTAGTGTACTCGTGACAGTATCTGATTGGCTAGGCTCCATGGGACCCAATCCTTCCTGTCTCCCCAGCCCGCAACCTTGGTGCCAAAAATTTTTCACTGTACTAACTCATGTGAAAAATCTGAAGAGGCCCCAGAAAAATACCTGCTAATCAAATCTGGACAATATATTCTAGCTGTCCTCTCAGAAAACAATGAGAAATGACAATTAGAGGAGCAGCGTGGCTCAGTGGAAAGAGCCCGGGCTTTGGAGTCAGAGGTCATGGGTTCGAATCCCGGCTTGGCCACTTGTCAGCTGTGTGACTTTGGGCAAGTCACTTCACTTCTCAGTGCCTCAGTTCCCTCATCTGTAAAATGGGGATTAAGACTGTGAGCCCCACGTGGGACAACCTGATTCCCCTGTGTCTACCCCAACGCTTAGAACAGTGCTCGGCACATAGTAAGCGCTTAACAAATACCAACATTATTATTATTAAGACAATGAGAAACTTACTTCCTCCTATATGTGAGTCTTACTGCCATTATTAATAATAATAATGATGATGGTATTTTTAAGCATTTACTATGTGCCAAGCACTGTTCTAAGCACTGGGGTAGATGCAAGGTAATCAGGTTGTCCAACATGGGGTTCACAGTCTTCATGCCATTTTACAAATGAACTTAGGTAACTGAGGCACAGAGAAGTGAAGTGACTTACCCAAGGTCACAGAGCAGACAGGTGGCAGAGCTGGGATTAGAACCCACATCCTTTGACTCCAAGCCCTGCTCTTTCCACTATACCATGCTGCTCCTTACAAAGCAGCGTGTCTCAGTGGAAAGAGCCCAGGCTTGGGAGTCAGAGGTCGTGGGTTCTAATCCCATCTCCACCACTTGTCAGCTGTGTGACTTTGGGCAAGTCACTTGACTTTGCTGTGCCTCAGTTATCTCATCTGTAAAATGGGGATGAAGACTGTGGGACATGTGGGACAACCTGATTACCTTGTAACTACCCCAGCGCTTAGAACAGTGCTTTGCACATAGTAAGTGCTTAACAAATACCACAATTGCTTTATTATTAAATTTATTAATTAAATCACATTAAAATCACATCACATAATAATAAATCACATTACCACATTGACTCTATATATGTTAATGTTTGCTTGGGGAAAAAAGCTGAAAGCAATTCCCATATGGTAAGAATGATTAAAAGAAAGGTGACTTTCTTTTTTTGTAATTTTCAGGCATTTTATCTACTAAAGGCATTCTAAGAGGAGAAATAATAATAATAATAATGTTGGTATTTGTTAAGCGCTTACTATGTGCCGAGCACTGTTCTAAGTGCTGGGGTAGACACAGGGGAATCAGGTTGTCCCACGTGGGGCTCACAGTCTTAATCCCCATTTTACAGATGAGGTAACTGAGGCACCGAGAAGTTAAGTGACTTGCCCAAAGTCACACAGCTGACAAGTGGTAGAGCCGGAGTTCGAATCCGTGACCTCTGACTCCAAAGCCCGTGCTCTTTCCAGTGAGCCACGCTGCTTCTCTATGAGTGGGGTGAGTGGGGACAATCTCTTAAGGCGCTCCACTCTCAGCTAGCTAACCAACTGCTGCAGCGGCAGTAGTTGGGAATTAATAAAGTTCCTAGAAGTCATGTCTTTGGTAAGTTTTGATGCAACAGAAGTGTACAGTTTTTTAATATGATTGAAACTATTTTCATAGACTGGTTGACACTAAAATGACATTAGTCCTTGAAAACTTTACACTACTGATGCAGTGAACATTTCAAAGACTTGAGTCTACAATTAACCTAGAGATCTCTGAGTTGTAGAATCCTCTTCATTTAGTTTTTACATGCAGGTCCTGTCTTTGGCCTGGAACGCTCTCCTTCTTCATCTCTGACAGAAAATTACTCTCCCCACCTTCAAATGTGCCTTATTGAAGGCACATCTCCTCCAGGAGGCCTTCTCTGGCTGAGCCTTTATTTCCTTTTCACTCACTACCTTCTGCATCACCCTGATTTGCTCCCTTTATTCACCCCTTCCTAAGTCCCACAGCTCTTATGTATACATTTATAGTTATTCATTTATATTAATATCTATCTTCCCCTCTAGAATGTAAGCTCATTTTGAGTATGTAATGTGTCTACCAAATATGTTATATAGTTATGTTGTACTCTCCCAAGCACTTAGTACAGTGTTATGCACACAGTAAGTGCACAATAAATATGATCGATTGATAAAGTAGGGTTTCATTCATTTTCCGAGATTTTTTTAAAAATTCTAGTTCTCCATTTTTAATCGTATTTGTTAAGAGCTTACTATATGCTAGGCACTATTCAAAGAGCTGGGATAGTAGATACCAACTACTCAGATATCGCCCTATCTTCCTACTACCCTTCCTTTCCAAAATCCTAGAACGAGTCGTCTACAATCGATGCTTAGAATTCCTTAACTCCCATTCACTCCTAGACCCCCTCCAATCTGGCTTCCGTCCACTCCACTCTACCGAGACTGCTCTCTCTAAGGTCACCCATGACCTCCTTCTTGCCAAATCCAATGGCTCCTACTCCATTCTGATCCTCCTTGACCTCTCTGCTGCCTTTGACACTGTCGACCATCCCCTCCTCCTCCATACCTTATCTCACCTTGGCTTCATGGACTCTGTCCTCTCCTGGTTCTCCTCTTAGCTCTCTGGCCGATCATTCTCGGTCTCCTTCGCTGGAGCCTCCTCCCCCTCCCATCCTTTAACTGTTGGAGTTCCTCAAGGGTCAGTTCTTGGCCCTCTTCTGTTCTCCATTTACACTCACTCCCTCGGTGAACTCATTCGCTCTCACGGCTTTGACTACCATCTCTACGCAGATGACACGCAGATCTACATCTCCGCCCCTGTCCTCTTCCCCTCCCTTCAGGCTCGCATCTCCTCCTGCCTCCGGGACGTCTCCACCTGGATGTCGGCCCGCCACCTAAAACTCAACATGAGCAAGACTGAGCTCCTCATCTTCCCTCCCAAACCCGGTCCTCTCCCAGACTTCTCTATCACCGTTGATGGCACGACCATCCTTCCCGTCTCTCAGGCCCGCAATCTCGGTGTCATCCTTGATTCGTCTCTCTCGTTCACCCCACACATCCTATCCGTTACCAAGACCTGCCGGTTTCACCTCTACAATATCGCCAAGATCCGCCCTTTCCTCTCCACCCAAACGGCTACCTTACTGTTACAGGCTCTCGTTATATCCCGGCTAGACTACTGTGTCAGCCTTCTCTCTGACCTCCCTTCCTCCTCCTTGCCCCGCTCCAGTCTATTCTTCACTCCGCTGCCCGGCTCATCTTCCTGCAGAAACAATCTGGGCATGTCACTCCCCTTCTTAAACAACTCCAGTGGTTGCCTATCAACCTCCGCTCCAAACAAAAACTCCTCACTCTAGGCTTCAAGGCTCTCCATCACCTTGCCCCTTCCTACCTCTCCTCCCTTCTCTCTTTCTACCGCCCACCCCGCACGCTCCGCTCCTCTGCCGCCCACCTCCTCACCGTCCCTCGGTCTCGCCTATCCCGCCGTCGACCCCTGGGTCACGTCCTCCCGCGGTCCTGGAACGCCCTCCCTCCTCACCTCCGCCAAACTGATTCTCTTTCCCTCTTCAAAACCCTACTTAAAACTCACCTCCTCCAAGAGGCGTTCCCAGACTGAGCTCCTCTTCTCCCTCTACTCCCTCTGCCACCCCCCCTTTACCTCTCCGCAGCTAAACCCTCATTTTCCCCTTTTCCCTCTGCTCCTCCACCTCTCCCTTCCCATCCCCACAGCACTGTACTCATCCGCTCAACTGTATATATTTTCGTTACCCTATTTATTTTGTTAATGAATTGTACATCGCCTTGATTCTATTTAGTTGCCATTGTTCTTCTGAGATGTTCTTCCCCTTGACTCTGTTTATTGCCATTGTTCTTGTCTGTCCGTCTCCCCCGATTAGACTGTAAGCCCATTAAACGGCAGGGACTGTCTCTATCTGTTGCCGACTTGTTCATCCCAAGCGCTTAGTACAGTGCTCTGCACATAGTAAGCGCTCAATAAATATTATTGAATGAATGAATGAATGAATGACACAGTGTCTGCCCTGCGTGGAGCTCACAGTCTTATTCCCATTTTACATTTGAGTTAATTGAGGCACAGAGAAGTTAAATGATTTGCTCAAGGTCACATAGATAAGAGGCAGAGCCGAAATTAGAACCTAGGTCCTAACTTTTCAGTTTTTACTGCAGAGATAGAAAAAAAGTAAATGATCAAAATATTTTGCTAGGGTATAATAAACATTGCAAGTGTCCCTCAGTTGCACAAGCCATGATGGCACCAGGGCATTGGAACTGTTACCACTTGGTACAGTGCTCTGCACCCAGTAAGCACTCAATAAATACAGTTGATTGATAGAGACAGTTATTTACCATTCTTATCCTGTCCATCTTCCATTCTGGAGTTACAGGGTAGAGTGTGCAATATTTCATTGCAAACTCCTGCCATTGCTGATTCTTTGCATCTGGTTTTAACAGACATATTAGACATTGGTTCAGGAGTACCAGATCATTCAAAAAAATTCATTTCTACACAAGTATAGTTTCTGGTGTGATAGGTAACAATGGATTTGTGTAAATATTATATGCTGACTTTTTTTTTTTTTTGGCTCCCATCACTAACTTTTGCCAGCATTAGACTTCTGTGAAAGTGTCATCATGACTGTAATGAACAAAATATAATTTGCCATTTTTCACATATACTGAACTTTATGTTCCCTGAATAAGTTTGACCTTAAAGTTTAACTTAGGTATGAATGACATGTGTATTTGTGACTGGGTATCCTACACACGGTCAGAAAAATACTATTATCACAATTTAATTATATACATTTAGCTTAGGACTTTACAAATCTATCTGTTCTCTATATTTGGAATATTTAAACAATCTTCAGGCAAGGGAATGATTATTATTGTTTTTATATATACTGAGATTCTGCTATTTCCTTGGAACATTTTCCATATTAAAAATATCCATAAATGCAAAGAATGTTTTATTCTAGCCCCATCATTCATTTTCAATCAATGAATCACTCAATTGTATTAGTTATTATTATTATTAATTGTATTTATTGAGCACTTTCTGTGTGCAGAGAGTACAGTATAACAGAGTAGGTAGGGGGCAGGCTTATTGCCTAGATGGGGACAGACATTAATATAAATAAATAAATTATGGATATGGATATAAGTGCCATGGGCATGAGGCAGGAGTTAATAAAGCATGCAAATCTAAGGGTGATGTATAAGAGAGTGGGAGAAAAGGAAATGAAAGCCTTATCAGGGAGGGGCTCTTGGAGGAGATGTTCCTTCATAAGGCTTTGAAAGTGGGAAGAGTATGGTCTGTCAAATGTGAAATGATGGGGCGTTCTGGGCCAGAAGCAGGACATGGGCAAGAGATGAGATAGACAAGATCAAGGTACAGTGGGTAGGTTAACATTAGAGGAGTGAAGTATATTGGCTGGGTTGTAGAAAAACAGCAAGGTAATATAAGGGGGGGGCAAAGTGATTGATTGAGTGCTTTAAACCCTGTGGTATGGAGATTCTGTTTGATGTGGACATGAATGAATAAACACTAGAGGTTCTTGAGTGGAGAAATATGGACTGAACATTTTTTCAAAAAAATGATCTAGGCAGTAGAGTGAAGTATGGACTGGCGTCGGGGGAGACAGGAGGCAGGGTGGACAGGAAGGAGCTGATGCAGTAATCAAGGTGGGATAGGATAATTGAAGTTGTGAAACTTGAAAGGACAGGATTTAATGACAGACTGAATATTAGGATGAATGAGTTGATGATAACCCCAAGGTTTTGGGGTTGTGAGTCAGGAAGGATGGTGCTGTCCATAGTGACAGGAAAGTCAGGGAGAGGACATTGTTTCCTAATCAAGAATATCAGAATTTTAGTATCATCCAAAGTTGTCACAAGGATTTTGGCCTGTAAGATCTTTTAAACATGTTGCTATTTAGGCAGTTTTTTGTCTTGGTTTTTGTTAAGCATTTACTGTGTGCCAATTCCTGTAGTAAGTGCTGGGGTCAGTCCAAGCTAAGCAGGTTGGACACAATCCCTGTCCTATATGGGGCTCACAGTCTTAATCCCCATTTTACAGATGAAGTAACTGAGGCACAGGGAAATGAAATGACTCACCAAGGTCATACAGCAGATAAGTGGCGGAGCCAGAACTAGAAGCCAGGTCCTTCTGACTCCCAGGCCATCCGTGATCTATCCCCTAGGACATATTGCTTCTCACATTTGAGAATAACTTATGCATTTGAATTTTAATCACAGCAGGTAATATTTTGACTTGAGTAGTGATTGATTTCTCTTCTCACTCCTTCACCCCCCAAATCTGAAAATCCTATTAGATGAGAACATTAAGCCCTGTTGATGAAGCCATGGTAGTTGCCAAAACCTGCTGGTATAGTGATTGCTTTCTTGGTCTAGTTGAGACTAGATTAAAATTTATAATATCACGGCTAATTTTATATTTGGATCTTTAGGAAGTGAGAATAGGCAGAATTTTTGTTTCCTTCAGCTGGTTATTGTCTTGAGAAGTCAATTCCCTCCTCCCACATAACTCCATTGGAGACTGTCACACTCCCTTTCAATTGGTTTCATTGTGTTGTTAATTCCCTAGAGACTTTCACTGCACTTCAGCTGAAACAAGAAATCAAACTATCCATTCTCTAGGCTCTTGATATGTTAACTGTGATATAAACAACCCTACAAAGATATCCTGGTAGTGACTCATGACAGTAAAATGTGCTTACTAACTTTACAGAGTGAACACACACACATAATAGCTAGTAGGGATCAGTACAGGTTTTTAATTAAATAGACTTTGAATCATTGATTGTACTAATTAATGTACCAAATTGTCTTAACGACCAAAGGGAAACTGCCACAATAAAGAGCCTCATTTTACCATTGAAATGGGAAAATCTAAAACATTTGAGTGTTTTTAAAGTAGCAGTTTAAGAATGTGCCTCTGAGCCCACCTTCTTAAAACAGAACCATTTCCTGCCTATAGTACTTTGTTTGTAGTCTCTCAATACTTATTATCCCCAAATGTTACCATTCCAGTTAAAACATAAAGTAGACATTCAGTTAGTCACAATTATATGAGTGTATATATAAATATACAATTTAAAATACAATTCATATATACAATTTAAAATATCATCGCTCTCTAAGGTTAGAGTTTTGTGGATTTAATGTCATAAAAATTGCCCACTGTATTATAATAAGATGCTGAAAAAACCTGTAGAAAGAAATAATCCCCATATTAA
Organism: Ornithorhynchus anatinus; assembly: GCF_004115215.2. Lineage (NCBI taxonomy): Eukaryota > Metazoa > Chordata > Mammalia > Monotremata > Ornithorhynchidae > Ornithorhynchus > Ornithorhynchus anatinus. The sequence continues at coordinate 106,556,409 of NC_041730.1, forward strand.
CAAAATTTATAAATTTTTTTTAGTCTAATGTGTTAGATATCATCTAATTTGTCTCTTAAAATCTTGGTTAATTGATCAATCAAGAGTGGTATTTATTGAGTTCTTATTGTGGGCAGAACACTGTAGTAAGCACTTTGCAAAATACAATTCAAGAGTTGGTAGACACAATCCTTGTCCACAAAGTTAGCCATTTATAGGGAACAATAGACATTCATATGGATAGGTAAAACAGTAGAGCATAAGGATATGGCATAAGGTCTTTGGAGCTAGGATGAATATCAAAGTTCTCAAGGGATACATGGCCAAGTACATAGTTGACACAGGCGGAAGGGCATAAAGGTGAAATGGGGGCTTGGTTAGGGAGAGCCTCCTGGAGGAGATGCAAATTTAGAAGGGTTGTGAAGGTGGAGAGATTGATAGACTATCAAATAAGAAGAGGGAGGGAATTCCAGGCCTAAGGGAGGACATGGGCAGTGGGATGGTATCCAGCTAGTCATGTAGATTGGGCTGTAGTAGGAGATCATTGAGGTGAGGTAGCAGGGAGAGAGTTGATTGAGTGTCTTAAAGCCAGTGGTAAAGAGTTTATGTCTGATGTGGAGGTGGATGGGGAATTACTGGGGCTTTTTGAGGAGTGGGGTGATATGGACTGAACATTTTTCAGAAAAATGGTCCAGCAGCAGAGTGGACTGGGGAAGGATGAGATAGGAGGCAGAGAGATGAGCGAAGAGGCTGATGTGGTAGTCCAGGAGGAATAGGATAAGTACTTGGATCAGCACAATAACATTTTGGGTGGAAAGGAATGGATAGATACTATAGATGTTGTGATGGTAGAACCGACAAGATTCGATGGCAATAAGCGCTCAACAAATACCATTATTATTATTATTCCTGGTCCCAACTCCGACTTCTTGAACCACCTAGACCCCTTCCTCACTTTCCTTCTCACTGCCCACTCTGATCCTCGTAGACTTCAACATCCACATGGATGTACACGATGACTCCTCTGCCACCCGCCTGCTATCCCTCCTTGACTCAGCCAACCTCCTGCTCCACCATACCACACCCACTCACCGACTCGGTCACACCCTCGATCTCGCCATCTCCTACCGCTGCACTATCTCCTCCCTCACCAACTCTGAAAACCCTCTCTCTGACCATAACTTTCTCACCTGCCTCATCTCTCACACTCCCTCCCCCTGAAAATCTTTGCTACTTCCCCACAGAGACCTCCACTCTCTTGATCCCATCCGTCTTTCCAAAAGCATCTCTCCCCCCCTTGCCTCCCTTTCCTCACTTCCCACTCTCGATGATCAGGGCTCCGCTCTCAACTCCACCCTCTCTACTCATCTCCACTCTCTCGCCCCCCTTTCCCTCTGCCGCTCTCGCTGTACTAACCCACAGCCCTGGATCACCGCCTCTGTCTGCCTCCTACGCTCCTATGCTCGAGCTGCTGAGTGCTGCTGGCGAAAGTCCAAGCACTAAGCCGACCTCATACATTTCAAATTTATCCTTTCCTGCCTTAACTCTGCCCTCTCCTCCGCCAGGCAAACCTTCTTCTCCTCCTCATCAACACCCATGCCCGTCACCCCCGCCAATTGTTCCAGACCTTTAACTCTCTCCTTAGGCCCCCTGTTCCTCCCTCTCCCCTCCAATGATCTGGCCACCTACTTCATCACAAAAATCAACACAATCAGGTCTGAGCTCCCCAAAGTCACCCCTCCCTCTTCCCCCCAATCCTCTCCCCTACTTTCCCATCCTTCCCTGCGGTATCCTCAAAGGACATCTCCTCCCTCCTCGCAAGTGCCACCCCCTCCACCTGCGCCTCGGACCCTATTCTCGCTCACCTTATAAAAACCGTCGCCCCTGGCCTCCTCCCTTCCTTAACTTCTATCTTTAACTACTCAGTCTCCAATGGCTCCTTCCCCTCTGCCTTCAAACATGCCCACGTCTCCCCCATTCTAAAAAAACCCTCTCTCGACCTCACTTCCCCTTCCAGTTATCGCCCTATCTCCCTACTAACCCTTCCTTTCCAAAATCCTAGAATGAGTCGTTTACACTCGCTGTTTAGAATTCCTTAACTCCCATTCTCTCCTAGACCCCCTCCAATCTGGCTTCCGTCCCCTCCAATCTACCGAGACTGCTTTCTCTGAGGTCACCCATGACCTCCTTCTCGCCAAATCCAGTGGCTCCTACTCCATTCTAATCCTCCTTGACCTCTCAGCTGCCTTTGACACTGTCGACCATCCCCTCCTCCTCCACACCTTATCTCACCTTGGCTTCACGGACTCCGTCATCTCCTGGTTCTCCTCTTATCTTTCTGGTCGGTCATTCTCAGTCTCCTTCGCGGGCGCCTCCTCCCCCTCCCATCCTTTAACTGTTGGAGTTCCTCAAGAGTCAGTTCTTGGCCCTCTTCTGTTCTCCGTTTACACTCACTCCCTTGGTGAACTCATACGCTCTCACGGCTTTGACTACCATCTCTACGCAGCTGACACGCAGATCTACAGCTCTGCCCCTGTCCTCTCCCCCTCCCTTCAGGCTCGCATCTCCTCCTGCGTCCAGGATGTTTCCACTTGGATGTCTGTCCTCCACCTAAAGTTCAACATGAGCAAAACTGAGCTCCTCATCTTCCCTCCCAAGCCTGGTCCTCTCCCAGACTTCCCTATCACCGTGGATGGTACGACCATCCTTCCCGTCTCTCAGGCCTGCAACCTCGGTGTCATCTTTGACTCATCTCTCTCGTTCACCCCACACATCCGATCCGTTACCAAGACCTGTCAGTCTCACCTTTATAATATGGCCAAGATCCGCCCTTTCCTCTCCACCCAAATGGCTACCTTATTGCTACAGGCTCTCATAATATCCCGGCTAGACTACTGTGTCAGCCTTCTCTCAGATCTCCCCTCCTCCTCTCTCGCCCCACTCCAGTCTATTCTTCACTCCGCTGCCCAGCTCATCTTCCTGCAGAAACGCTCTGGGCATGTCACCCCCTTCTTAAAAACCTCCAGTGGTTGCCTATCAACCTCCACTCAAAACAAAAACTCCTCACTCTAGGCTTCAAGGCTCTCCCTCACCTTGCCCCTTCCTACCTCTCCTCCCTTCTCTCTTCCTACTGCCCACCCCGCACGCTCTGCTCCTCTGCCACCCACCTCCTCACCATCCCTCTGTCTCGCCTATCCCACCATCGACCCCTGGGCCATGTCCTCCCGTGGTCCTGGAACGCCCTCCCTCCTCACCCCCGAAAACCTAATTCTCTTTCCCTCTTCAAATCCCTACTTAAAGCTCACCTCCTCCAAGAGGCCTTTCCAGACTGAGCTCCCCCCTTTTTCCCTCTGCTCCCTCTAACCACCCCCTTCACCTCTCCGCAGCTAAACCCTCTTCTCCCCCCTTTCCGTCTCCTCCTCCCCCTCTCCCGTCCCACCCCCTCAGCACTGTACTCGTCCGCTCAACTGTATATATCTTCATCACCCTATTTATTTTGTTTAATGAGATGTACATCATTATGATTCTATTTATTTGCCATTGTTTTTATGAGATGTTTTTCCCCTTGACTCTGTTTATTGCCATTGTTCTTGTCTGTCCGTCTCCCCCGATTAGACTGTAAGCCTGTCGATGGGCAGGGACTGTCTCTATCTGTTGCCGATTTGTACATTCCAAGTGCTTAGTACTGTGATCTGCACATAGTAAGTGCTCAATAAATACTATTGAATGAATGAATGAAAAGCAAGTTACGGTGATTATATTGGAGATAGAGTAATAATAATGGTACTTGTTAAGCTCTTACTATTTGCCAAGCACTGTTCTAAGCATCGGGGTAGCTACAAGTTAATCATATTGGACACAGATCCTGTCCCAAATGGGACTCGCACTCTTAATCCCCATTTTACAGATGATGAGTAATATAGAAGAGGTAACTGAGACACAGAGAAGTTAAGTGACTTGCTCAAGGTCACACAGCAGACGTGGCAGAGCCAGTATAAAAACCCAGCTCCTTCTGATTGCCAGGCCCGTATGCTAAGCACTGTCTGCAAGTATGTGTGCTGGGTTGTAATAGGAAATCAACTGGCTGGGCCCAGGGGCTGTCCTCTGGCCACCCAACCACCAGATCTGATTTGAGGTGCATATAACCTTCTTGCCATATGTCCGTATTGTAACACAGTTCTGGCTGCCACTCCACCTCACACTTCAAGCTCAGTAAGGTAAGATTGTAGTTGGAATAGTAAATCAAATTTAAGTGAAAATTAGGGGAACCAATAAGTTATAGCCCATTATTTACACCTGAGATTGAATATAGGAGAGTCTCAGAATTGCTACACGACTGGTTACTAAAAACTACATTGAAAGGAGTCATAGCTGAGAAGCAGCGTGGCTCAGTGGAAAGAGCCTGGGCTTGGGCATCATAGGTCATGGGTTCTAGTCTTGGCTCTGTCATTTGTCAGCTGTGTGACTTTGGGCAAGCCACTTAACTTCTCTGTGCCCCAGTTACCTCATTTGTAAAATGGGGATTAATATTGTGAGCCCCACGTGGGACAGCCTGATCACCTTGTATCTACCCCAGCATTTAGAAGAGTGCTTTACACATAGTAACTGCTTAACAAATGCCATCATTATTATTATTTTAAGCATTTTTCATCTAGGATTAATGGTATTAATGAGGGATAAATTGTATACCCAATCAATTATAAATGAGTAACATAAGCTACATATGTGTATCTACCTAGCATCAAAGAGGTTCCAGGATATTTTTAGTTAACTGTTAACTTTAATTTCATCTCCCTTGTGACTCTCACTGGGGTTTGATTAATCCTAATCTCCAATATTCTACCCACTTCCCATCCTTTACCCTCTTTAAATTTTAAACTTTACACTTTCTTCCAAGCACCGGGATAGATAAAATATAATCAGGTTCCCGGGGATGTCTCAGTATGAACAGGAGGGAGGACAGGTATTGACTCCCCATTTTGCAAATGAGGGAAATGAGACACAGACAAGTTGTGACAGCAGTAAATGTTTAACCTGGGATTAGAACCCAAGACTTCTGACTCCCTCACTGATGCTCTATACATTAGGCCACAGTACTCCTGGAAACCACACTTTGCACAAAATAACAGGTTTAGATTTTATTTTTAGTCTCCAATATTTTTAAAATATTTAGGATCACAGATAGATGCAAAAAGCAGTGTTGCTCAGTGGAAAGAGCATGGGCTTTGGAGTCAGAGGTCATGGGTTCAAATCCCAGCTCTGCCACTTGTCAGCTGTATGACTGTGGGCAAGTCACTTAACTTCTCTGTGCCTCAGTTACCTCATCTGTAAAATGGGGTTAAGACTGTGAGCCCCACGTGGGACAACCTGATTCCCCTGTGTCTACTCCAGCGCTTAGAACAGTGCTTTGCACATAGTAAACACTTAACAAATACCAACATTATTATTAAAAAGGTAGAGAAAGCATCAGGTAAACATCAAAGATAATATGTCTGTTTGAACCTATCTGGTTTCAAATAAGACCGATGAGCTGGTTATAGAGCACTTAAAAGACCTAGGTCCCTAGGCTTTGCCCTGGAAAAGTCTCATGGCAGTTGATGAATTATAGCAATAATACATGGAAAAACTACCCAAGGAAACAAGTCACCTGGCTATCTTTATCAGAGGACTCTGATGAAAGCCAATGGATCACCCTGAAGTATTTAAATAACTTATCAGAATGATAAATGAGAAACTGGAGCACAAATCTGACTATCACCGAAAAGACACACCATCAGTGATTCTCAAGTGTACTGCTTAACCCATTATCTATTTTCTTCCTCCTTAAATATGTCTTCTTTAATTTTTTTGATATTGCAGACATCCAATAGAACCTTTGACATTCCCCTCACTTTGTCTGGAGCAGTGGTGTTGCGAGAGAGGTTGAATTATGAAGAAAAGACCCGCTATTTTGTCATTGTTCAAGCTAATGTAAGTATTTCCTGTGAATAGTTTCAAGCAGGGATTTTTTTAATAAAGAATTTATGTATTTTGTTTTCTCTTTAGTGAATATAACAGGGTGATCAGGTTGTCCCACATGGAGCTCACAGTCTTAATCCCCATTTTACAGATGAGTTAACTGAGGCACAGAGAAGTGAAGTGACTTGCCCAAAGTCACACAGCAGACAAGTGGCAGAGCGGGTATGAGAACCCATGACCCCTGACTCCCAAACCCAGGCTCTTTCCACTGAGCCATGCTGCTTCACAAGATACTTATGACTCTTTACCCCTTACAACATAATTTGACATGCAATTTCTTTCTATAACAGCTTACCCTGTTGCAAAATTAAACACATTTAATCATGCCAAAGGCATAGATTGAATATAAACTGTAACCCAGGCAGTCAAAGCTACAATGGTGCCCTTCAAATTTTGTTTAATTTGGTTTTAACTTTCCCAGTGGATATTATGTTGTTATGTAGTCTGTAGTATTGAGCAGTTATTCATTTGATAGTATTTATTGAGTGCTTACTATGTGCAGAACACTGTACTAAGCACTTGGAATGTACAATTCGGCAACAGATAGAGACAATCCCTGCCAATTGATGGGCTTGACGGGCTTACAGTCTAAACAGGGGAATAATGTTGGTATTCGTTAAGCGCTTACTATGTGCAGAGCACTGTTCCAAGCTCCGGGGTATAAAGGGTAATGAGGTTGTCCCAAGTGAGGCTCATAGTCTTAATCCCCATTTGACAGATGAGGTAACTGAGGCACAGAGAAGTTAAATGACTTGCCCAAAGTCACACAGCTGACAAGTGGCAGATCTAGGATTCGAACCCATGACCCCTGACTCCCAAGCCCGGGCTCTTTCCACAGAGCCAGTTATGGATCTCCACTGCGAGACCCAGCGTAAGCTACACCAAACCAGGAGTTGCTAGATCAATCTCGGGTGCCTCATGGATCCTAGACCAGAATTGCTTTAGTTCTTTTAAGGAAAGGTGAACCAGTGTTCCAACTGTGAGAACATGGATCCCTGTAAGAAGATCCAAAAATTTAACACAGCCCACAATGTCAGGTGATACTAAGGTGCCCATGGATTTTGAGTATATTATGTGTTATGCTCCTTAGAAGCCACAGTTCTGTGAGCTGTGACTTCCAGTGATACCCAGGAGATTTTAGAGAGCTCCCTGATAGAGATTTTCCTATTGATGTTTCATAAGAGACTGAAAGAAAGGCAATGGAAACCAACTTTTCCCTCCACTGCATCTACAGGCACATGGAAAAAAAAAAGTGAGGATATAGGGTAATAATAATGTTGGTATTTAAAGTCACCCTATCAATAATAGGATAATTATAGTTTTAGTCTGAGATACGAATTTTGGAAAGCACTTTCCATGGAGAACTGTAATTTTCCTTATATACATAAACATATACACAGAATGTTGCATAGATTTTCATATCTGATTTATGGCTGATTTCATTCCGGTTCTTTCATTGATATTTCACTCAGATTTCACTGGACCTCTTCCAGATTATGTTCAAACATTTGGTAACTTAATTTAGTGCTGCTTTCTGCTTGCCCTGTTCTGGATTAACTGTTGACACCAGGTTTAGTTATCTTTCAGTTTTGTCATGTTGACTAATGTAGGCTGTCTAGTGTGCATCTTCAAGATGACTGCTACGTAGTAATATGTATTTGTGTGTTGTATCATGGACATGTGATATGTTGTATAAAACTGCAAGTTTGACCTTACTGGCAGCATAATTAGTATTTGGGGGCAGGTGTGTGTGTGCGTGTATGTGTGTGTGTATGTGCATGCGCGCGCACACATGGGTGTGCTAAGGCTCTACTGCTTTAACTGGATTTCCAGGAATGAGAGAATACGTGGCCATAATCTCTTTTAAATTTGCAGGGTCCTACTTGATTTCAGTGGGTCCTCAGACCACTCTGTTTCTAAGCTGTGATGATGGCTTCTGTGGTTTTCAATTATATATGACAGAGGTTTTTTTTTCTGCCACTCTCTGTCTCTGTGTTCCTTTCTTTTCCTCTTTTTCCCCCTTTCCATATGTCTTTCTGTCATCTTGGGCACCCAGGCAAGTGGTGAAAAGTTACAGGAAAGAAGGATTTGTTTCAATTTTGAAGCATTATATTTTTAGGAAGGTGTGAGGTGAAAAGTAGGAAATTTAAATCAGACATATTGGCTTTTAAACTGTAGTGTAAAATTTCTTTTAGTCTGAATGTAAAAGTGCATTGAAACTTGCCTTCTGGAAAAAATATTATTTCAAATTTTGACCTAATAAGTTAACTTCTTTAATGTGAATGTGCAAAAAAAAATCTCATTGTGGGCAAACAGATAAATGTCTCATTTACACCGTTCTTAAAAAATGGATGGGGAAAGTGGTAAGGTAGATTTAATCAATTAGTCAATCAAAAGTATTTATTGAGAGCTTATCAGCCATTTCATTATTCAAACCTCATAATGCAATTAATAAAATTGACTCTGATTTCTTAAGGCATTTGAAAAATTAGATTAATTCACATAAAAACTGGCAAAAGGAGTATGTTTTAACCCTCTAGCTTTTCTTTCCTCAGAAATGGGAATTTTAAATTTGCTACTTTTTACATGATCTCAGTAGAAAAGTATCTTTACACTTCCTGAGATGAGTAAAATGAGCAGTGCTCTTCATGAGGCCGTGGTCCCAAGAAATCCTTCTCCCAAATCCTTAGGACTTTTTGCTCTTCTTTATAAAGATGATAGTTATCTGTTTATTTTATATAGCAGGTAGGTCTCTTAAGGGATAAAAAGTTGTTTACTGTAAACGGTTTTATTTAAACCAACGGTGTTTAAGATTTCTATTCTAGGTCTATCAGCTGTTTTCCTCTGCCACAGGAGATCTATAAATTCTTTAGAATTGGGACTCCAAGCCTTGTCCCACTCCCTTCCCCATTTCATGCCCACACAAAAATGAAAAGAGTATAGTATCCCTGTCTCTCTAAAATGTGTCCTTTCATTTTTTTCTCTGCCAATTTATTTCCAATTCTCATTTTAGTGCTTAATATTAGGTCAATAGTCATACGAAATGAAAATGAATTTCTATTTTCTTAGTCTTTTAAAGTTAGCTGCCATCTCAATTATTATTTACAGTTTTTGACCCTAAAGAAGATGGAGTCTGTGAGGCTAATTAAAGTTTTTACGGTAAGCTCTTGCCGTATTAGTTTTGACTTGGCACTGATTGATTTATAAAAAAAATCATTTAACTCAGGATATAGCTGTTAAGCATTCTTTTCTTTATTGGTAACAAAATTAACCATGGTCATAATTAAGCAGACAAGGGTGACAATGGAGAAATTAGAAAAGCAGTCAGTGGGGATTTTGGAATACTTACAGTGTTGATATAGAAATATTCCAATTACAGATTAAGGGTTGAGGGAATTGTTCATTAGCATTTATTGAGTACCCACTATTTGCAGAGCACTATATTAAGTGCTTGGGATAGTACAAGAGAATTAATAAACGTAATCCCTGCTTACATGAAGAAGGGAGGGCAAGTGCTGTAATAAATACAAAGATACATATACAAGTGCCTCTGTAGGGGGATGTGTGAGTACCCAAGTACTTAAGTAATGCAGAAATGCTCAGGTGCTAAAGCAGGGAATAGTGCATAGGAAGGTAAGCGGATATTCAGGGAAGGCCTTCTGGTGGGTGTATAATTTTGTAAGGGTTTTGAAGATGGGAAAAACAATGCTCTATGTGATGGGAAGCAGTGTGGCCTACTCGAAAGAGAACATGCAGGTCTGGGTTCAAATTTTGGCACTGCTAAGGCATATTTGGCAGTCATGTCACTTCTAGGCCTCAGTCTTCTCACCTGTAAAATGGGGATTCACTACCTGTTCTCACTCTCACCCTTAGCTTGTGATTCACAGTCCCTGTTCTGTGTCCTTCCTGATTATCTTTTGTCTACCTCTAGTTTAGCAGAGTCTTTGGTAAACAGTAAGGACTTTTTATGGTACTTATTAAGGGTTATTGTATGCTGAGCACTTAACAAATACCCCAACTATTACTATTTCTATGAAGGGGTGGAGTTCCAGGCAGAAGGGAGGGTATGAACAAGAGGACAGCAGTGAGAGAGAGATAGTAAGTTGTTTTGAGAGGAATGAAGCATGTGACATTGGGTATAGAAAGAGAGGAGCGAGGCTAAAAAGTGGGGAGAGAGTTGATAGTGTGCCTTAAAGCCAGTAGTTAGGAGTTTCTGCCTGATATGGAGAGAGTTGTACATCCCATGGGTGTTTTTGAGGAATAGGGAGACTTGAAGAATGATGTTTAAGTGAAATAATCCAGAAAACCAAAGGTCAAACATCATCTAGACTATACATTTAAAGTAAGGAATAAAAATAACTTGGATTTTCCCTTTCATTCCTCTGTTACTCTGTTAAGGACAGGGATCGTGACTGTTCATTGTTGTATTGTACTCTCTCAAGTGGTTAAGACAGTGGTCTGCTCAGAGTTAGTGCTCAATAAACATGATTGAATGAATGAATTTAAATTTTGATGAATATCAGTGAACACTTACCATGTTCATATATACATAGTCTTGGAAGGCCATCTTCTTTTGTAGTAGTGTAAATCTTGGTGCAGGATGATTGACAGAGCTTGGGAGTACTCAACTATTTTTATTTTAACTGGAGTTTTGCTTCTGACAGACCTACACCTAGGAAAACAACTGAGTTTTCTTTACAGTGTAGTCAGTATTCTGTAGATCTCCTAAGGTGAAGAAACTGGAGAAAACTCAAGAAAGTTATTGCATCTGTCAGTGAGACCCTATGGATGCCAAGCATCCAAGCGTCCAGTAAATAAAAGCATTAATTTACTACACCTAATCTTGCCAATGGCATATTTTAGATTATAAAAACCAATAGACATTGCACTCTCAGCACAGTGCTTTGCTCACAGTAAGTGCTCAATAAATATAATTGATGCATAGGGATGAGAAATCCAGCTGTATGCTTCAGTCAATCGATCAGTGGTATTTATAGAGCCCTTGTCGTGTGCAGAGCACTGCACCAAACACATGAGAGAGTAATAATAATAATAATTATGGTATTTGTTAACTACTATGTGCCAAGCACTGTTCTAAGCCCTGGGGTAGATACAAGGTAATTAGGTTGTCCCACGTGGAGCTCACAGTCTTAATTCCCATTTTATAGATGAGGTAACTGAGGCACAGAGAAGTTAAGTGGCTTGCCCAAGGTCACACAGCAGATAAATGGCAAAGCCAGGATTAGAACCCATGTCCTCTGACTCCCAGTGCTCTTTCCACTAAGCACACTGCTTCTTGAGTTAGTAGATATGATTCCTGTACTCAAGGATCTTACAGACTAGTGGAGGGTATAGACATTTTCAACCCTTTCTCACACTCCTTCTCTCTCTGTGCCCACATTGGTTCTTGGGGACCTCAATACCAACAGATATTCCTGATGACCCTTCTATTGACCACCTTTTATCACTCCTCCACTCTGCTAAACTTCTGCTCTACCCCACCTCCCCCAATCACCAATTTGGACACACACTCGATCTCATCATCTATAACCACTGCACAAACTCTACCCCCACCAACTCTGAAATCCATTTATCTGACCAAAACCTCCTCACTTGCCTCTTCTCCCACACACCACCTCCCTGTAAATCTGTATTATTCCCGCCATAGACCTCTGATCTTTTGATCCCATCCAATTTTCTCAACTCATCACGATCCACTTAACTTCCATATCCAAACTATCCTCCCTTGATGACCAAATAGATGCTCTCAATACCACCCTCTCTACTGAATTCCACTCATTCACTCCCCTATCCCTTTGTCAATCTCATACCACTAACCCACAGCCCTGGATCATCTACACAGTCCGCCTGCTTTGCTCATGTGCTCGAGCCACAGAGTGCTGATGGCAGAAATATAAATATCAAGCCGACATCATGCTCTTCAAGTTTATCCCCGCATGATTCAACTCCTCCCTCTCTCCTGCCTGGTAAAATTTTTTCTCCACCCTTAATAATAATAATGTTGGTATTTGTTAAGCGCTTACTATGTGCCGAGCACTGTTCTAAGCGCTGGGGTAGACATAGGGAAATCAGGTTGTCCCACATTGGGCTCACAGTCTTAATCCCCATTTTACAGATGAGGGAACTGAGGCACAGAGAAGTTAAGTGACTTGCCCACAGTCACACAGCCGACAAGTGGCAGAGCTGGGATTCGAACTCATGAGCCCTGACTCCAAAGCCCGTGCTCTTTCCACTGAGCCACGCTGCTTCTCCGAGAGAGCGTCTATTTGGTCATCAAGGGAGGATATTTTGGATATGGAAGTTAATAATTACCCTTATTGACACTCATGCCCATCTCTCTTGCCAGTTGTTCCAGATATTTAACTCCCTCCTCAGGCCCCCTGTCCCCCTATCCCTTCCCCCAAAACCCTTGTCCCCAGTGACCTGGCCACCTACCTTATTAAGAAAATTGACATTATCAGTCATGAGATCCCTCAAATTTCCCCGCCCCTCCTCAGTTCCTCGCCCTTCCGGCCCCCTCTTTAACTCTCGCATCCTTTGTAGCAGTGTCTCTAGATAATATCTCCTGCCTCCTCTCAAAAGCAACCCCCCACCTATGCATCCGACCCCATTCCTTTGCACCTTATCAAAACTCTTGCCCCCTCCCTTCTTTCCTTCCTAACAGCTAGCTTCAGCTGTTTGCTCTGCATTGGTTTCTTCCCCACTGCTTTCAAACTTGCCCATGTCTCCCCATCCGAAAAAAAAACCCTCCCTTGATCCCACAGCTCACTCCTGTTATTGCCCCCTTCCCCTCCTACAGTTCAGCTCCAAACTCCTTGAGTGAGTTGACTATACCTGCCGTCTCAAATTCTTGTCCTCCAATTCTTTCCTTGACCCACCTCCAATCTGGCTTCTGTCACCTTCACTCCACAGAAACCAGCCTCTTAAAGGTCACTAAGGATCTCCTTCTTGCCAAATCAAATGGCCTCTATTCCATCCTAATACTCCTTATCCTCTCAGCTACCTTTGACACTGCCAACCACTCCCTTCTCCTGGAAACGTCATCCAACCTTGGCTTCACTGACTTTGTCCTCTCCTGATATTCCTCTTATTTCTCTGGCCATTTATTCTCAGTCTCCTTCAGGAGCTCTTCCTCTGCTTCCCACCCCCTAACTGCGGGGGTCCCTCAAGTTCAGTTCTGGGTTCTCTTCTATTCTCATCTATGCTTAGACCCTTGGAGAACTCATTTAATCCCATAGCTTCAACTGCCATTTCTGTCTCTATGTAGATGATTCCCAAATCTACATCTCTGGCCCTGATCTTTCTCACTCTCAGTAGTTTCACATTTCATTCATTTATTCAGTTGTATTTATTGAGTGCTTACTGTGTGCAAAGCATTGTACTAAGATTTCTTCTTGACTTCAAGACCTCTCTAGTTAGATGTCCTCCTTTCACCTCAAGCGTAACATGTCCAAGACAGAACTCCTTATCTTTCCTCCCAAACCTTGTTCTCCCCTTGACTTTTTCATCACTGTAGACCACACCACCATCCTTCCTGTCCCACAAGCCCTAACCTTGGTGTTATCCTTGACTCCTTTCTCTCATTCAAGCCACATATTCAATCCATCACTAAATCCTATTGGTCCCATCTTCATAATATCACTGAAATCTGCCCTTTCCCTTCCATCCAAACTGCTATGTGGTTAATACAATCACTCATCCTATACCACCTGCATTAGTGCATCAGCCTCCTTGCTGACCTCCCAATCTCCTGTCTCTCCCCACTCTAGTCAATACTTCACTCTGCTCCCCAGATCTTTTTTTTCTACAAAAGTGTTCAGGAGATGACACCCCACTCCTCCAGTGGTTGCCAGTCCACCTCCATATCAAACAAAAACTCTTCATGATTGTCTTTAAATCACTCCATCACCTTGTTCCCTCATGTCTCATCTCTCTACTCTCTACTCTCTTACTGCAATACAGCCTGCTAGTACTAATTTTCTCACTGTGCCTTGATCTCACTTATCTTGCCACCGACCCCTTGCCCAGGTCCTGTCTCTGGCCTGGAACACCCTCCCTTCTCAAATCTGAAAGACAATCTCTCCCCATTCAAAGCCTTATTGAGGGTGCATCTCCTCCAAGAGGCCTTCCCAGACTAATCCCCTGCTTCCCTCTTCTCCCACTCCCTTCTGCATTGCCATGACTTGCTCCTTTTTTCTTCCCCCCTCCCAGCCCCACAGCATTTATGTACCTATTTTAATTATTGTCTCCCATGTCTAGACTGTAAACTCATTGTGAGTAGGAAATGTGCCCATTTGTTGTTGTATTGTACTCTCCCATGTACTTAGTCAAGTGCCCTACACACAGTAAATGCTCAGTAAATATGAATGAATGAATGAATGAAGGTTGCTTCTATTTTTTTGTTGGAAGTCAATTTATTTGTCTTTAATGTTCAACATGGCAATGGCCACTCAAAAAAAAAGGAACCTAACACATTTTCCAAATCAGGCTATCCCAGAAGTGCTAAGTAAAACTCAGAATAAAGAAAATTCAGTGCCTCCCATTTTACTTGAGGTCATAATAGTCCAGACCTTTATATTAGAGTATTTGCTCAGTTTACTGGCTACTAGTATGATGATGATGATGTTGGTATTTGTTAAGCGCTTACTATGTGCCGAGCACTGTTCTAAGCGCTGGGGTAGACAGAGGGGAATCAGGATGTCCCACGTGGGGCTCACACTCTTAATCCCCATTTTACAGATGAGGTAACTGAGGCACAGAGAAGTTAAGTGACTTGCCCAAAGTCACACAGCTGACAAGTGGCAGAGCTGGGATTCGAACTCATGACCTCTGACTGCAAAGCCCAGGCTCTTTCCACTGAGCCATGGTAACTGAGCTAGAGCAGGGCCAGGAGCTTGAGGTTCTTGGGGCAGAAAGAACATAGTGGACATCCTAGGTCAAAGATCATCCAATTCTTGCCTCCCTGGAGTACCAGCATGCTTTAATCTGTGGGAATATTTTCCCTTCCCCGACCTAGCCATGACTATTTTATTACAACTGTGTCCAAAGCAGATGAATGCGATCAGGAGAACTGTGACATAGAGCCACGTGGGACTCACAATCTAAAAAGGAGGAGTAATAGTTGTTTTGTCCCCATTTAACAGATGATGAAAATGAGCAACTGATATACTAAGTAACTGGACCAAAAGCACATGCAAGAGTTGTTGGGTATCTTACCACTGCCTATTCCCCTCACATCCTGCCATAGCTGTGAAAAGGAGAGTATAGCTTTGATGCTATCAGATTGACTGTGCTCCTTAACTTTACTGTTCATGATCACACCTTGATATTTGATACTGAATTTGGCCCTTAAGTGACATTGGTGGAATTGTTCAAAGAGTTGTATGTGGAACCCGGGTGTGGAACCTGGGTTGGTCCATGTCTCACAGCCCTAGAGAAATTTGGACAACACTAAAGACCTTTAGCTTGGACTGGAGTCTAATACCATCCTGCCACCATATTCTGTTGACAGTCTAAGAAAAGGTGTGCTGGACTTCTTGATTGTCTTTTCTACTTCCCATCTGTCATAGCACCATTGATCATTGTGCTGCCTGGGCAGCATAGCACTGCTATGGCTTTTAGCTCTGTATTTCCAAATTAATATTTTAGTTGTGTGTATGATTTCCTGGGCTCAGGCTGATAAAATAACTTCAGTTTTCCTTAGAGGTATTGTAATCATGAAATGGAGAATTTTGATTTACAATCAATAACGTATCTCCCTGGATGTGGGCTTTTAGGGCACAGTAATCTCTTTACAGTAGTTCTGAATGACTGTTTCCAGGCTTCCTAAGGAATGCTTCCTTCCCTTCAGCTCTCAACATGTGTAGCCTTTCTGGGTGGGTCTTAGGGTTGGAGAAGCCAACATGGCCAGGTAAATGGAGATGTCTCCTTATCGTAGTAGATTGAAAGGGTTAGGTTCCTTCACTTAGTAAAAGTGAGGCCCATTAGGTTCATGATTGAAGCCTTTAAAATCATGAAAATATTAGTAATAATAATTGTTACATTAAGCACTTATGTACCAAGCATTGTGATTAGTGCTGAGATAGACAGATACAATACAGATTAAACACAGTCCTTATCCCAAAGTCCAAAAAAGAAGAAAAGTTATTTAATTCTCATTTTGTAAATGAAGAAACTATGGCACAGAAATGTTAAGTGACACACCAAGGTCACATAGCAGGCAAGGGACAGAGCTGGGATTAAAATCCAGTTCTCCTGGACTCTCAGTCTTGTGTTTTTTCACTGTGCACACTGCTTCTCTGTGACTGTCTCTATAAATGGGATGTGTTGAGCATACAGGGGATTGTTGTTCATTAATAGTTATGATAACTCAAATTAAGTGAAATTCATTGACACTTTAAAAAAGGAAACAATTCTTCACTCAGCAGGGGTAAGAATACAGGATTAGTTACCGTAGGGCGCTTTGCAGAAAGAAAACAACAAGATCAAGATGAATCAGGAGAAATACATAGATGTGTGGTCCAAAATGGGTTACTAGAGGGAAAGGGGGATGTAGAGGGGAAGTTTGAGAATATCGGTTGGTACATTACTAAATTTTATGATTGATATCATGGAAAGCAACCATCACCCCGTTCTTCCCTGTGTCCCATTTGTTTTGTATCTCAGTTCCTAACCCAGTAGGGTTCACAAATTACCTTGAAAGATTTATTTCCTGTCAGTGGGCATGTTGCTTAAGCACTGGGATATATGCAAATAGAATAAATTAGGACCAGGCCCTCTCCCACCCAAGGCTCACAGTATAAGTGGGGGTAGAAATGGATGGCAAACAGCAAGTAACATAGTCAACAAACCAAGACAACAGTGTCAGGATAATTAGATGAACCATATTTGGATGTGTGAATCCTTCTTTTTTTAATGCTATTTGTTAAGCGCTTACTATATGCCAGGCAGTGTTCTAAGTGCTGGATTAGACACAAGGTAACCATGGTGGATACAATCCATATCCAACATGGGGCTCACAGTCATAATCCCCATTTTACAGATGAGGTAATGGAGGCACAGAGAAATTAGGTGACTTGCCCAAGTTCACACAGCAGACAAGTGGCACACCTGGGATTAGAACCCATGTCCTTCTGACTGGGGTCCATGCTCTCCCCACTAGGCCGCACTGCTTCTGATTTTGCCCAGTATCCTCCGGGCAATCATTCTTTAGTTAAAATGTTATAAAATTTGGAAAAGTAGGCTTCAGACAACGGTGTCCAGAGGCCCTGGGAGAGCCTGGTCTGGGCACCATTGGCAGGGCAAATCCCAGAGCCTTGCTCTAAAGAGGGTTCCAAACCACATGTGACTCAGTCCTTGACCAGAAGATTTCTACTCTCAGTCATTAGTATTATAATGTGAAAACTTCCCTCTTCTGTGTTCAAATTGTGCCGTCTCCCCTTCCTAAATTCTCTCCTGGTCTTTAATGTCTTGTTGGCCCTTTTACAGACAGAATCTTAGGCTGGATGGATTATTAGTATGATCAGGTTCACTTGGTCTTATGGTCTCTTTCCGCTTTCCTCCAGAACACTAAGGAGAATTATCTCTCTTTATGGTCTTAAAACTCTTAAAACTCTTTATGGTCCCTACTTAAAACTCACCTCCTCCAAGAAGCCTTCCCAGACTGAGCTCCTCTTCTCCCTCTACTCCCTCTGCCACCCCCCCTTTACCACTCCGCAGCTAAACCCTCTTTTTCCCCTTTTCCCTCTGCTCCTCCACCTCTCCCTTCCCATCCCCACAGCACTGTACTCGTCCGCTCAACTGTATATATTTTCATTACCCTATTTATTTTGTTAATGAATTGTACATCGCCTTGATTCTATTTAGTTGCCATTGTTTTTACGAGATGTTCTTCCCCTTGACTCTATTTATTGCCATTGTTCTTGTCTGTCCATCTCCCCCGATTAGACTGTAAGCCCGTCAAACGGCAGGGACTGTATCTGTTGCCGACTTGTTCATCCCAAGTGCTTAGTACAGTGCTCTGCACATAGTAAGCGCTTAGTAAATACTATTGAATGAATGAATGGTCCCAGAAACTTGCTTAGGGATGAAACCCTGTGTTCTGCCACAAGATTTTCTTTAAAGTATCTGTAGGAGTCCTGCTGGGAGCTAACTCTTCTGTATCAACTCTTCAGTACTTTTCTCTTCAAGGCTTCCTCCTAAAAATCATTAGGAGTCATTTAGAGGGCAGGCAGCCAAACTTGTTTTCACAGAATAGTAACAATGAAATGATTCTTGTTCAAATCTTGATCAACATAAGACATGAAAATTTGCATAAATGTAGTTACCCACCCATGTATACACACATTTATACAAAGCATATCATATAACCAATGTAAACATATAAATGAACGATTCTTCATTCGTTCTTACAATCATTTATTGAGCAATTACTATATGCGGAATGCTATACTAAACGGTTGGAAAGTACAATTCAGCAACAAATAGAGACAATCCCTACCCAACAACGGGCTCACAGTCTAGAAACGGGCTCACAAGTCTAGAAACAATTCTCTTATAGGATCTTTTTATTCCAGTTATTAAGAACTTTCTGCAGCCTAGCAAAGATTCATTTATTACTTAAGAAAGTATATTGGCAGAAATCAGTAGTTATGCTTTTTAAAAGTTAATGTTCTTCTGTGACACTGTGGACCATCCCCTTCTCCTTAATATAATAATGTTGGTATTTGTTAAGCGTTTACTACGTGCAGAGCACTGCTCTAAGCGCAGGGGTAGATACAGGGTAATCAGGATGTCTCATGTGAGGCTCACAATTAATCCCCATTTTACAGATGAGGTAACGGAGGCACATAGAAGTTAAGTGACTTTCCCATAGTCACACAGCTGACAAATGGCAGAGCTGGGATTCGAACCCATGACCTCTGACTTCTAAGCCCGGGCTCTTTCCACTGAGCCATGTTGCTCTCTATATGTTATTCTACCTTGGCTTCACTGACTCCATCCTCTCCTGGTTCTCCTTTTATCTCTCTGGCTGTTCATTCTCAGTCTCCTTTGCAGATTCCTCCTCCCTCTCCCATAGAGAAGTATCATGGCTTAATGGAAAGAGCTTAGGCTTGGAAGTCAGAGGACGTGGGTTCTAATCTTGGCTCCACCACTTGTCTGCTGAGTGACCTTGGGCAAAACACTTAACTTCTCTGTGCCTCATTTACCTCATTTGTAAAATGGGGATTGAAAGTGTGACCCCCACATGGGACAAGGACTGTGTCCAACCTGATTTGCTTGTATCTACCCCAGCACTTAGAACCGTGTTTCTAAGTGCACATAGTAAGCACTTAACAAATACCATAATTATTATTATTATTATTATCCCCTAACTGTCTTGGTGCCTTAAGGTTCAGTTCTTGGTTCTTTTCTACATCTACACTCATTCCCTTGGAGAACTTGTTTGCTCCCACGGCTTCAACTACCATCTCTGTGGGGATGACACCCAAATCTACATCTCCTCCCCTGTTTTCTCTCCCTCCCTCCAGGCTCGCATCTCCTCCTGCCTTCAGGACATGTCTACTTGGGTGTCCTCCCACCACCTCAAACTCAACAGGTCCAAGACAGAGCTCCTTATCTTCCCTCCCAAACCCTGCCCTCTCCCATACTTTCCCGTCACTGTAGATGGCACCACTGTCCTTCCCATTTCAAAAGCCCTTAACCTTGGTGTCATCCTTGACTCTGCTCTCTTATTCAACCCACATATCCAATCTGTCACCTAATCCAGTCTGTCTCACCTTCACAACATCATCAAGATTCACCCTTTCCTCTCTATCCAAACTGGTGCCATGTTAATACAATCACTTATAATAATAATAATAATAATAATAATAATGCATTTAAGTGCTTACTATGTGCCAAGCACTGTTATAAGTGCTGTTGTAGAGAGAGAGTAATCAGGTTGTCCCACAGGGGGCTCACAGTTTTAATCCCCATTTTACAGATGAGGTAACTAAGTCTCGGAGAAGGGAAGTGACTTGCCCAAAGTCACACAGATGATAAGTGGCGGAGTCGGGATTAGAACCCATGACCTCTGCCTTGGCTTCACGGACTCTGTCCTCTCCTGGTTCTCCTCTTACCTCTCTGGCCGGTCATTCTCGGTCTCCTTCGCTGGAGCCTCCTCCCCCTCCCATCCTTTAACTGTTGGAGTTCCTCAAGGGTCAGTTCTTGGCCCTCTTCTGTTCTCCATTTACACTCACTCCCTCGGTGAACTCATTCGCTCTCACGGCTTTGACTACCATCTCTACGCAGATGACATGCAGATCTACATCTCCGCCCCTGTCCTCTTCCCCTCCCTTCAGGCTCGCATCTCCTCCTGCCTCCAGGATGTCTCCACCTGGATGTTGTCCCGCCACCTAAAACTCAACATGAGCAAGACTGAGCTCCTCATCTTCCCTCCCAAACCCGGTCCTCTCCCAGACTTCTCTATCACCGTGGATGGCACGACCATCCTTCCCGTCTCTCAGGCCCGCAATCTCAATGTTATCCTTGACTCGTCTCTCTCGTTCACCCCACACATCCTATCCGTTACCAAGACCTGCTGGTTTCACCTTTACAATATCGCCAAGATCCGCCCTTTCCTCTCCACCCAGACGGCTACCTTACTGTTACAGGCTCTCGTTATATCCCGGCTAGACTACTGTGTCAGCCTTCTCTCTGACCTCCCTTCCTCCTCTCTCGCCCCGCTCCAGTCTGTTCTTCACTCCGCTGCCCGGCTCATCTTCCTGCAGAAACGATCTGGGCATGTCACTCCCCTTCTTAAACAACTCCAGTGGTTGCCTATCAACCTCCGCTCCAAACAAAAACTCCTCACTCTAGGCTTCAAGGCTCTCCATCACCTTGCCCCTTCCTACCTCTCCTCCCTTCTCTCTTTCTACCACCCACCCCGCACGCTCCGCTCCTCCGCCGCCCACCTCCTCACCGTCCCTCGGTCTCGCCAATCCCGCCGTCGACCCCTGGGCCACGTCCCCCCGCGGTCCTGGAACGCCCTCCCTCCTCACCTCCGCCAAACTGATTCTCTTCCCCTCTTCAAAACCCTACCTAAAACTCACCTCCTCCAAGAGGCGTTCCCCGACTGAGCTCCTCTTCTCCCTCTACTCCCTCTGCCACCCCCCCTTTACCTTTCCGCAGCTAAACCCCCTTTTCCCCCTGCTCCTCCACCTCTCCCTTCCCATCCCCACAGCACTGTACTCGTCCGCTCAACTGTATATATTTTCATTACCCTATTTATTTTGTTAATGAATTGTACATCGCCTTGATTCTATTTAGTTGCCATTGTTTTTACGAAATGTTCTTCCCCTCGACTCTATTTATTGCCATTGTTCTTGCCTGTCCATCTCCCCCGATTAGACTGTAAGCCCGTCAAACGGCAGGGACTGTCTCTATCTGTTGCCGACTTGTTCATCCCAAGCGCTTAGTACAGTGCTCTGCACATAGTAAGCGCTCAATAAATACTATTGAATGAATGAAGTCTGGGATTTTTCCTCTAGGCCACACTGCTTATCATCTTATCACAACTGGATTACTGCATCAGCCTCCTTTCTGACCACCCAATCTCCTGCCTCTCCCCACTGCAGTCTATAACTTCACTCCACTGACCAGATTATCTTTCTCGAGAAACGTTCAGGGCGTATCACCCCCCTCCACAAAAATCTCCAAGGGTGGCCTATCCACATCTGTATCAAACAAAAGCTCCTCACTACATTGGCTTTAAAGCTCTCCACCACCTTGCCCCCTCGTATCTCACCTCCCTTCTTTCCTTCTACATCCCAGCCTGCTCACTCTGTTCCTCTTGTGCTAACATTCTCACTGTGCCTCAGTCTTACCTGTCTCACTGCCAAGTCCTGGTCCACATCCTACATCTGGCCGGGAATGACCTTTCTCCTCCAATTCTCCAGACCATCACTCTTCCCACCTTTAAAGCCCTAGTGAAGGCACACCTTTTCCAAGAGGTCTTCCCAGACTAAGCCCTACTTTTCCTCTGCTCACCTCCCCTCATATCACCTCAACTCGCTCCCTTTGCTCTCCCTCCTCACCCCATCCCACAGCACTTATGTATATTTGTATATATCTGTAACTCTATTTATATCGATGCCTCTTTACTTGTATTGATGTCTGTCTCTGCTCTCTCTAGACTGAGAGCCCAGTGTGGGCTGGGATTCTCTATTGCTGCATTGTACTTTCAAAGTGCTTAGCACAGTGCTCTGCACACAGAAAGTACTCAATAAATATGTTTGAATGGAAGAATGAATGAATAAGAATTGAGATTATATATAATGGGGCCTGATTTATTGGTGAGGATTAGAAATCTCCATTTGGATAGTCACAGTGATTTTTGAAGGCTACATTTTTATTCATTCATTCAATAGTATTTATTCTAAGGTATGTATTTAAAATCTCACATGCTAAAATGCAAAATAATTTTATAATTTTTTTCAAAGTGCCCAATAAGAGACTTGATTATTTAGAGGGATCAATTCTATAAACCACTGGAAATTTTGGTTGTTTTGGAAAATGTTTCTAACATCCCGAATGGTGCCTCCAGATTGATAAACCATTAAATAGCTGGATAAATTTCCAGCGTAATTTCACTTTCCTGCCAAATCTATATGAAAATTATCTCTCTATAAATGGCATTGTCCTATCACCAGTAGTTCACATAATTTTACATTGTTCAAGGTGTAAAAATTTAAAAAATGAGGGAGTGTGAAGCAAATCAATTCCAATCTACCTGCCTACTGGCAGACTATTTTGTTTCAATATCCAAGGAAAACAAGAAGTAAGGGTGACCCTATAAGCCAGTGTAACTTTAGGTGTTGAGCCAAGAGGCATGTTGATATTTTAATATAAAAACAAGACAATTAAAAAAACACTTCCATTTAAGCAAACCCAGAGCTATGGAGTAGATGATATTCTATCCGTCACTGGTGAGCAGAAGCAAGATAAATGCCCCTCTATTCTGAAGTAACTGAATTATTGCCAAGCTGTTCTGGACAATTCTAATTAGCGTGTATTTTTTTTTCTGTGCTGCAAATCCCTGATAATATAGTGAAATCACATTTAATATGTGTACCTAAAAGGTTGCCTGGCAGCTGAATTTAACCATTTAGGTAAATTAAATATTTGAAAATGGAACCTCCAAATATTAGAAATACCTTCTGAAAATTGGTACACTTTGCTCTTGTTTAAACACCCCCCAAACATACACACTCACACTCACCCTCCCCCCAACGCCCCCAGGTTCTTTGGTGGTCAGAATTTGACACTTTCACCAATCCAGCCTGGTTTCTATTTCTAGTGAGGGAACATAATATTTCATGTATACCTTTAGAAGAAGCAGCTTGGCCTAGTGGATAGAGCAAAGGCTTAGGAGTCAGAGGACCTGGGTTCTAATCCTAGATTCACCACTTTGCTATGTGACCTTGGGCAAGTCAGTTAACTTCTCTGAGCCTCAGTTACCTCATCTGTAAAATTGTAAGCTACATGAGGGACAGGACTGTGTCCAACCCAATTTACTTGTATCTTCCCTAACACTTAGTGCAGGGCCTGGAATATAATAAGCGCTTAACAAATTCCACAGTTATTATTATTTCACAAACACACAGGCACACAGACACACACACACACACATACACCCCTCCCCCCTGCAAAAAAAAAAAAAAACAACAAAACAAACAACCCACCCCCAACTGCAACACCAAGATCTAGGTCTCCTCTTGCCCCAAGTCTACGTGGTTAGAATTGACTTCAAATATTTTCTTCAGCTATTGTTGTTGAGTCCCCATAACAATTGTCATCCTTTACTATATTCTTCATTCATCACTTTACCAAATGAAGTTTGACGGCAAGAAAAATCTGTATGACAAGAACATTTATGTTTACCACTTGGGGTAATTGTTTACACCAAATGTCACTTGTAATCAGGTGGAGATATTTATTATTGTCTTCAATCCCTCACCATTGAACCCTACATAAGTTTTCCCCACATTGCTTTCTTAAAAGGGAATGGATTTTCAAAATCATTACCTCTGATAAACTAATAAAAAATAGCCCTTGGTTCTATTCTGTTGACTGAGGCTGGAAACAGAATATATCGACTGTATATTTCAGAGAAGATAAATAAACATGTCTCTTCTTTTTCCATCAGTTGAATTTATTGAGTTTCTACTGTGTATAAATTATTGTGCTAATCACTTTTTTGTATATCTTGATAAAGGTATTGATTTTTACCTGAAGAATTGATTCTGAATGAATAGATATGAATGACCATATGCATGAACTCCTAACTGTAGGGGTTCTTCAAGGGTCAGTTTTTGTTTCTACTTTCCATCTATACTCACTCCCTTGGTGAACTCATTCACTGCCACATCTTCAACTATCATCTCTGTGCAGATGCTACCCAAATCTATATCTCCTCCCCTTTTCTTTCTCCCACCCTCCAGGCTTGCACCTCTTCCTGCCTTCAGTACACCTCCACTTTGACGTCCTCCCGACACCTAAAACTCAACATGTCCAAGACAGAGCTCCTTATCTTCTCTCCCAAACCCTATCCTCTCTCTGATTTCCCATCACTATGGACAGCACTGCCATCCTTCCTGTCTCACAAGCCCTCAACCATGGTGTCATCCTTGACTCTACTCTCTCATTCACCCCGCATATCCAATCCATCAACAATGCCTGCTGGTCTCACCTTCAGAACATCGCCAAGATGTGCACTTTCCTCTCCATCCAAACTGCTACCATGTTAGTGCAATCACTCATCTTATCCTGACCGGTTTACTAAATCAACCTCCTTTCTGACCTCCCAAACTCCTGTCTCTCCCCGCTTCAGCCTATACTTCTCTCTTCTGCCCAAATTATCTTCCACAGAAACGTTCTGGGCATGTCACCCCCTCCTCAAAAACCTCCAGTGATTGCCTATCAACCTTCACATGAAGCCAAAACTCCTCACTCTGGCTTCAAAGCTCTCCATCACCTCACCCCCTCCAATCTCACCTCCCTTCTCTCCTTCTATAGCCCAGCCCGCACACGCCACTTCTCTGGTGCTAACGTTCTCACTGTGCCTCGTTCTCATCTGTCCCACTGTCAACCCCTGGCCCACGTCCTACCTCTGGCCTGGATTGCTTTCTCTTCTCAAATCTGCCAATCACACTTCCCCCCTTCAAAGCCTTACTGAAGGCTCACCTCCTCCAGGAGGTCTTCCCAAACTAAGATCCTCTTTTCCTCAGCTCCCCTCCCTTCCGTGTCCTCAAACTCGCTCCTTTTGCTCTATCCCCCACCCCACAGCACTTGTGTATATATGTACATAGCTATAATTATATTTATTTATATTAATGCACGTTTAATAATAATAATAATGTTGGTATTTGTTAAGCGCTTACTATGTGCAGAGCACTGTTCTAAGCACTGGGGTAGACACAGGGGAATCAGGTTGTCCCACGTGGGGCTCACAGTCTTAATCCCCATTTTACAGATGAGGTAACTGAGGCACAGAGAAGTGAAGTGACTTGCCCACAGTCACACAGCTGACAAGTGGCGGAGCTGGGATTCGAACCCATGACCTCTGACTCCAAAGCCCGTGCTCTTTCCACTGAGCCATGCTCTTTACTTGTTTCTATGTGTATATATCTCTAATTCTAATTATTTATATTGATGATGTTGATTCCTGTTTACTTGTTTTGATGTCTATCTCCCCTCTTCTGTACTGCAAACCCATTGTGGGCAGGGTTTGTCTCTCTTTATTGCTGAATTATACTTCCTAAGCACTTGGTAGAGTGTTCTGCCCATAGTAAGCACTAAATAAATATTATTTACTGAATGAATGAGTGACCATCGCGAAGAGCTGGAGTGCTTCTGTATTTTGAGTCAATCGAGGTTAACTTTCTAAACAACTTTATGCACTGGAAGTTGAGATTGGAACATTTGACAGGGTTAAAGTACAACACAACCTAGTTTGATTTCTTTCTTTCCCATCAGCATCTCTTAGGGTCTTAGGGTTGGAGAAGCCAACATGGCCAGGTAAATGGAGATGTCTCCTTATCGTAGTAGATTGAAAGGGTTAGGTTCCTTCACTTAGTAAAAGTGAGGCCCATTAGGTTCATGATTGAAGCCTTTAAAATCATGAAAATATTAGTAATAATAATTGTTACATTAAGCACTTATGTACCAAGCATTGTGATTAGTGCTGAGATAGACAGATACAATACAGATTAAACACAGTCCTTATCCCAAAGTCCAAAAAAGAAGAAAAGTTATTTAATTCTCATTTTGTAAATGAAGAAACTATGGCACAGAAATGTTAAGTGACACACCAAGGTCACATAGCAGGCAAGGGACAGAGCTGGGATTAAAATCCAGTTCTCCTGGACTCTCAGTCTTGTGTTTTTTCACTGTGCACACTGCTTCTCTGTGACTGTCTCTATAAATGGGATGTGTTGAGCATACAGGGGATTGTTGTTCATTAATAGTTATGATAACTCAAATTAAGTGAAATTCATTGACACTTTAAAAAAGGAAACAATTCTTCACTCAGCAGGGGTAAGAATACAGGATTAGTTACCGTAGGGCGCTTTGCAGAAAGAAAACAACAAGATCAAGATGAATCAGGAGAAATACATAGATGTGTGGTCCAAAATGGGTTACTAGAGGGAAAGGGGGATGTAGAGGGGAAGTTTGAGAATATCGGTTGGTACATTACTAAATTTTATGATTGATATCATGGAAAGCAACCATCACCCCGTTCTTCCCTGTGTCCCATTTGTTTTGTATCTCAGTTCCTAACCCAGTAGGGTTCACAAATTACCTTGAAAGATTTATTTCCTGTCAGTGGGCATGTTGCTTAAGCACTGGGATATATGCAAATAGAATAAATTAGGACCAGGCCCTCTCCCACCCAAGGCTCACAGTATAAGTGGGGGTAGAAATGGATGGCAAACAGCAAGTAACATAGTCAACAAACCAAGACAACAGTGTCAGGATAATTAGATGAACCATATTTGGATGTGTGAATCCTTCTTTTTTTAATGCTATTTGTTAAGCGCTTACTATATGCCAGGCAGTGTTCTAAGTGCTGGATTAGACACAAGGTAACCATGGTGGATACAATCCATATCCAACATGGGGCTCACAGTCATAATCCCCATTTTACAGATGAGGTAATGGAGGCACAGAGAAATTAGGTGACTTGCCCAAGTTCACACAGCAGACAAGTGGCACACCTGGGATTAGAACCCATGTCCTTCTGACTGGGGTCCATGCTCTCCCCACTAGGCCGCACTGCTTCTGATTTTGCCCAGTATCCTCCGGGCAATCATTCTTTAGTTAAAATGTTATAAAATTTGGAAAAGTAGGCTTCAGACAACGGTGTCCAGAGGCCCTGGGAGAGCCTGGTCTGGGCACCATTGGCAGGGCAAATCCCAGAGCCTTGCTCTAAAGAGGGTTCCAAACCACATGTGACTCAGTCCTTGACCAGAAGATTTCTACTCTCAGTCATTAGTATTATAATGTGAAAACTTCCCTCTTCTGTGTTCAAATTGTGCCGTCTCCCCTTCCTAAATTCTCTCCTGGTCTTTAATGTCTTGTTGGCCCTTTTACAGACAGAATCTTAGGCTGGATGGATTATTAGTATGATCAGGTTCACTTGGTCTTATGGTCTCTTTCCGCTTTCCTCCAGAACACTAAGGAGAATTATCTCTCTTTATGGTCTTAAAACTCTTAAAACTCTTTATGGTCCCTACTTAAAACTCACCTCCTCCAAGAAGCCTTCCCAGACTGAGCTCCTCTTCTCCCTCTACTCCCTCTGCCACCCCCCCTTTACCACTCCGCAGCTAAACCCTCTTTTTCCCCTTTTCCCTCTGCTCCTCCACCTCTCCCTTCCCATCCCCACAGCACTGTACTCGTCCGCTCAACTGTATATATTTTCATTACCCTATTTATTTTGTTAATGAATTGTACATCGCCTTGATTCTATTTAGTTGCCATTGTTTTTACGAGATGTTCTTCCCCTTGACTCTATTTATTGCCATTGTTCTTGTCTGTCCATCTCCCCCGATTAGACTGTAAGCCCGTCAAACGGCAGGGACTGTATCTGTTGCCGACTTGTTCATCCCAAGTGCTTAGTACAGTGCTCTGCACATAGTAAGCGCTTAGTAAATACTATTGAATGAATGAATGGTCCCAGAAACTTGCTTAGGGATGAAACCCTGTGTTCTGCCACAAGATTTTCTTTAAAGTATCTGTAGGAGTCCTGCTGGGAGCTAACTCTTCTGTATCAACTCTTCAGTACTTTTCTCTTCAAGGCTTCCTCCTAAAAATCATTAGGAGTCATTTAGAGGGCAGGCAGCCAAACTTGTTTTCACAGAATAGTAACAATGAAATGATTCTTGTTCAAATCTTGATCAACATAAGACATGAAAATTTGCATAAATGTAGTTACCCACCCATGTATACACACATTTATACAAAGCATATCATATAACCAATGTAAACATATAAATGAACGATTCTTCATTCGTTCTTACAATCATTTATTGAGCAATTACTATATGCGGAATGCTATACTAAACGGTTGGAAAGTACAATTCAGCAACAAATAGAGACAATCCCTACCCAACAACGGGCTCACAGTCTAGAAACGGGCTCACAAGTCTAGAAACAATTCTCTTATAGGATCTTTTTATTCCAGTTATTAAGAACTTTCTGCAGCCTAGCAAAGATTCATTTATTACTTAAGAAAGTATATTGGCAGAAATCAGTAGTTATGCTTTTTAAAAGTTAATGTTCTTCTGTGACACTGTGGACCATCCCCTTCTCCTTAATATAATAATGTTGGTATTTGTTAAGCGTTTACTACGTGCAGAGCACTGCTCTAAGCGCAGGGGTAGATACAGGGTAATCAGGATGTCTCATGTGAGGCTCACAATTAATCCCCATTTTACAGATGAGGTAACGGAGGCACATAGAAGTTAAGTGACTTTCCCATAGTCACACAGCTGACAAATGGCAGAGCTGGGATTTGAACCCATGACCTCTGACTTCTAAGCCCGGGCTCTTTCCACTGAGCCATGTTGCTCTCTATATGTTATCCTACCTTGGCTTCACTGACTCCATCCTCTCCTGGTTCTCCTCTTATCTCTCTGGCTGTTCATTCTCAGTCTCCTTTGCGGATTCCTCCTCCCTCTCCCATAGAGAAGTATCATGGCTTAATGGAAAGAGCTTAGGCTTGGAAGTCAGAGGACGTGGGTTCTAATCTTGGCTCCACCACTTGTCTGCTGAGTGACCTTGGGCAAAACACTTAACTTCTCTGTGCCTCATTTACCTCATTTGTAAAATGGGGATTGAAAGTGTGACCCCCACATGGGACAAGGACTGTGTCCAACCTGATTTGCTTGTATCTACCCCAGCACTTAGAACCGTGTTTCTAAGTGCACATAGTAAGCACTTAACAAATACCATAATTATTATTATTATTATTATCCCCTAACTGTCTTGGTGCCTTAAGGTTCAGTTCTTGGTTCTTTTCTACATCTACACTCATTCCCTTGGAGAACTTGTTTGCTCCCACGGCTTCAACTACCATCTCTGTGGGGATGACACCCAAATCTACATCTCCTCCCCTGTTTTCTCTCCCTCCCTCCAGGCTCGCATCTCCTCCTGCCTTCAGGACATGTCTACTTGGGTGTCCTCCCACCACCTCAAACTCAACAGGTCCAAGACAGAGCTCCTTATCTTCCCTCCCAAACCCTGCCCTCTCCCATACTTTCCCGTCTCTGTAGATGGCACCACTGTCCTTCCCATTTCAAAAGCCCTTAACCTTGGTGTCATCCTTGACTCTGCTCTCTTATTCAACCCACATATCCAATCTGTCACCTAATCCAGTCTGTCTCACCTTCACAACATCATCAAGATTCACCCTTTCCTCTCTATCCAAACTGGTGCCATGTTAATACAATCACTTATAATAATAATAATAATAATAATGCATTTAAGTGCTTACTATGTGCCAAGCACTGTTATAAGTGCTGTTGTAGAGAGAGAGTAATCAGGTTGTCCCACAGGGGGCTCACAGTTTTAATCCCCATTTTACAGATGAGGTAACTAAGTCTCGGAGAAGGGAAGTGACTTGCCCAAAGTCACACAGATGATAAGTGGCGGAGTCGGGATTAGAACCCATGACCTCTGCCTTGGCTTCACGGACTCTGTCCTCTGCTGGTTCTCCTCTTACCTCTCTGGCCGGTCATTCTCGGTCTCCTTTGCTGGAGCCTCCTCCCCCTCCCATCCTTTAACTGTTGGAGTTCCTCAAGGGTCAGTTCTTGGCCCTCTTCTGTTCTCCATTTACACTCACTCCCTCGGTGAACTCATTCGCTCTCACGGCTTTGACTACCATCTCTACGCAGATGACATGCAGATCTACATCTCCGCCCCGTCCTCTTCCCCTCCCTTCAGGCTCGCATCTCCTCCTGCCTCCAGGATGTCTCCACCTGGATGTCGGCCCGCCACCTAAAACTCAACATGAGCAAGACTGAGCTCCTCATCTTCCCTCCCAAACCCGGTCCTCTCCCAGACTTCTCTATCACCGTGGATGGCACGACCATCCTTCCCGTCTCTCAGGCCCGCAATCTCGATGTTATCCTTGACTCGTCTCTCTCGTTCACCCCACACATCCTATCCGTTACCAAGACCTGCTGGTTTCACCTTTACAATATCGCCAAGATCCGCCCTTTCCTCTCCACCCAGACGGCTACCTTACTGTTACAGGCTCTCGTTATATCCCGGCTAGACTACTGTGTCAGCCTTCTCTCTGACCTCCCTTCCTCCTCTCTCGCCCCGCTCCAGTCTGTTCTTCACTCCGCTGCCCGGCTCATCTTCCTGCAGAAACGATCTGGGCATGTCACTCCCCTTCTTAAACAACTCCAGTGGTTGCCTATCAACCTCCGCTCCAAACAAAAACTCCTCACTCTAGGCTTCAAGGCTCTCCATCACCTTGCCCCTTCCTACCTCTCCTCCCTTCTCTCTTTCTACCACCCACCCCGCACGCTCCGCTCCTCCGCCGCCCACCTCCTCACCGTCCCTCGGTCTCGCCAATCCCGCCGTCGACCCCTGGGCCACGTCCCCCCGCGGTCCTGGAACGCCCTCCCTCCTCACCTCCGCCAAACTGATTCTCTTCCCCTCTTCAAAACCCTACCTAAAACTCACCTCCTCCAAGAGGCGTTCCCCGACTGAGCTCCTCTTCTCCCTCTACTCCCTCTGCCACCCCCCCTTTACCTTTCCGCAGCTAAACCCCCTTTTCCCCCTGCTCCTCCACCTCTCCCTTCCCATCCCCACAGCACTGTACTCGTCCGCTCAACTGTATATATTTTCATTACCCTATTTATTTTGTTAATGAATTGTACATCGCCTTGATTCTATTTAGTTGCCATTGTTTTTACGAAATGTTCTTCCCCTCGACTCTATTTATTGC
Source organism: Ornithorhynchus anatinus (assembly GCF_004115215.2). NCBI lineage: Eukaryota > Metazoa > Chordata > Mammalia > Monotremata > Ornithorhynchidae > Ornithorhynchus > Ornithorhynchus anatinus. The sequence goes on from NC_041730.1 coordinate 106,587,925, forward strand.
CATTGTTCTTGCCTGTCCATCTCCCCCGATTAGACTGTAAGCCCGTCAAACGGCAGGGACTGTCTCTATCTGTTTCCGACTTGTTCATCCCAAGCGCTTAGTACAGTGCTCTGCACATAGTAAGCGCTCAATAAATACTATTGAATGAATGAAGTCTGGGATTTTTCCTCTAGGCCACACTGCTTATCATCTTATCACAACTGGATTACTGCATCAGCCTCCTTTCTGACCACCCAATCTCCTGCCTCTCCCCACTGCAGTCTATAACTTCACTCCACTGACCAGATTATCTTTCTCGAGAAACGTTCAGGGCGTATCACCCCCCTCCACAAAAATCTCCAAGGGTGGCCTATCCACATCTGTATCAAACAAAAGCTCCTCACTACATTGGCTTTAAAGCTCTCCACCACCTTGCCCCCTCGTATCTCACCTCCCTTCTTTCCTTCTACATCCCAGCCTGCTCACTCTGTTCCTCTTGTGCTAACATTCTCACTGTGCCTCAGTCTTACCTGTCTCACTGCCAAGTCCTGGTCCACATCCTACATCTGGCCGGGAATGACCTTTCTCCTCCAATTCTCCAGACCATCACTCTTCCCACCTTTAAAGCCCTAGTGAAGGCACACCTTTTCCAAGAGGTCTTCCCAGACTAAGCCCTACTTTTCCTCTGCTCACCTCCCCTCATATCACCTCAACTCGCTCCCTTTGCTCTCCCTCCTCACCCCATCCCACAGCACTTATGTATATTTGTATATATCTGTAACTCTATTTATATCGATGCCTCTTTACTTGTATTGATGTCTGTCTCTGCTCTCTCTAGACTGAGAGCCCAGTGTGGGCTGGGATTCTCTATTGCTGCATTGTACTTTCAAAGTGCTTAGCACAGTGCTCTGCACACAGAAAGTACTCAATAAATATGTTTGAATGGAAGAATGAATGAATAAGAATTGAGATTATATATAATGGGGCCTGATTTATTGGTGAGGATTAGAAATCTCCATTTGGATAGTCACAGTAATTTTTGAAGGCTACATTTTTTATTCATTCATTCAATAGTATTTATTCTAAGGTATGTATTTAAAATCTCACATGCTAAAATGCAAAATAATTTTATAATTTTTTTCAAAGTGCCCAATAAGAGACTTGATTATTTAGAGGGATCAATTCTATAAACCACTGGAAATTTTGGTTGTTTTGGAAAATGTTTCTAACATCCCGAATGGTGCCTCCAGATTGATAAACCATTAAATAGCTGGATAAATTTCCAGCGTAATTTCACTTTCCTGCCAAATCTATATGAAAATTATCTCTCTATAAATGGCATTGTCCTATCACCAGTAGTTCACATAATTTTACATTGTTCAAGGTGTAAAAATTTAAAAAATGAGGGAGTGTGAAGCAAATCAATTCCAATCTACCTGCCTACTGGCAGACTATTTTGTTTCAATATCCAAGGAAAACAAGAAGTAAGGGTGACCCTATAAGCCAGTGTAACTTTAGGTGTTGAGCCAAGAGGCATGTTGATATTTTAATATAAAAACAAGACAATTAAAAAAACACTTCCATTTAAGCAAACCCAGAGCTATGGAGTAGATGATATTCTATCCGTCACTGGTGAGCAGAAGCAAGATAAATGCCCCTCTATTCTGAAGTAACTGAATTATTGCCAAGCTGTTCTGGACAATTCTAATTAGCGTGTATTTTTTTTTCTGTGCTGCAAATCCCTGATAATATAGTGAAATCACATTTAATATGTGTACCTAAAAGGTTGCCTGGCAGCTGAATTTAACCATTTAGGTAAATTAAATATTTGAAAATGGAACCTCCAAATATTAGAAATACCTTCTGAAAATTGGTACACTTTGCTCTTGTTTAAACACCCCCCAAACATACACACTCACACTCACCCTCCCCCCAACGCCCCCAGGTTCTTTGGTGGTCAGAATTTGACACTTTCACCAATCCAGCCTGGTTTCTATTTCTAGTGAGGGAACATAATATTTCATGTATACCTTTAGAAGAAGCAGCTTGGCCTAGTGGATAGAGCAAAGGCTTAGGAGTCAGAGGACCTGGGTTCTAATCCTAGATTCACCACTTTGCTATGTGACCTTGGGCAAGTCAGTTAACTTCTCTGAGCCTCAGTTACCTCATCTGTAAAATTGTAAGCTACATGAGGGACAGGACTGTGTCCAACCCAATTTACTTGTATCTTCCCTAACACTTAGTGCAGGGCCTGGAATATAATAAGCGCTTAACAAATTCCACAGTTATTATTATTTCACAAACACACAGGCACACAGACACACACACACACACATACACCCCTCCCCCCTGCAAAAAAAAAAAAAAAACAACAAAACAAACAACCCACCCCCAACTGCAACACCAAGATCTAGGTCTCCTCTTGCCCCAAGTCTACGTGGTTAGAATTGACTTCAAATATTTTCTTCAGCTATTGTTGTTGAGTCCCCATAACAATTGTCATCCTTTACTATATTCTTCATTCATCACTTTACCAAATGAAGTTTGACGGCAAGAAAAATCTGTATGACAAGAACATTTATGTTTACCACTTGGGGTAATTGTTTACACCAAATGTCACTTGTAATCAGGTGGAGATATTTATTATTGTCTTCAATCCCTCACCATTGAACCCTACATAAGTTTTCCCCACATTGCTTTCTTAAAAGGGAATGGATTTTCAAAATCATTACCTCTGATAAACTAATAAAAAATAGCCCTTGGTTCTATTCTGTTGACTGAGGCTGGAAACAGAATATATCGACTGTATATTTCAGAGAAGATAAATAAACATGTCTCTTCTTTTTCCATCAGTTGAATTTATTGAGTTTCTACTGTGTATAAATTATTGTGCTAATCACTTTTTTGTATATCTTGATAAAGGTATTGATTTTTACCTGAAGAATTGATTCTGAATGAATAGATATGAATGACCATATGCATGAACTCCTAACTGTAGGGGTTCTTCAAGGGTCAGTTTTTGTTTCTACTTTCCATCTATACTCACTCCCTTGGTGAACTCATTCACTGCCACATCTTCAACTATCATCTCTGTGCAGATGCTACCCAAATCTATATCTCCTCCCCTTTTCTTTCTCCCACCCTCCAGGCTTGCACCTCTTCCTGCCTTCAGTACACCTCCACTTTGACGTCCTCCCGACACCTAAAACTCAACATGTCCAAGACAGAGCTCCTTATCTTCTCTCCCAAACCCTATCCTCTCTCTGATTTCCCATCACTATGGACAGCACTGCCATCCTTCCTGTCTCACAAGCCCTCAACCATGGTGTCATCCTTGACTCTACTCTCTCATTCACCCCGCATATCCAATCCATCAACAATGCCTGCTGGTCTCACCTTCAGAACATCGCCAAGATGTGCACTTTCCTCTCCATCCAAACTGCTACCATGTTAGTGCAATCACTCATCTTATCCTGACCGGTTTACTAAATCAACCTCCTTTCTGACCTCCCAAACTCCTGTCTCTCCCCGCTTCAGCCTATACTTCTCTCTTCTGCCCAAATTATCTTCCACAGAAACGTTCTGGGCATGTCACCCCCTCCTCAAAAACCTCCAGTGATTGCCTATCAACCTTCACATGAAGCCAAAACTCCTCACTCTGGCTTCAAAGCTCTCCATCACCTCACCCCCTCCAATCTCACCTCCCTTCTCTCCTTCTATAGCCCAGCCCGCACACGCCACTTCTCTGGTGCTAACGTTCTCACTGTGCCTCGTTCTCATCTGTCCCACTGTCAACCCCTGGCCCACGTCCTACCTCTGGCCTGGATTGCTTTCTCTTCTCAAATCTGCCAATCACACTTCCCCCCCTTCAAAGCCTTACTGAAGGCTCACCTCCTCCAGGAGGTCTTCCCAAACTAAGATCCTCTTTTCCTCAGCTCCCCCTCCCTTCCGTGTCCTCAAACTCGCTCCTTTTGCTCTATCCCCCACCCCACAGCACTTGTGTATATATGTACATAGCTATAATTATATTTATTTATATTAATGCACGTTTAATAATAATAATAATGTTGGTATTTGTTAAGCGCTTACTATGTGCAGAGCACTGTTCTAAGCACTGGGGTAGACACAGGGGAATCAGGTTGTCCCACGTGGGGCTCACAGTCTTAATCCCCATTTTACAGATGAGGTAACTGAGGCACAGAGAAGTGAAGTGACTTGCCCACAGTCACACAGCTGACAAGTGGCGGAGCTGGGATTCGAACCCATGACCTCTGACTCCAAAGCCCGTGCTCTTTCCACTGAGCCATGCTCTTTACTTGTTTCTATGTGTATATATCTCTAATTCTAATTATTTATATTGATGATGTTGATTCCTGTTTACTTGTTTTGATGTCTATCTCCCCTCTTCTGTACTGCAAACCCATTGTGGGCAGGGTTTGTCTCTCTTTATTGCTGAATTATACTTCCTAAGCACTTGGTAGAGTGTTCTGCCCATAGTAAGCACTAAATAAATATTATTTACTGAATGAATGAGTGACCATCGCGAAGAGCTGGAGTGCTTCTGTATTTTGAGTCAATCGAGGTTAACTTTCTAAACAACTTTATGCACTGGAAGTTGAGATTGGAACATTTGACAGGGTTAAAGTACAACACAACCTAGTTTGATTTCTTTCTTTCCCATCAGCATCTCTTTAATGATTCTTAGCAGTGAAAATCATGTCAGTTTTGCTTTTGAAAGCAGTATGGCCTTATGGAAAGAGTACAGGCCCAGGAATCAAGACTCCTGAATTCTAATCCTGGTTTAGCAGGATACCTCAGATTCCGTATCCGTTAAGTATCCCTACCACAGAAATCTGAGTTCTTCTAAGCCTCAAGCAAGGACCCTGAACTTCCATTAACCCAGAGTTGAAAATCCAATTTCTCAGAGAAGCTGTTTGATGTAGTGGATAGAGCATGGGCCTAGGAATCAGATCATGGGTTCTAATTCTGGCTCTGCCACATGTCTGCTGTGTGACCTTGGGCAAGCCACTTCTCTTCACTTGGCCTCAGAGACTTCATCTGTAAAATATATAAAATGAGACTGTGAGACCCATGGGGTTAGGGACTGGGTCTAGCCCAATTTGCCTGTATCCACTCCAGTGCTTAGTACAGTGTCTGGCACATAATAATAATAATAATGTTGATATTTGTTAAGTGCTTACTGTGTGCTGAGCACTGTTCTAAGCGCTGGGGTAGACACAGGGGAATCAGGTTGTCCCAAGTGGGGCTCACAGTTAATCCCCATTTTCCAGATGAGGTCACTGAGGCACAGAGAAGTGAAGTGACTTGCCCACAGTCACACATCTGGCAAGTGGCAGAGCTGGTATTCGAACCCATGATCTCTGACTCCCAAGCCCGTGCTCTTTCCACTGAGCCACGCTGCTTCACTATAATTATTATAATCAGTCTATTTTGGCACTAGCTTCTAGTTGCCTCATTATGACCCCAACAAGTGATCAGAATAATATGTTTATCATTATTTTGTTTCCCCTTGCTTATCTAAGCTTCTTGTGGTCAGGGAGCATGAGTACCAACTCTCCTATACTGTACTCTCCCAAGCATTTGGAATAGTGCTCTCCATAGAGTAAATGCTCAATAAATTTGATTGATTTAGCTTCACTATATTAATCCTAAATGTCTTGAGCATGTTGCTGTGGTGTCACTTTTCCCACAGTACAAATGTTTAGATCTTAGTCACTGATTCATAATTTTAGTGTTCCACTGAATTTTTGGGTTTATGCTTTGCTTTCCCCATTTCATCATTGTTTTCCCAATATGGGAAAGATATTTTAAACACTCATAGCATTTTCCTATTCTTTGTGGTCAGATTTAGTGGGTTTTTTTGGTTTTTATTTTAAGGGAAGCACTAATGAAATGAATTGAATTCACTGGGGTCCTTACGTTTCCAATTTTATTCATTGATGGCAACCATTATTTGAGCCAGATGAACCAAGTTAAAAAATTGGTGGTGGTTCACATTAATTTAGTTTAATGATGACTCTCTAGAGACTCTTCAACACTTTCCATACCCTAGAAATTCTTATAAAAGGCTAACATCAACAAAGACATCCAATGTCAATTGAAATATGTCTTTGAAAATCAAGTGTTAAATGACCATAATGATTCATTTGATCTATTTCCTTGAACCTAGCCCTAATGTGTCCTAGAGAGGTAGGTATCTACTTTTTTAAAACCCCTAAAAATTCACTTTTCTTCAACTTAATTCCTTAAATCTCTTAAAAATACACTTCCCTCTGTATCATTCACCATGATAATTCTTGATGTTATGGAGTTTTCTTTGTGTACTCAAAATCCTTCCTTTATGTCTATTCTTTTTTTTTCAGTCAATCATATTTTTATTGAGTGCTTACTGTGTGCAAGTACGGCACTAAGCATTTGGGAGAGTATAACAGACATCAATTAGCACAGTATAAAAATATTAAGATCCCCCTTAATGCAAATACATAATAAAGAAACTTAATCAGATTCTCAAATGAAGACAGTTTTATTTTGAAGCTCAATTCTCATCAGAGGGCATAGGGTATTCTGGAAAAGCACACAGGAGCCAAAGTTCTCCAGGCTCCTCCCCAATGTGTGGCAGAAGTCCTCAGTTATAAGTCCATGGAGTGTGTTTTTGGCCAGAAGTTATGGCAGGCTCTTTCTCTTCAAGAGCACTTTCCCAGAGGGCAGGCATCCTAGGAATATCAATCCATCGATTGTATTTATTGAGTCCTTATGGTGTGTAGAACATGGTACTAAGCATTTGTGAGAATACAATATAACAATATAACAGATACATTCCCTGCCCACAGTGAGCTTAGAGTCTTGATGGGGAAGCAGACAATAATACAAATAAATGAATTATGGGTGTGTACATAATTTCAGTGGGGCTGGAGGTGGGGAGGCAGTGAATGAACGGAGCAAGTCAGTGTGATACAGAAGGGAGAAAATAAAATGGAAGCTTAATCAGGGAAGGCCTCTAAGAATACCACACAAATTTGGGCTTCTGGGATTTGTGTTCAACAGCCACTCAGTCCCAAAATGGCACTGAATTCATATGCCGGATCTTAGGTTTTGTAAGGAGGCGACATACCTTCCATGTACAAGCCTAAGTATACTATGTAACCTCTGAGCATACATACTTAAAGACTTCTGTTCCCAGACTATTTTTTGCAACATTGTAGTTGGGAGGGACCAAACGCATGGTATGAAAAGGTGACCTCCAAATAAGATATATCTTCTGGCCTCCTTTAAGAAATTGCATTTTAAAAACATTCAATCAATAATATGAATTTATCCTCATCAATGGAATTTGTTGAGTGCTTACTGTGTGCAGAGCACTGAACTAAGCACTTGGGAGAGTACAGTAAACTGGAGTTGACTGACACATTCTTAAGCTTAGCATTTACTGTGTGCTGAGCACTCTACTAATTGCGTGGAAGAGTACAATGCAGCACAGTTGGTAGACATATTCCCTGCCTACATGGAGCTTAAGTGGGTAAGTTGTTGACCTGTTTTGTTGAAATACATGTATTCCATACTGTAGTTTCTAAACCATTATTTTTTTAAAAAAATATTTTTTCTCCCTTAGGACCGTGCTCAAAATCTTAACCAACGAAGGACAACCACTGTGACCCTCACGGTCGATGTACTTGATGGGGATGATTTGGGGCCAATGTTTCTTCCTTGTGAGTTAGTGGCTCACACACGTGATTGCCGGCCTCTCACCTACCAAGCCAGTGTGCCTGAACTGAGAAGCCCGGTAAGGAGATTCATTTCCTCATTTGCTTCTTCACTCTCTAGCCACACACAGCTCCCACCTTTTGGGCAGATAAAGTCAATCAGACAAACCATCCCTCTTCATTTTGTCTTTGGATATGTGTGTCCTTGCAGAACTGAAAGAAACAAAAGCCGAGAAAGAAAAAAAAAATAGTACGATATACACATTCTGAAAAAGAAATGGTGTATTAATGGGAAAAAAATAATGAAAGAACTTTTATTGGCTAGGGTTAGGCTTTAAGTTATCCAAAAAATTAAGGGAATCTCAAGAATTTTGCTTGCCCTTTTTCACAGTAAAGAACTGTTATTGATATTGTTCTGATATTGCTTGTGATCAAGATCAAAACTACCAAGCTACTTGCAGCCTCAGTTCCTGACCTAGTGCAAATTCATGGTTAACTAGATGTAGGTTGTCTAAAGTATTGTGGAGTGACATTATTGTTCCCTTGGAAGTGAGCACACCAGCGATACTCCAAGATTCTCTGGTCTCAAGAAAGTTTTCTGGGATTCTCATATTTAACCGTGTGTTGTAGATGAGAATATTGTAAGTGAGATACAGAACATTTAGCTTGGAAGGAGTGAAATGTGTGTGAGAACTGTACAGGAGGGAGAGAATTGTTGGAGGGCCCTGAAGCCGAAGATTAGGAATTTGAGTTTTATGTAGGAATAAACTGGTAGAGGAGGGTCTAGTATGTTCCATTTTAAACAGATGATATGGATAGATTATTTGATTTTTTATTTGTGGTATTTGTTAACTGCTCACTAAGTGTTATGTGTTAAACACTGTTCTTAAGTGCTGGAGTAGATATGTTAATTAGGTCAGATACAGTCCCTGTCCTGCTTGGGGCTCAAAGTCTAAGTAGGAGGGAGAACAGATATTGAATCCCCATTTTACAGTTGAAGAAATTGAGGCACAAAGAAGTGACTTGCCCTGGGTCACACAGCAAGCAATTGGCAGAACCAGAATTGGAACCTGGTTTGTCTGACACCCAGGCCCTTGCTCTTTCCACTAGACCATGCTGCTTCACATAATTAAGATCAGACTGAAGAGAAGAAATGCATGCAATACCATGAAAATTACTAGTAAAATTTGCTTAGCTCTGCAAAGTAGGAAACTGTTAAGATAATAAGAAAATGTTAATCCTGCCTAAGAGGCCACTTTAGCAGATCTGGGTAATGACAACATCATTTTATTTGCAGCACTGATTTTTTTTTTTTAGTAAATCCCCATTCAGAGTCAGCCTCCTTGGAAGAAACAATTTCAAATGGGAAAAATAACCACACAATTCAGTCTATCATCCTCTTAGCTACTTAGTGTTTCTTCTGAGGCTGATAGCAAGAGTATTAGTGTTATTGTGTCAGTGATAGCTCAGCCTCCAGGACCCCTAAATTCTGTTGCTCCTTTCCTATTAATCATTGTCCTCGTCTTTTATATTTTTGTCCATTTACCTTATGTCTGCTGCCACAGCCTCCCCTCAACCCGTCAAACGGCAGGGACTGTCTCTATCTGTTGCCGACTTGTTCATCCCAAGCGCTTAGTACAGTGCTCTGCACATAGTAAGCGCTCAATAAATACTATTGAATGAATGAATGAATGAACCCATTCTTAGACTGTGAGCACTTTGGGGAACAGGGACAGTGTCTAGTTCTTCTCTGTGTATGTCCCTTTGTCAGGTGAGGTATGCCATAAAATCAGCTCTGTTTCACATGCCCATTTGTGTTGTTTCCTGCCCCTACTGTTTTTCATGTTTAAAAATACTTGGACAGGTCCTTGAACTGTACTTACAAAAAGTTTGAAGAGCCATAGGATGATATCTTCTATCTATGACCAAATCCAGGTGTATCCTAAGAGTAAATAACAGGTGTGACTCATTTTCCATAGCAGAAAAATTAGGAGATTCTGGTTTTTTTCAACATTTTTTTTCAAATTTCCACTTTTTTTTCCCTTTTTAACACAGAGTCTAAGGTATTATGGAAAATATTCTTAACACATTGGGCTCCCTTTTATTTTTTGAAAATAGGTTGCTTGGTGTAGGTGAAAGTCCATATTTTCTTATGGCCTTACTGAAATAAATGTAATAGGAACTATTTCAATAGAAACCTTATGTTGCATTATCAATCAATCAATGATATCTATTGAGTGCTTACTATGTTCGGGAGCACAATTCTAAGCACTTGGGAAAGTACAGTGCAATTACCATCAGCAATCATTTTCATCATTATCATCCTCATCAACTTCAGAAGCTGAGATAACAGAGGTAATAATGTAGTACTTAGGGATGGGACTACCAACTCTATTGCATGTGATCTCCCAAGAACTTAGTTCAGTATTCTACACAAGTAATCACTAAATACTTACAGTTGATTGATTGATTAAAATAGTGTGAGCTTGTTCTAGAAAAATTAGATTTGCATTATAAACAGTACATCTTAGAGTTTTACGCAAATAAAAGAGTACTGCGGTCTTACCTTTTCTCCTTCACCTACAATCAATCTAAAATATACATTCAAAGTCCATTATTGTATCTTTCCCTTTTATTCCTCAACTTTTATTCACTGTTCCTCCCCACATTTTTTCACCACCACTTCTTTTCCCCTAGACCCCACAATTTCAGTATCTTGTAAAACTCCTGCAGGCTTCAGTAAACCCAGACTCTTGCTATTCATAGCAAGCGAACTAACTATTTGTGTCAGTTTAATAGGACATGATGACTCTAATTACATACCTACTGATCTTTTCCTGAACTCATTCCTCAAAAGTTAAAAGCTTTGACACCTGCTAACCTTCTGTGTGCATTTCAAATTTTCTGCCAATTACCACAGTGGTAGTCATTGACTTGAAACACCATTCTCAGGCCACTTCAGTGGATAGAACAATTTTGCTGTCCAGGTGAACTTACAAATGGATTGATAGTTCACTGTAGTGTTTAATGACTAACCTAGGTTATGATAAAATAAAACAAAAATCTACTTCACAAAACTAAATCTTCTGTGAAAATTTGAAGATTTTTTCTATAAAACACACACACACACACACACACACACACACACACATATTATGGTTTTGCAATTCAGACACAGACCCAGATAAAGCTAGGTCTGAATAAGGAAACTTAAAGGCAAGGTATCTCAGGGACTTTAACAAAAGACGATGTTAATTTTAGGATTGGAAACGTAAAACAATGAGTCAGAAACCAAAATAACTACTGAAAGTCACCAACTAGACTTTCATACTATAAAGATTTAGGTAACAAACTTATCCTCGACTTCAACTATTCTACCAAGCAATTTAGTATGGTAGTGATCCTTCAGATGGAAGTGATCCCCTGCCAGCCTAGCCTTATTACCAAGATTTTCCAATTGTAATATAATGCTTTTCCCCAGAGTGTTGCTGAAACCTCAGCAAAAATTTTGCAATGCACACATGGTGTCTTGGACTCTATAAGCTATTAAATTGATGATTACTATTAATTAGTTTACCTTCCTATTAATTTAAAAGTGAACCTTGACATATACATATTATTTGTAACTTCATCATTCTGATTCAAATGCATCTTATATACAATACTGAATTGTTAGCATGGGGTGTATTGCACATTTCAGTAGCTAATCTATCAGTTGGTGATATAATAATTTCTCACCATTCACCTTGGAAACATTTATCAAATTGAATCAATTAGGGGCATAACCTAGAATTATTAAAAAATGTATCAATACCTTGAAATGAAATTGAGAACACTTTATACTAAATTAGGTAGAATGCTAATATTTTGGAAAATATGAAATTCAAAACAATTGTGACAAATTAGGAGTCAAAAGTTGTAAGAAAGGACAAAATTACAGCAAGATTTGGGAGTCTTTGTGTATCATAAGCTTCATAAGAGTCACAAACATGGTGCTCATTTTTTTTTAATGGTAATGTGTTCATGGAATCAATCAACAGGATCGCTAAATGATTCTTTCCTCCTTGATAATCATGTCCTAACTCAAAACTTGTCATTTTAAAGACAAGTAGGGAAACATATTGCAGAAATTATTAAAATGTTTGGAAATGGAATCTAATAAGATGGGGAATTGAGCTGGTGAAAGAAAACTCCAAGGGGATGATTAAACAGCCATTGGCCATTATAAGAATTTTATTTTAAGAGAGGATGCTAATGAGTGGTTCTCTATATCCTCTGAAATTAGATATGAATTGTAGTCAGACTTCAGTTAGACTTGAAAAAGCAACCCTTGACTAGTGCTGTAATTTAAAAATGATAAATGCGATGGAAGAGGTTGTGGTACCTTTTTTTTCTGTAGGTCTCTAAAATTAAGATTGACAGTCATCTGACTAAGGTGGTTTAGAAGTAAACTGAAATTAGTTGACTTTGTAAACCCTTCTAGCTCCATGATACTCTCATTCTGTAAATGGTATGGTAGCCAACTTTTTCATGTCACTACATACCTATTCAGGGAAATATTCTTGTTATCTTAAGCCGTCGAGTTGTTTCCAACTCACAATGACACCAGGGATACATTTCTCCAAGAACACCCCGCTCTCCATCTGCATTCGTTCTGGTAGTGTATCCATAGAGTTTTCTTGGTAAAAATGCAGGAGTGGTTTACCATTGCAGCCTTCCACGCAGTAAAAGGACATATTGGATACACATAATTCCCTTCTTGCTTTAACTGCTGTCCTGTACTAACTAGGAAGTTACATAAGTAGAAAATATCTACATCAGTTAATTTAGACTAGTATTTGAACTCTCAACTGTTTCCTGAAAATAATTTTAATAGCTAAATAGATTACATACTGGTGAAGTGTTCAGAAATTATGACATTTAACCTTGTGATAATTAATTGGCTTCCTGCAACAGATTTATAAATTCAGAAAAATTGGGGAGATTTAAAAAGAATCAATATTTAATGAGAAAAACAAACTTTTTGGGGGGGGGGGTGGCGGGGGAGGCAGCGTAAATAATCAAGAGCAAATGAGAAACATGATGACCTAGTGGAAAGAGCATGGACCTGGGAGTGAGAGGACCTATGTCCTAATCCTGGCTTCACCATTTATCTCATATGTGATCTCAGGCAAGTCACTTAACTTTTCCATGCCTCAGTTACCTCATCTGTAAAATAGGGATTAAAACTGTTAGCCCTATGGGGGATAGGGACAGTATCCAACCCGATTATGTTGTATTTACTCCAGCACTTAGTACACTGTCTGGCACATAGTGCTTGACAAATGCCATAAAAAAAGTCAGATTATACAGCATGTAATGTCCATTGTAAGTCAGTAGAGTCTAAAATGTCTCTTGTGCTGTGCAAACTGAAACGTTATTGAACCATCAGATTTATAAAATAGGAACAGGACTAGTAGTGATGATGGAGTCTCCAGTCAGGGATGTCGGATGAGCCTTTGTCCTAAAGTTTCAGGGCCCAAATTTGAATATTGTGCTGGTGGTTTACCGAACACTGCTTATGGTCTGTCAACGTGGTCAGTCTTTTTTCCTCTGAGATACATAGTGCACAAGCAAGCAGGTCAGAGATAGCATGTTAGCGAATGCCTGTGTGTTTTTTGCCCACATTAACCAACTTGGGGCATACCAGGGAGCAGATCCCATGTCTTCTGATTCATTAATTCATTAATTCATTAATTTGTATTTATTGAGCGCTTACTGTGTGCAGAGCATTGTACTAAGCACTTGGAAAGTAGAAACAGCATGGCTTAGTCGAAAGAGCATAGGTTTGAGAGTCAGAGGTTATGGGTTTTAATCCTCCCTCCACCACTTATTATCTGTGTGACTTTGGACAAGTCACTTAACTTCTCTTTGCCTCATTTACCTCATCTGTAAAATGGGGATAATATGAGCCCCACGTGGGACAACCTCATTACCTTTTATCTACCCCAGCACTTAGAACAGTGCTTGGCACATAGTAAGCACTTAACAAATAAAATCTAAAAAAAATACAATTGGGCAGCAAATAGAGACAATCCTTACCCAACAATGGACTCACACTCTGATTCCCAGAGCAGGGCTCTTTCCATTGGACCAAAAACATGGCTTTCGAGACTAGTAATATCAGTGATATTTAATGAACACCTACTGCTTGAGAAGATGCAAAAGAAGTATGATACATATTCTCTGCCCACAATGACCATATATTAGAAGTAAACCTTTCATGCTTACAATGAACAGTGCAGAACAGTATTTTGAGTTCTGAAGAAGTCATTTTTGAACACAGTGGATATAGGCATGTGCAGTGGTACATTAAAACATAGGGAAGATGCAAATGCAAAGGATAAAATAGTTTGGTAAAATGAACGGGCAAAGTTGTAGTGAGCTTTGTGGAGTGCTTAGAAATATCTCTTGAAAGAATTTTTCTTTGTCTCTCTAGATTTCAACAAATCTATTTCCAAAAGTATATTATATTTTCCCACAACTATTTATTATGACAGAGTACTCCAGATCATGAGAGAAAAGGACAGAGAAGTAGATGAGCACTCACTGATAAATACATGGAAAATAAAATGGAAGTTTTCTGGAGCTAGAGACAAGGCAAAGTTAAATGGGCCTAGGAAGAGGGAGAGAAGAAGACTGTGGCTAAGTGGATAGAGCTCAGGCCTGGAAGTCAGAAGGACCTAGGTTCTAATCCTAGTTCCACCTCATGTCTACAGTATGACCTTGGGCAAGTCACTTAACTTCTTTGGGCCTCAGTTACCACGTCGATAAAATGGGGATTGAGAGAGTGAGCCCCATGTGGGACACCTGATTAACTTGTCTACAGTGTTGAGAACAGTTCTTGGCACATAGTAAGTACTTAACCAGTACCATAATAATAAAAGAGGGATAAGGACTTCTTGTCTCCTGCTTGTATTTGGGGCTATGTCATGTCTCTATCATCCCAATATCAGGGCAGGTTTCCAGGATCAGCCAGTCTTAACAAAAGCAGAGGAAGAGAAGGTTGTGGCAACACAAATATATTTCATCATTCATTCAATTGTATTTATTGAGTGCTTTCTATGCACAGAGCCCTGTACTAAGTACTTGGAATGTACAATTTGGCAACAGATAGTGACAATCTCTGCCCAACAACAGGCTCACAGTCTAAACTGGGGAGACAGACAACAAAACAAAACAAAGCAAGTAGTCTGGTGTCAATATCATCAAGATAAATAGAATCATAGTTTCATATACATATCATTAACGAAATAGAGTAATAAATAATATATACAAATATGCATAAGTGTTGTGTGGATGGGAAGGGGGAAGAGCAGAGGGAGGGAGTAGGGGGAATGGGGAGGGGAGGAGGCGGGGGAAATGGAGGGCTCAATCTGGGAAGGCCTCCTGGAGGAGGTGAGCTCTCAGTAGGGATTTGAAGAACAACAGGCACAAGCGTAACAGACAACTGATTTGCAGGGTGTGCTGTTGGCCACTTGTAAACTAGGTAAGAGTGTGTGGATGGCTTTTAATGTTGGTATTTGTTAAGCGCTTACTATGTGCAGAGCACTGTTCTAAGCGCTGGGGGAGATACAGGGTAATCAGGTTGTCCCACATGAGGCTCACAGTCTTAATCCCCATTTTACAGATGAAGGAACTGAGGCACAGAGAAGTGAAGTGACTTGCCCACAGTCACATAGCTGACAAGTGGCAGAGCTGGGATTCGAACATGTGACCTCTGACTTCCAAGCCTGTGCTCATCCCACTGAGCCACGCTGCTTCCCTAACATACACCAGTTTTTGGTGTATGGCTTTTCACAAACATACACCAGTACTGAAAAGAAAAAAAATAAACTAAAACCCAATGAAAGTGAACCAGACCTTACCTGCTTGGTTGCTAAAGAAATAGCAGCACCCAGGTAATATCCTAGGTGTCAAAGCAGGCTTAATATAGGAATGCACGTCTCACCCAAATTGGGTACAGGGACTAAGAAAGGTGTCACTGAAAAAACAAAAAAAAAGGCTCACTAAAGAACTGCAGCCGATAGACTTTCAGTCTGTGGTATAGAAATACTTACGTTTTTGGCCATTCACAGTTAATCCAGCCCAGACACCAACTTGGTCTTCCATTCAGAACCAGGTGAGTCTACTCTGTCCTCCAGGACGACACTGATTCTGGAAGGATCTTTCCACAGCCTTGGAAAGCAGAAGGAAGGCTGATCAAATGTAAATAGTCATAACAATGAATGTTATTGCAGGTAATACCTGGGCTTGGGCAAAGCTGAATATGTGACGTGAATAAAGGCTTTTAAATAGGAGTATAAGTTTTACCGGTTAATAGGCAATACAATTGATTGCTCAGTTAATGCTGCAAACCACCCATGTAACACTGCCATTTGCCTCAGTAGAGTTCTGTAATCAGAGCTCAAAGCATTATAAGCACCTGTGGATATTCTACTCATTATGGTATAACTATCTAACCCATTCCTTGGTTAAAGATTTATGTTTTGAAAAATGGTTGAAAGACACTCCTAGAAAACAAAAAAGCATATTCATATAAGTTAAATAGCACAGTATATAAAATAATGTCATTTTAAGAATATTGAGAACATTTTCTATGATGCCAAACAGGATCTGTAACAAAAATATCTATCATAATTAGAAAAAGATCAATTGAGTTCATCACTGTGAATTTATCAATCGATCAAGCACCTTTAATTTTTTCAGACTTTTCTGTTAAAAACTCTTTATTTCAAACATTCCTTATCCTCAAAAAATTCTCAGAATTGTTGTAGTAAGTGTAAAACATTGGGCTTTTCCAGGGTCTCACCTACACAGCTTAAAATGCTTCTTTGTCTCAAATGGAAAGTTTATTAGTCAGGATCAGTTGGATAGAGGTACCGCAGATGATCATTCACTATGGGATGCTCTGTGTGGGCTAGCTATTAAAATGAATTTTCTTTCAAAATTGTTAACAATATATTGGTAACAAGAGCATCCATTTGGGTTTTGGAAAAGACTCCAATTATCTCCACAAAGAATAGCCTAGGAAGTAATTTAACTAAATGTATGCAGCTAATCATCACAAAAAGGAATTTGCATCTGGAACCAGGAAAGAGTGGAGACAATTCCTTAATTTTCCATTCCTGTGAAGATAAAAGGTTCAGGCTAATAATCTTTAGAAAGTTCCCACCAGACAAGTTATCCAATCCAATTTGTCACCTTAGCTGTGCATTAACTTTGTAGTTATATGCTCTTTATTTTCTTCTTTAATTTATATCTAGTCTTTTGATCTGAATTCCAGCATGTCTCTCTATTCTAAAAAAACCCTCCCTTGACCCCTTGACTCTCTCCAGCTATTGCCCAATCTCCCTCCTAACATCACTCTACAAACTCCTTGTGCAAGTTGTCTACCCCCACTGTCTCAAGTTACTCTCCTCCAATTATCTCCTTGACCCCCTCCAATATTTTTTCCATCCTCTTCACTGAAACCACCCTCTTAGATCATAAATCAAATGTAAATAGTCATGACATATTGATAAATGAAGATCATAAATGATCTCCTTCTTGCCAAATTCAATGGTCTCTACTCCATCTTATTCCTTCTCGATCTCTCAGCTGCCTTTTACACTGTTGACCACCCCCCTCTCTTGGAAACATTAACACTTAGTACAGTGCTTTGCACACAGTAAAGGCTCAATAAATACGATTGAATGAATTATCCAACAGGCTTAACTGACACTGTTCTTTGGCCACTCATTCTATCTCTATCTCTGGCTACTCATTCTCAGTCTCTTCCTCCTCTGCTTCCCACCCCCTAACTTTGGGCATCCCTGAAGTTTCAGTTTTGGGTCTCCTTATCTTCTCTAGTGTAGACCCATTCCCTTGGAGAACTAATTCTCTGCTATTGTTTCAACTACTACCTCTATGTGGATGTTTCCCACATGTACAACTCCAGGTCTGATCCCTTTCCCTCTCTGCACTCTTGCATTTCCTACTGCCATTCAAGAAATCTCTACTTGCATGTCCTGCCACCATCTTAAGCTTAACATGTGCAAAACAGAACTCCTTATCTTCCCACCCAAACCCTATCCTTCTCCTAGCTTTCCCATCCCTGAAGACAGCGCCACTGTCCTTCCTATCTCACAAGCCCATAACATTAGCTTTATTCTTGACTCCTTTCTCTCATTCAACTCACATATTCAATCTAACACTAAATCCTCTTGGTTTGACCTTTACAACATTGCTTAAATCTGTCCTTTCCTCTTTATCCAAACTGCTGTCATGTTAATTCAAATACCTGTCTCTCCCCATTCCAGTCCATTCTTGCCTCTGCTGCCTTAATCATTTTTCTACAAAAACTTTCAGTTTTCCCCACTTCTCAAGAACCTCCAGTGGTTGCTCATCAATCTTTGCAGCAAACACAAACTCCTTACCTTTAGCTTTAAAGCACACAATCACCTTACCCCTTCCTACCTCACCTTGCTACTCTCCTACTACAACCCAGACCACACACTTCACTCCTGTAATGCCAACCTACTCACCGTACCTCAACTCATCTATCTAGCTGACGACCCCTCACCCCTGGCCTCCATTCTCCATTTTCATGTCCAACAGAAAATTAATCTCCCCACCTTCAAAGCCTTATTGAAGGCACATCTCCTCCAAGAGGCCTTCCCTAACAAAACCATCATTTCCTGTTTTTCTACTCCCTTCTGCATCACCTGACTTGCTCCCTTTATTCACCACCATGTACCTCTAGCCCTGCAGCACTTCTTTTCAAATCCATAATGTATTCATTTACATTAATGTCTGTCTACCCATCTGGACTGCAAACTCATTGTGGGCATGGAAGGTGTATGTAATATTATGTTGCACTTTCCCAAATACTTAGTACGGTGTCCTGCACACAGTAAGTGCTTAATAAATATGTTTAGTTTACCCATTGGCACATTCATCAATTTACATCCTCCAATTAAAATGTAAAATCACTCAAATTAGGGAGCATATCCCCAATTTTTGTGTGCTCCCCAACTATTTCCATCATACGCTTTATAAAATTGAGATGGATTCCATGTTCAGATGTACCTAAAAATTCTTTAGTAATCCTAGGCTCATTATTCCATTATCCCAGGCCTAGAAATAGTATTTCTTGGACCACATGGATTTCCAAAGAGAGTCAGAGAATGATTCTGTTCTTGAATTAATCTTGGAATAGTCATAGAGTATACCTGGCTGAGCTGAGTTCCTGGCCTGCCCTAGACATTTGAGTTTCCAACTAGGTTCAGTTGCCAAGAGCTAATGAAATGAATGACATTTAAATTAGTATCATTGATCACACTAAAGAGCACAGTTGAGTTTGCAGCAGGAAATCACTGAAAACCAAATAGTGCATTTTTCCCAAAGTGCAGCCTGGAATCACTTGGGTGTTTTATCCTGGCCAGAAGTTGTTGGCAGAAATTTTGGAGAAGAGCCATAAACTTATTTATAAGGACTTGAGAATTATTCATGAACTGTGGGACATTGGGTATAACATTTGAAAAGGGCTTTCCATATTGACTTCCAGCCCCCTTGCCCAAGCCAGCTGTTTCAGACATTTAATTCCTTCTTCAGAAATCCTGTCCTACTGCCTCTCCCATCCTTTGCCCTATATGATTTTGCATATACTGCATTGATGAAATTGATGAAATTGAAATCATCAGCTGTGATCTGTCTAAAATCACTCCAGATCCTCTCCAATCCTAACCCTCTTCCTGCCCTTTCTTCTATTCTCCTACCTCTGTCAGGGGTCTCTCCTGTCTCCTCTCAAAATCTCTTCACCTATGCCTCCAACACCATACCTTTGCTCCATATCCCTTAATCAACTTTCCCCCTTCTACCTCATCTCACTACTCTCCTACTACAACTGAGTCCTCACATTTCACTCCCCTAATGCTAACCTTTTCACTATACCTAGATTTCATTTATCTCATTGCCAACCTCTTGCCCACTTACACCTTCTGGCCTGGAATGTCCTCTTTCCTCATTGTCTAGAGACAATTTTCCCCCCACCCCACCTTTCAAAGCCTTATTGAAGGCACATCTCCTCCAAGAGGCCTTCCCTGACTAAGTCCTCCTTTCCTCTTCTCCCACACTTCCTCTGTCATCCTGACTTTCTCCCTTTGTTCATCCCCCCTCCCAGCCCCATGGCATTTGTGTACCTAGCTGTAATTTGTTTATTTATTTAGTTAGTCATATTGTCTGTCTCCCCTTCTAGACTGTAAGCTCATTGTGGCAGGAAATGTGTCTATTTATTGTTATATTGTACTCTCCCAAGTGCTTAGTACAGTTCTTTGCACACAGTAAATGCTCAATAAATAGGATTGAATTGAAAATTGGATTGAAAACATTCACCCTCTCCCTTGCCTCCCTCAACATAATCTTCAACTGGTCTGTCCAGTTGCTTTCACAAATGCCTACGTTTCTCCTATCCTAAAACAACCCTCCCTCGAAGCCCTAACACTCTCCAGTTATCACCCCATCTCCTTTCCATTATTCCTTTCAAAATTCCCTGGGTGAGTTGTTTATACCTGCTGCCTCTACTTCCTCTCCTTCAATTCTCTCTTCAACTGCCTGCCTCAAATCTGACTTCCACCCTCTTCACTCTATAGAAATGGCACTCACTAAGGTCACCAGTTCCAAATCCAAAGGCCTCTACTCCAGCCTAATCGTCCTTGACTTTTCTGCTGCCTTCACCACTGTGTACCGCACCCTTTTCCTCAAAACATTATTTAAACTTGGCTTCACCCATATTGTCCTTTCCAAGTTCTCCTCCTACCTCTCTGTTCCTACTCAGTCTCTTTCACTAGCTCCTCCTCTGTCTGACACCCTCTAAATGTTGGGATGCCTTGACATTCAGATCTGGGTTCCCTTCTGTTCTCCATCTATACCCTTTCCCTTGGAGAACTCATTTGCTCTCATGGCTTCAATAACCAGGTCTATGCAGATGATTCTCAGCTCTATCTCTCCACCCTGATCTCTCTGCTACTCTGTAGTGTCACATTTCCTCTGCATCTAACCCAACTTTACTTGAATATCTTGTCGACATCACAAATTTATCATGTCCAAAACAAAAGTCCTCATTTACCCTCAAACCATGTCCTCCCAGTGACTTTCCCTTAACTGTAGGTGACACTACCATCCACCATCCCTCACAAGCTTGTAACTTTGTCATTTTCATTATTGTTATTATTATTGTGACTTTTGAGAATATCATGGACTGCCTGAAAAACAAACACATGGATTTTTGAGCAAACTAAACCAAAGTGGTCTTTGGAAGGCCAAATGACTCGACTTAGATTAGCATATTTTGGACACATAATTAGGAAGATTAATTCTCTGGAGAAGACACTAATGCTAGGAAAAGTCCAGGGAAAACATGAAAGAGGCAGACCAGCAGCTAGATGGATAGAGAGTAAAACAACGCAGAATCTTTAGAAAGATTTGCGGATTATGGCAGAGGACAGAATGTTCTGGAGAAAGTATGCCCATGGAGTCTTTATGAATCGGAAATGACTCGATGGCACTTAATAATAAAATATTATTATTATATTTGTTCAGTACTATGTGATAAGCACTGTTTAAAGCGTTGGAGTAGGTATATATGAGCTGAATTAAGTTGAACAGAGTCCCTCTTCCATACAGGGCTCACAGTCTAAGTAGGAGGACTCCTATATCTCATTCAACCCAACTAATTGGTCTGACAGTTAATCCATTCTGCATTCACATTTCTAAAATTTGCTCTTTCTTTGCCATGAAAATTGCTACCATTCTGACAATGCACTTTTATCTCACCTTAACTATTGCATCAACCTCCTCAATGGCATTCCTGCCTTCTGTTTCTCTTCCTTCAGTCCATCCTTCACTCTGCTGCCCAGATCATTTTTCTAAAAAGAAGTTCAGTCCACATCTCCCCATGCCTCAAAACCTCCAAAGGTTGCCCATCTACCTCTGTGTCTAACAGAAATTCCTTACCATTAAGGCACTTATTCAGCTCTCTCCTACCTACCTTATCTCACTGATCCCTACTTCAAACCAGTCTTGGGTTCAACCCACATTCTTTGCTCTTCAAAAGCCAACATCCCCATTGTACCTGTATGCTGTCAACCCTTGTCCACTTCCTCACTCTGGTCTGGAACTTCATCTCCTTTTATACTCAACAGATTATCACTCTCTCCATCTTCAAAGTCCTACTAAAATCATACTTCCTACTCCAAAAGGCCTTCCCTGACTAAGCATTATTTCTCCTATCACTTTACCCTCCCTGCTGCTTTGCCCTATGTACTTGGATCTGTAAGCACTTTTTTATGGCATTTGTTAAATGCTTACTATGTTTCAAACACTGTTCTAAGCACAGTCCATGTCCTATAGTCTTAATCCCCAGTTTACAGATGAGAGAACTGAGAGACGCAGAGAAGTTAAGTGACTTTCCCAAGGTCACACAGGAGACAAGTAGCAGAGCAGGGATTAGAACACAGGTCTAACAGCTCTGTGCTGTATCCACTGGGTCACTTACCCAGTCTTCAAACCCACCGCACTTAACTCCTCCATTTTCACCTCTATAATTAATTTCAGAGGAAATGGGTTCTAATCCCAACTCCGCCACCTGTGTGCTATGTTACCTTCACCAAGCCACTTTACTTCTCTGTGTCTGAGTAACCTCTTTCTGTAAAATGGGGATTAAACCTGTGAGCCCCATTTGGGACAACCTGATTACCCCTGTATCTACCCCAGAGCTTAGAACAGTGCTTGGCACATAGTAAGTTCTTAACAAATACCATAATATAATTATTATTGCACTGCAACAATAAAGAGACACATTCGTTGCCTGCAATGAACTTACAATCTAGAAGATAAACTTTAGCAGTGAGACAGATATGTTCAAAGTTCAGAAGCCTCTTGTGGTCAAGGAAATGTTTCTAACAACTCTTTTATTATACTCTCCCAGGCAGTTAGTACTGTACTCTGTACACAGTAAACACTCAATAAATGCCACTGACTGAATAAGTGATTGATAGTCACTCTAGACTGCTTCACCCTTCATTAAATTAATGTATTGTCATCATTACCCTGGTATGGCTTGGCAAACTTTGCTAAAACAAACAAACAAAATTCTTCCAAGCACTTAGTACCATGTTCTGTACACACTAAGCACTCAATAAATACTACAGATTGATTAGTGAGGTTATCAAAAAGATTCATAAATCAACAGAGTAAGAATGCTATAATTAAACTCTAAGTCTTGACCCTGGCAGTGCAGCATAGCTATTGTATAGCTGTTGTATAACTATCAGGTTCCCAAATTTAAGGTAATATAAGAGTTAGTAAAGATAAAACCTCTTGCCAAAGCAGTAAAAACAATAACAACTGCTCATTCTTATCAAGAAAGAACACGAATTAAATAAATAAATAAAATGCTCAATGAATGAATGAATGAATGAATGAATGAGCTTGCCTGGATCTAGAGAAAATGCAGAAACACTAGAAACACCTCATATGCTAAACTGTCCTTTGAGTGATTTTCTGTCCTTCTAGACCTCTGGCAATCTAGTTCCGTGGAATTTACCAACCAAACACTGATTTACTGATTTAGCAATGGTTTGCTAGATTATTTTTCTGCGATCCTTGTGTTTTACTCTCCCATGCAGTTAATACTGTGCTGTGTGCACAGTAAACACTCAATAAATATCACTGACTGAATGAGTGATTGATAGTCACTCAAGACTGTTTCACCTATTATCATCATTACCCTAGTATGGCTTGACAAACTTTGCCAAACAAAACAAAATGATCTCCCAAGCACATAGTACCACGTTCTGTGCATAGTAAGCACTCAATAAATACTACTGATTGATTGATTAGAGAGGTTAGGTAGCAGGGGGAGAGCAGATTGATTGCCTTAAAACCAATGGAAAGGAGCTTCTTTTAACATGGAGAGGATAGGGCAACCATTGGAGATTTTTGAGGAGTGGGAGACATGAAATTTCTTTAGAATAATTAGAGGTAAGTACAGACTGGTTTAGAAAGCAAGTAAGCAGGAAAAAATAAACAAGGAAACTGATATAGTAGTCAAGAATTCTAGACTGTAAGCTTCTTGTGGGGAGGGAACATATCTTCCAACTCTGTTGTAATCTCCCAAGCACTTAGTATAGTGCTCTGCACACAGCAAGCATTCAAAAAATATAATCAATTGACTGAATGATTGGGCCAGATGATAGCCGCTTGGATATAGAGAAAGGGATGGATTCTAGAGATATTGCTAAATTAGTAAAATGGGATTTGGTGGCATTGAATATTTGGGTTGAATGAGAAAGATTATCTGAGGATAATGTCAAGGTAACAGGTTTGTGAGGCTGGGAGGAGGATGGTGTTGTCTACAGTGATGAGAATGAGAATAGGAGAGCAAGATTTGAATGGGGTGATGAGGAATTTTGTATTTGACATGTTAAGTTGGAGGTGTCTATGGGATGTTCAAGTAGAGATGTATTGGAGACCAAAGGAAACATGACTGCAGTGGAGAAGACATGTCTGGGCTGGAAAATCATGTGAGAATCATTTGCATAGAAGTGGTAGTTAATGAACTATGAGTGAATAAGTTTTTCAAGAGAGTGAATATAGATGGAGAATGGAAGAGACCCAGACTGAGCCTTGAAGGATTCCCATAGATAGGAGTGAAAAGCAGA
This sequence comes from Ornithorhynchus anatinus, assembly GCF_004115215.2. Lineage (NCBI taxonomy): Eukaryota > Metazoa > Chordata > Mammalia > Monotremata > Ornithorhynchidae > Ornithorhynchus > Ornithorhynchus anatinus. The sequence continues at coordinate 106,612,367 of NC_041730.1, forward strand.
GGAGGAGCCCATAAGCACTTGGATATTCACCCACAGTACTTTGTAGATATTTTGATATTCTAGTATTTTTCATATCCATATTCTCTTAATGTCTTTCTCTCTCTGTAGACTGTAAGCACCTTCTGGGCAAGAATCACATCTTCTAACTTTGCTATACTGTACTTTCCCAAGTGCTTACTACAATTCATTGTACATGGTTATCTCCCAACAAATCCCATGATTGACTGAGCCAGCCAGAGAGATAGGAGAAGACAGTGTCAGTGTTTCCAGGAGTATAGGATGGCCCACGATGTTGAAGGAAGCTGAGAGACTAGCTGGTAAGGGGAAACACTGGCCTTACCCCTGATGCTGTTACTGATCTTTGATTCCTGCACCGACTTCTGCTTTCCATCCATGGAGATACCCATGATTGCAGTGGAAATTATATTAAAGTCAAAGATCAGAAAAATGGAAAATATTACTGCAGCAGGCTCAAAAGCAAAGTTGGCTGCATTGCAACCGTAATTCCTCTCACCTGGCACCACAGCAGTAAACTGCTGGCAATAGTCCTACTACCCACTGCTGCCATCATCATCTTGGTGCCTAGCCAAGAGAGAAAGAGTGTGTGTGAGGATGTGCACACACATGTATGCCTCCAGTATACTTATATAGTCATATGTATACCTGTGTTTGCATGTATATATTCCTCTGTGAATGCATTTTTGTCAAGCTTACTTCTATGACTGTCTTTTCTTCTCTCTCCCTCTGTCATTCTCTTTGAAATTGCCTTCAGCTCCATCCCAAAAGCCATGCCTCTTCAATCCACTTGGAGAACTCAAAAATTTAATTACCTCTTAACCAATGAGATCAACAGTTCAATATATTGAAACACCATCTGGACTGATTTGGCGATTCTAAAAAGGCTAATCATTCTACAACTCCATTCAGAAACAGCAAGGGTTTTTACTCAGTATAGTTTCCCATCTTTCAAAAAGGTTACATCTTTTATTTCAAAGTTTTAATGGGCTTTGCGTTGGGATCAATACATTGAGAAGGAGAAATAGATTTAGAAAATTGTCATTGAAAGGCAACAATATCTCTGATATGAAATTAGAGGAGCTTAAGGATTTCCCTCTGGCTAAACTGTTGAGAATTTCATGATAAAAAGAACAAGCTAACTCTGTTTTAGTGGGTGTTTGAAACTAAAGGCTCAAATTGAAAAGATGAATCATCTTTTATGTGCTGTTTAGGTTTTTTCAAAGTTATTTTATAGAAAAGTTCAATTCACAAATCCTGGTTCAGTACATTTTAAGTATTTTATGCCTAATAGTTCTGATTACATTTATTTAATGGTATTTGTTAAGCACTTACTATGTGCCAGACTCTGTTCTAAGCTCTGAGGAAGATTCAAGATAATCAGGTTGGACAGAGTCCACATCCTACATGGGGCTCACAATCTTAATCCCCATTTTACAGATGAGATTACTGAGGCAAAGAAAATAATAATAATAATGACATTTGTTATGTGCTTACTATGTGCAAAGCACTGTTCTTAGCCCTGGGAGGGATACAAGGTGATCAGGTTATCCCACGTGGGGCTCAGAGTCTTAATGCCCATTTTACAGATGAGATAAATGAGGCACCGAACAGTTAAGTGACTTGTCCAAAGTCACACAGCTGACAAGAGGTGGAGCTGGGATTTGAACCCATGATCTCTGACTCCCCAGCCCATGCTCTTTCCACCAAGCCACGCTACTTCTCTAAGTTAAGTAACTTGCTCAAGTTCACACAGCAGACAGGTGTCAGAGGCGGGACTAGAACCCAAGCTCTAACACAGGCCTGTGAGTCAGATGGAATTGGAATCAATATATTAATTACTGGCATTCATTGAGTGCTTACTTGAGCTACGCCCTTAGGACTTGGGAAGTACAATAAAATAGAATTAATAGACATCTGTTCCTCAAAGAATGTATAATCTAATGTGGGAGACAGTCATTAAATTAATTTAAATTACGAATAGAGAAAGTACCAGAGCATAAGGATATGTGCATAAGTGTTTTGAAGCTGGGTGTTGGCATGAGAATCAAAGTGATTAAGGGGTTCAGACCCAAATTCATAGGCAATGCTGAATGCAGGACAAATAGGGTGGGGAAATGAAGGGTTAGTTACTGAAGGCCTCTTCATTCATTCATTCAGTGAGCTCAATGTGTGCAGGATTGTGTCTGTTTGTTGCTATATTGTACTCTCCCAAGCGCTTTGAGGATGGCTTTGGATGTAGAAAGCACTCAATAAATAACAATTGAATAAATAAATGATATTTATGAATGGTATTTATTTAGAGAAGCAGCATGGCTCAGTGGAAAGAGCACAGGCTTGGGAGTTAGAGGTCATGGGTTCAAATTCTGACTCAGCCACTTGTCAGCTGTGTGACTTTGGGCAAGTCACTTAACTTCACTGTACCTCAGTTACCCCATCTGTAAAATGGAGATTAAGATTGTGAGCCTCACGTGGGACAACCTGATCCCCTTGTATCCTCCCCAGCAGTTAGAACAGTGCGTTGCACATTGTTAGTGCTTAAAAAATGCAATTATGGAGAAGCAGCATGGCTCGGTGGAAAGAGTCCAGGCTTGGGAGTCAGAGGTCATGGGTTCTAATCCCAGCTTGCCAGCTGTGTAACTTTGGTCAAGTCACTTAACTTCTCTGTGCCTCAGTTACTTCATCTGTAAAATGGGGATTAAATGGTGTGCCTCACATGGGACAACCTGATCACCTTGTATCCCTCCAGCACTGTTGCACATAGTAAACGCTTAACTAATACCACCATTATTTATTGAGTACCACTGTATGCAGACCACTGAACTAAGCTCTTGGTAGAGCACAATGCAATAGAGATGGTAAAGATGATCCCTGGGACCAAGGAGCTTGCAGTCTAGATAGGGAGACATCTAAAATTAATTACAAAAATTGAAATTTTTTTGACATGCTCTCTAATCTTCAAAGCCTTCCTTTCCTTTTTTAATTGGCCTTCCCTGACTAAGCTCTCATATTTCTGCACATTGTTTGCCCTCTCTTTTGCTTCGCCTAAGCGTTTAGGTCTGTCCCCACTTAAGCACTTTGGTATTCATCCACTCAGTTTGAAAGCACTTACATACATATCCTTATATTCTGCCATTTCCCATTTTTATAATTTCTTTTAATGTATGTGAATAGTGTAAGTGAGAACAGAGATTACATCCACCAACTCCTAGTACAGTGCTGTGCAAACAGTAAACACTCAATAGATAGCCTTGACTGATTGAGTGATGTATAGTCACTCTATCCCACTGAACCTGTTCTTAAGTCAGCCTATTATCACTACCCTAGCATGGCTTGGCAAACTTTACTAAAACAAAGGCCTAATATTATTAGTGAGAAAGTTTTAAATTACCCAGATTTTAGCACGATATGAATTCCCCCCATTCAAAGCTCTAATGAAGGTGCACCTCTTCCAAGAGGCCTTCCAGACTAAGCCCCACTTTTGCTCAGCACCACCTACCTTCTACGTCACCCTGACTCAGTCTCTTTGCTCTTACCCTCTCTCCCCATCCCACAGCATTTATGTATATATCTATAATTCTATTCATTTATAGTGACGCCTGTTTACTTGTATTGATGTCTGTCTCCCACCTTCTAGTCTGTGAGCCTGTTGTGGGCAGAAATTGTTTCTCTTTATTGCTATATGGTACATTCCAAGCTCTCAGAACAGTGTTCTGCACACATTAAGCACTCAGTAAATACGATTGAATAAATGAATAGGCCATTAAAATAACACTTAGTTAAATGCCTTTTTCCTACTTGAAATGTCAACTTGAAAATAAACTGTTCATATTAATTTTATTTTTTTACTCAACAAAATAGGTATTAAACCTCGTTTCAAATGAGTATTGTTTGTGTTATGGGTAAAGCCTTTATCTGAGTCCATTAAATTAATATTTGAGACAATCACTTATATCTTTACATTTTTGCAAATTTCCCCATTTTTAAAAGTGTTAATTAAAATGATAGTATTAATTATATTGGTACTTCTTAAGCATTAACTATGTGCCAACCATTGTACTAAGCACTGGGGTGGATACAAGATAATCAGACTGGACACAGTCCCTGTCCCACACGGAGATTACAGTACAAGTAGAACCATGTAAGATTTAATGCCCATTTTACAGATAAGGAATCTGAGTCACCAAGAAGTGACTTAATAAAGTCACACAGCAGAAGTGTCTATCCGAAGGTACTTATTAAGGATAGATAGTAAAATTTATAGATGATTCAATTTTGTAAACATTCCTCCCAGAGGATTCAGTTGAGAGAGCAGCCAAAAGGAACTTCCTGTTGGAAAATACACACTTTGTTAATAGCCACAAAGAACTAAAGCACGTTTTTTCTTGATTAGGAATGAGCAGCTGTTATGTGTTTATTGATTTGGCAAGAGGTTATGCGGGATGAGTTTCTAAGTCGTTTTTATCTTTAATAACTCTTATATTACTTTAAATTAGGAACCTGATAGTTATCCAACAACCACATAGTAATTATGCTATACTGGCATGGTCAAGACTTAGAGTTTAATTATAGAGTTCTTACTCTGTTGATTTATTAATCCGTTTGATATATATCGGTACTAAAATCTCTCCTTCTTAATGCATGGAAACCCTGACACCTGTTTCAGCTAAATGCAATAAAAAAGCAACCCTAAAATAGAAATGCAAATTAAAATAAATCAAAAAGTGCCAACATCAACTTTCTGCTGGTAGTAACGGCTTCTTTTCATTGAAAGGATAATATTTCAGTAATGATATACAACATCCAAAACAAACCATTATATGTTTTGCTATCAGGGGTATAAAAACCTGTAACCTTGGCATTATCCTCTAGTCATCACTCTCATGCAACCCAGACATTCAATCTACCACCAAATTATGCCAGTTCTACCTTCACAAAATTGCTAAAATGAATCCTTTCCTCTTCATCTAAAGTGCTACTATGTTCACCCAAGCACTTATCCTATTCTGCCTTGACTACTGTATTGGCCTTCTTGCTGACATTCTTGCCTCCTGTCCCTCCCCACTCTAGCCCATACACTACCCAGCACTTAGTATAAGTATACTATACTTTCCTAATCACTTAGTATAATACTCTGCCCAGACTAAGCGCTCAATCACCTGATTGATTCACTCTGCTGCCAGGATCATTTTTATAAAAAATAATGTCTTTGTTTCCCCACTCCTCAAGAACTGCCAGTGGTTGTTCACCTTGATATCAGACAGAAACTTACCATTGGCTTTAAAAGTACTTAATCATCTTGCCCTTCCCTATCTTGCTTCACTGATTTGCTACTGCAATCCAGCACATTAGAATTTACTTCCCTAATATCAACCTAGTCACTGAATTTCAATCTTGCCCGTTTCACCACAGACCTGTCACTCGTGTCTTACCTCTGGCCTGGCACCCCCTCCCACTTTATTTCTGACAGATGATCACTCTCCCCACCTTCAAAGACTTATTAAAATCAAATCTCCTACTACATTCCAGCCCACACACTTTGCTCCATTAATGTGAACCTTCTCACTATGCCTTCATTTATTCTATCTCACCTCTGACCTATTGCCCACATCCTGCCTCTGACCTGTAATGCCCTCCCTCCTCAAATCCACAGACAATTACTCTGCTGCCTTTCAAAGCCTTATTGAAGGCACATTCTCTAAGAGGCTTTCCCTGACTAAGCCCTCCTTTTCTCTTCTCCAACTCTCCTCTGCATCACTCTTCCTTCCTTCCTTCCTTCCTTCCTTCCTTCCTTCCTTCCTTCCTTCCTTCCTTCCTTCCTTCCTTCCTTCCTTCCTTCCTTCCTTCCTTCCTTCCTTCCTTCCTTCCATTGAGTGCTTAGTGTGTACAGAGCACTTGGAAAGTACAATTAGGCAACAGATAGAGACAATACCTACCCAACAATGGGCTCATAGTCTAGAAGGGGGAGATAGACAAAAAAATAAGTAGACAGGCATCAATAACATCAAAATAGATAACCAGAATTATAGATATATGCACATCATTAATAAAATAAATAGAATAATAAATATGTACAAATATACACAAGGGCTGTGGGGCGGGGAAGTGGAGTAGAGCAGAGGGAGGGAGTAGTGGCGACCCCTTTCTAGCCCCACAGTATTTATGTACAAATTTCTAATTTATTTACAGTAGTGTCTCTCTCCCTCTCTAAATGGTGAGCTCATTGTGGGCAGGGAATGTGCCTGTTTACTGTGCTCAATCAATACAATTGAATTTGTATGCTCTCCCTTCTGCATCACCCTTGCACTTAGATTTGTACTTTTTATTCACCCCAAACTCAGCCCCACAATACTTATGTAAGATGAAGTAGGGCCTAGTGGATAAAGCGTGGGCCTGGGAGTCAGAAGGATGTGGGTTCTAATCCTGGCTCGGCCGCTTGTCAGCTGTGTGACTTTGGGCAAGTCACTTTAACTTTTCTGGGCTTCAGTCATTTCATCGGTAAAATGAGGACTAAGATTATTAGCCCTATGTGGGATGGGGACTGTGTCCAATCCAATTAGCTTGTACCTACCCCGGGGCTTAGAACAGTACTTGACACATAGTAAGAGCTTAACAAATACCATCATTATTATTATTACTATCTGCACTTTGTTTTGTCTGTCTCACTCTCTAGACTGTAAGATTGTGGTCAGGGGACATGTCTAGCAAACATTGTGGTCTAGTGGAAAGAGCATGGGTCTGGGAGTCAGAGGAACTGGTTCTAATCTCAGGTCCTCCACATATCTGCTGTGTGACCTTGGGCAAGTCATTTCACTTCTCTGTGCCTTAGATATGTCATCTCAAAAATGAGGTTCCAAAACTCTTCTCGTTCCTACTTAAACTGTGAGGCCCATGTGCAACCCAATTAGCTTGTACCTACAATAGTGCTTAGTACAGTGTTGGCATGTATTAATCCTTTAACAAATACCGCAATTATTATTATTATTATTACTACTAACTTTGTTCTCTTGTACTCTTCCAAGTACTTAGTAGTGGACTCTGCATACCATAAACACTCAATAAATATGATTGATTTTATAGTGAACATTTTTTCAAAAGTGAAATCTCAAAATATATGGATTAAATAGAGGAAGATGAGATCAAGAAGCAGCATGACCAGGTGGAAAGATCATGGAACTGGGAGTGAGCAGACCTGGCCTCTTATCCTGGCTCTATTACTTAGCGTTTCATTTAATTTCTCTATGCCTCAATTTTCTCATCAGTAAAACCAGGTCTAAATGTGTTCTCCCTTCCCCTTTGCCTGTGAACCCTATGAGAGATGGAAACTGTATCTTATCTAATTGTATGGCATCTACCCAGAATTTAGTGTTGTTTTTAGCACTTAGAGCATAACAAAAGTTTATTATTATTATTATTGGCAGAATAATATTTATTCTGTATTAGTAAGAAATATTCACATTTCTTACAATATGTGAAGCCTTGATAGGGGTGACTTTTGGATTTTGATTCAGGGGCTTAAAATCCTGAAGGGAAGAGGGGGCCGGACAGACACACAGGGAAGAAATAATGGGCTAAATTTAAGAGTTCAGAAACAATGGCAATGAGAATTCTCCCTCCATTTTGCCTAGAGGTCTTTATTTCATTTTTTAAAAAAACTGATATCCTTCTCATGGAAGCATGTACACAGGATGCAATTAGAAAGATTGGGTTAGAATTAAGTTATGGCATTTATCCTGCCTCAAAATTTACCTTGCCTCCATGAACTAATGGAAGTCAGAATAAACCATATTGAAAATATTCTCTTCCCTGATCTCATTCCCTTTATTCCTTTTTAAAGGATTCTCTATTTGTAATATCTTTACATCTACTAATATTTGATTTGGGCAGGGAATGTATCTACTATTTTGTTATATTGTACTCTCCCAAGTGCTTCGTATAGTAAGTGCTCAGTAAATATAATTGATTGAAGGATTGTCTCTATTGCTGAATTGTACCTTCCAAGTGCTTAGTACAGTGCCCTGCATACATTAAGCACTCAATAAATGTGATTAAATGAATGAATGAGTGAATGAACATTGACATTGGAAATATTAGGATGTGTCACAGCTAGGAAAGGGAAAAAGTGATCTAAATGTGAGTGGAGTCAGGGAAGGTTTTATAGGTGTCTCAAATTGCTGCTAGTTTGAAGATGCTTGGAATATATCCATATTGTATTGAACTGATCTCCAAGGTGATTTGAAGGTCAAGTTTAACATTGAGGCTAATTTCCCCCCCAAAATTGAGGAAACTACCAAATAGAATAAAAAGATATCATCATAGATATTTGAAATTTATTTTAGCATCAAGTAAGTAGGATGAAGTGCTTGGAAGAATAGCTTTGAAGAGCCTGCTATTAATTAGATTAGGGTTTTTTTATGACAATATGTGCAGTCAGTGTCAACTTATAAAATAAATGGAATTGCATATTTATTGGCCAGAAATAAGTTGGTGAAATCTGTATTTCAATCATGTACCTCTCAGCTTTCTGAATCAAGAGAAAATGAATTATGCTAAAAATGGAACCCTATCCCAACAGCAATCGTTATGATAATTTATTTACAAAAATTTAGTCATGAAGTCCCCATCCCTCATATTTCACCTTAGCAGTCTGATAGACATTAATTGAAAAATCAATTTATATTATCAACTGCACATTTTATAGATTTTGAGGGGAGAATTAAGTTAATTTTATTAGAAAAAATAGCTAAATTAAAATTAATTTGGTCAATGAAATTCTTTTTTGTCAATTGAAAACAGAAATCAATTTTCTCTATCCACCTAATTTGCTATAGAGTTGGCAACAGATAGCAATTTTTGTTAATTTTATACCCAAAAGGCTAACAAGTGGCTAGGTGTTTTTAGATTGCTGCTGAAATAAAAAGCTATGTAGAAGAAATGAGAAAATAAATCCACAGTAGTGTTGGTTCCTTGAATCTCAGCGATAAACTTGATTTTGCCATTTGAACTATCTAATTCCTTTTTTATGAGCAGGAAAGGTTCTCACCAAAATAATACTAAATGGTTAGTGGTGAGGTTAAAGTTTCTCCCCAACCATGTCCATATTATCTGGTAGGAGATGTTATAACTTAATGAAACAATGATTTTACATTAATAAGATTTTAATAGGATGGTTCTTTCGGCAATGTCAAAATGGAAAATTTTGATGAGCTACTATTTGCTCAGGGGTCTGTTAAAAAACTTTGTCCTGCATTTTCTCTATCTATGTTTTGATAAATCATCTTTCTTCCATGTACAATCTCTTGATAAGCATTTTAAAGTACATGTTATTGCTAAACAAGTGAGGCATAAAAAGGTTAAAATTATACATCTGTGAATTTACAGGTAATTAGTTTTTATCTATCTGGGCTGTTCTAAGAATGGCAGGACTGATTAAAAACAAACAAAAACAAACAAACAAAAAAAACCTGTCTCTAATTGTGATGTGAAAATGACTGAGGTTAAAAAGAAGTCACTATTGCTTCTTCCTTAGAGGTAGTGTTTCGGTTAAAGTTAATCAGGAATTTTCAATTAGGGAGAAGACTCTTCCTTCTTTATTAGTATCACCCAAAGGTGGGAATGAGAATAGTTTTGATCTGAACTTAAGTGGCTAGGATGAAAGCTTATACTTTGGAAGCATGTCTTTTACTCTCCATGTTTCTTTTGACATCTATTGGTACTAGTAACTACAAGCACTGTCCTCTGCCTTAAATGTCGAGGACATCTCTAGAAGTGGGTTAGAACATTTGATCAATAATATTTACTGCATCTATTGAGGGTAGAACAGTATATTAAGTCTTTGAGAAAGTACACTAAATTATTAGGCCTGATCCTGGCCCGCAAGAAGTTTACAATTTAGCAGATGTTCAGAGCTTTATTAATGTGCAAGGCCAACAAATGATAACCAATTTGAAGTAACAGTTGATGCATTTGAGGAAAAGGGTATGCAGTCTAAGAGCAGAAAGGGGATAACAGGCAGGCAAGGAGGAAAGGCCTTTTGGGTGGCAGTTTAGAATGAAACAGGAAGTGGAAGGAAGAGTTGGGTGACAGTGATGTGGAGGAACAAAGAAGGGCAGATTAAGAGTGATTGGAAGTCATATTCTGCCACTATCATTTCTAATGATATACAGAGGGGAAGGTCATGATGATGAGAAAAATGAGTCCAGGAACCATCACTTTTCCATATAGAAGAGCTAAAAAAGAGGACGTTAGGAATGATCAATCAATCAATCATTACTATTTATTGAGCACTTTCTGCATGCAGTCCGTTGTATTAAGTGCTTGGGAAAGTTGGCAGACAAAATCCCTAACTACAAGGAGCTTGCAGTCTAGAGGGGAAGACAGACATTAAAATAAATAAATGAATTTACAGATATATTCATTCATTCATTCAATAGTATTTATTGAGCACTTACTATGTGCAGAGCACTGTACTAAGCGCTTGGGATGAACAAGTCGGCAACAGATAGAGACAGTCCCTGCCGTTTGACGGGCTTACAGTCTAAACGGGGGAGACGGACAGACAAGAACAATGGCACTAAACAGCGTCAAGGGGAAGAACATCTCGTAAAAACAATGGCAACTAAATAGAATCAAGGCGATGTACAATTCATTAACAAAATAAATAGGGTAACGAAAATATATACAGTTGAGCGGACGAGTACAGTGCTGTGGGGATGGGAAGGGAGAGGTGGAGGAGCAGAGGGAAAAGGGGAAAATGAGGCTTTAGCTGCGGAGAGGTAAAGGGGGGATGGCAGAGGGAGTAGAGGGGGAAGAGGAGCTCAGTCTGGGAACGCCTCTTGGAGGAGGTGATTTTTAAGTAAGGTTTTGAAGAGGAAAAGAGAATCAGTTTGGCGGAGGTGAGGAGGGAGGGCGTTCCAGGACCGCGGGAGGACGTGACCCAGGGGTCAACGGCGGGATAGGCGATACCGAGGGACGGCGAGGAGGTGGGCGGCAGAGGAGCGGAGCATGCGGGGTGGGCGGTAGAAAGAGAGAAGGGAGGAGAGGTAGGAAGGGGCAAGGTGATGGAGAGCCTTGAAGCCTAGAGTGAGGAGTTTTTGTTTGGAGTGGAGGTTGATAGGCAACCACTGGAGTTGTTTAAGAAGGGGAGTGACATGCCCAGATTGTTTCTGCAGGATATATGCATCAGTGCTGTGGGGTTGAGGGTATGGTTAATATCAGGAGTTTGCAGGGTATAGATCCAAGTGCATAGATGACACAGAAGGAAGAGGGAATAGGGAAAAAGGCATCTAGGAGGAGATGTGATTTCAATTAGGCTTTGAAGGTGGAAGAGTGGTGATCTGTCATATATGGAGAGGGAGGAAGTTCCAGGCTAGGCTAGTTTCAGGTCGTGAGCAAGAGTGGTGAGTTAGACAAGGCCAAGTATAGTGACCAAGATGGCATTAGAGGAGTGAAGTATGGAGAAATCAGGAAGGAAGGATGAGAGGAGCTAGCTGATTGAATACTTTAAAACCAATTCTAAGTAGTTCCTGTTTGGTGCAAAGATGGATGGGCAACCCACTGAAAGATCTTGAAGAATGGGTGATATAAACTGAATGCAATATGGACTGGAATGAGAAGACAAAAAGGTCAGGGAGATCAGCAAGATATATAGTAAATGCTTGGATTAGCTTAGTAGCCGTTTGGACAGAGAGGAAAGGGAAGATTTCAATGATGCTGTGAAGGTAGAACTGACGTGAATTGGTGACAGATTGAATATGGGAGTTGAATGAAAAATTAGTTGAGGATAATGCCAAGGCGATCACACAACTGTTCATCTGTGAGATATTGAGGATAGTGTTGTTATCTATAATGATAGGAGAGACAGGGGTAGAACAGGGTTTGGGGGGAAGATGAGTTCTGTTTTGATTATGTTTAGTTTTAAGTGTTGGTGGGAAATTCATATAGAGATGTCATCGAAGGCAGGAGAAAAATGAAGAACTGCAGAGGAGAGGGGTCAGGGTTGGAGAGTAACATTTGGGAATTATTTACATAGGATTGGTAGAGGAACTAAACCTTGATGGACTCCCATAGTTAAGGAGTGGGAGGCAGAGTAAGAACCTGTGAAAGAAACCAAGAAGTAGCAAGAGAACCAGAAGAGGACAGTATTGGTTAAAACAATGTTTTCAGTAGAAGGGCTATTTCAGTAGAAATGTCAAGGAAGATTGGAATGGACTCATGGCCATTGTATTCGGCAAGAAGAGCTATGTGTTCTAGTGGATAAAGCATATGCCTGGATCTAATTCTGGCTCTGCTACTTGCTTGCTGTGTGACCTTGGACAAGTCATGTAACTTCTCTGTGCTTCAGTTTCCTCACCTTAAAAAAGGACAAGTCAAAACCTACTCTCCCTCCTATTTAGACTGTGAGCTCAGTGTTGGACAAGGACTGTACTAATCTTCTTGGCTTGTGTCTACTCCAGTGATTAGAACAGTAGTTGTCAAATGGTGAGTGCTTAACAAATACCATTTTTTTTTAAAAAAAGGATCATTTGTGACTGTAAGGAGAGTTATTTCTGTGGAGTGGTGGGGATAATAGCCAGGTAGCAGGGGATCAAGAAAAGAGTTGGAGGGAACAAAACTGGATGCAGCCAGTGTAGACAACTCACTAAAGGAATTTGTATAGGAATGGTAGAGGTGAGGTGAGGTGGTAACTGGAAATAGCTGTGGGGTCAGGTGGGTTGTGTATTTTTGTTTTGTTTTGTTTTGGGTTTTTTAGGACAGAGGTACATAGGAATACTTCAAAGCAGTGGGGAAAAAACTATTGTAAAGTGAGTGATTGAAGATGGAAGTCAAGGAAGGATAAAGGGAGGGGCAATCACTTTGATTTAATGAGAAGACTTGGGGCCAAAAACAATGTGGAGAGAGCAGAATTTGAGAGAAGGTGAGAAATCTATGCTTGCAGTACTGTTTGAAAAGAATGGGAGACACAAAGTGGGGTGAGGAGGGACTGTAAAGGAGCAGGGGAGATTTTAGGGAGATCATGACTAAAGATATCAACTTATTTGATAAAGTATGTGGCCAGATTATTAGGGATAAATTGTGCGTGGGGGTGTGTGGGGACAGTGGGTTTGAAGAGGGAAACAAAAGTCTGGAATTTAAAGTCTGAAATGGCTGTTGTGTGAAATGAGCATGGGAGTTCATAAGGATGGGGAAGCAGCATGGCTTAGTAATGTCTGTCTACCTTCTAGACTGTAAGCTCATTATGGGCAGAGAACATGTCTACTAATTTTGTTGTATTGAACTCCTCCAAGCTAAATACAGTGCTCTGCATATTGTAAGTGCTCAGCAGATATGACTGATTGTTTTATTGACAGAGAACATACAATTTTTTACTTTCCCCAAATTTTTAATACACTTGCCTATCAGTCTCCAAAAATAATTATTATAGTATTTGTTAAATGCTTACTATGTGCCAAGCATTGTTCTAAGCACTGGGGTAGGTACAACTTATTTTTATTGCACTATTTATTTTATTACCCTATTTATTTGGTTAATGAGGTGTACATCCCCTTGATTCTATTTATTGCAATTAAGATGTCTTGTTTTTGTCCGTCTGTCTCCCCCGATTAGACTGTAAGCCCGTTGATGGGCAGGGATTGTCTCTATCTGTTGCCGAATTGTACATTCCAAGCACTTAGTATGGTGCTCTGCACATAGTAAGCGCTCCATAAATACTATTGAATGAATGAATACTAACCACTGGAAAAAAAATACACAATGGGACTTAGACACAGTCCTTGTCCCTAAGTGGATTCATGGTATAAATCTCCTCTCCTTTTCATCTTTTCTCCCTCCCTCCCTCCCTCACTCACTCCTTTTTTTGCCTCCTCAATTCCATGCTTCCTATTTCTTTAGAAAGATGGTAAGAAACTTCAGGGCCTTCAGAGACATTTTTAACCTGGCAAAAATTGCAGTCAGTTATACTGTCATTTTCTCTTCCTTTTCTGACTGCAATATAGGAGCATCAGAAAATATAGGAGGCTGAAGTGTTTGTCTCACAGGTCATTTAAAGAAATAGGGCAATGAAAGATTTGACAGAGACGGTTAAGTGAAGGTCTTGAAGGGCTTGATGTGAACAATAAGAAATCTCATGATTACTGCAGGACATCTAGCCAGGGTAAATATGTCCAAATAAATCAATAGCAGTCTAATTTCTTATGAGTGAATTTTGGAGATTATTTTAATTACATATTTACTGTTGTACTCCAATATTGTGTTTATTGTTGCTTGACAAATTCATCACTGAAAATTCTTGTTGTGAAGAAAAGTGTTTGTGATCACCACTTTTTTTTTTTTACCCTAACCATTTCTGGAAATATATTTTTGAATGATTGCATGAGTCTATTGGATCTTTACAGTGACAAATAAGCTAATTGCAAAGCACAACAGAAACACTAACCAACGTGATATGGAATATGAATTGGTATATAGTCCTTTCTTTGATCTATAAATGTTATATTAAGCCATTTTAAAGTTTTAGATGATGACATTTAGACAGGATAGTTTCACAGTGATGCCTTATCTGTATTTTCCACTTCACAAACAGCTCATCTTTGTCAAAGTGCCACTTCTCATGGATTTGATTTTAATTTCAATTAGCAGCCTCTCATATAAGGCCATAAAATGGTTATTCATTAAAGGTTGTGAGAGAACGCCTTCTTGCCCCCTTACTGTCAGTGCTGTAAGCTCTATGAATGATTTAGTAGTAATGTGGTTAATCATATAGAAAGCTATTCTGTCAAAACTGAGATAACTACATGGAAAACACATTTCTATAGGTTACTGGAAAAAAAGTCATTTCCCTAATATCCTTGAAACCTTATTTGCCACAAAGGCCAAGATGACAAACTGTAGCTGTTCTTTTCTCATTTCTATGGCTGCAGAGGAGGACCAGGTAAAGGGCATTTTTTTTAAAAACCAAGGTAATAAAGACAGTACAGCCTTCAAAGACAGGATCATCAAGCTGTGCTCTGGGCAGCTTGGGAGAAAATGATTTTATTCTTTTGGTCACTAACCTCAGAAAAATCTGAGGTAGAATCCTTATTGGACAAGGTTCCTTGTTTTTTTGATAGTTTGCTCTCAAGTTCCCTGTCAGTTGTCTTCTGTCAGTTATCATGAGTGAACTATGACTGAGTTGGGAAAGCATGGTACTTTCTTTTATTGATGTCCATGCCCCTGTCAGATAGCAATTTGAAACTGAATCAGTTTAATTTCTTTCTTGTTCCTTATTTTAAGTTGCTTCTTGGGGACTTTTTCTATGGCATTTTCACCCTCTCTCTGCTCCCCAGAGAAAAATGCATGGGGAAAATTCCTTCTAAAATTCCCTTCTCATATCCCTTTGGGTTGATGAAATCCAGGCTGCCAAACCCTGGTTGCACATATAATTTAAACCATTGATGCTGCACTGACCAATTGGAGGGCAAAGGACAATATGTTTGCATGCTCAGACTTCCATGCAAAGTTTGTAATTTTTTAATGCAATTTATTTTATTCATGCAGTGCCTTCCTCACAATCTTTAGTTTCTGTGTTGGCCCATGATGTTGTTCCAGTAGAAAACAGTAGTAGAAACCAGTTGGCCAATAGTAGAAGTTGGTCATGGTCCAGCATGAGGAGCAGCATGGCTTACTGGAAAGAGCCCGGACTTGGGATTCAGAGTTCATGGGTTCTAATCCCGGCTCTGCCACTTGTCAGCTGTGTGGCTGTGGGCAAATGACTTCATTTCTCTGTGCCTCAGTGACCTCATCTGTAAAATGGGGATTAAGACTGTGGGCCCCATGTGGGACAAATTAAATACCTTATATCTACCCCAGTGCTTAGAACAGTGCTTGGCACATAGTAAACACTTAACAAATAAAATTATTATTATTATTATTGTTATTATAAGTGTATTCCTCCTGAGTGGGAAGAGCACATGGTGGGAGGTAGACTCCTCACTACGTGCCAACAAACCCTAAGTAAATTCCTCCAGGGTGGACCTGGGAGTTCTGCCACATTCGGGTAACACTCATGTCTATTCCTACCATTAGAGAATCTCTAATACCACCAAATAATCATATTCTTTGCAAAGGGAAGTTCAGTTTGTTGTGCCTAAATAATCAAATAATTCAGTTCGCCTCGTGGGATAAATTTGGTATAAACCTCAGGCTCTCTGTCCCTGGTCTCTCTCTCCCTTGCCACAACGATTCCCAAACGAACCTGTCCCTGGGCAACAGGTAACAGAGACCCAGTGGGAATTTTGGAAAAGAGTTGCTAATATGAGAGGTGAGGACCATAGTGGCTCCCAAGGTTGCCACCCATTGGGCATGTGGTTCTGTGGCACAGTAATGGCACTATGCTTTTATTTTTTATGCTATTTATGTGCTTACTATGTATGTTCTAAACTGACTTATATCTGCTCTTTGGAGCCAGTAGAGGCTTTCTAACTCTTGTTTTGGGCCATTCAGGGCTGTTTCTTGTTGAACAGCTTGGGTTGATGTTTTGTTGAGGTTTTATTTTGCATCAAGATTGGTCCCTCTTCAGGACACCAGAAGCCCCTCCAAACAAACACAAAGTGAACAGAGAGCCATGTGGTGATCTTCACTGAAATCAGGATGAAATGTCAACCACCACTGTAGCTCTGCAAGGAGCTTTTTACGGTAGCCTAGCTGGACATATGAATATCAAGTCTTTACCTACATGTGTCCATGCTAATGGACAAGTTTTAACATTTGAAATTAATTTTAGAGGCTTCACAAAACACAGAGAGAGAAATCCACTTGTACAACTGGGTATATATTAATAATAGCAACAGTAATGATCACAGGATTTGTTAGGCACTTACCATGTGCCAAGCACTGTACTAGGGACTGGAGAAGATGGAACCTACACAAGCATGTTAATACATAGCATGTTATAGATATGATAATAGTTATAATTTTATCATATAATCATATGGTGAAGGAATCATTTACATAGAAATATATTTCAAATGGACATTTATGCATTTATGAACATAAGTACATAGCAAATTCTTGTTATCCTACAAAATTGGAGGATAAAATTATATGGATAATTATAATCTACACTTAATCCATTAATCTCATTTCAGTCACTAATGACTGCCACTTTGAGAAGTAGCAGAAGCATTTATTGAGCAATGGACTGTACCAGGCCCTTCGGAAGCACAAAAAGAAATAACATTTTCTGGGTCCAAAAGGAGCCTAGACTTCCAAGAGAACTAAATAGTCTTTCCCAGTGCTTAATAAAGTGCTCTTCACATAGTAAGCACTTAATAAATACTATTACTACTATGCTTTAATAATTTACAAACACAGTAATCAAAGTATAAAATTGAAGGTACAATTGAATAAATGTATGACATAAATATTGAGCATGGCTACAAATACATGCACGTGCAAGGAGTGGCAGATAGTTTAGATGACTGAGAAGCAGCATGGTCTAGTGGATAGAGCACGGGCCTGGGTGTTAGAAGTACCTGGGTTCTAATCCTGACTCTGCTACTTATCTGCTGTGTTACTCTGAGCAAGTCACAGAACTTCTCTATGCTCCAGTTCCCTCATTTGTAAAATTGGGATATAGACTTTGTCCAATCTTATTAGCTTATATGTAGCCCAACTATTAGAACAGTGCCTGGTATATAATACCATAAAAATAATAAAAAAAAGACATGGGATGATGGGGATTAATTGGGCATGGTGTGTTGAAAGAGGAGGGGTTTCAGGAAGGCTGTATTTGTCAGATTTAGGGAGGAGGGACATCCCGAACTGGAGGGATAGAGTGAGTTAGGAAACTGGGTCAGATTGTTGAGATCGAGGTACAGTTAGAAGATTATCTTAGATGGGGTAAAAAGAGCAGATTGGAGAATAACAGGGGATGAAAGCAGATACATTAGATGGAGGAAGTTGGTTAAGAGTCTTGAAAACAACTGTAGGGAGTTCTTTGCTTGATGAGGAGGCAGTCAGAAGGGAAGAGATTTGTCCCGAGTAAACCTTGGAATATGATTGCTCTAGTATCCAAATTAATTGATCTGACTTTTATATCCTCTTTGCGTATGTGCTTTTCTTCTTGTGGAGGAGGGAAATTAGAAAGAGTAAGGTACCCTGTGGTGTTTTCCCCTTTTAAGGCCCCACCTCCTGATGATGATGTGTTTTAGAATTGTGCCTTAGGAGTTGTGCCTTACACATCAACACACGATGCTGCCATTGATAAGGCATGGATGTATTGAAGGACCAAGTTCTCCCACTTTTCCTGGCCATAAATTTCAGCTAATCAATCAATCAGTGGTATTTACTGAGTGCTTATTCTGCAGAGCTCTGTACTAAGAACTTAGGAGAGTACAATGCAACAGGTACATTTCAGTAAATCTATTAATTTTGGAAAAAAAAATTGTTGCTCTTGTTGAATAGTGAACACATGTTCTTTGATAACACTGTTTCCTAAGAATGTGTATTCACCTTGCTTTCATTTGTTTCTCATGAGTTCTTGTTCATTACCGGTAACATAGAAGTGATTGAAGAGAAGTTCCAATAGAAATGGGTACTTTTGGCTAGAAATTGTTGACAGTGGTGCTGTGATAGATAAGCCAATATTTGGAGATAATTTGGGGGGAAGGTGTGGAGGAGAGAGGACTGTTGAGATCAAATATCTGACATTAAACTTGCATGCCTAAGGCAAAAAAATGATGATTACAACGTGTTTATTGCAGTTGCCACACTCTAATACTTTCAGTCCAGATATCAAGATAAAAACCCTAATTCAAATAATGAAAAAGATCACATTGTGATACGACTTCTGAGTTTATTGCCAGTGGCATGTGAATTAAGAGAGCAGGTAATGATAAATGTCTAGAGGCCTGTTATTATCCATGAGGCTGGACTGAAATTTCGATGGAAAATTTCAATTTTGAAGGCTTTTTTTAAAGGTTTTGAGAATGCACATATTTCTCGGATTGTTTTCTTTATTATCATTTGATTTCTAGTCTATTCTTGCGAATCCCTAAGAGACATGTAACGTCTATTGGTCTCATCATAGGTAAGAGATGTCAAGCAAAAAAATGACATTGGCAGTTTTCATAAAGGAAAAATGGAATGTCAAGCAGGAAATTTTGTGATTGTTTAATCATAGTCATTAAATTGGAACAAATGGAAGCTTCAAATGGAATTCCTCACTTTAGCCTACATTTCAATGGAGATTACACCAACACACCAAGTCAAGGGATATGTTTCATATTGCATTTCATTTGGCTTTCAACACAAGTGTTCTGATGGCAGTATTTTCAGTAAAGCTTGTCAAATACAGGAAAAGCAATTTAATAAACACTCCTGTCAGATATTGATGCAATTCCATTCTCTTTTGGAAGGACTTGCAATGTCAGTAGGACATCAATCTAAAGCAAAATGTGAATTTTTCCCTCTTTGCTTCATTAAGTTGTAATCATTGTTCTTTTTAAAGTGATTTGGTTACACCTCAGTAAATCTATCAATTTTGGAAAAATGTTTGCTGCTCTTGTTGAATTGTGAACATGTGTCATTTGATGATGCTGTCTCTTAAGAAAATGCATTCACCTTGTTTTTCTTTGATTCTCATGAGCCTTTGTTCATTACCAGCTAAAAGAGAACATATGCAGCTATATAATTTGAACTGCTTATATATGTTTCTTTAGTATAAGATAGATTAAATTTTCTAATGCATGTGTTATTATGTTATTGATGAATTCTGACATTCAAAGAATCCCACTGTTTCCCCCACTTCCCAAATGCCCACAAAAATAGTTCTCCATTATGTGAAGCGGTTTAGTTATGTGGATAATTATTTTTCTTTCATTGCATCATCAACCTGGTAAAGCTAATAACACAAAACATTTGTGGTATTTGAGAAGCAGTGTGGTCTAGTGAATAGATCATGGGCCTGGGAGTCAGAAGGACCTGGACTCTAGTCCTGGCTTTGCCATTTGTCTGCTGTATGACCTTGGGCAAGTCACTTAACTTCTCTGGGCTTGAGCTATCTCATCTGTAAAATGGAGATTAAGAGTGTGATCCACAAAGGGGACATGGACTGTGTCCAACCCAGTTACCCCAGCACTTAGAACAGTGCTTGGCATAGAGTAAGCACTTAAAAGATATCACTAAAAGATACATTTCACCTTGGACTTAGGTTCAAGAAAGACTGGTGAGTCACACATAGTCAATTTGAAATAAAGGAGCTCATTTTTTTTAATGGTCCATTCTTTTGACATTTGCTGAGTAAAAGCTAGAAAATGACTGCATGCCTGAGTTTCTGAAGCCCAAATTTACATCCTATTTTGCCTTAGTGAGATGGTAATGGATCAAGAGGGGATATTAGTATACCAATAATACCCCAAAGGTACTGTGTAAAGGCAGCCACTTCTTTTTCCATTCCCTTCTGTGTGTCTTAATGGAAAGAACATGGGTTTGGGAGTCAGAAGATGTGGGTTCTAATCCCAGCTCTACCAATTGTCTGCTGTGTAACCTTGGACAAGCCACTTAACTTCTCTGTGCCTCAGTTATCTCATCTGTAAAATGGGGATTAAGACTCTGAGTTCCATGTGGTACAAGCTGATTACCGCCTGGCTCAGTGGAAAGAGCCCGGGCTTGGGAGTCAGAGGTCATGGGTTCGAATCCCAGCTCTGCCACTTGTCAGCTGTGTGACTGTGGGCAAGTCACTTAACTTCTCTGTGCCTCAGTGACTTCATCTGTAAAATGGGGATTAACTGTAAGCCTCACGTGGGACAAACTGATGAGCCTGTATCTCCCCCAGCACTTAGAACAGTGCTCTGCACATAGTAAGCGCTTAACAAATACCAACATTATTATTGTATCTACCCCAGCGCTTAGAACAGTGCTTAGCACATAATAAGTGCTTAATAGGTACCATCATCATCATCACCCTTGCACTTGGATTTGTACTTTGTATGCATCTATCCCTCGGCCCCACAGCATCTATGTTGATACCCATCATTTATTTATATTACTGTCCGCCTCTCCCTCTAGACTGAAAGATCACTGTGGTTAGAGAATATGCCTAACAATTTTTATATCGTACTCTCCCAAGTAATTAGTACAGTGCTCTGCAGACAGTAAGAGCTCAATGAATATGATTGCCTGATCGATTGGCAAACAAAATATCTGGTTTGGCTCAGATAAAAGACACACATATTCAACAAATTCCATTTAAATGTTGCATAAGATTTAGAGGAAGTCCACAATTTAGTCTAGGGTCCTCTTCAGTTTTTTTCATCATCCTCATTATTGACTGATTAATTGGTATTGATTGAGTGCTTACTATGTGCAGAGCATACTGTATTTTTCTAACTATTCTCTCAAGAGAAGCCATAGGAAAAATGAAAGTAATTGTTAAAATTATTTTTGTGTTCACTAATTAACATCAGGTTTAGCCAATAGCCCTTTCCTTGAAAAATGAAGCATAAATTTTCTAGGAACTATGTACAAAGAGTTTGTATTTTCTAACATATTTTATGTATATGGGAAGAGAATTTGATCTCCAAAGTAATCCGGGATAAAAGCATATGCATTATTCATTCATTCATTCAATAGTATTTATTGAGCGCTTACTATGTGCAGAGCACTGTACTAAGCACTTGGGATGAACAAGTCGGCAACAGATAGAGACAGTCCCTGCCGTTTGACGGGCTTACAGTCTAATCGGGGGAGACGGACAGACATATATTATTGTGTTGTGACCCTTAAGAAACAATTCCATCGGGTCTCTAGCTGTATACTGAGCACTACTTTTGACTTTACCTTCTGCCTGAAAACCTCTCTGTAGCTGGCATAGTAGCTATAATGTCCACTAGTTAACTAATTGGCTTCCATTTCTCAGTTATTTAATCACATAACTATTTCAGCTGAAAAAATATGAAGTTGGAGAGCACACTTAATTTTTAGCAGAAAGGCAAAGTGAATTGCTTCCTTTTCATCTGAATCAAATTCTTGAACGAAGGACATGCCCATTCTCATAGGAAATGAATAACAGGAACAATAAGAATACAGGAACTGAAGATACGTATTTGTGAATAAACTTGTGTAATGAGGCTGCTGTCTCCTTGGGGGCTGGTCATTAATTTAAACATGTTCTAATAGAATAGGGTTTTTTTGGGGAAAGTGTCATCTCCCTGAAAATACATATATAAGCATTTCAGGATGTGTTGGGTCCTGATACCTATGCATTTAGGTGTGTGTTTACTTCTAAGGAAAAAGAAAATAACACTCTAAAAACTGCAAGTTTATGTGTGTCACATTCATTGTTTAAAATTGGAAAGCACTAATTCCTGTGAGTTCTGCCCTGATCTGCTTGTCCATGTGAAGGCTAAAGAAGGTATTGGAGGAGGAAGGAAGGTGAATTATATCTGGGTTCCAAAGAGCAGAATTTGGAAAAAAAATGAACAGGAGGTAGGGAAGAAGGCAGGACCAAGAACACTGGCAGTAAGAAAGCCTGAGACCGAGAAACAGATATATCAATAGAAAAGCTTAAGTAAACTAAGAAATTAAGTATTTCTGGAATGTTTTTTCTCCATTTTCTTCCTGCTCAGAAATCTTTTGTAGATCAGTGTTACCTTTTGCCATATACAATGCCTAGTATTACGTAGAAGACATTTCTTATAACAAAACCTAATGGAAAATACTTGGATTTTTTGTTTTGTTTGGTTTTGTTTTTCATTACATATTAAAACTATTTGTAAAGAGATTTTAGAATAGGAAATACTTAAAAATGAGCTACTATAAATATCACAACTATGTTCACGATAGGTGGACAAATATTGGCTTTTTCTTGAATGTAAAATACCTATTCTAGAAATTATGTGAACTTTCTATGGTAAGATTTCTGATTTTCTTATTAGTAGCCCATTGATGAAAAACAAATACCTTGAACCATCCCTGTGGTCATCTGCTTTACCAGTTGCCTTGATTTCAGCTTCGAAAAGTATATTTTCTTACTTAAAATTATTACATAATTAAAACTGAGAAACTGTGCTTCAGAACATCTAATAGCGCCGATGTATGAATTTTAAAAAAACACAGAACAACAAACTTCTCTGTGCATTAGTGAAAATTATTAAATGAGAAGTGTTAAATGAGATTCTTTTAAAATAAAAACAACTTCTTTAAAGGTATAATTTCTATGAATAGGAGACTCAGTTTACATTCCAGAACTTCTCTTTATGCAACCCTTGAAAATCCATTTGACTCTAGTAGCGGTACAATAAAACATTTGGCCCTATTATGTTTCTACTGGATTTGATGGTTCAATCAATCTGAAATTCTGCCTTCCTAGCAGGTGACACTTTTCTTTAGGATATGTTTTCGGTTTATCCCCTACAAGAACTACTCACACTTTATGTTTTTAATAGAGGAATGTCTGATTTGGAGTCACTCTTTCCAGCTGAACTAGATTATTCTCATAATACCAAGCTTTGTCTGTTTCCTTGTTTTTATTTTAGTGGATTTCTGAACAAAGGAAAAACAGTAAAATTCCTTCCTTCCCTAGCCATACCCATTTTCCTACCCCCTCAACAAAATAAATTAATTCCATTTACAAACAAAAATAAGACATCAATCTAATTCAGTTTTTGACCTTCAATCCTCCTCTATAGGGCAGCATTTACTGTTTCTAAGCAAGCCCCTGATTAGGTTCTCTCATAGGTAAAAATGACTGAGGTTTAGTGGGCAAAATGTTGTTTAGTTTAAAAAGAGATATGGAAGAGCGTGATTCCCTGCTCCTAACTTTCAGGTAGTTTTAGCCTAAAACCAGAACTCAAACAGAACTCTTCTTTCCCCCTAAACTCACTCCTCCCCCTAACTTTCCCATTTCAGTCAATAACACCATCCACTTTGACCCAGAAACCTATAACCTTGGAGTTCTCCTTTATTCTTCACTATCGTTCTATTCTCATAATCAGTCTGTTGCCAAAGCTAGCCTTTTTTTGTGTACAACATCTTTCAAATCACCCTTTCCTCTTCACCCAAACTGTTACTATCCTGGTACAAACTCTAGTCTTGCCATGGCTATACTAGCATCAACGTCCTTATTGGTCACCCAGTGTCCTGTCCCACCCTTTTCCAATCTATACTAACTCTCTTCCCCTTTTCAAAACCCTACGGAGAGCTCACCTCCTCCAGGAGGCCTTACCAGACTGAGCCCTCCCTTATCTCTGTCCCCTTCCCCTCCCCATTCTCCCTACTCCCTCCCTCTGCTCTACCCTCTTCCCCTCCTCACAGCACTTGTGTATATTTGTATAGATTACTTATTACTCTATTTTATTAATGATGTATATAAATCTATGATTCTATTTATCTATTTTGATGGTATAGGTGCCTCACTGCATGTTTTGTTTTTGCTGTCTGTTTCCCCCTTTTAGACTGTGAGCCCATTGTTGAGCAGGGATTGTCTCTATCTGTTGCCAAATTGTACATTCCAAGCACTTAATGCAGTGCTCTGCACAAAGTAAGTGCTCAATAAATACGATTGAATGAATGAATGAATGAATGAATGAATGTAAAACAGGGGGAACACAATACCTGTTCTTACTCCCTCTGAGACTGGGAAGCAGATTGGAAAGCAGTGTGTCTTAGTGGATAGAGCATGGTCTTGGGAGTCAGAAGGACCTAATCCTGACTCCGCCAAGTGTCTGCAGGGTGACCTTGGGGAAGTCACTTCACTTTTCTGTCCTCAGTTACCTCATTTGCAAAATGGAGATTAAGAGTGAGGGCCCCAAATTTCAACACGATTTGCTTGTATCCCCCCCCAGTGCTTAGTACAGTGCCTGGCAGATAGTAAGTGCTTAAAACAAATACCACAATTATTGTTGATTCATTCATTTATTAATTCATTCAATTGTATTTATTAAGGGCTTACTGTGGGCAGAACACTGTACTAAGCTCTTGGAATGTAAAATTCGGAAAAACATAGAGACAATCCCTGCCCAACAACAGGCTTACAATCTTAAAAGAGACAGCAAAACAAAACAAGTAGTCAGGCATCAATACCATCAAAATAGATAAATAGAATCATAAATATATACACATCATTAATAAAATAATAAAATAGAGTAATAAATAATATATAAAAATATACACAAGTGCTGTGGGGAAGGGAAGGGGGAAGAACAGAGGCAAGGGGAAGGTAGGGGGAATGGGGAGGAGAGGAGGGGCAGAGAGAAAGGGAGGGCTCAGTCTGGGAAGGCCTCCTGGAGGAGATGAGCTTTCATTAGGGCTTTGAAGAGGGGAAGAGCGTTAGTTTGACAAATGTGAGTAAGTAGGGCATTCCAGGTCACTGGTAGGATGTGGGCCAGGCGTCAACAGCGGGACAGGCTAGAATGAGACACCGTGAGGAGGTGAGCGGCAGAGGAGTGGAGTGTTTGGGCTGGGCAGTAGAAATAGAGAAGGGAGGTGAGGTAGGAGGATGGCAAGGTGAGGAGAGCTTTGAAGTCAAGAGTGAGGAGTTTTTGTTTCGTGTGAAGGTTGATAGGCAACCACTGGAGGTTTTTGAGGAGGGGAGTGACATGCCCAGAGCAATTCTGTAGAAAGATTATCCAGGTAGCGGAGTAAAGTGTAGACTGGAGTGGGGAGAGACAGGAAGATGGGAGATTAGAGAGAAGGCTGATGCAATAATCCAGTCAGGATACCAGCAAGATAGCGATTTGGATGAACAGGATAGGGCATATATTGGCGATGTTGTGAAGATGAGATCGGCAGGTATTGGTGATGGATTGGATGTGTGGAGTGAAAGAGAGAGCAGAGTCAAGAATGACATCAAGGCTGCAGGCTTGTGGGATGGGAAGGATGGTGGTGCCATCCACAGTGACGGGGAAGTCAGGGAGAGGACAAGGTTTGGGAGGAAGGATAAGTATTATGTGGGAAAGGAACTGTGTGTCCAAGCTGCTGATAGCATATCTATCCCAGTGCTTAATATGGTGCTTGGCAATATTAAGTACTTAACCAATTTTATTATTTTTATCATTATTATTATTATTATTATTCTATGGGACAGATGGGCAAATGTTGATCAATCAATCACTCAACAGCATTTATTGAGCACTTACTATGTATAGAATACAATCCTAAGTACTTGGGAAAGTACAGAAGGGTTAGTAGACATGATCCCTGTCCTCAAGGTCCTTATAATTCGGGCTGAGAAGGCAAACCCTGAAATATGTTGCTTATAGGAGAAAGTAATAGACTTTAAGATAGGTACATAAGGTCTACAATGGTGTGTGAGTACCCAAATGCTAATGTTACCTAAGATTGCTGAAGAAGTAAAATTAATCAAAGGCCCCTTGGAGGAAATGTAATTTCAGAGGAGCTTTGAAGATGAGGACAGTGCTGGCCTGCCATATGTGAAGAAGGGAGAGGTCGTGAGCAAGAGGTTGGTGGTGGGAGATATGAGAATGAACATGATTTAATATTAAAATACATCTAGATAATGATATTACTTTCAGCTAATGCCTCCCCCGATCTTGTTTTGTAATATCAAGGTTACCATTTGAAAAGTGATTTATGACACATCTATCACCTCCCTGCCAAGGTTAGCATTATGGGTAAATGTGGTGATTTAAAAGTCATGTAGCTACAATACATTCCTACACCTAGAAAAACTTAGGACAGCTTCCTCACTGAGGGGAGATCAATATGCCTTTTAGACTGTGAACTCATTGTTGGGAAGGGATTGTCTCTGTGGCCGAATTGTACATTCCAAGGGCTCTGGAAGTACAGTGCTCTGCACACAATAAGCACTCAATAAATATGATTGAATGAATGAATGCCTAGTTCTCTCCTGTGATCTAGTGCATATAATTAGTCCAAATTTGGTAGGCATTGTCTAGGACTCTTGTGCCTCACAATAAATGAGAAGATAAAAAGAAGTCTGATTTGGGAGTTACGTTATGAATACTGGGGAAAGCGTGATGCAGGAAGTCATTAAAATGTTTTCCAAATTGGTTTGTAAGGTGCAAAGTGTTGCAGATAGAATTCCACCAGGCCAATTTTTTAAAAAAATGAAATTTCATTTAAATCATTCCTCTGCACATCGAACAAAATGCTTAAAGAAGGATTCCAGTTGGTACAAGCTCTTTTAAATGTGCAGTTGTGCTTATACCTTCTGTGAATCTTTCTTCCTCCTAGTTATTTCATTTGTCAAAGAGAATATGGGAATTTTCTCCATTCCCCTGCAATCCTGCACCGGGTCTGGTTGGAGTAGCCCTGGAAAAGCAGGAAGTACCTTTGGTGATTAGAACATCATTATTCTCCTTCATCTTTAGTTCAGTTCTTAGAAGCAGATGGGCTATTTGCCACTCTGCCCTCAAACTCCCAGTCAGCCACATAAAAACAACCTTTCAATGCCTGGGGCAGACTCACAATAACAATTTTAATCATGGTAAATGAACTTCCTCTAAAGATCTCAGAACACTGTGAGGACTCTATTTCATCAATTCTCATCATATACCTGGCAGGAGAGGCTGGAATTTGTTTCTGTCTGACATTTCAAATTACTTCCCTTGAAGGACATCATCAAACTTCTCTATTAGCTAGGTATTACACATACCTCATGTAAACTGGGTGAATTTGTTCAAAAGAAACAAAGATCCTA
The DNA here is from genome assembly GCF_004115215.2 of Ornithorhynchus anatinus. NCBI lineage: Eukaryota > Metazoa > Chordata > Mammalia > Monotremata > Ornithorhynchidae > Ornithorhynchus > Ornithorhynchus anatinus. The sequence continues at coordinate 106,640,040 of NC_041730.1, forward strand.
AGCAAAGACCAATTTCTCCAACCAGAGATGTAAGAACCAAAACAAGGCCAATTTTTTTTGGATTCTGGAAGGGAAATAGTTCCCTTCACAGATTCCTGTGGGTTGGAAAATACTGAATTTTTAATATAAAAAAAAGATAGAGTTTTTCAAACTTTGGCTACTGTCTTTCCCCTGTCTTTGCTGTAAGGGAGCAGAATCTCCAAGAGAAGAATTTTCATGATTGTTTTTCAGAAGGTTGAAAGTCAATACTTAACTCTCCAAAGAGAAAATTTGACAGTTATCCAATTAAATAATCCATGCAGGTTCTATCACTGGATAATTGAATGGAAAAAAAATCAACTGGATCAGTTCTCTCTGAGGAGCTCGTTAGCCAGATAATGGGAGGCCTGAATTGCAGAATGGTCTTGGGAAATTCCAATCAATCCATCCGTCAATCAATGGTATTTATTGAGTGTTTTCTATGTGCAGAGCACTAGTCTAGGCACTTTGGAGAGTACAATACAAAAGAATTACCAGGCACATTCCCTGCCCATATGTGGGTGAAATGAGTTCAAACAGGAAAATAAAGTGAGGAACCAATGTTTATTTGCAAATGAAATAAACAAAGAAACAAACAAAAAGAACTCTAGGTCTTGACTGGAGAGCAGTTAAGATATAATTAAAATGACCTGAGGTGCACTAGAAACACTCTCGTGGCTACAGTGTTGAACAAGGTGGAAGTGATTGCCTCAATGACCAGGTTCAGGGTTGGTTTTTTTTAAACGTAATTTCTCCGAGGGAAAGAGCAAAGATGCAGCGAGCCTATGTATTTGTTCAGAGACCACAGAATAGGTCCTAGAAACTTCCATAGCTTGGGATTCTTCTGATATGAAAGAAACCGCCTTCCCTTCCATAATGCCTCACATCATTTACCCAGAATTACATTTAATAACAATACTTTAATCCACCCCAGAACCTAGTACAGTGCCTGGCATAGTAAGAGCTTAACAAATACCACTATTATTATTATTATTGTTATTATTACTACTTGGTAAATATATTTCTTAAGCAATCAATCAATGACATTTCTTTAAGTTAAAGGTGGGCAGGGGACTTGTCTAGAAATTCTGTTATATTGTAGAATTCCAAGTGCTTAGTACAGTGCTCTTCACATGGTAAGTGCTCAATAAATACAATTTATTGATTTACTTGGGAGAGTACAATATAACAGAGTTGGTAGACACATTTCCTACCTCCAGAGAGCTTAGTCATTCTTACTAAGCTTTTTACACTGGGAGGTTAAAAGATGAGCAGTTCAAACCTGTCCTTCTTTACTCCCTAGCTCCATCTTAAACCTCTCACTTTTCAATTGCTCCTACCCCATAGCTTTCAAACATGCTCATGTGTCTCCTATCCTGAAAAAACAAAACGAAACAAAACAAAACAAACCCCTCCCATGGCCCCACGACTTGTAATAGTGTTTGTTAAGTACTTATTTTGTGTCAGGTACTGTACTATGTGCTGTGGGAGATACAAAAAATTCCAATTAGACACATTCCATGGACTGTGCCACATGGGACTCACAGTTTTAATCCCCATTTAACAGATGGGGGTAACAAGCACATAGAAATTAAGTGATTTGCCCAAGGTAACACAACAGACAAGTGACAGAGCAGGGATTGGAATCCAGGTACTCTGATTCCTATGCCTGTGCACTTTCCACTAGGCCATGCTGATCCTTTCTATCATCCCTCTCAAAAGTCTTTGAGACAGTTGTCTATACTCACTGCCTCCAACTCTCTCCTAGATTCCCTGCAATCTAGCTTTCAACTCCTCCACTCCAGGAAAACAGCCCTCTTTAAAGTCACCAATGACTCTCTTGCCAAATCCATCCTAATCCTTCTTGACCTGTCAGCTGCCTTCAACACTGTGGACTACTTACTTTTCATATAAATGTTATAAAACCTTGGATCACTGGCACTGTCCTCTCCAGGTTCTCCTGTCTCTCTGGTCACTCATTCTCAATTTCTTTCTCAAGTTCCTCCTCTGGCTTCTGTTTAATTGTGGAATCTCCCAGATTTCAGTTCTGGGTACTCTATTCTTTCTTGGGAATTTCATGCCCTCTTATCATTGCAGCATAGTCTAGTGGCTAGATCATGGGCCTGGGAGTCAGAAGGACCTGGGTTCTAATCCCAGCTCTGCCGCTTGTCTGCTGAATGTCCTTGGGTGAGTCATTTCACTATTCTAGGTCTCAGTTACCTCATCTGTAAAATGGAGATTAAGACTGTGAGTCCAATGTGGTACAGGGAGTGTGTCCAATAGAATTAGATACCTTGTACCAACCCCGGTGCTTAGTACAGAGCCTGGCATATAGTAAGTGTTTAATAAATACCACTATTATTATTATTATTATTCTAACAACCAGCTGATATCATCAAAAATGTATAACTCCAGCACTTTCATGCCTTCTCTTCAGCCATCAGGGCATTTCTACTTTGATATCCTGCTAACACTTCAAGCTACAAATGTCCAAAACACAATGTCTCATCTTCTCACCCAAACCTTGTCCTTCCCCCTGACTTTCCCATTACTGTAGACAGCACCACCATCTGTATCACAAATCTGTAACCTTAGCATTATCCTTTAGACTGGAAGCTTGTGGAGAGGGAATATGTCTACCAACTCTGTTATATTGTACCTAGTACAGTGCTCTAACACTGTAAGTGCTCAATTAATACTGTTTATTGATCCTCTACTCATCTCTCATTCAACCCACATATTCACTCTTTCACCAAATCCTGTCAGTTCTACCTTCACAGCATTGCTAGAAAACACCCTTCCCTCTCCATCCAAACTGCTACCATGTTGATCCAAGCATTTATGCTATCCCAACTTTTTGTATCAACTTCCTTGCTGACCACCTGACTCCCATCTCTCCCCACACCAGTCCACACTTTACTGCCTGGGTTAAAAAAAAAAATCAGTCCGTGTTTCCCCATGGGAAGAAGCTTGGCCTAGTGGGAAGAGCATAGGCCCGGAAGCCAGAATTTCTGGCTTCTAGTCCTGCTTCTGCCACTAACCTGCTGCGTGACCTTGGGAAAGTCATTTACCTTTTCTATTCCTCAGTTCTCATACCTGCAAAATGGGAATTCAAGTTCTGTTTTCCCTCCTACTTGGACTGTGAGGCCCAAGTGGGCCCTGATTAACTTGCATCTACCCCAGTGATTAGTACATTGCTTGGCACATGGTAAATGCTTACTAAGTACCATTATTAGTATTATTATGATTATTTTTATTATTATTGCTCAAGAACCTCCAGGGTTCTTACATCTACCTCCACATCAAAATAATAATAATAATGTTGGTATTTGTTAAGTGCTTACTATGTGCAGAGCACTGTTCTAAGCGCTGGGGTAGACACAGGGGAATCAGGTTGTCCCACATGGGGCTCACAGTCTTCATCCCCATTTTACAGATGAGATAACTGAGGCCCAGAGAAGTGAAGTGACTTGCCCACAGTCACACAGCTGACAAATGACAGAGCCGGGATTCGAACCCATGACCTCTGACTCCAAAGCCCGTGCTCTTTCCACTGACCCACGCTGCTTCTCAAAAAGAAACTCATTGTCTCTAAAACACTCAGTCACCTTGCCCCCTTCTATCTTACCTCACTGATTTCCTACTAAAACATAGCACATTCACTTCACTCTCTAACACCAACCTAACCTCCTCACTTTACCCTGATCTTGTCTTTCTCACCACTAACCCCATGCCCATAGCCTACCTCTGGCCTAGACTTCCTCCCTCTTCATATCCAACAGAACAGTATACAAAGTGCTTGGAAGAGTACAATTTCGCAGTATAACAGAGGTGGTAGACTTGTTCCCTGACGACAACAAGCTTACAGGCTAGAGGGGAAGAAAGACATTTATGAAAATAAATGAATTAAGTTATGTGGCACTGAGAGAGGAGTGCAAACTCATCGTGGGCAGGGAATGTGTGTGTCATATTGTGATATTGTACTCTCCCAAGCACTTAGTGCAGTGTTCTGCATACAGTAAGTGCTCAACAAATATGATTAATTGATGGATAAAGGGAGTCTATTCAAGTGTGAGGGTAATGCAAAAGTAAGTCGGAGAAGAGGAAATGAGAGTTTAGTGAAGCAAGCCCTCTTGAAGATATGCCTTCAGTGAGGCTTTGAAATAATAATAATATTGGTATTTGTTAAGCGCTTACTATGTGCCGAGCACTGTTCTAAGCGCTGGGGTAGACACAGGGGAATCAGGTTGTCCCACGTGGGGCTCACAGTCTTCATCCCCATTGTACAGATGAGGGAACTGAGGCACAGAGAAGTTAAGTGACTTGCCCACAGTCACACAGCCGACAAGTGGCAGAGCTGGGATTTGAACTCATGAGCCCTGACTCCAAAGCCCGTGCTCTTTCCACTGAGCCACGCTGCTTCTCCATTGAAAATTGGGTGACTGTTGGATATGAAGAGAGAGGGCATTTTCAGCCAGAAGCAGAGCATGGGCAAGAGATTGGTGGTGAGCTAGTTGAGAATGAGGTACAGTGACAGGGTTAGCAATAGAGAAGTTAAGTGTGCGGTCTGATCGTAGTAGGAGAGCAACAAAGTGTTAAGCACTCACTACAATGGTCTGCATACAGTAAGCACTCAGTAAATACGATTGAATAATGAAAGGAGAGGGCAACTTGACTGAGTGCTTTAAAAAGCTAATGGTAAGAAGTTTCTGTTTGTTGCGTAGGTGGATGGGCAGTCACTGAAGGTTCTTGAGGAGTGGAGAAACATGGCCTGTATATTTTTGTATAAAAATGATCTGGACAGCAGCATGAAGTATGGACTGGAGTGGGGATAGACAGGAGAGAGTGAGGTTAGCAAGAAGGCTGATGCAGTAATCAGGTGGGATAAGTGCTTGATTTAAAGTAATAGTTTGGATGGAGATGAAAGGGTGGATTTTAGCAATGTTTTGAAGGTTGAACTGACAGGATTTAGTGACAGATTGAATATTTGGGTTGAATGAGAGAGAGGAGACAAAGATAACACCAAGTTTACGGGGTTGTGAGACAGCAAGTTTGGTGGTGTTGTCTACAGTGATAGGAAAAATCAAGGGGCTTTGGTGGGAATATAAGAAGATGTGTCAATAATAATAATGTTGGTATTTGTTAAGCGCTTACTATGTGCTGAGCACTGTTCTAAGCGCTGGGGTAGACAGGGGAATCAGGTTGTCCCACGTGGGGCTCACAGTCTTAATCCCCATTTTACAGATGAGGGAACTGAGGCACAGAGAAGTTAAGTGACTTGCCCACAGTCAAACAGCCGACAAGTGGCAGAGCTGGGATTCGAACTCATGAGCCCTGACTCCAAAGCCCGTGCTCTTTCCACTGAGCCACGCTGCTTCTCTAAATTGAGGTGTTAGCAGAAGGCCAAGTGAAAGACAGAAGGAAATGCAAAATTGCAGTGAGGGAGAGAGATCAGGACTGGAGAAGAGATCAGGACTGGAGATGTAAATTTGGGAATCATCCGAAAAGATGATCACTCTCCCTACCTTCAAAGGCTTATTAAAATCATATCTCTTCCGTAACCTAACGAATCCACTATTTCTGCTACTCCCCCTCTCTTCTGTTTCATCCTGCACTTGAATTATGCCTTATTGACCCCACTCTCAACCCAACAGCACTTATGAGAAGTGCATGAAGCAGCATGGCTTAGTGGAAAAAGCAAGGTTTTGGGAATCAGAGGTCGTGGGTTCTAATCCCGGGTCTGCCACTTGTCTGCTGTGTGACCTTGTGCAAGTCACTTTACTTCTCTGTGCCTCAGTTACCTCATCTGTAAAATGGGGATAAAAACTGGAAGCCCCACGTGGGACAAACTGATAACCTTCTAGATATTTCAGCTCTTAGAACAGTGCTTGGCACAAAGTAAGCACTTAAGTATCATTATTATTATTATTATGTACATATCTGTACTTTATTTTAATGTCTGTCTCACCTTCTAGACTGTAAGCTTCTTGGGGACAGGAATATGTCTATCAAGTCTGTTATATTGTACTCTCCCAAGTGCTTAATATGGTTACCTGCATGCAGTAAGTGCTAAATAAATATGATTGATTAATTGATTTTTTAAAGAAAAATAATCTCGAGCCAAGTGAAATCTAGACTGGAATGGAGAGAAGCAGCAGGCAAGGAGGTCAGTGAAGAGGCTTATGAAGTAGTCAAGGTGGAATATGACAAGTGCTTGAACAGCATAGTAGCAGTTTGGATGGAGAGGAAGAAGCAGATTTTTGTGATATTGTGAAGGTAGAACCGACAGATTTGGTGACAGATTGAATATGAGGATTAAATTAGAGAGGTGAATCGAGGATAATGCTACTGTTATGGGCTTGTGAAACAGATGGTGGTGCTGTCTACAGTGATAGAAGAGGAGGATTGGATTTACATAAGAAGATGCAAATTTCTGTTTTGGATGTGCCAAGTTTTAGGCAGGAGAAAATGTGAAACTGCAGAGGAGAGAGGTTAGAACTGGAAATGGAGATTTGATATTTGTATCATAGAGATGGTAGTTGAAGCTATCGGACCGAATGAGTTCTTCAAGGGAGTTGATGTAGCTGGCGAATAGAAGGGGACCCCGAAATGAGCTTTGAAAGACTCTCACTGTTAGAGGGTGGGAGGATGAAAGAGGAGCCCGTAAAAGAATTTGAAAATGAACAGCCAGTGTGATAGAAGGAGAACCAGGAGAAAACAGTGCCAGTGAATCTAAGATAGATAAAATTTAGGAGAAGGGGGTTGCCCACAGTGAAGAAGGCAGCTGAGAGGTCGAGGAGGATTATCTTGTAATAGAAACTGCTGGATTTGGAAAGACAGAGGTCACTGGTGATTTTGGAGAAAACAGCTTCCATAGATGGAAGGGGATGGAAGCTGGATCACAGAGGGCCATGGAGAGTATTTGAGAAAAAAGAAAGTGGAGGCAGTGATTAGAGATAACAAACACAAGGAGTTTGGTGAGAAATTGTAGGCAGCACCTGGGCCAATAACTGAGAGAGTCATGGGGTTGAAAGGTTTTTTTACAATAGAGATGACACGAGCACATTTGAAAGTAGTGGAAAATGAATGTTGGAAGCTACCAGTCAGGGAGGGAAAATGGGAGAGGGCAAGCCTCCCTTTTCCTCAGCTTCCCCTCCCCCCACCATGGCCCGAATGTACCCCCTTTGCTCTTGTGTATATATGTACTTATCTATAATTAATGAGAAGCAGCGTGGCTCAGTGGAAAGAGCCCGGGCTATGGAGTCAGAGGTCATGAGTTTGAATCCCAGCTCTGCCACTTGTCAGCTGTGTGACCGTGGGCAAGTCACTGCACTTCTCTGTGCAGTTACCTCATCTGTAAAATGGGGATTAAGACTGTGAGCCCCACTTGGGACAACCTGATGACCCTGTATCTACCCCAGCGCTTAGAACAGTGCTCTGCACATAGTAAGCACTTAACAAATACCAACATTATTATTATTATTATTATTATTATTATTCTATTTATTTATATTAATGCCTGTTTACTTGTTCTGATATATATATATATATATATATATATATATTTCTGTAATTCTGTTTATATTGATGCTATTGATGCATCTTTACTTGTCTTGATATCTGTCTCCCTCCCCGCCCCCCCCCCCCCCCCCGCAAACTGTAAGCCCATTGTGGACAGGGATTGTCTCTCTTTGTTGCTAAATTGTACTTTCCAAGCGCTTAGTACAGTGCTCTGAACACCGTAAGCTCTCAATAAATACTATGGAATGAGTGAGTGAGTGAGTGAATGAATGAATGAATGAATGAATGAATGAATGAATGAAGTGTTTTGATAAAGTGTGAAGGGATGGGTTCAGAATCCCAGGTGGCGGGGATAGATTTTGAGATGTGGTAGGAAATTTCCACTTGGAATACTGCTGGGAAAATGGGAGAGTCCAAGAAGGATTAGGAGGCAGGAGGAGCTGGAGAGGAACAGGAGAGATTCCAAGTTCCTTAACTTTTGGCAAACCCAAGTGACCAGTGAGCATCAGTTATTTCTATTCTTTGTTTATTTAAGTGTTGAAGTGTTTGATGTGTGGCTTTCTGAGAGAACTTCAAAAATTTTTAGAGTTCTGAAATTGCATTGCAAATATTTCAAAGTGAATCAAAGGTGATTCATTTGTATCAATAGTAACAAATATCATTACTTACTGTTCCTGGAAAGATAGCAGAATAACAGAAGTGGAAATTAAATTTCAATAATCTATGTATAATTGCTGAAAAACCTAAAAAAGCTTAATGGGTTGAAGTTACCGCTACTCAACCTTATTATTCAATAAAGTCATGAAGATAAAGTTTTTAATTTCTTTAAAAGTAATAAGCCATGCTAGCCCACAAGAGAGCCTCTATCAGGAGCAATTTTTTTAGCAAATTGAAGAACATTCCATTTTTGCTCTGAATCCTCAATTCCCTATGAAATTATTTTTACATAATAATTATAGCATTTGTTTAAAAGTATGATTAATTGGAATCATTAGTTTGATTTGCAGATTCCACACAAAATTTATTTTGAAGTCAAACATTACTACAAATTTGTTTTCCTAATCTATTATTCAAATATTATTGGGTCTGTTGTGAAATTCTGACTCTACTCGTCTTAATTTTTCTCTTATTAATATCACCAGTTTTATCTAACTTGGATCCAGAGAACTTTCCAGGGGAGCATATTTGATTGTCTCTCTGCTTAAAGCTCGTAAGCATTTCTTCTAGAAGCTTTGTTTAGAATTAGTGATTTGTTTTTAGTGTGTTCCTTTAAGTCCAAAATTTGCGGAGTCTGCTGTCGAGAATGATGGGCAGGTCTCAATCCTGAGGCCTCCTGTCCCACTATGCCCAGTAGCTGTCATTGGGAGGCATCTGGAAGGGACTACAGGTGCAGCCTGTGGTCACTGAACAGATTGTCTCTGAGACCTCAACAGCAGCAGACACCACCCATTTAGTTGTGGAATATGATTGTCAGAATGAATTACTAGGGTCGGGGGAGTGTTTTACATGTTCTCATGAAAACCGGGGCAAAGAGGGCTAACACAGTGCAATACGATGTTAATAGCAACACATTTATGGATGCAGTGAAGGTCATCTCTCTAAAAATACAAATACATTTTGAAATCCAATGGTAAAGTCTTCATCATCCACCAACTGAGTGGGGTATACTGTAGTGAGCCCTTGAAAAAATAAACAGAAACAAAAAGCATATGTACCCCACTTATATGGAATTTATAAACACCTGGGGAAGATAGGTATAAAATATAACTTGAAGTGTTGGGAGGGGTAAAAAGAACAAAGATCTTATAGCAGTATCTATGACAGGATTAAACTGAGTAAATCCAAATGATTCATAGTATAATTGACTATGTAAGGGCTGAGGAATAATTCAGTTTTAAATCTCACTAAAAACCTTTTGGAGTTATTCTATTCCTGTAGTACTTGAAGAAGGGACAATATTCCTATTTGCCTACAATCTGAAAAGTATATTTTTTGTAGACTAAGTGAAACGAATATTTTGTTTATTTGGGGGGCATTCCACAGTACCTAAATTCTCATAGTTAATCTATTGGCATAATTATAAACCTTCACCAGGCTTATAGCTGTCATGCATTTCATTTATTCTGTAGGTAAAGGCTCCATTCATTCATTCATTCATTCATTCATTCAATCAATCATATTTATTGAGCACTTACTGTGTGCAGAACACTGTACTAAGTGCTTGGAAAATACAATTCAGGAATAAAGAGAGACAATCCCTGCACACAATGGACTTACAGTTTAGAACGGGGGAGAAAGAGACATCAAAACAAGTAAACAGACATCATTAGCAGTAATATGAATAAGTAGAATTATAGATATAATATAAATAGAATTACAGATATCAATAGAATTATAGATTCTGCATTTCAACCCTCAAGTGAATGAATACATCTTTGTTTTTTGCAGAAAAACATCACATCGATTAACACATCACACACTTTGGAAAGCCTATTTCCCATGAAGTAGTATGAGTGGACATTTTGAACTGTTCTTTTGTGTCTATTCAGCTACATGCACAAAGCTAGCATTCTGGGAGTTTTCTGAAATAGTTGCTCGGTAGCTTCATTGCTTAGTACAGTGTGTGACACATAGTAAGTTCTTAACAAATACCACAATTGTTATTATTACCCAGAGGAATAATTAATCATCATCGACAGTACTTATTAAGTGCTTATTGTGCACAAACCTCTGTACTAAACACCATGGGAGTACAATAGAGTTAATAGATATGCTCCCTGTCCACAACGAGTTTGCATCAAATTTATTGAGTGCTTACTATGTGTAGAGTACTGAATTTAGCACTTGGGAGAGTACAATATACCAAATTTGTTAGACTTGTCCCCTGCCAACAAGGAGCTTAGATTTTAGAGGATAAAAATAAGTGACCATTTTATTTTTCCTAATTTTGGTGTTATGCATATTCTCTAATGGAGACATGCGGGTAAAAGGACTTAACCTGGTATCTGTGGCCACCTCCCAGAAGAAAGATTATTACATTCAGGACAGAGTCTTTATTATTTGAAACCAAGTAGTCACAGATGTCTGCCTCCCCCTCTAGATTGTAAGCTTTTGTTGGGCAGGAACTTATCTACCAACTCTGTTAATAATAATAATAATAATAATGATGATTATGGTATTTGTTAAGCTCTTACTGTGTGCAAAGCACTGCATTGTACTCTCCCAAGTACTTAGTACAGTGCTTGGCACACAGTAAGTGTTCAACAAATACCATTGATTGCTTGTTAGAGTATTCATTAAATAATATTTATTGAGCACTTACTATATGCAGAGCACTGTACTAAGCTCTTGGAATGTACAGCAGCATGAGCAGAATGAACAGCAATTTGGTGAAGAGCAAGTATATGTTATTAAATGCTTAGGTTGTTTGGAATGACAAAGGAACATGTTCTCTGCCTCACAAACATTTTATACTCTAATCAGGGAGACAAATATAAAATCTGTGTAATTAGAGTGGTTACAATGAATAGATTGAGCTGACATATACTGAGTGCTAAGCCAAGGTCAGATTGCTCACTTGTGTTTGGATGAGGGACTCCTCCAATTACAACAGAAAATTCTTAATAAAATTACCACACTTTTTGTGGGCCTCATGATATTTAGAACTACATCTTGAATTTGAAATGGATTCCTTTCACCATTAAACCTGTCTGCTTTTTCCTATAGCAATTTGCATTGTTCCCCTCTTTTGGACTTTTAAGCCATGAAGAAAAGATTTAAAAGAATTGAATTATTCTCTATTCTTGTGGTCCCAGTGGTGTAATGATTACCTAATAAATGGAGAATAATCTAGAAATCAATATATCTCTGACTTCTCATATTTAAAATGGTCTCGATAAAGTTGTCATTTGAAAAAGGCTCCACACTGAATGATGAGAAAAACTGCTGTAAAGCTCTTGCAGGAATAATTTCATGTTCATCACTCATTTCTTCGATTACTGTCATCAATAGCATGAATCATAATTTTCCTTTTATACTTGTATGCTTGTTTGAATATTTGTTTGTGAAGCTGAGTGCACCACCTTCTTGAGAAGCTCTTCTCTTCAAAAAGCCATTATTCAACTATAAGATTGTAATTAGATGGGTCTTTGTCCTAGGTCTACCTTGAGTAACCGATAGCCTACCTTTAAACAACAGTACATTTTTCTCATCATTGGTATAATTGCCCCAACAATGACAAATAATCAAGCAAGCAAGAAAACAGTGCTAACAGAGAGAAAGAAAAATTGTAGTACACTCTAGATTTGTTTAGAGGAGTCATTCTTTTTTTCAATTTGCTTGAGGGGGAAAAAAGAGGATGGGGATTCTAGAGGAGCAAAGGATAAGGAGATAACAGGCCTCAGAGACCAAATAGTCCAGAAGCAAACCCTTTTGAGAACCCTTTTAGCTCATGATTGGAAACTTTCAGGTTTCATCAGAGATCTGGGATGAGCAAGTCTAAAACAGCAACAGTGCCCAAAACCGGGTGGCCAATTCTGCCGTGCTGGTGACCAGGGTGGTACCCAGTTCCTTGTTACCCTGGGACCTCCAACCCCACCTATGCTGGTCCAAACCAGTTGGAAATATAAAGGCATGGGTATCATGCCATCTCCATAAAATGTAGAGTTTAGGGAAATCTGCGGCTGCACCTGTGATTGTTGGATCCTACCTACATTTCCTGCAGAAATGCTCTGGGTATGTCACTCCCCTTCTTAAAAGCCTCCAGTGGTTGCCTTTCAACCTCCACACAAAACATAAACTTCTCACTTTAGGCTTCAAGGCTCTCCATCACCTTGCCCCCTCCTACGTCTCCTCCCTTCTCTCTTTCTACTGCCCACCCCGCACACTCTGCTCCTCTGCCACCCACCTCCTTACCTTCCCCCATTCTCGTCTATCCCACCATAGACCCCTGGGCCACATCCTCCCAGGGTCCTGGAATGCCCTTCCTCCTCACCTCTGCCAAACTAATTCTCTTCCCCTCTTCAAAGCCCTAATGACAGCTCACCTCTTCCAAGAGGCCTTCCCAGACTGAGCTTCCCCTTTTCCCTCTGCTCCCTCTCTGGCCTCCTCTTCACCTCCCCTCTGCTAAGCCCTCTTTTCCCCCCTTTCCCTCTGCTTCTCCCCCTCTCCCTTCCCCTCCTCTCAGCACTGTGCTCATTTTCTCATTTGTATATATTTTTATTACCCTATTTATTTGGTTAATGAGATGTACACCCCCTTGATTCTATTTACTGCTATTTTTTTTTTGTCTGTCTCCCCCAATTAGACTGTAAACCCGTCAGTGGGCAGGGATTGTCTCTATCTGTTGTCGAATTGTACATTCCAAGTGCTTAGTACAGTGCTCTGCACATAGTAAGCACTCAATAAATACTATTGAATGAATGAATCTCATCCATGTATTTCTTTCCCACTGTTTATTATGCCTTAGCCCATAGTAATAGTTAATAAACACTATTACTACTACTACATACAAAATGTAGGCTTTTGCAAACTTCTTCAACAAAACATATTAGGTTGAACTTGGAAATATATGTAATCAGTGGTAATCAAAACCATCGAAGTAATAACTTTTATTTCTCAGCATCCATCGTTTGCCCATTTCTCTCTACATCAAACACTCCTGGCCATTGGATTTTAATAAACTCAACAAGCTCTCTTCTTCCTACTTATCTACTCTTTGTCCCACTTCACCCCAGCTCCAATATTCACTTCTCTCAAGCTAAGCTACTCATAGTGCCTTGGAATCATCTCCCACATCTGACCTCTTGCTTTACTTTCTCCTCTTCCTGGAACTCCCTTCCCTTTCACATGCAACATATTACTGCTCATTTCATCTTTAAATCACTGCTGAAATTATATCTTTTCCAGGAAGCATTCCTCAATTAACTTTTCATTTCCCCATTTTATATCCTCCCAACTGCCACTTCAGCACTTCTATGCCACCAAAGCACTGGTGTTCCCAGAACGTCCCATAACACTTATGTACACAGTTTAACCTCCAATAACATTTATGTACACATTTTTAGTCCTCCTTCTTGCTGAAATTTATTTCAGCTTTTGTCTTCCTTGCTAGACTGTAAGCTTTATTTTAGGAGATCTGCTGTTTTTTGATTTGTTTTTCCCAACTATAACACTGACTTGTTAAATTCCTTAGGCAAGTTGTAATTCCCTTCATCCCATTTCTCTGTCATAGTGGTTCCACAAGGTGCAAGGATGATCAAAACATTTGGGAAAAGTGCTTAGTGACAGAAATCATTCTTATACTAAATTCCAATTTCCAACTATCTGGCTTATTTTGTTTCTAATGACTTTTGAATTTCCTTGGGGAGGTAACCTGATTACATAATCATATGCCCATCTCTTTTTACTCCTTAAGGAACAGAGTAGATTGTTTTTATTTCAGGAAAGTCATCTAAGACCTAAAGTCAATGTGTCACCTGACTTTTCTTTTGAAATTTGTGAAACAGCAGACTTTATTGTATAACATCTACATTCACAGATTGTCTCTTTCCATATTTTTTTTTCTGTGAAGCAAAGATATCCACAAAAGAATGGGGAAGGTAAAGGAGAATGGAAGGATGAGCCACAGGCTTCCAAGGAAAAGAAATGGTATTAATTTTCCTTCTTTTCCACTAGTAAGGGTGCCTTGTATATGAATCAATCAATTGCTCATTCAGTGGCATTTATATAGCACTTACTATTTGCAGAGCATGGTACTAAGTGCTTGGGAGAGTAGATGCAGTTGAGTTGGTAGACATGGCCCCTGCCTACTGTTTGTGCACTTTAAAAAGCCTCAGAGAACCTGGAGTTTTCATAGTTTGATGTGAAATAAGAATAGTGATTTTTCGTAATAGCCATAGCACTAATAGTTATTGAGATCATACTCGGATCAATGCATTCTACTTGTTGCTGAATTATTGTACTTTCCAAGAGCTTAGTACAGTGCTCCGCACACAGTGAGCTCAATAAATACTATTGAATGAATGAATGAGAAGTGTAAAACATAGAGATGTCTCATCATTCATTATAGAAAGCTTCTACTTTAATAGAAGAGAGATATAATTGTTTGCAAACGTTGCAATAAGAATAAATAACTACAGGAAAGATTGAAATCAATTAAACTCTGGAATCCATTCATTCCTCTCCATCCAAACAGATACCGTGCAAATCCAAACACTAATATCTTGTTTTGACTACTGCATCAGCATGCTCACTGACCTCCTTACATCCTGTCTCTTCCCTCAGTACTTCACTCAACCAATCAATTGTGTTTATTGAGCACTTAATGTGTGCACAGCATGGTACTAAGCATTTGGAAAAGTACTGCACTGATAGACGTATACTCTCTCCATAAGGAGCTTACACTTTCTAGCTTTTGGGCTGAGGGAGGGATGATTATCAAGAGCTTAAAGGCAACAGATCCAAGTTCATAGGTAATGTAGGAGAGAGAGGGAGTAGGGAAAAAGATGGTTTAACAAAGGAAGCCTATCATTCAATCCATACCAATTGGTTAAGTGAAGTACTCAATTACCTCCTTCCTTCCTGACTTACCTCACTGATCGCCTACTACAACACCACAACGCCAACCTACTCACTGTACCTCGATCTTGCTGCTGACCTCTTGCCTATGTCACCTATGTCATCCTTGTGACTTTTATATCCAACAGTCCACCACAACACTCCTTACTCTCAAAGTCCTCCTAAAATTATATCTCCTCCAAGAGGCATTCCCTGACTAAGCCCTCATTTTCATTACTCTCTCTTCACTTTGCATCACCTGTGTATTCAGATCTGTACTTTTAAGCACTTGAGAATCACTCCCTCCTTCCCCTTCAGACTGACAGCACATAACTTTCACTCTGCAATTTTCCATTTCTGTAATTTGTTTTAATTTTTGTCTCTCTCTGTAGGCTGTAAGATCCTTGCAGGCAAGGATTGATCTACCAATAATACTGTACTTTCCCAAGCACTTAGTACAGTGCTCTGCACACAGTAAGCCTTCAATAAATGCCATTGATTTTTTATTTATATAAAAGTGTTGATAAGTGCTTAGAATTGGCTGAAATGTTTAAATAATAATATGATATTTGTTAAGCACTTACTACATGCCAAGCACTGTCCTATTAAGGAATCTCTTCTGCTTTTGTAGCTTCAGTTACAAAGGTATCACATAATAATTGCTTTAAAAAAAAACACACAAATCTTACAGTTAATTAGAGCAAAGGGGTAGATACAAAATAATCAGGTTGTTCCATGTGGGGCTCATAGGCTTAATCCCCATTTTACAGATGAGGTAACTGAGGCTCAGATAAGTTAAGTGACTTGCCCAAGGTCACACAGCAGAAAAGTGGTGGAGCAAGGATTAGAATGATTTAGGATGATGACAGTCAATTAGGAACAGTCTTTTGGAAGATGTGGAATTTTACTGGTGATTAAAGATGAGGAGACCTTTAATTTGTTAGATTTGGGGAGGGAGGGTGTTCCAAGTTAAGGCATGAGCAGAAGCAAGGGGATTGAGATGAGGGAGTTAAGAGTGGGGTAGACAGAGAAAGTTAGCTTGAAAGAAATGAGTGAGTGGGAAATAACAGGCAATTAAAGATGGAGCCAGCTGGTGGAGACCTTGGAAACCAGCTATCAGGAGTTTTTGGATGATACAGAGAGGCACAGGAAGTTAGTAAGGATTTTGAGGAAAGGAAAGATGTGGGCACTGTGAAGCTACAAGAAGACAATCTGTACAACAACGTATAGCATAGATTAGTGGGGATGAGCCTGGAGACTGGAAAACCAGTGAGGAGCTGATGCAGTGGTCAGCTGACATATCACCAGAGCTTGTACCAAGGTAGTAACAGTTTGGATGAAGAGAAAGGGACCTATTTGAGATGCCAGTAGGAAAAATCAGCATGATTTAAGAGTAGTTTAAATATGAAGCAGCTCTGAATTAATAATACTGACAATTATCGTATTTGTTAAGCACCTGCTATGTGCAAAACACTGTGCTAAGCTCTTTGATGAATACAAGTAAATCGGGTTGGACATAGTCTCTGTCCTGCATAGGGCTCACAGTCTTAATCCACATTTTATGGATGAGATAACTGAGGCACAGAGAAGTTAATTGAGTTTCCCAAAGTCACACAGCAAAGTGGCAGAGCAGAACCAGAATTAGAACTCAGGACCTTCTCACTCCCAGGCCTGAGTTCTATCCACTAGGCCATGGTTGCAGGCTTCTAGGACAGGGAGAATGATGGTGTTATCGATGGAGATGGGAAAGTTGGGAGATGGGAGAGATGGAGGAGGAGTGTGGTTTAAGGAGAAAGATAAATAGGTCTCTTTTAGGCATTTTGAGTTTGAGGTGACAGTTAGACATTCAAGTGGAGATATGTTGGAGGGAAGAGGAGATGTGAGATTACTGATCAAATGAGAGACTATGACTAGAGAGAGTGATTTGAGAGTCATTCTTATAGGAATAGTATCTGAAGCTACGAAAGCAGAAAAGCTTACTAAGAGATTTAGTGCAGAGTGAATAGAGTAAGAGTTGTAGAATTGAGCCTTGGGGGATAGAAACAGTAAAGGAATGAGAGAAAAAGGAGGAACAAGTGAACAAAATGGACAAAAATAGTCAAAAAGGCAGAATGAGATTGTCTCAGAGTGCCTCGTTCTTTTTACTTAATTCAATATTAATGTAGTTTGTTGGGGTTTTTTTAATATAGAGTATAAAGCAGAGAAGCAGCATGACCAAATGGAAAGAGTACATGAGTTAGAGTTGGGAATTTATTTGCAATTCAATGCAAATAAACAAAAGGTTTACTTCTACTAAAAAAGGAATCAGAAAACCTTATAAAAACCTTAAATAATTCATGATAGGTGCAAGGTACCACATAATAATTGCTTTGAAAAAAACCCACAAATCTTACAGTTAATTAGAGCAAAACATGTAGCACATTTTTTAAAGCAAGTCAATTAACTTCTCTATGTTTCGTTACCCCATATTTAAAATAGGGAATAAACCCTCCTCCATTCTCTTTAGACTGTGAGTAGCGTGTGGATGGAACATTGTCCAACCTGATTTTCTTTTATCTATAGCGGCATTTATGATAGTGCCTATCACCTATTAGGTGCTTAAGAAATGCCACTATTATTGTTGTTATTATTATTATTATTATTAATAAAATATAATACTAAATTGATTTGAAATTTCAGATGAAACTGTACATTTTCATCATCAGTTACTTGTTTAAAATGAATTTGGAAGATCATTTGTTTTGTATTTTCACTCTGATTTCTATGAAATCAAAATAATGTGATCCACTCATCTCTGTAATGAGAGTTATAATTATGCAATTTAGCTAGTGCACTACTCAGGAAATTAAAGAATGTTCTTCTGACATTTGATCTAATGCCCCATGTTACCAAGGAAATCACTTGAGTGCATATGCATGACATCGGAACAGATGGATACTAGCACATGTTTTCCTTAACATGAAATTTCATGAGAATGCAGTCTTCCTATTATAAGAGTACCGGGGAGTATTTAGAATTTAATGTACTTAGTGTACTTAGTATAAATCACTTAATTAGAGAAATTCATTACCCTATTAAGATCTCAGAAGGGAGAGACAATGTTGCCTACTGGAAGAGAAGAAGGCTGGGAATCAGAAGACTCACATTCTAGTTCCATCTCTGCCTTCTGCTTGCTGAGGTACCTTGAGCAAGCAACTTAACTTCTCTGTAACTTGGTTTCCTCAAATGCAAAATGGGGATGCAACTGCTTTGAAACCTGTGTGGCATAAGGACTCTGTCCTATATGAGTATGTTATATCTCTCACAGAGATTAGCACTGTGCTTAGCACATGGTAAGTGCTTAATAAATATTTTTATCATTATTATTATCTCTTATGGTTGTGTGTCAGAAAAAAATGGCAGAGCACAAGTCTCAGCAAATAGTTAGCTCCTACTGTCTGAGTTCCTTTCACTCTGCCCTCAGGAAAATCTGGTCCTATGCCTCAGGGAGTGGAGCTTTCCCACAGTTGGCAGTGAAGCCAGCCTCCTCCATGAATATTCTAATTGATTTTGGATGGGAGACTGAATATCTGCCAAACCTGTAACCTGTGACAATCCAA
The DNA here is from genome assembly GCF_004115215.2 of Ornithorhynchus anatinus. Taxonomy (NCBI): domain Eukaryota; kingdom Metazoa; phylum Chordata; class Mammalia; order Monotremata; family Ornithorhynchidae; genus Ornithorhynchus; species Ornithorhynchus anatinus. The sequence goes on from NC_041730.1 coordinate 106,658,735, forward strand.
TAGCCCTGGGTCATCTAATTCAGCTGAACAGAACTGAACAAAATCCAGAGAACACCCCCCAGATTGAGACATCTCCCACAAGGTTCTGGAATGCTTCCTTTTCTATAGCCCAGGGACACTTTAGTTGGAAAGAAACACATGCAAACCCCTTTTATTAAAGCCACTGTGAAAATGGAACAATTAATTTTTATACCAAGCCTGGCCCTGGCCCCAATGAACAACAGCTGAGCAGTGGTTGCAAAGAGTTTCATGGCATGCTGGTTGACTTCCTACTCCAGGAGCTTTAACTCTTTGTGAGTTAGCTGAGGGTCCTGGTTCTAAGGCTAAACTGTGGATCCTACTCCAAAGTAGGAAGGTGAAAGAGAGTTGAAGAAACAGGTAGGTCTAGTCCTGGCTCAGTAGAAAGTGCCTGGGCTTCGGAATCAGAGGTCATGAGTTCGACTCCCGGCTCTGCCACTTGTCAGCTGTGTGACTGTGGGCAAGTCAATTAACTCTCTGTGCCTCAGTTCCCTCATCTGTAAAATGGGGATTAAAAGTGTGTGAGCCCCACGTGGGGCAACCTGATTACCCTGTCTCTCCCCCAGCGCTTAGAACAGTGCTCAGCACCTAATAAGCGCTTAACAAATACCAACAAATACCAACATTATTATTACTGGATTAGGATACAAGAGAGTACTTTTAAATGTCATCCCATATTGGTAGTATTGACTCAATCACCAAAGATGCGAATGTAGGCATAGGTCATTATGGTCATGTATGTATACAAATGTATTTTTTCTAGTCACAGAAGGAATCACTTTAGACTAGTGAAAGTTGATACACAGTGATACTACACAGTGATACATCTTGGCCTAGAGGCCTTCAGTGATTAAGCCCTTCTTTCCTCTTCTCCCACTCCCTTCTGCATCACCCTGAATGGCTCCCTTTATTCATTCCCCCTTCCATCCTCACAGCACTTGTGTACATATCTGTAATTCATTTATTTATATCAATGTCTGTCTCCCCCTCTAAACTGTAGGACTGTTGTGGGCAAGGAATGTTTTTGTTAATTGTTGTATTATACTCTCCCAAGCACCTAGTAAGTAAGCGCTCAATAAATATGATTGACTGACTGGAAATTTTCCATGAAGTATTTCACTTAGAAATTGTTTTATATCAATAATTATTTTGTTCGCTATGTTTCCAACACAAATCTGTATTTCACATATTGCCCAAGAAATGCCTGATAAGCAAATCTGTCTCCTTAACAAGTCACTCTTTTAAGAATTATGCAGTTCCAGGAAAGATAACTAACACTGAAGTAGCAAGAGAGAGAGAGGAAAAAAAAACTGCACCAATTCCTAAGGCTTTGAAGGATGCTAGGTATTGAGCACCACCAAAAGTTATGTTAATTTTTGTTTGAGAATCACTATTGCAAAAAAGATTAGGATTGAAGCATGTGACCACTGAAGAAATCTAGTTAGATTTTGAACACAATCTTCCATAAATCCTGACAGATTCAATAAAATTGAGATAGAATATAATATCAATGTTTAGTCACATAAGTGCAAGATGTTGTAATTGTAATTTCATAAGATAGAACTTTAAAAGTGCTTTAAAAGTCTCCTCATCATTGAATTATAGTTTCCAAGAAAATGTTAAAGAATACAAACTTTACAAAAGGGACATCAATTCCAAATTGAAATAATTGTTTTCTATAATACAAAAGTAAACTTTCTTCTACACCACTTGACAGCATCTAATTTCTTACGTTAGATTTTCTTGCTCGTTTCAGCTCATTGGTTAATTCTACGTTGCTTTTCAGTTACATTTATTTATGCACAGTTTAGAATAGGTAAAAGTTTAGTAGTTTTCCTTTTCCTTTAGCTATGTCTTGTGAGACTCATCAAGAAAGAAAGCAGGTGCAGGAAATCATCAAGCAGAGTATGTGCTGATTAGATTCCCAGCCAAATGTTACACAATGAAGGTTGAACCTGTTTGCTTTAGTCCCAAAGAGCATTAGAATATATATATATATTCTATTCTATTCTATATATATTATATATAGAATATAGAATATATTATATGTTTAAGTGATGTGATTTTTTTTCAATCCAAATTTTTATTGTGTACTTTATGGATAGAGCTGTAGTTTTCTTAAATTCTCATGACTTTAAAATTTTTCAATACCCTCACATTTCCTTCATATGCAATTGCTGTCGCACCATTGTCATCATCTTTATCTAGTTGTGAAATGATCCACTGTCATCCACCCACAGTGTGCTGAGCACAGCAGTAGACATTGTTTTACAAAGGAAATAGGAGACATAGTTTCTGCCCTCAAGAAACTTAGGACCTAAAGGGAAAGGGACACAATTAAATTTACATAGAACTGTCTTCCTTTATGCATGCTGTCTGTAGTGTTATAACCCTGACCTTGATCTGCACAACATTACTCTACCACTTCATTGATTTCACAAGGGCCTTTAAATCCTCATTGTTCTCTTAAACCTATGACAAGAAGCAGTGAGCAATCACCTCTTTCCCAGTTTGCTCCTAGAAGGGGATCTCAGCCTGCTCTTAAAATGAAACCTCTATTGTTTGGACTTCACCAATTGATTAGTGGTATTTATTGAGTGCTTTCTGTATGCAGAGAACATTGTTCGTAGAATTAGGAGAGTACCCTAGAATAGACACAATCCCTATCCTCAATAAGTTTACAGTCTGGTGGATATTTGTGATATTAGGGCTGGGTCAAATGTAATACAATCATATTAGACCCAGTTCCTGTCCCATATGAAATTCACAGCCTAAGGAGGAGAGAGAACAAGTATTGAATCCCTATTTTACAGATGCCTTCAGGACATCTCTACTTGGATGTCCCTCTAAAACCTCAAGCTTAACAAGTCCAAAGCAGAACTCATATTCCCACCCAAACCCTGGCCTCCCACTGACTTTCCCATCACTGTAGGTAACACCACCATCCTCCCTGTGTCACAAGCCTGTACCCTTGACATTATCCTTGACTCATCCTCCTTCATTCAACCCACATACTCAATTCATCACTAAATCCTGTCAGTTTAACCTTCACAACATCACTAAAATTCACCCTTTCCTTTCCATCCAAACTGCTATCACATTAATCCAAGCACTTATCCTACTCCATTTTCATTGCTGCATCAGATTCCTTGCTGACTTCCCTGCCTTCTGTCTCTCCCTACTCCAGTCATACTTCATTCTGCTGCCAAGATCATTTTTTTCTGTAAAACTGTTCAGTCCATGTTTCCCAGCTCCTCAAAAACCTCCAGTGGTGCTCATCCACCTTCACACCAGGTTTATGATGGGTTTACTGAAGGCTTTAAAGCACTCACTCAATCATCTTGCCCCCTCCCCACCTTACTCCCATGATTTCCAACTACAACTCAAAATGTACCCTTTGCTCCTATAATGCCTGTACCTCACTCTTGTCTGTGTTGCTGCTGATACCTTGCCATATCCTCCTTCTGTCCTGAAATATCTTCCTTCTTCCCATCTGATGGACAGTCACTCTCTCCACCTTCAAAGACTTCTTCAAGACCTCCAAGCGGCCGTCCCTGACTAAGTGCTTATTTTCTTTTATCCCACTTCCTTCTATGTTGCCCTTGCTCTTGGATTTGGATTTTGGCCTTTAAAGGTCTTAATACCACTACCTGTGTCTTGGATAGGCAACACATCATAGTGGTGACTGCTTCACTCCACTACTCTCTCTGCTCTCCAGGCCTGGATCCCTCATTAGATCTAATGTCCAGGGAAGCCTTATTGGTCATCAGGCATGATCAAGCCCTTTCGATCTCTAAAATGTTGACTTTTGTTAAATCTCAATTTGTGGTTTCTTCAGCATGGTTTAATTTAAATGTAAATCCAAGTAAATAGTTTTACTGAAACATAACACTAAATTGTAGTACTTATTATTATTTGCAGTCTTCATATGTTGTTGTAAGATCTGGATAGAACTGCTCTTGAAGGCATGTTATTTGTATTTTAAAGAAAAGGAGTTTTTGTCTAGTAAAGTTGCAATTTCCCTACTTTTATATTGGTGATGCAGAGAACAATGGGGAGAGGAAGCCATAGAGAAAATGAATGTTCAATTCAGCGAATTATATTGGAGACAGTGAAAATGGACCTACTGCAATGCATTTTGAAGGGCCATTATTACGCCAAAACCTTCTTTAAGTGGCTCCAAGAGATTTCTTACACAAGCATTACAGGGAAACTTTGTTAACTAGCATTTACTGAAGATCTAGAAAGCTTCTTTCAACTGACTTTTTTTCGTATGCTGAAATGAAACAATATTGCTTCTTTAGACTGCTACCTGGAAGGCAAAGCATTCTGAATATCCATTATTCAAACTACATGTCTGAAAATATTTACTGTATTGAGAGAGGATTCATCAAATTGTTCTTTCAAAGCAAGTATACACCATCTCCTTCTCCCATGAGAGTTGGTGATCATTTTGCTAAATTCACTAGTCTTATGTTGTTTTCCTAATGAAGTTTGCAGATGTACAGACCGTAGCATCACAAAGCAATATAGCTCAATCTTGGGAAAATTTGATTATCTGTTTTGAATTGCAGTTGGTCTAATATGTCTGAATTTCATTTCAGGCAGAAGTGAACCCCGTCAGTGTCACACCACCAATTCAAGCCATAGATCAGGACCGAAATATTCAACCTCCTTCTGATCGACCAGGCATCCTCTATTTCATCTTAGTGGGTTGGTATCTGCTAATCTTGCTATCATTCCCAATGTCACTACAATGATTCAAATTAAGAAAGTGGAATTTGAGATGTGGAGCTTTCAGGCCTATTCCATGTAGTGGAAATTAGACTGAGGTTACTATTTCAGCCATCTTTATTCAGTATTTTGAAGAAGAAAGTGAGTAAAAGAAATTGGGAATGCAGTTGGCTTTCAAGAAATGTGTTCCCAGTGGGATTGGTGCCAGGATCTACTCATTTGATCAGCTAGGAATGGGAGATATCTATGTAACCTGTGACAGTTGCAAGCTGATAAGGTTAATTGAGGCATCCCCTGGAGAGCCCTAGGGTGGACACAGAAGTGGGTTGAACTGCTTGGTGGGTGAGTCTTAGGGATAGCTGGAAAGCAAAGGTGAAGGTCACACAGTCAATCAATGGTATTCATTAATAACAATAATAGTAATAATAATAATTACATTGATATTTGTTAGACCCTTACTATGTGCCAGGCACTGTACTAACTGCTGAGGTGAATACAAGCAAATCATGTTGGACATAGTCCTGTTCCACATGGGAATCACGGTCTCAATCTCCACTTTACAGTAATCACCACTAGGATGTGTTGCCTATCCAAGACACAGGTAGTGGTATTAAGACCTTTAAAGGCCAAAATCCAAATCCATGCTGCCTCTCTATGTGCCTCAGTGTTCTCCCCTCCGATCTTTCCTGGCCCTGAAACATCTTCATCCCCCTGCCCAGTGGGTGGGTGTCTGTCTCTGAGTGCTTACTTTAGATGAGAAACTGTACTAAGGGTCTAGGAGATCCCTTCCCTGAAGGAGATTATAATCTAGTGGAGGAGGCAGACACTGAAGTAAAATATATGTAGGTAGCAGCAATAAAATATAAAGCTATGAACATGAGTACTCTGGAGAGAGGCTGGAGAGCATTAAAAGATATAGGGGAAAAATTTCTTGACCTTTACCCTTAATTAGCACAAAAATACTACCAAACAAAAAGTGCATTCTCAATTGAATAAGGGACATCTGGAGTTTTCCCAAGGTCCAAAAGAAAATTCTGTTAAACTTTGAAGATCTGTGAAATCTGATTAAACACATATGCAAAGGGAAAAAAAATAATAGGAGGCACAATCTAAAAAGAAAGCAAAAGGACAGTCAAATGGAGGCCACTCAAAGACTCAGACTTAAACTGTATGTACCAGTATTTATTAGGAGACAGAGTTTCTCAGAATAAAGGGCCACTGTACTCATAGGCCTTGACTTATGGAAAGGATGGAAACAGAAATCCTCAAAGTAGGTCCTTACACATCTTACCTATTTTACTACCAGTGTTGTTTAGACAGAGACAGAAATTCATTACATGTTCAGAGGTCATATTGGAAATAAAATAGGGGCAGCATTTGAATATTCCTTTGGAATTTGAATAATTAGCTCCTCCATTCATTCATTCATTCAATAGTATTTATTGAGCGCTTACTATGTGCAGAGCACTGTACTAAACGCTTGGGATGAACAAGTCAGCAACAGATAGAGACAGTCCCTGCCGTTTGATGGGCTTACAGTCTAATCGGGGGAGACGGACAGACAAGAACAATGGCAATAAATAGAGTCAAGGGGAAGAACATCTCATAAAAACAATGGCAACTAAATAGAATCAAGGCGATGTACAATTCATTAACAAAATAAATAGGGTAACGAAAATATATACAGTTGAGCGGACGAGTACAGTGCTGTGGGGATGGGAAGGGAGAGGTGGAGGAGCAGAGGGAAATGGGGGGAAAAGAGGGTTTAGCTGCAGAGAGGTAAAGGGGGGATGGCAGAGGGAGTAGAGGGAGAAGAGGAGCTCAGTCTGGGAACGCCTCTTGGAGAAGGTGAGTTTTAAGTAGGGTTTTGAAGAGGGAAAGAGAATCAGTTTGGCGGAGATGAGGAGGAAGGGTGTTCCAGGACTGCAGGAGGACGCGACCCAGGGGTTGACGGCGGGATAGGCGAGACCGAGGGACGGTGAGGAGGTGGACAGCAGAGGAGCGGAGCGTGCGGGGTGGGCGGTAGAAAGAGAGAAGGGAGGAGAGGTAGGAAGGGGTGAGGTGATGGAGAGCCTCGAAGCCTAGAGTGAGGAGTTTTTGTTTGGAGCGGAGGTTGATAGGCAACCACTGGAGTTGTTTAAGAAGGGGAGTGACATGCCCAGATCATTTCTGCAGGAAGATGAGCCGGGCAGCGGAGTGAAGAATAGACTGGAGCGGGGCGAGAGAGGAGGAAGGGAGGTCAGAGAGAAGGCTGACACAGTTGTCTAGCCGGGATATAGTGAGAGCCTGTAACAGTAAGGTAGCCGTCTGGGTGGAGAGGAAAGGGCGGATCTTCGCGATATTGTAGAGGTGAAACCGGCAGGTCTTGGTAACGGAAGACGCCTCCACTGAGGTAACTGGAGGTAACGCCTCCACTGAGGCGGGTATAGCTTCCACCTCTTGCTGTTAAGGCAAGTCCTCTCAGAAAGCCCCAGCAGCTCCTGGAAAATGTAAGGGATCAGCGCATTTGCTTCCTGAACCATGCCATTTTCTCCTTTTCTTCTCTACAATTTTCCTTGCTGGCTTTCAAACATCCCTTTAATTGGGAAGTTTGAAATTACAAAACTCTTACTTAAAAACTGACTGTGTTCCAGCTAACAAAGGATGGGAATGTAAATTTTTAAAAGGCCTCTTTATTAAATAAATCTTCTTTTTTACTCTTAAAGGATACTCTAAGGAATACATTTCACTCAACCAGAAATAGCATACTTGTTCTTATTGCTGAGGTTTTTTAAGGTGTTAAATTGCAAGAATGCCTATCAGTTTGGAGTGTTTAATAAGAATGTTGGCATTTGTTAAGCACTTACTATGGGTTAAGCACTGGGGTAGGTACAGGGTAATCTGGTTGGACACAGTCCCTGTCCCACATGGGACTCACAGTCTAAAATACCCATTTTACAAATGAGGTAACTGAGGCATGAAAAAGTGATGTGACTTGCCCAAGGTCAAACAGAAGATGTGGCAGGCTGATATTAGAATCCATGACCTTCTGACTTACAGGCCCATACTCTTTCCGCTAGGCCACGCTGCTTCTGGTCTGAGTTACACTTGCATATAATAAGAAACACAAATGATGTACTGTGTTTACAAAACAGTGAGGTTGATGCTGTCAAGTCTATCTTTTAGAGAGACTTTCAAAAGTAAGCATGACTAGCATAGGGTCATTATGGATTTAGTTTTTTCACTAGTTTTTTCTGCAGTGTCTTGAAACATCCTTTCTTATTCACTCATAAGTGGAACTACTAATTGGACTAAATGCACAGTCATGGAGGTCTGATTGTGCTGCTCTTTTTGTCTTTTGATATTACTTTTTTACATGGTTTACAGCCCCATAGGAATTGATTTTTAAGAGTTGTCCATGTAAATCCCTGGGTGAATAATGGGATAATGAATAATGCTTATGGAGACTCGGATTGGAAGTTTTTTTTGAAATATCTATATGGATGAATTCAATTTTACCTAATGAATTCTATTTATTTCATTTAATAGATTAGAGAGAAGAGGAGTGGGGGAGGGATGAGAGAGAGATAAAAATAATTGATTGTTTATTTTCAGCCATTTTCAAAGTAAAGTATACTCATCTTTTGCAAAAGATGTCTAAGAGTGAAACAAAAAAATAGGAAGTACTCCTCAAGCTGGACTCTAATATGTTATAGTAATTGTGGTACTTATTAAGTGCTTACAATGTGCCAATCACTGCAGTAAAGATGGGGTAAAATACAAGATAGTCAATCTCTGGGGTGTCGATGCTCATCCGTTTGACCTGGACTTTTATGTATTGCACATTTTTTTTAAGCAGTGACTAGGTGCTAGTTTATCCTGAAAATAACCCTAAATTAACTAGCTTCCCACTCATCCCAGGTATAGTTTAAGTAAAGAGAAATGCATTTTCACATGGAACTTATTCTTTTGGTGTGGTCCGGCCAAAAGTGGATTTGAAAATACAATAGAGGAAGACAAAACTGCCTGCCTTCTGCATTTTTCGGCCCCTGGAGAACTCGGCCCCACCCATGGGGATGTTCCCTCTGGTCGATGAAGAGCTCAACTCCTAGAATATTCCCAATGTATCTGTAGGAAAAAGTAGCCTAGTTTTCCTTTTTTTTAAAAAAATTTTGTGGTTCTGCTTCCTTTCCAATAATCCTTCTGCCAAACCTGTTTTGAAAGAATATTTATAGTATATCACCTTGGCCTAGTTGTCTAACATTTTAGACTCTAAAAACGTTTTTGGTGATTTATATTTCTTGGCTATCTAAAAATAACAATTTTCCTGGAAGGATGGATTTTTATTTTTTAATGAAAAAACCTGAAAATAAATTATCATCCTAATGAAATTATCTTACTGATTTTTTTTTTAAATATAGTGAATGGCACCTGACTCGCACAGCAAACTAGTGCATGAAATTGTTGCAAGGGCTATCTGATGGAGAGTTAATGCTTGGAAAATAAATTTGGTAAATGAATGAATGAATGAATGAATGGTTGGTGTGGGACATGGGAAGACTGCACATATCTGCGTGGCTTAGTGAAAAGATCCCGGGCTCGGGAGTCAGAGGTCGTGGGTTTTAATCCCGGCTCTACCACTTAACTGTGTGACCTTGGGCAAGTCACTTAATTTCTCTGGGCCTCAGTTTCCTTAGCTGTAAAATGGGGATGAAGACTGTGAGCCCCATGGGGGATAACCTAGTTCCCTTGTATCTACCCTAGGGCTTAGAACAGTGCTTGGCACATAGTAAGTGCTTAACAAATACCGACATTATTATATCCGTGGGCTTTCAGTGTGTGTGGAAACCATTTGATGAGTGTTCCCTCGGCGGCTGTCACCCAGCAAATTCACCAGCTGACTAAAGATTGAGGGGAGAGAAGTGGAGCGGGAAGAGAAGATGTTCTGTCCTTCCCCAAAGACACTACCACTTAGTTTTTCAATGGAGCTGTGGATGTCAAAAACACTCAAGTGGATTGAGGAAATGGAGAATTAGAGGGAATAAGAGAAGTGGTGCGGTCTAGTGGATAGAGCCCAGAATTAGATGTTAGGAGGACCTAGGTTCTAATCCCGGCTCCACTGCTTGTCTGTTGTGTGACCTTGGGCAAGTCACAACTTCTCTGTTGCCTCAGTTACCTCAACCATAAAATGGAGGTTAATACTGTGAGCTCATGTGGAACTTGGACTGCGTTCAGTTGATTAATTTGTATCTGCTCCAGCGCTTAGTATAATGTCTGGCACATAGTAAACGCTTAACAAATACCATAAAAAAATTCCAGGGCATGATAGGTGAAAACTACATTTCCCAGTAGGTAAATAGGGCTAATAGGTAAATAGGCAAACATTTCCCCACAACCAAAGGGGTTGTTCTGTGCAGAGTCAAACTCCCTGGTGTTCTCTTGGAAAGGGTGTATCTGGAACTTTCCCTAATGGTCCTTCTTCTGTGTGGTTTTGCTTCAAGACCTGAGGACATGCAGGGAGACTGTCTCTTTAATGTTAGTTAATCCTTGTAGGAAGACAATAAAGAACTGATTTTGTGATTTATCATGAAGCATCTTTCCTCCCCGAATTTATGTGAATCTTTTTTGAAACTAGCTGCATTTTACAAGTGTCCTGGGTGCTGATTTATCAAGAGTTTCCTTTGGTTTGCTTTAACCCATCTACTTTAAACTTCAGTGGGCATTTTTGAGGTCCCAGGGTAATGGAAGTTGATACATGACAATCCCAACTCTCAGACAATGCACTGATAATTTTGGACACTTTCCCACTAAGTCTTTGTCTTTTGAAATTGAAGGCTCCAAGTATTTTTCAATCTATCTTCACCAAGAAGTGCTATTTCCTTCATAATTATGTTGGTTGTCCCTTCAGCACTTTTCCAATCTCAATCAATCAATTGATGCTATTTTTGGTGCTTACTGTGTGAAAAGCACTATTCTAAGTCCTTCAGAGAGAATGTGTCTGTTATATCGTTATATTGCACTCTCCCAAGCACTTAGTACAATTCTCTGCAAACAGTAAGTGCTCAATTAATTATGATTGAGTAAGAATGACTGATTGAGTAGAGATGATGGAAATGAACCTTGTCAAAAAGGAGTCTCTATTTAAATGTGATCGAAAATGCTCACATAATTTGTAGTAAAATTGTCATTTTTTAAATACTGTGGCAAATTTTGTTTTTTATTTTGTTCTCATGATCAATAAATACATTGACCCTACTGCACAATAAGTACTTCAATAATATTAATACTATTACTGTGCTGTAGTGCGGAACTGGGTCCTTGGTAAAATGTAATGGTACCAAAACATGGAGATTACTACCTAATGGAATTTACAATCACTGTACACTTTCTGAAGATGCTGAGCATTTTGTAGCTTTTATAATTACTGGTGTATAGTAACTAGAAATATAAATGATTTGACAGTGACTCCTAGTACAACATTTATATTTGTACATTTTGTGGAATTTGAGGATGGTCCTGGGTATGTCTTCATATTCACACTCACAGATGGATAGTTCTCCTTTTCGATAGTCTCATCTTTAAATATTAAATTTGCATTACTTACACTTACTTTACATTTTTATAAATATATTGGTGAATAGATATACAAATATGTAGGTATTTACTGCTTTTAAATATTTGTTTATCAATTGTACTGAGCACTTTTTTCCAGAACAACATATTGATTTTTGGGGAATGATAAAACGTATAATATTTCAGACACAGTTCCTGGCCCACATGAGGTTCACAAGTTAAAATGATTGGCAGGATAGGTTAGTGACATACATGGAAAGAAATGGCATAATAAAAGTAAAAACAATAAATACAGTTTTCATTTTTTGCCATTCTGTCAAGGTTACATCAAGGTTTGATGTAGATCAACAGACTCAAAATTTTAAGAGTTATGAAGAATTGCTGCAGCAAAGTCTTCTTTCCATCCTGCTGGAAGAGGACTGATTATCACCACTTTTAAATGAAGGAAAGGGATGCAGAGAGACTGAATTGGTCATTCAAGTGGATACCATTCTCCTCCCTCCTGCAGTTAAATGTCAAAAGTGGAGTGCAAAGACAGTGAACATTATTGTTATTAAATAGCTGGCAGTGTTTAATAACTTCTTTGCCAGGGTTCAAAATAGCTGCTATCTAATTTGGAAGCCATTTTCTCTCACTGTGCTTTTAGATACTTTTTTTTTGTTAACTGTTGCCATTCACTACATGCCAGCCACTATTCCAAATACTGGACTAAATACAAGCTAATCTCCTGGATTTTTAAAATTATTATTATTCTTATGAGCCACCTTTAGCTGTAATATGCCTTGCCTAGTGAAAGATTCTTCTCAGGGTGGTCTAGTGGAAAGAGCAAGGACCTGGAAGTCAGAAGAACCTGGATTCTAATTCCAGCTCAGCCACTTGTCTGCTATGTAACCTTGTGCAAGTCACTTAATTTCCCTAGGCCTCAATTAATTCATCTGTTAAATGGGGATTAAGATTGGGACCCATGTGTGACATGGACCGTGTCCAAACTGATTAGCTTGGATCTACCCCAGTATTTATTTCACAGTGCCTCCTGGCACATAATAAGTGCTTAACAAATACCATAAAAAAGTGCAAAAATCTAATGAACATTTTCAGTACAAAGACACAAGAAAAAAAAAGAAAACAGGAGAGTCAACTTGTCTCGGTCTAAGAATTCTTGGCTCAAATACTTTACTTTTTTAAAGTTTACATTATTCATCCTTTTTGTTACCCACAAATCAATGTCAAAGTATTTTTCCAAGATGTTTATCATATTACCCTTGATGAATGAAAACTAAAAACTCTCTTCTGACCTTTGCCCTTCCTCATTTGAATTTGACTTAAACAATATTTTAGCTACAGATGAGACTATATACTGTTAAAGATTGCTTTTCTATTGCTTCCTGTGGTAATCCTGAAGTAACTGACTGAGACACTCACCTGCCTATAAGTGGATCATAGCCACTGATAAGCAGCGTGGTTCAGTGGAAAGAGCCTGTGCTTGGGAACCAGAGGTCATGGGTTCGAATCCTGGCTCTGCCACTCGTCAGCAGTGTGACTGTGGGCAAGTCATTTCGCTTCTCTGGGCCTCAGTTCCCTCATCTGTAAAATGGGGATTAAGACTGTGAGCCTCATGTGGGACAACCTAATTACCCTGTATCTACCCCAGCACTTAGAACAGTGCTCTGCACATAGTAAGCACTTAACGAATACCAACATTATTATTATCATTATAAGCAGATACCATGATTTTTTTCTTTTTATGGTATTTGTTAAACTCTTACTATGTGTCAAGCACTGTTCTGAATGCTGGGGTAGATACAAATTGATCACATTGGACACGGTTCCTGTCCCACATAGGACTCACAGTCTTCATAGGAGGGAGAACAAGTATTTAATTCCCATTTCAGTGTGGAAGTAGAATGGCTCAGTGGAAAGAGCATTGGCTTGGGAGTCAGAGGTCATGGGTTCTAATTCCAGCTCTGCTCTTGTCAGCTGTGTGACTTTGGGCAAGTCACTCAACTTCTCTGGGCCTCAGTTCCCTCATCTGTAAAATGGGGATTAAGACTGTGAGCCCCACATGGGACAACCTGATAATCTTGTATCCCCCCAATGCTTAGAACAGTGCTTTTCATGTAGTAAGTGCTTAACAAATACCATTATTATTATTATTATTTCACAGTTGAGGAAACTGAGGTATAGAGAAATTAGGTTAGCTGCTCAGGGCCACACAGCAAGCAGAATGAGGGTTGATAGCTGCTAGAAATGTTCTGATTGACTTATTTTAACCTCAACCTCCACCTTTTACCTACTGGGAAATGCCATTTTCACCTTATTTTAAAACCTGACTCTCAACCTCCATGAGAGCTAACTCAGATGCTCGTAACATCATTTTTCCTGCAGAGATAAATATGGTTTTGAGAATTCATGTATAAAGGATTCAAAAATAATGGGTCTAGACTAATACCATGAATTTGAAGAGCACTCCTATTTTTCCCAAATACATACATTTCACCTCAATTATTGCATGTCATCCTGACAACATCACTGTGAGGTATGTCAGGGTTTTGATGTCCATTTTGCACTTTGAAGCATTGTGATAAAGCCTATTGGCTGTTATTTTTAAATACACTGTTTAGTCTCTAAATGATGAAATTTTTTTGTCAATTTCAAAGGATATGTGATTTATTAAATTATTAGATTGTAGGGGGGGTTTCTCCATTATTCAGAAGAGTGCATTGTTTTTCCTCCTGGAGCTGGAAGGGAAGGATTAAGTTGAATTCATTCTTTAGAAGGCTCCCACTGTACTGGTCTATGCTGCTTGAGATGGAGAGAATTGAAGTGTAGATGAATCAGATGTATTGTTCACTGAGGTAGATTTTTGCTAGAGCTGTGAAGGTAGAATTTAATTTCTGATATTTTCTTGTACCTTCATCTAATATGCTTCATAGAATGGATAAGAGTTTTATAGGCAGCCGGTTAGAGTTAGTTCATTTGGCTCCTTATTTTCATTGATAAAGGACACTGAAAACAAAGTACTTATGCCTGCACATGATGGAAATCATAAAATAGAATATGAAAGGAAAGAAATCTGGTAGAAGTGAAAATGGGGCTGCATTTTTGTAATAGATGGTATGTCTTTCCCATCTGCTGCAAATGTGAAAATGTAAATGACAGATTAACTCTGGTAGTACTCATTTTGGGACATATCCCTGCATCTTCATATCTCATCTCCATTTAGTAACATGGGTGGATATGTGAGTGTGTGTGTGTGTGTGTGTGTGTGTGTGTTTTGCAGGCAAAGGAAAGGAGTGAATTAGTTTGCTAGGACTGCCATTTCTTATACCTAAAAATTGAATGCAAATTGCCTTACAAAAATGGAATATAAAAAAAAATGAAACTGAATTCAAAAACTTCCATGGAAAGTTAAATGTGTCTGGTCAGAGCCATCTGCATATTGGAGGAGCGCAGATGTTGCCGTTCAGAATTATCCACTGTTATATAATAGTGACCTGAGAAATAAATCATTTAAAAAAAATTCCAGGTTAGTTGATTCATTGTTCCAAAATATGTAGGGAAAGTTATCTAATCATAAGTATCTTGCCCTTTATTATGAAGCACAGGGGACACAGTGTGTCACAGGTGATTTAATTTCTTTTCTAGATTAAATCATTAAATCAAACTAAATTGTTAATGATTGTGATTGTGTTCCTCTATTAATTAAATAAATGAAGTATACAGTTAAGGCTGCTCTTCGCAGTACGTATTTTTCTCAATTATCTATAATTTAAATATTGATGCCTTTTTACAGGTACTCCTGAGGATTATCTACAATATTTCTATATGGATCCTTCAACTGCCGAACTCAGCCTTCTACAGCCAATCAACAGGGATTTTCACCAGAAATTTGATTTGGTTATTAAGGTAATTTCAACTCCCGTTTCCTTGTTTACTAAACCATTTAGTACTGTAATCCCTTGAGGTTGCTTGTCATATTTCAACCATTACAAACAATTCATTCTTCTGGCTGAGAAACAAGCCTTTCTATAGAAAATAGTTAGATTCACTTTTAAATAAAAACAGAATTGTCTTACACATTTTTAAAAGCTATAACATATTTGTTAGCTGTTCACAGTTAGATGAGTCAATCAGTGGTATTTATTGAGTCCAACTGTATGAAAAGAATGGAATAATATTAACTCATAAATTTCCTATCAGTGTTTATACAAAAATTATATAGCAGGGAAATAACATGGACAATTTACCAGGGCTTTCAGTAAAAACAAAACAAAACGACTTTATCAAATGAGCAAATTATTAATAACTATAAAAGTCTAATTATGTATGGTGAATAAGATTAAATGTTTGTTTACACTCTAAGCTAATATGTAAATATCACTTTTTATGAAGGTAAACATACATTTGGATATGTGGAAATATATGATTAACTTATCTTCAGTTATTTTTCTTGTGTATAGAATATAAAAAAATCCCTGGACAAAAATATCTGTCCAAACTATTGAGGAGTGCATTTATTATTAGAGTTCTTCCTGGGATTTATTTTTAATATAATTTTAAATGAAAAGCTGTCCTCTGCTTAAGCCAAAGATTGATTTTTAACCATTTTTTTACATACTGGTACCTGCCCTTCACATATGCCATTTCACAGTATATTTACTCTTCAGTACTGCTGCTATGCATATGTATGAATATTAAGGATCAGATTTTAATTACTTGTAATAAAATAGAGTACTTATATTCTGAGGCCTCGCTGCCCAGAATGCAATTTTGAAATGTCAAAAAAGTAGCACAAACACAAAAATCAAATTTATGAAATTAGAAAGAATGCTGCAAAGCACATGTTCTTGAAGACTTTTTATGTTTGTTTTTTTTTCCTTTCCTAAAGAAGGATCTGAATGGTTATGATTTATGGAACAATTTTGGTGGTCTTAAATCAGGGTTCTCAACAGGAGTTTAATCAAAATCAGGTATCTATTTTTAGAGTGTATGCAGTCGCTACCAGAGATTAAACTACTGCCAAAGCCTCAGGTACAACTTAAGAAAGGGGCAAAGAAGGGGAAGTCAACAACAATAACAAAATAAAATGCTCATTTATTCAATATTGAAGACTAGGTTTCATAGATAAAATAGCTTTTTCCTTCCACGTGCTCCAGACACTATAAAGATTTTAGCGATGTTGTGAAGATGCGGACTGTAAGTTTGTTGTGGGCAGGTAATGAGTCTGTTATAATGTTATATTGAACTTTCCCAAGTGCTTAGTAGAGTGCTTGGCACACAACAAGTCCTCAATAAATAAGACTGACTAAAGTATATCTCTGAAGTATATTTATTTTTAACATTATAAAGAAGAAATGCAGAAGACCATTGGTAGTGAAAGAGAAACAAATGAATGTGATAAATGGGGTGAGAGAGAAATTCCAACCCTAGAAAAGGCAGTCAAAAGAATATAATTAAGCAATTGCAGCTTTAGTTTGTCAAATGTAGAGCTGTCCTTCATTTTCCAAGAAGACACTGACGATTATATCCTTACTACATATGCAAGGTGACTGAAAGGCCTATGGAAACTGACCTCCCTTATGCACTGTGCATATATTGAGATAGTATACTTCTGCACTGATGCATCTGTTCCAAAGGAGCCTGTTTTCAAGACTCTCTATTGGTATCTCAGTCATGCCAGAGCATCCATTCATTAGCCTGTTGTTGGGTAGGGATTGTTTCTATCTTTAGCTGAATTGTAGTTTCCAAGCACTTAGTACAGTGCTCTGCATACAGTAAGTGCTAAATAAATTTTGATTGAATGAATGAATGAGAGCAATCCTCTCCTGATTGTTGCCAACCAGACTGATCTATCTGGTCAACATTTCAGTGCCCCAAAAGTTCATTGGTCTTTCATATTGTTTGAGAGTTCATTGCATATTTAAATAGTGTATTCTGCTCGCCCTTTCAGTTTTACATAAAGCACCCAGGATAAAATCCTTATCTTCCCACCTGAACACTGTCCTTCCTCTGACTTTCCTATCAATGTAGATGGCACCATCATCCTTCCTGTCTCACAATCCCATAATCTTGATGTTATCCCTGACTCCTCTCTCTCATTCGACCAGTATATTCAATCCTGTTGGTTTGACCCTCACAACCTTTCCTCTCCATACAAACTGCCATCACATTAGTCCAAGCATTTATCCTTTCCCGCCTTAATTAGTATATCAGCTGCCTTACTGACTTCCTTGCCTCCTGTCTCTCCCCACTCCAGTCCATATACTTCAGTCTGCTGCCCGGTTCATTTTTCTAAAAGAATGTTCAGCCCATATTTCCCTACTCCTCAAAAACCTCCAAAGGCTGTCCATCCACCTCAATATCAAACAGAAACTCCTTACGTCAGCTTTAGAGCACTTAATCACCTTCCCTCTCTTACCTCACATTACTACTCTCTTACTACAACCCAGCCCTCACAGTTTGCTCCTCTAATGTTAACTTTCTCACTGCACCTCTATCTCATTTGTCTTGCTGCCAATCCACATTTTGACTCTGGCCTAGCACACCCTCCCTCTTCATATTACTCTCCCCACCGTCAAAGTCTTATTGAAGCCACATCTCATGCAAAAGGCCTTCCTCTACTATGCCCTCCTTTTCTCCTTCCACTCCTTTCTAAGTCACCTACATTTGCTCCCTTTATTCTTCCCCCATCATAGTGCCATACCACTTATGTACATATTTGTAATTTTATTTATTTTTATTAAAATCTGTCTCCCCCTCCAGACCGTTAGCTTGTTTTGGGCAGGGAATGTATTTCTTATATTATATTATCTCAAGAGCTTAGAAGTGTGCTCTGCACCCAGTAAGCTCTCAGTAAATGCCATTACTCAACTGACTGTAATTATCTGTTTCCTCACATGTCTTGCCCTACAAAGCTGGGTGGCTGCTGAACTGACTTTGCTCTAGGATAGCATTGATAGTATTGTCATTACATTTATCAAGTATTATTATTATTATTGTTATTATCACTGCTATTAATAAGCATAATAATAATTTATCCATTAAGCATTTGAAATATGTTCAGCATTCACTAAGGGCTGGATAAATATAATCTATGCATATTGTACTCCGTCGTTGTCCCATATGAAACTCACTTTCATTCATTCAATAGTATTTATTGAGCGCTTACTATGTGCAGAGCACTGTACTAAGCGCTTGGAATGAACAAGTTGGCAACAGATAGAGACAGTCCCTGCCGTTTGACGGGCTTACAGTCTAATCGGGGGAGACAGACAGACAAGAACAATGGCAATAAATAGAGTCAAGGGGAAGAACATCTCATAAAAACAATGGCAACTAAATAGAATCAAGGCAATGTACATTTCATTAACAAAATAAATAGGGTAATGAAAATATATACAGTTGAGCGGACGAGTACAGTGCTGAGGGGATGGGAAGGGAGAGGGGGAGGAGCAGAGGGAAAGGGGGAAAAGAGGGTTTAGCTGCGGAGAGGTGAAGGGGGGGTGGTAGAGGGAGTAGAGGGAGTAGGGGAGCTCAGTCTGGGAAGGCCTCTTGGAGGAGGTGAGTTAACTCACAGTTTAAGAGGGAGAGAAAGAAGATATTTAATCCCAATTTTTCAGATGAGGAACCTGAGACACAAATAAAGTAAGCAATTTGCCCAAGATCATACAGCAGGCAAGAGGCTGAACCAGGATTAGAACCTGGGTTTTCTGATTCCCTGGCCTGCAGTCTTTCTACAGGTATTTAAATTTAATGCTAATTATTATTTGTAGGTGACTCTGGGAAGACTGTTGAAAAAATATATACATACGTGTGTGTGTGTGTTGTGTGCTTGATATTTACATCCATGTTTTCGGTCCATATAGCTTTATAGGCCTTCAAATTGATCTCAAGATTCACACCCTTTCCTAATGTCACCCCATTTCATATGTGAACCTGCTAAAATATTTGCTGTACTTTAAGATTCTATTTATACTTTTTTCTTCCTACTGTATTTGATACATGTTCAAAACAGCACTCCACATCTTCATTCCCAAACCTTGTCTCCCCCACTCCCCAGCTCATAGTGGACAAGGAATGTGTCTGTTATTGTATTGTACTCTCCCAAGCACTTAGTACAGTTCTCTGCATACACTAAGTGCTCAGTAAATATGATTGATGGACTGACTGACTTTCCCATCGTTGTAGACACCACCACCACACTTCTGTCTCAGAAGCTCATAACCTTGACATTATCCTTGACTCATCTGTACCTTTCCACCCACATATTAAATTAACATAAATTCTGTCTGTTATGCCTTCACAACATCAGTGAAATCTGCCCTTTCCATCCAAATTAATTATCCACATTAATAATAACGATGGCATTTGTTAAGCTCTTCCTATGTGCAAAGCACTGTTCTAAGCACTTGCGGTGGTACAAGGTAATCAGGTTGTCCCATATGGGGTTCACACTCTTAATCTCCATTTTACAGATGATGTAACTGAGGCACAGAGAAATAAAGCGACTTGCCCAAAGTCACACAGTTGCAAGTGGTGGATAGGGATTAGAACCCATGACCTCTGACTCCTAAACCCGTGCTCTTTCCACTGAGCCATGCTGTTTCTCTATCCAAGTACTTAACCTAACCCACCTTGATTACTGCATCAACCTGCTTGCAACCTCCCAGCCTCCTGTCTCTCCCTATTCCAGTACATACTTCATTCTTCTCTTTGGGTCATTTTTCTAAAACAATATGCAGGCCATGTTTCTCCATTGCTCAAGAACCTCCTGTGCTTTCCCACCACTTCCACATTAAACAGAAACTGCCTACCATTAGCTTTAAAGCACTTTAAAGTTCTCAATTTCCCTATACCTGCCTATCTTGGTTTCTATTACTACCTAGCATCTCACTTCACTTTTCTAATGTCGACCTACCCATTGCACCTTGTTCTCTATTTCACCATTGACACCTTGCCCTCTGTCCTGGAACTTCCTCATCCTTCACATTTGACAGACTATCATTCTCCCCTTCAAGGCTTATTAAATCATATGTCCTCCAAGAGGTCTTTTCTAGCTAACCTTTTTTTCCCTCTATTCCCTCTCCCTTCTGTGTTACCCTTGATTTGGATTTGTACACTTTAATCACATGATATTCACCCCACCCTCAGCCCCACAGCACTTGGGTAATTTCTGTAATTCATTTTGTGTGTCTTCATCTAGATTTTAAGCTTCTTGTGGGCAGGAAACATGTCCACCATCTGTTAATATTGTACTCTCCCAAGTGCCTAGCACAGAGTAAATGCTCAGTAAGTGCCACTGATTGATTAATTGATTGATAGGGCAGAGTCTCACAGCACAAATTGGTGATAGTGTTATTCTCAATGTTGCCCCTGAAAATCTTGGGTTGAGTGAATAGCAGTATATGCCTTGTAAATAAACTCATCTTTCTTCAAGATTTCTGTCAATCCAAAACAGTCAGTGAATTGGAAACAGGTTCAAGCTCAAGTTTCCAGGTCACTTGTTGTAGCCTCAGGTATGGGGCCATGAAATAGGTTAAACAGGACTAGATCTATCATTCAAAGTTCCGCTTTAATCTGCTGGTAATGAAGGAAGAGCCAGATAATCCTCTAATCTGATTCTGCCAGATCTACCATTATGAAAAAAACCCTAAGGATCTTGGTGAAATTTTGAGATTAATCAAATTTACTTAGCAGTTTCCAGAGCCTGTTTAAAATGTATATGCTTCAAACCTTAGCAAATAATGAAATGCATCCTAAAAAACTATCTCCTCCTGCCTTCAGGACATCTCCACCTGGATGTTTGCCCACCACCTAAAACTCAACATGTCTAAGACTGAGATCCTTATCTTCCGTCCCAAACCCTGTCCTCTCCCTGACTTCCCTGTCAGTGCAGACAGTACTACCATCCTTCCCGTCTCACAGGCCCGCAACCTCCGTGTCATACTTCGAGTTAGGGAAGCAGCATGGCTCAGTGGAAAGAGCCTGGGCTTCGGAGTCAGAGTCATGGGTTCGACTCCCGGCTCTGCCACTTGTCAGCTGTGTGACTGTGGGCAAGTCACTTAACTTCTCTGTGCCTCAGTGACCTCATCTGTAAAATAGGGATTAACTGTGGGCCTCACGTGGGACGACCTGATTACCCTGTATCTCCCCCAGCGCTTAGAACAGTGCTCTGCACATAGTAAGCGCTTAACAAATACCAACATCCTTGACTCTGATGTCTTATTCATCCCTTATATCCAATCCATCAACAACATCTGCCAGTCTTATCTTCATAATATCTCCAAGATCCGCCCTTTCCTCTCCATCCAAACGGCTATTGTACTGATACAAGCTGTCATAATATCCTGACTGGATTATTGTGTCAGCCTCCTCTCTGATCTCCCATCCTACCGTCTCTATCCGCTCCAATCTATTCTTCATTCTGCTGCCCGGATAGCTTCCTGCAGAAACTCTCTGGCCATGTCACTCCCTCCTCAATAACCTCCTGTGGTTGCCTATCAACCTTTACCTAAAATGAAAACTCCTCACTCTTGGCTTCAAAGCTCTCCATCGCCTTTCCCCCCTCCTACCTTCCCTCCCTTCTCTCCTTCTACAGCTAACCCGTACATTCTGCTTCTCTGCCACTAACCTCCTCATGGTCCCTCATTGGTGCTTGTCCCACTGTCGACCCCTAGCCTACATCCTACCGCTGACCTGGAATGCCTTCCCTCCTCGCGTCCGCCAAACTAACTCTCTTCCCTCTTCAAAGTTCTACTGAGACCTCACCTCCTTCAGGAAGCCTTCCCAGATTGAGCCCTCCCTTCCCTCCCCTCTCCATTCCCCCTTCTCCTGCCCTCTGCTGGTCCCCCTTCCCATCCCCATAGCATTGTGCATATTTGTATATGTCATTTATTACTCTGTTTTCTTAATGATGTGCCTATATCTATGATTCTATTTATCTTAATGATATTTATGCCAGACTACTTGTTTTGTTTTGTTTTGTTGTCTGTCTGCCCCGTTTAGACTGTGAGCCCACTGTTGGGCAGGGATTGTCTCTATCTGTTGCCAAATTGTATATTCCAAGCACTTAGTACAGTGCTCTGCACATAGTAAGTGCTCAATAAATATGATTGAATGAATGAAGTATATCCAAACTACAAAGAAATCTAAATATCAAATTCCTGGTGAAAAATAAAGAAACTTATAAGACTTCTATGATAACGTTGCAGTAACTCTATGGGACAAGGGAACATGATTACCAATATCCATGTGTATAATGAATCAATCAGTTCAATAATCAATCATATGATTATGATATTATGATGATGACTGATAATCAATCATAGGTATTGAGTACTTACTGTGTAGAGTGCAATGTACTAAGTGCTTGGGAGAGTGCAATATAACAGAGCATGTAGACACATTTTTGGAATTGGTGCTTCTGTGAAATTCTGTCCATCAGGACTGTGGTTACTGCAAGCAGGTTATCAGACTTGAATTGTTTCAAAGACATGGAGAAAACTATTTGCAGCAAGACAAGAAATGATCAACAACAATGGCAGCACCTCTTGACTCTAACAGTATGGAAGCCTTCAAAAGCCTTCCCAGGACTAACAGATCAAACCAAGAAACACCCAATAGTGGTGAGATTCTGGAATTGAAAAAATGGAAGGATATGCTGACTTCCACCAAACTAACAGATGGGGAGACAGACCTCTCCTCTCTCTGCCCCTACCAGAGCAGCTTTTCTGTTCCCTGAATGGGAAGCACAATTCCACCTGAGAAACCAAGACAGAAGAAGAAAACACGTGTGGGACAATTTGCATACAGCCTAGGTCCCTTCATATGGACCTTTAGGGAAAGTCCTGCCTCTTTCTTCTCCAGTGCTGCCTTTTTGTCAGAAGACTGGGAAGCTCATAGCTGAAGCTATGAAAACAGTCAATCAGGAGCACCCTTTCATTGGATCTTCTTGCAAAATTTCACCTAATTAACATGCCATGGCACAGAATAAGCCAATGTATCATGCAACCCTTATGGTTTAGTACGGTACAGAGATCTTAAATTACAGATAGAGGAAACAGGGGTATAAAGTTATGTATATTAGGTGCTGTGAAGCTGGGTTGAGATGAGTATCAAGGTGCTTAAGGGTGCCATGGGGCTGGGGTGGGGAGAGATTCACAATAAGCTCATTGTGGGCAGGGAATGTGTCTGTTAATTGTTTTACTGTACTCTCCTAAGTGCTTAGTACAGTGCTTGCACCCAGTAAGTGCTCAATAAATATGATTGACTGACAATGCTTAAGGGTTACAGACCCAAGCACACATAGGCTACTCAGAAAGGATGGCAGATGAGCTCTTGGGACAAGTCTCTTGGAGGAGATGTGTTTTGTTTTTTTTAATTGGAGTTTTGAAGTTGGGAGAGTTGCGGTCTGTCAGAAGTGAAGGGGGAGAGAGTTCTAGGCCTGGGAAAGACAAAGCATAAGCATTGAACCAAATGAATTTTAGAGGTACAATGAGTAAATTAGCAGGACTTAATGGAAAGAGCATTGGCTTGGGAGTCAATTCTAATCCCAACTCTGCCACTCATCTGCTGTGTGACCTTGGGCAAGCCACTTAACTTCTCTGTGTCTCAGTAACCTCATCTGTAAAATGGGCATTAAGACTGTGAGGTAAGCCCTGCATGGGACAACCTGATTACCTTGTATCTACCCCAGTACTTAGAACAGAGCTTGGCACATAGTAAGCACTTAACAAATATGTTTCTTCTTCTTATTATTAAATTGGTATTAAAGGAGCAGGGTGTACAGGCTGGGTTTCAATAGGAGATTAGCAAGGTCATATAGGAAAGGGAGAGCTGATTGAATGTTTTAAAGCTGCTGGCAAGAAATTTCTGTTTGATGTGAAAGGGGTGGGCAACCATGGAATATTTTTGAGGAATGGAAAGATGTGGCCTGAGTATTTTTTCTTTTTTTTTAGAAAAAATGATCCAGGAATTATAGCATAATACAGAGTGGAGAGGGGAAAGATGGGAAGAATGGAAGTCATTGAAGAGGCTGGTACAGTAATTAAGATGGGATAGGATATGATCAATGGATTAGTGTCGTAGCAGTTTGGATGGAGAGGAAAGGCTGGATTCTGGAGCTGTGACAAAGAACCTACATGTCTTGACCCTGTGCAACATGGGAGTTTGGTAAAGATTTAGAAATGTGGCATTTAAAATTCTGATTTATATTTCATGGATATAAGATAAGTCAAATGATCTTACTAGAACATGATTGTACAATTTTAAAGAGTAATGCAAAAAAAATTATCAAGTTTTTTCAAGTCAAGACACCATTGTGGTTAATCCAGTCACCGATCAGTGGTATTTATTGAGCACTGACTGTGTACAAAACACTGTACTAAGTGCTTGTGAGTGTACAGAGCTGGTAGACATTCTCTGTCTACCACAGTCTTCAGAACACTGGACATTTTGCAAAACCTACCCCATGACCTCAAATTCACATTTGTGTTTTCTCGTTATTTTCTTCTCATTAGATTACTTCAAGAACATAAGCTTCCCTAAAGGGACATACATTATTTCTATACTTGAAAAAGTTGAACTTTAACTTTATCTTCCTTTTAATTATAAGATCTTGATTGTCTTAGATTTTGTAAAACTCATAATATACTTTTGTCAATCCATCTACCTTTCACCATGGCATCTTCAGGCATTATTCTAAAACAACCACCTCCAAAATCTGGAGGCTTTTCTATTTGAAAAGTCAGTTACATTGTTGTGCTTAAACATGATAATTCAGTTCATCAATTAGGAAGAATCAATTACACACATCCACAGATGGATTTGTGTGCTTAAAAAATGATTTATATTATTAATGGGGTTTTTACAGTCATTATTAGATTCAAATTACTATGTTTTATGTGCAATCAAGGGGATAATAAGCAAAGGTATCAATCTGTAAGAGTAATGGTGTGCCACCTGCCTGAATAATAGCTGGGTGGCAGAGTATTGTTTAGGAATCCTTTGAACTGGTGTAGCTTGGCACTTTTTCCCCACTCATTCTTTAAAGAAATTCCTTTATATAATAGACATTTTATATGTTTTCTTTGGTTGTAAAAGTTCTTATTGTTCCTAATCCACTGTTTGTTTGGTTTGTGAGAAAAAACAACAATGAAGTGAATCATTTACTTCATGGTTTAGAAAAATAACATCATTCAAGATTGGGTGTGTTTTGCATCTGGATAGTGTTACTACTTTGCACTGTATCTTCAGTTTTACTCTTGCCAGTGATTCTTTTCAGCTTGTTACAAAAAGAAAAGGAAAAGAAATCACATTAAATTATCTCATGAGACTTTAGCCCATGGTATTTATTGAGTGCTTACAGTGTGCAGAGCACTGTACTAAGTTCTTGGAAGAGTACAGTTCAACAGAGCTGATAGTCACATTCCCTATCCACAAGGAGCTTACAATCTATGAGGGAGGACAGACATTAATATAAATACATAAATTATGGATATGAAAATCAATGCTGTAGGGCTGAAGGTAAGATGAATATCAAGTGCTTAAAAGGTTAAAGATCCAAAGGCATTAGTGATGCAGAAAGTCAGGAGAATGGTCTAGTGTGAAGAGCATTCAAAGAGCACAGACCTAGGAGTCAGAGGAACAGCATTCTAATCCTGGCTCCAACATTCTTCTATGTGACCTTGGTCAAGTCACTTTACTTATTCGTGGCTCAGTTACTTCACATGTAAAATGGAGATTAAGACCATTAGCCCCACATGGGTTATGTACTACATCCAACCTGATTAGCTTGAATCTTACCCCATTTGTTAGTATAGTGTTTGGTATATAGTAAGCACTTACTTTAAAAATACTATTAAGAAAAAATAGCAAGGTACTCAGGAAAAAGAAGGCTCAATAAGGGAAGGCTTCTTGGAAGAGATGTGGATTTAATAAGCCTTTGAATGTGAAGAGAATGATGGTCTGTCAAATATAGAAAGAGAGGGATTGATGATGAGGTAGATGAGATCTAAGAACAGTGATCTAGTTGGTAGTAGAGGAGCAAAGTTTGCAGGTTGGGTTGTAGTAGGAAATCAATCAATCAATTGATTGCATTTATTTAGTGTTTGTGTGCAGAGCATTGTATTAAGAAATTGGGACACTACAAAATAACAGAGTTGGTTGACATATTTCCTGCATCTGAGGAGTTTACACAGTCTACAGGTAATCAATGAGATAAGGTAGAAGGGGGCCCTGACTGAGTGCTTTAAAGCAGATTGTGAGGAATTTCTGTTTGGTGTGGAGGTAAATGGGAAACCACTAGAAATTTTTGAAGAGTGGGAGAAGTTGAGTCAATTTTCTTTAGAAAACTGATCAGAGCAGCAGAGTGAAATATAGACTGGAGTGGGGAAGTACAGGAGGCAGGAAAGTAAGTAAGGAGGCTGATACAGTAGTCAAGCAGGGATAGCACAAGTGCATCAGGGTGGTAACAGTTTAGATGGAGAAGAAAGTGGGTATTTTAATAATGTTGGTATTTGTTAAGCGCTTACTATGTGCCGAGCACTGTTCTAATTGCTGGGGTAGACATAGGGGAATCAGGTTGTCCCACGTGGGGCTCACAGTCTTAATCCCCATTTTACAGATGAGGGAACTGAGGCACAGAGTAGTTAAGTGACTTGCCCACAGTCACACAGCCGACAAGTGGCAGAGCTGGGATTCGAACTCTTGAGCCCTGACTCCAAAGCCCGTGCTCTTTCCACTGCGCCACGCTGCTTCTCTATTTAGCAATGTTGTGAAGGCAGAACCAGCATAATTTGGTAACAGAATGAATATGTGAGTTAAATGAGAGACGAGTTGAGAATGCCAAGGTTAGGGCCTTGTGAAACCAGCATAATTTGGTATCAGAATGAATATGTGAGTTAAATGAGAGACGAGTTGAGAATGCCAAGGTTAGGGCCTTGTGAGACAGGCTACAATGATGGAAAGTCTTTGGAGGACGGAGCTTGGGTAGGAAGATGAGGAGTTCTGTTTTGGACAGGTTTAGTTTAAGGTGTCAGTGGTCTATCCAAGTAGAGATGTTGTGAAGGCAGCGGAAAGGTGAGACTGGAAAGGAGAGAGGTCAGGGTGTTAAAATAGTATCAAGGCTGTGACACTGGTTGCAAGGCTAATAATGACAAATCATTATTTAAAATATATGCTATTTGAAGTCATCTTCAAAGGTAATTTCTTTTGAATTATTTTTATAACTAAAAATTATGAGCATATTCTACACAAATGATTCTTGATGTTCTTTGAGGCTTAAATTCAGGCCATTGTTGTTAAGTGTGGATTCTAATACAACATTTATACAGAACAATGTAAACATTTGCCAACAGAATTGACAGTAACTGCAGAGTTGTAAAATTAAGGAAGGTTTTTGAAGCTGCCAAATTATTCAAGCACTATTTACAAAGCTATGCTTTAATATCTGGAATTCATATCTTTTCTATTTGTGAAGTATCATTTATCTCAAATAAACTAAAACCTGGATTATTAGAGCAGATTAAAATGAGCAAGTAGTTCATAATGCATAGTCTCTAAATAACTGAAAAAGTAAATGCATTTTTGATCTTATGAGTCCCTTGAACAACTAGAATAGCTAACGTCATGATGAAGTCATACACATGATAAATTAATCTTATTTCCAGGTATATTTTGGGGGTTATGTAAAAATATACCAAATTTTGGCATTTTGTTTTTGCCTTGCACTCAAAGTCATAGAGGATTTGGGGATGAAAGAAACAAAGAGTTTCAGAGTTGTCATTTTGGGGAACCTGCCTTCTCATGGTTTCATACCAATTGAAACCATAACGTAAACTTGATTAGTCAGGGACTCTTCAACTCAAATCTATACAGGAAATCTTGTTAGGATTATTTTTCTTTCAATAGTATGTCTTTTGAAGTTGCTTATAATGTCATTTCAGTTAAATTGGACAAGAATTAGATTTTTTGGTTTGGAATTGGCATAGGATGAAGAATGAAAAAATGACATTTAAAGGTACTTTATAAGTAAAATGCTTCCCAATGCCTTCAAAACATTTTAAGATAGTAATAAAAGGCAAGAATCAATGACTTCAGCTATTCATTTTCCATATCCATTAGAGAAGAAGCATGGCTCAGTGGAAAGACTCCTGAGGGCTTGGGAGTCAGAGGTCATGGGTTCGAATCCTAACTCTGCCACCTGTCAGCTGTGTGACTGTGGACAAGTCACTTCAATTCTCTGTGCCTCAGTTACCTCATCTGTACAATGGGGTTTAACAGTGAGTCTCACTTGGGACAACCTGATTACCCTGTATCTACCCCAGAGCTTAGAACCGTGCTTGGCACATAATAAGTGCTTAACAAATACCAACATTATTATTATTATATCCCAAATACATTATTTTCTGAGAAAGGGATCAAAATGGCTCAGAAGGTTGGAGGTGGGGCCTTCTTATTGTGGGTATGAAACTCTAGTTCAATTATTCTCTTTGTGTTTTATAGATCATATTGAATTACTATTAGATACATTTGAAAATAAAGTGCTAACTGAAGCCTTACTGAAAGCATATCTTCTCCAAGAGGACTTCCTGAATAGGCCCTTCTTTCTTCTCCCACTCTCTTCTGCGTTGCCTTATCTTGTTCCTTTTATTCATTCCCCTCCCATCCCCACAGCAGATATGTATGTAGCTCTAAATACCTGTAATTTATTTATTTATTCATTTATTTAGTTATATTTATGCCTGTCTTCCCCTGTAGGTTGTGAGCTTGTTGTGGGCAGGAATGTGTCTATTATATCATACTCTCCAAGTGCTTACTACAGTGCTTTGCACATAGTAAGCTCTCAATAAATATGATTGAATGAATGAATAATACAAGCTCCACCATTTATCTGCTGTCTGACCTTGACAAATCACTTAACTTCTCTGTACCCCAGGTTCCTCATCTGTAAAATAGGAATTAAATCCTACTTTTCTCCTACTTTAACGCTGAGCCCCTTGTAGACAGAGACTGTGTCCAACCTGATTAGATAGAGAAGCAGCGTGGCTCAGTGGAAAGAGCACGGGTTTTGGAGTCAGAGATCATGGGTTCAAATCCCGGCTCGGCCACTTGTCAGCTGTGTGACTTTGGGCAAGTCACATAACTTCTCTGTGCCTCAGTTCCCTCATCTGTAAAATGGGGATTAAGACTGTGAGCCCCACATGGGACAACCTGATTCCCCTATGTCTACCCCAGCGCTTAGAACAGTGCTTGGCACATAGTAAGCGCTTAACAAATACCAACATTATTATTATTTTGAGAAGCAGCGTGGCTCAGTGGAAAAAGCACGGGCTTTGGAGTCAGAGGTCATGGGTTCGAATCCCGTCTTGGCCACTTGTCAACTTTGTGACTTTGGGCAAGTCACTTAACTACTCGGTGCCTCAGTTACCTCATCTGTAAAATGGGGATTAAAACTGTGAGCCCCACGTAGGACAACCTGATTCCCCTATGTCTACCCAAGCGCTTAGAACAGTGCTTGGCACATAGTAAGCGCTTAACAAATACCAACATTTGATTATCTTGTATCTCTCCCAGCAGTTAGTACAGTCCTTGGCACATAGTAAACATTTAACAAGTGTCAGACAACCTGGGTTTTAATCCCAGCTCTGCCCTTGTCTGCTGTGTGACCCTTGGGCAAGTCGCTTCACTTCTTTGTGCCTCAGTTACCTCATCTGTAAAATGGGGATTAAGACTGTGAGCCTCACATGGGCTATGAACTATGTCCAACCCGACTAGTTGGTATCTATCCCAGTGCTTGTACAGTGATATAAGCAGGATATGTGATATACGAGTATCGTATAACAACAGACACATTACTGCCCACAAAAAACTCACAATCTAGAGGGGGACACAGACATAAATATAAATAAATAAATAAATTACAGATATTTACAGATATATACATATATGCTGTGGGGATGGTAGAAGGGATGGATAAAAGAAACAAGTCGAGGCAATGCAGAAGGTAGTAGGAGAAGAAAAAAGAGCTTTTCAGGGAATCCTCTTAGAGGAGATAATAATGTTCGTATTTGTTAAGCGCTTACTATGTGCAGAGCACTGTTCTAAGTGCTGGGGTAGATACAGGTTGTCCCACGTGAGGCTCACAGTCTTCATCCCCATTTTACAGATGAGGTCACTGAGGCACAGAAAAATGAAGTGACTTGACCACAGTCACCCAGCTGACAAGTGGCAGAGCTGAGATTCGAACCCATAACCTCTGACTCCCAAGTCTGGGCTATTTCCAATGAGCCACGCCTTCAGTAAGGCTTCAAAGTGAGAGGAAGAGTAACTGTAGTATATAGTGAGTGGTTAACAAATACCATTAAAAAGTACCAAAATATATGTTGCCGACACCCCTCAATATGAAGCGAAAAAAGAAATGTTTTAGAGGAACAGGAATGCCCAAACCTCTAATGAAGTGGTATGGCAGTGGACAGTAGCAGCAGGACATGTTAGCAGAGGGCTTCGGGAACATTGTAACAGCAAGGTACAGACAGTTCTGAAAGGGGAAAATCCTTATGTGGATTTGATGAGACTCAGTCACACTATGATTTTTCAGCAACCCATGAACAGTTCAATGTGTGGATTTAGATATTCGTTTATTCAATTGCATTTACTGAGTGTTTATTGTGTGCAGAGCACTGTACTAAGCTGAATTACAACTTGTTTAGAATGTATTCACTTCATTTTAGCACCTGTCTTTTCTTGTCTTATGCTGTCGAGTTGTTTCTGACCCATAGCGACACCACAGACACATCTCTCCCAGAATTTGCCGCTCTCCATCCGTAATCGTTCTGGTAGTGGATCCTTAGTTTTCTTGGTAAAAATACAGAAGTGGTTTACCATTGCTTCCTTCTGCGCAGTAAACCTGAGCCTTGGCCCTCCACTCTCTCCCATGCCGCTGCTGCCCAGCATGGGGGAGTTTTGACTTGCTGGCCTTCCACTCGCTAGCACTGGCCAAGCTAGGAATGGAATGGGAAGGCCTCTGCTTGACTCTTCCTGCTGTAGCCGAAACTGGTAGAGTACTGGAAATTCTCTAGGTGCAACCCTGAGAGGGGTACCTATCAGTAGTCTTACAAAGTCTAGGGAAGAGTAATAGCATCCCAGTCCAGTAGGAGGCAAAGAAAATGATTTAGAAAGAGAGTTGGAACAGCACTGCAGGATCTCCATTAGGAATATACAAGATGGCAATGGTATTATTTGGGTGGAAAGGGAAGGGAGTTGTTCCATTCGTATCAGCACCAAAATTTTTGTTGTCTTTGAGGAGTCATTATGGTTATTTTTTTAATTTTTTTTTAAGAAGGATGTTTTCACACAATGCCCCAAACCTTACTTGTGGTTTTTGTTTCAAGTATTCTGGGCTCACCCCTATCATCCCTGTTCCCGGCCATGCCCTCAACCCCTGTGCTGTTTTCCCTGAGTACCTGATCTTGTACAGTCAAATTGGAATATTGGTGGAGAGTAATACTGAAAGGGACATACTGCAGAGTTCCCGGGAATGTTATGAGAGAGAGAGTTGAATCCCTGCCTCAGAGGTCGAAGGTAAATAGTGTAGATATCACTGAATTTTGAGATTTGCCTGAACCTTGTTTCTGCCCTGAAGAGAGATTGTTTTCCTCTTAAATCAGATAAAAATTGCTTCAGTGATTCTAGTGTCATTTTATATCTCAAAACTCTAAACAGTTTTTTTTATTATTATTTTGAAAGGTGGACAGAGCTATAAGGATTTATTTTTCATTGCTATGTATCATAAGTTGCTTTGGTACTGAGGTCACTTATCTTTGCAACAATGAAGAAGAAATATCTTTCTTTGGTCTTCTAAAGAGTTTTTTTTTTTCAAGAGGCTATGTGCCAGTGTTATTTCATTGTCCTATCAAAAACTCCTCTGACAGTGAATTCTCAAATTTTCTATTTACTGAAAATGTCTTCTATTTGCTCCTCAACTGAATATTAATCCATTTCAAGAGATCTTACCCCCACTACATTTCTGACCTTGTAAACTAATCTCTTTTACAATGTACACAGAAATGTTTCCCATGGAGAAGAATTTTACTGAATTTCACTTTATATTGTTTGGTAACAATTTCAAAGAACTGATCACATTTCAACACTGTCTCCTCACCATTTTTCCATCATACTGGAATTTCACATTCTGGCTAATTTTGTCCACATTTGAAGATTTACTGAAAGACACATCCTCCAACATGCTCTCTGTGATTAATATCCAGTATTCCAAGTGGCCAAATTTCCATGTTAACTGTTTTAATAGCTGAGTTTCAGGGATAATTTCTAAGAGGAAACAATGGAGTCAGACATTAAAAACGTGAATTTTGATTCTTGGCTCTATCACTGCTTTGAGATTTGGATTTGAAAGTTGCTTCAGTTCTCATATTCTGTTTCTTCATTCTTTAAAACGGAGGCAACTGTTCTAAATTTCCACTGGCACCTATGGAAATACTCTGATGATTAAAAAATATGGTTTGTGCACCATTGTTGTAAATTTAATTTACCAAATTTGTCTTGATAGTTCCTTTAACTCTTAACCCAGAAATTAGTCCTCACTATTGTTATCTACTATCATAACAAAACCCTTTGAAAATGCATTTTGTCCAGATAAAGAAGCAACCCATCTTTATCCTAATTTCCCCCCATCCCTTTTATGGAGACTTGAACAATGGTGAACAGAGATTCTTCTCTGAAGGCAGGAATTTAAGAGTACTCATTGTTTCAAAACAGTGAGGATTTTAAACTGATTATATATATATATATCAATTTCAGGGGAAACAAAATAAGAATAGTTAAATGAAAATTCACTGGCAGCACTTTCCCACATGCCAAATATCCTGTATAAATTGAATATGAAGTTTGATTTAAACAGCAGGATAACAGAGAGGAAGGTGCACATCAGTGGGGCTGGGGAAATGAATATACTTCAACCTCCAGGCCAGTTGCTAACCCCTGGTACTTGCCACAGAGAAGAATATTAGGAAATACCTGAAGGGTACCAGGAAATCTGTAAATTTGTATTGAGAAGCAGCATCGCCTAGAGAATAGAACTTGGGCCTGGAAGCCAGAAGAACCAAGGTTCTAATCCCAGCTCCGCCACTTGTCTGCTGTGTAACTTTGGGCAAATCACTTAATTTCTCATTACCTCAGTTACCTCATCTGAAAAATAGAGATTAAGACTGTGAACACCTTGTGAGATATGAAGTGTGTCCAACCTGATTAGCTTCCATATTACTCATCGCTTAGTACAGTGCTTGACAGACAGTAAGTGTTGATACTAAACTCATTATAGGCAAATACGTTTCTGCTAACTCTGTTGTATTGCACTTCTCAAGTGCTTAGTACGTGCTCTGAACCTAGTAAATTCTCTAAAAATGCCATTGATTGATTAACAAATACCATGGAAAAAAAAACCCAAAACTCATTTTTGTGAGGACATTAGGAGTTCTCAGGACACTTGATAATGTGAGGACAACCCCAATCTCCCATGTCTCAACTGAGTGGCATGCCAGTCATCATTGTTTATGCCTTTTCACCACCATCTCCTTACCACCTTTTTCATCGTATTGGAATTCCATACCCTGGCTAAAATTTGTCCACATATGCAACCACATCTCCAACATCCTTTCCATGATTAATATCCAGTATTCTGAGGCATCTAAACTCATCAGCCACCTCTAGCATTTATTGACCTATTAAACCTCATTCTCAGCACACACATATGTGTGTTTACATACATATATATATATTTACATATATATTTATATGTATATATTCATAAAATTTTTATTCTTTAAATTAAATAATTTTATGTCTTTCTCTTCTTTTAATGTGTAGTCTCTTTTTATTCAGGGAATGTGTCCCTTGTTTTCTAATTCCCAAGTGCTCAATTGAAGATCAATAAATAATATTGTTGCTGCTACTACTCTATCTTAGAATACCTACTTTGAGCTTAAAATTTTATCTCACACTTCAATTCCATCTTTAAAAAGCAGTTTTAATCCTCTGGAAGAAATAAAGAGAAGCATTTTAGTGAATGTGAAAAATTAGAATGTCGTGTGCTATTTTGATTATTGTGACTCTCCAGTTCCGTTTTTTTCCTGAGTCTGGTTGAAGAAACTTTCATTTCCCGGGTGAATTTTCATGTTTTCCCACCTTCAGTGTTTCTTAGATTCTTGGAGAATTCACTTCTTCTTAGTACTGTGAATTCGTAGTTCAAAAACATTGAAAGCACAAACCTTGGGGCTTTCAGTTAGATTCACACATGGAAATGAAAAAAGGAAACTTGAATGTCCTTTAGGAAAATAATCCTTACAAATGAACAAAAAGTCACTCGCTGGTATTTATTGCAAGCTCACTGTGTGCAGAGCACTGTACTAAGCTCTTTGGAGTGCAATTCAACAGTGTTGGAGGATATTTTCCCTGCCCACAAGAAATTTACAGTCTAGAGGATTGTTCGTATGTAAAGTTTTAAGACAACTCAAGACATTCATTGTATTTTAAATTTTGTTTTCAAATTGATAAATCATTTTAACATTATTTCATATTTACCCTCTCAGAGACTCTGGGAACCAGGTTAAAACAGGAATATAATGAAATATTCAAGATTAAGTGCAATTAGAAGTTTTTCTTATATTCTATCATGGAGGAAATGCAGTTTAAATAAAAGTTAGTAAAACCTCACAATACATCTGTTCTGGACAGAAGCAGGTGAAAGAGGGCATTTTCTCAATTACAATAATTCAAAACCCTAAAATGGCATTTAGCTAAAGTAATAAGGGGGAAAATGAACCAAATTAGATATTTCTAGACTAAATCTGATTTCCTTATATTTAAGAAATTATTTTTCAGCTCAGTTCTGTTGCTAACCATTTATGTAGTTATCAACCCTTTTTAACAATTAATCTTGCAAAGGTAATGTATTGCCATTGCAATTTATTTCACTTACAGTATGTATTAGTGATTATAGGAAGTATTTATTAAACTGTTATAATTTAGACTAGATTATGGCAAAATTATGGTTAAGTTTTTATTAAAATCTTTTGGATATGTACATAAGTGCTGTGTGGATGAGGGAAAGGGTGAATAAAGAGTGCAAATCCAAGTATAAGGGTGAAACAGAAGGGAGTGGGAGAAGTGGAAATGAGAGCTTAGTCGAGGGAGGTCTCTTGGAAGAGATGTGCTTTTTATAAGACTTTGAAGGTGAGAAGAGTAATCATCTGTCAGCTATGAAAAGGGAGAGTGTTCCAAGCCAGAGGCAGGATGCGGGAGAGAGGTCAATGGTGAAATGGACAAAATTGAGGTACAGTGAGTAGGTTGGCATTAGAGGAGAGAAGCATGTGGGCCGTTTGTAGAAGGGAATCAAGGGGGGGCAAAGTAATTGAGTACTTTAAAACCTTTTATCCACTAAAAATAGTTACCCCTTAAATGAACCTGAATTTTTAGAGCATAGACAGTGCTATTCCATTTCCATCTTTAGAATAAAAGGAAGTTGAACATAACCCAATTCTTAGCAGAAAAAAACGAATAAAACCAGCATGATTTTATTTCACCATTTTTGGTAATTTTGAATATGAATTCCTCTCTAGTAAGTGGAAATATAAATGTTTCATCTTAATGGAGAACATACTCAGTGGGTCTATTTTAAATGATTTTCTAATATTGTAGCAATTGTTATGTTAATGTGTATTTGATAATTAATATTTTAGCAGGATTGGCAATCTAGTTAATTTTCTCATTGTTTTCTCCTAAAGCCTAATTTTCTTTTTCTGCAAAGTGGATTAATTTAATCTCTCTCCATGTTAGTGAAGAGCTTCTGGAGAGGCTCTTCAGTAGCAGAGCCCCACTAGAAACTTCACAGAATGACCTAAGGTCAGCTGCTACCCTAATGTTGGAACAGTAGGTGGGCTGACCGGACTTCCTTACATATGGAAATAAGGAGAGGTAGAGTGAAGCCCTCCAACAGCATACAAAGTGGAAGAAGAATTTATTTGATTTCCTTCAATTCGATGTGAGTCCTTCTCCTTTGGCTCCTCACCAGTTTGCTTCTCATTATGCCCCTCCATGGAGTCTTTCCCCTGGAGATGAAAGATCCACAATAAAGAACCCAAAAAATGGTTCACTCTTCCATGGTAAATCACGTAGTCTTGTCTCTCTAAAGTGTAGTTCCTAAAAATAAATACTAAAATCATTGTAATTGGCTTTCGGTGGCTTGAATGAGCAGGCTGATACAAATGTACTAATTTGAATATCTGCAAATGAGAGCTGTATACAGAATTTGCCATGCACATACATAGTTGCCTGATAACTGAAGTCTTTGGAAATGAGAAAAACTGAGAAGATTGACTAGTGAGAGCCTTCCGTTGTCTTCACAGGATTATTTATTTATTTGTATTAATGTCTGTCTCACCCTCTAGGCTGTAAGCTTGTTCTGGGAAATTAATGTGTCTACCAACCCTATCGTATTGTACTTTTCCAAGTGCTTAGTACAGTTCTCTGCACACAGTGAGAGTTCAGTAAATACCACTGACTGATTGATTTTAGTCTTCTCAAATAATAATAATGATGATCATATTTATTAAGCACCTTTCAGTTGAACCAACAACATATTTTATTGACTTTTCTTAATGTCTGACCTAGCAGGTTAAATGGTGGTAGGTGAGTAGAACAGGAGAGAGGGTAAAGTACATTTCAGGGAAATTATTTGATCCTCTGATCTTACTAGTGTTCATTCATTCATTCAATCATATTTACTGAGTGCTTACTGTGTGCAGAGCACTGTACTAAGCTTAGAAAGTACAATTTCAACAGATAGAGGCAGTACCTACCCAATAATGGGCTCACAGTTGCATAACGGCTTCTCAAAATGGGCAGTACTCTTGGGCTTTCAACTTGACTGCCTCACCCTTCCACCCCATCCTCCTTTATCTCCGTGCAGCTGCCAACAATAATGGAAAGGGAAGCATTTTTACAACACAAGATAGGGGACAGTGGTGCACAAAATCAATAAATTAATCATTAGCATTTATTAAATATTTGCTGGATACAGAACATTATACTAAGTGCTTGGGAGAGTACAGTACAACAGAGTAGGTAGAAACATTCCCTGCCCACAACGAGGTTAAAGTCCTCTAGACCTTGACCACACACTGACCCAGGGAGCATAGGATTTGGAATATGATCTCCTAGGTTTCACAGCCCCATAAAATACCCCTAAGATGGCCCTGGTCTCATCCATAAACTAATCACATAACAGGGTATGGATGATTTAAAAGCAATCTTAATAGATAATCCCCATTCCTGCCACATTTCAAGCCATGTCTTCAAGCCATGTCTTCACAGTGTTTAGGGGATAAATTCACTTTTATTGCCAGCACCCTGAATGTTGTTCAGTGTAAAATAAAGGATAGCAACTGCTTTAGCTCTTGATATGACTTTAGTGCCTATTATTTATTTCCTTTTCATTCTTATGGCAGGGATACTAAATTGATAGCTACTGTAAACAATAATTAGGCAGAAAAAATACACAATTCTCTTAGTACAACATATCTGCTTAGGAATCAATAGGAAAGTGATTCAAGTTCCTGCTTCTATGAAACATATATACAAAAGGAGAAAAGATTACAAGACAATATACCATTTGTGATTTTCATCTTTATTTTAATTCTTAATATTATTAATACCCTTTCATGTTTAACCTTTTGAAATATCCCCAAAATAAGATGGGCCAAAAAAGTATATTTTAAATTTGTTACAGTTCATATATCAACCCTTAGCTCTTTCTTACACTTTTTAAAATCACCCAATGAGAAGAAAGTTAGATGTTTTCCTCAAGAAACATTTATTAGTCATCTTGATTTTCACAGTGGTTTTGAAAATTTTGCCTTTAAATCTATGAATTTCACTAAGAATTGTTTTTCAATAATTTAAATGAACTCTACCATTTTAATTTCATATAGAACATTTCTCAGTTGTTTCCAGTTTGCTATCACAGATTAGACAGTGATAAAATAACATTTGCACGATATTTGCTTTCTAACATTTTTGCCACAGATAGAAGATGGTTTTAGGTGACATAGTTGTCTAAAAGAGAGAAAAAAAACTAGGTCTTATTTAGTAAACACTTATTTACTATATTGCATTTTAGATATATTCCTGAATAAAACCTAAAGTACTGAGCACTGAACCACATGCCCCAGAAGTTTGTTAGCACAGGTTTTAAAGATAGAATCCTTAATAAAATCCCAAAGGTCAATATGACAAACAACTATTGGTTGATTTGAATTTACAAATTCTTAATTTTATATTGCTACAAGAAATAAAATATTTGAAATACAATTGCCTAACTGGGGAGAGATTCGGTGAAAATTTTTGCCTAAAACACTTTTACAAGTGCCATTTCCTAAATGGAGTTTAGTCAATCACTCAATCTATCAGTGCTATTTATTGAATGCTTACTACAGCACTGGAATAAGCACTTGGGAGAGTACAATACAATAAAATTAGCAGAAATGCTCCTCTTAATATGTGCAATTAAAGAAAAGAAATTAATGAAAAGAAAAGCAAGGGGGGAAACATGTTGGCAACCCTGCAGGGAGTTGAGGGAATACGTCTTTGCAATACTCCCTTTGGAGAAGGCAAGCCAGACAACTCTCCTTAATTGCACATGAGAGCAAATAAACCAAAAATACTTATCAGTATAGCAAAACTATTTCTTTTTCCAATTTATTAAAGTTTGTTTTTATATTTAGGGCCAAATGAAACAGAAAATAAACTCATCTAGATGATATTTGTTAAGTCGATAAAGTGTGTCAAACATTGTTCTAGGCACTGGGGTATATAGAAGTTAATGAGGCTAGACATAGTCCCTGTTCCACAAAGAGAAGGGTTGGGATTAAATCCCCATTTTGAAGTTGAGGATACTTTTGAGGGCAAGATACTTCTAGACTCTAAGCCCATTTGGAGCAGAGAAAATATCTATGAAAAGATGTCTACAAAAGATTCCTTCTTTCAACCATTTATTGAGCACTTACTGTGTGCAGACCTGTTTGCTCTCCTAAATAGATTGAGAGCCCTGTGTTGAACTGGGATTGGTTATCTTGAATCTTTACCAGGGCACAGTATAGTGCTTGACACATAGTAAGCCCTTAACTATTGTTATTATTATTAATGCAATATTATCATATCCTAACTCTTCAACCTAGCCCCGCACACTTCACTCCTCTAATTTCAAACTACTCACTAACACCTTATTTCAGTCTTTCTAGCCATCCACCCCTTGCTCTCACCCTCCCTCCTGCCTAGAATTCACTCCCTTTTCATATCTGGAAGGAATCCCTTACTACCATCTTCAAAGTGCTACTAAAATCACGTCTTCTGCAGGAAACCATCCTCAACTTCTCTTCTACTCATCCTATTTTCCCCCTGTATGGATTCACCTATGCACCTGAATCTTTTCCACCTTAGCATAGCACTGAGGTACTCATTCCATCCCGGGCCCCAGAGCACTTATGTACATAATCTAATATTCAATTTCTTCTCCCACTTGTAATTTATTTTAATGCCTCTCTTCCCTGCTAGATTATAAGCTCCTTGATGACAGGGATCATGTCTACTTACTTTATTGTACTCTCCCAAGTGCTTATAATGCTCTATAAACAGTGCTCAATAAATAGTATTTATTGATTGATTAATCAATTGATTGTTGGCTACGATGGCAATTCATTACGTTTTCAGTTATCCTGTCCCTTTCCAGTAATTGCATGTGGTTACTGAATTCAAGAGACTAAGAACGAGAACATAAAGACTCTGAACCAAGTTGTGGGGAAGCAGGGGTTCCCTCAGACGGTCACTCTTGGTCCTGGTAGCTGCAAATGAACTTCAGCACTGCTTAGTGGATAAAGCACGGGCCTGGGAGTCTGAAGAACCTGGGTTCTAATCCTTGCTCCACCACATGTCTGCCGTGTGGTCTTGGGCAAATCACTTAACTTATCTGAGCCTCAGTTACCTCTTCTGTAAAATGGGAATTAAGAGTGTGAGCCCCATGTTGGACGGGACTGTGACCAACCTGATTAACTTGAATCTACCGCAACACTTAGAACAGAGCTTGACACATAGTAAGCACTTAACAAGTACCATTATTATTATTATTATTTCACAAAATGGTCAATTTCATATCATCATGTTATGCTGCACACCCAACATAACACGTGACATTCTGTGCATCTGTCTAGTAGACATGAGGACTATCAGTGGCCACACTATCATTAGCCAGTGGTGTGGACTACTTTTAAAAGAAGTGGCATCTGAGCGATTATAATGGTCCACTCAGTTTCTAAAGGACCTTAGTGACCCAAAAACCTTAAGGTCACCACCAGTCTTGGGGCAAAACAGAAGTGCCTGCTCTTTTGAGGCTAAGAGAATAACCTTTTCTTCCAGTAACCTGAGAAGACAAACTATGGGAGAGCCTCGTTTAGAAATTAGCTTTTTAAAACAGTAACTTCAGCATGAGCTATGCTTGAATATGGTATTTATCTCTCAATGTTTATTGGAAAGGATTATAAATACAATGATTTCCTTAGTGAAATACAAATTTGAAATGTTACATTTAATAATGCAAGTGTTTTATGGTATGACATGGAATGGAATGATGTATAGTTTAATCATTCAAAATTCTCTAATAGTAGTGGGTTTAAACGTATTACATTTTCTTTGTTACTTAATAGTAGGTGCCTACTCTGATATTTTAAAAAAATGTAATATTCTCAAAAATATGAACTAAGGATTGTAACATGGTTCTGAAATATCTGGTTATTAATTGCTAGAAAGGCAGTCAAAAAAGCCTATTGTGACCATTTAGCTAAATGCTGAAAATAGAAGGCAGAGCCTGGAGTGAATCATGTTTTTGCCTTTTGTAGGCAGAACAAGATAATGGACACCCACTTCCTGCATTTGCCAACCTGCATATTGAAGTACTGGATGAAAACAATCAGGCGCCTTACTTCACAGTCCCAAGTTATGAAGGCTTCATCCTGGAATCTTCCCCAGTGGGTGCAACCATCTCTGACAATGAAAACCTGACATATCCGCTAAGAATCATAGCACTGGACAAAGACGTTGAAGATGTAGGTTTTATTCTTTCATAAAATTTTTGCACAGTTTTAACTGTTTATATTTAGAAAAGTAATTGTATTTTATTAACTCATTGGGACTATATATCTTTAAATATTTTAAATAATGTAGATCATCAAATAACAGCGAATGAGATGCTTTTTCCAGATTAATACTTTGAAGGGTTTATGTAGGCATTTGATAACTGTTCTCTTTGGAAGAGAAAGCCATCATTACTCACGTAAGATATATATTGCATTAGTCTTTTTCTATTCATATTGGAGTTTAGTGTGAATGTTTTTTGTCCCTTTAGGATATAGGATGGGCAAAACTGATTTATAAACTTGTGAAATGATGATAGAAGCAGCACTGTATAACTGTTCATTTTTGCAAACCCTTCCATCATGAAGCCTGACCTTCTGCTAGGTCCTGTAAGTCTTGCTGGATAGAGCTTTCCCCACAGGCCAGTAATTCCTATTTTCATTCCCCACTGCTGTAAATATCAGATACCATCAGAATGAAATTATATTAACAAATGACAGGATGAAAATAGACACCAACAGGATATTTTATGATGTCCTGGTATGGCTTAATGTTATCCGTTTTTCTACCTATATAATCAAGTCACCTGTCCCCAGAACCATCAATTACTGACTTTCAGTGACTTCTGAAACTTGTAAGTTAAGAAACCATACTTTTTGTCATAATTCTTGCCTCTGATTAACTCACCCTAAAAATGGTAATGAGAAGAAGAAAAATTATCCATTTATTAATTGTTTACTATGTGCCAAACACTGTATTAAGCAGACCCTGTCCCACATGGAATTTAATCCCCATTTTACAGATAAGGAAATTGGGGCAACGTAAAGTTAAAACATTTGTCTTCTAGACTATAAACTCACTGTGGTCAGGGAGTGTGTCTCTCCCAAGCACTTACTTCAGTGCTCTGCACACAGTAAACTCTCAATAAATATGACCGATTGATTATCCATGGTCACAAATGTGGTGGTGCCAACTGGGATTAGAACCTAAATCCTATGACTCTCAGGCTCATGCTCTTTCCATGAGGCCACCTTGCTTCCCTGAGACTGATCCTAAAATCACAAAGGTCCATGTGTAATTTTGAATGTGTATAACTAGTATACAGTGTATCAAGCCAGACAGCTTGCTCTCTAGCAGGCCCAAGCACAGAGTATGGAACTCCTGAAGTCAGTTGATTCATTTTTATTCTTAACTTCCCTTGTTCTTCTACCTATTCCTATCCCCTTGCCTGCCCTTCACCACCCAAAACTTTTTTTTTTAATTATATTAAAAAAAAAAGTGGCTCCATCCCCTCAACTTGGGTAGATGCCTCACACCTTCCTCATTCTGGCATACTTGTTTTCCCATCAACCTCATTTTCATCCTCTGTAAAATGGGATTAAATACCTGTTCTGTCTCCTATTTAGAGTGGGAACCCCATGTAGGACATGGACTGTGGCCTGATTATCTCATGTGTACCCCAGTACTCAGTACATTGCTTAGCACATAGTAAGCACTAAAGGAATTTTATAATTATTAACAGTAATAATAACAATAATAGTAATAATAATAAAAAGCCTATCCCACCCCACATAAAAAGAGCTCACTCACACTGTCAAAGCAGTCTCTCAAGGGGTAGGTGGGGTAGTGTAGTAGAGACCGGACCAGCCATTGGCCCACCCCCTCACCTTTTCCCAGTGTCCCATTCATCTCGCCTATTTGGGATGGTTAAATGGATAGAAAGGTCTAGGGCAGCAGTCACCCTGTACCCTGTGAGTCCTGTCCCTCGCACATCAGGAACAAAGGCAGGGGCATAGTAGATAGATAAGGATGGGTATTTTGGGGGGGAAAAAAAAGTACTGGGTTTGTATTTGGGTGGCAGATAACTTCTTGAGGACTGGGCAGGTGAGTAAGGGTTTGTGGATGGAGGAAGATGTAGCAAACAAAGTGAAAAACTTTTTTACTTGACAAGAGCCAACTAAACTGGTAGACTTTCAGTGACTTTTCTAGTGGCAGCTAGATAATTTGTCTCTCAGATGTATGAACCCAGCACTTAACTATTCAATGGTGAAACTGGCACCAGATTGTTGATGTCACAGTGGGGTTTTAGAATGCAATTCATCTTGCTCCCAAAACACAACCACCTGGTCTTTCATTTGTTTTGGTGAAATTAGCTGGATAATTCAAAGCTTGAACAGTTGACCTGAGGAATTCCCATCTGTCACATTTTAAGTGCTCTGATTTTTAGTTATGTAAAACAAAAGGAGGTATGCATTTATAATACAAAGTATTCTTAAGAAGAAATAACTGGAGGATGGTTGTTTAGAGATAATAATAATAATGATAATAATAATAATAATAATAATAATGGTATTTGTTAAGCACTTACAATGTGCCAAGCATTGTTCTAAGCACTGTGGGAGATACAAAGTAATCAGGTTGTCCCCATGTGGAGCTCACAGTCTTAATCCCCATTTTACAGATGAGGTAAT
Source organism: Ornithorhynchus anatinus (assembly GCF_004115215.2). Taxonomy (NCBI): domain Eukaryota; kingdom Metazoa; phylum Chordata; class Mammalia; order Monotremata; family Ornithorhynchidae; genus Ornithorhynchus; species Ornithorhynchus anatinus. The sequence goes on from NC_041730.1 coordinate 106,702,705, forward strand.
TTAGGCACAGGGAAGTCAAGTGATTTGCCCAGAGTCACACAGCTGATAAGTGGCAGAGCTGAGATTAGAACCCATGACCTCTGTCTCCCAAGCCTGTGCTCTTTCCACTACACCACACTGATCAGAGATAAGAATTGTATCAAAAAGTAAATTCATATTATTTCACTCTGATTTAAGTTTTAATAAAATTGGCATATCATATAGAAAGGGAAAATAGTTTGAATTTCTCTGAATTCCATAAAACTTTACATCTTCTAAAAGCAAATATGTAGAGATTTGTGTAGTTCCCTGTTCAGAGATCTTTTAATTGAAAGAAGAAAAAAAACTACTGGTAGAGTCCTGAAGCTTTGTATAGTTAATAATGAACCCTTTTAAAGAGAGTGGTGAATTTTTTGAACAGAGTTCTTCTGGCATAAATACTATAACAATTAATGATGCCTGCAGTTGACCACTTACCCATTGTTTCGAAAGTAATTTCCAATTGTTGTTAATATAACCCTTAGTGGTAAGATGTATATTCATTTTCTGGATCTGTAAATCACTGTCAATTCACAAGCGTTCCTAAAAAAATGCCCAGGCAATAGGGGCTTTGAACTTTGCTTGAAAGTCAGAGCTCATGGTAAAATGCTGCACACTAGGTAGATCACTGTGAAATGGAAGAACATACTTGTTTGACCAGAATTTTCAGAGAACATTTACCCAGGAGACAGTATTTCACTACCTAAGCTTCAAGGTGGTGAGAGTTGATCTTTCAACCTAATTATTCTTTCTACCCCACTAAGGCATTTTGGGGGCCCTTCAACTTTTTCACTCACTGAATTAACTCCGGAGTCACCTAGAGATGTTCACAGTGTCCTGACACTTTTAGGTTTTTGCTGGGGTTTTTTTTCTATTTTTCCTTCCAAGGTAAGGTATTTTTTTGTGTATGTGCATTTGTTTGTTTTGTTTTATATGGTATGTAAAGCGCTTACTATATGCCAGGCATTGTTGTAAGTGCTGGGGTAGATATAAGGTGATCAGGTGGGACACAGTCCCTGTCCACATGGTCCTCACAGTCTTAACCCCCATTTTACAGTTGAGATAACTCAAGCATTGAGAAGTTAAGTGAGTTTTCCAAGGTCATGCAGCAGACAAGTGGCAGAATTGCGATTAGAACCCAGGTCCTTCTGACTCCCAGGCCTGTGTTTTAACCACTAGTTTGCATTTAGCTCCAAACGTTGCCACAATCCATTGCCACACACCTACACACACACACTCACACACACACACACGCAGCGTGGCTAGGAGAAGCAGCGTGGCTCAGTGGAAAGAGCACGGGCTTTGGAGTCAGGGCTCATGAGTTCGAATCCCAGCTCTGCCACTTGTCGGCTGTGTGACTGTGGGCAAGTCACTTAACTTCTCTGTTTCTCAGTTCCCTCATCTGTAAAATGGGGATTAAGACTGTGAGCCCTACGTGGAACAACCTGATTCCCCTATGTCTACCCCAGCGCTTAGAACAGTGCTCGGCACATAGTAAGCGCTTAACAAATACCAACATTATTACAACCCCCCCACCCCCGACTTCCTAAATAGGCACCACCAAGTGTCAGGGGAACCCTCTGGGGTCCAGCTAACCATTCCTACTTCCAAAGGGCTGGTAGCTAGGACTTAGAGAAAACCTCTCACTCTCCATTCTGTTTTGCAGTGATGTACCTCAGATGTCTGGGAATTCTCATCTAGACTCTAGACATGATGAATCATAAGTAGCTTAAAAGTAGATAAGCTGAATTAGGTTGCCAATTGATGCAGTAGATCTAAAGAAAAATATATACATAGGACCTAAGTAGCCCCTTGGCTTCAGGATAGCCTACTGTTTTGGACAATTTCTATCTCAACAACAAACCTAAAGGAAATCCTGTAACAAACATCTTTCCCTACAAACTGATAATTTTTCTGAGAAATCATTTTATCCTCTCCTAGTACCTCTCACTTCCTGCAGTGGTGCTAGAGGTTGTTCTGTGGTCCATTCTTCAACTAATCCCAGTCCTTCATGGAAACCACTGTGGCCTTTGGGACCTTCCCACAGGATTTCCAGACAAGTGAGCAGCTAATTTCCATTATCACCTCATCCCTAGTATCTCTCCATAATGGCTGTGCTTCTTCTTCTAGATAGCCCCTGGCTCCTTTTCCTTAAGCCTGCTGTGATTGACTTTGCTCCAAATGTTTCCCTTAAGGTACTTTCCCTTTAGGAAAGATAGCAAGGAGTATTTGGATGATTTCCTGTCCCCCTCAGAGGGCAGCTGTGGGATACCTGTAGACTGCCTCTCCAGTCATATTTATTGAGCACTATATGCAGAGCACTGTACTGGGCCATTTGGGAGATTACAATGTAACAGTATAGCAGATGCATTCCTTGCCCCATAAGGTCCCAGTTTTGCCAGTAAATTATTAGCACATGTTTTCACTTTTCATGAAGGAATTAGGCTTCACAGAAAATATTTAATATGTATTGTCAGTGTGAAATAAAGAAAAACATTTTGATAGAAAATGAGCTTCTAAAAGGAACAATATTATTTTAATTAAAAAACAAATTTGACTTATGGCTAAGCATTGGTGTCAAATTTATGACTTTAAAATAATCATGTCATGTGTTAAAGTTTTACCTCCTAAGGACCTAGTTAAAGAGTGGTAATTTAGTGAACTGAGGTTGTGATATAAATATTAATACAACTAATTTATTTAGAGTACTTACTAGAACTACCACATTTAATTATTTTACTTAAATTGGAAATTAAATAAAATTTAAATAAGAAGTAGCAGCATCAGAGAATCTGGGTTCTCAGTCAGGCTCTTCCACTGTCTATTACCTCAGTTGACTGCCTGTTACCCAGTTTCCATCTGTAGTATGGGGATTAAGTCCTCCTCCTTCTAAGACTGTAAGCCTCTTGTGGTAGATAGCTACCCCAACGTTTAATACATGGTGTCTGGCACATAGAGAGCACTTTTACAAGTATCATAAAGAATGTAATAAGTACAAAACTAAATATTGCAGAAACTAATCCTATTAGAAGCTCTTCTTTCTGACTCAGTTTTACCAATCTACTCCAGAAGCTTTCATTGGAGACTCTGCCAATAACTGGAGACAACACTCAGCTTCCATACAGCTTCACTGGTGGGACCAAAATTCCATGTGGATTTCAGAAAATGAAATTGTCCAGAAAGATTTGGTGGAGCCAGTCTAAAAAGACCTCTCAAATAATGTGGGCCAACTCCCTCATTCTCGCCTCATTCTTTCCTTTGGTAATGAATTCCCATGAACCCTCATGCTCAATTAGGTTTTGATTTGGAGGAGAGATTTTTTTTTATATGATACTTGCTAAGTACCTACTTTGTGCCAGGCAGCACCATACTAATCACTGGAGTAGTTACAAGTAATCAGATCAGACACAGTCCCCGCCCCACGTGGGCTCACAGTCTAACCTGGAGGGAGGAGGGTTTAATCCCCTACAGAAGAGGCAGTTAAGGTGTAGAGAAGTTAAATGACTTGCCCACGGTTGTGTAACAGACAAGTGACAGAGCCAGGATTAGAACTGGGTTCCTCTGACTTTCAGGCCTGTGCTCTTTCCACTGAGCCATGCCATGAAGTTGGCCATAAATTAACGGTCATTTGCTGGCTTCCAAGGCACATGATATTGGTGCAGAGTCAGGTGCTATCCAGCCGTCATGGTCTGCTCGGATGGGAAAGTTGCATTTGGAATAGCTGATTATCTCGACAATAAGGTAAAACAGTCCTCTGCTACTTGGGAGATATTGACAGAGGATAAATGATGCAATCAATCATTGTTTTTATTGAGTGCTTACTGTATGCAGAAAGTGTAGTGCAACAGAGTGAGTAGACAGATTCTCTGCCCACAGAAAGAAACAGTATAGCCTAGAGAAGCAGCATGGCTCAGTGGAAAGAGCCCGGGCTTGGGAGTCAGAGGTCATGAGTTTGAATCCCGGCTCTGCCACTTGTCAGCTGTGTGACTGTGGGCAAGTCACTTAACTTCTCTGTGCCTCAGTGACCTCATCTGTAAAATGGGGATTAACTGTGAGCCTCACGTGGGACAACCTGATTACCCTGTATCTACCCCAGCGCTTAGAACAGTGCTCGGCACATAGTAAGCGCTTAACAAATACCAACATTATTATTAGTGAAAGAGAACTGCCCTGGGAGTCAGGAGACCTAAATTATAATCCCACCTCTACCACTTTCTGGCTCTATATTATCGGGCAAGATACTTCACTTCTCTGGTCAGTTTCTTCTCCTGTTCTCCCTCCTACTTGGACTGTGAACCCAGAAGTGACAGAGATTAGGTCCGACCTGATTATCTTTTCTCTACGACAGTGCTAAGTATAGTGTTTGGCACATAGTAAGCACTTAAATCCCATAATTAGAAAGGGACATCCAAGAGTTTGTCATCCTGGAAACTCAGGAAGGTGACACGTTACTCTTGGACCTAAAAATGTTTGTTCAGGAGAAAGCCATAAGAGGATTTTCTTCCTAGGGATGTAGCATTAGCATTGCATTAGCAGAAAATTCATTAGATCATACATGAATGATTAACATATGACAGGACAGCAAAATATTGACTATTAGCTGAGAAACTGCTATTAAGAAAGGAGGAACAATTTTCGAGTTATTCACTGAGCTTTGTCCTCATTGTTCCATGGTGATGAGAGCCCAGAACAGCTTCTAGAGAATTAATTTAAGAACCACAATAATTTCCTTCTGCTTTCCAACATACCCCCAATCTTCTTCCATCAATGTTGCTGCCATTAAGGCTAGTTCTGTGACTGAACAAATGTGGGTAATACAGTAGTTTTTGAAAGTTCTATCAATTGTACTTATTAACTGCTTATTGTGTGCAGAACAGTGTAATAAGCACTTGGGAGAGTACAATATAACAATATGACAGAGCTGGTAGATGCATTCCCTGCCCACAATGAGCTTACAGTCTAAAGGAAAAGTTCCTTGCTACTCCAGCTTAACTGTTGTAATTTTATAAAAGCTGGTCGAATACTGCCCAGTTTTTAATTCTATTTCACAAGTTTAATTAGATTAATGGTGTATGTTTTTATTTGTTTGCTTGTAGGTTGGACCAGATGACATTTCTGTAGGTATTAGGCAGTAATTCTGTGACTTGATTTGTTGATTGGTTATGTTGGTTTTTCTTCTATTGTTTTCTTCTTTCAGAAAGCAAAGAGGTTTTGGTGCAACTTGAATTTTAAAGAGTTTTCCATAAATTACATTTTAGTTAACATTTGATTTGAGGTTTTCCCTTTGAAATTAATGTTTTAGTACATTAGCACTAAGATGAAATTTTCATTGCATACATGCATATTTGTCCATGTACATACACACAAATAAATATATGTGTTATTAATGGTTATATATGCACACTCATTCTTGTATGTCTAAAAAAATCACCTTGATAATCAGGTTTTAAAACATAAATTAAGAAAATTATGCTGTGAAGTCATGTTTGTTATATATATATATATATATATATATATATATATATATACATTTTATAATACATGTTTGTAATATATAATATATTAGGTGCTATGCAGATTCAGGCTCAAATAAAAAATATTTCAAATGAATACTTTAAAATGCAGCTTCAGCATTTGGGTTGGTTTATATTAGTCTGAGAGAGCTTCTGGATATAATTGTTCTATGTTTACTGGACCATAGCCAATAACCCCTAGTATTCTACTGTACTGCCTGTATATTACCAGAGAAAGTTCACTCCCAAGGGGATTATTCAGTCTGGAACTATTAATAGTATTATATGTGCTATGGGGTGTAAATTATGTTCTATGTTACTCTATATAGATATGTATGAATACATTGTCCTCTTTGTCAGGAATTTATGCTATAAGATAAAAGAAATACATTTTAACAAATTCAACAAATTTGAATTTCAAGAAATGACCTTATCCTAACAGAACTGAACTAGCTCAGTGGTTCCTGTGCCTTAAAATACAGAAATTTAAAACTTTTTAATCCTCAAGGACACCAAATCCTCCGCCCACACCTTTCAGGTGCTTCATGTGAAAAATAACTTTCAAATTATGCTACAATTCTATATTTCATTCAGTCAGAAAACCAGTTTATAGTAATGTTTATTAAGTTGAGGCTTACTGACATCCTTTCTTGCTAGTTCTAATCATTTGACTTAACATATTTCACTTGCTCTTGAATTTACAGGAAAAGAATTGTTTTTGTGCTTTGGGTGCACTTGTGTAATATAAAAAGGTGGTATAATTTCTGTGCATGTATTTGATTATATATGTATATTAATCAAATGAAGAAAGTATGTATACACACATTTTCAGTCCAATTATTTTGTTTTGTTTTTTATTATGGGATCTTTTTGAGCTCTTACTATGTATCCAACACTGTACTCAATTCTGGAATAGGTACAAGTCAATTAGGTCAGACATAGTTCATGTCCTGCATGGGGCTCACAATCTAAATAGAGAGAGAACAGACATTGAATCCTTATTTTATAGTTGAGGAAACTGAGGCACAGAGAAGTCAAGTGATTTGCCCAAGGTGACAAAGCAGCAATTGACAGAACTGAGATGATTGGCTAAATGTCTTTGTAAGGGATGTAGGCATAAGAGCAATAAAAGGCCTGGAAAGGAAGATTTAAATGCATGATTTAAAAAGAGGCTTTTAGATAACCTTCATGTGTTGTTGATCTTTGAAATTGCTCTCCCTCACTTCCACAAAGCTATCACAAAGTGACTTTCACAAGCATATTTGCAAGTGGGCTTTCTTGAAATTAGTGCCAAAATTAAGTGTATTCTCTTGATGTACCCATTCACATGGAATGTTTTTCTATAATCCTCAAATGGATGAAGAAATGGCAGGGATGGGGAGAAATTATAGTAACACATAAAGTGTCAGCAGTGGGGAAGTGAAAGTCATGTCTTGACAGACCAAAGATGACTTCAAAACTATAAAGATCTAATTGTTCAGGAATCAGTAGAGTGGTTGGGTTAAATGAAGAAAACTTGCTTCTACTCTCTCTCTCTCTCTCTCTATATATATATAGACATATGTGTATATGTTATCTAATATATACCTGGTATATTACCAAAATATTCCCAAAGTAGGAGCTCCATGAACAGAAAGAACCCAGGCCTGGGAGTTATAGGACTGGGGTTCTAATTCCAGCTCTATCAGTTAACTGCTGTGTGACCTTGGTAAGTCAGTTAACTTCTCTGTGCTTCAGTTCCTTCATCTGCAAAGTGGGGATTCAAAAATCTGTTTTCCCTCCTACTTAGACTGTGAACCCCATGTGAGACCTGATTATCTTGTGTCTACCCAGTGCTTAGTACAATGCCTGGAACATAGTAAGTCCTTAACAAATACCATCATTATTATTATTATACTTAACTGTATTTAATTAGCACCTACTCTAGGCAGAGCACTGTGCTAAATGCCAGGGAAGAGTATAATGGAGGCTATATTAGACAGGATACCTGGCCCAAACAGGTTTATGTAACCAAGACAAGCAGGGGAAGGCAAGGGACATATAAGGAAAAAACTGAAACAACAAAACAACATAATAAAATGACAACAATAAAAGCAATTAGAGCTATTGTGAAGTAAGGATAAAGGAGTCATTTACAGGCTTCTCATCACTGCAGTAGGGTGGTCAATAGTCAAACAGGCACAACGGGAAAAGTGTAATAAATAGATTTGAAACCAATCCTTGGAATCATAAAAATTTACAATTAAGAATGCTGCCCTATTCCTAATCCTGATTTTGTGTTAACTCCAGGGATTAAAGTTCAGACCATACCATTTATCCTCCAAAGAGCAAAACCTTCCTGATATTATATTGTTATATTATCACTTCACTAGTCAGTGTATTATAAAAGGATTAGAGATCTTAAGGGAGTTGAGCAGTCAAGAGGATCATAATCTTCCAGTGTTGGCAAATCGGCTGGCTTCATAAATACTGTAGGAATTGCATTCTGGGTTTGGAACCTGCTGAGTGTGTTGTCCTTCATTATAAAAAGGACATTTCTCACTTTGGGGAAACTGGCATTTACACAGTCAATACAACAATCACACCCATGCACATCTGAGTAAGCAGTGTTAGGGTGGAGGCTCATGAATATTGAGTAATAGAGGGGCTAAATTAGCCATTTAGGAAGGACTATAAATTTTGAAGGAAGATGCTGCCCAGATCATGCTTATAATCCAGTGGACAAAAATATGCAAGAAATACACCAATAGAAATCATTTTCATATCTACTAAAATAGATGTATTGCAAAAAACAGTTGGCAATGACAGTTGTATTGGAGTAATTGAAGTCAAACTAGCCACCTTTAATCTAGAAGGTTTCACAGAACACAGTAAACAATATGATCAAAGATAGATGATGATAAATTGTAATTTTCCTCTTATTTAGCATATGATAATAATAGTTTTAGAGGTATTTGTTAAGCACTTACTGTGTTCCAGTCATGATACTAAGCCCTGGGGTAGATAAAAGATAATCAGATCCCACATGGGGCTCTCAGTCTAAATAGGAGAGAGAACAGGTTTTGAGTCACCATTTTGCAGGTGAGGGAACTAAGCTATAGATGTTGAGTGATTTGCCCAAGATCACCGAGCAGATCCGCAGCAGAGCTGGGATTAAACCCCAGGTCCTCTGACTCCCAGAACTATGCTCTTCCCATTAGGCCACATATTTAGCAAAATTAATTCATATTTCAGTAGTGATAAAAAATATTTATAAGTGAAAGGAATAGTAACCAGTTACCCTTTCATCTTGTTGATATGGAATTATAAATTTGAACATGTCCATCTATTGCCACCAAATCAGATATCCACTTTTAAATATCTAACAATTATTCATTTGACCATGATTCTTTAATTGGTTTATTATTTTCATAATAAAGCAGTGAGGGAAACAATTGGCCTGGAAATACAATTGTAGCTCTGCTACTGGTCTGCTTTATGCTCAGGCATGCCACTTCTCTGTGCTTCAGTTCTGTCTTCTGTAAAACATGGGAATCAATTAATACTTCCTTCTACTTATGCTGTGAGTCCATATGGGACAGACTGTGTCTAACCTGTTTATCTTGTATCCACCCCAGCATTTAGAATAGCACTTGACACATAGTATTTTACCACTACCATAATAATAAACAATTGTGTTTTCTACATTTAGAAGCAACATTCAAGTTAAACTGGAGAATCAAACTAAGAAATATATCAACTTTATGATGTTCATTGGAATACAACAAAATTATTTTTAGTATGGAAAATCTTTGTATGTTGGAGGCTGCTTATTCAACTAAAGGACTGTTTAATCTGACTGTTTCTCCTTCAGGTTTAAAGTGAAAGTAAGAAGGAATTTAAAAAATAAAAGAATGCATGACAGTTAAATGTTCTTTAAAAATACAGTCCTGCAGACTCTGTATCAAATTGTCACAGTGTTTTCAAATTTAATATGGCTCATCATATTTGCATTGAGAACTCATTTAAATTTCAATTTGGTAAATTCTGAAACTGTTTCCAAGTGAATATTGGATAAAAGCAAATGTTTTTGCTCCCAAGCATCAATGTTAATCAGTGGTATTCTTGTATCTTCAAAGACAAAAGACCCGGAGCTCCATCTTTACCTGAATGATTACACCAACGTTTTCTCTGTGACACAGACTGGAATAACTCGCTACCTCACCTTGCTTCAACCTGTTGACAGGGAGCAACAGCAGATGTACACCTTTTCGGTAAACCACATTCATTCTCTCACCTGTTTAATTACTGGACTCTCTGGAAGCAGGACTGATCTTCAGAACTGTGGCCAGAAGCAGAGAGATTTTGTCTATCTCGACCGTATTACAAATTTCTGCAGAATGGGTGATTAAATAAGAAACTTCCCTGGTATCTCCTCTTTATAGCTGGTAGCTCTCCATTTCCTAGGCTTCCACTGCGTAAATCCTGGGTGGTCGGACAATGATATGCCTGTGATTATACTATCCTTCCCAAGGACCTTATCTCCTTCCCTCACTCTTGATTTGAGTCTAATGGGAGCAGTTTGCAGTCATCGACCTGAGTCCTCAGAAGGAACCTGGTAAGATTCCTGCCATGAAGCTAAGGTCACCATGGGGATTAACTTGAAAATTACTGGCATGAAAACTCTTCCCTCAAAGTCTGTGTCTGGGTCTGAGCCAGGATTTTTTATTTCCTCATGATCAATCCAGCAGTTGTATTTATTGAGTGCTTACTGTGTACAAAGCACAGTACTAAACATTTGGTAGACTACAATAGAAAAGAGTAGGTATAGATTATCTCTGCCCACAAAGCGTTTACAGACTAAAGGGGCAGAAAGTAAATATATACATAAATGCTATAGGAATAGGGGAGGAGCTATTATTGAAGTGCTTAAGGGAACAGACACAAAAGCATAGGTGATGCAGAAGGGATAATTTAGACAGGGGAGTGAGGGCTTAGTCTGTGAAGGCCTCTTGGAGAAGATGTGGTTTTTGAAAGGGCTTTGAAGATTGAGTGAGAAGTGGTCTGTCATATATGAAGGAAGAGGGTGTTCCAAGCCAGAGGGAGGATGTGAGCAAGGGTCAGCAGCAAGAAAGAGGAGTGATGTTTGGATTGCAAGAGGGGATCAAGAAGGAGAGGCCAGATTGAATGTTTTAAGGCCAATGGTAAAGACTTTCTCTTTGAAATGGAGATGAAGGGCCAACTTTAGAAGGTTTATGAGAAGAAGGGAGATGTGGATTGAGCATATTTTTAGAAAAATGATATGCAGCAGAGTGAACTAAGGACTGGAAATGTGAGAGGGAGGTCATTGACAAGGCTGGTGTAATACTAATAATAATGATGTTGGTATTTGTTAAGCGCTTACTATGTGCCCAGCACTGTTCTAAGTGCTGGGGTAGATACAAGGTAATCAGGTTGTCCCATGTGGTGCTCATAAACGTAATCTCCATTTTACAGATGAGTTAGGTGAGGCACAAAGAAGTTAAGTGACTTGCCCAAAGTCACACAGCTGATAAGTGGTTTCCTCTGACTCCCAAGGCTGTGCTTGCCACTAGGCCATGTTGTTTCTCTATAATTATGGTATTCATTCATTCATTCAATAATATTTATTAAGCGTTTACTATGTACAGAGCACTGTACTAAGCGCTTGGAATAAACAAGTCAGCAACAGATAGAGACAGTCCCTGCCGTTTGATGGGCTTACAGTCTAATCGGGGGAGACGGACAGACAAGAACAATGGCAATAAATAGACTCAAGGGGAAGAACATCTCGTTAAAACAATGGCAACTAAATAGAATCAAGGCAATGTACAATTCATTAACAAAATAAATAGGGTAATGGAAATATATACAGTTGAGCGGACGAGTACAGTGCTGTGGGGATGGGAAGGGAGAGGTGGAGGAGCAGAGGGAAAGGGGGAAAAAGAGGGTTTAGCTGCGGAGAGGTAAAGGGGGGGTGGCAGAGGAAGTAGAGGGAGAAGAGGAGCTCAGTCTGGGAATGCTTCTTGGAGGAGGTGAGTTTTAAGTAGGGTTTTGAAGAGGGGAAGAGAATCAGTTTGGCGGAGGTGAGGAGGGAGGGCGTTCCAGGACCGCGGGAGGACGTGGCCCAGGGGTCTTTGTTAAGTGCTTACTATGTGCAAGACACTGTACTACTAAGTGCTGGGGTAGATACAAGCAAATAGGGTTGGACACAGTCCCTGTCCCACTTGGGGCTCACAGTCTCAACCCCCATTTTACAGGTGAGGTAACTGAGGCAGAGAGAAGTAAAGTGACTTGCCCAAGCTAAGGCAGGATCTGACAAGTGCTGTTATCGTCATGGTAGTAGTTTGAGTGGAGAAGAAGGAGTACAGTCGAGAGATGTTGAGACGGTAGAACCTACAAGATTTCATGATAAATTGATTGTGCAGGTTGAGTGAGAGAGATGAGTTGAAGAAAATGCCCAGGTTACAGGCTTGTGAGATGAGGAGAAAGGTAATGTTGTCTATGGTATTGGGAAATTCTGGAGGAGGACAGGGTTTGGGTAGGAAGATAAGAGGTTATGTTTTAGATATGTTAACCGTGAGATGGTGCCTGGTGTTCAAATAGAGATGTTCCGAAGGCAGGGCAAAATGCAAGGTTAGAGAGGGTTAGATAGATCAGGGCTGGAGAGGTAGCTTGGGTAATGATCTGGGTAGTTGATAGTTGATAGTTGATTTTTCTCTGAAACTGATGAGGTGTGAAAGTCTCCGATCACACGTGGCCTAATAGATAGATCAGGGACCTGGAAGTCAAAAGGACCTGGTTTCTAATTCCAGCAAATGATTTGTCTGCTATGTGGCCTTGGGCAAGTCACTTCAGGTTTCTGTGCCTCTGTTAACTCCTAATTAATACTGTGAGCACTATATGGGACATGAACTGTGTCCAACCTGATTAGCTTATATCTTCCCCAGTGCTTAGTGTAGTGCCTAGCACATTACAAATACCATTAAAAAATATCATGAAGTTTGGTTTTGAGATTCTAATAAATGGACATCCCTGGGTAGGTAAATGTGATATAATCCTGAGGTAAAGTAGTGGATTCTGGAATTTTTTTTAAATAAATCTCCGGAGATTCTAACAGCATGGAAAAAATGGTGCAGAGTCCAATTCAGATGAGAATACTTGGTAAAATGTAGTACTCCCTTGCCAGCCCTTATTTAACAAGCTTCTAAGTAGGGAAACATTTGAGGGAACCTCAAGTTTAAAAGGAGAGGTTGCCACTTCATTGAACAGAGGTCAAGAAAGGAGGCTTTTCTGTACAATTAGTCCCCAAGGAAAAAGTGGACTACCTAAATCTTTTTTCAACCCCTTAAGGGGTGTCTCTTCTTTACTAGCCATGCTCTAATTTCTGCTGCCTGATTAGTTCTTTGGAGAGTTCATAGATTTAACACATTAGCAGCTTGTTCATTTTGAAGTTGTCAGAGAGTTTGTCTGGGAAAAGATTTTAATAATCTTTATTGAGTAAGGCTGATGTTTTCCCACCATAGACCAAGAGATTATCACAAACGTAGAGTTATCTAATATGGGCTGGGGACAGCATGGCCAAAGCTCAGAGTCTAAGCCTTCGCTTTGTGTGAAAGAGCGGAAAAGGCTACAGGCTCAAATGGCTATAAATTAGTTCACCCCAGCCTCATTTATCCTAGGTTTAGCTTAGGTGGAGAGAAAACAATCTCACCACAAGGAATATTTATTTTAGCAGAGCCCAAGACTGGAACAAATCTGGGAAAGCAGCAGCTACTAGGATAAGTCAAAGCAGCACAGCAAACTAAGACTGCCTACAAAGTCATCAATGAAAAAAATCTCTGCTCTATCCAGGCACTCTTCCGTTATTTATAGGGGAGGCAAACTCCACCCAGATTATCCCAATGGTTTCCAGGTGATGTAGGCAAATCAACCCTTTGCTGTCTGAATCCAGTATCTTTCCTTGTCATTTTCTTCACTTCAAATCTCTTTCCATAGTTTTTACCAGGACAGTTTGAAAGGTTTTCGAAGCACAACTGTATATTTTTCCTCATTAGGGAAAAGTGTCCCATAATTAAGAACATTATTTATTTATTCATTCATTCAATCATATTTACTGAGTGCTTACTGTGTGCATGGCACTGTACTAAGCGCTTGGGAGAGTACAGTAAAACAATAAACAGACACATTCTCTGCCCACAACAAGCTTACAGTCTAGAGGTATTGTATTGTAATGGTGATACCAGCTAATCATATTGTCAAAAATGATGCTACTTCAAACTAACCAATGAATTGTATTTAACTGAACACTTAATAATAATAATGGTATTTGTAAAGTGCTATGTGCCAAGCACTGTTCTAAGCACTGAGGGGGATACAGGGTAATCAGTTTGTCCCACATGGGGCTCACAGTCTTAATCCCCATTTTACAGATGAGGCCACTGAGACACAGAGAAGTTAAGTGACTTGCCCAAAGTCACACAGCTGACAAGTGGTGGGGCCGGGATTAGAACCCTGACTCCTAAACCCAGGCTCTTTCCACTGAGCCACACTGCCTCTCCAGAGTGCAGAACACTATACTAAGTACTTGGGAGAGTACAATATAACAGAATTGGTAGACATGTTACCTAACCACAATGACCTTACAGTTTAGAGGGAAGTTTACAAGGTGGAAGCCTATCCTTGAGAGCAAGCGTGATTGAAAAGGTAGATGTTGACCAACATTCTACTTCTTGCAAGCACATAAATATTGTACCTTGATATGCTGATGTATTTGCAAGGCCTGTGGCTGTTTTCAAAAGTACCTTCTGTTATTCTGATCTCTGAATCTTCTTTTGGTGATGAACCACTTCTCCTCTGATTGTTGCATGCTAGGTTGATCTGTCTACTGCTTTTGTTTGCCAAAGGTTAACTGCTAGTGCTTGACCTTATGCTTCACTATGCTATTGAACAGTTTAGATATACAAATCTCCTGGTGTATCTATCAGTCCTAAAGATCATCATTGTACCTGTGGCCAAAATTAAAAGCTCAAGTTAAATAAGCAGTTTTTCTTATAATCAAGCTATTTTCCCCCTCCCTGTTAACCATTTTAAAATTATTTAAAGTTTTTGCTTTTTCTCTTTCTTTTGAAGATAACAGCATCTGATGGAGTGCAAGAAAGTCCCCCAATTACAGTTAATATTCGGGTGATTGATGCAAATGATAACACCCCAACATTTTCAGATATCTCCTACAATGTAGATGTTTATACAGACATGAGTCCTGGAGACAGCGTCATAAAGGTAATCTCAGATTATTCTTTTATACACATAAATTACATCAGACTGCAACAATCACATCCAAAAAGAAAGAAATCAACATTTGATAGCTATTGAGTATGGATAGTCTTGCTTAGTGTTAATGTTTAGTGTTGAAAGTGGATCTGTTACCTTTTTTTGAAAAATATTATTTCAGATTCTACAGTGCTTCTACTAGTATAGCTGATCCTGAGTGTTCAATTTCTGTAATGAGATAGGGAATATCATGATAGATTGTCCCCAGGAAATTGCAGACTGTGCTCCATTTTTCTTTAGAGAGTGGAACATCTCAGGCAGGTGGAGGACAGTGGGATGATAGGAGAAAAGTTACTTCATGGGGATCCTGGCAATTTTCCTGTTGGGTCAAGTGGTTCCATGGCAGGCAATTCCTAAGAAATAGAGCAACTAAGAATTTAGTAATATAATGCTGAAAGTTACCCACTCCTTCCCAGAATTTGATCCATCCAGTAATGAAGAGTGTAGGTTTTTGTTTTCTGCGTGATTTGATCCATCAGGTATCTATAATATATAGTCACATCTAATTGGATCATACTTATGGAAGGGAGGGGTTTATCCCCAGATTTCCATTTAGCTTAGGGTTCTCTCCTCTTCTTTCCTTTGCACCCCTCCATTTCTGTCTCAGAATTAAATAGGGTAAAATTGGAGAAAAAAAGGTTTTGTTTAGCCTTAAGGAAGCACTTTCCAATGACAAGCAAATATTGAAACCTTCCCATATAGAATTCATCCTTGGGTACTGGGCAAGCATTTGCCTTAGGCAGCAAAGGGATGGTCGAAAACTGGGGGCTGGATGAAATGAACTTGGTGGCCATTTGAGGTTTAGAGTTCTAGAATTCTGGATATATAGAAAAAATTTTCCCATTTTTGTGTGGAAATATCTGAGGCACTAGGAGGCTAAGTGACTTATTTATCCAAAGTGCACAGCCAGGTGGAATCAAGAATTTATTGCTCCTGAATTTCTTATCTACGGATTATGTAACTGAGCTACACCTATTTTAGATTAATGTAACTGAGCTACACTTACTTTAGATAAGAGAGTGTCGCTATAGGAAAAAAAAATGATAGGCCGAGATAGTGGGGGCTCATATTATCAAGTTCAATTTAATTAAGAATCACTTTCATTTTTGTTTATCTCATTTAATTGGAAATAAAAATAAATCTAAATTTTTAGGGAGAAAAGATAGAAGAGAACTGAAAACTGTACCTGCAAAAATTACAGTCATCGGGTGGGTAACTATATCTGAACTAGTGAGTTCAGGCCTAGGGATGCAAAGATCTAGAATTTAAAATCTATAAAAGTTATATTTTATATTATTTTATATTTATATTTTAAACCATATCCTGCTTTCCTTTTTAAAATGTGTACAGAAAAATTTTTGATTTTATTTTACAATAAGTGTGAGAACGAATCATATATTCATGGTTTGATTATTTTTTCTTTAACATTATTTTAGCATTTAGAAGGAAAAATATCTCATCAGTTTTTGTAATTATATTTAATTTTATTATATTTACAATTGCAGTCCCCACACCCACCCTGTCTTTAAAGTCATCTGGCTAAAAAAGTTTGAAACTATTGAAATGTTTAAGCAATTTAAGATATCTAAAAAGTAGCAAAGCAAAATGGAAAGCTTTTCATTCATTCATTTAACCATATTTATTGAGTGCTTACTGTGTAAAGAGCACTCTACTAAGTACTTGGAAGAGTACAATACAACAGTAATCAATAAACACATTCCCTGCCCACCACAAGCTTACAGTCTAGAACATTTAATGTAAGTTTTCTTTACATCAAATTAGGAAGATCCAGGATATCATCCCTTGAAGAGAAACACATTTGGATTTTGAAAAGGATTTTTAGAGGTATGGGGATGTGTAGAAAATAAACCTTTTATCCAGTGCCCTGATGTGGAAATAAGTGAAGGAATAATACCCCAACTGTAACAACCTCTTTTTTTTCTTGAGTATGAGTGTTTCCAATTCTTAATGTGATGACACAAAATATATAGTTCCATTTAGCATTTGGAATAGAGATTAAGAATTTCAATCCTAGACTAGTGAATTATTTAACTTTGAAATCCATTTGAAGATGGACCTCAAGATGAGATCATATATTTAAACTGAGTAATTGATGAACAATATTTAAGGTGTTTGTTTTTAGGGGTATCAACAGTTTTTAGAGGCTGCTGAACCTAGATGTTTTGTGGGAAGACAATGTGGCCTAATGGAAAGAGTCCAGGATTTGTAGTCAGAAGATCTGTCAGATCTGATCTGTCAGAAGAACTCCCACCTCTACCACTAGCCTGCTGTATGACCTAGGGCAAGCTACATCAAATCATCCCCTCTCCCAGCCCCATATCTGTAATTTATTTATTTATTTTAATGTCGGTATCCCCCTCAATACTGTAAACTTGCTGAGGGCAGGGAATGTGTCTGCTAATTGTTATATGGTACTCACACAAGAATACAGTGCTCTGCACACAGTAAGCACTCAATAAATGCCATTAAATGAATGAATGGAAAGCTCATAGACCTCAGTTTCCTCAGTTGTAAATTGGGAATAAGATAGATTTTGAGTACTTTGTGGGACAGGGATGGTAACTAATGTATACTCTTATACCAGTAAGCATATAGCAAGTAATTAGTAATATAACATAATTGTCATTTTTTAGGTTTTAGGACCCTTTTGAAGGAAAGACGCAGTCTAAACAGGGTATCTGAAAAGAAATACACTCTTTTTTAGAAATCTGATGTTTAGATATATAAACATAGAGGGTCTACACAAAGAGGGTCTATGTTTATATAGACTCTCAACTATATTTCACTAGTTTCCTTTAAAAAGTGATTACATCTATTCACAAACTATTGATTAGAATAGTCCTGGTGCATATAATCTACTAAGGAGAATATTATCAAACACCAGCTAGCATTTCACTTAACATATTTGATGTAAGTGTTTCAGTTAGGTTAGATAAGTAATGCTCTTCTCCTCCTCATTCCAGTTCTCCTAGTCAGACTTCTCTCTCTTTTGACTTTCCTTTCCCATTGGCAACTCATTTTTTGTCACTTCTCCTACTTGTATTTTGTCAACTTCTGAAACTTAGACTCACTCACAGACAAACCTGTTCAGATGCACAAGCCCCCTGTGTAGACACCCAGACCTGCACAGTTACTCCCAGAAATGTGCATATGAATATTCACACCCATACCCCTACATATGTGCTTATGCTTGCACATGCAGCGTTCTCATTCACAGGTAAACACATGCAAATATGAATTTTCTTCTACAAGTTACATACAAACATAGATGCATTTTCACATCTACTCTTGTGGATATGATATTTGCTTTTTGAGTTGGGTTGGGCATGGCAAAAGAGATCCTTTAACAAGTTCTATTGGTTCTTAGCTTGTGGGAGTAAGACCTTTCCCTAGGAAGTTTTTCAAGGGGAGCAGGGTTACATTAGAAACTAGGCTTTTTCTGTCCTTTTCAAAGATTTATTAATGTGCAACCTGATTCACTCTCTTATGATCCAGAGAAAGATTGGTTTGTTGCATGTTTTTTGCAAGGATAGACAATCATTCTCTCCTCCATTCCTCTTCAGCCCTCAGTATCCTGCCTTAGAAATTCTCTATGGGTGCCTGAGACTATGTGGCTATGTGCCAGTGGGTTGGTGTGCACTGAAGGGGATTCAGTCTTCACACAGCAGCTGCGGGTGTATTCTCCTGCAATTTCCTCAAATCACAGCACTCAGAGCTTTTTTGGGGAAAGTTCAGTGTTTTGGGAACCCAGATTGTTCAGCCCAGCTAGTGGTTCGCTAATTTCTATACCTGTTAATCAGTCCAGTAGGAAAATGATGAGGTTGTGTTTCCTCTTTCCTTCATGGAATCATGGTAGAATGATGGGTACGAAGGGCTGCTTTAATCCCCCAAACTGTAGAAAAGAGAGTTAGGTTTGAGACTGATTCTGGTAGTTAGCAATGATAAAAGGCATATTATTTAAAGATATGTCAAGGCATTTGAATGGTACCCAAAAAGCAAAGAAAGAATAAAAAAGCATCAGGGAGGAATGTTCATTCATTCATTCATTCAGTCAGTCAGTCAGTCAGTCAGTCAGTCAGTCAGTCAGTCAGTTGTATTTACTGAGTGCTTACTGCTCACCGTGTGCAGATCACTGTACTAAGCACTTGGGAAGTACAATTCGGCAGCAGATAGAGACAGATATTGATATTATGAAGGTGCTGTTCTGGTGTACAATGCCACACCCCTACCCCCTTCACCTGCCCCTGTCCCCTACTTGCACCCTGGACACTAGAGCAGGTTGAATGAGATCTCTGAGGTCTTTGGCCTTCCCAGACAGGAGTGGCAAATCATCATGGTGGCAAAGGCCCACATTTCACAGGGGGGACAAAGCAGGGAGTGAGCACCTTCTGCAACCTTTGTGAGCTCTAGAATGTTGATGATTGTTTGTGTTTCCTGCACTGAGAAGGGAAGAGGCCAGGAAGGGAAGGGGATTACCATGTGGCTCTGAACAGCACCTGTTAAATACTTAGAATTAAATTATTTTTAGCTTACTGTACTCTCTCTAAATGATAAACTCCTGGTGAAGAGGGACTAATTGTCATTCAATTTAATTACTCTCCAAACTCTTTGATACAGTTATCTCCTCCCACAGACTCCTCTTCCTCTTTTCCAGTTCTCTCCTTGATTTCTACCATTCTGTTCTCTGCCCTTCACTCAATGGAATCTGCCCACACTAAGATTATCAAAAACTTTCTTCTTGCCAATTCTAATCAGTGGCCTCTATTTTATCCTGATTGATACTCCTTGACCTCTCAGCTGCCTTCTATACTGTGGATTACCCTCTTCTCCTGGAAACAATATCTAACCTTGGCTTCACTGACACGGTTCTCTCCTGTTTCTCCTTTTATCTCTCGGGTCACTCATTCTTATTCTCAGTGGACACCTCCTCTGCTTCCCAACCTAACAGTGAGAATCCCTAAAGGCTCAGTTCTGGGTCTCCTTCCATTTCCTATCTACATCCAGTTCCTTGGAGACCTCATTCACACCCCCAACTTTGAATATCATCTCTATGTGGATGATTCCCAAATCTAAATTTCAGTTTTCACCTCTCTCCTTCTCCACAGTCTGACATTTCCTACTGCCTTCAGGACAGCTCTACTTGGATATCACACTAATACCTCAAACTTAACATGTCCAAAACAGAATTCTTTATCTTCCACCCAAATTTTTACCCTGATGTTCCCATCAATGCAGGCAGCACTACCATCCTCCCTATTTCATTATTCTTGACATCTCTCTCATTCAACCCACATAGTCAATCTATCACTAAATGTTTTTGTTCAAACTTAAAATCATCACTAAAATACACCCTTCCTTCACCATTCAAACTGCCTCTGCATTCATCAAAGCATGTCTCCTATCCAGGCTTAAATTATACAGTACACTGCTCTGCACACAACAGGTGTTCAGTAAATATGACTGAATGAATGAATACTCCAACACTTAGTACAGTGCCTGGCAGAGTAAGCACTTAACAAATACCAGTATTACCATTATTATTACTTTAATTGGAGGCAAGGGGACTAGGGAGGTGCCGATGCAAGAGTCAGCCAGATTATGACAACTAGCTGGCCTAGCATCATGACACTTTAGATGGAGAGTTTGAGACAAATTCTGGAGATGTTGTGAAGAAAGAACCAGCCATATTTGGTGACTTACTGAATAAGTGGCTTTTTTGAATTGGAGAGAGGAATAAAGGATAATTCCAAGGTTGTGGCTCTGAGAGATGGTGGAGGGTGGTGTTGTTTTTAGCAGTGGTGGGAAAACTGGGTAAAGGAAAGAATTTGGCATGAAAGATCAGAAATTCAGATATGAACATATTTAGTTTGAGGTGCTTGTAGAGAGGGAGAGAAGTTGAGGCTGTCGAGGTATATTTGGAAGTTTTCTGCTTCACTGTGGTAGTTTAAACCATGGTGTTGCCAAGGGAGCGAGCATACATACATAAACTATATCAATGCACATTTTATGTACGTTTCCAGGCACTAAATTGCATTGATTGAACCTCAACAAATTGTAAGGATATTGCACTGCTTTATTTACTTTTTCCATCCTAAGCTGAGGTCCAGAATTATTTTAGGATAAAATTAATTAAATGATATATTTTTATTTTATTTTGGGAGGGAAAAAATTCTGAGCTTTTTGCAACCATGTCCATCTCTATATTTGTTTACCCCTGCTTTTTCATGTTTTAAATTTCAATCATAGGCTCTCTTAGAACATTTTATGTAATTATAAAGTTTATTTTATGTCAAGTGTGGGTAATATCTTCAGGCAGATATGAAGGGGTCTTTCCATCCCAGATCTAGAAATTGACTAGAGGAATGTTCCATCCAAATGTCTGATGTGTGGTTTCTGAACAAGCAGTGGAAGTCCTGAGGTTCATCTATCAGTGAGTACTTTTTACTCAAAATTAATAAATTATGTGGCACACAGGTTCATTTTCTTCTCCTGCTTAAAATGCATTGGAAGTATTAAATTGAATCTTTTTTATTTAAAAATAAATTAAAATACAAATTGAGTATAACCTGTCAAACACACTACATTTAGGGTATTTTAAAGTCCTAAGAAGTTTATAAATAATAAGTTTATACAGAAAGGGCTTGCTCATGTACATCTTTTGTAAATTTAGATGAAATTGACTGAATGCTAGTTAATAAAAATGTGGATCCCAGAAAAAGGTGTGTTGTTTTTTTAAAATTCATGTCATGGTGTAGTAGTATGATTTATAAAACCCAACTGTTGGTCCAGTGGAAAGAACTGTACAGGAAACCAGGGATTCTGGGTTCTAATTCCTCTTCTCCCTTTTGAGGCTATGTCATCAATGGTGAAGATATCTTTCTGAGTAATCGAGTCATTTCCAACCCATAGCTAACGAGGTGAAAATCATAGCTGTCCACTACTAAGAAAATTGACTTAAGGGTCTTCCATTTAAACCCAGAATCTGCATTACTTTTAGATGTATTGACATCAGGCTCTTGTTGAACTCTGTGCCCCAGTGGAATCACTATGGCCCAGATTGAAAGACTGTGGGTAGTATTGCATATAGCATAATTTCTATGATCAGTTTCTTCATGCAAGTTCACGAAGGATCATTTAATATTTCAGCTTCAGAACAAGGCTAATTCTTCAAGGATTAAAGAGCAATAGACTATAGTTGCCATTGTAATAATTCATATTCTCAAGACTGTAAGCTTGCTGAGCAGGGAACATGTCAACCAACTCTGTTAAATTGTACTCTCCCAAGTACTTAGTATGGTGCTCTGCACACAGTAAGCAATCATTAATATGACTGATGTTTGATCAACTTTTGCTCCAAGTAAAAAATGAATGGTACTTACCACGTTTAAGCAATGCTTGATTTTGGAATGCTTTTAATTTCTATCCTGAAGACAAAATTACTGTGAAGAATTAACTACAACATCCTATCAGATCCTGGGCATATGTAGTTAGGCTTTTCAATATTAAATGTTTAAAAGATTTTTTTTTCTTCAGCACCAGCTTTTACTCTTTTCAGAGTAGCACTTGGAGAATTTCCAGTACTCTACCAGTTTCAACTACAGGATGAGAGTCAAGCAGAGGCATACCCATTCCAAACATGGCTTGGTTTGTGGCTAGTGAGTGGAAGGCAATCTGCTACAAGTCAAAATTCATCTGTGCTGGGTAGTAGCAGCATGGGAGAGAGTTGAGGGCGGGGACTTATGGTCAAGGAGGCAATGGTAAATTACTTCTACATTTTGACTAAGGAAACTCTATGGATCCACTACCCGAACGATTGCAGATGGCGGCAGGGCGTTCTGGGTGAAATGTGTCTATGGTGTCGCTTTCGGTCAGAGATGACTCGACAGCGTAAGACAAGGCAAGACAAGCTTTTAAGAAATTTTCTCCAAAGAATTCTTATTCAAAGGAGATAATTTTTCAAATTGCCTTCTTTTTCATATTTAAGTAACCTTATTCACTTATGTATTTGTACGTTCCCTCAACATCAGTTCACATTGTCACAGTGTAACCTGGAGCAGCTCCAAATTCTATAATTAAATGCTTCTTCCCTTACAATCTTCATGAGTTTTTATTTACCTTTTTTTTTTTGACCCTGCTACAGAGGGGAAAAGGTTGAGGAAATCTACTTTCATTACTATAACAAAATTCTTAGTAACTATTCTGGACTTTGAATTGTTCCAAGTAATTTCACCTGCATAAGTGTATAGTGACTGATTAGAAAAACATACTGTAGATTTTAATAGAATAAGTTCTAAAGAGTTGGTTTATCTAACATTCCCCACAAATTTGTTCTTTGGTTCCTGTAACTGTACTCTGTTAAAGATACACCCTTCCCACTCCCAGCAGTCCATTGCTTAAGTTTTTCCTACCTGCATTATACACCTTCATCATGCTGTTCTGTCAAAATATGAATCTCTACCCAGGCAATCCATCAGTGGTATTTATTGAATACTTACTGTGTGCCGAACACTGTGCTATAAGCACTTGGGGGTACAATGCAAGAGAGTTAATACACATGTTCCCTCCTGATGAACAGTTTATAGTCTAGAGAGGGAGACAGACCCTGAAATGAACAGACCAATATGTACATAGGTACCATGTTTTCTGACAATGTCACCTTCTTGAAAATGCATTCCCTGAGCAATACTTCACCTTACTGGTCATGATACCCAATTAGATATTTTGGCACATTTTGGCATATTTGTTGGTCAGGTGGAGTAAGATAACTGGCATTTTCAACTCACTAACACCTATCCAAGGATGCAGGACTCCTTAACCTTTTACCTCACTTGTTCTTTTATCAAATAGCAAAGAAATACCAAGCTCATGTTTTGATTAGACTGAAGAATGATAAATAGTAATACAAACATGCATATACACTGTCCTCCTCTCCAATCACTGAGATGTTGTTCCTGAAAGTCCCCACAATTGATAAAACCATGGTTTGTATGACCCAAAGCTTATAGCATAGTGAGTTTGATTCTGTAGATTCACACACACCTGATTTCCATACTATTATTATTATTAGTTGTTATTGGTAATAGTAACAATAATAATTGTACTGTTAAATGCTTACTGTGTGTCAAGCACTGTTCGAAGCACTGGGGTAGATGCAAATTAATCAGGTTGAACACAGTCCCTGTCCCACATGGGGCTCACACTCTTAATCCCCATTTTACAGATGAGGTAACTGAGGCTCAGAGAAGTTAAGTGACTTGGCCAAGGTCCCACAGCAGACAAATGGCAGAGCTGGGAATAGAGCGCAGAATCCTTCTGAGTCTCAGGCCAATGCTCTATACACTAACGTATACTCCTTCTCACAATCAACTAAAATTCAAAATATCATTTCACAGGAGAAACAGTATGGCCTAATGGATAGACCTTTTATTTGGGAGTCAGAAGGGCCTGGGTTCTAATTCTGACTCTGCCACATGTCTGTTGTATCAACTTGAGCAAGCTATTTCACTTCTCTGGGCTTCAGGTATCCCATATATAAACTGGGGATTAAGATTGTGAGCGTCTCTGACTCACTGCTTAGTACAGCACCTGGCTGACCAAAATACCATTATTATTATGCCACATTCTTCCATATTCTAGATAATCTGACCATTTCACTTTGTAATCCAGGGAAATCACTTTCTTTAGCTTCTTGCAGATTGTTCCTTTACAAGGGTTTTTAAAGGGAAACACTTAAAAGCCACTGATTAAGGACAATGAAATCAGCATAAAATGTGAAGAAGAACTGTGTCTGGATCCTAATGAGCAAAGCACAGTGCAGTGGGAGCCTGAGATGGTGGGTTAGGACTCGGATGACTTCAAATGATATCTGTCAGACATATTAGGGACTACTCCAATTATTTAAAACTGTGAACTTATTGGTTATTTGATATAATATAATTTTAAATGTAACTACTGTGAGCCATGATTGGCCAAACCGTGGTATGAAATTGCCTTTTGTTCAAAAGCAGGTTAGTTTTCTCATAACAATTTTGTATTGACTATTCGGGAACCTTAATTTTCTCTGACGATTCCTGAATAGTAAATAAAGAAATGTTATGAGTGTCTTTATACCAGATTATTCAGTGAAATACCTTCAGGAGTAGAATAAAAAGAAGTAGAAAAAGGCATTTTCTTGTGGCATTTTATTTTGATGCCACAGACCTTCTAGGTACTCTACCCATAATCCAAATGCAATGTTCCTAGTTTCCCTCTGACAATTGGTTCGTGATGCTCCTGTATCCTTCTATGGGCAAAGACTCATTTGTTACCAATCAGCCCAATGACACAGTCAAAGACCTTTATAATTTGATTGGATAATTCAATAATAACGTTTGAAGGGTTTTGTTTTTAACTTGGAATAGCAGTCTAAATTAGTTCAGTAGGGTAGCACTGTCATGAAAGGAGGCCAGCATATTATGTCCTTTTATAGGGCATTATGGAATAAAGTCTGCAATTCACTGCTAATTTCAGATCGAAAGGATAAAGACAAGCAAATGAAATGGTTTCTAAATGTAATTCATATACTACCCCTCTCCCTGCCCCACAGGAGTTGTGTATATATGTACATATTTATTATTCGATTTATTTTATAATGGTGTGCATATATCTATAATTCCATTTATTTATATTGATACTTTTGATGCCTATCTACTTGTTTTGTTTTGTTGTTTGTCTCCCCCATTCTAGACTGTGAACCCACTGTTGGATAGGGATTGTCTCTATTTGTTGCCTAATTGTACTTTCCAAGTGCTTAGTATAGTGCTCTGCACACAGTAAGCGCTCAATAAATATGATTGAATGAACGAATGAATGAACATGGACTGTGTCCACCTGGATTAACTTGTATCTACCCCAGCACTTAGTACAGTCCCTGGTGCCTGGTGCCTGATCTTCTAGACTGTGAGCCCATTGTTGGGTGGGGATTGTCTCCATTTGTTGCTACACTGTACTTTTGAAGTGCTTAGTAAAGTGCTCTGCACACAATAAGCGCTCAATAAATACAATTGAATGAATGAATGAATACATTCTGCAGATATTGTACACCTTTATGTAGTTGTCTCTCTAGGGCCTGCTGAGCACCTCAGTGATGTGTAGTACCTATACAGGAAAATTTTTAACTCTGCTACGTATCTTGGTGAGGGATATACTATGATGCTGATCAGTTGCAAAACAATCAAAGGCTAACTGCTCAATGTGCCCTAAGCTCACCTTTAATCTTCACTCTTATCCCCCAAACGGCACTCTCAATTCATGAGGCAAAGCAAAAGCAGCACTTTCTTGTTACAATTCAGCCTTTTATTCCCTAAAACCCCATTAATCTAGCCCATCCACATCCTCATCTAGCTGGGCATGTAGCCAGCTTCCTCATTTCCTCCCCTGTGAAGACCTTCCTTCATTTATTTCAGTGGGTCTGTTACAGGAAGTCGTCAGTTTGCATAAAAGGCATTTGGTTTTTCTATCAATTCTACCA
This sequence comes from Ornithorhynchus anatinus, assembly GCF_004115215.2. Classification (NCBI taxonomy): domain Eukaryota; kingdom Metazoa; phylum Chordata; class Mammalia; order Monotremata; family Ornithorhynchidae; genus Ornithorhynchus; species Ornithorhynchus anatinus. The sequence continues at coordinate 106,729,096 of NC_041730.1, forward strand.
ATCCTTTGTAGAAGAGGTTGCATTATGACCCAATATGGCACTGCCTGGATCACTTCCTTCTGATCTTCACAGAGAGTCTCACTTCCCTCTTCTCCGCACCATCCTCTGGTCATAATTTAAAATATAAAGACAGCCAATCAGGAATCACTATAAACTACTCCTTTATAATATCGTCTTGAAGGATTTCACCTAATTAACATGCTGTAGCACAAAATGTGCCAATCTATCCTGAAGCCATTGCAGTTCCTTAATTTTCCTCATTATTATTGTTAGTAATAATAATAATAATATGTGTTAAGTGCTTACTCTGTGCCAGATACTTTTCTAAACACTAGGGTAGAGACAAGATAATCAAATTGGATACCCACATGGAACTCACAGTCTTAATCCCCATTTTACAGATGATGTAACTGAGGCACAGAGAAGTTAAGTGACTTGCCCAAGGTCACAAAGCTTCAAGTGGCAGAACCGGGACTAGAAGCCAGGTCTTTCTGACTCCCAGCCCCATGCCCTATACTCGAGGCTATACTCCTCTAAATGCCTCATTCCTGTTTACAGAGCACTGGGCATTCTACAGAAATAAAAAACACAACTTCTGTCCTCAAGGAATTTACAATTTAATAAGGTAAACTATGCAATTTGAGAAATTACATTGCAAGTTGAAATAATTTAAATTACTCCATATATTGGAAATGAAAGTATGATCTTCAGGTTTTTTTTTTTAATGCTGTCCTAAAACCATCTGTAGTTCTCAGTATTTTCACATCTAATGGTATATGTGCCATATTTCTATTTTATTTTGTTACTACAATAAATTGTAATAATTCAGAGAATCATTTGAATACAAATATTTGAAGGACATATTTGTAAAGTAGTACACCAACGGTTTATTAGCAGATATTCTGTGATGTGTTTTTATTATGAAGTTCTTGTTAATGAATAAGATAAAATGATTGAAATTTTTATTTTAATTTGTTGTTAACGTAATCTAATTGAATATCAAAGTGATAAATATAAAACATAATCAAATTATGTTGGTCTAGATTTGACATGGCAGTGGGTATTCTACTGTTAGATTATCTCTTTAGTTTAATAAGATATTAGCATAGATAAAATAATAATTTCTCTATTGCTTTTCTTATAAATACAGATTTGTCAGTGTTTGATTTTTTTCATGTTTTCCAAAAGAACAAGTTGGATTTTATTGTAGCTATCTATTTTTAGGATTTCAAGGGTCATTCGGTATGCACCTAGCTGGGGTTAAGCCTGAACAGGATTTCATTTCAGATTATTTGAGCAGTTAAAATGTTTAAAATTAAATTAAATTTACCACTGTAATAAAACCCATGATTCTATATACATTATTAATTGTTGGTGAATCTAATGTGCTATGGGTTGTTTTATTCAGCATCCTTTTTCTTTCGTTTATCCCACATCATTTGGGTCTCCTGGTCTCAATCTGTGGGACAGTGGTCTCACTATTCTCTTCCACTATTTCCTTTCATGTCTCTGGCTCCAGTCTATTTGCTTTGTCACATTCATTGCTGCTTCACCTTCTACCTCCTTTCCCTGCCCTTGCCTTCCTGACATGATGAATGGTAGGCTGACGGAAACACCAAGAAGCAGCTAGAAACTTGATTCTTTCCTGTGGAGAATCTGGTTTAAATAGTTTTCCCCAGCTTACCTAAATCTGACAGATGTGTGGTTTCACAGTACTCATTCATTTGGTGAAGAGGATTCGTTGGTTAATTAGGAAAATAATTTCTGTATTACATGCAAACCCAATTTCCTTCACTCATCCAGGAGTCATCAAATTCAGTCAGGATCAAATTCACGCCACTGTTTTGGCAGCATATTCTGCTGTTATAGTGTTCATTAATATTAAGCTTACTTAAAAGTATATGATACTAATTGACTATCAAACTGAATGAATCTTTGACATCCTTATTCCCTACTACCAAAGCTCCCCCCTCCCAACCCCACAACACTTAGGTACATCTCTGTAATTTATGCAATTTATTTATATTAAGGTCTGCCTCACCCTCTGAACTGTAAACTCATTGTGGGCAGGGAATATGTCTGTTTATTGTTATAGCATACTCTCCCAAGTGCTTAGTACAGTGTTCTTCATACAGTAAGCACTTCATAAATATGATCGAATGAATGAATGAAAAGCAAAGGAAATGAAAAAAAAACTGTTAATTTGGGCCAAATTCAGAAAAATCCTGTAAAGGTGATGTCTGCATCATAAAATATTTACTAAGGAGTCCTCACTTTAGAAATGTCACCCTTGGGGTGTGTGTTTCATTACCACGAGCCTTTTGAACATTCATCATCAGTGAGTTCTGAAAAATACCATAAAACAAAGAATAATAATGTTGGTATTTAAGAAGTACACTGAAGGTAGAAATGTCTAAATTGTCTTGCTTTCCTAATTTCCATGTCATAGGAATATTTTTGTCTTGATTGATCATTTTATATTTTTGTGGTTTGAATTTAGTTTGTCCTACCTTTTCTATCCTCCTTTGAGCCTTTGATCCTTTGCCTTGTGTTTCTATCCTCCCTGGCTTTCAACTTGCTTCCCAGTTTAGTGGGTTTCACATTTTAGGGAATCATTTTTCTCTTCCCCATCATTGTTATTAAGGAAAATGTTAAATAACACCAGACATAACAATTATCCCTGCAGCACCTTCCTAGACTTTTCCTCAACTTGTAAAATGTAATGTATCATTAAATTCCACCATCCAATGTTAATATATGATTCAATTTGTACTCATTTAAAAATTATTTCCTAGTTATGCATTCTTTAACTATTTTATTTAAATCAAACTACATTATATTTCCTCTGTACCCTTCACTTACTAATTTTCTCATTTTAACCATTTACCAAAGTGAATAAACTTGCTTGGAGTGATTGGCTTTCTTAAGCTCATCAGTCATCCCCTTCTACCTTCAGGACTTTCATTGTCTCGTGTGTCAGAGAATTGTTTCACTCACCATTTCCCTTTTAGTAACCACATCTGTCCACCCCTTAACATTCATTCTCTATTTCTGGAGCTCAGTTTCAACTAATGTCAGTCTCACTGATTTCTTTCTCTGAGAAATTCAACATGCAATTGAGTTGATTTCTTTTATTAGCACCTGCTGAAATTTATTCTTTTCATATTTGGGGATATAATTGAAACTAAAGTATAAAATGTATTAAAATAATTCCTTACACACTGATGAACTTAAAAAAAGTCTAATTGAAAAATGTGTAGGTAACACTTTTTAAAATCACTTTGATAATCAAGAAACTTTAAAAGTATATGATAATATTTAATTAAGTGTTATGTGCCAGTCACAGTGCTAAACACTAATATAGATCTAAAACAATCATATTGGGCAAAGTCCCTGGTCCACATGAGAAAATAAATATATTACTACGTTTTCAAAATGTTGAATTTCCTCCTTTTGTCCTTTCTTATGTTTAAGTGAAAATAAGTGTCCAGCTAAAAGGCATTCATTTTTTCTATTCTAAAAATTTGAAAATTCTGAAAGTGATGGTTATGTGTGTTTAGCCTTATAATTCAAGAGAACACAATCATTCAAGATATGCAACATGAGAAAAGTTTCCTCCGTTCTCTGATTTTTTTTTTCTTTCAAAGCCAGTTCCTTTGTTGAAATGAAAATTTCAATATGGTGAAAGGTTGAGTCCCAAGAGGATTTATGTTGTGATTTTCAATTCCAGCTCACTGCAGTAGACGCAGACGAAGGGTCAAACGGGCAGATCATATACGAAATCCTGGCTGGGGATCAGGGAGACTTCATCATCAATAACACCACGGGTCTTATCAGCATCGCTCCAGGAGTTGAATTGACAGTAGGGCGGTCCTATGCTCTCACTATCAAAGCATCTGACAATGCTCCTCTTGCAGAGAGAAGGTAATTTATATTATAATAAACAGAGTATTTTTTAGCTTATATTTAGCTTAGTTATTAAATCTAACAAGACCAGCATGCTATTTTTCTTAACCATCTAAATTAGATCAGGAAGTCAAAGAGACCTGATTTCAGGGGACTGCATTTTCTACTGGTTAATATGCTGTAAAAAGAGCAATAAAAACAATCATAAAACCACATAAAATTTAAAGTAAAATTAACCCCTTTCATGTACTAAGCTCCATGAGATTGATTTCAACTACTGATCTGGATGGAATGAAAGCCAAAAAAAGGCATTCATTTTTCATTTTTAATATAACTCAGGGTAATTCAAAGGGAGAGGAAGAGTTGTGTCAATCAGGGGGATTCACAGAAATGTCTCAGAGTTCAGATGCTACAACCTCCATTTGAGGACTTTTCTCCCTATATTTCACCTTTTAAGGATCATCTCATAGTATTTCTTCTTTTAGAGACACTTGCCCATCAGGTCACTGAAGCACTTTTTTCACACATTGTAGTTTTCCTCTGCCTTCCCCAAGTCACATGGCCTCCCTGGCTTTAATTAAATTATGATCAATCAAGCAGTATTATTTATTGATTTCCTAATGAATGAGAGAGAGAGGAAAATTAATTAGAATAATAGTATTTGATAAGTATTTTCTATGTGCCAAGCACTGTACCAAGTGCTGGAGAGGATACAGGGAACCAGGTCCCATGTGGGGCTCACAGTCTAAGTAGGAGGAACAGCTATTGATTCCCCATTTTGCCAATGAGGGAATTTTGGCCCAAAACAGTTAGGTGACTTACCCAAGGTCACACATCATACAAGTGGTGGAGCTATTATTCTTGTCTGTCTGTTTCCCCCAATTAGACTGTAAGCCCGTCAGAGGGCAGGGACTGTATCTGTTACCGATTTGTACATTCCAAGCGCTTAGTATAGTGCTCTGCACATAGTAAGCGCTCAATAAATACTATTGAATGAATGAATAATGTTTTAGAGAACTGTATTAATTACTTGGAAGAATATGATGGAAATAGTAGACATGATCCCAGCCCTCAAGGAGTTTTCAATAAATAGGAGCTTGTTGTGGGCAGGGAACATGTCTACCAACTCTGATATATTGTCCTCTCCCAAACGATTAGTACAGTGCTCTGACCACTGTTGGACCTCAATAAATAAATCAATGATTGATTGACTGATTGTTGTGGCCTTTTGTTATTCCAGAAGGCAGTATCTACAGTGAGAAACATCTTGGAAGGATGTCAGGATGGGCTGTCATCACAGTGTTCTTTCAACAGTCCTTTGAGATAATTTTCTGGGATAGTTAGGCTATTGGTGTGGCCTGGATATTGCATTGCAAATAATCTAATAGTCTCTACAGTAGAATCTACTCCAACCATTCCCTCCATGAACTGAAACTAGGGAATCCCCTACGACTCTCTTGGTCCAAGCCAGCTACCATGTGGCCTGCCCTCCAGGTAAAAGAGAATATAAAACTATCCTGAATGTTGCAGAATATCCAGATTATTGGAATGCTAATTCTACAGCTCAGAGAGAGTATTCTAATAATTTAGAGTTGTTCGTTCATCCAGGGAAACAGGGGATCTATTCAGTTAACCTTGTAATTGGTGCAGATATCTCTAGGGATACTCATTTTCAGGATAATTCAGCAGGCTTTCATTGAGGTATTTGTAATTAGGTGTGAAATCCCTCATGACTTCACTGCTGCACTAAGGGATAGCAGATGAACAGAGTTCTCCTTGTGGAACAAATATTACTACTTAAGGCAGTATCTACAAGATAAAAGGAGACTTAATCCACCAGAAAATTGGCAAAGAGACTGGTAGTCTGGAATAAATTTTTCTTGAGTTGTGCTATGTTATCCCACTGTGAGAGGTTGGAGATGAGGTTTATAAGGAAGATGATGCAAAGCAAATCTAATAAAGCAGTAGTGGTTATTGAGCACCTACAATTTACAGAAAACTATGCACTAGGGAAAGTACAATAAAGTACAATAAAATTAGCACATATGATTCCTCCTTTCAAGGTGCTTACAAACAAGTGAGGCAGCATGCCCTAGTGGCAAGAGCACGGGCTTGGGGGTCAGAAGTCATGGGTTCTAATCCTGCCTCCACCACTTGTCTGTTGTGTGACCTTGGACAAATCACTTAACTTCTTTGTGCCTCAGTTACCTCATCTGTAAAATGGGGAATAAGAGTGTGAGCCTCATATGGGACAAGGACTGTGTCCAATCTGATTATCTTGAATCTACTCCAGTGCTTAGAACAGTGCTTAGCACATACTAAGTGCTTAATAAATACCATAATTATTATTAAAATAAACTGTGAAAAAGAAGAAGTAATAAATGTGTAGTAAGTGATATGAGGTAGATGGGGATCTGAATATAGGGTCCTTGAGGGCAGTGATCATGTCTATCAATTCTTTCCCAAGTGCTTAGCACAATGCTCTGCACATAGAAAGTACTCAATAAATCATTGATTGGTTGATTTATACCCATGTTCTTAGAGGTTGTGGAAGTGCAGAAGTGACTGGGGAGAGAAGAAATGATTTGGGGAAGGAAATGTGATTTAAGAAGATTATTCAGTCAAGTGAGTCAGTTGGTTTAGAGGAACAAAGTGTGTGATCTGGGGTGTGAAAGGAGAAGAGAGTAGATAGGTAGGAGAGGAATACTTGTTCAGAAATTTAAAGCCAGTGGTGAAGAATTTCTGTTTAATTTAACCAGTGAAGAGGAATCGACAACTATTGGAAGATATGACAAGTTCCAGATGAATTTTACTCCATATGCCTTTTATAAGATGAGGGGTACTGTAATAGGCCTTGTCAGGACCAGAGACAAATCCCAGATCAGTTGAAAGGATAAAGTAAGAACATCAGTCTATTGTATTTATTGTATGTTTACTATGTGCACAGTTCTGTACTGAGCGCTTGGGAGAGTACAATATAACAGATTTGTTAGACATTCATTCATTCAATCATATTTATTAAGCAATTACTGTGGCAGAAAACTGTACTAAGCACTTGGGAAACTACAACAATAAACAGTGACAATCCCTGCCCACAACGAGCTCACAGTCTAGACGTGTTTACCTGCTCATAAGGATCTTACAGTTTAGAGGAGGTGCTTACAGTCTATTCCAAAACTGGGAGGGTTGTAGTTTTGCAATCCAGTTTAATGATCATTCAGTCCATATGGAATGTGAGTGTTAATTGCCCATATGGAATGTGAGTGTTATTTCCCCATTTCAGAAAGTAGGATTAAGATTTATAGGATGATTGGAGGAGTGGAAAAGTGTGGTGAAAATAGCTGGAAGAGAAAAGAGATATCTCTCTTTGAACTGTGATGTGGTTGTTTTGAGAGATATTGTCCTGTCTTCTGCATCTTTTATCCTTCCTCCCTTCAGGTTGTCCAGTTCCAACTTACTCCCTAGACAACTTCCAGAGATTTCTTTATTCAAATTTTGCAAAGCTTAAGTCACCTTTAAACATTCCTCTAGGTTTGGCAGTCACTCTGCTTCACAAGTAATTGAACTGCCCTGATTCTTCATCTCCTTGACTATGAGAAATGCCACTTTTATTTAGGGATACTGAGTGTCACAATGCCATAAGACTTTTTTAAATGGCTCTCATTAAGCGCTTACTTTGTGCCGAGCATACTAATAGTATGCCTTGGGGTTGAAACACAGTAATCAGGTTGGACACAGTCCCTGTCCCATATGAGGCTCATAGTTTAAGAAAGATGGCATGAGATTGAATCCCCATTTTACATAAAGAAACTGAGGCAAAGAGAAGTTAAGTTCTCTAGACTGTAATCTCAGTGAGGTTAGGGGTCAGGCTATCTTCTCTGGGCCTCAGCTACCTCATCTGTAAAATGGACATTTAGACTGTGAGTCCCAAGTAGAGCAACCTGATTACCTTGTATCTACCCTGTGCTTAGAACAGTGCTTGGCACATAGTAAATGCTTAACAATTATTATTATTATTATTATTATTGTTATTATTATAAACTTTGTTATATTATACTATCCCAAGCACTTAGTAGGGTGCTCTGCACACAGTAAGAGCTCAATAAATGTCTTTGATTAAGTGACTTGCCCAAGATCACACAGCAAAAGACCAAACCAAAATTGGGGCCAAGGTCCTAAGCTTATGCTCTTTCGACTAGGCCATGCTGCTTCCCCTTGTAAGACTTTTAAGACTTGTAAAATTTTGGAGGCTCAGAAGTTAGGTGCTCTCTAGATATTGCTGTGATTCAGGAAAAGCTTTAGGAAATGATTCAAGGGGCTGAGGTGAAATGAACACAGTGCTGAGTTATCTTGTATTTGTCAGTCAGAGTCACAATATCAACTTAATTGAAGGATATGTATATAAAATAACATTTACCCTATGCTAACATTCTGTGGACTGTTAGTGTCTTATTATAAAAAAATCTACAAGTTTTAATTGGTAGTCAATAGCTCTATGAGAGGTCTCTTAGAAGATCCAAGCTTTTGGCCAATGCAATTTCATTATACCTAAAAAAAAATTATCTACATATAGGGGACAAAAACTATGAGCAATTCTTGATAAATTAAAACCATTATATCAGATGATGGTACATAGTAGAAAAACAAAATAAAATAGATATAGTAGAAAAACAGAATTTTGTATTGTGGAATGTTACTCATTTTTTCTTTTTTCCCCTGGTGGAGTTTATTCCTGCAGAACTACCTTTTTAAAGAGAACTCAGTTTTCATGCACACTTTTGCTCCTCTTTGGTTTATTAGTTGTTAGTGCCTTCCAAATAGTGCCTTAAGTTTGTTAAAATGTGCTTTCTTGAAAGTCATTTATCAGATTCACTTTAACCCTCCTTTCCTTTTAGGAGCATATATTAAATCATCTTATTGCCACTAAGGTTTCCATTCATCTTTAAGATGCTGATTTTTTAATTCCCTGCCCTAATTGATTCCTTTATTTTCTGGCTGGAAAAATTGATCCCAATGCAAGAGCCAATTTAAACTTTGTAGCCTACTGAAATGTTTTTCTAATAGCTACATCAATCAGTCAATCAATCATTGATATTCATTGTTGTTAATATTCGTTGAGGGTTTACTGTGTGCAGAGCACTGTTCTAAGCGCTGGGGTAGATACAGGGTAATCAGGTTGTCCTACGTGAGGCTCACAGTCTTAATCCGCATTTTTACTGATGGGGTAACTGAGGCACGGAGAAGTTAAGTGACTTGATCACAGTCACACAGCTGACGAGTGGCTGAGCTGGGATTCAAACCCATGACCTCTTACTCCCAAGACCATGCTCTTTCCACTGAGCCATGCTGCTTACTGTGTGAGGAACACTGTACTAAGCAATTGAGAGAGTAGAATACAAAGGATTTGGTAGAAATTAACCTTCTCCTCAAGGAGCTGTGTAAAGTAACACATCATCCCTAATTCTAATCTAATCTGAAATTACTTTTCCAAAGAAAATCTCCTTTTCCTTCTAGATTAGATGGGTAAAATGTCAAATTTATTTCCTATTTTTGCTTAAACCATGCACTCTACCTTTGGCCTTTTTATTTTGCAGGACTCCTAAGAGGGTAGTATTCTTTGAAACACCACCTCCATGTTTTCACGGCCTATTGCTCCTGACCCACCTAAATCTGTTTTGTCTTGTGCTCCAGTAATGATTAACAGCATAGTGCAGGCCATGATCAAAAATTTCTAATTCTTCCTGCTTATTTTATTTTACAAGTATTTCAGGGTGCTCTTCAGTTATCCCTTATATTTCCCATCTTGTTGCTTTGTCACTTACACAATAATTTCCTCACCTGTCCCTAGAATTCTGGTTTAAGGCCTTCTAAACTCTGAGCCCCACCGGGTCAGGGACTGCTCTGACCTGATTAACATTTATCTACTTAGGCGCTTAGATCAGTGCTTGACACATACTACGCACTTAATAAATACCTCAATCATCATCCTCCCTAAATTTTCAGCTTCTTCAACTTCATTCCCAGAATCTCTGCTCTGTATTGGGTGAGAAAGGCAGCAGTTTTCATTCCCACATGGTTAAAGATACCCAAGTCAGATAATTTGCTAAAGATCCTTTGAATCAATAGTGCTCTACCGTGCCAGCCACCATAATAGGAGAAGGAAGATATGAGTTATGTAATTTTAAATAGACATGTGAAATTATTTAGAGTATAAACTCATGTAAAGCAAAATTATACCATTACTACTCTCTAGCTGCTGTCAGATCAGAACAATTTCTCTTTTCATTTTGTAGTATTCCATCATGTTTCAAGATCAAAGCTTCCTAATACCACCTTATCTCCTCATCTTTGTTCTTATTTTTCTTTTCTACTTAGAGTAAGCACAAATACTATTGATATAAATGCATTGAAATTAATTGCGATGACATAGTCTGGCCCAATGCCAGAAACGTCTGTGTATGCAAAGAAGCTCAGAAAACATCAGACGTGTTAACTTTCAAAAACATTTCTATTAGTTGTCTATATGAGATTTGGTGAAGTGGGGAAAGGCTATCTATATTCATAGGTTTTTCCATATTTATTAGGTTCTTCTTATACTTTGTTCTCCAATTTCTAGGGAAAGGAAGCTTTTAAAGCAGCTTGGCGTAGTGTCAGAGAACATGGGTTCTAATCCCAGCTCCACCACTTGTCTGCTGTGTGACCTTGGGCAAGTCACTTAACTTTTCTGTGCCTCAGTTACCTTATCTGTAGAATGGGGATTAAAAGTATGAGCCCCATGTGGGTCAACCTGATTACCCCACATCTAATAATAATAATGTTGGTATTTGTTAAGCGCTTACTATGTGCAGAGCACTGTTCTAAGCACTGGGGTAGACACAGGGAGAAGCAGCGTGGCTCAGTGGAAATAGCATGGGCTTTGGAGCCAGGGCTCATGAGTTCGAATCCCAGCTCGGCCACTTGTCGGCTGTGTGACTGTGGCAAGTCACTTAACTTCTCTGTGCCTCAGTTCCCTCATCTGTAAAATGGGGATTAAGACTGTGAGCCCCACGTGGGACAACCTAATTCCCTATGTCTACCCTAGCGCTTAGAACAGTGCTCGGCACATAGTAAGCGCTTAACAAATACCAACATTAACAGGGGAATCAGGTTGTTCCACGTGGGGCTCACAGTCTTAATCCCCATTTTACAGATGAGGGAACTGAGGCACAGAGAAGTTAAGTGACTTGCCCACAGTCACATAGCTGACAAGTGGCAGAGCTGGGATTTGAACCCATGACCTATGACTCCAAAGCCCGTTCTCTTTCCACTGAGCCACGCTGCTTCCCAGAGCTTAGAACAGTGCTTGATGCTTAGTAAGCACTAAAAACACCATTATTACTTTTATTATTATTTTGCTAGTTAAGAATTTCAAATGCCCTGGTCACTCCTACCCTTATTATGTATGAGATAGATATTAGTACATTATATATCTCAGAAGAGTGTAGGGGTTAAACTCTGATTTTGGGGGGCTCCCACTAATCATCTACTATGCAATTCAGACAATCATTATCATACTTATTTGTTGTAAAGTTGAGAGGAACAATTGAACCTCAGTTCCCATTGTAGACATTTATCTTTTTACCATTTGAATTTTAGATTTTTCGTGGGTAATTTTCCAGATTCTTTATTAGGTATGCTTTTAACAAAATGACTGAATGTACAGGACTGAAGCATACAAAGCTATATTTAGTACAGTACTTGATCATTTCTAGTTAACATCTCCATTGCAAACTCCTAACTTAAAAATATGTGCAATTCAAACTTATTTCTCTCAAAACGTCTGAAAGTGTTTTAAAATATTGTGCCTATGTTTAATTTGACCATTTGATAAAGTGGAATTTATATTTATCATTTTCATGTGATTCCATTTTAATAATTAATTATTGGTGTTTGGAGAGAACTTTGAAATGAATGAAAGTGTAAGAAGTCATTTACAGGTCTAAAAGTCATTTATCTGTTTTATAACTGCTTAGAACTACTTAAATTTGCTGAGACTCACTTAGATTAGTTTGTCAATAGTGTAATTTTTTAAAACATTAAACAAACATTCAGGTCATAGGTCATGCTATATAAATGGGAATGTTGGTATTTGTTAAATGCTTACTATGTGCAGAGCACTGTTCTAAGTGCTGGGGAAAATACAGGGTAATCAGCTTGTCCCACATGAGCCTCACAGTCTTAATCCCCATTTTACAGATGAGGTCACTGAAGCACAGAGAAGTTAAGTGACTTGCCCACAGTCACACAGCTGACAAGTGGCAGAGCTGGGATTCCAACCTATGACCTCTGACTCCCAAACCCGTGCTCTTTCCACTGAGCCATGCTGCTTCTCTGTATATATAAAGATACATGGATTATGAATATATCACTTGTGTATTGATTGAAAATGTGTATTTTATTCTAATTAAAATAAATGTCTACATGCAAGAATTCCATCAACAAATAAACCTTGGAAATTTCAAAATCCGTCCTTAATCAACAGAGATTTCTTGGTAGTAATCATAGCCATCTTGACAGTGAAAGGAATTTCAGTGAAGCTGGAAATTCTAAGTTGCAGCACTTGACGAGCACAGAAAGTGCCTACCAACTCTTTTGTAATGTACTCTCCCAAGTGCTTGGTACAGTGTTCTGCATGCAGTGAGCACTCAAAAATTCTATTGATTGGTTGATTGATTGGCAGTGGGCAATAGCTGTGACACTGTTTTCTGTACACACTGCTGAAGAAGAGAATTATTTTTCTTCTAGTTTTCCAGGAAGTAGCAACCCTAACTGTCATTACCACAGCTCTAAGTTCTGCTTTCCAAGTCTCACTGCCTAAGTGCAGTTCTTAGTGGGTTCTTTCTACCTTAGGCCAGTAGAGACATCAGCAGAATGTCCATAATGGCCTAGAGAAGGTGAGACTTGTGGATATCTTAAATATATTGGAACCAATTGCTTTTTACTCTTGGTCATCTTCTAATTTTCAGTCTTACACTGTTGAATTTAGTTCCACATGAGAAGTAGGGTAAATATTTTGGCTTTAAAAATCACAATTTAAATTTTTGAGAAAAAATACTAAAATGACTCTGTTTTCCTCCATGTATGTTCAACTTAGTGTTTAAAGCATAAAGATCATGAAAGCATTTGTTTTTCTAAAAAAAAAAAATGCATCATAACAATCCTAATTTGAAAACCTAAAATCTTCATTTGGCATTTATCTATACATTTGTAACTTATACTGCAGCATCAATATATTTTGCAAAGAGATATGACTTCATTATGATCACCTCAGACACGGGAAATTTGGGCCTATAAACATAACTAGAATAAGAAACATATCCCGTGATTAATTTTATTTTCTAAGTCATATATTTTACTTACATAAATTTACACAAAAATGATATCCATAGTGTACTTTAGTATTCTGGCTCTTTTAATATGCAATACCTCCAATTATTATGTCAGTAAAGAAAAAAAAAATCTTTAAAATAAACTTAACAGTTGCTCCCTCTTCTGGTTTAATAGAGAATCCAGCTTTCCTTGTACAACATACTTCTATGGTAATAGAAATACTATCTAGTAAAGCCCAATCAATCAGTCATATCTGTTGAGTGCTTACTGTGTCCAGAGGACTATACTAAGTGCTTGGGAACAATATCATATACTTCAATTTACTATTAAATTATACATCTGATGTGTATAATCAGGTTCTATTAATGTGGTTTACATGATCTAAGTAATGAACTAACAGTTGGAGGCAGTTCCCCAAATTTTCAAGAGAACATTTCAAGAAAAATGTTTCAAAAGAACAGATTACTTGGAGTTTTCTTAGCAGCACTTATATAGATATCCATAATTTATAGGAGTATCTGTCTCCCCATCAAGACTTTAGGAACATTGTGGACAGGAAATGTGTCTGTGCACTGTTATATTGTACTCTCCCAAGTGCTTAATACAGAAGCAGCATGGCTTAGTGGAAAGAGCACGTGCTTGGGAGTCAGAGGTCATGGGTTCAAATCCCAGCTCCACTGCTTGTCAGCTGTGTGACTTTGGGCAAGTCACTTAATTTCTCTGTGCCTCAGTTCCCTCAGTTGTAAAATGGCGATTAAGACTGTGAGCCCCACATGGGACAAACATGATGACCTTGTATCCTCCCCAGCACTTAGAACAGTGCTTTGCACATAGTAAGCACTTAACAAATGCCATCATTATTATTAATACAGTGCTCAATAAATACGATTGAATGAATTAATGAATTACTGTAATCTCACTGTGGGCAGGGAATGTATCTACCAACTCTGCTGTATTGTACTCTCCCAAGTGCTTAGTAGAGTGCTCACACACAATAAGCATTCAGTAAATAATATTGATCAACTGATTGATAATAAAAAAAAAATAAATCACCCTATGTATTTTTTCCAACTGAAAATATTGGGACCTTCAGAACACTATCCCAGTTGGTCTTGAATGTCATCACCATCATCATCAATGGTATTGATTGAGCCCTTACTATGTGCTTCATAGAATACAACGGAGTTAGCAGACATATTCCCTGCCCACAATGAGCTTACAGTCTCCTATGGTAAAACCTGAGGATGATAAATCCATTGTGTTGGTAAACAAGTGAAATTGTGACAACTTCTGTTTCCTTTTCTTTCTCTGCAGGAATTCCATCTGCACCGTGTACATTGAGGTGCTTCCTCCAAATAATCAAAGTCCTCCTCGCTTTCCCCAGTCAATGTACAGCCTGGAAATCAGTGAAGCTATGCGTGTCGGGGCTGTTTTGTTAAATATGCAGGTACGGGGTTTTGGGTTTTTTTTTAGTTAATTTTTTTGTTGTTGTTAAGCCTGGGATGGTAGGAAGAGACTAGCGTACATGATTTTACAAAGTAATTCTCTATTTCCTTGATTTGTTCTAAGATCAAATCCTGTGTATACTTAAAAAGAAAAAAAACTGAGAAAATTTAAAGCCCTGAACTTTGTCCACATTTCTCCAAATGTATCATAGTGATGTTGTTAGCTTGTCTTTGATCCATGACTCCATTATATAATGGGTAATAGAGTGTGTATTGTTATTTTGTTTTAATTTTGTTGAGTTTTAAAGTAAATCAATACTTGCAAAAAAGGGCTTTTCTCCTTGAAAACTAAGTCCGTTCATATATCGGTGATTGCAATTCTGGTTGCTTGGTCTCCAGGACTGTGAAATCCACTTGGGGCAGTGAATAATAGTGTGATTGAAGATCTCCACACCTATCTACTCCCCTGCCTACTCCCTAGAAGCAGCATGGTAGTGTGGATAGAGCACAGGATTGGGAGTCAGAAGATCATGGGTTCTAATCCCAGCTCCACCATCTGTATACTGTGTGACCTTGGGCAAGTCACTTAACTTTTCTGTGAGTCAGTTACCTCATCTGTAAAATGGGGATTTAGACTGTGAGCCCCACATGGGACAGAGACTGTGTCCAATCCGATTTGCCTGTATGCACCCCAGTGCTTAGTACAGTGCCTGGCATATAGTAAGCACTTAACAAATACCATTATTATTGCCTGCTGGAGATAGAGAACAATCTCAGCTGGCATGCCAGTTGTCATCTTATCCTTCAGTATGGAGAGGGTTGCTGCTGGCACCAATATGAGCTGAACTGCAATTCATTGCAACATAAGATATATTTCAGTTGCTCAGCCAGGGATGGTGATTATTATTTTTATGTTAAAAACTTATTCTGTGCCAAGCACTGTCCTAAAAATGTTGTGATAGATTATACTATCGTTATTATTATGGTATTTGTTAAGTGCTTACATCAAGCATTGTTCTAAGTGCTGAGGTAGAGATACAATTTAATCAGAATGGACACAGTTCCTGTTCAACATGAGGCTCAAGGCCTAAGTATGCATGAAGGGGGCAAGTATTTAATCCCCACTTTACAGTTGAGGAAACTGAGGCACAGAGGAGTCAAGTGACTTGCCTAAAATCATACAGCAAACATTTGGTAGAACCAGGATTAGAACCGAAGTCCTCCAACTTCGAAGCCCTTTTTCTTTCCACTAGGCCCTGCTGTTTCTCAAAATATAGAACAGATAGATATAATATAATTAGATCAGATACAATTTCTGTCCCTCAAGGGGCTTCACAGTTTTAAGGGGGTTAGAGACCAAATATGTAAACCCCATTTTATAGATGAAGGAACCATGATAATTGCGGTATTTTTTGAGTGCTTACAATGTGCCAGGCAGGCACTGTACTAACTGATGGGGTGGATACAAATAAATAGGGTTGGACGTAGTTCCTGTCCTACAAAGGTGCTCAGTCTTAATCCCCATTTTACAGATGAGGTAACTGAGTTCCAGGGAAGTGAAATGACTTGCCCAAGGTCACAAAGCAGACAGGTGGTGGAGAGAAAGGATTAGAACCCAGATCCTTCCCCAGGTCCGTACTCTATCTACTAGACACATGGAAGTCAAGTGGCTGGCTCAAGATCAAACAGAAAGCAAGTGGCAGAGACCAGATTAGCACCCAGGTATCCTGACAGCATGTAGTCTTTCTTTTAGGCCACAGTGGCTTTATTTCATTCTCCACACCTCCTTGTCTTGAGTCTGTGGTGTACAAATTAAGATTCCCAGCAACATATAGGGTAGAGGCCAACCACAAAACTAAAGATTTCCAAAACCTAAGAGTAGATTCATGGTAGAAGAAAGCACTTGGGAATTAAGGGAAATGTAAGTACATCCTATATGCATGACCAGTGCTAGCTTAAGCTCATTGTGGAGAGGAAATGTGTAAATAATAATAATAATAATAATGTTGGTATTTGTTAAGCGCTTACTATGTGCAGAGCACTGTTCTAAGCACTGGGGAAGATACAGGTTAATCAGGTCATCCCACATGAGGTTCACAGTTAATCCCCATTTTACAGATGAGGCAACTGAGGCACAGAGAAGTGAAGTGACCTGCCCACAGTCACACAGCTGACAAGTGGCAGAGCCAGGAGTCGAACTCATGACCTCTGACTCCGAAGCCCAGGCTCTTTCCACTGAGCCACGCTGGTTCCCTGTCTGTTTATTGTTATATTGTACTCTCCCAAGTGCTTTGTACAGAGTTGTGCACAGAGTAAATGCTCAATAAATTTTTGAATGAATGAATGAATTAATGTGCAGCTGAAAATGATATCTTGGGCCTGAAAATGGTGACCGCTCCTGATTCTGGAGAAACTGCCATTTCATACCGGCATATAACTGATCAGAAGTGCTTACCCTCTTTGCAGTGAGCGTGGAGATTTGAAAACTTGAAACTATTAGCTTCTTACAGAACTGAAAAGATTGTCCTTTTCATTCATTCATTCAGTGGCATTTATTGAACGTTTACTGAATGCACAGAACCGTACTAAGTTCCAGGAGGCCTTCCCAGACTGAGCACCCCCCTTTCCCTCTGCTCCTCCTCCCCTCCCCATTCCCCCCTCCTACCCTCTGCTCTTTCCCCTTCTCCTCCCCTAGCACTGTGCATATTTGTATATATTATTTATTTCCTTATCTATTTTGCTAATGATGTGTATATATCTATGATTCTTTCTATTGATCTTGATGTCTGCACTAGACTGCTTGTTTTGTTTTGTTCTGTTTTGCTTTGCTATCTCCCCATATAGACTGTGAGCCCGTTATTGGGCAAGGATTGTCTCTATCTGTTGCCGAATTGTACACACCAAGAGCTTAGTACAGTGCTCTGCACATAGTAAGCGCTTAATAAATACTATTGAATGAATGAATGAATATGGAGAAGCAGCATGACTTAGTGGCAGAAGCACAGGTTTAGGAGTGAGAGGACATGGGTTCTAATCCCGGCTCTGCCATTTGTCTGCTGTGTGACCTTGGGCAAATCACTTCACAGTGCCTCAGTTACCTCATCTGTAAAATGGGGATTAAGACTGTGAGCTCCATGTGGGACAACCCAATTACCTTATATCTACCCCAGTGCTTAGAACAGTGCTTGGCACATAGTAGAATCTTAACAAATACCATAACTATTATTATTATTATATGTGCTATGAGGATAGAAGGGGAAAGGGAGTGGGAGTAGAGTGGGAGGGTTTAGTCAGGGAAGATTTCTTAGAGGAAATATGCCTTCAATGAAGTTTTGAAGTGAGGGAGAGCATTATCTATCTGAAACGAGGCGGGAGGATTTTCCAGGCCAGAATAGGTTATGGGCAAGAGATCTGTGGTGAGATAGACAAGATCGAGGTACAGTGAGAAGGTTAGCATTAGAGGAACAAAGTGTGTTGAAGTGGGTTGTAGTAGGAGAGCAGTGAGGTGAGATAGGAGGGGCAAGGTGATTAAGTGCTTTAAACCAATGGTGAGGAGTTTTTGTTTGATATGGAGGTGGACAAGCAACTACTGGAGTTTCTTGAGGAGTGGAGAAATATGGTCTGAACATATTTGAAGGAAAATGATTCAGGCAGAAAAATGGTGTATGGACTCAAGTGGGGAGAGAGAGGAGGCAGGGAGGTCAGCAAGGAGGCTGATATAATAATCGAGAAGGGATAGGAAAAGTGCTTGCATTAATATAGTTTGGGCGGAGAGGAAAGAGCAGATTTTGGCAATGAGATTTTCACCAAATTTCCAAAAAGCCCCTGAACACCACACTCACTTTTCCCCTCTCTCTTCACCCTTTGCCAGGAAGTCAACAAGATCCCATTCAGGCACTACAGTGAATAGCTGAAAGCAGTGATTAGCAGGTGTTTTGTGTTAATCACTATGCTCAACTGGTGGGCTAAATGAATGGGAGGAGGGGGAAGACAGAGCTGATATTTAGAGGAACAACCCCAAACTCCTGAACCTTCAGCCTCCCTCCTTTAATGTGTTGCCTATTCCTTGCTCCTTAGAGGGCAGAGTCCTCTTCAAGAGCAGGGTACACCAAGTGTAATGCAGTGACAATATTCATAATGCCCAAACAGAGACCATATTAACAAGGTCAAGAGAAGGTGGGAATTGGGGGATTGTGTGAATCATCACCTTAATCCCCAAATCCCTGGGTTAAAACCCCGATGGCCTTTGTATTTATCTGGCTCTGCTGGTGGACAGCTGCTGTGTTGAGCACAACCAAATTGCCACTTGTAGCTGTAGAATGGAAATTTGGCTATTTTTATGTTGGTTACAGTTTACTTGGATTCCTGAAAGTGTCTTAATAATAGCTATGTATTTCCTTGACTCAATACATTTTGAAAACTGCCTAAAGTAGAGAAAGTCCCATGCATCCTTAACCAAGCATTTGACACTTAGATTTATGGACAGGTCTTAACTTCACTTTAACTGAAGCCAACTAATAGGCTTTGGTCCTAAGTCTAGAGTATTTCACTCCCAAAGAAGACTTTTACCTAATCTATCCAGAAATGAAGACCAAAGTAATTTGCTAATGTTGTTATAATGTAAAATATTGAAATAGTCAAAGAATCATATTTTGGAGATAGAGGTTAGAAGTGAAAATTTGTGCGAGGGAAGAGTTGAAATATCAGGCGATACGGCCACAGGAGGAAATCCATTAATAGTCATATGTCTCCAAGGGAGATTAATTTTATGGATAGGATTTAGGTCCATTCCCAGCATCACCCAAACCTTACCTTAGCAGAGAAGTTGCACTCTACTCCATGGATGCTACTGTATTTGAGCTCTGTGCACTTGCCTGGTTGTCTGATGAAATATTGCTCCAGGTGGTGAATAGATCAGAAAAAATTACTTTTTTTTTCAAATAAAAAAAAATACTTAATGTATCTTTAATAGACCAGAATAAAACATGGAGAAGAACATATCTAGATAATAATATACAATAAGGTGGTAAGAGTAATATTAAAATGACATAGTAAAGAAAGAGAAAGGTTTGTTCTTTGAAAACCACTTTAACAATAGAGGCTCTTGAAGATAAACCTGCATATAATGTGTCTTTTCTAGCTGTAATTTCTAAGATGCCAAAGTTGCAGAAACAGTTGAGATGACATTGCTATGCAACCTTTGTACTCTTTGTTGAGGCCAAAGAAAAGATGGCACTTTCAGTGGTCATTTCCCTCAGTAGTAATTGGAATAAGTCTAGGCATTTTTCAGAGGGCACACACCACCCACTTTTGGGCACCATTAAATGAAATTGAAATTGATCCAGTAACCTGAAAGTTGAAAAGTGTTTATCAAATTGCTCAGCCTTAGAGCTCTAATAATAAAAGACAGTGGACATACTTCAAGCTGTCTGAGGTAGTTTTGTCTTGTTCCTTTGGCTTATATTATTTCCCCTACTACTGTCCTTACTGCTTGGTTTAGAGAGCTGACAACTGTAGGGAATATATTACCACCAGAATCTATTATGTTTGTGATCTTTTAAAATTAAGAAAAATCCATCAATTTTATTTTTTTTTGCCATCTTGGGAACTTTTACAAATTCAACCACAAAGTTTTTTAATGTGCCATTTATTTCAAGAAGCTCTTTATTGTTTTCTCATATTGTAGCATCGGTTCTAATATGTGTGGTGCTATTTCATTTGTTCTGTTATTTTAGACCCATTTTGTTTATTTAGATCATAAGTCCCATAATGGACAGGGACTGATTACAACTTGATTATTTTATATCTACCCCGGTGCTCAGTGCAATGCTTGGCACAAAGTAAGTGTATAACAAATACTATTAGTATTACTGTTATTATTAGTTTTATTATTTAAAATGACTCACTGAATGGATGATTTTTTTTTTAGTAGGATGGTACATATTTGGAAATGGACAACTAACAGAGCAGCAATTTTGAGAAACTCTTGACCAGATAATCAAAACTGTTAACAGGTATTGCAGGCAGCAGATGTAAGGGCACAGGAAATAACAGTCTTTATAGTTCAGACACAAATGTCCCTTAACTGTCAAACCTGTATATTACAACCATCAGTGACATCATCTTCAAGTTTCAAAGTATAAAAGTAGATGATTTCAGAATGCCTAGTCAAGCTCTCTCTTGAGCCTCTCTCCACCCCCTCCCATCTTCATTCATTCATTCAGTTCATTCAGTCATATTTATTGAGCACTTATGGTGTGCAGAGCACTGTACTTCCCCTTTGGAACCAGACATGAAGCTGATTTGAACAGAGAATAATTGCCCAGAAGTCAGTGGCTGTTGAATGGCTCTGAAATGCATAAGGTAGTCATTAGAAGGGATGATTTCTAGCTATCGATAGCTGCAACTATCAGCTGTAAAAAAAACAAAAACAAAGCGTTCACACAGCAGCAGCTGTCTTTATAGACCTGTTCATAAATCTGGTACTCCCGTGACTTGTGCAAGTACTCAAATATTTTACAACAATTCCGTGTTCCTTGCAAGTTGGTTGGTGATGGAGGGGACCAAGGGACATTATGAAAAATATTCTCCCCCTTTGAAATAGATGGTAATCTGCTCTTTACATTCACTATACTTTGTTTTTCATCTCTTCTTCATAAAGACACAAGTGGTTTCACTAGGTAGACTCTCATAATAATGATAATGATAACGATAATCGTACAGTGCTCTACAGTCAGTAAGTGCTAAATAAATACCATTGATTGATAATGATTGTGTTATTTTTTGCTCACTTATGGTGTGCCGAGCACTGTATTAACCCCTGGGAAAGTTACAAGATGGTCAAGTTGGACACAGTTCCTGGCCCACACAGTCCCTATCTAAATAGGAAGTAGACTAAGTATTGAATCCCCATATTAAGGTGGAAACTGAGGTACAGAGCAGTTAAGTGACTTGCCCAAAGTCACACAAGATTGTGTTCTTTCCATCAGACTGCATTGTTTCCACTTCTGTGAGTTCAGTTATATCTCTTCGGAATGATACTAAGAAACTGTGTATTATGGAAAATGTTTAGGGTGTGTCAGAAGATGTAAATAGCCTTTGAAAATTCTGATTCAGTTGCTCATTTTGAATAATATTTAGCTCATCTTTCAATAACTGATGCAGCTAGTAGTGTTCTTACTCATCCACTTTGGAACTCTTTCTCTGGGTACATTTTCACATGTATGGCCCAGGAGATATATTCAGATTTTTTTTTTCATATGGAGCACTCTTTTGATATTTTATCCCCCAGGTTATTATGTATGGCATTTCAAACGCTCAGTGATGTCCTAACACCAGGCTTTTGGTAGAAGAGAATGGCAGGGAAAGGTACAAGAAATTAAGGGCATGTGGCTATAGCTTCCAGTTTGTGATATTCCTGAGCCTCAGCTTTTGGAGACCTTTGGCTTCCAGAGTATTGGGGTTTAAGAAGGGTTCTGAAAATATCTCTGTGTAATTAGATCTGCTCCTAATTGCCTTGACAAGAAAAAGCACAGATCTGGGAGTCAGAGGTTGCGTTCTAATCCCAGCTCTGCCACTTACGACCTTGGCAAATCATTCCACTTCTCAGTGAGCAAGACAAGCCATGACCACCATGGCCAACTGGATCCTTAGAGATGGATGGAAGCATTTATTTATATTAATGTCTGTCTCCCCCTCTAGGCTGTAAGCTCTTTGTATGCAGGGAATATGTCTGATATTGTCATATTGAACTCTCCCAAGTGCTTAGTACAGTACTCTGCACACAATAAGTGCTCAATAAATACCACTGACTTCTTTATGCCTTGACTTCCTCATCTGTAAAAGGGAGACTCAATACCCATCCTCCTCCACTTAGACAGGTGAACCTGTGTCATGCACAGACAATATCTAAACTGATTATCTTGTATTCATTCATCCATCCATATTTAATAATAATAATAATAATAATGTTGGCATTTGTTAAGCGCTTAGTGAGTGCTTACTGTATTAAGTGCTTGGGAAAGTACAATACAGCAATAGAGAGAGACAATCCCTGCCCACAATGAACTGCTATGTAGATCAGTACATAGTACAGTGCTAGGCTTAACAAATATCACAGTTATTATTAAGAAGCATATCAAATAGGCCCACGACCACCACCAGGACATTTGTGGCTGGAGTGGATCCTAGAGCATAGCCCTTGGTTCATTTGACCCTGCTGTGAAAACCACTAGGACTCTTGCTTGGGTCAGAACACTCCAGCTCCTACAGCATGTGTTCAGAGCTACAAAATGTGATATTGTCATGGAACTTTCTTTGCTATCACCCTTTTATGCAGATTTGATCCATTTCCAGAAGCAGCTGAATTAGTTGCAAGCTGGCATATAACCTGCCCATCTGCATTAAGGGGTTTTGTCAGAATGGATAATTTGTTCTTCTGACATCTCTGAAATGTCCTAGAAAAAATTCTTTGATAAATCTCTCCATATGAAATGGGCTGCTTATTTTTTTCCCCCTGAAGATGATACAGTAGCTTATGATTCATAAATGCTTTACAGCTGGTGTGTGAAAACTGTTCATGAATCATCCCTGAAGGCTCACAGAACATTAGAGTGTTACCCAATACATGAAAATCATTTCTGGTATTTCATTTTAGATTTGCTCTTTAGTAATCCAGGAACTGCCTCTTGGCATTCAGTGTCTTACATAAGTAGTGATAAAGTTAAAATAGTGGATTCCTCCAGTAGACAGTTGCAGTTTGGAAATATGATGACAGGAAACTTCATCTGTTCTCTTTTGGCCATTTACATGTAGAGAAAACCAGGAGAGTTAGAAAAGATAACCTGTGCTTTCCATCAGTTGATGGATAGAGCACAGGCCTGGAAGTCAGAAGGCCATGAGTTGTAATCCTGACTCTGCCATGTGTCTGCTGTGTGATTTTGGGACAGTCACTTAATTTCTCTGGGCTCAGTTCCCTCATCTGTTAAATGTGGATGAAAACTGTAAGCCCCATATGACACAAGGACTGTGTCAAACCCAATCTGCTGGTATCTGCAATCTACTCTAGTGCTTAGGACAGTGCCTAGCATCTAATAAGTATTTAACAAATATTTCTATTATTATTATTATTATTAAAATGTCAGATCACATTGTTGATCACATTGAAACTATTATTAATATCAGTAATATCAATAATAATAGTGGTATTTGTGAAGTGCTGCATTAAGTTCTGGGGTAAACAAAAGATAACCAGGGAGGACCCAGTCTCTGTCCCACATGGTGCTTACAGTCTAAGAAGGGAAGGAGAACAGGTATTCAATTCCTATTTTGCTGATGAGGAAATTGAGGCACAGATAAATTAAGTGACTGACCAAGGACACATAGCTGTCAAGTAGCTGAGGCAGAGTTAGAACCCATGTCCTCCAACTCCAGGCCTGTGCTCTATCCACTGCATTGTTATTGTTATTAGAAACTTGAGTTCTGCTATTTTAAAGCAAAATTGAGAAAGGAAT
This sequence comes from Ornithorhynchus anatinus, assembly GCF_004115215.2. Classification (NCBI taxonomy): domain Eukaryota; kingdom Metazoa; phylum Chordata; class Mammalia; order Monotremata; family Ornithorhynchidae; genus Ornithorhynchus; species Ornithorhynchus anatinus. The sequence continues at coordinate 106,753,328 of NC_041730.1, forward strand.
TTGCTTAAATATCAGGGCTGATATGCAATATTTATCTAGGTGTCTGTTAGAAAGATGCTGAAATTTTAATAGCCACAATCAAAATTATCTTTAGAAACACAGCAATAAATGCCCCCCACTGTGCTATTTTGGTAAATAAACCCCAGTGTTTATTGCCTACCTAGAAGCTGTTTATTGCTTCACATATTGCCAGCTATTGTTGATTAAAGCTTAAGCATGCAAATGGTCTAATTTTCTGAGATTTTTATAAACAGGAACTGAGCCAAAGAGTGCCATCAAGGTACACTCAATAATCTGTCATTATGTGACAGTTCTAACACAAAACAGTATAGAACTTTGGTTGTATCTGAGGAGTTGCTAGTTTGAAAGGAGACAGCTGAACTGGGTCTAAGGTGATAGCTTCTTTAAAATGAATTATGGTGGTGGAACATTCATTCATAGATATGTGTTGTGTTGAGGGATTCATTATTTTGCCCAATTCAACTGGATTTGGAAAGAAATTTAAAGTATGAAATCATTTTCACCTCTTTGATGCCTGTTTTGAATCTCCTTTTTGCCTGCAGTTGACACCCTGACACGTGAGTGCATGAAAACATTGTTCTTTGGCAGGCTATTTGGAATACTTGTTACTGCTTCCAAGTTAGCCTGTCTTCCACTCTTCAAATCTCTTATCAAGGAGAACAACCCCACCCTTAAATATCATTTTCCAGGTTGACTGACCATTTGGCAACTACAGGTATCTTCCAAATTTCTGCTGCTATACTATACAACACACTATAATAACATTCCTTACTCACAGTGAGCTCACAGTCTAGAGGGGGGAAGACAAACACCAATGCAAATAAATAAAATTAATTATATATATGTATATATATGAGTGTTGTGGGCTTGGAGGGGAAGAGCAAAGGGAGCAAGTCAGGGTAACACAGAAGGGAGTGGGAGTTGAGGAAAAGTAGGGTGCAATCTGGGAAGGCCACTAGAGGAACGGTGTGTGCAGGCAGGGTTGTAGAAGGAGAGAATTGAGGTGAGGTGAGGTAGGAGAGGACAAGCTGATGGAAGGCTTTAAAACCAATGGTGAGAAGTTTTTATTTGATATGCAGGTGGAGGGGCAACCTCTGGAGTGTTTTTGGGGGTGAGGGTGACATGTCCTGAATGTATCTTGTCACTTGATGTTGACTATAGAGACATTTTGGCTCCCTAAAATGCCTGGAATAGGCTTTTCCCCTCTTTGCTTAAGAATAGTCCTAAGCCCTTCATTCTAATATATTCACCCCTATTTTAAACTGCTGTATGTCAGGCTGTGTGTATTGCCTATGTCTTCCAATAACTTCTAATTTTGTCTTTGTATTGTACTCTCCCAAGATCTTAATACAGTGCATCACACATAGTAAGCACTCAATAAATATGATTGAAACGAATAAATGAATGGTCCGTGGCTATTCACAAAGATTTAAGATTTTTATTTTATAGGCCTTAAAAACATTTTTTCACTTCAAAATAGTCCTGGTGTTTCTTTTTGTTGGCACCAACAGATCTATGATCCATGTGCTGCTCATTAAATTATTCACATTTGCTGTTACCTCACAAAAAAGCAAGTTTTTATCCTTTGAACATGTATTTGTTTCGGAATGGTAGTATTGTAGCATACATTTTCTCGTAGACATGTAATAAATTAGGATTCATTCCAGAACCTCAAAAAAAGTGTCTGCCCATGATGAATATCTTAACATTAAACATCACTAAAAGATGGCTTAATCTTCCTTAAAATAATTCAAAGCTAAAATTACAGTATTAACCAAATGCAGTCACAGAAAGTTGCAGAAATAAAGGCTTGTTTTGTAGACTAGTTGTGATTCTTCACCTTTAATGAAGAATTTATTCAATTTAGATGGAAAAACAGCATTTTTATTTTCATAGTTGTAGTATAAATATAAATTATTAAGTCCATAGGGTATGGAGAGCACTGAAATAAGCACTGGGAAAGATACACAGGTGAGAAACTAGACCTGGTCATTGCCCCTCAGGGGTTTCAGAATTTAAAAATTTAAAGCTGAAGAAGTTACTGGAGACAGACAAATAAAGGTCGATGAAACCAAACATTAAGGCAACATAAAGTTGAGGGTCAGTAACAAAACAAAAAGTTTTGCAGAATTTCAGCTCGTCATGGCTTAGTGTCTGCCATTGCAAAAGTAATCACTGTAAACCTGCTCTAGCAGCAGCAACCACAGTCTTCCTGAGGTTTTATGGAGGCAGCATGCTAAGGTTAGTTTTCTTGTAGCAGGCTAACTTCCTCTGATTACTTCTGCAAACCAGTGAACTCCTATCTCTCCCTCCATCTTCAGTAATTTTCAAAGTTCACATTTGCTTGACAACTAAAGCAAGACTTCTTAATCCCAAAATTTTAATGGGAAATCGAAAGGCTATAATGTTATTCTCCTATGTTTTGGTATCATGTAATGATGCATTGGATTGTCAAAGTTTGGTGAGATCCTCATTGCTTAATTGCACCAAATGAAATGCTGTTAAATGCATCAACATCTGCTTGGTCCATTTCTAAGTCAAAGTTGCCTCCCCAGTTCCATAGCATCTTTGGCTTTCTGACTAGTGGTCTCTTATACACTTTGAATATATGGAACAAACTAGGCTGATTTTCCTTCAAGATTCTATCTATTTTTTGTTTTGTTTTTATGGCATTTGTTAAGTACATATTATGTGTCAAACGCTTTTATGCACTGGGGTAGATACATGTTAATAAGGTAGGACACAGTCCCTGTCCCGTATAGAGCTCCAGTCTAAGTAAGAGGAGGAACAGTTGAACTGAGGCACAGAGAAGTTAACCGACTTGCTCAGGGTCACATAGCAAGCAATTGACAGAGCTGGGATTGGAACCCATTCATTCATTCAGTAGCATTTATTGAGTGCTTACTGTGTGCAGAGCACTGTACTAAGCACTTGGGAGGGTACAATACAACAATAAACAGACAGACGTTTATAAATAAATAACATATATGTACAGAAGTGCTTTGGGGCTGGGAGGAGGGAAAAACAAAGGGAGCAAATCCAGCCAATTCAAAAGGGAGTGGAGGAAGAGGAAGGGACTTAGTCAGAGAAGGCCTCTTGGAGGAGATGTGCCTTAAGTAAGGGTTTGAAGAGGGAGAGACTAATTATCTGTCAAATTTGAGGAGAACAGAGGTAGGGCATCAGCAGTGATATAGGTGAGATTGAGGCACAGTGAGAAGGTTGGCATTAGATGAGCAAAATATGTGGGCTGGGTTGTAGTAGAAGAACAGTGAGGTGAGGTATGAGAAGGCCAGGTGATTGAGTGCTCTGAGGAGTTTTTGTTTGATGTAGAGGTGCATGGGCAACTAATGGAGTTTTTTGAGGAGGGGGGAAACATGTCTGGGATGCTTTTGTAAAAAAATGATCTGGGCAGCAGAGTGAAGTATAGACTAGAGTGAGGAGAGGGAAAAGGCTGGGAGGTCAACAAGGAGACCAATGCAATAATCAGAGTGGAATAGGATGAGTGATTATATTAACATGGTAGCACTTTGGATGGAGAGGAAACATTAGATTTTAGCAAAGTTGTGAAGGTGGGTCCAACAAGATTTAGTGATGGATTGAATGCGTTGTTGAATGTGAGAGAGGAGATATGTATAACACCAAGATTAGGGGCTTGTGATGCAGGAAAGATGATGGTGCCATTTGCAGTGATGAGAAAGTCTTGGGGAGGAAAAGGTTGGGGTTGGAAGATAAAGAGTTCCATTTTGGATATGGTAAGCTTGAGGTGAGCAAAGGACATCCAGATAGACTGACTTGAAGACAGAAGGAAATACGAGACTGCAGAGAACAAAAGAGATCAGGGTTGGAGATGTAAATTTGGGTATTGTCCATATAGAGGTGGTAGTTAAAGCTATTGGAGTGAATGAGTGTGGGTGAGGGTGGAGAATAGAGGGGAACCCAAAACTGAACCTTGAGACACCACCACAGTTAGTGGGTAGGAGGCAGAGGAGGAGCCTGCAAAGGAGACTGAGAATGAATGGCCAGAGAGATAAGAGTACAAGCAGAGAACAGTGTCATATAAGCCAAGGTTGGATAATGTTTCCAGAAGAAGCAGGTGGTCGACAGTGTCAAAGACAGCTAAGAGGTCGAGGAGGATTAGGTTGAGTAGAGGCCATTGAACTTGGCAAGAAGCTGATCATTGGTGACATTTGAGAGGGTGGTTTCTGTGGGGTGAAGGGGATAGAAGCCAGATTGGAGGGGGTCAAGGAAGAATTGGAGGAGAGGAACTTGAGTCAGTGTGTTTAGACAACTCTCTCAAGGAGTTTGGAGAGGAATGGTAAGAGAGAGATGGGGCTATAACTGGAGGGAGCTATGGGGTCAAGGGAGGATTTTTTTTTTAGGATGGGCAGGCATGGGCATATTTGAAGGCAGTGGGGAGGAATAAATTGGAGAATGGACAGTTGAAGATGGCAGTTAAGGAGGGAAGAAGGGAGGGGGCAAGTGTTTTGATAAGGTGCAAAGGAATGAGGTCAGATGTGCAGGTGGAAGCTATGGATTTTAAGAGAAGGAAAGAGATCTCCTAGAAAGATACTGCTGGGAAGGATGGGAGAGTTGAAGAGGAGATGGGAGGAGGGAGGGACTGAGTAGGAACAGGGGTGATTTTAGGGAGCATAAGCCTGATAGCATCAGGTTTCTTAATCAAATAAGTGGCCAGGTCATTGGGAGGCAAGGGAAGTGGAAGGTGGGGGGACAGGGGACCTGAGGAGGGAGTTAAATGTCTGGAACAACTGGTGAGAGTGATGGGCATGAGTGTCAATAACGTGGAGAAATATTTTTCTGGGCAAAGGAAAGCCAGAGTTAAAGCATGCCAGGATAAACTTGAAGTGAATAAAGCCTGAGACTTAGATTTCCTCAAGGAGTGTCCTGTGGGTCATGCACAAGAGGGAAGGAGGCAGACTGTGCAGGTGATCCAAGGTTGTGGGTTACTGGCATGAGATCTACAAAGGTAAAGGGGAGGGAATGAGTTGAGTTCAATAGTGAGGGTGGTGTTGAGAGTGCCAATTTGGTTAACCAGAGAAGGTGGTTTGGGTTTGGAGGATAAGTGGAGCAGGATGAGTTGAGAATTGGATGGGTCAAAAGATCGGAGGTCTCTGTGGAGAAATGGTACAGATTTATGAGGAGAGAAGTAGTGTGGCTCAGTGGAAAGAGCGTGGCCTTGGGAGTCAGAGGTCATGGGTTCTAATCCTGACTCCACTGCTAGTCAGCTGTGTGACCTTGGACAAGTCACTTAACTTCTCTGTGCCTCAGTTATCTCATCTGTCAAATGGGGATTAAAACTGTTTGCCCCACATGGGACAACCTGATCACCTTGTATCCCCAGTACTTAGAACAGTGCTTTGCACATAGTAAATGCTTAACAAATATCACAATTTATTTATTTAAGAGTGGAGGCAAGTGGAAAGGTCATGGTCAGATAGAGGGATTTCAGAGTTTGTGAGGGTAGAGATTTTGCTAGAGGCTAGAAATGATGAGATCAAGTGGGTGTCAAGTGGTCTCCAGAGTGGGTGAGTTGTGGTGGATCAGGAAGTCAGTGGAGAAGAGAAGTGCACAAGGCTGCACAAGGGTCATCTGGAATCTACATGGATATTGAAGTCCCCAAGGATCATTGTGGCAGGAATGTAAGAAAGAGTTGAAAATGGTTAAAGAAGTTGGAGATGGATCCTTGGGTCTGTAGACGACCGCTACTAGAATTCATTCATTCATTCAATCATATTTATTGAGCACTTACTGTGTGCAGAGCACTGTACTAAGCACTTGGATAGTACAATTCGGCAACAGATGGAGACAATCCCTCCCCAACAACAGGCTCACAGTCCAGAAGGGGGAGACAGACAACAAAACAAAACAAGCAGACAGGCAAGTTGAATCTGGAGTGGGTGGTAGAGGCAGATGATAAGGACTTCAAAGGAGGGAAAGAAGATGGGAGAGGTGGAATGGTGCGCAAGCAGCATTTGGACGTGAGAAGGAAGCCAACACCTCCTCCTTACCCAGTGAGTCTGGAGGAGTGCAGGAAAATGAGGCACCCTCTGGCAAGAGCAGCAGGGGAGCTTGTGTTGTCTGGTGAATGCCAGGTTTCATTGATGGCAAAAAGAGGAGAGACTGAGTCAGAAACAGGTCAAGGATGAAGAGAAGTTTCCCCATGATGGAGTAGGGGTTCCACAGGCCACACGTGGCTGAAGCTGCTATGGGTGATGGAGGTAGTGGGGCAGTGCTCAACATGAGGGATGGGGAGAGTTTGGATGGGAGCGAGTGGATGGGGACTGGAGTGAAGGAAGAGGTACAAGGGGTGCTGCTGGGACAGAATTACAGAGATGGGGAGGGGAGGAGGAGTGGGGGTGGCACACAGGAGTGAAGACGGGTTGGATGAGAGTGAGGCCCACCCAGGGGGAGCGGGACGAAAGATTGGGACTTGTGCAGGGGGAGAATCATGGGGGACAGTACTGGAACAGGATTACAGAGATGGGTTGGGGAGTTGAAGTGGGGGCACCACAAGGGGAGGAGAGGAGTTGGGTAGCAGAGTGGGTGGGGAAGGTGAGGTGGGAGAAGGGGACTGGAATGGGTTGACAGGAGATAGGGGATTGAAGGGTCGTGATGGGGTCAGTGAGATAAAAGACAGCAATAACATTTGAATCTGGAGTTCAACCAACTTCAGATGGTTGCATTGTTGTTGGGGACTTGAGAATGATGAGGCAAGTGTTTAGGAAACCATGAGGAGGCGGTTGAACTGTCCTTGGGTCTCTGAGAGTGAAGAGTCCAGTGTTTAGGGGAACCCTGAGGAGATGGTTGAATTGTTATTAATAATAATAATAATGTCATTAGTTAAGTGCTTACTATGTGCCAAACACTGTTCTAAGCATTGGATAGATAGAGGGTAATCAGGTTATCCCACTTAGGGTTCACAGTCTTCATCCCCATTTTACAGATGAGGTAACTGAGGCACAGAGAATTTAAGTGACTAGCCCAAGGTCACTCAGCTGACAATAATAATAATAATAATAATATTGGTATTTGTTAAGTGCTTACTATGTGCAGATCACTGTTCTAAGTGCTGGGGTAGATACAGGGTAATCAGGTTGTCCCACATGAGGCACAGAGAAGTTAAGTGACTTGCCCACAGTCACACAGCTGACAAGTGGCAGAGTCTGGATTCGAACCTATGACTTCTGACCCCCAAGCCCGGGCTCTTTCCACTGAGTCATGCTGCTTCTCCAAAATGGTGGTATTTGTTAAGTGCTTACTATGTGCAAAGCACTATAAGTGCTGTGGAATACAAGGTGACCAGGTTAACCCATGTGGGGATCACAGTTTTAATCCCCATTTTACAGATGAGGTAACTGAGGCACCGAGAAGTGAAGTGACTTGCCCACAGCCACACAGTTGACAAGCAGCAGAGTCAGGATTAGAACCGATGACCTCTGACTCCCAAGCTGGTACTTGTTCCACTAAGCGATGCTGCTTCTTGGGGCCTTGGGAGTGAAGAGGCCAGTGAATATGAGTAAACAGAGAAGCAACATGGCTTAGTGGAAAGAACATGGACTTGGGAGTCAGAAGTCATGAGTTCCAATCCCAGCTCTGCCAGTTGTCAGCTGAGTGATTTTGGTTAAGTCACTTAACTTCTCTGTGCCTCAGTTACCTCATCTGCAAAATGGGGATTAAAACTGAGACAACCTGATAACCTTGGTAACAGTCGTTGGCACATAGTAAGTGCTTAACATATGCCATCATTATCATTAAAGAGACTGGGTTGGTGTGAACATAGAAGAAAGCAGAGACTGAGTAGGTGTGAAGGCAGGCAACTTTTGAAATGTAAAAAATATATGGTACTGGGCCTTTGCCACTGGAGGTTAGGCAGACACACCATGATTTGACTGCAGGGAAAGAGGGAAGATGAAAAAAATGGCCACTTTTTGGCCACAGCATCAGGAGCAAAATGTCCTATTTTCCAGGTGGGCAGGCACACAGTGATTGTGATGGCTGATAACCTGGTCTCGCAGCAGACAGATCTAGGTGTCCTTGGTCCTCGGATGCCCAGGCCTGTGCTTGTTTCACTAGGCCAGGCTGCTTCTGTTGATTGTTTAATTGCAGTCCAGGTGGGAAAAAAGCATGGAGGCATTTATTTATCAAAGTACTTGGTTGGCAGTGTTAGTGTAGTTGGACTTTGTGTAGGTCAGGCATCAAACAGTATAAATTATAAAATAAAAATAAAAGGTGGTATTTGTTAAGTGCTTACTATGTGCAAAACACTGTTCTAAGTGTTGGGGGATACAAATTGATCAGGTTGTCCCACGTGGGGCTCACAGTTTTAATCCCCATTTTACAGATGAGGTAACTGAGGCACTGAGAAATTAAGTGACTTGCCCACAACTACAAGGTTGACAAGTGACAAGTTATGTTGTAGTGGTTTTGTAACTTAAGATAAAATAAAGTAATGCTAGCTGTCTCCCTGAGTTATATATTTTGTGGTGGTGGTTTAACCTGGGGTAAGGTACCACAAAACACCAGCAATATCCAGGGGATATCTATCTATCTATCTATCTATCTATCTATCTATCTATCTATCTATCTATCTATCTATCTATCTATCTATCATCTATCTATCTATATGCATGGTTATAAGATGGAGTGGTTGTAAGATGGCATAGGCCTGGATTTGTCTTTTAAGGTAAAAAATTCATTGGAGTTGTTTTTCAAAATGTCCTCTTCTTAAAGCTGAAACTGGCTATATTTTTGTTTAGATGAATATTATTTCTTAGTCAGTTGGAAATAGACAGGTAAAATTCAGATATAGCTAAATATAGATGTGAGGCTTAGATGGGTGAAGGGGAAGAAAATGTCAGGTGTTGTGTATTACAATCCCCTAGTTTACTTGTGAGTTCAGAAAGTTGCATGATATTTAGATATCTGACCTATGACACATGAAATCAAGTTTTTTGATAAATGTTGATGATATATTTGCAAAATGAAATTAAATTTTAATGATCAAAATCACTTAGTCTTTAAAAAAAAACAAAACGTCTATGAATATATCTGAAAGGAGGCAGAGATATAAATTCACTGAATGCAGTTAGATTTTTATAGAAGGCATTGTTTTTTTCCTATCACCTGAGCATTCCCAGATTCCCAACTCCTAGAGGTGATGTGTTGTTTTAGAAAAGACTCTCCTACTTAATTAAAAACAGAAATGCTATTTTTGTGGGTTCTTACTTGTTTTCAGGATGACCACAATATATCTTTTTCAAAATATCTTTAGCATTGTTTTCTGATTCTTTGAATTCCCTTCTGCATCTGTTCTAGTGTGTGCGCAGTAGGCATTCAAAAACACTGTTGATAATGATTAGAGTGAGTCAGAACAAATACTTTTCTGAAAATAGTTTTCTTTGTGAAAAACTATCCCAAACCAGTTATAATTGTAACTCTCCTGGATTTATGATGTGACTCCTTTAAAATGAAAATTCCCCAAATTTTGAAAGGTTATTGGATGGTTATTTCAGATGGGTTATGATTTTATATAATCACATGGATACAGACCATTATTTTATATTGTAAATGGGATGATAGTGGCAGTCCAGCAGTTCTCAGTAGTCTAAGCATTATCTATTTATCAAAATCCCTAAATCTTACTGTAAATAGGGCTATGATTTCTTTGGTTCATTTTAATTTCTTGAGGCCCACAAGGTTCAGAAGTTACAATAACTCATATGCTTTGTACTAATGTGAGACAATTGCAACATTTGAAGCTAAGGGCCCTACACTTCAAAGATGAATTCTATTTGTTGTATTTTTTTTTCTTTCTTGCTGGTCCAATCTTTTTATGCGGTACTGCTTCAAGGACTGTAACAAATTGTGCACTGGGTGATGGATCACAACACCCTTTCACTTTTCTTATTTTTGAAATAAAAAAATGGCTGAACAATGTAATCTAATGGCTTCTGGACAGTTACAGATTTCACTCCCAACACACTATGCATCCTAAGATCTTTGCTTAGGCACAGCATAGAAAATACTGTGAGAAAAGAACTTAATCAAAAGGAAGATGAAGGAAGCACACTGCATTTTTTAAGAATGTGTTTTAAATGAACGGCGTTAGCTTTAATTGCATCACAAGTCAAGCACTTCTGAAGTTGAAAGGTATGCAGTTAGCTTCCTCCATGTGACTTTTAGAGAATTATCCATATAAAACAGCATCATCTTTTAGTCCTGTTGGGCTGTCCCCTTGGGCAGATGCCCTCTGTGCATTTCTTTGCAGTGCTTGTACTCCTTGAAATAACACAGCAAAACAGATTGTTGTGAGAAGGTCAGTGCAACACCACTGCCATACTACAACATATTTGGTAAAGTTCTGTGATATAGAAGTGTCATGACATATCCACATGTATCCGCAAATCCATACTCCAAATATAGATCTCAAGCAACTCTGTAAAAAAAAAAAAAACCAAAAAACAAAAACCAAACAAAACTGGACATTAACTCTTTCTGAAGCCTAAACTTTCATCGGTACTCTGGTCTTATCACTCAGTCAATTAATAGTATTTATTTAGCACTTGTTCTCTGCAGACCACTCTACTAAGAACTAGGGAGAGTACAGTAAAGTAAGTAGACATCCCTTAGTAAGTAGCCATGATCCCTGTCCTCAAGGAGCCTACAACTCTATGGCTGCTCAGATGGTGAGAAACCCCACCGATAAATTCTTGCCAGGCTTTATTTGAAGCATGTTCACATGGCAAATAGAAACCTACCTTAGTCTCTTAACATCTGGCCCACTGAATGATACCCCAAAAAACTCTTTGAAATAATGAGGATAGTCCATAAATCATTAGTCCCATTCTTTCAATTGCATTTATCGAGTATTCACCATGTGCAAAACACTGTAGAAGGAAGAATTCATCTGACCAGCAAAGCAATTTTGTATGTTCTTGGCTGTTCAAGAGTAATTAAATGAATCAACCAGAGTCACATTTGCTGACAATAGAAATGAGGAATTTTTCATTTAATTTACTGTCCTCATCTTCAAGCCATCCTGACTCCCACTTGGAATTTTCAGTTATTCAATAGTATTTATTGAGCACTAATTGGGCAGAGCATTGTACTGGAGCACTTGGGTACAATTCAGCGTAGTTGGTAAACGCATTCCCTGCCCACAGCGATCTTGCAGTTTAGTTTAGTGCTGTAAGATCCTTTCACTTTCTACTCCTGGGTTGATTTTTGTCTTCCTTGGGGTAGAATAGGAGTCATATAAATAACCTGACCTTTGAATTCTGTTTTTTTCCTGAAGGCCACAGATCGAGAGGGAGATCCAATAACATACTCAATTGAGAATGGAGATCCTCAGCGAGTTTTCAATCTCTCACAAACGTAAGTGGAAAAATACTCACCAAGCTGAATTTTGAACTTTTTTTTTAAACTTTCAAATACAATAATTAATTCTGTGCAAGAGAGCAGCTTTCTAATCAGAGGCTTTCAGCTGTTTGTTGTTTGGCACTCTTAAATGGTAATGAGAGTTCTGAGAATGGTACTGAGTTCTGAAATTCTACTCTAGGGTCTCTTTATTTCTGTTAAACATTTTATTAGGAAACAGCCACTGAGGTGTAAATATTTCACACATAAGAGTGAACTGGGATTGCTTAGGTGCCCTTAAAGTTCTCAGCTACTCAAAATAACATTGGAATTTCTGCTTTAAAAGTGTTGTGTTAAATCCATGAATTTGATGTCCTATGCTTACATTGTCATGAAGGCAGAATTGTTTAATGTGTTTTTTAAGTTTTAGAGCATTTTAATTATGAAGGAGAGGATGGCAAATGATATTCATCTATAGTATCTCATATTCTATGCAAGTTTGGGTCAGTTTCTGCCTCATTTGGTTATGAAAAGTTGCCTAGAACAAGGGCGAGCACGTGAACTTATTCCTGGCACTCAGGAGCACTTGACTTCTAATCCCATCTCTGCCAGTTGCCTGCTATGTGACTTTGGGCAAGTCACTCAACCCCTCTGTGCCTCAGTTATGTAAAATGGAGGTTAATACTGTGTGACCCATGTAGGATGTAGACTGTGTCCAAGCTAATTAGCATGTATCTATCACAGTACTTACTACTGTGCCTGATACATAGTAAATGCTAAACAGATACTATTAAAAAAAGGATGTGATTTGTTTGCAGGCCTAAGTTTACTGTGGCTGTTGACATCATAATTACAAATAGCAAGTGGGTAAATACTGCTAATTATATTATTTCAGTCACTTAAAATCAGTCATTTTCTGAGCATTGTACTAGTTTTACACCAATTATAGAGATATCCAAGTTCATGATTCTCCCATTTGTGGCTCATTAAGACTTTAGGCCTTGTTGGGATCTAACTATTAGGCAGCAAATGTGCAGGCTTCTTTCTGCTTCTCCTCCTTTCTGTCCCCCTGACTTCTGCTTTTCTCATCACTTCCTCCCTGCAACTCCATGATAGTGTCACAAGCCTCCAGTTCATACCAACCAGGACCTTCCTGAATCAGAGGAGCCTCACTGACACAGAGTAAAGTTCAAAACACACCTCTGATCACTGAGGTTATTGTGAAAAAGCTTTTTATTTAGGTTTAACAACATGCAAGGGAGTGACACATACATAAACTCACTTTACCACCCCTCTGTGGTCAAAGGAATCCATTCTACAAGTGCTGCCTCTTTCTTCTTCCCAAGTGTGCCCTCTTTAATTTAAAGGGGTTGGCTTTTATTTGCCTCAGGAGTAACAGCTGGGGCTCTACTTGGCAGTCATTGATTGGTCCAGATCAGTTACTGGGTAGAATAGAACACAGAGAGAAAGCCATGCCTCCCTCCATGCTCTGCCCCCACAGGCCTGCAATCACCTATCAGGTGGACCCCATCAGTGGCTTCAAAAATTCTCTATCTTGTTGTTTACGGGATCATAAACAGTCATTAATAAGGCAGCTTGCTGTGGGCTCACCATAGATAGCATTAGGAAATAGTAGATGCAAGTGTGTTACTGGAAACAGTTTCCCACTGGCATGAACAGTAGGAGGCAAGATAGAAATTTAGTGGATTGGACCAGGTTCTAGTTGGAGCATCTCTTGTCATTTAGGCTATTAGATTGCTACTGTTCTTAGCATCAAAGACCACAATGGTGGTAAGGACAGGATTCCCCTGAAACCTTACTGCTGAAGAGTGGAACCCTCGTTTGACACCAGTTCTACAAGGACAAGAGGAAGTGTCAGTGGCAAATTATTATGCCACCAATGAGGCAACTGTACAGGTTAGAATTCAGTACTATGGAATTGGGAAGTAGCAGAAGTAATGATGATGAGGATGGTATTCGTTAAGCACTTACAATGTATCAAGCACTGTACTATTAGGGTAGATACAAGATGATCAAGTTAGAGGTACTTTTTATCCCAAATGGGGCTTGTAGTTTATATGGGAAGAAGAAGAGGCATTGAATCCCTATTTTATAGTGATGAACCTGAGCACAGAGAAATGAAATGACTTGCCTTTGGTCACACAACAGGCTAGTATCAGAGCCGGGTTAAGAAACCAGGTCTTCTGACTCCCAAACCCATGCTCTTTCCACTAAGAATTGCTGCTTCCCCCCAATTTTCCATCTGCCGCTGCCCAGTCATGGGGAGTGTTGCCTTAAAAGCTCTTGCTCATCTGTTCTGTTGTTTTTCCTTTGAAATGTCTACATGCAGGCTGCCTGGATGGCTGAAGTCAATGTTATAAAGTTATTGCATTTTTACATAAAGAATTCAAGGTTCACTCAATCAGTGGTATTTATTCATTCATTCATATTATTGAACACTTACTGTGTGCAAAGCACTGTACTAAGCCCTTGGAAAGTACAGTTCAGGAACAGATAGAGACAATCCTTATAATAATGTTGGTATTTGTTAAGCACTTACTATGTGCAGAGCACTGTTCTAAGCTCTGGGGTAGATACAGGGTAATCAGATTGTCCCACGTGAGGCTCACAGTCTTCATCCCATTTTACAGATGAGGTAACTGAGGCATAGAGAAGTTGAGTGACTTGCCCACAGTCACACAGCTGACAAGTGGCAGAGGCGGGACTCGATCCCATGACCTCTGACTCCCAAGCCCAGGCTCTTTCCATTGAGCCATGCTAGCGGGCTCACAGTTTAGAAGAGGGAGACAGACAACAAAACAAAACAAGTAGATAGGCCTTAATAGCATCAAAAGTACTATGACCTCTGAGCTCTTACTGTGTGCATGCCTCTGTATTAAAGTGCTTGGCAGAGCATGGTAGAAAAGAGTTTCAGTTTAGTTGCCGAGCAGTTTCAGTTGGTCTGGCAGCAGAATCTTCCAAGAGCGCAGTACCGTGCTCTGCAGTCAATTAATCAGTCTTATTTTTTGAGTACTTATTGTGTGCAGATCACAATACTAAGTGCTTGGGAGAGTACAATACAACAGGATTGGTAGACACAGTCTCTTCCCACAACAAACTCACAGTCTAGTGAGTAACAGTAAAAGCTTAATAAATACCATTGATTGATTGCGGATTGTTGCTGAATTGTACTTTCCAAGTGCTTAGTACAGTGCTCTGCACAAAGTAAGCACTGAATAAATACAATTGAATGAATGGACTAGGTGACCTCCTGAGGTCATTTAAAGGGTACAATAGGGAAGCAATTAAACTTGATTCTTCATGCCCTGAATGTCATTTGGGGAATATTTTCTTTTATTTCCTATGTTAATTCACTGAACTGTTTTGGGTCAGATTGTATGTTCATATTTATATGCAATGAGTGTTTGGCTGTGCTTTTCATCTTTATTACACATTTGACCTTTTTAAAGTCTCAGAAGGTGGTAAATTGCCTTCACTGAAAACCCTTTGGAATTTCCAATTTTCTTATTTATAAAGTAGTGCAATAAATATTCTAGGTCAAAAGTTAAATAGTCTTTAGTAAGTTGAAAACAATAACAAATTGAGTTCTCTGGCCTTATGATCTTTTTAGAGAGGTACTCACTAGAGAATTTGAAGTTCATTTGTATGCTCTAAATATGGAATAATCTTGTACTTTTACTGACTTCAGAAGTGAAAATTGAGCTTTTTTTAAATGAGATCTATTTTTTAAAAAGTGGGGTTTGGCTAAAGTCAGAACTGGGGAGAATAGTTTGATCCTAAGGTCAAACCAGCTGCTGAAATAGATAGCTAAAGGAAACTCCTTTTGAAGTAATATTTAACACTAAAGTAGATATCTGTTCACCTAGAAAGCTTCAGATGGAGGCTCAGAGCCTAAAAGAACAAGTGAACATTAATAAGGTCTCTCCTATCTTGTTCCCTCTCAGATGCTCTACAGATTTAGAAGCCTTTATCTATCTACAACATCTTCCTAGGAATGATAAATTTTAAACACTCGTTATACTTGTTGAGAGGGAATCATTTATCCAAAGCAATCCAGGGCAATGAAAGAAACCTGTCAGTCTTGAAGACTGTAATTATGATAAATATTTGTGTGTGTTGTTTTTGATTCCCAGCTCTGGGATTCTTGCCTTAGGGAAGCCGTTGGACCGAGAAAGCACCGATCGCTACATTTTGATTGTCACAGCCTCGGATGGTAGACCAGATGGAGTGAGTGATTTTTTCTCTGACAGTGTTTTAAGATTTCATGATGCTAGGACTATTGAAAGAGAGTGGTACCATGAAATCATTTGTTTGAATCTGAAGTTAATCTGTCTCTCATCTCTAGCGCCTTGCAATTATTTTTTAGTACTCTTGTGCATGCCATCAATATTCAGCTTTAAAAGTGCACCTCTTTGGTATTTAAACTGGATTGGCTGTAAGATTTTTAACCTGTCATTGTGATGTGTTGCTCAGTGACTTTCTGTGAATATTTCTTTTGGGGGGGAAAAAAAAAGAAACTGAACTTTTTAGAACAAGTGTTGCTGTGTCCTCCCTCAAGGATATGTCTTTGAAACAGTTTCCTTATGCTTTTAATGCTAATTCTGGGAACCATTTGCTTTAAGCTTTCCATAATTTAACTCAATCTCAGTTGACACTTTACATACCATCTTAGTTTGACTTTTTGAGGCTGTTAGAAAATCAATTTGAAAGAGTGTTCATGGCCAGTCATTTTCAGGCTTGTGTTGCTGACCAAGGCTCAGAATAATAAATTTATTTTACTTGACTAGTTAAGTGTTTCAGAGTTATTATTAAAATGAAAATTAATATTCATATTAATCTTTTTATGAGGGTTAAACAGGGTTTAGCGCTCATTGGACCTCTTCTAATCTGCCACCCCCATACTGTTTACTGCTGGGAAGAGTGCTCTGAAGCTACTCAATTCCTGGAAGGATGGTAGGAAGTTGGAACTTGGAACTGAGACCTGAGGTAGTAATGGGTCCAAAAGAGGAAGGAAGGATGGGGATAAGAGAGAAAGGAAGGGAGGAAGAAAGGGAGGGAGCAAGGGAGTGAGGTGGGGGAGAGAGGAATAGGAATAGGGAGAGGGGGTCCTTGACGGTTTTGTACAAAATGTACAAAGGTGAAATCTTTCAAGATGAACCCATAAGCAGCCTTTCTATTGCTTCCAAGCTGGCTCTATGCATAGTTTAAATTACTAAGTTGCCTGACCCTCTGAGCAGGGGAAGGCACTAGGAAAGGAGGTGGGACTTTCCACGATGCTTGGAAGGGAAAGACCCAGGCTGACCACAGGCAGGTGTGTGGATTCTTCCATTCTTCTGGCTCGTTTTCCTGGGCTTCAGATCAGGGGAAGAAAGAAAAGGCATTTTCCTCCTTTGCCCCAGCTCATTTCCCCAGGTTCTGGATGAGAAGAAGGAGGAAAACATCTTTTCCTCCAATTTTCCTACTCATTTTCCTGTGCTCTAGAGTGGTGGCTGTAGCAGCTGAAACAGGACAGTATGCTTTTCTCTACTAGCCTGGCTCCATTTTCCCATGCTGGTGCAGTGGGAGAAGCAGGAAAATGCATTTCCCTCCACTGCCCTGGATTCTCTTCTCAAGCTGATCCCCACGGCAGTGGGTGCCGCTGTTTCTTCCCCACTGCCACCAATGCATAAGGACTGTGGTTGATGGGGAAGCCAGTTTGGGCTTTCCTGGCAGGGCAGCAAGAGCTTGGGAAGGTTCTGGCTTCCTGAAGTCCATCTCCCCAGAGGGAGAAAGAGGAGATGAAATGAGAGTCTCTTGTCTGTTTTCTGCCCCTGGGGCCAGCAGCAGTTTTGGGCAGGGGCAGCTACAAAGACCAGGGAGTTGCCATTGCCTGGCCCAGGGGACAGGTACTAGGCCAGCATCAGACTGCACCATGTGACTGGGGTGGGGGAAACAGCACCATGTTCGAACACAGTTCATCCCCTTCATCTTGGGATTGGTAGAATTGATAGACCTCCTGGACAGACTCACAAGTCAACCAATCACCTCTTATGCAAATTGCACCCTTGTTATGGACTCATGAGAGGAAAGTGAAGAGTGGAGCAATCAGAAACAGGGTGGAGTGAAGATCAAGAAGGAGGCCAGGATTCTTTCAGGTAAGCAGCAACAGAAAGCATTTGTAAGTAGCATGGTGTTCTGGCCCCAGCTCTGTCACTGGCTTAATGTATGAACTTGGGCAAGTCACTTAATTCCTTTGTAATTCAGTTTCTTCAACTTCAAAATGGTGACAGAATACTTGCTTGCCCTTCATTTTAAATTGTGAGCCTCTAGTGAAAGAAGAACTATGCCCACTCTAATTATGTTGTATGTATGACAATGCTTTGCCCAGATTTAAGCGCCTGAATTCTAGTCCCAGACCTTCAGTTGGGCTGGTGTGTGATATTGGGCAAGTGAACTACTCAGCTCCTTATCAGTATGATGGGGATAAATGAGATTTAAAATGTGTGTGTGTGGATGTACATATAGGTATATATTGCATTGAAAATTGCTTGTATTGAAAATATATAGGGAAGTCAGGTGTTCCTAGAAGGGAAATTACTAAAGAGATGATTTGTGATGAAAAGTTAAAGGTTACTTGGTCAGGAGGTAACAGAAGGAGAAAATTCCAAGAAAGAGGAGTAACTCAGCAGAGAGCAAAGTGATATCATTAGAATGAAATGAATTATGAAGGAACATTTAAGTCAACACTCGGGAGAGAAAATTGTAACTATGAAAAAGATTCTCTACACACTAAAGGACTAGGAACATCATAATTAAAGATATGTTGAATTAGGTTAGAAAATGGGCTACAGAGGACATTCTTCCTCAGGCAGAGTAGCACATGGAGCAGGATGGGCATGATCAGATATCCATCCTTGAGTCCACTGATATTTCCTGAATTTAAACTTAGAGCCCTACATTAAAAGAGGCCTTTTAATGAACATACTCAAGGGATTAAGCCTTATTTTTTTCCCTACCCTTAAATTAAGAAGGTAAAACACACATTCAGCCCTGTAGATTCTAAGTGCCTTCTGTAGACTGTGAGTTTCTCCAGTGGACTGTAAACTCCTTGTGGGGAGTATTGTATCTATCAAGTCCATTAAACTGTACTTTCCTAAGTCCTTACACAGTGCTGTGTGCACAAGTTAGCTCAATATTTTCCACTGATTGAGTGATCAAGTAGCTATATTTCCTCAAGCTACCTGCAGATGTGAAAAGTAGCTAATTTAGTGGTATTTTTAAGTAGTCCAGATTTCACTGCTGAGTCATAGCTACTTTCTTGAACCTTCAAATGGAAATTCATTTCTCACTAATTGCACCACTATATTTTAACTGCACTCACTATTATATCTTGCCACAAGTTGAGTAGAAAGGGACATCCAATCATCATCACTGAAAAGACAGTCAAAAGCAAGAGAAAAGAAAGATCTTAGATGTGGTGGTGGTCATCCTTCCCCAAAAAAAGATATTTTGCTGTTCGAGTATCACCTGGTTTCTCTTCCAAAGAGTAGCTAATAGATGATTCCAGTGAAGATGAGCCAGCTGCTGGTGAATAAGTTGAAGAGCCCTCTCTGGGATCCTCCCCCTTCACTCTATGGAAACTACCCTCAGAAAGGTCACTAATGATCTTCTACTTGACAAATTCAATGGTCTCTACTCCATTCTAATTCCTCAAACCCTCAGCTACCTTCGACACTGTGGACCAACCCCTTCTCATTAAAACATTATCTAACCTTGACTTCAGTGACACTATCCTCTCTTGGTTCTCCTTTCTCTCTGGCCACACATTCTCAGTCTTTTTCATAGCCTCCTACC
The DNA here is from genome assembly GCF_004115215.2 of Ornithorhynchus anatinus. NCBI lineage: Eukaryota > Metazoa > Chordata > Mammalia > Monotremata > Ornithorhynchidae > Ornithorhynchus > Ornithorhynchus anatinus. The sequence goes on from NC_041730.1 coordinate 106,772,576, forward strand.
CCATAACTAGGATTCGTTCACGTCTCAGTTCTGAGTCCTTCCTATTCTCCATTAACACCCACTCCCTTGGAGAACTCAGTCACTCCCAAGGCTTCAACTATCCTCCAGACTTTGAGTTTGTTGTGGGCAGAAAATGTATTTGTTGTTGTATTGTACTTTGCCAAGCACTTAGTACAGTGTTTTGCACACTCTCTTTCTCTGCAATCACAAATTTTCCCCTACCTGATGTCCCGCTGACACTCAAACTTACCATGTTTAAAACAGAACTCTCATCATCCCACCCAGACCCTCTCCTCCCTGACTTTCCCATTACTTTAATCCATCACCACCATCCTCCCTGTCTCACCAGCCTATAAACTTGGCATTTTCCTTGACTCATTTCTCTCATTCAACCTACATTTGTCACCAAATCCTGTTGATTCTACCTTCAAAACATTACTAAAATTCATCCTTTAATTTCTATCCAAACTGCTACCACACTGATCCAAGCGCTTTTCTTATACTAGCTTGATTACTGCATGTGCCTTCTGGCTTATTTCCCTGTTTCCTCCTTGGCTCTTCCCACACCAGTCCATATACCTCTCTCTTGCCTGGATCATTTTTCTAAAAATAAAACTTCAGTCCTTGTTTCTCCAGTCCAACAAGAATCTCCAGTGGTTGCCCATCCACATCCATCAAACAGAAACTCCTTTCCATTGACTTTAAAGCACTCTATCACCCTATCCTCTCCTATCTTACTTAACTTCTATAGCCCAACATGCTATAGCTATAACTTCTATAGCCCAACATGCTCACTGCTTCTCTAACACCAGTGTTCTCATTGTATGTTCATCGGTCTTGTCTTGCTGCCAATCCCTCGCCCATACCTCAAACTCAAACTCAGTATGTCTTAAACTGAACTCTAGTAGAGTGCTCAGGACACAAAAAAACTTTCAATAAATATGATTGAATAAATTAATGAACTCTTCATCTTCCTTCCTAAATCCTCTCCTCTACCTACCTTTATTACAGTTAACAATACCAACATACTTGCTGTCTCTGAGGCCTATAACTTTGGAATTAACTTTGGGCATATCACTTAATTTATCTGTGTCTCAGTTATCTCATTTGTAAAATGGGGATTATAATGTGAGCCCTATGTTGGACCGGGACTGTGTCCAACCAGATTATGGTTTATCTACCCCAGCACCTAGTACAATTTTTGATATATAGTAAGCGCTTAACAATTAACATTAAAAAAAAACCCAAAATCTTGACTATGTATTCCCAATTCCACATCTACACTGTCCCCTTTCACTTCCTCTTCCCTTTTCTTTTAAATCTATCTACAGTATTTATGAAGTATCTTTTATAGATCATCTCTAAGTATAAAGAATATAATATAGGGAATGGGTGTGATCCTTCTCTCAAGGAGTTTACAATTCATTCATTCATTCAATAGTATTTATTGAGCGCTTACTATGTGCAGACCACTGTACTAAGCACTTGGAATGTACAAATCGGCAACAGATAGAGACAGTCCCTGCCCATTGATGGACTTACAGTCTAATCGGGGGAGACAGACAGACAAAAACAGTAGCAATAAATAGAATCAAGGGGATGTACATCTCATTAACAAAACGAATAGGGTAATAAAAATATGTACAAATGAGCGGACCAGCACATTGCTGAGGGGAGGGGAAGGGAGAGGGGGAAGAGCAGAGGGAAAGGGGGGGAAAAGGGGGCTTAGCTGAGGAGAGGTGAAGGGGGGGTAGAGAGGCAGCAGAGGAAGCAGAGGGAAAAGGGGAAGCTCAGTCTGGGAAGGCCTCTTGGAGGAGGTGAGCTCTAATTAGGGCTTTGAAGAGGGGAAGATAATTAGTTTGTCTCACCTTGGCTTCACGGACTCTGTCCTCTCCTGGTTCTCCTCTTACCTCTCTGGCCGATCATTCTCGGTCTCCTACGCTGGAGCCTCCTCCCCCTCCCATCCTTTAACTGTTGGAGTTCCTCAAGGGTCAGTTCTTGGCCCTCTTCTGTTCTCCATTTACACTCACTCCCTCGGTGAACTCATTCGCTCTCACGGCTTTGACTACCATCTCTACGCAGATGACACGCAGATCTACATCTCCGCCCCTGTCCTCTCCCCCTCCCTTCAGGCTCGCATCTCCTCCTGCCTCCGGGACGTCTCCACCTGGATGTCTGCCCGCCACCTAAAACTCAACATGAGCAAGACTGAGCTCCTCATCTTCCCTCCCAAGCCCGGTCCGCTCCCAGACTTCTCCATCACCGTGGATGGCACGACCATCCTTCCCGTCCCGCAGGCCCGCAATCTCGGTGTCATCCTTGACTCGTCCCTCTCGTTCACCCCACACATCCTATCCGTTACCAAGACCTGCCGGTTTCACCTCTACAATATCGCCAAGATCCGCCCTTTCCTCTCCACCCAAACGGCTACCTTACTATTACGGGCTCTCGTCATATCCCGGCTAGACTACTGTGTCAGCCTTCTCTCTGACCTCCCTTCCTCCTCTCTCGCCCCGCTCCGGTCTATTCTTCACTCCGCTGCCCGGCTCATCTTCCTGCAGAAACGATCTGGGCATGTCACTCCCCTTCTTAAACAACTCCAGTGGTTGCCTATCGACCTCCGCTCCAAACAAAAACTCCTCACTCTAGGCTTCAAGGCTCTCCATCACCTTGCCCCTTCCTACCTCTCCTCCCTTCTCTCTTTCTACCGCCCACCACGCACGCTCCGCTCCTCTGCCGCCCACCTCCTCGCCGTCCCTCGGTCTCGCCTATCCCGCCGTCGACCCCTGGGTCACGTCCTCCCGCGGTCCCGGAACGCCCTCCCTCCTCACCTCCGCCAAACTGATTCTCTTTCCCTCTTCAAAACCTTACTTAAAAATCACCTCCTCCAAGAGGCCTTCCCAGACTGAGCTCCTCTTCCCCCTCTACTCCCTCTGCCATCCCCCCTTTACCTCTCCGCAGCTAAAGCCTCATTTTCCCCTTTTCCCTCTGCTCCTCCACCTCTCCCTTCCCATCCCCACAGCACTGTACCCCTCCGCTCAACTGTATATATTTTCGTTACCCTATTTATTTTGTTAATGAATTGTACATCGCCTTGATTCTATTTAGTTGCCATTGTTTTTACGAGATGTTCTTCCCCTTGACGCTGTTTACTGCCATTGTTCTTGTCTGTCTGTCTCCCCCGATTAGACTGTAAGCCCGTCAAACGGCAGGGACTGTCTCTATCTGTTGCCGACTTGTTCATCCCAAGCGCTTAGTACAGTGCTCTGCACATAGTAAGCGCTCAATAAATACTATTGAATGAATGAATGAAAGGTGAGGAGGGAGGGCATTCCAGGACAACGGGAGGTCGTGGCCCAGGGGTCAACGGCGGGATAGGTGAGAACGGGGGATGGTGAGGAGGTGGGCGGCAGAGGAGGAGAGCCTATGGGGTGGGCAGTAGAAAGAGAGAAAGGAAGAGAGGTAGGAGGGGGCAAGGTGATGGAGAGCCTTGTAACCTAGAGTGAGAAGTTTTTGTTTCGTACAGAGGTTGATAGGCAACCACTGGAAGATTTTGAGAAGGGGAGTGACATGCCCAGAGGATTTCTGCAGGAAGATGAGCCGCGCAGCAGCAGCAGAATGAAGAATAGGCTGGAGTGGGGAGAAACAGGAGGAATGGAGATCAGAGAGAAGGCTGACATAATAATCCAGCCGGGATATTATGAGAGCCTGTACCAGTAAAATAGCCGTTTGGGTAGAGATGAAAGGGCGAATCTTGGCGATATTATAAAGGTGAGACCAGCAGGTCTTGGTGACGGATTGGATGTGTGGGGTGAATGAGAGAGCCAAGTCAAAGATGACACCGAGGTTGTGGGCTTGAGAGACGGGAAGGATGGTTGTACCATCCACAGTGATAGGGAAGTCAGGAAGAGGACAGGGCTTGGGAGGGAAGATAAGGAGCTCAGTTTGGGACAGGTTGAGTTTTAGGTGGCAGGCAGACATCCAGGTGGAGACGTCCTGGAGGCAGGAGAATATACGAGCCTGAAGGGAGGGGGAGAGGACAGGGGCAGAGATGTAGATTTGCATGTCATCTGCATAGAGATGATAGTTGAAGCTGTGAGAGCAAATGAGTTCACCAAGGGAGTGAGTGTAGATGGAGAACAGAAGAGGGCCAAGAACTGACCCTTGAGGAACTCCAACAGTTAAGAGGATGGGAGGAGGAGGAGGAGCCTGCGAAGGAGGCCAAGAATGAACGGCCAGAAAGATAAGAGGAGAACCAGGAGAGAAGGGAGTCCGTGAAACCAAGGTGAGATAAGGTGTGGAGGAGTAGGGGATGGTCAACAGTGTCAAAGGCAGCTGAGAGGTCAAGGAGGATTAGGATAGAGTAGGAGCCATTGGATTTGGCAAGAAGGAGGTCACGGGTGACCTTTGAGAGAGCAGTCTCGGTAGAGTGGAGGGGACAGAAGCCAGATTGGAGGGGGTCCAGAACAGAATGGGAGTTAAGGAATTGTAGGCAGCGAGTGTAGACGACTCTTTCTAGGAGCTTGGAAAGGAAGGGTAGTAGGGAGATAGGGCGATAACTGGAAGGGGAGGTGGGGTCGAGAGAGGAGTTTTTTTAGGATGGGGAGTCATGGGCATGTTTGAAGGCAGAGGGGAAGAAACCATTGGAGAGTGAGCAGTTAAAAATAGATGTTAAGGAGGGGAGGAGGGAAGGGGCAATGGTTTATATAAGGTGAGAGGAAATGGGGTCCGAAGCACAGGTGGACGGGGTGGCACTTGCGAGGAGAGAGAAGATCTCCTCTGTGGATACTGCAGGGAAAGATGGGAAAGTAGGGGAGAGGGTTGCGGTTGGGTGGGTGGGGGGGAAGCAGAAGGGGGAGGGGTGACTTATCTAATGGCAAAGACAAAAACAAAGTGATTTTCTGTTAAGAGGAAAATGAAAATGGATAGATTGGTAAGTGAATGCATAACATAGTAGTTAGTGTAAGGAGTAGTATTTATCAAGCACTTACTTTGTGCAAAACACTGGGAAAGAAAGGTGAAAATTAGACAGGTAGGTCCCTGGCCCTCAAGGGGCTAGAATCTAAGAATAAGGAAGAAGATGGCCAAGAAGGACTCAAATGTAGAAAATAAAATGATAAAAACACAAAGTCAACGTGATCAGTGAGGACAGAGTCAAATACAAATTAAAATAAAAGCTGTAGGGTAAATCCTAGTGTTTAACCAGTCCTCCTGTTCTGTGGAGACTTCTTACAAGACTGTGCACTCTGGATAATTCTCATTATATTTCTCACCACTTTCATACATTTATGCACAAAAGTGATTTTTCTGACATCTGGTACACTGTATACACAGGCTTGGGCTGTCAGATCAGTCAATCCATCAGTGATATTCACTGAGCAGCTGTTGAGTGCAAAATGCTATAATAAGTCCTTGCAACACAAACAAGATATATGTGCCCTGACATTAAGAGTTTACAATATGATATAATTGTTATTCAATCAATAAATCATATTTACTGAGGGCTTACTGCATGCAGAGCAGTGTCCTAAGCACTTGGGAGTACAGTACCTCATATCTGGTGGACACATTCCCTGCCCACAGGGAGCTTATAGTCTAAAGGGGAAGGCAGAAATTAATATAAATAAATTACAGATAGGTATATGAGTTATGTGGAGCTGCAGTTGTGTGACTGTCAAGTTCTTTAAGGGCATAGAACTTTGTTCTGGGGTGACAGAGAAGGGAGAGGGAGTAGGGGGATTGTGGGCATAGTTGGGAAAGGCCTTTTGGAGGAGATGTGATTTTAATAAGTCTTGACTACTGCATCTGCCTGTAGATTGTAGAGACAATGTTGATCTGGCTTATATGGAGGAGGATGGAGTTCCAGATCAGAGACAGGACATGGGAAAGGGGTTGGCGGAGAGATAGATGAGACAGAGGGCCAGTGAGCAAACTACTGCTAGAAGACGAAGTGTGTGGGATGGGTTACAGTAGCAAATGTGAGTTAAGGTAGTAGAGGGGAGCTGATTGAGTGCTTTAAAAACCAGTGTGGTGGCCTTCTACATTGGTTTTTTTTTTAACTATATTTTAAAAAATCTTAGTATGTGCCAGATGCTATTTTAAGCACTGGAGTAGATACAAGGAAGACAGGTTGGACACTGTCCATGTCCCACTGGGGTTCAACAGCCTTAATACCCATTTTGCAGATGAGGTCACTGAAGCACAAGAAGTTGAGTGATTTGCACGAGATCACATGGCAGACAAGTAGCTGAGCCAAGTTTTGCCTAAAGTCACAGAGCAGACAAGTGGAGGCATTGGGATTAAGACCCATGTCCTTCTGACTCCCAGGGCCATGCTCTATCCACTAGGCCAAACTGCTCTTTCCTTGTCTATACACTGATATTGTTCAACAGTGGTGACCAATGTGAGCCTAGCTAGTAGAATTCTGACACAGCATTTAGCTCTGTATTCCCCATATAAACTTTTGTTTGTTTTCTTTCCTTGGTGCAGGCTGATACATCAACTCAGCTCCCTTTAGATTTATAATCTGCCTTGTAATCAGTGAAGTTGTTCACAGTCTTTTACATACCTTCATTACTTTTGGCTTTAAGGTGCCGTCATATACAAAGAGTAATTTTTGAATGAGTGCTTCCAGGACTCTTGGTGATGCTTGAAGTCTGTTAAGATGAAAGAGTTTGTCAGAGATGCAGAAACATATTCTAGCACCTGCTTCCAGGTCTCTTGTTGCAATCTCCAGGATGGCTGAGTAGAACAAGTCGAACAGAACCGGGCCCAGTACACATCCCTCCTTTTTTAGATTGGCAGTAGAGAGTGACTGAACAGGGCACATTACCCTTGGTGCTAACCGAATGATAGAATAATTATAATGATGGCATTTTTAGGCACTTACAATATGTTAAGCACTGTAATTGGCCTCACAAGGCTCCCTGTCTAAGAGAGTACACACCTTACCACATTTTACAGATAAGGGAACTGAGAGAGTTTAAAACTTACCCAAGATTGCCTATCCAAACAGACTGCTGAGACAAGAACCAAAGGCTTCTGATTTCTAGCCCTTAAGAAGGATTGAGTGTATGTAAATTGGTATGGTCATAAGAGCTAAATGTGACTGTGTATATTGTGTTTGTAAGTAGTGTGGTCATAGTTGGGAGGATATGGACCTGGAAGAAGAAAATTATTCATTCATTCATTCAATAGTATTTATTGAGCACTTACTATGTGCAGAGCATTCTACTAAGCGCTTGGAATGTACAGATTGGTAACAGATAGAGACAGTCCCTGCCCATTGATGGGCTTACAGTCTAATCGGGGGACACAGACAGACAAGAACAATGGCAATAAATAGAATCAAGGGGAAGAACATCTCATTAAAACAATAGCAAATAAATAGAATCAGGGTGATGTACATCTCATTAACAAAATAAATAGGGTAATGAAGATATATACAGTTGAGCGGACGAGTACAGTGCTGAGGGGATGGGATGGGACGGGAGAGGGGAAGGAGCAGAGGGAAAGGGGAGAGAAGAGTGTTTAGCTGCGGAGAGGTGAAGGGGGGGTAGAGGGAGCAGAGGGAAAAGGGGAGCTCAGTCTGGGAAGCTCTCTTGGAGGAGGTGAGCTTTAAGTAGGGTTTTGAAGAGGGGAAGAGAATTAGTTTGGCGGAGGTGAGGAGGGAGGGCATTCCAGGACGACAGGAGGACGTGGACCAGGGGTCGACGGCAGGATAGGCGAGAACGGGGGACGGTGAGGAGGTGGGCGGCAGAGGAGCGGAGCGTGCGGGGTGGACAGTAGAAAGAGAGAAGGGAGAAGAGGTAGGAAAGGGCAAGGTGATGGAGAGTCTTGAAGCCTAGAGTGAGAAATTAATCCTGGAAAGCCTCTTGGATGGGGTGGTATTCCAGAAGATCTTTGAAGATGGGCAGAATTGTTGCCTGGTGATTCAAAAAGGGTGGAATTTCTTTCTTTCCCCTTTTTTTTCCATTCCCCCGTTTCCTTTCTCTGTTCCTATACTGCTTTCTCTTGGGACTACCCTCTTCAAACCCTGTTCCATCTACCTATGCTACCTATATTCTCAGATACTTAATTCATACATATCTATAATAATAGTAATGGTGGTATGTAAGTGCTTACAATGTGCCATTCATTCATCCAATAGTATTTATTGAGCACTTACTATGTGCAGAACTCTGTACTAAGTGCTTGGAATGTACAATTCAGCAAAAGATAGAGACAATCCCTGCCCAATGATAGCTCACAGTCTAAACGGGGGAGACAGACAAAGTAAAACAGAACAAAACAAAAACAGGACATCATCATCAAGATAAATAGAATCAAGGGGTTGTACACCTCATTAGCAAAATAAATAGGGTAATAAATAGTATATATAAATATGCACAGTGCGGAGGGGAAGGGGGAGAAGCAGAGGGTAGGGGGCAGCAGAGGGAAAGGGGAAGCTCAGTCTGGGAAGGCCTCTTGGAGGAGGTGAGCTCTCAGTAGTGCTTTGAAGAGGGGAAGAGAGTTAGTTTGGCAGAGGTGAGGAGGAAGAGCATTCCAGGACAGTGGTAGGACATATGCCAGGGGTTAACGGCGGGACAGGCGTGAACAGGAGATGGTGAGTAGGTGAGCGGCAGAGGAGCGGAGTGTACGGGGTGGGCAGTAGAAAGAGAGAAGGGAGGTGAAGTAGGAGGGGGCAAGGTGATGAACAGCTTTGAAGCCAAGAGTGAGGAGTTTTTGTTTCGTGTGGAGGTTGATAGACAACCACTGGAGGTTTTTGATGAGGGAAGTGACATGCCCAGTGCTTTTCTGTAGAAAGATGATCCGGCAGCAAAATGAAGTATAGACTGGAGCAGGGAGAGACAGATCTGAAAGGAGGCTGACACAATAATCCAGTCGGGATATTATGAGAGCTTGTACCAGCATGTTAGCAGTTTGGATAGAGAAGAAAGGGCAGGTCTTGGCGATATTATAAAGGTGAGACCAGTAGACGTTGGTGACAGATGGGGTGTGTGGGGTGAATGAGAGAGCTGAGTCAAGGATGACACTAAGGTTGCGGGCCTGTGAGATGGGGAGGATGGTCGTGCCATCTACAGTGACAGGGAAGTCAGGGAGGGGACAGGGTTTGGGAGGAAAGATAAGGAGCTCAGTCTTGGACATGTTGAGTTTTAGGTCGTGGGTAGACATCCAGGTGGAGACGTCCTATAGGCAGGAGGAGATATGAGCCTCCAGAGAACAGGGGAGGAGATGTAGATTTGTGTGTCATCTGCATAGTGATGATAGTTGAAGCCATGGGAGCGAATGAGTTCACCAAGGGAGTGAATATAAATGGAGAACAGAAGAGGGCTAAGAACTGACCCTTGAACCCCTAGCCTCAACAATGCGAAGCAGTGTTCTAAGCACTGGGGTAGATACAAGGTAATCAGGATGTCCCACATGGCTCACAGTATTAATCCCCATATTGCAGGTGAGGCAAAAGAGGCACAGAGAAGTTAAGTGGCTTGCCCAAGGTCACACAGCAGACAAGTGGCAGAACAGGGATTAGATCCCATGACCTCTAACTCCAAAACCCAGGCTCTTCCACTAAACCATGCTACATCTATGATATAATAACTAAAGGGGAAAGTGTTTCCTAGTGGAGAAAATTTCTTTTCTTGACTTTTTATTTTGCTTTGTAAATTGTGTCCTTTATTAAAAAAAAACAACTCATGGTTTTGCAAGAGTGGAAGAAATATGTTTTATATAGCTCTTCTAGGTTTGTAGAGATTACATTTCACAAACTGATCTACTAGATTTCAGTGATGTGACTTTAAATTAGAATAACAGATGCTGACAATTAAATTGTTGAATTTTAATATAAAATTTTCTTCTCAAATTTAACAAAGAAATGAAGGGACAATTAATCTACTAGTCACAGATAAATTGCTCATCTCCATTATACCACCAAAATGTGATTTTCTTATATTTTTAAACTTCAGCTTTAAATGTGGCTTGGTGACAATGGTTAGATCATTTATACAAAATTAATTCATAACTTCTGTTCACTCTGAAATTTTCACACATTTTGATGTTAGAAAGGAACTAAGATTTGCAATAACATAAAAAAAAAATTATATTTCATGTGTGACTCTGCATTCTTGACAATTCCAATAAATATTAAAAAGTTTTGCAGCTACCAAATCCTCTGGAGAATCTGGTGTGTTACGTTTTAGATAATTTTTTTTTGGCATTTTCATTAGAATGAAATTGTGAATAAAATTCTCTGGCAATTTGAGCTGGCTTTTCAGAGTCCAATTTTATCATGCAATTTCCAAATGTTTTTTTTTTTGAAATAGCTGCCATAGTGAAGTTCCTTTTAAAATGAGTATGTCCTGAGCATTTTCTTGCTCTTTTTTTGTTTTGTTTTGTTAATGCCACTTACATAATTTTCTTGGTCCTCATAATGAATGAAGCCTGAATTGTAAGGCATTTTATTAGAAGTGGGTAACAAGCTATATGCAGATATTTGTATTCCAGAAGAGACTTTTGAGAATAAATTTTTGGAGAACTGCAAGTATATAATGAGAGTTGCTTTTGTTTTCTGAACATTCTCTACATTGGCTATTAATGTAGATCCCATGTTAGCCTGGAGTAAATCTCTGTCTTTCAAATTGCTTTATCTTCACTTTTTTAGTTTTTATAAAATTTGCCATTGAAATAACTCCATCTTTCCCTGTTCCTAATTTTCCCAGCATAGCAATCCGTGGCTTCTGCCCTATCTCCATAACCTGATCTGACCCTTTGCTTCACAGTTTCTCCCTACACTTCACTCTATTCTACTTCTATTACTTTAACCAATTTGCATTTTCACCAGCTCTGGAATTAATGGGTTATTTTGGAAATCACATTGCTGCTGCTGTTTCCATCATCTACCCTCCTCTTTCCCATCCCAGTCCATCCTTGGCTTTGAATTCTGGGAAAATGGAGATACATACTGCAGATGCAGTTGGGATTAATCAGAGTCGGTATGTCCCTAATAGAGCCCAACAATACTCGAACTGTTACAAAAATGAATCAGAAATCAGAATAGAAAGAGGATGTAGGGGATCTGTGCTGTCCCTCTATCTCCTCCCACTAGACTGTACCACTCCTTGTGGTCAGAGAACGTGTCTATTCATTCATTCATTCAATCATATTTATTGAGTGCTTACTGTGTGCAGAGCACTGCACTAAGCACTTGGAAAGTACATTTCGGCAACAGATAGAGACAGTCCTTACCCAACAACAGGCTCACAGTCTAGGAGGGGGAGACAGACAACAAAACAAATCAAGTAGACAGGTACAAGATGACAGGCATCACTACCATCAGAATAGATAAATAGAACCATAGATAAATACACATCATTAATAAAAGAAATAGAACAATAAATGTGTAAAAATATATACAAGTGCCGTGGGGAGGGGAAGGGGTAGAGCAGAGGGAGGGGGTAGGGGCAATAGGGAGGAGAGGAAGAGCAGAGCGAAAGAAAGGGCTCAGTCTGGGAAGGCCTCCTGGAGGAGGTGAGCTCTCAGATACAACTAACTCTGTTGTTTATACTCTCCCAAGCGCTTAGAACAGTACTCTGCACACAGTAAGTGTGCAGTGAATATCATTGATTGATTGAGAGCAGGAAAGTCTTGAAACCAGACAGGGAATGGGAAGGTGCAGTATACCACCTTCACTCTCCTTGGAAGGGCCAAACTAATTTACCATGCCTTGACGGTCATGTTTCCCGTCTCTCACTTCAGTCATTCCTTCAATTAATTCAGTCGTATTTATTGAGAATTTACTGTGTGCAGAGCGCTTGGAAAGTAGAGTTCAGCAACGAAGAGAGACACTCCCTTCCCACAACAGGCTCACAGTCTAGAAGTGGGGAGGAGCATATGGGAAGTATAAAATTATCATCAACACATGCAAACAGGCATAGGGTTAAATTTTCTGGGCTAATATGTAATTCTAGTGGGTAAAAGCTTTGTCAAACAATAGAAGTTGATTAATTTGCTGGAGGAAGGGGAAAGAGGTGTTGCAATGTGAGTGATTACTCAATCAGTAATACTAATTGAGCATTTACTCTGTGCTAAGCACTGTACTAAGCATTTAGAACAGTAGTAGTAGTAGTAGTAGTAGTAGTAGTAGTAGTAGTAGTATTAAGTGCTTTTTGTGTGCGGAGAATGCATAGTTGGAAATTGGAAGCAGTCCTTATTCCTTGGGGTTTCAAAATCTAAAAATAAAAAAGTAGGGGAGGATCTGGCAATAGATACATAAGGGGAAGTGAAACAAAGCACTCAGACAACATAAGAGACAAATAACAGAATTAAGGGGCATGCCCCTACCCTCAAAGAGCTTCTCTCATGGAGGGGTAATGAGAGAAAGCTCTAAACCAACTTTTTAAAGGTGAGAAATCTCTTGGATCCCATTGCTGCTATTTCCTGAAGCTCCCCAAGAGTATTTCTCCTTAATCCTACTTCTCTGTTCCTTGTCAGAATATCCTGAGATATGTTCAGGACTTTATTTTTTTCCAATCAATCAACATCCTTGTGGCATGAATATTGAATGTTAATGTAGAATTTATTACATTAATAAGATTGTAAATCCCTTGTTACTTTATTTTATACTTCCCATGCTTTACACCAAGTGGACACTTACTATAGTTTCATTCTACTATAAATCAATCAATCGTATGTATTGAACAGTTACTATGTGTAGTGCATGTACTAAGTGCTTGGGAAATGCAATATAAACAGTAACAATATGTAAGAACAGAAGATATAGAATAGATGACCATCTTTCCACACTTTGAGTTCATAAACTGTAAGCTTGCTTCCATCACCCTGTCCACTAAAAGTGAAAGGTAAGTCAACAGTTATGGAACTGATAGATCTTTTTAATTGGAACTCTTCTGCCTCCAGTATACCATTCTGTTTTCCATTTTACTGAAAATCTCACAGTTAAATCATTCAGTCTTTCACATTCATTAAAATGTACGTGCTGAGTTGAAATGCTCTACCATTCCTCTCACCTATTCTGTTTGCAGTCTTGGAACATTAATATGTTCTTGTTTTGGTTTTGACCTTGAAATAACATCATCCACCTCCTGTCACTGCTACATCACACTACAAAAAATTAGAATACGCAAGTTGAATGCATTTTCTTCCTCGACAGTCACAGAAGTGAAAAGTGAAAGGACAAATATGTCAAGTTCAAATCATTTTGAAGAACTCTTATGTTGTCAGATGAGATTTCTAAATAAAATACAGCTATTAAGAGCAGCAAGGCATACGATAATATAAATTTAAAAGCACAGTGCTACTCTGCTCAATTTCAGAATCTAAAATTAGACTGCGACATCTGTGCTTATTTGCCTTTGAAAGTATGAAATATTAGCTACTACAGCATATTTTATTTTACCAAAATATCTAAAACAAAGGGTGATTATATCATAGAGAAAAGTAAGTATAATATTTTTCAAGTGAAAAAGATTAGAGAAAATTTATGTCATCATAGAATTAAGTTATTTGGAAACTTCAAAAATAAGAATTTTCTTTCATGAAAATCTTATTCTTACAAAGTCCCTGTGGACTATGGTTGCTCTAGTGCTTTCCAGATTTTCTGGCATCCACAGATCAATGTCCATCCATTAGACATCCTGCTGACATATTAGTTTAAGCTGAGAACAAATGTTGGCCAGTAAATACAATAAAAAAAGGAATAGTGCTTGGTTCTTGTAAAAAGCAGAAAACTGAGTGATAAAGTAATCAGTTTGGCTACAGAGCCACTAGTACACAGACATGCTTTTCATTGTCATGCACTTTAGAGGTCTTGACAAATTTTATCCTCCACCTGAAATGAGCACCTTCAGATTCTTAATGCCTTCTTTTAGAAGAATTGAACCTGGAAAACACTCTCTCTCTCTCTCTCTCTCTCACACACACACACACACACACACAGATATATATATATATATATATATATATACTAAGCTTTATATAAGTAAGCTTAACTCTCAATGAGAAGAAAATAAAATAGGCGTACATGGCAAATATCATTCTACATTTAAAAAAAGAGCCAGACATCAAACTGAAACCTACTGGGTATTCACTGATAGTTATACTCTTTTCAATTGAGTGATTTAGTAAACTGACTCACATTCTTAGGTTTCTGAAGCTATGATTGCTCTAGAAATTTAGGTCACCTTTTTAACATTTAAATACAAATTGTTTACTAAGGGAATCTTTTTTAGACTGCAGTATATTTCAGAACTAGCTATGACTGTGTAATACCAATAACTATTAAAAAACAAAATCTATAATTTTTTCCCTTTATTAAAATTGTACTAACATAATTGATTCTTGGTGGTTATGCTTGTGTTTTTTGCTTTACATCTGGTTTTATGAAATGATTGCCCATCCATCGCCACATCAAACAAACTTCTTACCATCAGCATTAAGGCACTCATTCAGTATTTTTCCTTCTGCTTTTACCTTGCTAATATTCTACTATAACGCTATTAGCATTTTGCTCCTGATGCACCAACATTTCACCATTGAATCTCTGCCCACATTCTTCCTTCCCTTCATATCTGACAGACCACCACTCTCCCCATATTCCAAACCCTATTTAAATCATATGTTCCTGACCAACCTCTCTTTATCCCATTCTTTTTGCCCTCCTGTCTGTGTCACCTATACCCTTTGATGTGTACCCCACAAGAAGTATTTTGAAACTCATCCAATCCCTAGCACCACAGCATTTATGTAAATGTCCCTATTCTCTGCCCCTCCTTCGATCTGTAGTGTATTTTAATATCTTTCTTCCCCACTAAATAGTAAGCTACTTGAGACAAGGATAGAGTTCCTAGTAACTCTATTTTATTATACTCTCCCAAGCATTTAGTAGAGTGCTCTATGCACTGTATAATAATTATGTAATTAATCAATCAATAATGTTGATTGATACTATATAAATTTCATATGTAAAATATTTGACTTTATATATATAATATAATATAAATGTAATTGATTAACTTTTGCCATTATTTTGTTTAAACATCATTATTACCCTATTTATTACCTGATTTATTTTGTTATTGAGGTGTACATCCCCTTGATTCTATTTATCTTGATGATGTTGTTTTTGTTTTGTTCTGTTTTGTCTGTCTCCCTCGTTTAGACTGTGAGCCTATCATTGGGCAGGGTTGTCTCTTTATATTGCCGAATTGTACATTCCAAGTGCTTAGTACAGTGCTCTGTACATAGTAAGCATTCAATAAATATGAATGAATGAATGAACATGTTAAATTGTTTTACCACATATTTCATTGCTTTGCCTCCTTTTTGAGATTGAAACTACACTACAATAATTATTACTATTATTATTATGGTATTTAGTAAGTGCTTGCAATGTGCTAGGCAGCGTACTAAGCACTCAGATGAATACTTAGACTTTGTGCCTGATGAGGGACAGGGTATATATCTGACCTGATTATCTTATAACTACTCCAGTGGTTAGTATATTGTTTGGCACATAGCAAGCACTTTACGAATGCCACCACCATTGTTATTAGTAGTAGTAATAGGAGTAATAGTAGAATACCTAGTAGCATTGTTTCAATATACTTTGTTCAACCAGAATCAAAATATTCAGAAATCTACTA
Source organism: Ornithorhynchus anatinus (assembly GCF_004115215.2). NCBI lineage: Eukaryota > Metazoa > Chordata > Mammalia > Monotremata > Ornithorhynchidae > Ornithorhynchus > Ornithorhynchus anatinus. The sequence goes on from NC_041730.1 coordinate 106,788,235, forward strand.
ACAGTTCACTTTTTAACAAAAAATGCCCATTACCAATTGCTTTTTGGCTGTGTTCATCTTGAATGTGACCAAGCCTGGTGTAAGTATTTAGAGTTGTTTTTCATATTTTACACCATTAATGATGAATTCACTTATGTGTGGGTGTGTGTAAGGAAAAAGGCCTCTGTAGGAGCCACAAGCCTTTATTGTGTTGTAATGTTTGATGCTTGTAGCATTTGGTGCTGTTTTGTCTTATACTTCTTTAAAATTTACTTATGAAGCTTTTGCCCAAAAATAGCTTTGCTAATTTGTCATGATGATAATAATAATGACGATGATGATAATTCCTATACTTATGTGTCAAGCTTAGTATTTGTCAAGGAAAAGGGTAGACACAAAATAATCAGGATGGACACACAGCTGTGTGACCTTGGGCAAGTTGCTTCACTTCTCTGTCCCTCATTTCCCTCATCTGTGAAATGGGGAGGAAGACTGTGAGCCTCACGTGGGACAACCTGATGATCTTGTATCTACCCCAGTGCTTAGAACAGTGCTTGGCACATAGTAAGTGCTTAACAAATGCCAACATTATTATTATTATTATCTCTCATAGGGCTCACAGTCTAAGTAGTAGGAAGACCAGGTATTGAATCTGAAGCACAGAAAAGTTAAGCAACTTACCCAAGTGGCAGAGCTGAGATAAGAATTAAGGTCCTCTGACTCCTCTTTCCACTACCTACCCTCAGCAATAGACTCTCAATCTACAGTGAATTAAGTGTAGTTGAGAAGTGCAAAGAAGGAGACCTGAGAGAAATTCATAGCTAATTGGTGAGAAGTGGAAGAAGACTCATTGAGAGTCTTGATTATTGTATCAGTCTCTTTGCTGACTTCTCTGTCTCCTGTCTCTCCCCACTCAAGTCCAACTTCACTCTACTGCTTGAATCATTTTTCTAAAGAAACATTCAGGACATATTTCCCCACTCCTCAAGAATCTCCAGTGGATGCCCATCCTCCTCCACAACCCACAGAAACTCCTTCCCAATGGCTTTAGTGCACTCAGTCACCTTGCTCTTTCCTGTTATGTCTTGCTGCTCTCCCACTAAAACCCAGCCCGTAAACCTAGCTCCTCTAAAGCTAACCTACTCATTGTACTTCAGTCTTGTCTATCTTCTTGCCAAACTTTCAGTCACATGTGCTCCTTATCTGGAATACCCTCCACCTTCATATCTGAAAATTACTCTCCCTATCTTCAAAGTCTTATTGAAGCGACTTCTCCTCCACAAGGCCTTCCCTCACTAAACCCTCATTTCATCCTCTCCTACTCTCTTCTATTTTGCCTTTACACTTGAATTTACTACCTTTTCCCACCCCTCCATCAGACACACAGCATTTGTCATGGCTTAGTGGAAAGAGCATGGGTTTGGAAGTCAGAGATCATGGGTTCTAATCCCAGCTACACCACTTATCAGCTGTGTGATTTTGGGCAAGTCATTTAACTTCTCTGGGCCTCAGTTACATCATCTATAAAATGGGGATTAAGACTGTGAGCCCCACTTGGAACAATCTGATTACCTTGTATCTACCCCAGTGCTTAGAACATTGATTGGCACATAGTAAAAGCTTAACAAATACAGTGCTTGGCACATAGTAAGCATTTAACAAATACTATCATTATTATTATTATTGTGTATGTATCCATAATTTATTTATTTATATTAATGTCTGTCTCCCCTTTTAGACTGTACATTCACTGTGGTCAGGAAATGTGTCTACCAGTTCTGCTGTCCTATTCCAACCCAGTCTGCACACTTCACTCCTCTAATGCTGACCTACTTATAGTTCCTTGGTCTTGTGTATCTCGTCGCCAACCTCTTATCCATGTCCAGTCTCTAGCCTGGAATCCCCTCCCTCTTCATATCTGACAGACAATTACTCTTTTCACCTTCAAAGACTTATTGAAGGCATATCTCCTCCCTGACAAAGCCCTCATTTCCTTTTCTCCCACTCCCATCTGTGTTGCCTTGCTTTACTCCCTTTATTCACCTCCCTCAGCCCCAAAGCACTTCTACATATATCATAATTTATTTGTTTATAATAATATTTATCCCCCCCTCTAGATTGTAAACTCGATGTGGGCAGGGAATGTCAATCAATAGTATTTAGTGAGCACTAAATAAATAATATTTAGTGAGTGCAGAGCACAGAGCAATGTGCCTTTTATATTGTTATATTGTACTCTCTCAAATGCTTAGTATAGTGATCTGCACATAGTAAGTGCTTAATAAATACAAGTGATTGACTGATTGTCTGATTTTAACCATGGGATTTAACTGTTCTAAGTAATGCACATTAGTTTGAGTCACCAATGTCAGTGCCATGATAGAAACATACATACCTACTCGTTATATTATACTATAAAAACATTTTATTATAGTTTCCTGGGAATGGAAAAAGTGGTCTGTGAAACTGAAAGCCTCATAGGTTTTAGTCTATCAACTCTGTTGTATTTTCCCCGCTGCTTAGTATAGTACTCAATAAGTACCACTGATTGATTGATTGATAATTTGCACAGAGACAAAAGCTATCTTTTTATAAAATGGATTTGTAGAGAGTTTACAGTTCTTAATCAACTAATGCACTAGAAATAAATCATATATAAATGGAAATAGATTGGTAGCTAGGCAAATGCCGTCTACCTAAATATTGTTACTTAGCTCTAGAGGCAATATAAATAATATTGTGGCAATGCAGTCAATCTTATGAAAGATATGGATTTGACAATTTGTTCATTCAATAGTATTTACTGAGCGCTTACTATGTACAGAGCACTGTACTAAGCGGTTGGAATGGACAATTCGGCAACAGATAGAGATAATCCCTGCCCAATAATGGGCTCACAGTCTAAACTTATCAGTGTGTTATACTGTTATAAAACAGTATTGAATATCATTTACTGAAAATTATGCCTTGCAATTTTAACGCTGTTTTTCCTTCCATAATGTGTTCCCATCTGTTTATGTGGAAGGCATTTTTACAGTTGTGTTTGATGACCAAATCTGAATGAGTGAGGAAAAGTGCAAATGTAAGTCTATTGGTTAATAAAACAGTGCACTTGAATATAATTTGAAGTTACTTTGATAAATTAGAAAAACAAAATTGTTCTACAAGGGCAGCAGGAAATTACAGGAAGAAGCACAAGGAAGACAAAAAGACTACAGATTCAGACAGCAAAAAAAGACCTTACGGCCATAGTGATACACAAGCTGAAAATAATTCAGAATCATTATTTTCAAAAAGATCTCATATGAACCTATAATTTAGTTATAGAAATATATTTTCATTATTTGTGGTGCTTATCACAAATGCTTTGTAGAAAATGGTGTTAGGTTTGGCTGCCACACGTAAAAAGTAAATTTAGGTTATTTAGCCTGGAAAATGACTTTACCTTACAATGTTTTAGTAACAGCATCATAATTGAAAACACTGAGGAAACCTTTAACAATAGCTTTTATATTCTCACTTGCTTACCAGGTTGATGGCAATCCAAAATGTTACTCACTATTGGATTTATAAATCTCCTACTAGGGTTGATATGTCCTAAGGACAACTATCCACATCCCCCTTTAATACCTTCATTTACCTCACAATTTTTGCAGGGTATATCTGAAGGACATTATTTTGTCAGGGAGAACAACAATCCTTCTTTGTACAATCTGAGTTTGTAAATAACTGCTTTGAACAAATGGATCCTAGAGAATGACACCCTGCCATTCTAAATGCCAAACACTGAAAATGCCACCTGTGAATTCCCACCGGAGTTATTAGGCTTGCAGCATAAACTTTTTCTTTTCATTAAATGAACCATGAAAATATCAGAAGCAGATAGTTGTAAAGACAAAATGTACTTAAAGTTTCCCAAAACTTAAGTGACAGAAATCATGGTGCCAGTCTCTGTGATAATACACTTCTTGCAGTATCCAGTTATATATTTAAAATTACTTATTTGTATGAGGCTAAATGGAAAACCCATTAGTTTAGGAATTTTCCATATATATGTATACATTATATTTATATAATATGATATATATATATAAAATAAAGTAATAAATGCACACTCACAGGGTATTCTGTGATTCAAAAAAATCTCATTTTCTTTTAGAAGAAGAAGCACCAACCACTGAAGCCATCTAACATCGTGACATTTTAATGAATTGGGGGCACCAATATTTTTCTTTCCCTTCAGTGATTTAATATAAATAATAAAATTCCCAGTGTTGTGGTCACTGAGCAAGACATTACAAAAATGTATGGATTTAATATTGTAAATATTACAATACTGTAAAATTGTAAATTTAATATTAATATTGTAATGAACTTTAGCTCTTAATAAGATCTTTCTGTACATGTTGTCCCAGTACTGACTGCTTGAACTGACTGCCATAATCATCAAAGTTGAATTCTTCAGGGCCTGACAGTGTTTTTACTGAAATTTCTTACTGCTTATTGGGCTTACTTGAACTGGTCTCTCCAACACTTTTTAGCCTCTAGGTATATTTTTAAATGTCATGGAAAAACATTTGTCAGGATTATTTTTGCTTCTGGATTGTAAACTCACTGTGGGCAGGGAATGTGTCTACCAACTCTGTTGTATTGTACTCTACCAAGCATTTAGTAGAGTGCTCTGTACACAGTAAGCAATAAGCTGATTGATTGTTTTATCTATGAGAATATTTTGCTAAACTATTTCTTCATTTCACCAAATCAGAGAAAAAAAATTCAAAAGCTCTTTTCAGAATTCTGGAATTCTCTAATCAGAAGTGTGTCCTATCACCACTGAAGTGGTTCTTACAAACTGAACTAGAGATAGCCAATCAAACAATCAAATCCCGACTACAGGGCTGTTTTGCCCTGAATAACCTAGCTGCCATCTCTTTAAAAATTGTAAGAGGCATATTTGAGTATGTTTCATATCTTAACACAGTAGCCTGTTCAGACTTGAACTTGGAACCAGAGTTTGAAAAACAAAGTGGTGGTGTCCAATATACCTCTTCTGATTTGGAAGAGAAATTTATATTTCTAAAAACAATAATCCATTTATATTTAAATAACTTCAGGATTCCAAGTGAAAAGTGTTCCTGCACTGTAATAATAATAGTATCAGTATTTAAGTGCTTACTATATGTCGAGCACTGATCTAAGCACTGGGGTAGAAGGTAATTAGGTGTCCCATGTGGGGCTCATATTTCACAGATGAAGTAACTGAGGCACAGAGAATTTAAGTGGCTTGCCCACGGTCACACAACAGACAAGGGCAGACCCACATCCTCTGAATCCCAAGCCAGTGTTTTTCCACTGAGCCATGCTGCAGT